>NC_141100.1:20909264-22186764 GCF_041138505.1 Cibotium barometz
ACATTTTCCCTCTATAGGGTTATCTTCCCCGGAGAAGCTTCGTAGGTCCACAGAAATTTGCACAAGTGGTGGTTGACCCAAGGCTATCCAGGTGTCAAACGAGAGAACATTATAATCTGCACCAAAGTCAATTAAGGCAGAGACAAAGTAGGTAGTCTCATGAAGATGAAGGCACACTTGAATATTGAATGGTTCGACATATGGCTCATCAGTAGCCAACTATATGGCTAACATAGAAGCTTTGCGACGCTCCTTGGCTTTTGCAACTCTAGCTTTAGCCTCCTCTTGAGCCTGACGTTTAAGTAGGTCAAGTGCTTCTTTCCGTGTTTGTGCAGCATGCATCTGTCTGTTGAAGCATGGCTTCAGTTAATGGTTCATTGTATTTCTTGAGACGACTTCCATTAATGAAGTTAGGCATTTGCTCACCGTCTAGTGTCTCTAAACGCACTGCACCACTTGGAGTAAGCTCGTTAATCACAAACGGTCCTAGGCCACGTTTTTTGAGCTTTCTCTTATGCTTCTTAAGTGTGTACAAGAGCACCAGGTCTCCTTTTTTGAATCGGCCAGTTGTTACATTTCTATCATACCATTGCTTTTGTCTCCTTTTCTCGGCATACATCCCCATTACTGCCAATAAGCGGGTCTCATCAAGCTTTTCCAATTCGTCAATGCGTTGTGAAAGCTCATGACCAGTCCAATCCAATAGTTTAGCTACTCGTAGAGTAGGTACAAGAAATTCAATGGGAAGAATTGCATCTAGCCCAAAAGCAAGTTCAAATGGGGTTGTGCCCACAGATGTTTTATAGGCTGTCCTATATGCCCAGAGAACTGAGTGCAACTTTTGCTCCCAATCAGTCCTATGTCCCTCAACAATCTTTGTGAGTGCTGTGCAGAGAATCTTGTTAGTACTCTCGGCTTGTCCATTGGTCTGGGGATGATAGGGTGCAGAACGCTTGTGAATTACCATAAATTCTTGAAGCAAAAATTCTATGACTTCATTTACAAAGTGTACACCTTGATCACTAACGATCTCAATAGGTAAGCCATAGCGTGTAAACACGTACTCATACAAGAACTTGGCTGTGGTTCTGGCATCATTTTTGACTGTTGCCTTTGCCTCTACCCATTTGGTCAAATAGTCGGTTGCGACTATAATATATTCTGCATGCGTGTTACGAGCTGGAGGTTTAATGGGACCGACAAAATCAATACCCCATTTTGCAAAAGCACGTATGCTTAACATAGGCCGCAATGGCATATTGTCCTTTGTGATGGGAGGTTTGGTCCTTTGACAATTGTCACAACGTTTCACATATTTGTCGGCATCCATTTGTAAGGTTGGCCACCAAAGCCCAGACCACCTAATCAACTTAGCTGTGGTATTGCCAGAAAAGTGTCCACCACCAACACCTGCATGTGCATGAGTTAAGATTTTCAGATAGTCAGCTTCACATACACACATGCGTAAGTTGCCATCCTTGCCCCTCTTGTAGAGTTGGCCCTCTATTAGCATATAGTTTGCCGCTTCAATTAGCTTTCGATGTTTAGGAATTGTTTGATCCGTATGACCATGCTGAAGGTAGTCCACAATATACTTACTCCAACTTGGTGTAGTTGAAATTTGGAATAATGTGACATTATGAATTGGCTTCTGAATTTTACATGAAGCACAGTTACGAACAAATGTTTCAGCGTCTGCATGCATGGTAGGCCACCATTGCCCATCTTGAGATATACGTCGCACACAAGTAGTAGCTGATGCATGGATTCCATCGATACCCGCATGTACCCATTCCAAGATCTCATATTGGTCGGGGTTAGGTATAAGCCTCAACACTCCATCATTACCCTGACGATATAATCTCCCTGGAATGGTCACCATAGGTCCACATTAGGACCCGCTAGTTGTATTTGCCCACTTGTCAAAATTTCTAAAATGGATTCAGACCATCTAGGAGCTGTCTCTACAAGGAAAAGTGTTGAATCTAACATATCATCATCCACACCCACAGGAGCTTCGCCAGAGGTGATTCGAGACAAATGATCTGCCCTTAGATGAGTTGTTCCTTTTCGAACTGCCACTTCAAAATCAAACTCAAGAAGGATGATAAACCACCTCACAATCCTTCAAGTTGCACAAGGTTTATTCACCAATTATAGCAATGCTTGATGGTCCACAAAAAATATGAATTTGTTTGCCAAAAGGTAATGGCGAAACTTTTTCACTGCATATATCATGGACAATCCTTCTCTTTCTGTTGTGGTGTAATTCTTCTCAGCATTGTTTAACTGTCGACTAGCATATGAGATTGAGAAATCCTTATTGTGTTCTCCCGATTGAGCCAAAATACAACCAATTGCAAAGTTGGAAGCATCAATATGGACATAAAAGATTTGGTTCCAATCTGGTGCCCGTAAAATGGGTGCAGTCACTAATGCTTGCTTCAACTTTTCAAAGGATTCCTCACACTCATCAGTCCAATTAAACTTTACAAGAAGAGCATATAATGGTCTGGCTAGGACAGCATACATGTAGATGAATCTACGGTAATAGCCACAATGTCCCATGAATGTTTGTACCCCTTTAGGGTTGATAGGCCGAGGTAATGAGACAATGATATCAATTTTATCCATATCTGTTGAAATCCCATTGCGAGAAACAATATGGCCCAAAATTTTCCCTTGTCTTACCATAAATTTGCACTTGTCAGGATTCAAGCATATACGATAAAGTTGACACTTTTGAAACACGTCTCAGGTGTTCTATATGATCATCACGCTCTTGTGAGTGAACACATAAATCATCCATGAAAATTTCAAGAAATTGCCTAAGGTACTCCTTGAATACATGACTCATTAACCGCTGAAAGGTTGCTGGTGCATTTGTTAGACCAAATGGCATAACACGATAGGCAAAGATGCCATCTTCAGTAGCAAAGGCTGTCTTGTGTTGATCCTTTGGATCAATTGACACTTGATTGTACCCGGAGAATCCATCCAAGAAACTATATGCCTTTTTCCCTGCAACTCGTTCCAGAACATGATCCGTGATTGGAAGTGGGTAATGATCACGCACAGTAGCTGCATTTACCTTCTTGAGGTTTACACATACTCGAAGTTTTCCATTTTTCTTAGGCACCACTACAATAGTGGAGACCCATTCAGTGTGTTCAATCTCATAGATAAATTCTGCCTCTAAGAGCTTGTCTATTTCTTCCTTTATCTTCCGTGCAAAATTTTCATTGTAGGTATAAGGACGTTGCTTGGAGGGTTTTGCATCCTCTCGCAATGGTATTGTATGCTGACATATGCTTGGATCAACTCCTTTGAGGTCTTTATAACTCCAAGCAAAAACATCACGATACTCCTTTATTGTTTGTATTAATAACTTCTCCTCTTCTAAGGACAAGTCTGTGGCAATCCACACATAGCGAGGCTCTTCTCCTGGCTTAGCAATATCAATCTTTTTTGCATCTTCTGGACCATCGTATGAAACCCCTGGCACGCTTGGTTTTTGTCGCATGGGCTGTTGAAGAACAATCTTCCGATCTTGAAGAGTGTACTGTGTGAAATTGGGAGGAACATTGAGACCTTGTTCTTGTCCACTTGAGTCTTCACTCATTGAAGACCATGCGGTTTTTAGCCCTCCTTTGCTATCTTGCATCGAATTTTTTTGTTCAACCGTTGTCTTTGCACTTCCCACACTCTTTTTTGAATCGGTTTTAGACGTGAGTTTTGGTTTTTGTTTCTTCGTTTTTTTACGATTTTTGCTAACAGTTGTTAGCTTTTCCCCTGCTTGGAATCCATCTGATCGTTTGACTTGGTCTTTGATACTATCTTGTGCTTGGACATAGTATAGATATCCGTTCTTTCCTGAGAAGTGAGGTGGTGGTCGAGAGTTTTCACTCTTAGACTCCTCCTTTTCTTTTTGTAGTCTCTCACGTTGTTCCCGCTCATCTTGTCTACTGATTCTCTTATGGCTCTTACAACATTTACGTTTAGGTCGGCTTCGAGGGATCTCTACCTGAACCTCCCTTCCTCTCAAGAGTAGGCATGCCTTTCCTAACTCTTCCTCAGGGATTGTCACATTATTATTAAAATCAGAGTCCCAGCCATCTTCCTTATCAGCATCATTAGCAGATTCGAGTGTTAGGTCCTCTACTGAGACTTCCTCGACATGTAGAGCTGTTGTGGATGTATCTCTATAGTATAAATCATCTAGATGGGCACGTGGTTGTACCATTCGTATAGGAATAATATCATATCCATCTGAGTCACAAAATTGAATTGGCTTCGGTAAAGCACATGTCGATAATGTTGCAAGGACATGACTCCATTCTAATGGATCAATTAAATGCTCAGGGAATGGTTGTGGAATGTATGCCTCGTCTGATACACTTCGATTACCCTTAAGTCTCTCAGTGTTGAAATCCCTACATGAGGCTCCACACATCCATAGATCTTCTCGCCCATCTGACAATGTAACTCTTGAGCCCTCAGATGAAGTAGAATCAAACTCATCTATTGAAGACCTTGTTACATCACGATATGAGTGATTCCTTAGGTTGACCCTTGTGATGACAGAATCATGTCGGAGGTACAAATAATTGTATCCCCAATCTTGAATCATTTGAAATTGTATTCCAACCCATCCGGCCCATGGGTTTTAGCTACCGCCCAACCACTGGAATTGGTAGAACCAGACAAGTACTCACCCACCCATAATTGAATGCCTTTCTTAACTTTAGCTTTAGAAAACAGATACGCACACACTCCTCTTTAAACTTGAACTTATAAAATTATCATTGAACAAACAATTATTGATTACAGATATCATAACTCAAAATTTCCATCCAATTCCTTGTTTCTCAAACATAGGTAACTCTAGACTCTCCGTCGAGACCAGTTGTGGTCAGCAAACGAGATCCCGTAATAGATTATCATAAATTTTTTTATCATCATACATATATATTTCCACGACATACGCATGGGTGTCCTAAGCTAGCGAGCCCGTGCATCGCCTGGTCAAAACCCGAGGTCCAGGATCCTCCTTAGGTGTCCAGGCACTTCACTCAGGGAGACCGCTTCGTCGGCCCTCGCCCATCGTACCGAAAACACACCATTTTTTACCATACCAAGGTTGGTCTCAAGACCTGGGCAAGTTTTTGCCGTGTGAGCCGTCCTTTGAACACTCCCCGCCAGCAGCTGTTGCAATCGAACTTCCCTTAGAAAAACACATATACCAAATGCTCCTTCCAATTCTCATTTTTTTAAGAGTAAACAATACGAAAAGTTTAACTCTATTTAATTGATTACACATCTTGGATAAAGAAGGGATGAATTCAATAAAGAGAAGGGGGAAGCCTTTCCATCAAGGCATAACATCCAATTTCAAATTAAAAGAAGCAAGAAATCATAAAACCATAGAATAGAATTAGAAAAAAGTAGAATTTCTAACTTACATGGAGTTTTGTGAGCTATCCTTTGGCTTGAGGGATTGAGGGTTCTACTCTTGCCTGGATCAAGAGTGGCCACCAATTCTTTATAGAAGAAGTAGTAAAAAACAAGTGAATTATTAATGAATTCAATGTTTTTGGCTCTAGGGAGGAGTAGAGTAACAGTGCATAAAACACTATTAAGCTTCTACACCCAAAAACTAGTGAATTATTAATGAATTCACAGTTCTTGGCTTAGGTGGAGTAGAGTAATGATGCATAAACACTATATTTTTTTCAACAAGGGGAGTCTTCTATTTATAGGAAAAATTGAGCTCCTAACCAAACAAACTGATTCTAGAATTTTCCAAGTCAGTTTGGTCACTTTTTGACCATTTTTAGGTCAGTTAAGCTAACTTTTTGGAACTAGACTTGAATGAGGAGACAGGAGAGATGAAATATCTCAATTTTTATGAGTTTAAAACTCATTCAAGCATGTGAAATATGCACCTCCTTTAAAGAACTCCCCTTCCTTACATATGTGTCAAAATGGAATCATTATACCCAAAATATCTCATATTTTTAATATTGCTCATAGTTTTTTACTAATAAACCTTGTGCATTTTCAACTCTTCATCTTATGTGAAATATGCACCTCCTTTAAAGAACTCCCCTTCCTTACATATGTGTCAAAATGGAATCATTAAACCCAAAATATCTCATATTTTTAATATTGCTCATAGTTTTTTACTAATAAACCGTGTACATTTACTCTTTTTTGGGTATCTTCTTTTACAAGCTCAATTTTTCCTATAAATAGAAGCCTCCCCTTGTTGAAAAAATATAGTGTCTTATGCTTTGTTACTCTACTCCACCTAAGCCAAGAACTGTGAATTCTTTAATAATTCACTAGTTTTTGACACTTCTCTCTTTCTTCAATCCCCATTGGTGGCTCCATCAACATACTAAACCAATTGATTGGTTGGGGGCCTCTACCGTGAACAAAGAATCAAGCAAATTGTAAGGTAAGTATGGTGAATTTTTTCTATAATTTCTCAATGTTTCTCTCTTCTCAACCCCTCTCAAGCTTGAGAAGCTTAATTGGTATGGTATTTGAAATGCTAGCGCTATTGAAGTTAATTAATTAATGATAGTAAAGAATTACATAAATTTTTATTTATGTTTAATTCTAATGGTTTTTTCTCTCTCTCACTTAAGAAATGGTCATACTCATGACCCATTCTCAATCCAAATGAAGCTTTTCATAAAGCTTTTTCTTAATCCAAGATTAATCTATGCTTGAGAATAAATTAATAGTTTTTTTTATCTATGCTTTTAGTTTATGATAATTTTGATTTAATCCATTAAGGATTAATGATCCAATTAGGGATCATTCTAATCATTCTCTTAAAGATAACCTATCTTTTAAAATAATTGAGATTTATTAGTTATAGTAGCGGAGCTATGGTAAAATTTTATAAAAATTTACACATAAAATAATTTCATTTCAAAGCATGAAAAGAGGATTTCCTACCATATTCTAGGAATTATCATCCTAGATTAATTGAAATAATTTCATAGTAATCATGAAAAAATTAAATTTTTATATTATGCATAAAAGATAAATATATTATTATAAAAGTGTTACTTTTAACATAATTGAATTCTATGCATAGAGGTATGCATAAAAGATGAATATTTTATTATAAAAGAGTTACTTTTAGCATAATTGATTTTCATGCATAGAGGTATGCATAGGAGATGAATATTTTATTATAAAAGAGTTACTTTTAGCATAATTGAAATTCATGCATAGAGGTATGCATAAGAGATGAATATTTTATTATAAAAGAGTTACTTTTAGCATAATTGATTTTTATGCATAGAGGTATGCATAAGAGATGAATATTTTATTATAAAAGAGTTACTTTTAGCATAATTGATTTTCATGCATAGAGGTATGCATAAGAGATGAATATTTTATTATAAAAGAGTTACTTTTAGCATAATTGAAATTCATGCATAGAGGTATGCATAAGAGATGAATATTTTATTATAAAAGAGTTACTTTTAGCATAATTGAAATTCATGCAAAGAGGTATGCATAAGAGATGAATATTTTATTATAAAAGAGTTACTTTTAGCATAATTGAATTTCATGCATAGAGGTATGCATAAGAGATGAGTTAGGATGTGATAAGATGAGTTAAGAAGTGATAGGATGTGTATGGGATGAGGTAAGAAGTGTATGTGATGGGATAAGATGTATATGGGTTGTGATAGGGTGAGAATATGGATGTGTATGTATGGATGTATGCATGTAGATGTGAGTGTGAATGTGGATGTATGGATGAAAATGAGGATGTCGATGTAGATGCATGGATGGGATGTGGATGTATGCATGTAGATGTGAATGTAAGCATATAGATGTGGATGTACGGATGTGAATGAGCATGTAGATGTGGATGTATGGATGAGGATGCATGAATGTGCATGTAGATGTGGATATGAAAATAGATGCATGGATGTAGATGTGGATGTATGGATGTGGATGTGGATATATGTATGGATATGAATATATGATATGTGATGTGAAGGAATCTGAAGTGATGAGATGGAAAATGATGTGATGGGATGAGTCCACATATAACTGGAATGTGGAATAAGCAATGTGGATTGATGAGGGATAATGTGAAAAAATGAGAGTTAATATAGAAACTGTATTTTGTGACTCTTTGTAAATGCTGTTTGTAAATGACTGTTTTATGTCAAGAATGCTGGGAAAGCATTTTGACCATCTTGTGATTAAGGTCGTGGAGACCTAACTGATAAAGTTGTAACTGCTGATGGAGAGTCAATGGAGGACGTCTCGCGTAGCAAGGTTGGCCGAGGTCTTGACCAACCTCGGTGCGATTAAAATGGTGAGCTTCCGGTACGGTGGATGAGGGGCCAAGGAAGCGGCCTATGAGTGAAGCGCTAGGTCACCTGCGAAGGATCCTAGAGGGTGCTGACCATACGGTGCTCGGGCTCTGGGTCGCCCAGGATACCCACGCATGCGTCGAGGAAGATATTGGAACAAGGAGTAAGAGTTGTTTTCTGAAACCGAGCATGGATCTGGTGACTGACCTTGTTGGTCCTCAAAACGGATGAGTCCATGGCTCTTTTATATGGATCTGTTGGTTCATCTTGCTGATCTTCAACGAGAGTCCATCTTGATAAGTGATTATATTGCCGAGTATTATGGGCTAGGAACTATTGAAACGACCCCTGAGTGGACAGGTGGTGAGCGTTCTAGTTGCCAATGATGCCATAGATACTCTGATGAAGGAATGATGGAAAATTGAATCAACCGAATAAATCGGAAGATTGTGATCCGTGATACTATGGTTTCATTAAAAGATTGTTTTAAAGTTAGCTGATGTTAAGAAAAAGGTAATTTCATATTGGGTGTGTAAGTGGTGTGACTAGTTTTATATTTGCATGAACTTTCGGCTAGGGGGCCTTGGAACTCTTTTCCTTGGTACCCGAGACAAAACCTAACCAAATTCCTAATTGGATCCCATCACTACAGTGGTTGGGCGGTTGGCTAACCCATGGGATCGGATGGCTGGGCTGATGGATCCGTAAATCGAGACTCAGCTTTTGTTATTACGATAGATAAAGTAAATCCCGGATAGTAATTGTTCTATGGATAGGAATCAACGGCTGTGCCTCTTGAATGGGGAAAAAAGCGTTGATCCCAATGATCCAAGTGCAAGTTTCTTCCTTGATCTGACCAAGTATCTTATAGATGCAATTGGATCAGCTTGATCAGAAATGATCTTGACTACGTTAGAGTAAAAAGTTATCCTGGTGGAATCGTCCGTGCTGTCCGGATAAAGGAAATTTTTTCGGGTTCGGTTTTGGAAAAACCGACGGATTAGTCTCTTATTCGGATATCCGTGGATGAGGCCCCGATTGTGGGACCCCTGTCCCGTGCGAGAACTGCTACTTCCGCTGCCAGTACCCTGAATCCGTTGCTCAATGGGAACAGGGATCTTACATGCATCATTTCATGGTATCACAGCTTGGTTCATGCTAAGGGATGAGGTGCAAGGAAGAGAAGCAAGTGGTACAAGGGTAAGTGACACTGTTCATCCAATTGCCCATGTTAGAGATGTGCCATTGTCTTTGCAGGATGGCAAAGTGAAGTACCTTGCAGATGTACTTCATATTCCAAATATAACAAAGAATCTGGTTGAAGCACAAGAGCATGATTGGAAGAAAGCTGAGAAACAGGCAAAATCTGCAGGAAAACAACCGGCAGTGGCCATGGTTCAGATTGAGTCGATGGAGGCGACTCTGGATCCAGAGGTGTGCATGGTCACATGCTCTAGTCTCACAAATTGAAGCCCCCCGCCGACGCACAGCACAACCACTTCTGGATTGGACCGCACAGGAAGCTGTTCGGTGCAGGATGGCAAAGTGAAGTACCTTGCAGATGTACTTCATATTCCAAATATAACAAAGAATCTGGTTTCAGTTGGCCTCATGATTGAGCAGGGTTTGCAGGTTCGGTTTAATCCTGATGGTTGTTATGTTGAAGACTTTAAAGACAAGTGCAAGTTGGTTGCAAAAGGCAATAGAGTGGGCAGAATGTTTACATTGAATGTAAACATGCCTGAAGTGAGTGCTGCGATGTTTGCAAATAGTTAAGGAATTATTACAGACACAGACAATTGGCATAAAAGAATTGGACATGTGAATGTATAGAGAATAAAGTCTATGCAGACTAAAGGAATTGTGACAGGGCTGCCAAAGTTTAAAGTTGAATGTATGCAGAAAATATGTGAAGCATGCCAATTTGGAAAGCAAACAAAGAATGTATTTCCACGTGAAAGAAATGTGAGCAAAAATGCACTAGATGTTATGCATTCACATGTATGGTGTCTTACGAAGACCATGTCTATGGGAGGCGGCAGGTATTATGTGACATTTATTGATGACCACACAAGGAAAGTCTCGGTATACTTCATGAAGAAGAAGGGTGAGGTGTTCACTCATTTTCCAAATTTCAGAGTTATGGTGGTTAAAAAGTAAATAGGAAAATATGTAAAGTGCCTAAGGTCAAATGGAGGGGGAGAGTACTTCTCTAATGAGTTCTCAGAATTTTTGAAGGAGAATGGTATTCAGAGACAGTGCAGATACACTACATAGCAAAATGGAGTTGCTGAGCACAAAAATAGGCACATTGCTGAGATTGCGCGAGCATTGATGGGGGAGAGAAGAATATGCCGCATAGCTATTGGGCTGAGGCTGTTTCTATAGCAGTTTACATCATGAACAGGACTCCAACTGTAGCCATACATGATGTAACTCCAGAGGAGAGGTTTATTGGCAAAAAACCTGATTTTTCTCATCCAAAAGTCTTTGGATGCATTGCATATGTGCATGTGCCAGATGAGCTGAGAACTAAGCTGGATCCAAAAGCTGAAAAATGTGCGTTTATTGGGTATTCCCTTGAGCAAAAGGGATACAGGTGTTATAACCCTGCTACACGTAAGTTGAGGGATACAGGTGTTATAACCCTGCTACACGTGAGTTGAGGGTAAGCAGGGATGTTGTTTTTGATGAGATAAGTAGCTGGTATGTTGTTGAAACGAAGCTGTTGGGGCTGATGTGAGTGGAAATGTGGTTGTACAGAATGCAAGTTAGCAATCACAGTCTTTGAGTGGACCAGGAGAGTCCTCATCTAGTGGTTCAGTTGATAGACCATGGAGTGGCAGGCTGCATCATAATACCAATCCTGCAAATGTGATTAGTACATCACATAAAGGCAAAGAGAAAGTGATTGAGCCACTTAGTATGCCTGCCATTTTTGCAGGGCATTCTCATATTGATGGAGAGTCTAGTGGTTCAGAGATGAGCCTTGATGAGGATCTTGGGATACCAGCTACGAGAACACCTGCTGGTGTAAAGAAGGCTATGGAAGCCATGAATGCAAAGCTACAAAGATTTGGGAGAGTGAAGAATCTTATGCAGAGGTTTATCTATGATCGTTATGTGGCACATCACTATGCATACATTGGCAAAAGTTGTGCAGGTTGTAGAGCCCACATGCATTGATGAGGCTGTTGGAAATGTGTGTTGGGAGAAAGCTATGGATGAGGAGATGGATGCACTATATGGAAATGAGACTTGGGATTTAGTACAATTACCTGAAGGCAAGAAATCCATTTGTGAGGTGAAAACAAGAAAAAATAACCACTGCCTCTATAGCCCTTCACCTCCCAAACTTGGAAAATACTAACACAACGGAGGCACCACCAGCCACCGGCTGGAACACTTCTCATGATTCACCACCCACCCACACCAGAAAGATAGCTCAAAACCACGATAGACAGTGATCATTCAGCAAAAAACACATAGCACCATACACACTCTATAAACTCAGCAATTACACCAAAAACCAGGACTCTGGCCAAGATTTACTGCCAAGGGAATTCACCCTTGCGTCTGACAACCAAGCCTCTGTCTCTCGGTCTCTGCACTCTCCAGAGGGCGCCCCACCAGCAACCCTTCTTCACTTCCTCTGTGTAGCCCGGCTACTCTCTGTCCAGCTGCTACTTGCCAAGCGAGCCCCACTGTCTCCAGCCCACACATCAGCACCTCTACTGCAGCCAACACACACAAAAAACCAAGGCTCTCTCTCTGGTCAGCATCTGCAATCGTCACCCACACAAAACCAGCCACTCTCTCTTCAGAGGGCGCTCCACCAGCGCTGTATGGTGCTGTGTGTTTTGCTGAATGATCATTGTCTATCATGGTTTTGAGCTATCCTTCTGGTGTGGGTGGGTGGTGAATCGTGAGAAGTGTTCCAACCGGTGGGGCTAGTGGTGCGTCCGTAGTTGTGTTAGTATTTTCCAAGTTTGGGAGGTGAAGGGCTATAGAGGCACTGGTTCTTTTTTCTTGTTTTCACCTCACATTCTTCTGGTGCCTCCACAGAGGAGAGCTCAGGTATTTCTCTTACGAGGGTGTATGCCCCAGAGTAAGAGATTGAAGGAAGGTGTTTTTAATTTTTTTTCTTGGGATTTGAAGTGAAGCTTGGGGATTAAAATGATGTGGTATCCAGAGTTTTTTGGTGGGCCTAATGAAGATGTAGCAGATTTTCTCGAAAGGATGGAGGTTGCATGCATAAGCAACCACATCAATGAGCCGGTACAGGTATTGCGGCTGCTGAATATATGCTTGAAGGGAGATGCGAGGATATGGTCTAGAACTTTTTAGGAGTCGTTAAAGGATGCTGAGCCACGCATTTCAATGACTAAGGATGGATTAAAGACTGCACTTTTGAGCAGGTTCAAAAAGATTAAGGATCCAGATAAAGTTTGGCATGAAGTGCAAGGATTGATACAGGGTGAATTGGAGCCAATTGATGATTATGTGAAGAAATTTTTTTTGTTGTGGGAGACCTTGTGTAGGGCTTTGGGGGATGATCAGGTATCTCCAGACATGATGAAGAAGGATCGTTTTATTGCAGGATTGAAGGGAGGCATTCACTGGAAGGTCGAATTAAAGAAGCCCAGGTCTTATGAGGATGCAATGGAGATAGCCAAATCAAAGGATTGGAAATTGCAACGAATGAACCAGCTGGGGATGGTTCCAGTGGCAGTAAGGCCTGAAATGAGGAGGGTAGAAGCGGTACCGACAATGAGAACCGTGCTGGAAAGAGTGCAATCGACATAAGCTCAGGTGAATAATGCCATATCACAGGGGACAAAGGTAGCACCTACAGCTGTTACAGCTTCTGATGAAAGACTTCAACAGGACATGAGGCAAATGGTGGATTGTATGAAGAATCTGAGTTTGAAAATGATGGAAAACACAAGTGGTGGACGTGGCCGAGGCAGAGGATATAATCAGGAAGGGGTTGAAGGTCAGACATGCTATGGAAGTGGTCGTGGTTTTGGCAGGGGTAGACGGTTCATTCCTACATGTTGGAATTGTGGTGAATTGGTACATCTAAGTACAGATTGTGATAAGCCTCAATGAATGGGGGGTGATATGTATCCCTTACCCTCTCAGATTCCCAATAGGGCAAATGATTATGGGATTGAAATTAAAGGTGAAGCAGGGACCAATGGATTGACAAATGAGGAGAAAGGTAAAACTAAGATGATAGATGTGGTCACCCTTGAGAAGACAAAGGAGACAGAAGCTGATATGATGCCTTTGGGGAAACGGATGCCACAGGAAAGGGAAAGCAAGGATGCTGCAGGGCCTAGCAAGAAGAAAGGTAAAATGAAGGAAGGAGGGGATGTAAAGGTCAAGCAGAAGTGGAAGCCTCGTAGGAAATTTCAGGTGACTGATTTTCCATTGGGGGTTGGGCAGGAAAGCTACAATTTACAGGAGGACATGGCTGGAAGGATTGATGATACGACTAGTAGCACCACTACTAGTGAAGGAACAGAAGACACTTCATCCAGTGAGGAGGATGCAGATATGGATGCCCTGGTTATTGATGAGGAAGTGCTTGGTGATGAGGTTGCCCAACAAGAAGAGGCCATACAGGAAGAATGCGAGGAGGTACAAGTGAATCATGAGCAAAGGTATGCATGTGATGTGAAAGAGTTTGCTTTTGAGTCTTTGGATGATGTACCTTTGTGGGATAAGTGGGATATAGAAAGTCTGTAGGGATGATGAACCTGAGTTGGAGCTGGATGATCAGATGTGCCTTAATGTTAAGAAAGCCATGAGTAGAATTGATGCTATGAAAGAGGAGCAACATCAGAAGTCTATGAATAATGTTGATGCTATGGATGAGACTACGGATGCTGTGATAGATGAATTTCTCATTGGCCTTGATAAAGGTAAGCATACAGGAATTGAGGTGGATGCTTTGGCAATGGTGCCTTTTGAAGGGGAGTTTGTTTTGCCTATAGTGGTTGGCTTTGATGATGATGCTTCTTATGTTGATGGACAAGAAAGTGTTATGGCACAGCAGGTCTTTCTTGATGAAGCTTTCATCAATTATTACCCTCAACAGGAATTGCTTCATTGGTTCTCCAATATTGGTGTTGATCATATCAGTGATTTTGGAATTGAGATGAGGCAGGATGGTGTGTTTGTCAGAAGCTTTATTTTCAGAAGTTCTTATGTTATGTGATGGGATATGGGATGGCAAACTACGCTTGTGGAAGATGACAGTGTTTCTTTGATCACCTGGAATAGAGATGTGTTGGTTACCTTGTATGATGCTCAAAGGATTGATGGAGGGAAACGTGGTCATATGCTTTTTGCTGCTGATCATAAATGATTCAGCAGGCTAGGGGTTGGGCAAAGTATGTTAGGCAAAAATCTGAAAGGTGTTTTGGGTCTGTGTACATATGGTGTGCGTGGTTTACGAATAAGCTTTGCCCTTAATGCCCTGGCAAATGTATAGAGTTAATGGTTTTGCAGTGAGCTGGTACACGCGTGTTGTTTAGGGGCCGCTTGGTAGAAGAGAACTACCTTGCTGGTGATAGCTGCACAACGTGCTGGTGAAGAGCGTGGCCTTCTCGTGGAAGAGAAGCCGCTCTGGGGTGAGCGTCCAGGTGCAAGTTAGTAGCCGCAGGCGCTAAGGGTGAGCGTCCAGGTGCGAAGGGCGGGTATTGTTGGCAGCCAGAGACAGTGTGAAGGGAAGTGGTGGCCTTGTGAAGATAAGGGTCACGCTGGAGTGATCGAGAAGAGATAGAGAAGGGAGCTGCAATGTGAAGAGTGAGAGGAGTGACGGGTTGCAAGGCTCTAGTGGTTGGCGAAGCTGCTGGTCACGACCCACAGAGAGTGAGAGCTGCTGAGTTGAGGGTTAGCTGGTGAAGCGCCCTCTAAAGAGAAGTGGTTGGTTTTGTGTGGGCGACGATTGCAGGCAGAGAGTGGATGCTGACCAGAGAGAGAGCCTTGGTTTTTTGTGTGTGTTCGCTGTTGCAGTAGAGGTGCTGATGTGTGGGCTAGAGATAGTGGGGCTTGCCTACGACACTTGGCAGGTAGCAGCAGCTGGACAGAGAGTAGCCGGGCTACACAGGAAGTGAAGAAGGGTTGCTGGTGGGGCGCCCTCTGGAGAGTGTAGAGACCGGGAGACAGAGGCTTGGTTGTCAGACGAACGCAAGGGTGAATTCCCTTGGCAGTAAATCTTGGCCAGAGTCCTGGTTTTTGGTGTAATTACTGAGTTGGTTTGAAATGTGTATGGTGCTGTGTGTTTTGCTGAATGATCATTGTCTTTCATGGTTTTGAGCTGTCTTTATGGCGTGGGTGGGTGGTGAAGTGTTAGAAGTGTTCCAGCCGGTGGCTGGTGGTGCCCCCGTTCGTGGTAGTGTTTCCAAGTTTGGGAGGTGAAGGGCTATACAGGCAGGTTCTTTTTTCTTTTTTTCACCTCACACCATTAGATGCAAGTGGGTGTACAAAGTAAAACATAACAGTGATGGAAGTATAAATAGGTACAAGGATAGATTGGTAGCCAAAGCATATACGCAGACATATGGCATTCATTATGAGGAAACTTTTAGCCTAGTTGCCAAGATGACAATAGTGAGAGTTGTGATAGCAGTGGCTGCATCAAAGCAATGGTCTTTACATTAGATGGATGTAAAGAATGCATTCTTGCATGGGGATTTATAGGAAATCTAAATTGAATTTATGCATAGGAAGATGCATAAAAGAATAAGATTTTAATTTCAAAAGCGTTATTCTCATCCAAATTGAATTTATGCATAGAAAGATGCATAAAAGATGGATTTTTAATTCAAAAATGTCAATTCTCATCCAAATTGAATTTGTACATAGGAAGATGCATAAAAGATTGAATTTTAATTCAAAAGTGTCATTTTCATTTAAAATGAAATTATGCATAGAAAGATGCATAAAAGATTGATTTTTAATTCAAAAGTGTTAGTCTCCTTAAATGGAATTTATGCATAAATAAAAATGTAGAGAAATCTTATATCAAATATAAGAATTCTCTTGTATTCTATAAAAAGATATGAAATGTGATAAGACGTGGTAAGAGGTGTATGAGATATGAAAATATGTGATAAGATGCGTATGGGAAGTGATAAGATGTGATAAGAGGTGTATGAGATGTGATAAGATGTGTATGAGATGTGATAGGATATGATAAGATGTATATGGAATGTGTAGGGCGAGAATGGATGTAATATGGATGTATGGATGTAGATACGGATGTGGATGTATGTATGTGGAAGTGGATGTATAAATGAGGATGTGAAAATGGATGTATGCATGGATGTGTATTTAGAATAATGAATGTGAATGTGTATGGGAAATAATGTGTCATCGATATGAGTGAATGGATGATGATGAATACATATGAATGGGATGTGGAATAAGTAATGTGGACTAAGGAGGATAAAATGGAAAGACGAGAGTTCGATTTAGAAACTGTATTTTGTGAACTGTTTGTAAATGAATGTTTTATGTCAAGAATGCTGGGGAAGCATTTTGACCGTCTTGTGGATTAAGGTCAAGGAGACCTAACTGATAAAGTTGCAACTGCTGCTGATGACGGAGAGTCAATGGAGGACGTCTTGCGTAGCAAGGTCGGCTGAGGTCTTGACCAGCCTCGGTTCGATTTAAATGGTGAGCTTCCGATACAGTGGATTAGGGACCAAGGAAGCGGCCTATGAGTGAAGCGCTAGGTCACCTGCGAAGGATCCTAGAGGGTGCTGACCATATGGTGCTCGGGCTCTGGGTCGCCGAAGATACCCACACGTGCGTCGTGGAAGATATTGGAACAAGGAGTAAGAGTTGTTTTCTGAAACCGGGCATGGATCTGGTTGATTGACCTTGCTGGTCCTCAACGGATGAGTCCATGGCTCTTTTATATGGATATATGGGTTGATCTTGCTGATCTTCCACGGAGACTCCATTCTATTATATGAATATATCGCCGGTTACTATGAGCTAGGAACTATGGAAAAGGCCCCTGAGTGAACAGTTGGTGAGCGTTCTGGTTGCCAATGATGCCATAAGTATACCGATGAATGAATGACTGGAAATAAGGATTCAATCAGAGACTTTGAGGATTGTCATCAGTGACATAATGGTTTCATTAAAGGATTGTTTTAAAGTTAGCTGATGCTAAGAAAAAGGCAATTTCATATTGGGTGTGTAAGTGGTGTGACTAGTTTTATGTTTGCATGAACTTCCGGCTAGGGGACCTTGGAACTCTTTTCCTTGGTACCCAGGACAAAACCTAACCAAATTCTTAATTGGATCCCATCACTTCAGTGGGTGGGCGGTTGGCTAACCCATGGGACTGGATGGGGTTAGGCTGGACTGATGGATCCGTAAATCGAGACTCAAATTCTGTTACTACGATAGATAAAGCAAATCCCGGATAGTAATTGTTCTATGGATAGGAATCAACGGCAGGCTGTGCCTCTTGATGGGGAAAAAAGCGTTGATTCCAATGATCCAAGTGCAAGTTTCTTCCTTGATCTGACCAAGTATCTTTATAGATGCAGTCGGATCTATTTGATCAGTAAGGGTTTGACTACGTTAGAGTAAAAGTTTTCATGGTGGAATCACCCGTGCTTTCCGGTAAAGGAAGTTTTTCCGGGTTCGGTTTTGGAACAACCGACGGATTAGTCTCTTATCCGGATATCCGTGGGTGAGGCCCCGAATGTGGGACCCTGTCCCGCGCGAGAAGTTCTTTGCTCTTTAGGTTTTTTCCTTTTTCCTCAATGAGTTACCATTGTTTTGTAGTTTAATAAAGTGCCAACTTCCTCGAGAGAGCCATTATGAGGTGTTTACTATGAACTCACAGCAGCTGGCACCATTGCTAAGAAAAAAGATCACTTCCCAACAAGAGATACAAAAGTGGTTCACGTATTTGAACATGCTCGAGGTTACAGTAGTAATTCTTCCATATGAATGAGGGTATGTTACTTCTCTATATATGCATCTAATAGATAGAAGGGGATACCTTAGTTTTAGACATTTCTACTTTTGCAGGAACCATTGGAGCCTTGCGTGTATATAATTGGATAAGATAATTGTGTGGACCCCTCAATTCAATACCAAGATCACATCCTAAGTTAGGACTAAGTAAACATCCAAAGCACCTTTCTCTAGTATCTTAGAGTGCTTGAAGTTGGAAATGTATCTTATTATATGAAAGCTCTTGAGCGTTACTACTTGAAAGTTGTTGGAGATTGTATATTTGAAATCTACTCATCATAAGCTTTATTAATGATATGTCACATGGAGGGGTTCTGACATAAGAGTGATAGGGTTCACCATGGCCCCATTTTTTAGAGAGAGAAAGAGCATGAAACTCCTTAGAGGGCCCCAAAATTGTTGAAATATACAAGTGAATAGGGTGTGTGCGGGAACAAGCCCTTAGTAAGAGGCTATAAAAGAGAATCTATAAATGAGAGAGAAGCTGTGAAAAGGTGAGAGGTATCTACTAGGAGAGAATAAAGGGTAGCATGAGAATATTTAGGATATGTGGAGATATTGTGCGAAGAGGTGGAGAGAATCAAGCAAAAGAGGTGGAGTGAATCAAGGAGAGATCAGTGGGATTAGATGCTTGGATGTAAACTCTATAAATTGAGGCGTTGGCCTAATGAGAATTTGTTAGTTTTTGATTATCCATGCCTACATTAAGCTATGAGTTAATTGCTCACTAATCTCGTCAATCATCATCTAATCTCTTTGTTAATGATGTTGATTCTAGCATTTGATCCACCATAGCTCATAACATTGCTACAAATTTAACATGGTATCAGAGCCTAGCTTAGAATCCATCTAGTTTATGAGCCCATTATCTTACTAATCACCTAGTTAATTAGGATTAGAAAAAAATCAAAATTTTAGCTCTTTTTCAATTAACCTCCAGCTGATGGAGGAGCTCTCTCTCCCTTCACACATAACATTGGCCCAAAACCTCTTAGCCACATGTAGCCATACTCCCTGTGCTTCAGCAAGTCAAAACGAATTGCCAAACCGCGCCATCGCATGTTGCCAATTTTTGCAAAAAAGCCAGCGTCGTTTTTCTGAAGTAAAATTGAGATTCTCTCCACTAGAAACAATTGCTCTAATTTCTCTTGGCCCCAATGGTTTTCAAAGGTGCTCTACAAGCTGGTGAAGATAGTTTTTGACTTCATCAAGTCTATAATGAGATCCAAGCTCTGCATCAAATCTGCAGGTAACTTTGGTAAAATAGAGATTAAGCATTCAATGTTTGATCAAATCCTGTGTTTCTTGGCTTAATCCTCTACTAGACTGCAATTGATGGATTTGAAAGGAGTTGAGCTCAGTTGAACTCTAAGGCCCCAGATCTGGACTGCCCACATACTCTATTTTCTACACACAAAACATAGGATTATTTTGCTAATCAGTGATTAATCAATACTAATCACTATATTTTGGTGCAATTGAGGGTTCAAATTAACCATTGGGTATCTGATACAGATCCCTATAACTTCATATTACAATTCGGAGATGGTTTGATACTCCAAACATTCAGTACACATTTGTTACCCTTTGCTTTATGTAATTTTTGGTCAATTTAGGCTGATAAATCTGTTGTAATCATCACCAAAACACGAGATTGAGTTGTAAAAGGGTAGATACTACCCTTGAATCTCGAAATTGGATCAAGAGGTAAGACTCAAAAGATGCATGGGAGAAGAGAGCTTGATCTCTTGCAAGCACACACACACTCACAAAACCCTAAAAGAGAACACACAAGGTGAGAGGCTGAAAATCTTCTTCTTCTTCACACAACACTCAACACACCATATACAAAGATAACAGTACACACAATATGAAAGGTACTCAACCAAATACATACTAGGGTTCTCTATAGTGTGAGCCCAACTAAATGAGCTGGTGCTATAACTATGCCAGTCTCTAGAATGGCTGTCACACAGCCTGTCATCCCACTGGCTGCATATCACCCATGATCTCACCAACCATGCCAGTGGTGTAAGTGTGGGGCCTATCCCCCAGGCGGGTCATCAGTGTTTACCTCCTCACTAGATGAGCTCGATATCTCAACACTCCTCCCCTTGAGCTCAACTCCATCTCATGTACACCAAGCGAAGCCCTAAATTTGTGAAGCTTCTCTGTACCCAATGCTTTGGTGAAGATGTCCGCGAGACCTAATCCTTTGTGCTAACATAAACAAGGTCAACGTCTCCTGCCAAAAACCTTCTCTCTGACAAAATGGTAGTGGACCTCTATATGCTTCGTGCGAGCATGAAAAACTGGGTTCTTGTGGCCAATTGTATTGTCACGTAGGCTGTAATGCCTGTGTGACCGACGGCAGACCGGATGGCCATGGCCGGGGTTCAGTGGGAGAGGACGCCCATGCAGAGTCATGGGCGGCCAGGCTAGTGTGGACGGCAGGCCACACACTATATAGCCTGGGGGATGAGGGGCAATCCTCATTCTTCCTCTATGGCTGGGTGGTGAGCCAGAGGCCGTCCCCTCTTGTGGTAACGCCCATAGCGGCGTTACGGATATGGGATCGTCAGAGTCCGCGCGCGTGACCGGGGGACCGGAGCTTTGGACCATTCATCTCCTCATCCTTATCTCGAATGGAGGGTGTGGAGGGAGGCGGCCAAGGAAGAATGGAGGGGAAGAACTCTCTCTCTCTCTCTCCCCGTCACACATAGCAAGCATATTGGAGGTAAGCTTCTCGTTTGTTTTCCTGCGTTGAAGCTTATCTGCGAATAAATTTTCGTTTGGAAATCGTTGAAGCTTAAATCGAAGAGCTGGTCTGGAACAAAGTAGTTTCGAAGACAACCTGTGTGTGGGGGGGGCGACACCAGCCCCACGGCAATGGCCAGAAAACAGTGTTTTAAGGTGGGTGCGTTGTCCAACGCCGTCCGACAGAAAGCGCCCAACTGTAGACCCTCCAGCTTAAGCGTGCCTTCAAGATCTTCTCTCGGAGTCGGGCGCCAGCACCTCGCCCACCCAGTGGATCTCGTACAGCGGCCTCTCCACCACGGGGAGCTGGGGTAGGGCGTCCACAATGACACCCGAGGCACCGTCGCCAAAGAGGGCGGTGCCCACGAGCTCGTAGGGGAACTTCTCGTTGAAAGGGTGGATAGCGGGCGTGTAAAGGATGGCGTTGCTGCTGTTTTGCCTTAGCCAGGCGGCCAGGCCAACCAGGCAGCCAGGGGTGGCTGCAGCTAGACCAGCCCAGCGGCCAGCTAGGCGGCCAGCCGGCCAGCCTTAGGCGCTCAGCGGGCGGCCAGCCCAGCGGGGCGGCCAGGCAGGCGGCCAGCCTAGCGGGTGGCCAGGTGGCCAGCAACGACCATCAGGCAGCCGATCAGCGCACGAAAAGAAAAAAATATATATATATTTTAATTGTTCATTTTTAATTTATTAAAAATCAAGCGGGCGGCCAGCCCAGTTGGTGGCCAGACTAGGCCCTAAGGACACTCCCCCCACGAGCGGGCGGCCACGCCCGAAGCGGCGAGGGCCGGCCCGGCCCGTTATTTTTTTATTTTATTTTTTTTAAACAAAAAAAAAACAAAACACACAAAACAACAGTACACCCCACGAAACAAACCCAACACGGCCGTCGTGCCGTGTGGCCGTAGTGCCCGTTTTCCAC
This sequence comes from Cibotium barometz, assembly GCF_041138505.1. Classification (NCBI taxonomy): domain Eukaryota; kingdom Viridiplantae; phylum Streptophyta; class Polypodiopsida; order Cyatheales; family Cibotiaceae; genus Cibotium; species Cibotium barometz. The sequence goes on from NC_141100.1 coordinate 20,931,303, forward strand.
GAAAGAGACCCACCGCACATGGCCGTAACGCCGCGTGCTAAGAGAGAGACAAAACCCACGGCCGTAGTGCCGAGTCCTTCGAGAGAGAGCCGTTCTATGGCCGTTGTGCCTAATGAACACGTCTATGGCCGTAGCGCCGCGAGAATAGCACATGTGGTGATCACACATTTGGTTGAGAGAGACTAAATTTAAGCTGAGCATAGACTTAGTATTAACCATCAAAGTCACGTAGTTTGGCTATAGTGTAAATCTGAAACCGCGGTGTGTTTTACTTGGGCTAAGAGGACCGGCAATGGCGTTAGTTGTGCCCAAATTAGACGAAGTGCTTATCTCACGAGAAATCAAGGTAAGCCTAATTGAGCCGTAGTGCTCATAACCCTTCACGATCTTTTAACAAGTTGCTAGAAGATTGTGATAAACTTTGGCAAATGAGAACCATGTACAAGCGTAGTCTTGATGCGGTTATGCCTTGTGTCCAAACAAGTTGCTTACTGTTTGTAGCAACAAGAGAACCTTGGCCCGTAGAGGCAAGCTGGCCTTTGTTGGTAGTAACAAAATAGTGTCACTACTTGGGCCTAGAGAGTGGTGACTAGTTTGATTTAGTCACGTAGATTGCCTTATCAAAGTAATCCCTAAGGTGTGTATTACTTGGGATAAAGGGGCTAGCAGTATGGTTTATCTAGGAGTACTAATCTGAGGGATTAGCATACGCCTAGATAATAATAACAGATTTAGGATTGATTTGTAGAAATCAAAGATAAATCTGAAGGGGTATAGTCTTGAGATGTAATGCTCAATGCCTTTATAGAAGTTGATCGACGAAGAGAACTGTTCTTAAACTTACTAGCATGGTTTTCTCTTCTTTTTATTGCCATGCGTCGACATCCCACTGCTCGAGAGTTTGTGGTGATCTTTCGAGGGGAGAAAGAGCCTTTTTATATGTCACATCAATTGGTTTGGTGGTAATTTGATGGTATGGGACATCAAATTCTCACGGAATCGATTGTAGTCTTGGTGGAATGGGACGCCAAGGCTTGTGCATGTAACTTGACTCTTTGGCAAGTCTATATGTACACTTGTCTGTAGTGATAAAGTGTGCAAGATAAAATTTGAACTTTGATAATTACCAAATATAGCCATAATTTGGGATAAAACCCAATTACAGAGTTTGGAGAATCTCTAGGTAGCAAGACCATGATGGTGTGCTAGTGCTAACAGAGTGATTCAGTTCCGGAGTGATCTAAATCTAGAGGTTAGCAGTAAGACTAGTTTGGTTGGACAATTTCATGCATGGGGGACGCCTTATAGCATTTTGCAAGCGTAGTCTTGCCTATGTTCAACATAAGTGTGCGATTGTGAGCACATTTTAGTTGCTACCATATGAATTTGGAAAATATATTATTTTCTTACATAAGCAATTGTAAAATTGCATGACAGGCTATTTTGTTTACAAAGTTCATGTGCGTGTAAATCCTATAAATCGTATGACCCCTGGGGAATGAGTGGAGCATTTCTAGGATTCAATAAGGTTTTACATGGCAATAGTGAGTAGAATCTCACTCTAGACGAGCCTGGTTATTGTTAGTATCGGATCGGACATATGAAGTGTACATAAACTCGGGCTGAGTTAGGATAGAAGGCTAAGCCGGAGAGCTTAGTGGTAAATCCTACTGTATCTGGTGAGTTTTGACTTAACCGGAGTGTTAAGAAGTAAACTCAAAGTCCGGGGCTGAACTGGAGTGTTCGGAGGTAGACATACCTTTTGTTAAATCGGAGAATTTAGCAACAGATGAGCTTGGGGTGAACCATGGTACCAAGGAAAAAAGCTCTTCACACTAAAATAGTGCACAATAATTTTAGGGTGATAAAATCCATTGCAGGAATGTTTTACAACTTTCCATAGATGATAGATGAAGACCATGTCCTTTACGGAGTTAAAGTACATAGGTGGTGACTTCGGCGCCACATTTTTTGTAGGAAGTCACCAATGGTGTAATTAGGTCAGCCGAGACTCCACAAGACCTATGCACTAGTTTTTAAGTTGACCTCTATGATAAGGACGTCCAAAAATTTGTGTTGTATTACCAGAAATTGTACTGCAATGTGCAATGGAGGGGTCAATTTGTGTAGTCACTTCTTAGCAGCAAGTGACTTAAGCATCTTGTTATAGATGGCTGTATATGGTACTCCCACTCGGGGGAGGTATGCCATTGGGTACGGAGTTACTCACAGACTAGTATGGAGCTACTAGTGTGATGATAGTGGGTACGTAGTTACTCACAGACTAGTATGGAGCTACTAGTATGGAGCTACTAGTGTGATGATAGTGGGTATGTAGTTACTCACTACTAATACATAGCTGCTAATAAAATTAAGATCCTCGAGTGAAAGATACTCTAGATCAACATTTTAAATTACCGAACCACAATCCATGAGTATCGAGGTACTCATAAATATGTTGACGTTGCTCAAATCGAGGGACCGATTTGTTCGATGGTATGGAATAAGCAAGGAGAGTGGAGTAACTTAAAAGTTACACATCACTAGTCCTAGTGAGTTGTCGAGGTCATCCGTAGTTTGATGATCCCTTCTATCTATCAGATAACATTCAATTTTGCAAGCCCTAACATTTAATCCATAGTGATTATGAGTTTGGTGTGAGATATGGTTATGAAGTTCTTACACGAGTACTCGTTTATTTGCTTGTCATTGGTTATAGCTTGGTAGAGATTGCCACCTGTGATGGGTAGGTAGCTTTGCCGCTATAATGAGGAGGCAGCAAATAATGTTCTCATAGTTATACTTCATACCAACACCAAACAGGGATAGGATGAAATTCCTAAGTTCATCATCACGAAGTACTGTGATGTTTGCATTTATATTGAATGTATGATGTAATGAGACATTGGGCTTGTGTAATTACCATCAATTATCTAGCAACCTATGGCTTCGCAGCAAGCTCAGTCATTATCCGTGGATTGATAATGTGGTTATTAGTAGTTTGGAATTTTTCTTGATAGATGGTACAACCCACCCAAATAATTCATAAGTGTATAACCGCTTATGAAGGGTAATAATATGCAACAATGAAGCACTTTGTTACAAGTGTGAAACCACTGATCTGTTGCAAAGTAGTTTATCAATAGTACCACCATATGTGCGTAGACACTATACCACATCTTCGTTGCAAGATGTTTAAAAGTTTCTTGGAAGGACTCAAGAATATAACATATGATATTAAATACAGTCTAGATTTGTTCTTGGACCTATGACACTAGCGCGTAGTCCGCTTGAGAGTAGAGTTTTTGAGGACAAAAACCTTTCTTGAGGGAAAGGAGGGATATCCTCAAATATCACGTAAACTGGAATAGTTGTGTGAGTCCAGACAATACTTGAAGGGATGTGTCCGATAATAGCAACAAAGAGTTGTAAGTGATTGGATGTAACTCCAGACACCCGTAGTGGTGCAAGAATCTTTATTAAATATCTCCACATACTATATGATCTGCTCGCATATATAGTATGGCATAAGAGATAGGAAGTTTGATTGTTATATTTGAAGGGAAATTTTCAAAACTTACATTTACTCTGAGTTAGAGTGGAGTTTAACCATCCGTAGATTGATGGTAGTTAGAAACTCAACAAGATTCTAGAGCATATGCTTGTGCAAAGATGTTACTCTAAGAGAAAAGTATCTCTCAGCTTTGGAACTAATCCTTATGATGCATGATTAGATTGGCTCTAGTTTATTTCTCCTATGGCCGTAGAGCTTTCAAAGGAGAAGTTTTAACAAGTTGGTGAAGCAACATGGTAGCATAGTCTACAAATATCTAGTAGCATAGTCTAAGAACTTACGCTACTAGAGTGCTCTCCAGTACATTAGCTTCCGTGCTAATGACATGATGCAAAATCAAGGCATGAAATTTGCCTTGGGGTTTTGGTTGAAATACCAAATCACGGCTTGCGTGAGTACTACTAGACATTTGCTTACCAACAATGACTTCCCCAGTTAATGGCACGTCGGATTGCCCGTAGCGGCGGTCGAGCTTCACCGGACACGTGGGAGAAATATGATAATTACTCCATTGACGACGGGTACTCACTCTACAAGGGTAGAATATGTGTACCAACTATTGGTGACTTTCGAGCCCAAATTCTTAAAAGAAAGTCATGATAATCCAAGTGCGGGTCATCCTGGGATTCAGAAGACCTATGCACTAGTAAAAAGACAGTTTTATTAACCTAGTTTGTTTAACAACGTCCAGACTTATGTGCTGAAATGCAGTAAGTGCCAGGTCAATAAACACATGAACGTCTTAAGGTTGGAGGACTACTCCATCCACTGGAGATTCCTCAAGGGAAATGGAAAAGCATTTCCATGGATTTCATTACCGGTTTACCCAGTCGAGGGAATGACTCGATGTGGGTGGTAGTGGACAGGTTAACTAAAATGGCAAAGTTTATTGCCACGAAGAAAACTGTAAAAACGCCAGAGTTGGCAAAACTCTTTATTGAACATCTCTACAAGCTATATGGCCTGCCCGCGCAGATATAGTGTCAGATATAGATAGAAAGTTCAACAATCATTTTTGGAGGGAAATCTTCAAAAAGTTGGATACTACTCTGAGTATGAGTACGGCAGATCATCCGGAGTCTGATGGTCAAACTGAAAGAGTTAACCAAATTCTAGAGAATATGTTGCGTTCTTATGTTAGTAAGAAGCAATCTAATTGGGAAAAGTACTTGCCCTTATTGGAGTTTGCCTATAACAGCTCCAAACACTCAGTCGACTGGATTTACACCATTCATGCTAATGTATGGATTCCAGCCAAGATCTCCGATGGCTATAGGCCTGGAAAAGGATAAGATTCAATCTGTCAAGGAGTTCCTTGAATAAATGAATGATATGCTCAAAGCTGCACGCGAGAGCATCCGTAGCGCACAGGATCGCACTAACACATTTGCCGAGGACGCAGACAAGTGACCTTTGCAGAAGGTGACTTTGTATTTTTAAAGGTTCCTGCGCAGTCAGCAACCATGAAAATGGGAAAGTGTGATAAACTTTCTCCTAGATATTGTGGTCCTTTCAAGGTCCTTAAGAAGATTGGGGGACGTAGCCTACAAACTTGAGTTACCGGAGAGTTCTCAAGTTCATCCTGTCTTCCATGTTAGTAAACTGAAGAAATCAGTTCACGAGTTAGAGAACGTAGTTTCTCTAGATATTTTGGTGGAATTGATCACTCCACCAAAGATACCACATGAACCGGAAAGGATTCTTGTGTATCGAGATAGACAAACCCGACATAAAGTGTACCAGAAGGTACTTGTTAAATGGATAGATAGGGATGAGGAGGTAGCTACCTGGGAACGCCGTAGTGCAATTTCCAGTTTGTTTTCGAGGACGAAAACTCTTCTTAAGGGGGGTAATGTCATGTAGGCTGTAATGCGTGTGACCGACGGCAGACCGGATGGCCATGTCCGGGGTTCAGTGGGAGAGGACGCCCATGCGGAGTCATGGGCGGCCAGGCTAGTGTGGACGGCAGGCCACACACTATATAGCCTGGGGGATGAGGGGCAATCCTCATTCTTCCTCTATGGCTGGGGGGTGGTGAGCCAAAGGCCGTCCCCTCCTGTGGTAACGCCCGAAGCGGCGTTACGGATATGTAACATGTATATTGCTAATGTTGTCACAAAAAATGACAACTTGTCTATCCACTCATAGACCCAAATCTGCAAAAGTAGCTTTCTCAACCAAGCTACCTCACATGCTACCATAGCAGCACCTCTGTACTTGGCCTCTGTACTCGATAGAGCAACCGTAGGTTGCTTCTTGCTGCTCCAAGTCAAAGCAGCACTCCCTAAAGAAAACATGAAGCCACTAGTAGATCTTCTATCTGAGATACTACCAGCCCAATCAGCATATGTGTACCCATGTACACATATCTCTGTCCCAGTTTTATAAAATAGTCCACAATGCGTAGTAGACCTCACATACCTCAGTATGCGTCTCAATGCATCGAGATGCAGCTTTCGAGGAACCTGCATAAATTGACTCACCAACCCAACAGCATAGATTAAATCTAGCCTCATGATCGTCATGTAGATCAAGATTCCTACTATGAGCCTATACATAGTAGGATCCTGCAAAATCTCTCTTGAATGTGCACTCAACTTGCCATTCTGATCTAATGGCACTGAGATAGGCTTACAGCCTGTCATACCATACTTGGACAACATGTCCAAGCCATACTATCTCTGTAGTAATCCAATACCATGTGGTGACCTGATCACCTCAATGCCAAGAAGTATTTGAGCTCCCCCAGATCCTTGATCTCAAACTTCTGTCTAAGCAAGATCTTTACATCAAAGATCCCTTCATCATTGTCCCCCGTAATGATCAGGTCATCTACATAGATGACATTAAGCACAACCCCTCTATCATTGTGTCTCACATACAACGAGAAATCTGCATTGGCTACATGAAAGCCAATAGTCACAAGATATTCAAAAATCTTGTCAGACCATGCTCTTGGTGCTTGTTTTAAGCCATATAAGGCTTTCTTCAACCTGTAAACATGCTCGGGGTGACACATCCTCATAACCAGGTGGCTGCAACATAATGACACTTTGAATTAAAAATCGAACTTTTATGCATCTTCTTATGCATAAATTCAATTTGGTAGGAATTACACTTTTAGAATAAAAGAATTTCTCTTATGCATCTAAGTTATGCATAAAATCCATTTATGATGAAAATCACACTTTTAGTATAAAAAAAATATCTTTTATGCATACCTCTATGCATGAAATCCAATATGATAAAAGTAACACTCTTACAATAAAATAATCAACTTTTATGCATACCTCTATGCATGAAATTCAATTATGATAAAAGTCACACTTTTATAATAAAATAATCATCTTTTATGCATACCTCTATGCATGAAATTCAATATAATAAAAGACACACTTTTATAATAAAATAATTAGCTTTTATACATACCTTTATGCATGAAATTCAATTATAATAAAAGTCACACTTTTATAATAAAATAATCAACTTTTATGCATACCTTTATGCATGAAATTCAAATATGATAAAAGTAACACTTTTGATATAAAAATTTATCCATTATGCATACTTCTATGCATGAAATAAAAATGATAAAAGTAACACTTTTGATCTAAAAAATTTATCCTTTATGCATACTTCTATGCATGAAAATAAAAATGATAAAAGTAACACTTTTGATATAAAAATTTATCCTTTATGCATACTTCTATGCATGAAAATAAAAATTGATAAAAGTAACACTTTTGATATAAAAATTTATCCTTTATGCATACTTCTATGCATGAAAATAAAATGATAAAAGTAACACTTTTGATATAAAAATTTATCCATTATGCATACTTCTATGCATGAAAATAAAAATGGTAAAAGTATTACTTTTGATATAAAAATTTATCCATTATGCATACTTCTATGCATGAAAGTAAAAATGATAAAAGTAACACTTTTGATATAAAAATTTATCCATTATGCATACTTCTATGCATGAAAATAAAAATGGTAAAAGTAACACTTTTGATATAAAAATTTATCCATTATGCATACTTCTATGCATGAAAGTAAAAATGATAAAAGTAACACTTTTGATATAAAAATTTATCCATTATGCATACTTCTATGCATGAAAATAAAAATGGTAAAAATAACACTTTTGATATAAAAATTTATCCATTATGCATACTTCTATGCATGAACGTAAAAAAGATAAAAGTAACACTTTTGATATAAAAATTTAACCATTATACATACTTCTATGCATGAAAATAAAAATGGTAAAAATAACACTTTTGATATAAAAACTTATCCTTTATGCATAATATAAAAATTCAATTTTTCCATGATTATCATGAAAATCTTTCAATTAATCTAGGATGATAATTCCTAGAATATGGTAGGAAGTCCTCTTTTTATGCTTTGAATGAAATTATTTTATGCATAATTTTTATAAAAATTTTGCCATAGCTCCATTGCTATGACTGATAAATCTCAATTTTCTAAGGGATAAAGCTTATCATTAAGGAAATAATTAAAATGATCTCTAATTGGATCATTAATCCGTAATAGATTGAATCATCAATATACATAAATTAAAAGCATAGAAAAAAGCCATTAATTTGGCCTCAAGCATAGCTTAATCTTGGATTAAGGAAAAGCTTTATGAAAAGCTTCATTTGGATTGAGAATGGGTCATGAGTATGACCATTTCTTGAGTGAGAGAGAGAAATTACATAAAAACCATTAGAATTTAAACATAAATGGGAATTTATGTAATTCTTTACTATCATTAATCAATTAACTTCAATAGCATTCATCAAAGTATGTAACTCTTCACTAATATTCATCAATTAACTTCAATAGCATTTAAAAACCATACCAATTAAGCTTCTCAAGCTTGAGAGGGGTTGAGAAGAGAGAAACATTGAGAAATTATAGAAAAGATCAAAATTCACCATACTTACCTTACAATTTGCTTGATTCGTTGTTCACGGTAGAGGCCCCCAACCAATCAATTGGTTTAGTATGTTGATGGAGCCACCAATGGGGATTGAAGAAAGAGAGAAGTGTCAAAAACTAGTGAATTATTAAAGAATTCACAGTTCTTGGCTTAGGTGGAGTAGAGTAACAAAGCATAAGACACTATATTTTTTTCAACAAGGGAAGGCTTCTATTTATAGGAAAAATTGAGCTCCTAACCAAACAAACTGATTCTAGAATTTTCCAAGTCAGTTTGGTCACTTTTTGACCATTTTTAGGTCAGTTAAGATAACTTTTTGGAACTAGACTTGAATGAGGAGAGAGGAGAGATGAAATATCTCAATTTTTATGAGTTTAAAACTCATTCAAGCATGTGAAATATGCACCTCCTTTAAAGAACTCCCCTTCCTTACATATGTGTCAAAATGGAATCATTATACCCAAAATATCTCATATTTTTAATATTGCTCATAGTTTTTTACTAATAAACCTTGTACATTTTCAACTCTTCATCTTATGTGAAATATGCACCTTCTTTAAAGAACTCCCCTTCCTTACATATTTGTCAAAATGGAATCATTATACCCAAAATATCTCATATTTTTAATATTGCTCATAGTTTTTTACTAATAAACCTTGTACATTTTCAACTCTTCATCTTATGTGAGCATTTACTCATTTTTGAGTATCTTCTTTTACAATTTGGATTTATCTCCTCCCTACACATGGATTGATGCTATTGGCCCATAGGAACCTTAATTGGACCATAATCCAAAAATTTCTGAAAATCTAGACCCTTAGGCTAAGGTCCTTTATACCCATTTCCAATAAATTCTAATTGCACATTGGAAAGTTCTTTTTGAATTTCTGTTTCAGGGGAACTTATTTTAATAAGATGAGATAATTTTCTATCCAAAAATATTAAAAATATGAATATTCTCTCTCTAGAATATTTTCTCTCTCTAGGTTAAAACAGTTAGAAACAAGGTCTTTATATTTCTGAAGAGGGATTGATTACAGGGGAAGAAACTAGACATCAAAAAGGGGGTTGGGGGAGGAATCTTACAAGACCGGATGGACTAATGCATAAGCATAGTTATGACATAGCTATAGTGACTAGAGATAATATTCTCGATTAGAATATGATAACTGAATTTATTTCAAAAAATATTTCCATCTGACTTTAAAGAATTGAAAGAATGAGAAGTCGATAATTGTTTGAATTTAAAGCTTGTTTTTATACTTGAAGTTGATTTTGATTGATTTGAATATGATTTTCTTGAAAGACCACATGGAATAATGCATAAGCATAGTTATGACATAGCTATAGTGAATAGAGATAATATTCTTGATTAGAATATGATAATTGAATGACTATGATGCCTATATAGACCAGATGGACTAATGCGTAAGCATAATTATAAGATAGCTATAGTGACTAGAGATAATATTCTCGATTAGCATATGATAACTGAACTTATTTCAAAAAAGATTCACATTTGACTTTAAAGAATTGAAAGAATGAGAGAAGTCAATAACTATTTGAATTTAAAGGTTGTTTTTATACTTAAAGTTGATTTTGATTGATTTGAATATGCTTTTACTCGAAGCTGACTTTGATTGATTGTGTAAGATGATATGTATGACTTTTGGAATGAATGATTGATATGCATGTGTATGATGAGACTCGACATGAGAATGAGATTAAGGTCGGCCATGCTTAGATAGAGAAACCTGGATTGTGAATGAGAAGAGAGGTTCTTACACCTTTACATCTCAAACATTGGAGGGAGGAATCTTACAAGTAGAAGCATGGATTGAGCTTGAAGATTATTTTCAAACCTACAACTACCGTGATGAAGCTAAGGCAAAGAAGGTAACTATACTTCTTTTTTAAATTTGTTGTGGAAGTCTATTATCCACAACAGGGACTTGTGGAATGAGGATATCATCTGGCCTCTAATCAAGTCATATGATTCAGCATCAGTATCCATAATATCACATGGATAAAATGAATGAATTTTTAAACTTGGAACAAAAGGAACTTACTATTGCACAATATCATGATAAATTTTAAGACTTGTAGAAATATTCACCCTTTTTAACAGAGAAGGAAAGTGTTTCTCAAATTTTAAATGGCTCAAACAGACAAATCAAAATTCTAGTTAAGGATAACAAGCCAGCTACAATCCAAGATGCTATGCTACGTGCGCTGACACATGAACAGATGTGAAAGAAACTAATATCTACTAATCTTAAGAAAATTATCTACTACAGTGAATTCTTACATATGTTTGAGTGTAGAATGATGTGAAAAATAGGTAGAGGGAGAGGAGACACACACACAGGAGAAAACCCTAATGTATATTGCAAACTCTAACCATAGAGGGAAGCCATCTCCCTTCTCACACAATGCATAAAGCCATAATCCATAATACACAACACACACTATGTGTTGTGTCCACACACAACTAACCCTAGCTAATGTCCACACACTTTGACCACGCCATTATTTATGTCTCACACATGTTCCTACCTAACATGCCAGCACATAGCGCAGCTAGCACGAGCTGACATCGAGCTTGAATCTCAACAGCCCCTCTCAAGCTCATGATCTACTGCCATAGATGAAGATGTGGATGAGCTTGGGCTATCAAAGCTCTCAACACTCTCCCTCAAACTCATCCCACGTGCTCCCAACATAGTACGGAAGTACTCAAACTTCTCCCTGCGAAGTGGCTTTGTAAAGATGTGAGCCACCTGCTCTTCAGTTTTCACATACTGCAAATCCACTGTACCATCCAACACTTTCTCTCTAACAAAATGATAGTGGACCTCTATGTGTTTGGTCCGCGCAAGAAAAACTGGATTCTTGGCGCCCAACTGTATGTTGCTCATGTTGTCACAATGAATGACAACCTTGCCATCAATAGGCTCACCCAAATCATCCAAGAGACTCTTTAACCATACTCCTTCACATGTACCAATGGCTGCAACCCTGTACTCAGCCTCTGTACTAGGTAAAGTAGCAGTAGGTTGCTTCTTGCTACTCCAACTCACCACTGCACTTCCAAATGTAAAGGCATAACCACTAGTAGACCTCCTGTCATACGAGCTACTTGCCCAATCTGCGTCTATGTAGCCATGTACATCCAAGCCTTTACCATGCTCATAAAGAAGACCATAATGTGCAGTGGTCTTTACATGTCGCATAATGCATCTCACTGCATCCAAATGAGGTTTTCTGGGGCTCTGCATAAATTGGCTTACTAGCCCCAAAGTAACTGAGATCCGGGCATGTGATAGTCATGTAAATAAGACTGCCAACCATCTTTTGGTACATAGATGGATCATCCAACTCTTTACCAAAATCAGCCCGTAGCTTTACATTATGCTCCAAAGGTGTACTCATTGGCTTACACCCTGTCATCCTATATTTTGCCAACATATCCAATGCATATTGGCATTGCACTAACCATGTACCTGCATGGTCTTTGATCTCTTCAATCCCAAGAAAATATCTCAATTCACCCAAGTCTTTCATGTCAAAGTGCCCACTCAATGCCTTCTTGACATGCATAACATCTGTAGCATGATCTCCTGTGACAATTAAGTCATCCACATGGATGAAAAGTAAGACAATCCCATGATCTGTTTTCTGCACATAGAGTGAAGAATCTACTGAAGAAACCTGAAATCCAAGGGAGATAAGATATCAGCTTATCTTATCACTCCAAGCACGAGGTGCTTGCTTCAAACCATATAATGCTTTCTTTAATCTGCATACATGAGTGTGATACCTCGGGTGTACATATCCTTTTGGCTGTGCCATATAAACTTCCTCTTGTAGATCACCATTTAGAAATGTAATTTTCACATCCATTTGATGCATTTCCCAACCATTTGCTCTACAGCCATAGCAATGACTGCTCTCACTGTTCCCATCTTTGCAACTGGACTAAATGTTTCATCATAGTCCAAGCCTTGGGTTTGTGCATAACCCTTAGCTACCAATCTCGTTTTATGGCGTTCAATGGAACCATCTGACTTGCATTTCACCTTGTAAACCCATTTGCAACCAATGACATTTTTGCCTTGTGGTAAGCAACTAAATCCCATGTTTCATTATGAACCAATGCGTCCATCTCAACATCCATTGCTCTCTCTCATACATGCTTTCCAATAGCTTATGTATAGCATGTAGGCTCCACATGCTTCACCAAAGAGGTCATATATGCGTAATGCATAGCAAAATCACGATATGTCAACCTGTCAACTGGATACCTGACCCTTTGGGATCTCCGCAATGCATGCGGATCACTCTGAATACTTGTCACTCTAGCATGTGGAGGCACATATCTATCCTGCCTTGCAAGAGGTGTGCGTAAAACTGGTATGCCAAGTTCCTCATCCAAACTCTCTGAACTTGACGACTCATAACCTGTAATGCCAATTCCTTCAACACCACATCTCGTGAGATAACCACTTGCCTAGTTTGTGGATTGTAACATTTATATTCCTTGCGATCCTGTGCATATCCAACAAACACACACTTTTCTGCCTTAGGACCCAACTTCCTCCTTCTCTCGTCAGGCACATGTACATAAGCTATGCAACCAAACACTTTGAGGTATCCATTGGCTGGCCTAAAACTTGTAAGCCGCATCTTTGGCGTACTTCCATGTATGGCTGTTGTGGGTGTCTTATTACATACATCGCGGTGGCACATGCTTCTGCCCAATAATAGTCTAGGATGCTCTTTTCATTGAGCATTGCCCTGGCTACATCACAAATGACTCTATTCTTCCTCTCAAGTAGCAATACCATTTTGCTAAGGTGTGTACCTGCAAGTTAACTGCCTTCTTATGCCATGCTTTCTCAAGAAATGATCAAAAGCATGTGAGGTGTATTCACCACCTCCATCAGTCCTCAAACATTTTATCCAAGAGCCATATTGCTTCTCTGCAAGAGCTTTGAAGTCCATAAACTTTCCTAACACTTCACTTTTCTCTCTGAGAAAGTAAATCCAAGATAATCTGCTGAAATCATCAATGAATGTCACATAATACAAGCTACCTTTAATGGATGGGTTTTGTGCAGGACCCCATACATCGCTATGAACTATCTCAAGTGGCCTCCTGCTACTCATATTGCCTTCTTTAGGAAACGGAAACCTTGCCTGCTTTCCAAACTGATAGGCATCACAAACATGCATATTTCCATCATACTTAAATCTAGGCAGCCCACTAACAATGCCTCTTGCCTGCATGTTCTTTAACCTTTGTATATTCACATGTCCAATCTTTTTATGCCACATGTCAATGTCGTGTACCACATTTCAGCTTTTAGAGAACATGGCTGATTTCAACTCAGGAATCCTAGCATCCAACTTAAATAACCTACCTTCTTTCTTGCCTTTGGCACAATGACTCTACATCCATTTTTGAAATCCTCAACGAAGCAACCATGCTCGTTGAAACGAACCTGTAAACCCTGTTCCACCATTTAACCAACTGAGGCCAAACTTTTTGTAATAGAAGGCATATACAAGACATCTACCATAGACTTTGTTTCACCATTGTGCATAACCAATGGTACACTTCCAACATGTGTGATATCATGTTGGGTATCATCTCCTGTCTCCACATAGCCTTTCATATCCATAGGCTTCATATGCTCAAACAATTCGCCATGACAAGTCATATGGTTTAATGCTCCAGAGTCCATATATCAAGTGTCATCACTTTCACCATTCGTCATCATAGATCCCACAACATGTTTCATGGCAAACAAGTGATTTGTACTGCCATCATTACTGCTTGATGCATAATTTCCACCACTTGCATAATTTCCACCATGTTGTGCATAATGTAAACCATGTTGTGCTCTACCCCCTCTCAAATCATTTTGTTTGCGGCGGCGGAAACAATCACGTGCCATACGACCAAATTTTCCACATTAATGGCATTCCACATTTTGCATAGATGTTTGTTGGCCTTGCCAACGTCCTTTACCACGAGGATTACCTCTGCCTCTCTGAGGTGTATATCCATGACCACCTCTAGCACCATATGTAGGCTGAAAATTCTGTTGTGGTGACCTATCCTGCCATCAACGACCATTACCACGGCCACGTGATGCAAATCTCCCCTTGCCTCTAAATCCCCTTTGTGAATAGAAAGCCTGATTTCTACCATTATCATCATGGCTAGTAGATGCATCATGAAAAGAGTCACTGAGTTTGATTTCCTCAATAAACAAGAGTGAAACCAACTCATCAAAATATGGTAAACCTGTACTCTGAATCGAAATGGATGTATCAAAAGTGTAAGATCCCTGTTCCCACCGAGCAACAGATTCGGGATACTAGCAGTGGAAGTAGCACTTCTCGCGCGGGACAGGGGTCCCACATTCGGGGTCTCACCCACGGATATCCGGATAAGAAACTAATCCGTCGGTTGTTCCAAAACCGAACCCCGAAAAACTTTCTTTACCGGAAAACACGGGCGATTCCACCAGGATAACTTTTTACTCTAACGTAGTCAAAACTCTTACTGATCAAACAGATCCGACTGCATCTATAAAGATACTTGGTCAGATCAAGGAAGAAACTTGCACTTGGATCATTGGGATCAACGCTTTTTTCCCCATCAAGAGGCACAGCCGTTGATTCCTATCCATAGAACAATTTCTATCTGGGATTTATTTCATCTATCGTAATAATAGAAATTAAATCTCGATTTACGGATCCATCAGTCCAGCCTAACCCCATCCGATCCCATGGGTTAGCCAACCGCCCAACCACTGTAGTGATGGGATCCAATTTGGAATTTGGTTAGGTTTTGTCCCGGGTACCAAGGAAAAGAGTTCCAAGGCCCCCTAGCCGGAAGTTCATGCAAACATAAAACTAGCCACACCACTTACACACCCAATATGAAAATTGTCTTTTTCTTAGCATCAGCTAACTTTAAAACAATCCTTTAATGAAACCATAGTACCACTGATCACAATCTTCCAATTTATCCAGTTGATTCATAATTTCCCATCATCCCTTCATCAGAGTATCTATGGCATCATTGGCAACTAGAACGCTCACCACCTGTCCAAACAGGGGCCTTTTCAATAGTTCCTAGCCCATAATACTCGGCAATATAATCACTTATAAAAATCAAGATGGACTCTCGTTGAAGATCAGCAAGATCAACCAACAGATCCATATAAAGAGCCATGGACTCATCCATTGAAGACCACCAAGGTCAATCAACCAGATCCATGCCCGGTTTCACAAAACAACTCTTACTCCTTGTTCCAATATCTTCCTCGACGCACGCGTGGATATCTTGGGCGACCCAGAGCCCGAGCACCGTATGGTCAGCACCCTTCGCAGGTGACCTAGCGCTTCACTCATAGGCCGCTTCCTTGGTCCCTCATCCACCGTACCGGAAGCTCACCATTTTAATCGAACCGAGACTGGTCAAGACCTCGGCCGACCTTGCTACGCGAGACGTCCTCCATTGACTCTCCGTCAGCAATTGCAACTTTATCAGTTAGGTCTCCATGACCTTAATCACAAGACGGTCAAAATGCTTTCTCAGCATTCTTGACATAAAACAGCCATTTACAAACAGCATTTACAAACAGTTTACAAATACAATTTCTATATTAACTCTCATTTTTCCACATTATCCCTCATACAATCCACATTACTTATTCCACATTTCATTTATATGTGTACTCATCCAATCATATCATTTTCCATCTCTTCACTTCAGATTCCTTCACATCACATATCATATATTCACATCCATATCCACATCCATACATCCACATCCACATCCACATTCACATCCATACATCCACATCTACATGCTTATCTCCATTTTCACATCCTCATTTATACATCCACATCCCATATCCACATTCATACACACACATCCATATCCACATCCATATCCGCATTCATACATACACATCCATATCCACATCCACATGCATACATTCATTATCACGTCCTCATTCATACATCCACATCCACATACATACATACATCCACATCCACATCCACATCCACATCCACATCTACATACATACATACATCCACATCCACATTCCCATTCACATCTATACATCCATATCTACATGCACATTCACATCCATACATCCACATCTATATCCTCATTCACATCCATACATCCACATTCATGCATCCACATCTACATTCATACATCCATACATACACATCCACATTTACATCCATGCATCCACATCCACATCCTCATTCACATCCATACATCCACATTCATATATCCACGTCCACATCCACATTCACATCCATACATCCACATCTACATGCTTATCTCCATTTTCACATCCTCATTTATACATCCACATCCCATATCCACATTCATACATACACATCCATATCCACATCCACATGCATACATACATCCACATCCACATTCCCATTCACATATATACATCCATATCTACATGCACATTCACATCCATACATCCACATCTATATCCTCATTCACATCCATACATCAACATTCATGCATCCACATCTACATGCTTATCTCCATTTTCACATCCTCATTTATACATCCACATCCCATATCCACATTCATACATACACATCCATATCCACATCCACATGCATACATACATCCACATCCACATTCCCATTCACATATATACATCCATATCTACATGCACATTCACATCCATACATCCACATCTATATGCTCATTCACATCCATACATCCACATTCATGCATCCACATCTACATGCATACATCCATACATCCACATCCACATTTACATCCATGCATCCACATCTACATCCTCATTCACATCCATACATCCACATTCATACATCCATACATCCACATTCATACATCCACATCCACATCCACATTCACATCCATACATCCACATCTACATGCTTATCTCCATTTTCACATCCTCATTTATACATCCACATCCCATATCTACATTCATACATACACATCCATATCCACATCCACATGCATCTTATCATATCTTATCACTTCCCATATCTTTTATGCATACCTCTATGCATGAAATTCAATTATGCTAAAAGTAACACTTTTATAATAAAATATTCAACTTTTATGCATACCTCTATGCATGAAATCCAATATGATAAAAGTAACACTTTTGATATAAAAAAATTATCCTTTATGCATACTTCTATGCATGAAAATTGAAAATGATAAAAGTAACACTTTTGATATAAAAAATTTTCCTTTATGCATACTTCTATGCATGAAAATTAAAAATGATAAAAGTAACACTTTTGATATAAAAAAATTATCCTTTATGCATACTTCTATGCATGAAAATTAAAAATGATAAAAGTAACACTTTTAATAAAAAAAATTATCCTTTATGCATACTTCTATGCATGAAAATTAAAAATGATAAAAGTAACACTTTTGATATAAAAATTTTCCTTTATGCATACTTCTATGCATGAAAATTAAAAATGATAAAAGTAACACTTTTTTAAAAAATATCCTTTATGCATACTTCTATGCATGAAAGTTAAAAATGATAAAAGTAACACTTTTGATATAAAAATTTTTCCTTTATGCATACTTCTATGCATGAAAATTAAAAATGATAAAAGTAACACTTTTGATATAAAAAAATTATCCTTTATGCATACTTCTATGCATGAAAATTAAAAATGATAAAAGTAACACTTTTAATAAAAAAAATTATCCTTTATGCATACTTCTATGCATGAAAATTAAAAATGATAAAAGTAACACTTTTGATATAAAAATTTTCCTTTATGCATACTTCTATGCATGAAAATTAAAAATGATAAAAGTAACACTTTTTTAAAAAAATATCCTTTATGCATACTTCTATGCATGAAAGTTAAAAATGATAAAAGTAACACTTTTGATATAATAAATTTTCCTTTATGCATACTTCTATGCATGAAAATTAAAAATGATAAAAGTAACACTTTTGATATTAAAAAATTATCCTTTATGCATGATATTAAAATTTAATTTCTCCATTATTATAATGAAATTCTTTCAATTAATCTAGGATGATAATTCCTAGAATATGGTAGGAAGTCCTCTTTTTATGCTTTGAATGAAATTATTTTATGCATAATTTTTATAAAAATTTTGCCATAGCTCCGCTGCTATGACTCATAAATCTCAATTTTTTCTAAGGGATAAAGCTTATCATTAAGAAAATAATTAAAATGATCTCTAGTTGGATCATTAATCTATAATGGATTGAATAATCAATATGCATAAACTAAAAGCATAGAAAAAAGCCATTAATTTGGCCTCAAGCATAGCTTAATCTTGGATTAAGGAAAAGCTTTATGAAAAGCTTCATTTGGATTGAGAATGGGTCATGAGTATGACCATTTCTTGAGTGAGAGAGAGAAATTACATAAAAACCATTAGAATTTAAACATAAATAAAAATTAACTTCAATAGCATTTATTAAATTATGTAACTCTTCACTACTATTCACCAATTAACTTCAATAGCATTTAAAAAACCATACCAATTAAGCTTCTCAAGCTTGAGAGGGGTTGAGAAGAGAGAAACATTGAGAAATTATAGAAAAGATCAATATTCACTAATTACCTTACAAATTGCTTGATTCTTTGTTCACGGTAGAGGCCCCCAACCAATCAATTGGTTAAGTATGTTGATGGAGCCACTAATGGGGATTGAAGAAAGAGGGAAGCTCCAAAAACTAGTGAATTATTAATTCACAGTTCTTGGCTTAGGTAGAGTAGAGTAACGATGCATAAACACTATATATTTTTCAACAAGGGGGAGGCTTCTATTTATAGGAAAAATTGAGCTCCTAACCAAACAAACTGATTCTAGAATTTTCTAAATCAGTTTGGTCAATATTTGACCATTTTTAGGTCAGTTAAGCTAACTTTTTGGAACTAGACTTGAATGAGGAGAGAGGAGAGATGAAATATCTCAATTTTTATGAGTTTAAAACTCATTCAAGCATGTGAAATATGCACCTCCTTTAAAGAACTCCCCTTCCTTACATATGTGTCATAATGGAATCATTTTAATATTGCTCATATTTTTTTTACTAATAGACCTTGTACATTTTCAACTCTTCATCTTATGTGAAATATGCACCTCCTTTAAAGAACTCCCCTTCCTTACATATGTGTCATAATGGAATCATTTTAATATTGCTCATAGTTTTTTACTAAAAAACCTTGTACATTTTCAACTCTTCATCTTATGTGAGCATTTACTCATTTTTGGATACCCAAAATATCTCATATTTTTAATATTGCTCATAGTTTTTTACTAATAAACCTTGTACATTTTCAACTCTTCATCTTATGTGAGCATTTACTCATTTTTGGGTATCTTCTTTTACAAATTGGATTTATCTCCTCCCTACACATGGATTGATACTATTGGTCCATAGGAACCTTAATTGGACCATAATCCAAAGATTTATGAAAATCTAGACCCTTAGACTAAGGTTCTTAATACCTATTTCTCATTAATTCCAATTGCACATTGGAAATTTCTTTTTGAATTTCTATTTCAGGGGAACTCATCTGAATTATAAGAGATATTTTTCTATCCAAAAATATTCAAAATCTGAATATTCTCTCTCTAGAATATTTTTCTCTCTCTAGGCTAAAACAGATAGAAACAAGGTCTTTATATATCTGAAGAGGGATTGATTACAGGGAAAGATACTAGACATCAAAAAGGGGGTGGGGGAGGAATCTTACATTCTACCCCACTTAAAAAATGCGAGATGTCCTCATCTCGCAAACTGGGATAATTTCGCAAGATGCACAAATATGAGACTTAGAGAAAAATTTTAATCAAGATTAACCACCAAGAAACGTCTTAAAGAGAGCAAGATTTAAATTAAGAACAAGATTTAAACTTTATTCATTCTCGGAACTTATACAGTAAAGATAGAAGAACTCTTTACACTTCCATAAGCTCGTCCATCATATGATCACAAAAGCAGTCCTCACAAGCTGCACAAGTATAGGGTAACTCATCTATGGGAATGATTCTGCTGGTTATTGCCGCACCTATCTCAGTGGTATGAGGTGACCTAACAAAAGGACCTGTGAGAGGTAAGCCAAAAACGGGGTAAAGGCATATCTTCTTATGAGGAAGAAAACACGCCAGTAAAAAGACCCGCTCAGAAAACCCAAGATGTCTTGATCTCATGACGCAGTAGTATCGGGGACCCAAACCCAAAGCTTCAATAGACATGGCCAAGCGGACATTGTTACGAGTCCATTTTCACATCCTCATTTATACATCCACATCCCATATCCACATTCATACATACACATCCATATCCACATCCACATGCATACATACATCCACATCCACATTCCCATTCACATATATACATCCATATCTACATGCACATTCACATCCATACATCCACATCTATATGCTCATTCACATCCATACATCCACATTCATGCATCCACATCTACATGCATACATCCATACATCCACATCCACATTTACATCCATGCATCCACATCTACATCCTCATTCACATCCATACATCCACATTCATACATCCATACATCCACATTCATACATCCACATCCACATCCACATTCACATCCATACATCCACATCTACATGCTTATCTCAATTTTCACATCCTCATTTATACATCCACATCCCATATCTACATTCATACATACACATCCATATCCACATCCACATGCATCTTATCATATCTTATCACTTCCCATATCTTTTATGCATACCTCTATGCATGAAATTCAATTATGCTAAAAGTAACACTTTTATAATAAAATATTCAACTTTTATGCATACCTCTATGCATGAAATCCAATATGATAAAAGTAACACTTTTGATATAAAAAAATTATCCTTTATGCATACTTCTATGCATGAAAATTGAAAATGATAAAAGTAACACTTTTGATATAAAAAATTTTCCTTTATGCATACTTCTATGCATGAAAATTAAAAATGATAAAAGTAACACTTTTGATATAAAAAAATTATCCTTTATGCATACTTCTATGCATGAAAATTAAAAATGATAAAAGTAACACTTTTAATAAAAAAAATTATCCTTTATGCATACTTCTATGCATGAAAATTAAAAATGATAAAAGTAACACTTTTGATATAAAAAGTTTCCTTTATGCATACTTCTATGCATGAAAATTAAAAATGATAAAAGTAACACTTTTTTAAAAAATATCCTTTATGCATACTTCTATGCATGAAAGTTAAAAATGATAAAAGTAACACTTTTGATATAAAAATTTTTCCTTTATGCATACTTCTATGCATGAAAATTAAAAATGATAAAAGTAACACTTTTGATATAAAAAAATTATCCTTTATGCATACTTCTATGCATGAAAATTAAAAATGATAAAAGTAACACTTTTAATAAAAAAAATTATCCTTTATGCATACTTCTATGCATGAAAATTAAAAATGATAAAAGTAACACTTTTGATATAAAAATTTTCCTTTATGCATACTTCTATGCATGAAAATTAAAAATGATAAAAGTAACACTTTTTTAAAAAAATATCCTTTATGCATACTTCTATGCATGAAAGTTAAAAATGATAAAAGTAACACTTTTGATATAAAAAAATTTCCTTTATGCATACTTCTATGCATGAAAATTAAAAATGATAAAAGTAACACTTTTGATATTAAAAAATTATCCTTTATGCATGATATTAAAATTCAATTTCTCCATTATTATAATGAAATTCTTTCAATTAATCTAGAATGATAATTCCTAGAATATGGTAGGAAGTCCTCTTTTTATGCTTTGAATGAAATTATTTTATGCATAATTTTTATAAAAATTTTGCCATAGCTCCGCTGCTATGACTGATAAATCTCAAATTTTTCTAAGGGATAAAGCTTATCATTAAGGAAATAATTAAAATGATCTCTAGTTGGATCATTAATCTATAATGGATTGAATAATCAATATGCATAAACTAAAAGCATAGAAAAAATCCATTAATTTGGCCTCAAGCATAGCTTAATCTTGGATTAAGGAAAAGCTTTATGAAAAGCTTCATTTGGATTGAGAATGGGTCATGAGTATGACCATTTCTTGAGTGAGAGAGAGAAATTACATAAAAACCATTAGAATTTAAACATAAATGAAAAATAACTTCAATAGCATTTATTAAATTATGTAACTCTTCACTACTATTCACCAATTAACTTCAATAGCATTTAAAAAACCATACCAATTAAGCTTCTCAAGCTTGAGAGGGGTTGAGAAGAGAGAAACATTGAGAAATTATAGAAAAGATCAATATTCACTAATTACCTT
Source organism: Cibotium barometz (assembly GCF_041138505.1). Classification (NCBI taxonomy): domain Eukaryota; kingdom Viridiplantae; phylum Streptophyta; class Polypodiopsida; order Cyatheales; family Cibotiaceae; genus Cibotium; species Cibotium barometz. The sequence goes on from NC_141100.1 coordinate 20,954,233, forward strand.
ACAAATTGCTTGATTCTTTGTTCACGGTAGAGGCCCCCAACCAATCAATTGGTTAAGTATGTTGATGGAGCCACTAATGGGGATTGAAGAAAGAGGGAAGCTCCAAAAACTAGTGAATTATTAAATGAATTCACAGTTCTTGGCTTAGGTAGAGTAGAGTAACGATGCATAAACACTATATATTTTTCAACAAGGGGGAGGCTTCTATTTATAGGAAAAATTGAGCTCCTAACCAAACAACTGATTCTAGAATTTTCTAAATCAGTTTGGTCAATATTTGACCATTTTTAGGTCAGTTAAGCTAACTTTTTGGAACTAGACTTGAATGAGGAGAGAGGAGAGATGAAATATCTCAATTTTTATGAGTTTAAAACTCATTCAAGCATGTGAAATATGCACCTCCTTTAAAGAACTCCCCTTCCTTACATATGTGTCATAATGGAATCATTTTAATATTGCTCATAGTTTTTTTACTAATAAACCTTGTACATTTTCAACTCTTCATCTTATGTGAAATATGCACCTCCTTTAAAGAACTCCCCTTCCTTACATATGTGTCATAATGGAATCATTTCAATATTGCTCATAGTTTTTTACTAAAAAATCTTGTACATTTTCAACTCTTCATCTTATGTGAGCATTTACTCATTTTTGGATACCCAAAATATCTCATATTTTTAATATTGCTCATAGTTTTTTACTAATAAACCTTGTACATTTTCAACTCTTCATCTTATGTGAGCATTTACTCATTTTTGGGTATCTTCTTTTACAAATTGGATTTATCTCCTCCCTACACATGGATTGATGCTATTGGTCCATAGGAACCTTAATTGGACCATAATCCAAAGATTTATGAAAATCTAGACCCTTAGACTAAGGTTCTTAATACCTATTTCTCATTAATTCCAATTGCACATTGGAAATTTCTTTTTGAATTTCTGTTTCAGGGGAACTCATCTGAATTATAAGAGATATTTTTCTATCCAAAAATATTCAAAATCTGAATATTCTCTCTCTAGAATATTTTTCTCTCTCTAGGCTAAAACAGATAGAAACAAGGTCTTTATATATCTGAAGAGGGATTGATTACCGGAAAAGATACTAGACATCAAAAAGGGGGTGGGGGAGGAATCTTACATTCTACCCCACTTAAAAAATGCGAGATGTCCTCATCTCGCAAACTGGGATAATTTCGCAAGATGCACGAATATGAGACTTAGAGAAAAATTTTAATCAAGATTAACCACCAAGAAACGTCTTAAAGAGAGCAAGATTTAAATTAAGAACAAGATTTAAACTTTATTCATTCTCGGAACTTATACAGTAAAGATAGAAGAACTCTTTACACTTCCATAAGCCCGTCCATCATATGATCACAAAAGCAGTCCTCACAAGCTGCACAAGTATAGGGTAACTCATCTATGGGAATGATTCTGCTGGTTATTGCCGCACCTATCTCAGTGGTATGAGGTGACCTAACAAAAGGACCTCTGAGAGGTAAGCCAAAAACGGGATAAAGGCATATCTTCTCATGAGGAAGAAAACACGCCAGTAAAAAGATCCGCTCAGAAAACCCAAGATGTCTTGATCTCATGACGCAGTAGTATCGGGGACCCAAACCCAAAGCTTCAATAGCCATGGCCAAGCGGACATTGTTACGATAGTGCTATTGACCCCAGGGTGTTACCCTAGTTATGCTTTGATAGGTCCGCCATTTGGTTTGCGCTACAGAAGTTCCCAAGTGAGGAAAAAGTGAGCGCTCATACTGTTCTATAAAATCCTTCTTTACAGAGTCACTTGCATCTTGAAGGTGAGGAATCATTATGGATAAAACTAATTCTTGTTGCCAAGCCATGAAGGAGATTTAGAAAGAAAGGAGATTGATGGGAGTAAGATTACTGTGAGCGACAAGTAAAAGTTACGACTTATATAAAGGAAGGAGCTAGCGTAACTTAGAAGCCAACGGTAACTTGCCACTGAAGTTTTACCGTCTTTCCATGATTTGGGTTTGACACATTTTTCTATAGAAGGCATTAAGAATTTTGAGATGAAGAGATAAAAGAAGCTTGTAGGCTAAGTCACCTACTTTCATTGAATTCAGATAAGGTTCACAATATCTGGGAGATAACTTCTTATACTCCCCAAGAGATAAAGAACTTCTTTTTGGGCCGTACTCGAATGAAAACCAAAACCGTGGTATCCAAAACACCGATTTTCACTTCTGAACTCATTGTTCTGAATCCTTAAAAGAGGTGGGACTCCTGAGAAGTATTCTAGGGAAAGGATCTTCCTTTTTTTTTTAAAACAGAATCTTTCTTTTATTTTAGAGAGGGAATAATTATAAGATCAAAAGGGAGATTCTTACTCCTGTATACCTCGAAGGCTGGGGAGGAATCTTACATTCTACCCCACTTAAAAAGTGCGAGATGTCCTCATCTCGCAAGTAGAGGACAACTCTTTTTCTTAAGATCTAATTTTATTATGGGGTTCCTTATATTCTGGTCAACCCAACGGAATACTGGGATAAATATCCCTTATATAGAACTCATAACAATTCATTCAGATCATATCATTCATATCTTTAACATGATAATGGTCCATTAAACCGAAAAAATTTTCTTCTGAACATTCCTCCACAAAAATTTCAGTCAAGCAAGTTCTCAATTTGTCATCCCTTAACTTAATCTACCATCTCAAGTGTTAATAGTAGCAATTTGATAGCACAATCCACTAATCTCATAGTGTTAATAGTAGCAATTTGATAGCACAATCCACTAATCTCATAGTGATTTGCTGAAATCATTATCATCATTCCAGTTATGAATATCATCACACGGACTCGTCTCATTCATCCTCATTGTGGTTTCGCTCAGCTTATTACATTTCAACTAATTTTCGGAAATCATCATTTTTCAATCAGAATCCAAATCAATTCATCAATTCTAAAACAGAATTAAAAATCATATCAACCACATTCGAATTCATCATTTGGATAGCATTAACGCTTATAATTTCAAGTCTTAGATTTACTCGTATATACTGTCAGTAAAGAGCTGCAGTATACTCTCGGTATATACGGGTAGTCACGGCCCTTGGAATTATAAGGTAAATACCATCATGTCTAGATCTGAAGCAAGTCAGGGATTCTATATAATTGCGGTACTTCCATCTGAAGACCCAATTACCAATTTACGAATTTCAGTTTGAATATCAAATTGTATGACTTATATCACACAATTACAACCTTTTTGTGTTTCTTGATAAGTTTTTGACATATTTGATTTCTCAGTTGATCTTTATTAGCCAAATGCTCTGATACCAACTGTAAGATCCCTGTTCCCACTGAGCAACAGATTCTCGCGCGGGACAGGGGTCCCACATTCGGGGTCTCACCCACGGATATCCGGATAAGAAACTAATCCGTCGGTTGTTCCAAAACCGAACCCGGAAAAACGTTCTTTACCGGAAAACACGGGCGATTCCACCAGGATAACTTTTTACTCTAATGTAGTCAAAACTCTTACTGATCAAACAGATCCGACTGCATCTATAAAGATACTTGGTCAGATCAAGGAAGAAACTTGCACTTGGATCATTGGGATCAACGCTTTTTTCCCATCAAGAGGCACAGCCGTTGATTCCTATCCATAGAACAATTTCTATCCGGGATTTATTTCATCTATCGTAATAATAGAAATTAAATCTCGATTTACGGATCCATCAGTCCAGCCTAACCCCATCCAATCCCATGGGTTAGCCAACCGCCCAACCACTGTAGTGATGGGATCCAATTTGGAATTTGGTTAGGTTTTGTCCCGGGTACCAAGGAAAAGAGTTCCAAGGCCCCCTAGCCGGAAGTTCATGCAAACATAAAACTAGCCACACCACTTACACACCCAATATGAAAATTGTCTTTTTCTTAGCATCAGATAACTTTAAAACAATCCTTTAATGAAACCATAGTACCACTGATCACAATCTTCCAATTTATCCAGTTGATTCATAATTTCCCATCATCCCTTCATCAGAGTATCTATGGCATTATTGGCAACTAGAACGCTCACCACCTGTCCACACAGGGGCCTTTTCAATAGTTCCTAGCCCATAATACTCGGCAATATAATGACTTATAAAAATCAAGATGGACTCTCGTTGAAGATCAGCAAGATCAACCAACAGATCCATATAAAGAGCCATGGACTCATCCATTGAAGACCACCAAGGTCAATCAACCAGATCCATGCCCGGTTTCACAAAACAACTCTTACTCCTTGTTCCAATATCTTCCTCGACGCACGCGTGGATATCCTGGGCGACCCAGAGCCCGAACACCGTATGGTCAGCACCCTCTAGGATCCTTCGTAGGTGACCTAGCGCTTCACTCATAGGCCGCTTCCTTCGTCCCTCATCCACCGTACCGGAAGCTCACCATTTTAATCGAACCGAGGCTGGTCAAGACCTCGGCCGACCTTGCTACGCGAGACGTCCTCCATTGACTCTCCGTCAGCAGTTGCAACTTTATGAGTTAGGTCTCCATGACCTTAATCACAAGACGGTCAAAATGCTTTCCCAGCATTCTTGACATAAAACAGCCATTTACAAACAGCATTTACAAACAGTTTACAAATACAATTTCTATATTAACTCTCATTTTTCCACATTATCCCTCATACAATCCACATTACTTATTCCACATTTCATTTATATGTGTACTCATCCAATCATATCATTTTCCATCTCTTCACTTCAGATTCCTTCACATCACATATCATATATTCACATCCATATCCACATCCATACATCCACATCCACATCCACATTCACATCCATACATCCACATCTACATGCTTATCTCCATTTTCACATCCTCATTTATACATCCACATCCCATATCCACATTCATACACACACATCCATATCCATATCCATATCCGCATTCATACATACACATCCATATCCACATCCACATGCATACATTCATTATCACGTCCTCATTCATACATCCACATCCACATACATACATACATCCACATCCACATCCACATCCACATCCACATCTACATACATACATACCACATCCACATTCCCATTCACATCTATACATCCATATCTACATGCACATTCACATCCATACATCCACATCTATATCCTCATTCACATCCATACATCCACATTCATGCATCCACATCTACATGCATACATCCATACATACACATCCACATTTACATCCATGCATCCACATCCACATCCTCATTCACATCCATACATCCACATTCATATATCCACGTCCACATCCACATTCACATCCATACATCCACATCTACATGCTTATCTCCATTTTCACATCCTCATTTATACATCCACATCCCATATCCACATTCATACATACACATCCATATCCACATCCACATGCATACATACATCCACATCCACATTCCCATTCACATATATACATCCATATCTACATGCACATTCACATCCATACATCCACATCTATATCCTCATTCACATCCATACATCCACATTCATGCATCCACATCTACATGCTTATCTCCATTTTCACATCCTCATTTATACATCCACATCCCATATCCACATTCATACATACACATCCATATCCACATCCACATGCATACATACATCCACATCCACATTCCCATTCACATATATACATCCATATCTACATGCACATTCACATCCATACATCCACATCTATATGCTCATTCACATCCATACATCCACATTCATGCATCCACATCTACATGCATACATCCATACATCCACATCCACATTTACATCCATGCATCCACATCTACATCCTCATTCACATCCATACATCCACATTCATACATCCATACATCCACATTCATACATCCACATCCACATCCACATTCACATCCATACATCCACATCTACATGCTTATCTCAATTTTCACATCCTCATTTATACATCCACATCCCATATCTACATTCATACATACACATCCATATCCACATCCACATGCATCTTATCATATCTTATCACTTCCCATATCTTTTATGCATACCTCTATGCATGAAATTCAATTATGCTAAAAGTAACACTTTTATAATAAAATATTCAACTTTTATGCATACCTCTATGCATGAAATCCAATATGATAAAAGTAACACTTTTGATATAAAAAAATTATCCTTTATGCATACTTCTATGCATGAAAATTAAAAATGATAAAAGTAACACTTTTGATATAAAAAATTTTCCTTTATGCATACTTCTATGCATGAAAATTAAAAATGATAAAAGTAACACTTTTGATATAAAAAAATTATCCTTTATGCATACTTCTATGCATGAAAATTAAAAATGATAAAAGTAACACTTTTAATAAAAAAAAATATCCTTTATGCATACTTCTATGCATGAAAATTAAAAATGATAAAAGTAACACTTTTGATATAAAAAGTTTCCTTTATGCATACTTCTATGCATGAAAATTAAAAATGATAAAAGTAACACTTTTTTAAAAAATATCCTTTATGCATACTTCTATGCATGAAAGTTAAAAATGATAAAAGTAACACTTTTGATATAAAAATTTTTCCTTTATGCATACTTCTATGCATGAAAATTAAAAATGATAAAAGTAACACTTTTGATATAAAAAAATTATCCTTTATGCATACTTCTATGCATGAAAATTAAAAATGATAAAAGTAACACTTTTAATAAAACAAATTATCCTTTATGCATACTTCTATGCATGAAAATTAAAAATGATAAAAGTAACACTTTTGATATAAAAATTTTCCTTTATGCATACTTCTATGCATGAAAATTAAAAATGATAAAAGTAACACTTTTTTAAAAAAATATCCTTTATGCATACTTCTATGCATGAAAGTTAAAAATGATAAAAGTAACACTTTTGATATAAAAAAATTTCCTTTATGCATACTTCTATGCATGAAAATTAAAAATGATAAAAGTAACACTTTTGATATTAAAGAATTATCCTTTATGCATGATATTAAAATTCAATTTCTCCATTATTATAATGAAATTCTTTCAATTAATCTAGGATGATAATTCCTAGAATATGGTAGGAAGTCCTCTTTTTATGCTTTGAATGAAATTATTTTATGCATAATTTTTATAAAAATTTTGCCATAGCTCCGCTGCTATGACTGATAAATCTCAAATTTTTCTAAGGGATAAAGCTTATCATTAAGGAAATAATTAAAATGATCTCTAGTTGGATCATTAATCTATAATGGATTGAATAATCAATATGCATAAACTAAAAGCATAGAAAAAATCCATTAATTTGGCCTCAAGCATAGCGTAATCTTGGATTAAGGAAAAGCTTTATGAAAAGCTTCATTTGGATTGAGAATGGGTCATGAGTATGACCATTTCTTGAGTGAGAGAGAGAAATTACATAAAAACCATTAGAATTTAAACATAAATGAAAAATAACTTCAATAGCATTTATTAAATTATGTAACTCTTCACTACTATTCACCAATTAACTTCAATAGCATTTAAAAAACCATACCAATTAAGCTTCTCAAGCTTGAGAGGGGTTGAGAAGAGAGAAACATTGAGAAATTATAGAAAAGATCAATATTCACTAATTACCTTACAAATTGCTTGATTCTTTGTTCACGGTAGAGGCCCCCAACCAATCAATTGGTTAAGTATGTTGATGGAGCCACTAATGGGGATTGAAGAAAGAGGGAAGCTCCAAAAACTAGTGAATTATTAAATGAATTCACAGTTCTTGGCTTAGGTAGAGTAGAGTAACGATGCATAAACACTATATATTTTTCAACAAGGGGGAGGCTTCTATTTATAGGAAAAATTGAGCTCCTAACCAAACAACTGATTCTAGAATTTTCTAAATCAGTTTGGTCAATATTTGACCATTTTTAGGTCAGTTAAGCTAACTTTTTGGAACTAGACTTGAATGAGGAGAGAGGAGAGATGAAATATCTCAATTTTTATGAGTTTAAAACTCATTCAAGCATGTGAAATATGCACCTCCTTTAAAGAACTCCCCTTCCTTACATATGTGTCATAATGGAATCATTTTAATATTGCTCATAGTTTTTTTACTAATAAACCTTGTACATTTTCAACTCTTCATCTTATGTGAAATATGCACCTCCTTTAAAGAACTCCCCTTCCTTACATATGTGTCATAATGGAATCATTTCAATATTGCTCATAGTTTTTTACTAAAAAACCTTGTACATTTTCAACTCTTCATCTTATGTGAGCATTTACTCATTTTTGGATACCCAAAATATCTCATATTTTTAATATTGCTCATAGTTTTTTACTAATAAACCTTGTACATTTTCAACTCTTCATCTTATGTGAGCATTTACTCATTTTTGGGTATCTTCTTTTACAAATTGGATTTATCTCCTCCCTACACATGGATTGATGCTATTGGTCCATAGGAACCTTAATTGGACCATAATCCAAAGATTTATGAAAATCTAGACCCTTAGACTAAGGTTCTTAATACCTATTTCTCATTAATTCCAATTGCACATTGGAAATTTCTTTTTGAATTTCTGTTTCAGGGGAACTCATCTGAATTATAAGAGATATTTTTCTATCCAAAAATATTCAAAATCTGAATATTCTCTCTCTAGAATATTTTTCTCTCTCTAGGCTAAAACAGATAGAAACAAGGTCTTTATATATCTGAAGAGGGATTGATTACAGGAAAAGATACTAGACATCAAAAAGGGGGTGGGGGAGGAATCTTACATTCTACCCCACTTAAAAAATGCGAGATGTCCTCATCTCGCAAACTGGGATAATTTCGCAAGATGCACGAATATGAGACTTAGAGAAAAATTTTAATCAAGATTAACCACCAAGAAACGTCTTAAAGAGAGCAAGATTTAAATTAAGAACAAGATTTAAACTTTATTCATTCTCGGAACTTATACAGTAAAGATAGAAGAACTCTTTACACTTCCATAAGCCCGTCCATCATATGATCACAAAAGCAGTCCTCACAAGCTGCACAAGTATAGGGTAACTCATCTATGGGAATGATTCTGCTGGTTATTGCCGCACCTATCTCAGTGGTATGAGGTGACCTAACAAAAGGACCTCTGAGAGGTAAGCCAAAAACGGGATAAAGGCATATCTTCTCATGAGGAAGAAAACACGCCAGTAAAAAGACCCGCTCAGAAAACCCAAGATGTCTTGATCTCATGACGCAGTAGTATCGGGGACCCAAACCCAAAGCTTCAATAGCCATGGCCAAGCGGACATTGTTACGATAGTGCTATTGACCCCAGGGTGTTACCCTAGTTATGCTTTGATAGGTCCGCCATTTGGTTTGCGCTACAGAAGTTCCCAAGTGAGGAAAAAGTGAGCGCTCATACTGTTCTATAAAATCCTTCTTTACAGAGTCACTTGCATCTTGAAGGTGAGGAATCATTATGGATAAAACTAATTCTTGTTGCCAAGCCATGAAGGAGATTTAGAAAGAAAGGAGATTGATGGGAGTAAGATTACTGTGAGCGACAAGTAAAAGTTACGACTTATATAAAGGAAGGAGCTAGCGTAACTTAGAAGCCAACGGTAACTTGCCACTGAAGTTTTACCGTCTTTCCATGATTTGGGTTTGACACATTTTTCTATAGAAGGCATTAAGAATTTTGAGATGAAGAGATAAAAGAAGCTTGTAGGCTAAGTCACCTACTTTCATTGAATTCAGATAAGGTTCACAATATCTGGGAGATAACTTCTTATACTCCCCAAGAGATAAAGAACTTCTTTTTGGGCCGTACTCGAATGAAAACCAAAACCGTGGTATCCAAAACACCGATTTTCACTTCTGAACTCATTGTTCTGAATCCTTAAAAGAGGTGGGACTCCTGAGAAGTATTCTAGGGAAAGGATCTTCCTTTTTTTTTTAAAACAGAATCTTTCTTTTATTTTAGAGAGGGAATAATTATAAGATCAAAAGGGAGATTCTTACTCCTGTATACCTCGAAGGCTGGGGAGGAATCTTACATTCTACCCCACTTAAAAAGTGCGAGATGTCCTCATCTCGCAAGTAGAGGACAACTCTTTTTCTTAAGATCTAATTTTATTATGGGGTTCCTTATATTCTGGTCAACCCAACGGAATACTGGGATAAATATCCCTTATATAGAACTCATAACAATTCATTCAGATCATATCATTCATATCTTTAACATGATAATGGTCCATTAAACCGAAAAAATTTTCTTCTGAACATTCCTCCACAGAAATTTCAGTCAAGCAAGTTCTCAATTTGTCATCCCTTAACTTAATCTACCATCTCAAGTGTTAATAGTAGCAATTTGATAGCACAATCCACTAATCTCATAGTGTTAATAGTAGCAATTTGATAGCACAATCCACTAATCTCATAGTGATTTGCTGAAATCATTATCATCATTCCAGTTATGAATATCATCACACGGACTCGTCTCATTCATCCTCATTGTGGTTTCGCTCAGCTTATTACATTTCAACTAATTTTCGGAAATCATCATTTTTCAATCAGAATCCAAATCAATTCATCAATTCTCAAACAGAATTAAAAATCATATCAACCACATTCGAATTCATCATTTGGATAGCATTAACGCTTATAATTTCAAGTCTTAGATTTACTCGTATATACTGTCAGTAAAGAGCTGCAGTATACTCTCGGTATATATGGGTAGTCACGGCCCTTGGAATTATAAGGTAAATACCATCATGTCTAGATCTGAAGCAAGTCAGGGATTCTATATAATTGCGGTACTTCCATCTGAAGACCCAATTACCAATTTACGAATTTCAGTTTGAATATCAAATTGTATGACTTATATCACACAATTACAACCTTTTTGTGTTTCTTGATAAGTTTTTGACATATTTGATTTCTCAGTTGATCTTTATTAGCCAAATGCTCTGATACCAACTGTAAGATCCCTGTTCCCACCGAGCAACAGATTCTCGCACGGGACAGGGGTCCCACATTCGGGGTCTCACCCACGGATATCCGGATAAGAAACTAATCCGTCGGTTGTTCCAAAACCGAACCCGGAAAAACTTTCTTTACCGGAAAACACGGGCGATTCCACCAGGATAACTTTTTACTCTAATGTAGTCAAAACTCTTACTGATCAAACAGATCCGACTGCATCTATAAAGATACTTGGTCAGATCAAGGAAGAAACTTGCACTTGGATCATTGGGATCAACGCTTTTTTCCCATCAAGAGGCACAGCCGTTGATTCCTATCCATAGAACAATTTCTATCCGGGATTTATTTCATCTATCGTAATAATAGAAATTAAATCTCGATTTACGGATCCATCAGTCCAGCCTAACCCCATCCAATCCCATGGGTTAGCCAACCGCCCAACCACTGTAGTGATGGGATCCAATTTGGAATTTGGTTAGGTTTTGTCCCGGGTACCAAGGAAAAGAGTTCCAAGGCCCCCTAGCCGGAAGTTCATGCAAACATAAAACTAGCCACACCACTTACACACCCAATATGAAAATTGTCTTTTTCTTAGCATCAGCTAACTTTAAAACAATCCTTTAATGAAACCATAGTACCACTGATCACAATCTTCCAATTTATCCAGTTGATTCATAATTTCCCATCATCCCTTCATCAGAGTATCTATGGCATCATTGGCAACTAGAACGCTCACCACCTGTCCACACAGGGGCCTTTTCAATAGTTCCTAGCCCATAATACTCGGCAATATAATCACTTATAAAAATCAAGATGGAATCTCGTTGAAGATCAGCAAGATCAACCAACAGATCCATATAAAGAGCCATGGACTCATCCATTGAAGACCACCAAGGTCAATCAACCAGATCCATGCCCGGTTTCACAAAACAACTCTTACTCCTTGTTCCAATATCTTCCTCGACGCACGCGTGGATATCCTGGGCGACCCAGAGCCCGAACACCGTATGGTCAGCACCCTCTAGGATCCTTCGTAGGTGACCTAGCGCTTCACTCATAGGCCGCTTCCTTCGTCCCTCATCCACCGTACCGGAAGCTCACCATTTTAATCGAACCGAGGCTGGTCAAGACCTCGGCCGACCTTGCTACGCGAGACGTCCTCCATTGACTCTCCGTCAGCAGTTGCAACTTTATGAGTTAGGTCTCCATGACCTTAATCACAAGACGGTCAAAATGCTTTCCCAGCATTCTTGACATAAAACAGCCATTTACAAACAGCATTTACAAACAGTTTACAAATACAATTTCTATATTAACTCTCATTTTTCCACATTATCCCTCATACAATCCACATTACTTATTCCACATTTCATTTATATGTGTACTCATCCAATCATATCATTTTCCATCTCTTCACTTCAGATTCCTTCACATCACATATCATATATTCACATCCATATCCACATCCATACATCCACATCCACATCCACATTCACATCCATACATCCACATCTACATGCTTATCTCCATTTTCACATCCTCATTTATACATCCACATCCCATATCCACATTCATACACACACATCCATATCCACATCCATATCCGCATTCATACATACACATCCATATCCACATCCACATGCATACATTCATTATCACGTCCTCATTCATACATCCACATCCACATACATACATACATCCACATCCACATCCACATCCACATCCACATCTACATACATACATACCACATCCACATTCCCATTCACATCTATACATCCATATCTACATGCACATTCACATCCATACATCCACATCTATATCCTCATTCACATCCATACATCCACATTCATGCATCCACATCTACATGCATACATCCATACATACACATCCACATTTACATCCATGCATCCACATCCACATCCTCATTCACATCCATACATCCACATCTACATGCTTATCTCCATTTTCACATCCTCATTTATACATCCACATCCCATATCCACATTCATACATACACATCCATATCCACATCCACATGCATACATACATCCACATCCACATTCCCATTCACATATATACATCCATATCTACATGCACATTCACATCCATACATCCACATCTATATCCTCATTCACATCCATACATCCACATTCATGCATCCACATCTACATGCTTATCTCCATTTTCACATTCTCATTTATACATCCACATCCCATATCCACATTCATACATACACATCCATATCCACATCCACATGCATACATACATCCACATCCACATTCCCATTCACATATATACATCCATATCTACATGCACATTCACATCCATACATCCACATCTATATGCTCATTCACATCCATACATCCACATTCATGCATCCACATCTACATGCATACATCCATACATCCACATCCACATTTACATCCATGCATCCACATCTACATCCTCATTCACATTCATACATCCACATTCATACATCCACATTCATACATCCACATCCACATCCACATTCACATCCATACATCCACATCTACATGCTTATCTCAATTTTCACATCCTCATTTATACATCCACATCCCATATCTACATTCATACATACACATCCATATCCGCATCCACATGCATCTTATCATATCTTATCACTTCCCATATCTTTTATGCATGCCTCTATGCATGAAATTCAATTATGCTAAAAGTAACACTTTTATAATAAAATATTCAACTTTTATGCATACCTCTATGCATGAAATCCAATATGATAAAAGTAACACTTTTGATATAAAAAAATTATCCTTTATGCATACTTCTATGCATGAAAATTAAAAATGATAAAAGTAACACTTTTGATATAAAACATTTTCCTTTATGCATACTTCTATGCATGAAAATTAAAAATGATAAAAGTAACACTTTTGATATAAAAAAATTATCCTTTATGCATACTTCTATGCATGAAAATTAAAAATGATAAAAGTAACACTTTTAATAAAAAAAATTATCCTTTATGCATACTTCTATGCATGAAAATTAAAAATGATAAAAGTAACACTTTTGATATAAAAATTTTCCTTTATGCATACTTCTATGCATGAAAATTAAAAATGATAAAAGTAACACTTTTTTAAAAAATATCCTTTATGCATACTTCTATGCATGAAAGTTAAAAATGATAAAAGTAACACTTTTGATATAAAAATTTTTCCTTTATGCATACTTCTATGCATGAAAATTAAAAATGATAAAAGTAACACTTTTGATATAAAAAAATTATCCTTTATGCATACTTCTATGCATGAAAATTAAAAATGATAAAAGTAACACTTTTAATAAAAAAAATTATCCTTTATGCATACTTCTATGCATGAAAATTAAAAATGATAAAAGTAACACTTTTGATATAAAAATTTTCCTTTATGCATACTTCTCTGCATGAAAATTAAAAATGATAAAAGTAACACTTTTTTAAAAAAATATCCTTTATGCATACTTCTATGCATGAAAGTTAAAAATGATAAAAGTAACACTTTTGATATAAAAAAATTTCCTTTATGCATACTTCTATGCATGAAAATTAAAAATGATAAAAGTAACACTTTTGATATTAAAGAATTATCCTTTATGCATGATATTAAAATTCAATTTCTCCATTATTATAATGAAATTCTTTCAATTAATCTAGGATGATAATTCCTAGAATATGGTAGGAAGTCCTCTTTTTATGCTTTGAATGAAATTATTTTATGCATAATTTTTATAAAAATTTTGCCATAGCTCCGCTGCTATGACTGATAAATCTCAATTTTTTCTAAGGGATAAAGCTTATCATTAAGGAAATAATTAAAATGATCTCTAGTTGGATCATTAATCTATAATGGATTGAATAATCAATATGCATAAACTAAAAGCATAGAAAAAATCCATTAATTTGGCCTCAAGCATAGCTTAATCTTGGATTAAGGAAAAGCTTTATGAAAAGCTTCATTTGTATTGAGAATGGGTCATGAGTATGACCATTTCTTGAGTGAGAGAGAGAAATTACATAAAAACCATTAGAATTTAAACATAAATGAAAATTAACTTCAATAGCATTTATTAAATTATGTAACTCTTCACTACTATTCACCAATTAACTTCAATAGCATTTAAAAAACCATACCAATTAAGCTTCTTAAGCTTGAGAGGGGTTGAGAAGAGAGAAACATTGAGAAATTATAGAAAAGATCAATATTCACTAATTACCTTATAAACTGCTTGATTCTTTGTTCACGGTAGAGGCCCCCAACCAATCATTTGGTTAAGTATGTTGATGGAGCCACTAATGGGGATTGAAGAAAGAGGGAAGCTCCAAAAACTAGTGAATTATTAAATGAATTCACAGTTCTTGGCTTAGGTAGAGTAGAGTAACAATGCATAAACACTATATATTTTTCAACAAGGGGGAGGCTTCTATTTATAGGAAAAATTGAGCTCCTAACCAAACAAACTGATTCTAGAATTTTCTAAATCAGTTTGGTCAATATTTGACCATTTTTAGGTCAGTTAAGCTAACTTTTTGGAACTAGACTTGAATGAGGAGAGAGGAGAGATGAAATATCTCAATTTTCATGAGTTTAAAACTCATTCAAGCATGTGAAATATGCACCTCCTTTAAAGAACTCCCCTTCCTTACATATGTGTCATAATGGAATCATTTTAATATTGCTCATAGTTTTTTTACTAATAAACCTTGTACATTTTCAACTCTTCATCTTATGTGAAATATGCACCTCCTTTAAAGAACTCCCCTTCCTTACATATGTGTCATAATGGAATCATTTCAATATTGCTCATAGTTTTTTACTAAAAAACCTTGTACATTTTCAACTCTTCATCTTATGTGAGCATTTACTCATTTTTGGATACCCAAAATATCTCATATTTTTAATATTGCTCATAGTTTTTTACTAATAAACCTTGTACATTTTCAACTCTTCATCTTATGTGAGCATTTACTCATTTTTGGGTATCTTCTTTTACAAATTGGATTTATCTCCTCCCTACACATGGATTGATGCTATTGGTCCATAGGAACCTTAATTGGACCATAATCCAAAGATTTATGAAAATCTAGACCCTTAGACTAAGGTTCTTAATACCTATTTCTCATTAATTCCAATTGCACATTGGAAATTTCTTTTTGAATTTCTGTTTCAGGGGAACTCATCTGAATTATAAGAGATATTTTTCTATCCAAAAATATTCAAAATCTGAATATTCTCTCTCTAGGCTAAAACAGATAGAAACAAGGTCTTTATATATCTGAAGAGGGATTGATTACAGGGAAAGATACTAGACATCAAAAAGGGGGTGGGGGAAGAATCTTACATTCTACCCCACTTAAAAAATGCGAGATGTCCTCATCTCGCAAACTGGGATAATTTCGCAAGATGCACGAATATGAGACTTAGAGAAAAATTTTAATCAAGATTAACCACCAAGAAACGTCTTAAAGAGAGCAAGATTTAAATTAAGAACAAGATTTAAACTTTATTCATTCTCGGAACTTATACAGTAAAGATAGAAGAACTCTTTACACTTCCATAAGCCCGTCCATCATATGATCACAAAAGCAGTCCTCACAAGCTGCACAAGTATAGGGTAACTCATCTATGGGAATGATTCTGCTGGTTATTGCCGCACCTATCTCAGTGGTATGAGGTGACCTAACAAAAGGACCTCTGAGAGGTAAGCCAAAAACGGGGTAAAGGCATATCTTCTCATGAGGAAGAAAACACGCCAGTAAAAAGACCCGCTCAGAAAACCCAAGATGTCTTGATCTCATGACGCAGTAGTATCGGGGACCCAAACCCAAAGCTTCAATAGCCATGGCCAAGCGGACATTGTTACGAAAGTGCTGTTGACCCGAGGGTGTTACCCTAGTTATGCTTTGATAGGTCCGCCATTTGGTTTGCGCTACAGAAGTTCCCAAGTGAGGAAAAAGTGAGCGCTCATACTGTTCTATAAAATCCTTCTTTACAGACTCACTTGCATCTTGAAGGTGAGGAATTATTATGGATAAAACTAATTCTTGTTGCCAAGCCATGAAGGAGATTTAGAAAGAAAGGAGATTGATGGGAGTAAGATTACTGTGAGCGACAAGTAAAAGTTACGACTTATATAAAGGAAGGAGCTAGCGTAACTTAGAAGCCAATGGTAACTTGCCACTGAAGTTTTACCGTCTTTCCATGATTTGGGTTTGACACATTTTTCTATAGAAGGCATTAAGAATTTTGAGATGAAGAGATAAAAGAAGCTTGTAGGCTAAGTCACCTACTTTCATTGAATTCAGATAAGGTTCACAATATCTGGGAGATAACTTCTTATACTCCCCAAGAGATAAAGAACTTCTTTTTGGGCCGTACTCGAATGAAAACCAAAACCGTGGTATCCAAAACACCGATTTTCACTTCTGAACTCATTGTTCTGAATCCTTAAAAGAGGTGGGACTCCTGAGAAGTATTCTAGGGAAAGGATCTTCCTTTTTTTTTAAAAACAGAATCTTTCTTTTATTTTAGAGAGGGAATAATTATAAGATCAAAAGGGAGATTCTTACTCCTGTATACCTCGAAGGCTGGGGAGGAATCTTACATTCTACCCCACTTAAAAAGTGCGAGATGTCCTCATCTCGCAAGTAGAGGACAACTCTTTTTCTTAAGATCTAATTTTATTATGGGGTTCCTTATATTCTGGTCAACCCAACGGAATACTGGGATAAATATCCCTTATATAGAACTCATAACAATTCATTCAGATCATATCATTCATATCTTTAACATGATAATGGTCCATTAAACCGAAAAAATTTTCTTCTGAACATTCCTCCACAAAAATTTCAGTCAAGCAAGTTCTCAATTTGTCATCCCTTAACTTAATCTACCATCTCAAGTGTTAATAGTAGCAATTTGATAGCACAATCCACTAATCTCATAGTGTTAATAGTAGCAATTTGATAGCACAATCCACTAATCTCATAGTGATTTGCTGAAATCATTATCATCATTCCAGTTATGAATATCATCACACGGACGCGTCCCATTCATCCTCATTGTGGTTTCGCTCAGCTTATTACATTTCAACTAATTTTCGGAAATCATCATTTTTCAATCAGAATCCAAATCAATTCATCAATTCTAAAACAGAATTAAAAATCATATCAACCACATTCGAATTCATCATTTGGATAGCATTAACGCTTATAATTTCAAGTCTTAGATTTACTCGTATATACTGTCAGTAAAGAGCTGCAGTATACTCTCGGTATATACGGGTAGTCACGGCCCTTGGAATTATAAGGTAAATACCATCATGTCTAGATCTGAAGCAAGTCAGGGATTCTATATAATTGCGGTACTTCCATCTGAAGACCCAATTACCAATTTACGAATTTCAGTTTGAATATCAAATTGTATGACTTATATCACACAATTACAACCTTTTTGTGTTTCTTGATAAGTTTTTGACATATTTGATTTCTCAGTTGATCTTTATTAGCCAAATGCTCTGATACCAACTGTAAGATCCCTGTTCCCACCGAGCAACAGATTCGAGATACTAGCAGCGGAAGTAGCACTTCTCGCGCGGGACAGGGGTCCCACATTCGGGGTCTCACCCACGGATATCCGGATAAGAAACTAATCCGTCGGTTGTTCCAAAACCGAACCCGGAAAAACTTTCTTTACCGGAAAACACGGGCGATTCCACCAGGATAACTTTTTACTCTAATGTAGTCAAAACTCTTACTGATCAAACAGATCCGATTGCATCTATAAAGATACTTGGTGAGATCAAGGAAGAAACTTGCACTTGGATCATTGGGATCAACGCTTTTTTCCCCATCAAGAGACACAGCCGTTGATTCCTATCCATAGAACAATTTCTATCCGGGATTTATTTCATCTATCGTAATAATAGAAATTAAATCTCGATTTACGGATCCATCAGTCCAGCCTAACCCCATCCAATCCCATGGGTTAGCCAACCGCCCAACCACTGTAGTGATGGGATCTAATTTGGAATTTGGTTAGGTTTTGTCCCAGGTACCAAGGAAAAGAGTTCCAAGGCCCCCTAGCCGGAAGTTCATGCAAACATAAAACTAGCCACACCACTTACACACCCAATATGAAAATTGCCTTTTTCTTAGCATCAGCTAACTTTAAGACAATCCTTTAATGAAACCATAGTACCACTGATGACAATCTATCAATTTATCCAGTTGATTCATAATTTCCCATCATCCCTTCATCAGAGTATCTATGGCATCATTGGCAACTAGAACGCTCACCACCTGTCCACACAGGGGCCTTTTCAATAGTTCCTAGCCCATAATACTCGGCAATATAATCACTTATAAAAATCAAGATGGACTCTCGTTGAAGATCAGCAAGATCAACCAACAGATCCATATAAAGAGCCATGGACTCATCCATTGAAGACCACCAAGGTCAATCAACCAGATCCATGCCCGGTTTCACAAAACAACTCTTACTCCTTGTTCCAATATCTTCCTCGACGCACGCGTGGATATCCTGGGCGACCCAGAGCCCGAACACCGTATGGTCAGCACCCTCTAGGATCCTTCGCAGGTGACCTAGCGCTTCACTCATAGGCCGCTTCCTTCGTCCCTCATCCACCGTACCGGAAGCTCACCATTTTAATCGAACCGAGGCTGGTCAAGACCTCGGCCGACCTTGCTACGCGAGACGTCCTCCATTGACTCTTCGTCTCAGCAGTTGCAACTTTATGAGTTAGGTCTCCATGACCTTAATCACAAGACGGTCAAAATGCTTTCCCAGCATTCTTGACATAAAACAGCCATTTACAAACAGCATTTACAAACAGTTTACAAATACAATTTCTATATTAACTCTCATTTTTCCACATTATCCCTCATACAATCCACATTACTTATTCCACATTTCATTTATATGTGTACTCATCCAATCATATCATTTTCCATCTCTTCACTTCAGATTCCTTCACATCACATATCATATATTCACATCCATATCCACATCCATACATCCACATCCACATCCACATTCACATCCATACATCCACATCTACATGCTTATCTCCATTTTCACATCCTCATTTATACATCCACATCCCATATCCACATTCATACACACACATCCATATCCACATCCATATCCGCATTCATACATACACATCCATATCCACATCCACATGCATACATTCATTATCACGTCCTCATTCATACATCCACATCCACATACATACATACATCCACATCCACATCCACATCCACATCCACATCTACATACATACATACCACATCCACATTCCCATTCACATCTATACATCCATATCTACATGCACATTCACATCCATACATCCACATCTATATCCTCATTCACATCCATACATCCACATTCATGCATCCACATCTACATGCATACATCCATACATACACATCCACATTTACATCCATGCATCCACATCCACATCCTCATTCACATCCATACATCCACATTCATATATCCACGTCCACATCCACATTCACATCCATACATCCACATCTACATGCTTATCTCCATTTTCACATCCTCATTTATACATCCACATCCCATATCCACATTCATACATACACATCCATATCCACATCCACATGCATACATACATCCACATCCACATTTCCATTCACATATATACATCCATATCTACATGCACATTCACATCCATACATCCACATCTATATCCTCATTCACATCCATACATCCACATTCATGCATCCACATCTACATGCTTATCTCCATTTTCACATCCTCATTTATACATCCACATCCCATATCCACATTCATACATACACATCCATATCCACATCCACATGCATACATACATCCACATCCACATTCCCATTCACATATATACATCCATATCTACATGCACATTCACATCCATACATCCACATCTATATGCTCATTCACATCCATACATCCACATTCATGCATCCACATCTACATGCATACATCCATACATCCACATCCACATTTACATCCATGCATCCACATCTACATCCTCATTCACATCCATACATCCACATTCATACATCCATACATCCACATTCATACATCCACATCCACATCCACATTCACATCCATACATCCACATCTACATGCTTATCTCAATTTTCACATCCTCATTTATACATCCACATCCCATATCTACATTCATACATACACATCCATATCCACATCCACATGCATCTTATCATATCTTATCACTTCCCATATCTTTTATGCATACCTCTATGCATGAAATTCAATTATGCTAAAAGTAACACTTTTATAATAAAATATTCAACTTTTATGCATACCTCTATGCATGAAATCCAATATGATAAAAGTAACACTTTTAATATAAAAAAATTATCCTTTATGCATACTTCTATGCATGAAAATTAAAAATGATAAAAGTAACACTTTTGATATAAAAAATTTTCCTTTATGCATACTTCTATGCATGAAAATTAAAAATGATAAAAGTAACACTTTTGATATAAAAAAATTATCCTTTATGCATACTTCTATGCATAAAAATTAAAAATGATAAAAGTAACACTTTTAATAAAAAAAATTATCCTTTATGCATACTTCTATGCATGAAAATTAAAAATGATAAAAGTAACACTTTTGATATAAAAATTTTCCTTTATGCATACTTCTATGCATGAAAATTAAAAATGATAAAAGTAACACTTTTTTAAAAAATATCCTTTATGCATACTTCTATGCATGAAAGTTAAAAATGATAAAAGTAACACTTTTGATATAAAAATTTTTCCTTTATGCATACTTCTATGCATGAAAATTAAAAATGATAAAAGTAACACTTTTGATATAAAAAAATTATCCTTTATGCATACTTCTATGCATGAAAATTAAAAATGATAAAAGTAACACTTTTAATAAAAAAAATTATCCTTTATGCATACTTCTATGCATGAAAATTAAAAATGATAAAAGTAACACTTTTGATATAAAAATTTTCCTTTATGCATACTTCTATGCATGAAAATTAAAAATGATAAAAGTAACACTTTTTTAAAAAAATATCCTTTACGCATACTTCTATGCATGAAAGTTAAAAATGATAAAAGTAACACTTTTGATATAAAAAAATTTCCTTTATGCATACTTCTATGCATGAAAATTAAAAATGATAAAAGTAACACTTTTGATATTAAAAAATTATCCTTTATGCATGATATTAAAATTCAATTTCTCCATTATTATAATGAAATTCTTTCAATTAATCTAGGATGATAATTCCTAGAATATGGTAGGAAGTCCTCTTTTTATGCTTTGAATGAAATTATTTTATGCATAATTTTTATAAAAATTTTGCCATAGCTCCGCTGCTATGACTGATAAATCTCAAATTTTTCTAAGGGATAAAGCTTATCATTAAGGAAATAATTAAAATGATCTCTAGTTGGATCATTAATCTATAATGGATTGAATAATCAATATGCATAAACTAAAAGCATAGAAAAAATCCATTGATTTGGCCTCAAGCATAGCTTAATCTTGGATTAAGGAAAAGCTTTATGAAAAGCTTCATTTGGATTGAGAATGGGTCATGAGTATGACCATTTCTTGAGTGAGAGAGAGAAATTACATAAAAACCATTAGAATTTAAACATAAATGAAAATTAACCTCAATAGCATTTATTAAATTATGTAACTCTTCACTACTATTCACCAATTAACTTCAATAGCATTTAAAAAACCATACCAATTAAGCTTCTCAAGCTTGAGAGGGGTTGAGAAGAGAGAAACATTGAGAAATTATAGAAAAGATCAATATTCACTAATTACCTTACAAATTGCTTGATTCTTTGTTCACGGTAGAGGCCCCCAACCAATCAATTGGTTAAGTATGTTGATGGAGCCACTAATGGGGATTGAAGAAAGAGGGAAGCTCCAAAAACTAGTGAATTATTAAATGAATTCACAGTTCTTGGCTTAGGTAGAGTAGAGTAACGATGCATAAACACTATATATTTTTCAACAAGGGGGAGGCTTCTATTTATAGAAAAAATTGAGCTCCTAACCAAACAACTGATTCTAGAATTTTCTAAATCAGTTTGGTCAATATTTGACCATTTTTAGGTCAGTTAAGCTAACTTTTTGGAACTAGACTTGAATGAGGAGAGAGGAGAGATGAAATATCTCAATTTTTATGAGTTTAAAACTCATTCAAGCATGTGAAATATGCACCTCCTTTAAAGAACTCCCCTTCCTTACATATGTGTCATAATGGAATCATTTTAATATTGCTCATAGTTTTTTTACTAATAAACCTTGTACATTTTCAACTCTTCATCTTATGTGAAATATGCACCTCCTTTAAAGAACTCCCCTTCCTTACATATGTGTCATAATGGAATCATTTCAATATTGCTCATAGTTTTTTACTAAAAAACCTTGTACATTTTCAACTCTTCATCTTATGTGAGCATTTACTCATTTTTGGATACCCAAAATATCTCATATTTTTAATATTGCTCATAGTTTTTTACTAATAAACCTTGTACATTTTCAACTCTTCATCTTATGTGAGCATTTACTCATTTTTGGGTATCTTCTTTTACAAATTGGATTTATCTCCTCCCTACACATGGATTGATGCTATTGGTCCATAGGAACCTTAATTGGACCATAATCCAAAGATTTATGAAAATCTAGACCCTTAGACTAAGGTTCTTAATACCTATTTCTCATTAATTCCAATTGCACATTGGAAATTTCTTTTTGAATTTCTGTTTCAGGGGAACTCATCTGAATTATAAGAGATATTTTTCTATCCAAAAATATTCAAAATCTGAATATTCTCTCTCTAGAATATTTTTCTCTCTCTAGGCTAAAACAGATAGAAACAAGGTCTTTATATATCTGAAGAGGGATTGATTACAAGGAAAGATACTAGACATCAAAAAGGGGGTGGGGGAGGAATCTTACATTCTACCCCACTTAAAAAATGCGAGATGTCCTCATCTCGCAAACTGGGATAATTTCGCAATATGAGACTTAGAGAAAAATTTTAATCAAGATTAACCACCAAGAAACGTCTTAAAGAGAGCAAGATTTAAATTAAGAACAAGATTTAAACTTTATTCATTCTCGGAACTTATACAGTAAAGATAGAAGAACTCTTTACACTTCCATAAGCCCGTCCATCATATGATCACAAAAGCAGTCCTCACAAGCTGCACAAGTATAGGGTAACTCATCTATGGAAATGATTCTGCTGGTTATTGCCGCACCTATCTCAGTGGTATGAGGTGACCTAACAAAAGGACCTCTGAGAGGTAAGCCAAAAACGGGGTAAAGGCATATCTTCTCATGAGGAAGAAAACACGCCAGTAAAAAGACCCGCTCAGAAAACCCAAGATGTCTTGATCTCATGACGCAGTAGTATCGGGGACCCAAACCCAAAGCTTCAATAGCCATGGCCAAGCGGACATTGTTACGAAAGTGCTGTTGACCCCAGGGTGTTACCCTAGTTATGCTTTGATAGGTCCGCCATTTGGTTTGCGCTACAGAAGTTCCCAAGTGAGGAAAAAGTGAGCGCTCATACTGTTCTATAAAATCCTTCTTTACAGACTCACTTGCATCTTGAAGGTGAGGAATCATTATGGATAAAACTAATTCTTGTTGCCAAGCCATGAAGGAGATTTAGAAAGAAAGGAGATTGATGGGAGTAAGATTACTGTGAGCGACAAGTAAAAGTTACGACTTATATAAAGGAAGGAGCTAGCGTAACTTAGAAGCCAACGGTAACTTGCCACTGAAGTTTTACCGTCTTTCCATGATTTGGGTTTGACACATTTTTCTATAGAAGGCATTAAGAATTTTGAGATGAAGAGATAAAAGAAGCTTGTAGGCTAAGTCACCTACTTTCATTGAATTCAGATAAGGTTCACAATATCTGGGAGATAACTTCTTATACTCCCCAAGAGATAAAGAACTTCTTTTTGGGCCGTACTCGAATGAAAACCAAAACCGTGGTATCCAAAACACCGATTTTCACTTCTGAACTCATTGTTCTGAATCCTTAAAAGAGGTGGGACTCCTGAGAAGTATTCTAGGGAAAGGATCTTCCTTTTTTTTTAAAAACAGAATCTTTCTTTTATTTTAGAGAGGGAATAATTATAAGATCAAAAGGGAGATTCTTACTCCTGTATACCTCGAAGGCTGGGGAGGAATCTTACATTCTACCCCACTTAAAAAGTGCGAGATGTCCTCATCTCGCAAGTAGAGGACAACTCTTTTTCTTAAGATCTAATTTTATTATGGGGTTCCTTATATTCTGGTCCTTATATAGAACTCATAACAATTCATTCAGATCATATCATTCATATCTTTAACATGATAATGGTCCATTAAACCGAAAAAATTTTCTTCTGAACATTCCTCCACAGAAATTTCAGTCAAGCAAGTTCTCAATTTGTCATCCCTTAACTTAATCTACCATCTCAAGTGTTAATAGTAGCAATTTGATAGCACAATCCACTAATCTCATAGTGTTAATAGTAGCAATTTGATAGCACAATCCACTAATCTCATAGTGATTTGCTGAAATCATTATCATCATTCCAGTTATGAATATCATCACAGGGACTCGTCCCATTCATCCTCATTGTGGTTTCGCTCAGCTTATTACATTTCAACTAATTTTCGGAAATCATCATTTTTCAATCAGAATCCAAATCAATTCATCAATTCTCAAACAGAATTAAAAATCATATCAACCACATTCGAATTCATCATTTGGATAGCATTAACGCTTATAATTTCAAGTCTTAGATTTATTCGTATATACTGTCAGTAAAGAGCTGCAGTATACTCTCGGTATATACGGGTAGTCACGGCCCTTGGAATTATAAGGTAAATACCATCATGTCTAGATCTGAAGCAAGTCAGGGATTCTATATAATTGCGGTACTTCCATCTGAAGACCCAATTACCAATTTACGAATTTCAGTTTGAATATCAAATTGTATGACTTATATCACACAATTACAACCTTTTTGTGTTTCTTGATAAGTTTTTGACATATTTGATTTCTCAGTTGATCTTTATTAGCCAAATGCTCTGATACCAACTGTAAGATCCATGTTCCCACCGAGCAACAGATTCGGGATACTAGCAGCGGAAGTAGCACTTCTCGCGCGGGACAGGGGTCCCACATTCGGGGTCTCACCCACGGATATCCGGATAAGAAACTAATCCGTCGGTTGTTCCAAAACCGAACCCGGAAAAACTTTCTTTACCGAAAAACACGGGCGATTCCACGAGGATAACTTTTTACTCTAATGTAGTCAAAACTCTTACTGATCAAACAGATCCGATTCTATCTATAAAGATACTTGGTCAGATCAAGGAAGAAACTTGCACTTGGATCATTGGGATCAACGCTTTTTTCCCCATCAAGAGGCACAGCCGTTGATTCCTATCCATAGAACAATTTCTATCCGGGATTTATTTCATCTATCGTAATAATAGAAATTAAATCTCGATTTACAGATCCATCAGTCCAGCCTTAACCCCATCCAATCCCATGGGTTAGCCAACCGCCCAACCACTGTAGTGATGGGATCCAATTTGGAATTTGGTTAGGTTTTGTCCCGGGTACCAAGGAAAAGAGTTCCAAGGCCCCCTAGCCGGAAGTTCATGCAAACATAAAACTAGCCACACCACTTACACACCCAATATGAAAATTGCCTTTTTCTTAGCATCTGCTAACTTTGAAACAATCCTTTAATGAAACCATAGTACCACTGATCACAATCTTCCAATTTATCCAGTTGATTCATAATTTCCCATCATCCCTTCATCAGAGTATCTATGGCATCATTGGCAACTAGAACGCTCACCACCTGTCCACACAGGGGCCTTTTCAATAGTTCCTAGCCCATAATACTCGGCAATATAATCACTTATAAAAATCAAGATGGACTCTCGTTGAAGATCAGCAAGATTAACCAACAGATCCATATAAAGAGCCATGGACTTATCCATTGAAGACCACCAAGGTCAATCAACCAGATCCATGCCCGGTTTCACAAAACAACTCTTACTCCTTGTTCCAATATCTTCCTCGACGCACGCGTGGATATCCTGGGCGACCCAAAGCCCTAGCACCGTATGGTCAGCACCCTCTAGGATCCTTCGCAGGTGACCTAGCGCTTCACTCATAGGCCGCTTCCTTCGTCCCTCATCAACCGTACCGGAAGCTCACCATTTTAATCGAACCGAGGCTGGTCAAGACCTCGACCGACCTTGCTACGCGAGACGTCCTCCATTGACTCTCCGTCAGCAGTTGCAACTTTATGAGTTAGGTCTCCATGACCTTAATCACAAGACGGTCAAAATGCTTTCCCAGTATTCTTGACATAAAACAGCCATTTACAAACAGCATTTACAAACAGTTTACAAATACAATTTCTATATTAACTCTCATTTTTCCACATTATCCCTCATACAATCCACATTACTTATTCCACATTTCATTTATATGTGTACTCATCCAATCATATCATTTTCCATCTGTTCACTTCAGATTCCTTCACATCACATATCATATATTCACATCCATATCCACATCCATACATCCACATCCACATCCACATTCACATCCATACATCCACATCTACATGCTTATCTCCATTTTCACATCCTCATTTATACATCCACATCCCATATCCACAATCATACACACACATCCATATCCACATCCATATCCGCATTCATACATACACATCCATATCCACATCCACATGCATACATTCATTATCACGTCCTCATTCATACATCCACATCCACATACATACATACATCCACATCCACATCCACATCCACATCCACATCTACATCTACATACATACATCCACATCCACATTCCCATTCACATCTATACATCCATATCTACATGCACATTCACATCCATACATCCACATCTATATCCTCATTCACATCCATACATCCACATTCATGCATCCACATCTACATGCATACATCCATACATACACATCCACATTTACATCCATGCATCCACATCCACATCCTCATTCACATCCATACATCCACATTCAGATATCCACGTCCACATCCACATTCACATCCATACATCCACATCTACATGCTTATCTCCATTTTCACATCCTCATTTATACATCCACATCCCATATCCACATTCATACATACACATCCATATCCACATCCA
Source organism: Cibotium barometz (assembly GCF_041138505.1). Lineage (NCBI taxonomy): Eukaryota > Viridiplantae > Streptophyta > Polypodiopsida > Cyatheales > Cibotiaceae > Cibotium > Cibotium barometz. The sequence continues at coordinate 20,982,480 of NC_141100.1, forward strand.
CATGCATACATACATCCACATCCACATTCCCATTCACATATATACATCCATATCTACATGCACATTCACATCCATACATCCACATCTATATCCTTATTCACATCCATACATCCACATTCATGCATCCACATCTACATGGTTATCTCCATTTTCACATCCTCATTTATACATCCACATCCCATATCCACATTCATACATACACATCCATATCCACATCCACATGCATACATACATCCACATCCACATTCCCATTCACATATATACATCCATATCTACATGCACATTCACATCCATACATCCACATCTATATGCTCATTCACATCCATACATCCACATTCATGCATCCACATCTACATGCATACATCCATACATCCACATCCACATTTACATCCATGCATCCACATCTACATCCTCATTCACATCCATACATCCACATTCATACATCCATACATCCACATTCATACATCCATATCCACATCCACATTCACATCCATACATCCACATCTACATGCTTATCTCCATTTTCACATCCTCATTTATACATCCACATCCCATATCTACATTCATACATACACATCCATATCCACATCCACATGCATCTTATCATATCTTATCACTTCCCATATCTTTTATGCATACCTCTATGCATGAAATTCAATTATGCTAAAAGTAACACTTTTATAATAAAATATTCAACTTTTATGCATACCTCTATGCATGAAATCCAATATGATAAAAGTAACACTTTTGATATAAAAAATTATCCTTTATGCATACTTCTATGCATGAAAATTAAAAATGATAAAAGTAACACTTTTGATATAAAAATTTTTCCTTTATGCATACTTCTATGCATGAAAATTAAAAATGATAAAAGTAACACTTTTAATAAAAAAATTTATCCTTTATGCATACTTCTATGCATGAAAATTAAAAATGATAAAAGTAACACTTTTGATATAAAAATTTTCCTTTTTGCATACTTCTATGCATGAAAATTAAAAATGATAAAAGTAACACTTTTTTAAAAAATATCCTTTATGCATACTTCTATGCATGAAAGTTAAAAATGATAAAAGTAACACTTTTGATATAAAAAATTTTCCTTTATGCATACTTCTATGCATGAAAATTAAAAATGATAAAAGTAACACTTTTGATATAAAAAAAATATCCTTTATGCATACTTCTATGCATGAAAATTAAAAATGATAAAAGTAACACTTTTGATATAAAAAAATTATCCTTTATGCATACTTCTATGCATGAAAATTAAAAATGATAAAAGTAACACTTTTAATAAAAAAAATTATCCTTTATGCATACTTCTATGCATGAAAATTAAAAATGATAAAAGTAACACTTTTGATATAAAAATTTTCCTTTATGCATACTTCTATGCATGAAAATTAAAAATGATAAAAGTAACACTTTTTTTAAAAAATATCCTTTATGCATACTTCTATGCATGAAAGTTAAAAATGATAAAAGTAACACTTTTGATATAAAAATTTTTCCTTTATGCATACTTCTATGCATGAAAATTAAAAATGATAAAAGTAACACTTTTGATATTAAAAAATTATCCTTTATGCATGATATTAAAATTCAATTTCTCCATTATTATAATGAAATTCTTTCAATTAATCTAGGATGATAATTCCTAGAATATGGTAGGAAGTCCTCTTTTTATGCTTTGAATGAAATTATTTTATGCATAATTTTTATAAAAATTTTGCCATAGCTCCGCTGCTATGACTCATAAATCTCAATTTTTTCTAAGGGATAAAGCTTATCATTAAGAAAATAATTAAAATGATCTCTAGTTGGATCATTAATCTATAATGGATTGAATAATCAATATGCATAAACTAAAAGCATAGAAAAAAGCCATTAATTTGGCCTCAAGCATAGCTTAATCTTGGATTAAGAAAAAGCTTTATGAAAAGCTTCATTTGGATTGAGAATGGGTCATGAGTATGACCATTTCTTGAGTGAGAGAGAGAAATTACATAAAAACCATTAGAATTTAAACATAAATGAAAATTAACCTCAATAGCATTTATTAAATTATGTAACTCTTCACTACTATTCACCAATTAACTTCAATAGCATTTAAAAAACCATACCAATTAAGCTTCTCAAGCTTGAGAGGGGTTGAGAAGAGAGAAACATTGAGAAATTATAGAAAAGATCAATATTCACTAATTACCTTATAAATTGCTTGATTCTTTGTTCACGGTAGAGGCCCCCAACCAATCAATTGGTTAAGTATGTTGATGGAGCCACTAATGGGGATTGAAGAAAGAGGGAAGCTCCAAAAACTAGTGAATTATTAAATGAATTCACAGTTCTTGGCTTAGGTAGAGTAGAGTAACGATGCATAAACACTATATATTTTTCAACAAGGGGGAGGCTTCTATTTATAGGAAAAATTGAGCTCCTAACCAAACAAACTGATTCTAGAATTTTCTAAATCAGTTTGGTCAATATTTGACCATTTTTAGGTCAGTTAAGCTAACTTTTTGGAACTAGACTTGAATGAGGAGAGAGGAGAGATGAAATATCTCAATTTTTATGAGTTTAAAACTCATTCAAGCATGTGAAATATGCACCTCCTTTAAAGGACTCCCCTTCCTTACATATGTGTCATAATGGAATCATTTTAATATTGCTCATAGTTTTTTTACTAATAAACCTTGTACATTTTCAACTCTTCATCTTATGTGAAATATGCACCTCCTTTAAAGAACTCCCCTTCCTTACATATGTGTCATAATGGAATCATTTTAATATTGCTCATAGTTTTTTACTAAAAAACCTTGTACATTTTCAACTCTTCATCTTATGTGAGCATTTACTCATTTTTGGATACCCAAAATATCTCATATTTTTAATATTGCTCATAGTTTTTTACTAATAAACCTTGTACATTTTCAACTCTTCATCTTATGTGAGCATTTACTCATTTTTGGGTATCTTCTTTTACAAATTGGATTTATCTCCTCCCTACACATGGATTGATGCTATTGGTCCATAGGAACCTTAATTGGACCATAATCCAAAGATTTATGAAAATCTAGACACTTAGACTAAGGTTCTTAATATTTTTCTATCCAAAAATATTCAAAATCTGAATATTCTCTCTCTAGAATATTTTTCTCTCTCTAGGCTAAAACAGATAGAAACAAGGTCTTTATATTTCTGAAGAGGGATTGATTACAGGGAAAGATACTAGACATCAAAAAGGGGGTGAGGGAGGAATCTTACAAAAAGACTTTCAATGTCTACCAAATCATCATCAGGCATGGGGACATTGATTGTTGCCAATGTATCTACATACTTCTTTATCTCTTGTACATTATCATGGATGCTCCTTCCTTTCCGTTTCACATTATGAATTTGTTGTCTCAACTGAGACTTGGGAGCACTAGTGTCTGTAAATAGCTTTACCAATGTATCCCATGCATCCTTGGGATTCTCAACATCATGTATATGTATGAGTATAGCATCTGAGATACATATAGATAGGTAATGCTAAACTTTGTATGCTCTTTCTGACCATTGCTTATGAGCTACAACCTATTGCTGTGTAGGTTGTCGCTGGCTCCGCACCTGTAAACAAGGTTCCAAAAACCTTTTCCCTTCAAAAAACTTGTAATCCTATACTTCCATGCCTGGAAGTTCTTCCTATCCAACTTTTCACCCACAATTTGTACCGGGTTGTCTGACATATTTGCTCAATGATACAAATGCACCTTTTGCACACGTCCAAATCTGTAAACGAACCTTCCTTAGCTCAACCACACTCTAATAAGTGTTCCAGATACTCCAAAGTACTCAACAAACTTCACTTTTGATGTAGAAAATCAAACTGATTTGCATCCAAAATGAACTGGCATACGCAGTCCAAGGTACCCTGTTTTGGCGCGCTTTCCACCAAGAATTAAAATTGCAATGTAGTGATTCAATCAAATGTGGATAACTTGCATTGACACCTAAACAAGATCAATGTTGCATATCAACACCAACCAAGGTTTCGTGCATACCAAATTTGTCAGATCCCCTTCTGTGTTTTGAGAAAAACCAATAAAACCAAAAAAGACCAGTAGTAAAAGTGCTCTAATTCCTTTGATTCTTGTCCAAATTGAGAGACCAGGCATTCATTAGCTTAGCATTGATGTCTAGTAACTCCATATAAAAGGAATCTGACCAATTGTTTAAGATGAGAGAGTAATTAGCTGATTAATCACCCTCTATTTTACTAATCACATTAGATAGCCTGTATAATCAGCTCATTTCCATAATGCATAATTTCTTCAACCAATCATGTAGCTTCCTTCTCAAGTGTATGTACCACACAATTTCTAAGAAGATTTTGGAAATTTTCAACCACAAGACTTGATTTTTGGCCTCCACTTAGCAAAAAGATAAATAACTGCTCTGTTTCCTCATGATATGCTATGCCGCCTGCTCTTGACGAGAATTGGTGAGTTCATAGAGTTGTTTGAAGATAGATATGGGTGCCCAACACTCCTAGGCATGTACTAAATCCATCAAGTGAGTGATTTTTATAAAAACCTAGCTTTAATTACATCCACAATGAGCATCATTTCTCTGTTTTTGTGAAGTGTTCAAACCAGTGATTTTCCTCTCACATAAATGCACCAACTTGGCTCCAAATTCAATTTAGGTCTTGCACATGAGTTGCCAATACATTAATCCTTGTCACATAAATGTTTCTTTTCCAGATTGCATCTATTTTCAAAATACATCACTGCTTTTAAGCTCCAATGGAAAGCTTGCAAAAAACCAAAATTTTCTTTTGCTTTGGGCAACCTTAATTTGCCTTGTTTGTGCTTGAATCACCTACAATCTGCTCAAGGGTGTTTATTATTCCTTAACCGGTAGAACAAGCTCTCAGATTTGATAGAAATCGGTGTGCTCCAAGCTTCACAGCATCAATGGCAAGCTTCATAGCTTCTCTTCAGAGCTTCTTCTCCCTCTTCTCTCACTCACTCATAAACCCTAAAAGAGAGCACCAGGCTCTGATACCATGATGAAAAATAGGTAGAGGGAGAGGAGACACACACACATGAGCAAACCCTAATGTATATTACAAACCCTAACCATAGAGGGAAGCCATCTCCCTTCTCACACAATGCATAAAGCCATAATCCATAATACACAACACACACTATGTGTTGTGTCCACACACAACTAACCCTAGCTAATGTCCACACACTATGACTCGCTGGATGCGGTCATTTATGTCTCACACATGTTCCTACCTAACATGCAAGCACATAGCGCAGCTGGCACAAGTTGACATCGAGCTTGAATCTCAACATAGAATCTAGAAAGTCTTTCATGTAGTACACTATGCTAAGTTGCATGATGCCATGACACATGAATAGATGTGAAAGAAACTAATACCTACTGATCTTAAGAAAATCTACTACAGTGATTTCTTACATATGTTCCAGTGTGGAATCTAAAATTAATTTCATGTAATACACTATTTTCTTATTAAATAGTAAATTATAATCATGAAGTAATTAAGTGTAGCTTGGAAAATCTATATCTATTGTGGAGGTCGTAAGCCCATCAATAGAAAGATTATGTAACCACATTTGTCATAAAGTTTGAAAGTGTTTTGCTTTCTAAGCTTGTTAATTGAAGAAAGAATAGAGGATCACTCTCATGAGAAAGGAAATTGACTATCTCTAAAGCTGCAAGGAGAGTGAAAAATAAGGGTTTGCAAATTTATTGATTACCTTGACATTTAAGACAATGTGATTATAATATTTTTCTTGAGATTTAGTATGGTTTATAAAGTTGTGATTCCAAGATGGCTTATTTATGACATGGATAATGACTGATTTACAAGATTAAGATACTTTGCAGTGTAATGACTCAAAATTTATCTAGTTTCTTATTTGGAGTTAAAATTTATGGAATTAAGACTAGTAAGATCATACTCTAGAGTTTAGGAGGCCTACTAAACTCTAGTGTATACATGAATAGCTTAACACATCAAATCATTTATCCAAGAAAAGATATATCAGAGATATGAATGAAAGAGAGCACAATACTAATAGAAAAGAATGCTATAATATTGATATTCTAATAGATGCAATGAATACCGAGTATGTTAAATATGTAAGAAATGAAGAATCAATCAACACTCTTAAACCCAAGGTTGAATCTATTTTATTTACATTGAAAGTGTGTGAAGTGAGACAACTAATGTTTATACACATGATGGTTCTTGGATCATCAACTATGGGGATTTTTGCACACAAATAATTTTAAGGATTAGTATCCCTCCCTAAATCTTATGGAAGATGACATCATGCAGTAGTGGTAAATGACACAAGCCACCCAATCAAAGATGTACTTTCACATCTGAAGAAGGTTGTACAGAAAGTCTTTTGAATGCTCTTTAAGTTATAAATATGAAGAGGAGACTCCTTTTTAGCTTGGCTATCATGGGCTATGACTTGTGGGTTCACTTTGATAGGAATGGTGCATTTCTTCTTGATGAAGATGAAAAGCTCATTACAAGGGACGTTCAAATGAACAACTTGTATGAGCTTTCACTATTAGGTAGATAGAAGCAAACTTTGACATGAAAGATGTATGCATCTCATTGTATGCATACTCTTTCAAAGATGCAAAAAGGTAATCTAGTAAAGCATTCACCAATAATTTTTGCACATGAATATTTGTAGGGATTGGTATCCCTCCCTAAATCTTGTGGGAGATGACATCATGTAGTAGTGGGAAATGACACAAAGTGCCCAACCAAAGATGTAATATTTACTTATGTGTAAAGATCTTTAGGTTTCAAAGATGAAGAGGGGCCTCATTTTTACCTTGGCCCTATCATGGGCTATGACGTGTGGGTTCACTTTGACAAGAATGGTGCATTTCTTTTGGATGAAGATCATAAGGTCATTACAAAGGGCATTCAAATGAACAACTTGATTGAGATTTTGTTGTAAGGTAGATAGTAGAGAACTTTGGCATGAATGATATAGGCATATCAATGTGTGAAGACTATTTCACATATGCAAAAAGGTAAGATAGCTGAACATTCACCATTAATTTTTAACAGTACGGATGTATGGAGGATGTATGTGAGTTTGTGTAATGGCAACACCGAAAACCCTTTCCACAAGAGGCTAGTTTTAGGGATAAGGCTTCTCTTCAACTCATACACACTAATATATGTGGAGGTTTTTCCTATTTTTTCACATTGATCGATGATTTAGTAGGAAGATTTGGTTGTGTTTTCTTAAGGAAAAGTCTCAATATCTTAGAAAGTTCATAGAATGGCTTGCATTGGTTGAAATTGAGATAGGAACAAAATTGAATAAATTCACAAGCAAAGCAAGGATGATACTTCATGTTTGATGAATTCTTGTTTTGCAAGGAAAGAAGCTTAAAATATCAGCTCACTAGCACTCACACATTGTAGAAAAACGGTATTATAGAGTAAAAGAATCACATTATTGTGGAGATGGCAAGGTGTATGCTTAGTGACAAGAATCACACTAGTGCAAAGATTGCAAGGTGTATGCTTAATGACAAGAATCTACCTAAATCCTTTTGGGCTTAAGCTAGCTAGCACAAGTGTGTACATTCTCAATAGGGATATAAACAAAGGCCGTAAAAGGGGTGAGTCCCTACTTAGGTAGAAAACCTTTGGATGCACACTTAATTTTTTTTAAGTGTGAATGTTATGTAGATATTCTTGATACTTAGAAAACCAAATTGGATGTCAAAAAGGTACCGCAAAACACTTCCCATTTGCATTGTGTTTCTAGATTCTCAACATATGATAGTATAGCATTAAGATCATGAAGATTGGCATGCTATTGCAATGAATTTGTGGTTTGTGATATATCCCAACAAAGCGAACAAGGCTCGAAGATCAAACCTGTGATGAGCTTTTACATGAAGATTAAATTTATGATAAGTCTACATATGAAGGGCATCAAACACTTTTGTGTTAAAGGTTGAGGTAGAAAACAAAATGGCGATTTAGACTTCTACATCATAATAAAATGCATGCTCAAAAAATAATCTCACGGATCGTGCTCTTTTGTAGTAAAGGGTATGTACTATTAAAATAAGGATGATCAATCTTAATACTTTCTAGATACCAAAGTTGAAGTTTTTATGTACTATCCACTTGGTAAGAGCCATAAATTTCCAATTATAAAATTTATAGTGAGTCTAAGCTTTATTTTCTTTTAGTTGAATTACAAGATTGGAACATATGAAATCTCCCTTGTGCATATTTGATTTTACAAGAGATGTACACATTTATAAGGTCTAAGGTTTACACCTATTTTGAGTAGTTTATCTTACATGTCTAATAAAGCAAGATATTTTTGTAGAAGTCAACATATTTGTAAAATTGGATACTATTTTTAGCCCCACAAGAAATATGATTAAAATACTCCAAAAGGAAGTATGGGCTCTCTCTTATGTGGGGGAAAATTGGAACCATTCTTGTGTTATGTGTAATTTTTACTATATGCTTTGTGATTATTTCTTTGAAATTATTTTATTAGGCATTTTACTCTAACATTAGAGCCAAGATAAATGCAAATCTTGAAGGCGATAAAGAATCTTTGGAATTCAAGAGAAGAATATCTTGTACACATCACAACAACTCAAGCATCTCCACAAAACCCTTATCAACCAACCGAACTCCTATGACTTATGGTCAAATGTATCCAACTCACTTCTATATTGGAATGAAATTCACATTTATTTGAGGCATTACTATGCATATTTAACAATAAAACCAATGATGAATGGTCAAAGATCTAGACGCTTGATCATGAAGGGTGTTTTGTTATGATTCCTATCAAGACAACACCCATGTTTTTCCTCCCAACATTCAATTTTTTTAACTCATGGAATAACACTAAATTATTCAAGGATATAAAATAAAATATGATCTCATAGTCTCCCATGAAGACTTTCTTGCTTTTTTAAATTATCTTAAATCTCACTTTTCACTTAAAAAGATATTTGTCACACTTCATACACATATTCTTAGAGGATTATAAAATAATAACTTTTAGATTTTATTTTGTAGAACATAAATCATCCATAAAGGTGATTTTTTTACCTATTTAGATTTAATCATCCACCAATCGAATTCTTTCTGAATCTTACAAAAGATGAAATAGGTCATCCTTATGATACTAATTTGTACAAGAAATGCATTGGTTCTCTCATTACTTGACTGGGCATCACCTGTATCACTAGGATTGACCTGTGTTTTGCAGTAAATAGTCTTGCTCAATTTGCAAAACCCCAAATTGTCTCATTGGGATATTAGCAAAGAGCGCTTAGAAACCTAAAAGGTATGCAACATTAGGGTATCTTATATGTAGGTGACACACTAAGTCTACACGGATTAAGTGATTTTGATGTGCAACCTCTCTGATGGATAGAAGAAACACTAGTTTGGCAATGCATTATTTGTTGGTGCAAGAGCCATTTCATGGTGTTCTAAGAATTAGAATATAGTTAGTCTATTGTCCCCACACAGAGGTTGAATATAAAGACTTAACCACCTCAATCTATGAAGCTTTATGGCTGAAAAGATGTTTGTAAGAACTTGGCCTTCATGGAGTTGACAATCCTACTCCTATTATTTGTGATAACATATGAGCTAAAGCCTTAGCTAATGGACCAAGCATATTGAAGTCATAGAAAATTTCATTGGGGAGAAGATACACTCAGGTGATATAGTGTTATAGTATTTCAAGACTATAGATAATGTTGTAGACATCTTCACTAAAGCCCTAGGCAAAGAGCTTTTTTTCAAGCATAGATAAGGCCTTGGTTGGATGGAGCTTCCCTTAAGGGAAGGTGTTTCAAGAGTAAGGTAAGGCTCCATAATTGCTCCATTCTTGGAGCAAGGGAAGGCTCAATAGTCTGCCATATAATAACATGTTTTAGATTTTTGCATTTTTAATTTTGGAGGTCTAAATCAGTTTGATGAAGTCATCTTCCAACCTATGGAGTCAGCTATCTAAACAAAGGTTCAGAGATGTTGTTGATCTTGAGGGAAGGTGTTTAAATATGCAAGTTTACACCATCTCTAAAAAATGCAAAGCCTTGGGAAAATGCACACATGAAGTGTGCTTGTTTGGTGAAAAGTATTTCTACATCAAAAGAGGAATTGCATGTAACAATCTTCTCAAGAGGCGGTTTTGCAGAGCTCATCTAATCACCACAATTTGGTTAGCTAAAAACGTAGATTTATTGTGGAAAGATTATGGAGATGAAGCTTCAATCAAAACTTGTCTATCTACCATCGGGTGACGATTTGTTTACCTACCTAGATCATTATATAAGCTTGTCTTGTATATGCAACTCTACCGGCAGTGAACAAGAAGTGAATAAAATAGTGAACAAAAGCCACCTAATTGTTAAACAATCCTAAAATGGGATTGATCATGGGGATAGACACAAGATAAAGCATAGATAATAAGGTGGATTAAACCACACTAAGAACTCCATAAGAGAGAGAGAGAGATTTCACACTCAACACTTGATCTCTATTGCATATCTCAAGTAAACCATACAATGATATAGGCTTTCTAGCCTTATCCCACTTTACACATCATCATCCATGTGGAAACTCCTTTTCTACTCTTTTGATGAACACTCACACACCATACAATATTACATGTGGCATTCTTATCTTGCAACAATATCTTGCATCTCTAGGGTGCTTTCCCACATACACACAACACCGTGATTGCATCTTTCAACACCCCCTCTTAATCGAGGTGTTCAACAACAACTCACCCATCACCCATATCAATGTAGCATTGCACAAATGCAATTGCTACCTCTCAACACTCCCCCTCAATGATACATTGGAGTTTCCATCAACCAATCATGTGTGCGTGTGTCTACCATCTTAGACACCAAGTCCATTTTGAGCCGACTTGCTTACACGGAGCCACTGAGTCCGATTTGAACATGGAAGTCTCACAAGGAAACCACTCCAAGGGCGCCTTCAACTAGATTTCTCACAAGAAATCTCTAGGTGCCAAACATGTGAAAGCTATTAAGTGCTTTCACCATTGTTGCCCATCTTCCATGAGCAACTCTGTGAGCCATGCCCTTTCAACATGCTCCAACATGAGCTGCAATCAGCTTGTTGCCACCACCAAGTTGACAAGCTTGCACCTCTTACTCTCTTTGCCCAAATGCAAAGAACCATGGGATCTTCTCATCCCACAAATCAGCAACCCTTCTTCAAAATTTCATAAGGCAAAACTCACAAAACCAACCTTCTTGAGACACCTTTATCTCCTTGGAATTTTCTTGTTGACACCGAAGAAGACTCCATAGTCTTCATACTTGCTGAAATCTCCATTTTCAGCTTCTTTGATGATGAGCAGGCTCTTCATGTTGCAAAACTCCCATTTGCAACTCTCTTGGGCAGCTTCTATGCAACCTCCTTGTTGTTGCAAATCTCATCTCAAATCCTCACAAATGTAAATCCAAATGATAATATGAGTTCATAGTCTTCATGCTCGCTGAAATCTCCATTTTGAGCTTCTTTGATGATGAGCAAGCTCTTCATGTTGTAAAACTCCCATTTGCAACGCTCTTGGGCAGCTTCTATGCAACCTCCTTGTTGCAAATCTCCTCTCAAATCCTCACAAATGCAAATCCAAATGATAATATGAGTGTGCATAATTTGTTTTTCATAATAACTAAAAATAATGCTTAATCAAAGAACTCATAACCAAGAAAAACTATACATAAATATTCACCACCATGACCAAGATCCCACCCAAGCTTTGATACCATGTTAAACAATCCTAAAATGGGATTGATCATGGTGATAGACACAAGATTAAGCATAGATAATTAAGGTGGATTAAACCACACTAAGAACTCCATAAGAGAGAAAGAGAGAGAGATTGCACACTCAACACTTGATCTCTATTACATATCTCAAAGTAAACCATACAATGATATAGGCTTTCTAGCCTTATCCCACTTTACACATCATCATCCATGTGGCAACTCCATTTCTACTCTTTTGGTCAACACTCACACACCATACAATATTACATGTGGCATTCTTATCTTGCCACAATATCTTGCACCTCTAGGGTGGTTTCCCACATACACACAACACCACGATTACATCTTTCAACACTAATGAGTGTGTAGCCTAAACGAAACACTCATAGCACTGTAGGGATTGTAATATCTAAGCTAATTAAGCTCCTTAGCATTAGGATAGGGTTTTGGAGATTATCTTATCTATATTAGAGTCAAAATTTATCATTCCTCTATCTCATCTGATTCAATAATATAAACAATATTGATTTGGTTTCAATTTGCTCATTCAATCTAATTGTTAGTCATTGTGTTGCATTTCCTCTTCCCCAGAATTTAATAGTGTTGAAATATGCAAGTATTATCTTATCTATATTAGAGTCAAAATTTATCATTCCTGTATCTCATCTGATTCAATAATATAAATAGTGTTGATTTGGTTTCAATTTGCTCATTCAATCTAATTGTTGGTCATTGTGTTGCATTTCCTCTTCCCCAGAATTTAATAGTGTTGAAATATGCAAGTTCACACCATCTCTCAAGCATGTAAATGCTTGGGAAAATCTTCACATGATGTGTGCTTGTTTAGTGAAAAGTATTCCTACATCAAAGGAGGAATTATAGGTTGGAGTCTTCTCAAGAGACGGTTCTGTAGAGCTCATCTACCATTGCAATTTGGCTACCTTAACACTTGATTTTTGGTTGCACCTACCTATTTACATTTGCGATGGCAAGATTATGGCTCGGGGGCTTCACCTAAAAATAAGTAAGTATAGTGCGTGAGTTCATCTCAGGAGGGGTATATTAATTTATAAAAGATATAGAATTACTGCATTTATAGGAGGGGGTTTTTTAACTGTATGATTCTGTGCCATTCATGAGATCTTCATTCTTTATGAATTCTCCCTTCAATAAATGCATACAACCAGTGGGAATACAAAACTCGTTGATGCATTTCTTTACATGCCGCTACTCTTCTTTGGTTAAGACCCAAGGTGCTCTAGGGAGAAAAGCAGATCTGCTATGTTATTGAAAATGTGCATAGGGTCAAGAAGATGATTGACAAGAAGGTCACTCCAGTATGGGAGTAGATAGATAGAAGATATATAACCACTTCATTCTGGGGGGGGAAACAACTTGGATCCACTTCCCATGACCTCCTCCAATGACTTGGCTTTATCACACAAGGAGGCCTCCCTAGAAATCTTTCTCGCAACTCATGGTTGTCGGGGAGATACTCTTTGTGGCTCTCGTAGACAACCTTCCTCAAAGCTGTTGAGTACCGGGCCTCTAATCCAGGCCCACATATAGGGCATGCATTATAACCAAATATTGAAATCCCTGTCAAACATACTAGTCATTGTGATGAGATATGCAAATAATACAAAAATACCTAAATCATGAAATTAAATTGTATCAAGTAATCTTAGAATAATTAGCTTACCAAAGCGCCCTCGATAGCTCGGCCAATCATGCATGGTCCACATAAGTATTCCTCACATTATTGTAGCCCTTTCTCTAGACCTCTTAGACACATCATGAACTTGGATACCATCCCATAACGTGTGTAGCTAATCAACTAATGGAGCCAAGTAGACATCTATGTTCTTAACCTTATACTTTCTACTGCTGCGCGAACTATCAAGGAAAGTAAAAGGTGCCCCTTCTTTATTGCTAACCGTGGTGGCAAGTTATAATTCACTAAGCAAACATGCCATGTACTCCATGATGAACTTTGTCCATGTTCTTAACCTTGTACTTCCCTCAAACTATCAAGGAAAGTAAAAGGTGCCCCTTCTTTATTGCTCACCATGGTGGGAGGTTATAATTCACTAATAAAATGGGCCATGTACTCTATGGTGAACTTCGTAAGCCAAATGGATTGACTCCATCCATTCCTAGTCCAAGAAGATATGACGAGGCTCTTCCCCAAAGTACACCCACTTCTCTTTGATATGCCTCCATGCTAGAGAATCAGTGCGAGCACATGCATAATGTCATCTGTGAATTTGGTGTTTCAATGCCAAGTCATTAAAGGTGCAATAAATTTGCATCTGAACTTTGTTTGAATATGTGGAATGATGGGGAAGTGTCGTAAGACTTTAGCAACGAACATTTGTCCTTGGACATCTTTCCTATATTCTCAATGAACCTCATTGTGGTGGATACTCATGAAGAGTGGTGTACTCATGCTAAAAGTGGATACAATTATTCAAAAAGGCATGGTGTGTGTTATAGTCCATCCCTATGGAGTGCAACATTTTTTTTGCTCATGCAAGGTCCAAAGGCATCTCATTGTCTTCTATATTCCTGACTCAAATCAGACTTTCACTAAACCTAATTCGGATACATGGAAGTAAGACTGAAATCAGAATTAGGTACCCTGAGAGCCACAAGAAAAACCTGCAGAGAAACCCTTCAGAGCTGCTCTACCAGACATTATCTCTTAAAACACCACGGAACTCCTTAATTCATCATATCCAAAACACAATAGTGCGGCTGATTAAAAGCCCGCATCAGTTACAAGTGTGTTGAAATGTAGAGAGAAAGAGATGAGACAAGAGACACATCATGTATGCTCCCAAAGACTGATTCATATTGAGGACAAGATACATATATATAGGTGAGACCAAGTTAGGTAGAGTGAGCCATATATAGAGCTCCAACACCCCCACTCAAACAAGGGTCTCTAGCTATGGATGAAAAAACCCTTGGGGAGTACAAGGGAAAAACCCAAGCCCCTATACAAATGTGAAAATATGAACCAGAAGTAATGATGTGAAAGTGCATTGTGCATCTATGTACAAATATACAAAAGGACCAAGAGGTCATAGTGTGCAATTGTGAAATGTGCAAAGTGCATGGTGTCTAGAAGATTACAACGATATATGTACAAAGCTACCATGATAAGAGTAAAGAGCCTAATCTAGAAAGAGTGAGCCCGAGGCCAAGCTCTGAGCGCAAGAGAATGAAGCATGACTCATTGAGACCTTTGGTAAGAATATCTGCAATCATCTGGTCACTTGGACAATGTTCAATCATGATAGTGCCTTTGCGTACTTCGTATTGAACATAATGGTAATGCACAGCAATATGTTTTGACTTGTTATGTTGTGCAAGACTAATAGCACTCTGATTATCACACCGCAAGGGTGTACTAGAAAGAGGAGAATGGCCAATATCTATCAACACTTGTCGAAGCCAAATGAGTTCACGAGCTGCAAGTGATGCCGCAACATATTCAGATTCGATTGTAGAAACTGCAACACAACATTGTTTCTTGCTGGTCCAAGAAATAAGACAACCATTAATGAAGAAACAATTGCCACTAGTAGATCGCAAAGATAAATGTGAGCTGGCCCAATCTGCGTCTGTGTAACCCAAAAGAGAAAGAGATGGAATGGAGTCGGCTGTGAATTGTCGTTGATAAACCAAACCATAATTTGCAGTGCCTTTCAAGTATTTCAACACGCGCTTTGCTGTAGACCAATGCTTAAGAGAAGGACATGCAAGATGTTGCTCGAGATAGTTAGCAATAAACAAAATGTCAGGACGAGTGTTCAAACCAACAACTTGAAGACATCCAACCAAATTAGCATATGGTTGATTTGTAACAAGCTGGCCACCACCATCAGAAGTGTTTTTCATGGAACTCGTAAGACAAGGAGTAGTTGCTGAATGTGCAGACTCCAAACCAAACTTCTTAATAGTATCTTCAATAAACTTTGACTGTCGAAGTAATAAAATACCTTTGCTGCGATCCCTTTGAATCTGAATGCCAAGACACGAGTGAAGCTCTCCAAGATCCACCATATCAAATGCCAAAGATAACAACTGCTTAATTTGGTGTAGAAATCCCAAATCATTGGAAACAAGGATTGTATCATCCACATAAAGGGCAAGGATTACAAAACTACCATTTTGGTGTTTGGTAAATAAGTTGGGATCAGAAGAGCAAGAGAGAAAGCCATGGGAGGTAAGAAAAAGATCAAACTTGATGTACCAGGCCCGTAAAGCTTGTTTAAAACCATATAAAGCCCTATGAAGACGAGCAACAAGATCTTCCTTACCTATAATAACAAATCCTTCTGGCTGCTCCATGTAAATTTCTTCATTCAAATCTCCATTCAAGAAAGTTGTGCGCACATCCATCCGATGAATTTCTAAGTCAAATTGAACAGCAAATGCCAATACAACCCGAATACTAGTAATGCGAACAACTGGTGAAAAGGTTTCATGATAATCAATGCCAGCAACTTGAGAATAACCTTTGGCAACTAAACGTGTCTTGAATTTGTCAAAGGATCCATCTACTTTAAATTTTATCTTATATACCCACTTACACTTAATGGCAGTACGGCCAGGAGGCAGCTCAGTGAGTATCCATGTACCTTTAGAGATAAGAGAATCGTACTCTTCTTCCATAGCCTCTTGCCATTGATCCTTTTGTGGAGAACATATAGCATCACTGTACGTGGCAGGATCTTCAGAAGTAGAGAAAACAGTAGCATCAAAATCTTCATCATAAACATGACAAGAACCATGCTCAAAATCAATAGGCAGATCAATAAAAATGTCAACATCATCAATGACAGCATTTGGAATCAATGGTTATGAAGAGAAAAGTTGTTCTTTAGATGGTTGTGAAGAGGAAAGTTGCTCTTTAGATGGTTGTGAAGAGGAAAGTTGCTCTCTATAAGAAGATTCATCATCACACAAGAATGGGAAAGCTTGAAGGAAAGATTTAGTATCATCAGAATCATCCATGGACCATGTACCGCCGCCCATAAGCTGTTCATTGAAAATAGCATCACGATTCACAAGCACTTTCTTGGAGGACGGGTCATAGAATTTGTAGCCTTTGGAAGTGTTAGAATACCCAATAAAAATAACTTTAAGCCCAAGAGCATCAAGCTTTGCTCGTGTTTCTTTAGGAACATGAATATAAGCAATACATCCAAAGGTTCGAAAATGAGATAAAGAAGGAATTTCACCTGTCCATGCTGTGATGGGTATCTTACCAGAAGGAGCAAGATGATTCTGAACAAAGACTACTGTCAAGAGAGCTTCACTCCACAAAACATGAGATAACCCAGAATAAATCAGCATACATCGTATAGCATTGATAATAGTGCGATTCTTACGTTCAGCAACACCGTTCTGTTGAGGTGAATATGGAATAGTATGTTCATGTGATGAATACCATGGTCTGTACAATAACTCTCAAACTCACGAGACACATATTCTCCACCATTATCGCTGCGAAGTTTCTTGAGGCGACGACCAGTTTGAAGTTCGGCAGCCTTGTGAAATTGCTTAAAAACAGATAACGCCTCAGATTTTTGTCGAAGCAAGAAAACAATTGTATACCGTGAGTAATCATCAATAAACGTAATGAAATAATGATGTTGTGTTCTCGATGGAGGCAAAGGTCCACAAATGTCAGTATGAACAAGATCCAACAAATCATGAGAATGAACTGAATTCGAGAGAGGAAAGGGTTTACAATTGTGTTTGCCAAGAGCACAAAACTCACAGATTCCCATATGAGGATGAGCTTTAAGATCCATGCCACGTACAAGACCTTGATGATGAAGATCAAGAAGCTTTGAGAAATCAGCATGAACAAAGCGATGATGCCATATCTTGCAATCATGATCACCTAGAGCAGTGACCACATTTGCTACAGCATCATTAAGAGAGAGCTCAAACAAATTACCATTACGAGAAGCAGTTGCAATAATCTGTCCATCTTTCTCAATGCGGCATTTAGTGTGGTCAAATCCAACAAACAAACGAAGATCAACAAGTCTTGCAACTAAAAGAAGATTACGTTGAAGTTCTGGGACATGTAAAACCCCTCGTAAAACTCGAGTTGAAGAAGATAAGGTGCCAAGATATAAATCTCCAATGCCCTTGACTTGACAAGTTGTATCATCAGCAAGATAAACAACACGCTTAACAGGTAAAGAATGATAGTTATGTAGCCACTTAGATTCATATGTCATATTTCCTATAGCACAAGAATCAATAATGAAAAGTGAACCATCACGTACATGAAGTATTCTGTCTGGGGGAGCTGAACATAAAACACAACTTGTTTCAAGCACAACATTATCATGATGCTCGGCTGCATATGCTCGATTTCGATCTACATCAAATCGACGCTTAAAGCACATGGAAGAGGGATGATCAGATTTTCCACAATAATCACAAGAAGAAGAATCTCTAGATAAACGTGGTTGTTTTGTGGTAATGTTGTGTTCTTCATCATATTGACGTGCCCAACAGTTAACACTTCCAGAACACTTAAAAATTCTGCATCATAATTCTGCCTTGATCTAATCCTCCACACCTATTGTGACATAGTCAGATTTGTAAAACCTGCTTTACATCCATCAAATATTTGCACTTGACATCCTCCAAGTTGAATACTATCAAAACAACCTTTGTCAAATAAATCTGAACCTAAATCTGCCAAATAGTCAACTTGATCACCAACTTTCTTCACAATGAAAACATTTTGAAAGTTAGACTAAACATTTCTCATCAACATCAGAGATTCAGATACTTCAAAACCAAAACTTTGACCCTTGACAACTTTTGCAACTTCCCTCATAAGAGTTTGACATTCCGTTTGAATCCTCCAGCGATCAAAATCAGTCTCAATCAACTTGTGTAGGTTTATTTGGCCATCTGCTATGAAAATGTGACACCAATATGCAAGAAACCTGTATTGATACACACAGACCAACTTCGCTCTGAAATCTAAAAATTCCATAAAAATCAGGCAAATAATCCACATATAATCTGCTAGGATCCGCTAAACCTATTTAGATGCAACTTGATCTACAAACCATAGATATTGATCATTATGCACCCTGTAATGCAATCTTCTTTGACCAATTTGCAACTCCAAAACATGAATATCTGAATTTTGATAATCTACCATCATCATCTATATTTTAGAATTTGTCATCCACATTTGACAATCCATTTTGCACAAATTCACCTCCATTCTGTCATCAACTTGAAAGCACACATCATTCAATAAAAATATATTTGAATTGACAACAACTTTTCCCACATCCATTTTAGAATGCACATCCATCAAACTTAAGCTTAAAATTTCATCAGGCCGCATTTCAGGCATCATATGCTGATCCCCCAAATGTGTCAAACCTGCTTTGTACTCTTTAACAACTTGCTCTTGACAATCCTCCTGCTCAATTTGATCCATAAGACCTGTATTTGATTCAAACAAAAAATCAATCCACTTGTTCAAATTCTTTGCAACTGAAACATCTCCTTGCTGAATATCAACCTGTGACATCAAAATATGTCCTTCAAAACATTCAGAGTAAAAATTTTGATTTCCCTGATCATCCACAATATCACTTATATTAGCCGAAAAATCCGCTTGAATCTGCAAACTATCAAAATTAGCATCTGGAAACTCCTCTGGTATTCCTGTAGCACCTGAAATGTGACCATAACAATTATCTGCAACAACAACCATGCTTTGATGTACAAGAACGAATTTTGCTCTTGTTTTGCCATATTCCTCTAAAATACACCTGCTGGTTGGAAATTCCTCCCACTCGTTTTTTGATTGCAAAATCTGTTTATAGGGTTCAAATATCAATTCTGCAATATCTTTTGGTTGCAAATCCTCCTGTGCGGATCTTTCTGGTGGAAATTCTTCTTGAACTGACATATTTGCCAAAAATTTCTCTTCAACAAATCTGATTTCAGGGAATACCTCCTCATTTGATTCTTTATTTGTAATTCCACACACATCATCCATGAAACCTAGAAACAACTGAATCACATCCTCCTCTTCATTCATCTTGGTATCTGCCTCTTCAAGAATGACATGAACAACATCATTGCTATGTATGATCTGCTTCTCCTCACAACATTCCTCAGATGCAAGTGACATATGTAACCTAAATTTGTTGAGCAATGAATCTTCCTCTTCCACTCTATGAGCATACTCTAGTGGTAGGTTAGGGGTATCTAGGGGCTCTTCTAGGCTCTCTTGGCCAACCTCCTTTTGCACCTCCTTCTCCTCCATCTATGGTATCCCCACTTGATGGATTATTTCAAACTCCATGCCAATCCGAATATCATCATCATCACTTGACTCCCCATTAACTCATCCTCATGTGCATCCCTCAACTTCTCACATGCTCTTTGTAACTTCCCAATGCTTTTCCTACTTGAACATGACTTTCGCCTATCTCCTTTCTGATCAGCTAACCATTCATATGCATTCTCTAAGTCATCCTCAAAATCCGCCAACCTTTCAAATGCAGTCTCCATTTCCTCTTAAGATGATGCTTTATGCACTTTATGGATGATTTTATGATGAAACTTTGTGCATAGGTCAACCATACACCATTTCCTACATGCATCTTTATTTGAGCACTCATCAATTGCACATGGACAATCATCCACCTCATGCTTCCGACTCATGCAAACCTTGCACTTCTTTTTCTTCTTCTTTTTATCTCCCATTATGATCACGTCATTAAAATACAACAATCATATTCAGCCCTCAAGAAAGATGCATCACACCAATCTGAGACCCATTAAATTTGCTAAACGAAGAGCCACGGATGCTGTACCGAGATCCACAAAGTTTATTTAATTGGTTGCTTAAAATTGATTGAAATATTTTAAATTGATAATATTATGATTTCTCCTTGAAAAATTTGCCATAAAAAGTTACCTCCTGGCTGCAAAGCAGATTCAGTTTGCAAATCAGAAAAACTGTCAAACTGTGTTGTCAAACTGCACTGTCAAAATCTGCCATACTGCCAAAATCCACCATGATCCTCCTTGCTATGAACCTTGCTGCCTTACTACTGATCTTACAAAATAAGAATATAAAGGCTATTGTGAATTCTCCAGAATGTATTACCATTCAGCATCTAACTTCCAAGAAATCATAACATCCTATCAAATCCCTAGATATGATTCTCCTTCTGCCTATCAAATTCCGAAATTGATGAATCCAGACCTTCTTCCTGATGATGGAGATAATATCTCTAGGAAGGTCAGAGAAATTCTGGTTGAAGAATATTTCTGCATAAGCATTTACTTCCTCCTCATCTGTTACCCAATTTCGGAGATCATATAGCAACCCATCCATATAGAAAAAATCCTCTTATCCCGAAAAAATGCTAGGTTTGTTCCTAATCTACCCTTTTCAAAGTAGAAACCCAGAGGATCACCAATGTATATTCTTGACTCAAATCAGACTTTCACTAGACCTAATTCGGATACATTGAAGTAAGACTGAAATCAGAATACACATGTGGATGACAGAAATGAGTTCGAGTGCCATTACAGAACGTAGACGGAACTCCTTAATTCATCATATCCAAAACACAATAGTGTGGCTGATTAAAAGCCCTCATCAGTTACAAGTGGTTATAACCGCATTCCTTCATCGGAATGTCCCCAAGACATAATGAGAGTCCGACTAAGGTATTTTGCAAAAAGACTTACAAAAAGGAATTGCTAAACTTGAAAACTAAAACAAAGTAAAGTAATCTATGGTACTGTAAGTAGAGCCCTAACATTCTAGTAGAATTTGATCCTTCAATAACCTGTTACATATAACATAATGAATATTAAAGGAGAAATACAGACATTCATGCAAGCATGTGAAACATAGAGAGGAAAAGGGACACATACCCCATAAGTTTTGAAAAACTCGTATATCATACCACCCATATATTGATTGCAAGTTCAATATGGAGAGACAAGTTTGGAGAACTAAAACATGTGCTCCAAGGTAAAGTGGTAGTAGACAAGCAACCCTACGTAGCTCTCGAGAAGCATGTTCCACATATGTCATCTAATATCTTCTACTTCTAAGGCTGTTGCATGCTCCAAATCATGATCTTCTACTCTGTGGCTTGTGTCGTGTGCAAGGCATCTATCATGTCGGCCATGTCACGTTCTAGAACTTGATCCAAGTCCATAAAAGCTTACTCGTGTTCCATCCCATCGAGGTTGCCTCTACCCTTGCTCTTTTGCTCCACTCAGGTTGGACATCCACCTTGTTGTCTGGGTGAATATTGAGGCCAATAAGTAGATATTACAAGCTCTACTAGAAATACGTCCCATTTTTTGGAATGCCTATGTAAATTCTTCAATGTCGGATGACTTGGTACTTGCAACATTTTCTCCTCTAGATTGACAAAATTTGAAAGGTTCATAGCACTCATGGGTATCCATGTATGTTTGAATACGCATGTGAATTTAGGTCCAAACGAGGGGGAGGTGGAGCTTCTTTTATATTGCATGCATGGCCTACTCATTATATTTCTTTTTTTTTAATGGAAAGGTGTCAAGATGCTAAAATTTTTAAAACTTGAATGTAAATTAGAATAAAAAAGTAAACTGAAGAGGGCATTGAAATAATCATCGCAAATCACTATCAAAACAAGCATCAAAAACACGTTTTATCGATGTGTATTTCGATGCTTTTATCAACCCCAGTATCGAGGTCTATTTCGACTCTGGAAATTATTAACAGAACCACGACGCCTTACTATTAGTATTTTTGAAACTTGGATTTTCTTATCCTCCAAACTCCCCAAAAATTTGTAGATTTCTCCTCTCAAGCATACATAGATGGTGGAGCACAGATTTGTGTGATCACATTAGCTGCTGTGGAGAGGCTTGGTCTTGATTTTACTGAAGCATCTGGATTTCGAATTCGGTTGGCTAATCATCAGAAAGTCAAATGCTTAGGTATGGTTAAGGAATTGGAATTGGAAGCTTTTGATGTGAAGGTACTTGTGGATTGTCATGTTATGCCTGCAGGAATGGGTGCATTCCCCATTATTTTGGGAAGACCATGGCTGAGAGCAGTGAAAGCTGTTCAGGATTGGAGGAAAGGGGTTATTACTCTGTATGACAGGAGAGGGGATAAGAAGCAATTTAATATGGATAACCAGAAGCCTGTCAATGATGAAGAGGGAAGTGAAGCTGATTCGAGTGATGATACGACCAGTACCACTACTAGTGAGGGAACAGAGGATACTTCATCGAGTGAGGAGGATGCAGAGATGGATGCCCTGGTTATTGATGAGGAAGTGCTTAGTGATGAGGTTGCTGAACAAGAAGAAGCCATACATGAGGAATGCGAGGAGGTGCAAGTGAATCCTGAGCAAAGGTATGCATATGATGTGAAAGAGATTGCTTTTAAGCCTTTGAATAATGAACCTGTGTGGGATGAGTGGGAAATAGACAGTCTACAGGATGATGAGCCTGAGTTGGAGCTGGATGAGCAGATGTGCATGAATGTTAAAAAAGCCATGATCAGAATTAAAGCTATGAAGAAAGAGAAACACCAGAAGGCTTTGAATGATGCTGCTGTTATAGATGAGTCTATAGATGCTGCAATGGATGAAATTCTTGGTGGTTTTGATGAAGGTGAGAATATAGGGATTGAAGTGGATGCTTTGGGAATGGTGCCTGTTGAAGAGGAGTTTGTTTTGCCTGTGGTAGCTGGTTTTGATGGTGAGATTTATTATATGGGTGGACAGGAAAGTGTTATGGTACAACAGGTTTTTCTTGATGAAGCTTTCATCAATTTTTACCCTCAGCAGGAATTGCTGCACTGGTTCTCCGATATTGGTGCTGATCGTATCAGGGATATTGGGATTGAGATGAGGCAGGATGGTGTGTATGTCAGAAACTTTGTCTCCAGAAGCTCTGGTGTTGTGTTGTGGGATGCGGGATGGAAAATCGTGCCTGTGGAAGATGACGGTGTTTCTTGGATCACCTGGAACAGAGATGTGTTGATTACACTGTATGATGCTCAGAGAATTGACGGAGGGAAACGTGGTCATCGGAGGAAAACATGGTTATATGCTTTCTGCTGATCATAAATGATTCAGCAGGCTAGGGGTTGGGCAAAGTATGTCAGGCTAAAATCTGAGAGGGTTTTTTGGTCAGTGTACATATGGTGCGTGTGGTGTGTGAATTAATTTTGCCCTGAATGCCCTGGCAAGTGTACAGGCCGAGTGATTTTGTTGAAAGCTGGAATATGCACGTGTTTGTTCCGGAGAAAATGCTGGTGATCTGGGAATTTTATGGCAACTGTGTGGTGTGCAGATGGTTGCTAAAAGCAGAGCATCGAGACTGAGAATTGACGGATTCAGTATGATAATGATGCTGATGACGAGGATGTAGACAGCTCTCGCATTATATTCGGAGGCTTAGCGGGCACCGTATTGTTCTGGAGAAGAAAGGAGAAGGAGGGTCTCTTTTATTATTTGAGGGTGGCCATCATTTTGTGTTTGGGGGCTTTTAAGAAAATAATAAAAAATATTGTATATGGCCAAATTAGAAGGCCACATGGAAGGAAAAGGTGGCGGCCCAGCAGCAGATCTTTGAGAAGGGGTGGGTCGTCGCCTTGCTGACAAAAAGAAGGGAGAGGCGAGTTGGGATTGTGTGTCTGTGGGGGGCGCTTGCTGTGCAGAGTGAGCTAGAGGGGCCACCGTGTGCCAGACAAGCTGGAGCCAGCTGTAGCGCAGTGAGGAGATCGCCTTGCTGTAGGCGCTTGAAGAGGTCGTGTAGCAGAGAGGGGCTGGCCCTTACTAAGAGGAGAGCTGCTGGGTCGCCTTCACTCAGAGCGTAGCTGCAGCGAGCTGGGTGCAGTAGTGAGGACAGAAGCTGGCGCAGACGAGGGGACCCTCTGGAGGATTGTCACCTTGCTGAAACGGGACACCAGAGGCAAGTTGGGGCCGCTGGGTGTGTGGCCGCCGTGTGATATAAAAGGCTGGTGAACTAAGTAAGTGACTGGAGTGGTCGCCAGCACGAGGGAGCCGCCTAGTTTGAAAAGGTTGGATTGTTGTGTGTATTGGCTGCAGACGATTATTAGGGCCGTGTGGGCTGCCAGGTGCTCTAAGAGGAACGGCTTGCTGGCGCTGCAGAGACAAGAGGGAGCGCGGCTGTGAAAAGAGACTGGGCCGTTTTGTTCTGGGTGTTCTGCAGTTCTGCAGGAAGAGGAGGCCGCATGTGAAGGTTGGGCGCAGCCTCTCTACGGAGGTGAAGACGGTTGGCGACAATGTGTGTGAAGGAAAGCTAGGGGGCCTCTGGGTGCGCAAGCGGGTGCGCAAGCAAGAGACTGGCTGCAGGCGTGGGCACTGAAGGTGTTGTGTGGCTGGCTGGCGAGGAAGTCTGGAGGGAGTGCAGCAAAGAAGCAGAGGAGACAGTGGGCCTCCCGTGAGAAGTGGCAAGTGCAGAGAAAGGTGTGAAGAGAGAGCCAACGTGAGTCTGAGAAGCAGCTGCGGAAGGTGTAAAGAAAGCCGCTTTGGGCAGAGCCGACTGTTGCTGGGAATTGTGAGGGATTGGAGGTGATCGAAGAGAAGGAAATGGCCGCCTGGTAACTGAAAGGTGGGGGCGCTTGTGTGTTGGCTGGAGTACAGCCGGGTGAACAAGAGAAAGAGGCTGCAGGTCTCTTGTGTGATGGTGATAGTATGGGCTGATGATTGGAGCAGCATATAGGGCTGCTGTTTGGAAGGGACTGAGGAAGATGTGGCTTGGGCTAGATATCTGAGGATGCTGCGGTGAGCAGTGGGTTCGTGGTGAAGAGGTTTGCAAGGCTCTGGTGGTTGGTGAAGCTGCTGGTCACGACATACAGAGAGTGGGAGCTGCTGAGTGAAGGTTAGCTGGTGTGGGCGCCTTCTGGTGAGAGTAGCTGGTCTTGTGTGGGCGGTGATTGCAGGCAGTGCGTGGATGCTGACCAGAGAGGGAGCCTTGGGTTTTTTGTGTGTGTTGATGCAGAAGAGGTGCTGATGTGTGGGCTGGAGACAGTGGGGCTCGCCTACGACAATTGGCAGGTAGCAGCAGACAGAGAGTAGCCAGGCTACAGAGAAAGTGAAGAAGGGTTGCTGGTGTGGGCGCCCTCTGGAGATTACAGGGACTGGGAGACAGAGGCTTAGTCGTCAGACGCAAGGGTGTATTCCCTTGGCAGTAAATCCTGGCCAGAGTCCTGGTCTTTGGTGTATTTGCTGTGTTTATACAGTGTGTATGGTGTTATGTTTTTTGTTGAATGATCATCTGTCCTTCATGGTTCTGAGATGTCTTATGGTGTGGGTGGGTGGCGAATGTTGAGAGAGTGTTCCAGCCGGTGGCTGGTGGTGCCCCGTTCGTAGTAGTGTTTCCAAGTTTGGGAGGTGGAAGGGCTATAGAGGCAGGTATTTCTTTCTTTTTTTCACCTCACAACACGCCTTCCAAGGCTCCAAATCACAATGGAATGGTGCAATCAAGTATGGGTAACTTTCATTGACACCTAATCAACCTCAATGTTGAGTATCAACACCATCTGACATGTGTACATATCAATTTTTGAAAACCCCTTTCTCTGTTTTGGGAAAAACCAGAAAAACCAGTAGAAAATTTGCTCTAATTCCTTCAATATTTGTCCAAATTGAGCAACCAGACATTCATTAGCTTAGCAATAGTGTCCATCAACTCCATGTAAGAGGAATTTGTCCAATTGTATAAGACCAAAGATTAATTGCTCAATTAAAAATGCTCTGTTTCTCACCAGTGGATAGCCTGTTTTAATCAGCTCATTCCCAGCTCAATTAGGCATAATTGACCAAACCAATCACATATCCCTCTTCTCCAAAGTGTATAGCATCCAATTGCTAAAGAAATTGTGGAGGATATCAAGCACCCAAGTAGAAATTGATCTCCTCGTAGCCAAAAAGTCAAAAAACTGCTCTGTTTCCTCTGTTCTGGCTGCGCCGCCTGCTTTATGGGGGTTTAGGAGAGTTTGTGTTGATAATTGATGATGGTAATAAGTCCCCAGGCCCCGAGTGAGGGATCCTGCCCCGTGCAAGAAGTGCTACTTCCGTTGCTAGCACCCCTGAATCCGTTGCACGGAGGGGGCAAGGATTTTTCAGCTCGTATCAGAGTAAATTGCCAAAAATGTCAAAAATTTATGAAGCAACGGTAAAAGGTTGGAATTGTGTGATGAAATGCATACAAAATAATATTCAAACTGAAATTCGTAAATTGGTAATTGGGTCTTCAGATGGAAGGACCACAATTGTATGTGATTCCTGACTTGCTTGAGGCCTAGACATGATAATATTTACCTTATAATTCCAAGGACCGTGACTACCCATATATACTGACGGTATAACTGCAGCTCTTTACTGGCAGTATATACGAGTAAATCTAAGACCTTGAAATTATAAGTAAAAATGATATCCAAATGATGAATTCAAATATGGTTGATATGATTTTAAAACTCTAGTTGAGAACTAATGAGTTGATTTGGATTCTGATTGAAAAATGATTATTCTTGAATTTTGATTGAAAAGCGATAAGTTGAGCAAAGCCACAATGGGGATAAATGGGACGAGTCCCTGTGATGATGTTCGTAACTTGAATGATGATAATGACTTCAACAAATCACTATGAGATTAGTGGATTATGCTGTCAGATTGCTACTATTAACATGACCCGGTGGATCAAGTTAAGGGATGAAAAATTAAAAACCTCCATAACTGAAACTTCCATGGAGGAATGTTCAGATGGAATTTTTGGTCTGATGGACCATTATTGTGTTAAGAATATGAATGATATGTTATGAATAAATTGTTATCTGATAATGAGTTCTATATAAGGGATCTTTATCCCATGATTTTGTGAAGAGCTGACCAATCTAAAGAACCCCTGAATTAGTTAGATCTAAAGTCGGATTTGAATTGTTAATAAAAGGACTTAACAAGAATTTTTGTATTGATAGGATCATGGATCGAGGTCGTCGTGGTAGGAATGATAACCCCCAACTCGATGAGGCAGAGCTCGACTTGGATGTTCGTAAAACTCTTCATAGATCACAGCCTAGACCTTTCAGGGGTGAAGGAAAAAACTTGGGTGCGAGACTGTGGAGAAGTGGATCGAAGCAATGGAAGAGTACTTCGATGTCACCGGGTACAATGAGAAGAGAAAAATGGCTCTTGCAAGACTGAAGATAGTAGAAATAGCCACTGTGAGACAAACCATGTGGATCGAAACACTCAGACATGGAATGATCTCAAAATTTACCTAAGGAAGAGATTCTGTCCTCTCGGCTTTTTGGAAACAAAGATGAACAAATTCTTAGAGTTAACCCAGGGGAGCAGAACTATTGAAGTATATCACCAAGCGTTTGCTCTCCTCCTCAAATACTTGTCCTCAAATACTCCGCCACTGCTGGATGAAGAACAGCTAATGGCTAGGTTCATTTGGGGACTGAACGAACCTTTGAATATCCTAGTGAAGAATGCCAAGCCCGTTTCCATGGCCAAACCAGTGCGGATGGCAAAGGATTTTGCCAAGGCCTTTGATGTGAAGGTTCCGCCGAAGCCAGCACCATCACCTTTCAAAGGGTTTTTAGCTCCAGAAGGTGATTCCAACCTTCCACCGTCTAAGAGATATAAGGGTCAAGCCCAGGATATGGGAAGTTCCAGAATGGAAGAAATGTCCTTTTCCCGGAACTCAATCCCTTGGAATTTAACTATAGAAGTTTCACCCTTGAACAAGGGAGTGAAATGCTTTAACTATCAAGGAATTGGACATCGCAGTATGGATTGCCCAACTCCTTTTGGAACAAGGTTTTCAGGGTAAGAAAATTAGGGATAAGGATTCCAGACTCTAGCTCCTTCCTTCCAGAGTAATCAGGTTTCTTTCCGCCAGAATCAGAGAAATCCCAGAGCTAGATCCTCTAATCAACCTGCAATTCTAATCCAAAGTAATGCAAGACCTCTACCTCAGAATAGGGGAAGTCAAAGAGAGATGTTCCCAAATCGGCCGTCCTCTTCCAAGGCAGTAACGCTGGAAGTGATTGAAGAAAAAGAAGAAGATGAAAGAGATCATACTCCACCTAAGAGATGAGGACATCATTTTTTAAGTGGGGTAGGATGTAAGATTCCTCTCTCCAGCTTTTTGAGGTGTAGAGGTGTAAGAAACTCCCCTTATGATCTTGTTATTATTCCCCTCTTTGAAATAAAAGAAAGATTCTGTTTTACCCTGTTTTAGCCTAGAGAGAGGTAATCTAAAATTGTGATATTTTGGGATATAAAAATCCTCCTAGTGTCTAAAATGGTTTCCCCTGAAACAGAAATTCAAAAACTAGAACTTTCTAATGTGCATTTGGAATTAATTGAAAGTATAAAGGACCTTAGCCTAAGGGTCTAGATTTTCAGGAATTTTTGGATTATGGTCCAATTAAGGTTCCTATGGGCCAATAGGATCAATCCAAGTGTGGGGAGGAGATAAATCCAATGTATAAAAGAAAAAACCCCAAAAATGAGTAAATGGTCACATAAGATGAAGAGTTGACTAAGGACAAGGTTTATTCGTAAAAAACTATGAGTATTACTAAAAAAAAGAGATATTTTGGGTATAATGATTCAATTTCGATAGGGAGAAGGGAGCTCTTCAAGGAGGCGCCTATTTCACTTGTGTGGTGGAGTTTTAAACTTAAAAATATTGTGATATTTTTATCTCTCATCTCTCCTAGATCAAACCAAATAAAAAGGGAGCCAAACTAGATCCAAATCTTGTCCAAAGTGAACCTGGAAAATTCTAGAAACTAGTTGGACTTGGTTAGAGGCCTCCCTCCCCTATAAATAGATCCTTAGCCCTTTGTAAAAAAATATGAGAACTATACCATGCCAGTATTATACTGGAATAATGATATTTTCTATTATCCTCTAAAAATCCTCTAAACATTGAAGAGATTGCAGCTTCTCTCTCTCTTCAATCTTCCTTGGTGACTCTAACAACATACCAAACTAATTGATTGGTTGGGGGGGCTCTACAATGATCAAAGAGTCAAGTAATTTAGGAGGTAAAGTGTGGATTATGTTGAGATATCACGCTCATCTAGTGAGGCGGTGGACACTCATGACCCGCCTGGGGGATAGGTCCCACACTTACACCATTGGCATGGTTGGTGAGATCTTGGGTGACATGCGGCCACTGGGATGACAGGCTGTGTGACAGCCATTCTAGAGACTGGCATAGTTATAGCGTCAGCTCATTTAGTTGGGTTCACACTATAGAGAGTACCTTTCATATTGTGTGTACTCTTATCTTATATATGGCGTGTTGAGTGTTGAGTGAAGAAGAAGAAGATTTTCAGCCTCTCACCTTGTGTGTTCTCTATTAGGGTTTTGTGAGTGTGTGTGTGCTTGCAAGAGCTCAAGCTCTCTTCCCCCCTGCATCTTTTCATGGTATCAAAGCCTGGTTTGTGCTAAGGGCTGAGCTGCAAGCAAGAGAACCACAGGAAGCGGTACGAGGGTAAGAGCTTCAACTACTCTTCCCTATTTGTATTGGTGACTACACCCTTGTCGGGAGCTCTATGGGAGGCACTGGCAAACGATCTCTGATTGAGGAGCTTTCTTCGCGGGAGTAAATCTATAGGGAAACCAGGACTATTTTTTGAGCCGAAAAAGCGTTTTGGGCACGTCTGGACCTCCGTTTTTCAGAAAGCAGGCGATTTCGAGCACTGCGGGTAAGTCATCGATTCTCTACAAAATCTGTTTTAAAAACTACAGGAAGACAGATTGGCTGTGCAGACACTGTGGGTGCTGCAAAGAGGTCAACAGTTGCCATTGGGTGTATGTATGCATATTGAAGTCACTGGTTGTGACAGTTGAGAGTACTACAGTACTGCTGCAGAAATATAGCAGTTTGTGCAAGACAAACCAGAGTGCTGTTTCTGGTAAAATTGTGTGTCTGGTAAGATGTCAAATAATGGCATAACCCAGATCGTGGGCTGAGAAGAGAATAACTTCCATGCTTGGAGGTTCAGGTTGACGAATTTCCTGATGGGAAAGGACTATTGGGACCTCGAGATTGGGACTACATAGAAGGTGAGCATGAAGAGGCACCGGAGATACCGGACATAAATCTGACTGCTGCAAATGTGAAAGAGTTTAAAGACTGGAACCAAGGAGCCAGGAAAGTTATGTATTGGCTCTCCATTAGTATACAGGACACCATGATTGGGCACATTCAGGATGCCAAGTCCCCAAAGGAGGCGTGGGACACCTTGGTAAAACTCTATGAAACAAATACCAAGGCATGTAAGATACAGTTGAAAAATGAACTCATGTCTGTGAATGACTATGCATTGAAGATAAAGGGTATTGTGGAATCCCTTGCATCTATTGGTGTGTTAGTAGATGATGATGACAAGGTGGAAGTCTATCTACGTGGTCTCGGGCCACAATACAAGGTGTTCAAGACGTCTATTTAGACTCGAGAAAACATTCCCAACTTTACAGATTTGGTGTCTATGCTGATTATATATATGCTGATTATAGAAGAGAAGAGCTTGGGTTAAGACCAACAGTCTTCACAAAACAAAAATAGTTCAGAGCAATAGGCCTTCTACACAAGTTCAGGAAGAGGACGAGGTAGAGGAGGCCGTGGACGCGATCAAGGAGGTGGCCGAACAGGTAATCAGAATTATGGCCAACATCAGCAACAACAACAGTCCCAGAATACACAACAACAACATCAACAACAAACAGGTGGAAGAGGCAAATTTAGAGGCAGGGGGAGTCAAAGAGGACGTGGAAATTGGCAAAGGCAATATAATGATGCACGTGAATGCTTTTATTGTGGTAAGCTTGGACATGTGCAGGCAGAATGTTATAAGAAGCAAGCTGACATGCAAAATGGGAAAGTGCAGCAGAACAACTATGCATCCTCAAGTAAAAACAGTGAGGATAATGAAAGGTTGTTTGTTATGCAGTATGTCGTGAATGCCATGTCTGAAAATGTTGAAGCAGCACAAAAAGATGATGTATGGTATATGTGGATTCAGGTGCTTCGAACCACATGACAAGTCATGGGGAGTGGTTCAAGGAGATGAAAAACCTTGAAAGACCAGGTTTTGTGGAAACAGGGGATGACACTACTTATCCAATTGCCCATGTTGGAGATGTGCCATTGTCTATGCAGGATGGCAAAGTGAAGTAACTTACAGATGTACTTCACGTTCCGAACATAACAAAGAATTTGGTTTCAATTGGCCAGATGATTGAGCAGGGTTTGTAGGTTTGGTTCAACCCTGATGGTTGTTATGTTGAGGACTTTAAAGACAAGTGCAAGTTGGTTGCAAAAGGCAACAGAGTGGGTAGAATGTTTACGTTGAATGTAGACATGCCTGAAATGAGTGCTGCGATGTTTGCAAATGGTTCAGGAATTGTTGCAGACACAGACATTTGGCATAAAAGAATTGGACATGTGAATGTGTAGAGAGTAAAGTCTATGCAAACTAAAGGAATTGTGATAGGGCTACCAAAGTTTAAAGTGAAAGGTATGCAGTGAATATGTGAAGCATGCCAACTTGGAAAGCAAACAAAGCATGTATTTCCACGTAACGGATATGTGAGAAGAAATGCACTAGATGTTGTGCATTCAGATGTATGGGGTCCTACGAAGACCATGCCTATAGGAGGCTGCAGGTATGAAAAGATGCAGGGGGGAAGAGAGATTGAGATCTTGCAAGCACACACACACACTCACAAAACCCTAATAGAGAACACACAAGGTGAGAGGCTGAAATCTTCTTCTTCTCTACTCAACACTCAACACACCATATACAAGATAAGAGTACACATAATATGAACGTACTCAACCAATACATACACGGGTTCTCTATAGTGTGAACCCGACTAAATGAGCTGGCGCTATAACTATGCCAGTCTCTAGAATGCCTATCACACAGCCTGTCATCCCACTGGCCGCATATCTCCCATGATCTCACCAACCATGCCAGTGGTGTAAGTGTGGGGCCTATCCCCCAGGCGGGTCATCAGTGGCCACCGCCTCACTAGACGAGCTCGATATCTCAACACTCCCCCTCGAGCTCAACTCCATCTCATGTACACCAAGCGAAGCCCTGAATCTGCGGAGCTTCTCTGTACCCAATGCTTTAGTGAAGATGTCAGCTACCTGATCCTCTGTGCTGACATAAACAAGGTCAAGGTCTCCTACCAAGACCTTCTCTCTGATGAAGTGGTAGTGGACCTCTATATGCTTCGTAGGAGCATGAAAGACTGGGTTCCTGGCTAGCTGTATACTGCTAATGTTGTCACAAAAAATGACAACTTGTCTATCCACTGATAGACCCAAATCTACAAGTAGCTTTCTCAACCAAGCTACCTCACATGCTGCCATAGCAGCTCCTCTGTACTCGGCCTCTGTACTCGATAGAGCAACCGTAGGCTGCTTCTTGCTGCTCCGAGTCACAGCAGCACTCCCCAAAGAAAACATGAATCCACTGGTAGATCTTCTATCTAAGATACTACTAGCCCAATCAGCATCTGTGTACCCATGTACACATATCTCTGTCCCAGTCTCATAGAATAGTCCACAATGCAAAGTAGACCTCACATACCTCAGTATGCGTCTCACTGCATCCAAATGCGGTTTCTGTGGAACCTGCATAAACTGACTCACCAACCCAACAGCATAGCTCAAGTCTGGTCTGGTGATCGTCATGTAAATCAAACTTCTTACTATGCGTCTGTACATAGTAGGATCCTCGAAGATCTCTCCTGAATCTGCACTCAACTTGCCATTCTGATCCAATGGCATAGAAATAGGCTTACAGCCTGTCATACCATACTTCGACAACATGTCCAAGCCATACTGTCTCTGCAGTAATCCAATACCATGTGGTGACCTAATCACCTCAATGCCTAAGAAATATTTGAGCTCCCCCAGATCCTTCATCTCGAACTTCTGTCTAAGCAAGATCTTTACATCAAAGATCTCTGCATCATGGTCCCCCGTAAATGATCAAGTCATCTACATAGATGACAACAAGCACAACTCCTCTATCACCATGTCTCACATATAGCGAGAAATTTGCATTGGCTACATGAAAGCCAATAGTGACAAGATATTCAAAAATCTTGTCAGACCATGCTCTTGGTGCTTGCTTGAAGCCATACAAGGCTTTCTTCAACCTGCAAACATGCTCGGGGTGACCCACATCCTCATAACCAGGTGGCTGCAACATATACACCTCTTCTTGCAAATCCCCATGCAAGAATGCATTCTTTACATCCATCTGATGTAAAGACCATTGCTTTGATGCAGCCACTGCTATCACAACTCTCACCGTTGCCATCTTGGCAACTGGACTAAAAGTTTCCTCATAATCAATCCCATATGTCTGCGCATATCCTTTGGCTACCAATCTAGCCTTGTACCTCTTTATGCTTCCATCACTGTTATGTTTAACTTTGTACACCCACTTGCATCCAATGGCTTTCTTGCCTTCAGGCAATTGCACTAAATCCCAAGTTTCATTTCCATATAGTGCATCCATCTACTCATCCATAGCTTTCTCCCAACACACATTTCCAACAGCCTCATCAATGCATGTGGGCTCTACAACCTGCACAACCTTTGCCATATATGCATAGTGATGTGCCACATAACCATCATATGTAAATCTCTGCACAGGGTTCTTCACTCTCCCTGATCTTCGCAGCTTTTCATTCATGGCTTCCATAGCCTTCTTTACACCAGGTGTTCTCATAGATGGGATCCCAAGCTCCTCATCAAGGCTCATATCTGAGACAATAGACTCTCCATCAACATGAGAATGCCCTGCAGAAATGTCAGGCATACCAAGGGGCTCAACCACTTTCTCTTTTCCTTTACGTGATGTACTAATCACATTTGCAGGACTGGTATTATGATGCAGCCTGCCACTCCATGGTCTATCAATAGGCCCACTAGATGAGGACTCTCCTGGTCCACTCAAAGATTGTGATTACTGACCTGCATTCTGTGCAACCACACTTCCACTCACATCAGCCCCAATAGCTTCTTTTTCAGTAGCATACCAGCTGCTCATCTCATCAAAGACAACATCCCTGCTTACCCTCAACTCACGTGTAGTAGGGTTATAACACTTGTATCCCTTTTGCTCAAGGGAATATCCAATAAACACACATTTTTCAGCTTTCGGGTCCAGCTTAGTTCTCAGCTCATCTGGCACATGCACATATGCAATGCATCCAAAAACTTTCAGATGAGATAAATCTGGTTTTTTGCCAGTAAACCTCTCCTCTGGAGTTACATCATGTATGGCTGCAGTTGGAGTCCTGTTCATGATGTATACTGCTGTAGAAACAACCTCAGCCCAATAGCAATGCGGCATATTCTTCTCTTCCATCAATGCTCGCGCAATCTCAGCAATGTCCCTGTTTTTCCGCTCAGCAACTCCATTTTGCTGCGGAGTGTATTTGCATGTAAACTGTCTCCGAATACCATTCTTCTTCAAGAATTCAGAGAACTCATTGGAGAAGTACTCTCCCCCTCCATCTGACCTTAGGCACTTTACATATTTCCCTGTTTGCTTTTCAACCAAAACTCTGAAATTCTGAAAGTGAGTGAACACCTCACTCTTCTCTTTCATGAAATATACCCACACTTTCCTTGTGTGGTCATCAATGAAAATGACATAATACCTGTAGCCTCCCATAGATATGGTCTTCGTAGGACCCCATACATCTGAATGCATAACATCTAGTGCATTTCTGCTCACATATCTGTTACGTGGAAACACATGCTTTGTTTGCTTCCCAAATTGGCATGCTTCACATATTTTCTGCATACCTTCCACTTTAAATTTTGGCAGCCCTGTCACAATTCCTTTTGTCTGCATAGACTTCAATCTCTGCACATTTACATGTCCAATCCTTTTATGCCAAATGTCTGTGTTTGCAACAATTCCTGAACCATTTGCAAACATCGCAGCACTCATTTCAAGCATGTCTACATTCAACGTAAACATTCTGCAATCAACTTGCACTTGTCCTTAAAATCTTCAACATAACATCCACCATCAGGGTTAAACCGAACCTGCAAACCCTGCTCAATCATCTGGCCAACTAAAACAATATTCTTTGTTATGTTCGGTACATGAAGTACATCTGCAAGGTACTTCACTTTGCCATCCTGCATAGACAATGGCACATCTCCAACATGGGCAATTGGATGAGCAGTGTCATCCCCTGTTTCCACAAAACCTGGTCTTTCCGGGTTTTTCATCTCCTTGAACCACTCCCCATGACTCGTCATGTGGTTCGAAGCGCCTGAATCCACATACCATACATTATCTTTTTGTGCTACATCAACACTTTTAGACATGGCATTCACGACATGCTGCATAACAAACAACCTTTCATTATCCTCATTATTTCTGCTTGAGGATGCATAGTTGTTTTGCTGCACTTTCCCATTTTGCATGTCAGCCTGCTTCTTATAGCATTCTGCCTGCACATGTCTAGGCTTACCACAATAATAGCATTCACGTGCATCATTATATTGCCTTTGCCAATTTCCACGGCCTCTTTGACTCCCCCTGTCTCTGAATTTGCCTCTTCCACCTGCGTGTTGTTGTTGTTGTTGTTGATTCTGGGACTGTTGTTGTTACTGCTACTGCTGACCATAATTCTGATTACCTGTTCGGCCACCTTGATCGCGTCCACGGCCTCCTCTACCTCGTCCTCTTCCTGAAATCGTGTAGAAGGCCTGTTGCTCTGAACTGTTTTTGCTTTGTGAAGACTGTTGGTCTTCACCCAAGCTCTTCTCTTCGATAATCAGCATAGACACCAAATCTGTAAAGTTGGGAATGTTTTCCCGAGTCTGAATAGACATCTTGAACGCCTTGTATTGTGGCCCGAGACCACGTAGACAGACTTCCACCTTGTCATCATCATCTACTGACACACCAATAGATGCAAGGGATTCCACAATACCCTTTATCTTCAACGTATAGTCATTCACAGACATGCTCTTTTTCTCCACAGTATGAAGTTCATTCTTCAACTGTATCTTACGTGCCTTGGTATTTGTTTCATAGAGCTTTACCAAGGTGTCCCATGCCTCCTTGGGGCACTTGGCATCCTGAATGTGCCCAATCATAGTGTCCTGTATACTAATGGATAGCCAATACATAACCTTCCTGGCTCCTTGGTTCCAGTCTTTAAACTCTTTCACATCTGCAGCAGTATTTATATCCGATATCTCCGGTGCCTCTTCATGCTCACCTTCTATGTAGTCCCAATAGCCTTTTCCCATCAAGAAATTCGTCAACCTAAACCTCCAAGCATGGAAGTTATTCTTATCCAGCTTCTCAGCCACAATCTGAGTTATCCCATCATTTGACATCTTGCCAAACACACAATTTTACCAGAAACTACACTCTGGTTTTCTTGCACAACTGTTGTATTTTCTGCACAGCAGCGGTACTGTAGTACTCTCAAATGTCACAACCAGTGACTTCAATGTGCATACATACACCCAATGGCAACTGTAGACCTCTTTGCAGCACCCACAATGTCTGCACAGTCAATCTGTCTTCCTGCAGTTCTTAAAACAGAGTTCTGCAGAGAATCGATGACTTACCCGCAGTGCTTGAAATCGCCTGCTTTCTGACAAACGGAGGTCCAGACGCGCCCGAAACGCGTTTTCGGCCCAAAAATTATAGTCCAATAGGACTGTATAGTTGCCGTATAGCTTTATTCCCGCGAAGAAAGCTCCTCAATCAGAGACCGTTTGCTGGTGCCTCCCGTAGAGCTCCCGACAAGGGTGTAGTCACCAACACAATAGGGAAGAGTAGTTGAAGCTCTTACCCTCGTACCACTTCCTGTGGTTCTCTTGCTTGCAGCTCAGCCCTTAGCACGAACAAGGCTCTGATACCATTAAAAGATGCAGGGGGGAAGAGAGCTTGAGATCTTGCAAGCACACACACACTCACAAAACCCTAATAGAGAACACAAGGTGAGAGGTTGAAATCTTCTTCTTCTCTACTCAACACTCAACACACCATATACAAGATAAGAGTACACATAATATGAAGGTACTCAACCAATACATACACGGGTTCTCTATAGTGTGAACCCGACTAAATGAGCTGGCGCTATAACTATGCCAGTCTCTAGAATGGCTGTCACACAGCCTGTCATCCCACTGGCCGCATATCTCCCATGATCTCACCAACCATGCCAGTGGTGTAAGTGTGGGGCCTATCCACCAGGCGGGTCATCAGTGGCCATCGCCTCACTAGACGAGCTCGATATCTCAACAAGGTATTATGTGACATTCATTGATGCCCACACAAGGAACATGTGGGTATATTTCATGAAGGAGAAGAGTGAGGTGTTTA
Source organism: Cibotium barometz (assembly GCF_041138505.1). Taxonomy (NCBI): domain Eukaryota; kingdom Viridiplantae; phylum Streptophyta; class Polypodiopsida; order Cyatheales; family Cibotiaceae; genus Cibotium; species Cibotium barometz. The sequence continues at coordinate 21,020,833 of NC_141100.1, forward strand.
CTTACTTTCAGAATTTCAGAGTTTTGGTTGAAAAGCACAGGGAAATATGTAAAGTGCCTAAGGTCAGATGGAGGGGGAGAGTACTTCTCTAATGAGTTCTCTGAATTTTTTAAGAAGAATGGTATTTGGAGACAGTTTACATGTAGATACACTCCGCAACAAAATGGAGTTGCTGAACAGAAAAACAAGCACATTGCTGAGATTGCGCGAGCATTGATGGAAGAGAAGAATATGCCGCATAGCTATTGGGTTGAGGCTATTTCTACAGCAGTATACATCATGAACAGTGCAATTGCCTGAAGGCAAGAAAGCCATTGGAGTGGGTGTACAAACTAAAACATAACACTGATGGAAGCATAAACAGGTACAAGGCTAGATTGGTAGCCAAAGGATATGTGCAGACATATGGCATTGATTAGAGGAAACTTTCAGCCCAGTCTGTTGCCAAGATGGCAACAGTGAGAGTTGTGATAGCAGTGGCTGCGTCAAAGCAATGTTATTTACATTAGATGGATGTAAAGAATGCGTTCTTGCATGGGGATTTGCAGGAAGAGGTGTATATGTTGCAGCCACCTGGTTATGAGGATGTGAGTCACCCCCCGAGCATGTTTGCAGGTTGAAGAAAGCCTTGTATGGCTTAAAACAAGCACCAAGAGCATGGTCTGACAAGATTTCTGAATATCTTGTCACTGTTAGCTTTCATGTAGCCAATGCAGATTTCTCGCTGTACGTGAGACATGGTGATAGAGGGGTTGTGCTTGTTGTCATCTATGTAGATGACTTGATCATTACGGGGGACCATGATGCAGAGATCTTTGATGTAAAGATCTTGCTTAGATAGAAGTTTGAGATGAAGGATCTGGGGGAGCTCAGATATTTCTTGGGCATTGATGTGATTAGGTCACCACATGGTATTGGATTACTACAAAGACAGTATGGCTTGGACATGTCCAAGTATGGTATGACAGGCTGTAAGCCTATTTCTGTGCCATTGGATCAGAATGGCAAGTTGAGTGTAGATTTAGGAGAGATTTTGGAGGATCCTACTATGTATAGACGCATAGTAGGAGGCTTGATCTATATGACGATTACCAGACCAGATTTGAGCTATGCTGTTGGGTTGGTGAGTCAGTTTATGCAGGTTCCACGGAAACCGCATTTGGATGCATTGAGACGCATACTGAGGTATGTGAGGTCTACTTTGCATTGTGGACTATTCTATGAGACTGGGACAGAGATATGTGTACATGGGTACACAGATGCTGATTGGGCTGGTAGTATCTCAAATAGAAGATCTACTAGTGGCTTCATGTTTTCATTGGGGAGTGCTGCTATGACTTGGAGCAACAAGAAGCAGCCTATGGTTGCTCTATCTAGTACAGAGGCCGAGTACAGAGGAGCTGCTATGGCAGCATGTGAGGTAGCTTGGTTGAGAAAGCTACTTCCAGATTTGGGTCTATCAGTGTGATAGACAAGTTGTCATTTTCTATGACAACATTAGCAGTATACAGCTGGTCAGGAACCCAATTTTTCATGCTCCCACGAAGCATATAGAGGTCCACTACCATTTTGTCAGAGAGAAGGTCTTGGCAGGAGACCTTGACCTTGTTTATGTCAGCATAGAGGATCAGGTAGCTGACATCTTTACCAAAGCATTGGGTACAGAGAAGCTCCGCAGATTCAGGGCTTCGCTTGGTGTACATGAGATGGAGTTGAGCTCGAGGGGGAGTGTTGAGATATCAAGCTCATCTAGTGAGGCAGTGGACATTGATGACCCGCCTGGGGGATAGGTCCAAAACTTACACCACTGGCATGGCTGGTGAGATCTTGGGTGATATGCGGCCAGTGGAATGAGAGGCTGTGTGACAGCCATTCTAGAGACTGGCATAGTTATAGCGCCAGCTCATTTAGTTTGGTTCACACTATAGAGAACCCTTGTATGTAATTGGTTGAGTACCTTTCATATTGTGTGTACTCTTATCTTGTATATGGCGTGTTGAGTGTTGAGTGAAGAAGAAGAAGATTTTCAACCGCTCACCTTGTGCACTAGCCTTGAGATAGAAGACAATTTGGACATTGACTTAGATGAGCTTAATTTATAGCAGACGAGAGGGTAAACGGTGAAAGAATTTTGGAGCAAGATACTGACATAGAGGAAGAAGCCATTTCATTAATTTCATAAAAAATACTTGTACAAATGACTATATTTGGAGAAATTATCAATACAAAAGTAGGATTTATGTCTTTCTTAGCTTTCATCTTGAAATAAATTACGATTTGCACTAGGAGTTGCATCTAAAGGTTCTGGTGGTTTATATTCGCTAGCCATGCCGAACACTATATAAATACCTTGATTTATTGGGACACTGCACAATGCACATGTGGAAATACTTTGCATGTGCATCACTAAACATATTAAGTGGTAGTAGTGTCCACAAGGTAGTATATACTGGCCGCTCCAATACTTTGTAACATACAAGACATTGGGGGGTGGAGGAACTAGTAGCCTCATCAGAAACTCCCACAAGATCAGGATGTACCAAAAAATGAGAGATGTGGTTCCCTTGGCGCACAGGAGAGCTATACGCGAAGAGAGGGTATGTACATCTTGGCTGATCTTTGTGAGCTGCTCTTGAATCCCTCTATTAGCCGGGGGAGGAGTTGATGCTTGAGATAATCGTATAGCTTCTTTCTCCTTCTCTGCTAGCTGTGCCCCTAAGCTTTCTTTGACCTTGTTTAACTCCAATCCAGCGCCCTCCACCATGAGAGCAAGTTCCTCCCTTGTGAATGTCACTGTCTCTTCACGTATGTCGTGGGTGCTGACAGTGGCCTCTCTGGTCCACTGGAGTTTCTAGGATAAATTGTGCATATAGCATCTTAGCAAAATAGAGTAGAGCGTTGGTGTTATGGAAAGGACAATCGTACACCTCCAAGAAAATGCGCTCGGCATTAATTTTGATATCATTATGAGTGCAACGCGAAACCTTCCATCTTCCCTTCTTAATCTCGCCATCTGGACATGGCCATATTTCCTTGATCATCTCTGTGGTTACGCGTTTATTTATGTCTTTCCATTGGGCATAAATAGGATTTGTCCATTTCGACAACCTGCATGCTGTTCTCGTAGCTTCGTGGGCTGCCAGTCCATGTGCAAGGGCCTTCATTCGCTCATATGCCTTCTTGGCTTACTCTTGATGCTCGTTTGCTTGTGCTTCTGCCATATCTGCATGAACGTAAATGACTTTAGGATTTTAATGAACTATAAAGATCAACGTAAGATAAATTGACCATTATCCTCAAAAACTTAAAGATTAACACCATGAGATGAGATATGAATTGCAAAGACTCAATGAGAAATATCCACTTGACTCAAAGAATATTTCAAACAATGCGCGCACATCAAATTTTGAAGAGAAATTATAAACTTAAACACCACAAGAGGAGAGAGAGATTGCAAAGACTCAATGAGAAAATATTTCAAACAGTGCGCACATATCAAATTTTGAAGAGACAAAAAAAGAGCCATTCTTGAAACTAAATCTCCTGATACTGTTAAATTACAAATTTGGGGTGAATGACACCGATAGCTCTACAAGAGGACGTTGTGCCCTCGCCGGGTTAGTATTTAGTGATCTAAAAAATTTCGCTACTTGCAAAATAGATTTTCGCTCGTCGCGATTAGGTAGACACATCCAATTTTTGACTCTATAAATAATAGTATCCATGGTAACTTTGTCGTAGAATTTTTGTCCATCCACAACTCTTGTACTTTCTGCCAAAAGTCATATAAAATTTGTAATAAATACCCTAAAGCAAAAACATCAGATGCAGGAGTGTATGCATCTGCCAAAAACGGATCAAAAATTTTCAGGGCTATCCACGGCCATTTATTTCACTCTCTGTCTGCGTAGGAGACCGCCTCTACCACCTTCTCAGGGTTCTTGTTTGCTTCAAATACAAAATTGAGAGACATCCGTTTTTTGGGCACTCTCAACAGTAACCCCCAATCGATAATACCTACGCGTGGCTTCAACTCTTTTGTAAAATCCAACACTACATTGAATGGATGTAGGTCGGTATGTACAATTCTTGCCAAATGTGCTGCCGCTAGGCCTTCCACTAGGGCATGCATAATATGTGGCATGGTTATTACTATTTGTTTTATTTTAGAAAGTTCTAGATGACTTAAAGGAATATTATCGGGCGGGGGTTTTCTCCATGCTCGATCCAAACGGGAAATTGCTCTGGTGAACTCACTGAATCTAAAGGGGACCTTCAGAAGAGTATCACCAAGCAAGCCACCATTATAGTATGGAAAAATAGTGATCCAAGGAGAGTCTTTTGTGAAGGCAATACACCTGACAATTGATGGGTGTAGAACCTGCATGCCCTGCTCTGCCTGGAAGCTCTCAAACTTGGCGCTACCTTCTCCTTTGTAGTGCTTTCCGCAAAAAGTAATGTGCTCTGGCAAAAATGATATACCTCTAACTGTATACTCTTTTACTGTGCCAAAAACACCAGAGCCTATTATTCGCCCTTCGACCAGAGCCTCGTGTGGGCCGCCAATGAGGTGTGTGCACATAGAATTGTAGATTGTGTGATTAATGGCACCCGTCCCACTCGCATCTGGCTGGCTGGACGTTGCAGCGACGTCCTGGGCAATGCGCACTCTTTTGGGGAGTGACTCTACATCCAGCGCCTTCATGCGCTTGCTCTTGGCTCTTTGCTCGCTCCATACAGCGTCCCATAACTGTAGACGATGCATATTAGCTTCAAGTGGGGCAGCATCTCTAAGATCATTGCATGCTACACGCATGGTCCCCAAAATAGTTCGTGTTATATGTTGATGGTTGAAGTCTGCTATCTTTTGTCTATCAAGCAACTCAGCGTTGCCTCCGCTTCCAAGTCGACGCTGTACATTTTCCCATATCTGCTCTAATAGATCTCGCATGAGTACCTCAGACTCATTCATCTTTTTGACGATGTCTTCTAAACATTGTGACACTGCGATGATTGCTTCAATGCGAATTGCTCGTAGAACGATTTTACGCTCTTCAGGGGAAAGCATGGTGGTCGTCTTCGCAAATCTAGCAAATATCACTAAACACAACAAAAATGGAATATCAAACAACATTACTGAAATCAACATCAAGCAATACATCATCGAACGGGAGAGAACCGCAACAAGTGTATCATTACTTATCAATGATCAAACAAAAATGGAATATCAAATAATATTACTGAAATCAACATCATGCAATACATCATCAAACGTGAGACAACCGCAAAACAAGTGTATCATTACTTATCAATGATCAAACAAAAATGGAATATCAAACAATATTACTGAACTCAACATCATGCAATACATTATCGAACGTGAGACAACCACAACAAGTGCATCATTACTTATCAATGTTCATCGAACGTAGACAATCGCAAACAAGTGTATCATTACTTATCAATGATCGAACAAGTGCATCAGACATAAGCTTCTATACATAATCACTAGAGAGCATCATGAGAGAGAGAGAGAGGGGGGAGGAAGAGAGAGAGAGTCGTGAGACAGATAGAGAGAGAGGGAACATTAGATGACATTTTCAATAGTTTTGTGAGTTCTTAAAGAGAGGAAAATAATGTTTAGTATTGTTTTATATTTTAAGAAAATAGAGAGAGAAAAGGTAATTTATTAGGGATTATGTTTATTTTAAGAGAAAAAAAATGAACTCTTCATCTACACACCTATCTCGTGTGACAGAGAGAGAGAGAGAGAGAGAGTTGTGAAGTCTATCATGACAGAGAGAGAGAGAGAGTTGTGAAGTGTATCGAGAGAGAGAGAGAGAGTTGTGAAGTGTATCATGAGAGAGAGAGAGAGGAGGGGAGGAAGAGAGAGAGAGAGAGAGATATACATTTTTACGAGTCATGACATCATGAAATTAAACTTAAAGATAATATGATGTAAACTTTGATCCATGCAATACTCATGCCGTGTTACCAACCAAGTATCGCATGGATCACACATAATAAAAACAATACAATCCACATCAAGCAAATTTACGACATTTTTCCGACCGTGTTAACGATCAAATGCCGCAATATGCAAAAAATAATATATGCACTAGCAGACGACACCAAATTGCCGCGTTAACGACAAAATGTCGCCCGAATCTATGGGAATACGAATAGGATACGGACATACAATGGCCGCGTTACCGACCATATGCCCACATTTGACAAAGGGAAGGGAAGGGAAGGTGACATCGCCATAACGATACTATGCTTGCCACGTTACCGACTAGTACCGCTACGGCGTGCCATACTTACCATAGGACACAAACCAGTGCGTTACCGACTATGTGCCCCACGATAAGCACCATTCCGAAGAATGGCCTTACACACACACACCCCTCGTGTGGCGGACCACCCACATCCTGCCGCGCATTACGACCATGGGCGGCTGCCCGCACGAACATACACACACCCACACACACACACACACACACCCACAACTGTCATTACCTGTGTATACGATATTTTGGGTATCCAAAAAGGAGTAAATGCTCACATAAGATGAAGAGTTGAAAATGTACAAGGTTTATTAGTAAAAAAACTATGAGCAATATTAAAAATATGAGATATTTTGGGTATCCAAAAATGAGTAAATGCTCACACAAGATGAAGAGCTGAAAATGTACAAGGTTTATTAGTAAAAAACTATGAGCAATATTAAAAATATGAGATATTTTGGGTATAATGATTCCATTTTGACACATATATAAGGAAGGGAAGTTCTTTAAAGGAGGTGCATATTTCACATGCTTGAATAGGTTTTGAACTCATAAAAATTGAGATATTTCATCTCTCCTCTCTCCTCATTCAAGTCTAGTTCCAAAAAGTTAGCTTAACTGACCTAAAAATGGTCAAAAAGTGACCAAACTGACTTGGAAAATTCTAAAATCAGTTTGTTTGGTTAGGAGCTCAATTTTTCCTATAAATAGGAGCCTCCTCCTTGTTGAAAATATATAGTGTCTTATGCATTGTTACTCTACTCCACCTAAGCCAAGAACTGTGAATTCTTTAATAATTCACTAGTTTTTGACACTTCCCTCTTTCTTCTATCCCATTGGTGGCTCCATCAACATACTAAACCAATTGATTGGTTGGGGGCCTCTACCGTGAACAAAGAATCAAGCAAATTGTAAGGTAAGTATGGTGAATTTTGATCTTTTCTATAATTTCTCAATGTTTCTCTCTTTTCAACCCCTCTCAAGCTTGAGAAGCTTAATTGGTATGGTTTTTGAAATGCTATTGATGTTAATTAATTAATGATAGTAAAGAATTACATAAATTTTCATTTATGTTTAATTCTAATGGTTTTTTCTCGCTCTCACTTAAGAAATGGTCATACTCATGACCCATTCTCAATCCAAATGAAGCTTTTCATAAAGCTTTTTCTTAATCCAAGATTAATCTATGCTTGAGAATAAATCAATAGTTTTTTTAATCTATGCTTTTAGTTTATGATAATTTTGATTTAATCCATTATTAAGGATTAATGATCCAATTAGGGATCATTCTAATCATTCTCTTAAAGATAACCTATCTTTTAAAATAATTAAGATTTATTAGTTATAGTAGCGGAGCTATGGCAAAATTTTATAAAAAATTACACATAAAATAATTTCATTTCAAAGCATGAAAAGAGGAATTCCTACCATATTCTAGGAATTATCATCCTAGATTAATTGAAAAAAATTCATAGTAATCATGGAAAAATTAAATTTTTATATTATGCATAAAAGATAAATATATTATTATAAAAGTGTTACTTTTAACATAATTGAATTTTATGCATAGAGATATGCATAAAAGATGAATATTTTATTATAAAAGAGTTACTTTTAGCATAATTGATTTTCATGCATAGAGGTATGCATAGGAGATGAATATTTTATTATAAAAGAGTTACTTTTAGCATAATTGAAATTCATGCATAGAGGTATGCATAAGAGATGAATATTTTATTATAAAAGAGTTACTTTTAGCATAGTTGAAATTCATGCATAGAGGTATGCATAAGAGATGAATATTTTATTATAAAAGAGTTACTTTTAGCATAATTGAATTTCATGCATAGAGGTATGCATAAGAGATGAGTTAGGATGTGATAAGATGAGTTAAGAAGTGATAGGATGTGTATGGGATGAGGTAAGAAGTGTATGTGATGGGATAAGATGTATATGGGTTGTGATAGGGTGAGAATATGGATGTAAATGTGGATGTGTATGTATGGATGTATGCATGTATAGATGTGAGTGTGAATGTGGATGTATGGATGTAAATGAGGATGTCGATGTAGATGTATGGATGGGATGTGGATGTATGCATGTAGATGTGAATGTAAGCATATAGATGTGGATGTATGGATGTGAATGAGCATGTAGATGTGGATGTATGGATGAGGATGCATGAATGTGCATGTAGATGTGGATGTGAAAATAGATGCATGGATGTAGATGTGGATGTATGGATGTGGATGTGGATATATGTATGGATGTGAATATATGATATGTGATATGAAGGAATCTGAAGTGATGAGATGGAAAATGATGTGATGGGATGAGTACACATATAACTGGAATGTGGAATAAGCAATTGATGTGGATTGATGAGGGATAATGTGGAAAAATGAGAGTTAATATAGAAACTGTATTTTGTGACTGTTTGTAAATGCTGTTTGTAAATGACTGTTTTATGTCAAGAATGCTGGGAAAGCATTTTGACCATCTTGTGATTAAGGTCGTGGAGACCAAACTGATAAAGTTGCAACTGCTGATGCAGAGTCAATGGAGGACGTCTCGCGTAGCAAGGTCGGTCGAGGTCTTGACCAGCCTCGGTGCGATTAAAATGGTGAGCTTCCGGTACGGTGGATGAGGGGCGAAGGAAGTGGCCTATGAGTGAAGCGCTAGGTCACCTGCGAAGGATCCTAAAGGGTGCTGACCATACGGTGCTCGGGCTCTGGGTCGCCCAAGATACCCACGCGTGCGTCGAGGAAGATATTGGAACAAGAAGTAAGGCCAAGGAAGCGGCCTATGAGTGAAGCACTAGGTCACTGCGAAGGATCCTAGAGGGTGCTGACCATACGGTGCTCGGGCTTTGGGTCGCCCAGGATACCCACGCGTGTGTCGAGGAAGATATTGGAACAAGGAGTAAGAGTTGTTTTCTGAAACCGGGCATGCATCTTGTTGACTGACCTTGCTGGTCCTCAACAACGGATGAGTCCATGGCTCTTTATATGGATCTGTTGGTTGACCTTGCTGATCTTCAACGAGAGTCCATCTTGATAAGCGATTATATTGCTGAGTATTATGGGCTAGGAACTATTGAAACGGCCCTTGATGAGTGGACAGGTGGTGAGCGTTCTAGTTGCCAATGATACCATAGATACTCTGATGAAGGAATGATGGGAAATTGAATCAACCGGATAATTTGAAAGATGGTGATCAGTGATACTATGGTTTTATTAAAGGATTGTTTTAAAACTAGTTGAATCTGTGAAAAGGCAATTTCATATTGGGTGTGTAACTGGTGTGACTAGTTTTATTTTGCATGAACTTCCGGCTAGGGGGCCTTGGTACACGGGACAAAACCTAACCAAATTCTTAATTGGATCCCATCACTACAGTGGTTGGGCGGTTGGCTAACCCATGGGACTGGATGGGGTTAGGCTAGACTGATGGATCCGTAAATCGAGACTCAACTTTTGTTATTACGATAGATAAAGTAAATCCCGGACAGTAATTGTTCTATGGATAGGAATCAACGGCTGTGCCTCTTGAATGGGGAAAAAAGCGTTGATCCCAATGATCCAAGTGCAAGTTTCTTCCTTGATCTGACCAAGTATCTTATAGATGCAATTGAATCAGCTTGATTAGAAATGATCTTGACTACGTTAGAGTAAAAAGTTATCCTGGTGGAATCGCCCGTGCTTTTCAGTAAAGGAAGTTTTTTCGGGTTCGGTTTTGGAACAACCGACGGATTAGTCTCTTATCCGGATATCCGTGGGTGAGGCCCCGAATGTGGGACCCCTGTCCCGCGCGAGAAGTGCTACTTCCGCTGCTAGTACCCCGAATCTGTTGCTCGGTGGGAACAGGGATCTCACAGTTGGTATCAGAGCATTTGGCTAATAAAGATCAACTGAGAAGCCAATTATGTCAAAAATTTATCAAGAAGAACAAAAAGATTGTAATCGTGTGATATGATTCATACAATTTGATATTCAAACTGATAATTCGTAAATTAGTAATTGGGTCTTCGGATGGGAGTACCGCAATTGTATGGAACCCTGACTTGCTTGAGGCCTAGACATGATGGTATTTACCTTATAGTTCCAAGTACCATGACTACCCGTATATACCGAGGGTATAACTGTAGCTCTTTACCGACAGTATATACGAGTAAATCTAAGACTTGAAATTATAAGCGTTAATGCTATCCAGATGATGAATTCGAATGTGATTGATATGATTTTTAATTCTGTTTGAGAATTGATGAATTGATTTGGATTCTGATTGAAAAATGATGATTTCTGAAATTTAATTGAAATATAATAACCTGAGTGAAACCACAATGAGGATGAATGGGACGAGTCCCTGTGATGATATTCAACTAGAATGATGATAATGATTTCAGCAAATCACTATGAGATTAGTGGATTGTGCTGTCAAATTGCTACTGTTAACACTTGACTCGGTAGATCAAGTTAAGGGATGACGAATTGAGAACTTGCTTAACTGAAATTCTCGTGGTCAGAAGGAAATTTTTCGGTCTGATAAACCATTATCGTGTTAAAGATATGAATGATATGATCTGAATGAATTGTTATTTAATTATGAGTTCTATATAAGGGATATTTATCCCAGTATTCTGTTGGGTTGACCAGAATATAAGGAACCCCATAATAAAATTGGATCTTAAGAAAAAGAGTTGTCCTCTACCTTGCGAGATGAGGACATCTCGCACTTTTTTAAGTGGGGTAGAATGTAAGATTCTTCCCCAGCCTTCAAGGTATACAGGAGTAAGAATCTCCCTTTCTGATCTTATAATTATTCCCTCTCTAAAATAAAAGAAAGATTTTGTTAAAAAAGGAAGACCCTTTCCCTAGAATACTTCTCAGGAGTTCCACCTGTTTTAAGGATTCAGAACAATGAGTTCAGAAGTAAAAATCGGTGTTTTGGATACCAAGGTTTTGGTCTTCATTCGAGTATGGCCCAAAAGAAGTTCTTTATCTATTGGGAAGTTTAAGAAGTTATCTCCGAGATATTGTGAGCCTTATCTAAATTCAAAGAAAGTAAGTGACTTAGCTTACGAGCTTCTTTTATCTCCTCATCTCAAAGTTCTTAATGCCTTCTATAGAAAATTGTGCCAAACCCAAATCATAGAAAGACGATAAAACTTTAGTGGCAAGTTACCGTTGGCTTCTAAGTTACGCTAGCTCCTTCCTTTATATAAGTCGTAACTTTTACTTGTCGCTCACAGTAATCTTACTCCCATCGATCTCCTTATTTCTTAATCTCCTTCATGGCTTGGCAACAAGAATTAGTTTTATCCATGATGATTTCTCACCTTCAAGACGCAAGAGAGTCTGTGAAGAAAGATTTTATAGAACAGTATGAGCGCTCACTTTTTCCTCACCTAGGAACTTCTGTAGCTCAGACCAAATGGCGAACCTATCAAAACATAACAAGGGTAACACCCTGGGGTCAGCAGCACTTTCGTAACAATGTCCGCTTGGCCATGGTTATTGAAGCTTTGGGTTTGGGTCCCCGATACTACTACGTCATGAGATCAAGACATCTTGGGTTTTCTGAGCGGGTCTTCTTACTGGCGTATTTTCTTCCTCATGAGAAGATATGCCTTTACCTCGTTTTTGGCTTACCTCTCAGAGGTCTTTTTGTTAGAGCACCTCATACCACTGAGATAGGTGCGGCAATAACCAAGAGAATTATTCCCATAGATAAGTTACCTTATACTTGTGCAGCTTGTGAGTGCTGCTTTTGTGACCATATGATGGAGGACGGGCTTATGGAAGTGTAAAGAGTTCTTCTATCTTTACTGTATATGTTCCGAGAATGAATAAAGTTTAAATGTTGTTCTTATCTTAAATCTTGCTCTCTTTGAGACTTTTCTTGGTGGTTAATCTTGATTAAAATTTTTCTAAGTCTCATATTCGTGCATCTTGCGAAATTACCCCAGTCTGCGAGATGAGGACATCTCGCGTTTTTCAAGTGGGAGAGAATGTAAGATTCCTCCCCAGCCTCTCAAAATGTCCAGCATATTTCCCTGTAATCAATCCCTCTTCAGAAATATAAATACCTTGTTTCTAACTGTTTTAACTTAGAGAGAGAAAATATTCTAGAGAGAGAATATTCATATTTTTAATATTTTTGGATAGAAAATTATCTCATCTTATTAAAATAAGTTCCCCTGAAACAGAAATTCAAAAAGAACTTTCCAATGTGCAATTGGAATTAATTGGAAATGGGTATAAAGGACCTTAGCCTAAGGGTCTAGATTTTCAGAAATTTTTGGATTATGGTCCAATTAAGGTTCCTATGGGCCAATAGCATCAATCCATGTGTAGGGAGGAGATAAATCCAATTTTGTAAAAGAAGATACCCAAAAATGAGTAAATGCTCACATAAGATGAAGAGTTGACTATGTACAAGGTTTATTAGTAAGAAACTATGAGTAATATAAAAAATATGAGATATTTTGGGTATCCAAAAATGAGTAAATGCTCACATAAGATGAAGAGTTGAAAATGTACAAGGTTTATTAGTAAAAAGCTATGAGCAATATTAAAAATATGAGATATTTTGGGTATCCAAAGGAGTAAATGCTCACATAAGATGAAGAGTTAAAAATGTACAAGGTTTATTAGTAAAAAACTATGAGCAATATTAAAAATATGAGATATTTTGGGTATCCAAAAATGAGTAAATGCTCACACAAGATGAAGAGTTGAAAATGTACAAGGTTTATTAGTAAAAAACTATGAGCAATATTAAAAATATGAGATATTTTGGGTATAATGATTCCATTTTGACACATATGTAAGGAAGGGGAGTTCTTTAAAGGAGGTGCATATTTCACATGCTTGAATGAGTTTTAAACTCATAAAAATTGAGATATTTCATCTCTCCTCTCTCCTCATTCAAGTCTAGTTCCAAAAAGTTAGCTTAACTGACCTAAAAATGGTCAAAAAGTGACCAAACTGACTTGGAAAATTCTAGAATCAGTTTGTTTGGTTAGGAGCTCAATTTTTCCTATAAATAGGAGCCTCCCCCTTGTTGAAAATATATAGTGTCTTATGCATTGTTACTCTACTCCACCTAAGCCAAGAACTGTGAATTCTTTAATAATTCACTAGTTTTTGACACTTTCCTCTTTCTTCTATCCCATTGGTGGCTCCATCAACATACTAAATCAATTGATTGGTTGGGGGCCTCTACCGTGAACAAAGAATCAAGCAAATTGTAAGGTAAGTATGGTGAATTTTGATCTTTTCTATAATTTCTCAATGTTTCTCTCTTCTAACCCCTCTCAAGCTTGAGAAGCTTAATTGGTATGGTTTTTGAAATGCTATTGAAGTTAATTAATTAATGATAGTAAAGAATTACATAAATTTTTATTTATGTTTAATTCTAATGGCTTTTTCTCTCTCTCACTTAAGAAATGGTCATACTCATGACCCATTCTCAATCCAAATGAAGCTTTTCATAAAGCTTTTTCTTAATCCAAGATTAATCTATGCTTGAGAATAAATCAATATTTTTTTTAATCTATGCTTTTAGTTTATGATAATTTTGATTTAATCCATTAAGGGTTAATGATCCAATTAGGGATCATTCTAATCATTCCCTTAAAGATAACCTATCTTTTAAAATAATTGAGATTTATTAGTTATAGTAGCGGAGCTATGGCAAAATTTTATAAAAAGTTACACATAAAATAATTTCATTTCAAAGCATGAAAAGAGAAATTCCTACCATATTCTAGGAATTATCATCCTAGATTAATTGAAAGAATTTCATAGTAATCATGGAAAAATTAAATTTTTATATTATGCATAAAAGATAAATATATTATTATAAAAGTGTTACTTTTAACATAATTGAATTTTATGCATAGAGGTATGCATAAAAGATGAATATTTTATTATAAAAGAGTTACTTTTAGCATAATTGATTTTCATGCATAGAGGTATGCATAGGAGATGAATATTTTATTATAAAAGAGTTACTTTTAGCATAATTGAAATTCATGCATAGAGGTATGCATAAGAGATGAATATTTTATTATAAAAGAGTTACTTTTAGCATAATTAAAATTCATGCATAGAGGTATGCATAAGAGATGAATATTTTATTATAAAAGAGTTACTTTTAACATAATTGAATTTCATGCATAGAGGTATGCATAAGAGATGAGTTAGGATGTGATAAGATGAGTTAAGAAGTGATAGGATGTGTATGGGATGAGGTAAGAAGTGTATGTGATGGGATAAGATGTATATGGGTTGTGATAGGGTGAGAATATGGATGTAAATGTGGATGTGTATGTATGGATGTATGCATGTAGATGTGAGTGTGAATGTGGATGCATGGATGTAAATGAGGATGTCGATGTAGATGCATGGATGGGATGTGGATGTATGCATGTAGATGTGAATGTAAGCATATAGATGTGGATGTATGGATGTGAATGAGCATGTAGATGTGGATGTATGGATGAGGATGCATGAATGTGCATGTAGATGTGGATGTGAAAATAGATGCATGGATGTAGATGTGGATGTATGGATGTGGATGTGGATATATGTATGGATGTAAATATATGATATGTGATGTGAAGGAATCTGAAGTGATGAGATGGAAAATGATGTGATGGGATGAGTACACATATAACTGGAATAAGGAATAAGCAATGTGGATTGATGAGGGATAATGTGGAAAAATGAGAGTTAATATAGAAACTGTATTTTGTGACTGTTTGTAAATGCTGTTTGTAAATGACTGTTTTATGTCAAGAATGTTGGGAAAGCATTTTGACCATCTTGTGATTAAGGTTGTGGAGACCTAACTGATAAAGTTGCAACTGCTGACGGAGAGTCAATGGAGGACGTCTCGCGTAGCAAGGTTGGCCGAGGTCTTGACCAGCCTCGGTGCGATTAAAATGGTGAGCTTCCGGTACGGTGGATGAGGGGCCAAGGAAGCGGCCTATGAGTGAAGCGCTAGGTCACCTGCGAAGGATCCTAGAGGGTGCTAACCATACGATGCTCGGGCTTTGGGTCGCCCAGGATACCCACGCGTGCGTCGAGGAAGATATTGGAACAAGGAGTAAGAGTGGTTTTCTGAAACCGGGCATGGATCTGGTTGACTGACCTTGCTGGTCCTCAACGGATGAGTCCATGGCTCTTTATATGGATCTGTTGGTTGATCTTGCTGATCTTCAATGAGAGTCCATCTTGATAAGTGATTATATTGCCGAGTATTATGGGCTAGGAACTATTGAAACAGCCCCTGAGTGGACAGGTGGTGAGCATTCTAGTTGCCAATGATGCCATAGATACTCTGATGAAGGAATGATGGGAAATTGAATAAACCGGATAATTTGGAAGATGGTGATCACTGATACTATGGTTTTATTAAAGGATTGTTTTAAAACTAGTTGAATCTGTGAAAAGGCAATTTCATATTGGGTGTGTAAGTGGTGTGACTAGTTTTATTTTGCATGAACTTCCGGCTAGGGGGCCTTGGTACGCGGGACAAAACCTAACCAAATTCTTAATTGGATCCCATCACTACAGTGGTTGGGTGGTTGGCCGGACATTTCCGTCAAAAAATATTTTTTGACCCCCCGAACGACGGCGGGCGGCCGGCGTGGGCCCCACCACGGGCGCCGCCCGTGAAAAAAACCGACAATCCGCCCGGGACACCCAAGCGTGTACACGACCTAGATGCACCCTCCAGCACACCCCTACACGTACCCCCTCCTCCCAGAACCCTCTATCCACAGGTGTCGCGCTCTCTCTCTCTTGGGGACACCTCCACCCCCATGTGTCACACTTTCTCTCTCCTCGAGACACCTCCACCCCCAGGTGTCTCACGCCCACACCCTCTCCCGGACACCTACACCACCCAGGTGTCACCTTCCCGCACCCGGACGTCCACCCTTCAGCACCTATAAAAGGACCCTCCCAGCCCCCTTCTCCAGACAAGCCCCTACGCGCAAGCCCTCTCTCAAGCTCTAGGACATGTCCTACACTCTTCTCCCCCTTGCCTTACTCTTCCCTAGGCCTCCCTAGACGTACACTCTTCTCAAGAGCTCTCCAAGTTAAGGACACCCTCTCAATTCCCCCCCCCATATGCGGCGACTTAAACTTAGGCTAAGAGGTCGTTCCTACCCATAAGCCCAACAAGCTTTTCCTACCCCAAACGGACTCCGTTTTCGAATCCGTTTGAACCAGTAGAATTCTCTCTTTTCTCTCCACGCTCCCAACCTCTTATATTCACCTCGTTTTCTCTCTATTCTCTTAAAACTCTAGTGCTCCTATGGCGCCGAAACACCGCCGAATTGAAGAACCGCGCGCTGCCCAAGGAGGGAATGAAGCAAATCGCGTCCCTGCAATCGACTTCGCCCCTCTTGAAGTGAATAGGCATGAAAACGATAACCAGGTTGGTCATTTAAACAGTTTTAAGTAAAATTCTCTCTTATGAAGCTTAATGCAAAGATTCGTAATAATAGGAAAGGAACCAAGGTTAAACCCCTAGTATAGATGGCCTAAAGTACCTTATGGTTACTCTTAAGTAAAGTTATAGGAAAATAATCTTGCTTTTGAATCATTGTCTTTCCAAAACAATGGTTTTTGTTAATGTGTGAATTCATTGAACAAAGGCTATGTCTTTTTTTCTATTGGATATACTACTGGTTTATTGCTAACATGCAGGTACAGCTTCTCCCCCCCTTAGCTAACTCCGTGCTTGCCTGTGTAGACGGGCGGAGGATATAGCGAGGCCGGGAGTCGGCCCAGGGCAATCCCCTCCTATGCCACTGGGAATTAGTTTTCACCACCAGGGTGATGTATATATGCTGCCTTGTTTTGTGGGTCCAGGCTAGTGCGGTGACTTAACCCCCACCTCATGAGGAGACGTCCCCTCCGAAGAGCGAGAGGGTTTGGTACAAGCGTCAGTACCTGAGGGGGTGACAGGACGGCTTGGCCCTCGTCGGCTGGCTGACCACGAGGGGAGACGGTCCGTGAGGTTTACCCAGCTGGTTGAGGCTGGAAGATCGAATTCTAGATCATCGATGTGGTTGTGGTTGTGGTTGTGACTGTGATTGGATTGTGGTTATGGTTATGGTTTGGACATGAAGTTTGGATTGGGATATCGGCCCGGTTTCAGGGTCTTTTGTAAATATTTTTCACTGTAAGTATGCTCGTTGATTTCAATGTTGTGCTAAGGAAGATTTTCTTTAAGGAATCAAGTGTAATTAATTAACAAAGGAATTTGTTTTTAAGTGTTTCACAGTGTGGTAGGACTTAATTAGGAAACAATTGAACGGGTGAGTGTGTGGAAAGTGGGAGAATGGATGCCCTGACGGTACCATTCTAAGGATGGGTGGACCCGATAAGTCGGGTAGCTTTCTACTAGTCGTAATCTACGATACTTAGGGAATAGTAGAGTCACGAACAAGACTTGTTTTAGGGGACCGAGCCAGCGGCCGTGCCTCATGAATACGGGGGAAAAAGGCGTTGGCTTCCTTGAACCAAGTGTGGGTCTTGTTCCATCTCCACGCACATTTCGTGCTGGGGATTAGAATTTCCTTTAGGATGACTACGTTTCCCCTGCGAGATAGAGTTAGGTCCGTCCGTTTGCTCGCAACCTCGTATTTCTACGAGATCGAGGTGTCGTCAATCGGAAAATAACACGAGACTTGACCGCCTATCAAAAGGATTCCCCCGCCCTTCGGGTCGGGGGCCTTACACGTGGTATCAGAGCAGGTTTAGATTTGGGAGATTTTATATTGTATTCTCTTGTTGCTCTAGGAATTCTTGTTAAACTAATCTAGTTACGGCTGGATGCAGGAGGACGAGATGGATCCCTATTCTCGCTTCCTGGTATTCCAATGCATGTTCATGACTGCTTGTCGCTCTTCCGAATTCGAGTTCCGTGACACTATGATGCACATTGTAGACAAGCTAACCCTTCCTCTTTACACTCGCATCGAAAGGGGATGGAACAGAACTGAGTATTGGCATCGTCGATCTACCTACTTCATCATTCGAGCTGAGCACGTCGGCAATCTCACCAACGACTTGAGGCGGATCCGATATGCCGAGATGTTGCGGATGGTTCGCCTGTTTTGGTTTATTGGCACTCCTCGTAACACCTATGTCACTATCGATGGGAATCGCATGCTGCAGAATCGTTGGGTTTATGATAAGGTGACTCAAGTTGTATCCCCTGATAGAGTAGCCGTTACCCGTCTTTCTAGACGAGGTTTACCTCCCCTACCAGAGACTTATCGAGTTCTTGAAACCATGGGAGAACCCCCCTACTTTTTCAATGCTACCACCGCAGATCTTTATTAGGTTCCCTAGAGAACTACCATGTAAATAAATAAGATTGGATTTAGTCCAATCCTTGTAAATGGCTTGGTTTACTTGTAAATATTAAAGCTTGGAATAAAAGGTTTTGATTTTCACACTCATTGTCTTATGTGTATTAAACCGCCTAAGTGACATGATTCTAAATTTAGCTTCTTATTGATAACCAGGATCGTCAACTTCTTGCTCCCAATGCATTATATACAGATACACAGGAGAAGAAGCTTCTCCTCAAACAAATGCAACCTCCCTCATTTAATGGGGCAGGTTCAAAGATTGAAAGGGATGCAGAAGTTTGGATAGAAGCCATGGACGATTACTTTTCGGCTGCTGGTACAGGAATTGGGAATCGATCCATGCTTGCCAGATTCCGTCTTACTGGGGACGCCAAACTTTGGTGGAAGCAATGGTGCCGAGATAAGGGCGTCACTGAAGATACCCAAACCTGGAGTGACATTAAGCAAGCTGTGAAGGGCCGTTACCTTCCCCCATCTCATGAATCTATTAAGATGAACGAGTTCTTCAGCCTCAAGCAGCTTAGCTTAACCTTGGAGGAATACTACTCAAAATTTGTCACACTTGGCAAATATGCTCCACCTATGTCGATCACTCAACAAGTGGCCCGATTTTGCCAAGGGCTGAATGAACCTTTGGATTCTCGCCTTGAAGCAATGAGGCCAACTACCTTGCAAGATGCTCTTACCCGAGCCAAACCTCTGGCTAAAGAAGTAAAGAGTGGTCAAGCAAAGAAGAGAGTCTATCCTGAGTCTAACCCAAGGGGGCACCTTCAGAGGAATTACCAATCGAACTTTCGCCACAATACTATTGGTCAGTACCCCAATAATTTTGTCCCCCACAGTTATGCTAATTCCACTTCAGAATCCTATGGGGACCAAAGGTGCTTTTATTGCAATGAAGTTGGCCACTTCCGGAACGAATGCCCCAAACTTGCAAGACCCTCTCTCAATCCTAGTGTCACTGCTGCTCCACAAGGCGACCGGGTAGTTCAAGGTCGTGGGATTCCTAATAACCGCCAGGCTAGACGAGGTGGTGGTGGACATGGTAGAGGTCGTGGAGTGACTGCCCGTGTCTGCTCTATGATTGGTGAACCGACTTTAGAGATGGAAGAAGAAGAGCAAGCCACCATTCATGCAGCTATAGAACATCAAGGACCTAATCAGCAGTTTTCTGTTATCCAAGCTCCGGCTACTTATCAAGGTAGATCTTTCCAGCTTTTGGTTGATTGTGGTAGTACGCATTCATTTCTTTCTCCAAAATGCTTGCGTAAGTTACAGTTAGATCAAAAACCAGCCCAAGCAATGATTGTTGAGTTAGCTAGTGGAAAAGAAGAAGTATCCCGACATTGTGTGGGGGATCTTGAATTTGAATTGGATGGTGAATCAACCCATGGGTATTTTAGAAGCTTACCATTAGGGATTTATGATGGAATCCTTGGTATGGATTGGTTAATTGCAAACAATGCTGACATTCACTGTGCTGAAGGAAGCATCACCTTTAAGAATAGTCAAGGACAGGTAGTATCAGCCCAGGGAAAAACAGGTAAACCCAAATTTCATTTGGTCAAAGCTAATCGTCTTCTTAAGGGAGTGCGCAAGGGCCAACAGATCTTCCTTGTCAAACTCAACAAGGTAGAAGAAAGCAACCCAGATTTAGAACCCTCTTGGCTCCAGGAGTTTTCAGATATCTTTCCAGAGGAACTTACAAAACTACCCCCATCTCGAGAAGTAGATCATGGGATTGAGTTAATCCCTGGTGCTGAATCAGTTTCAAGGAGACCTTACAAAATGTCTCTTCCCGAAGCCATAGAGCTCAAAGAACAACTTAGGCAGCTCATTGAGCAAGGATTCATTCGCCCTAGTAATTCCCCATGGGGAGCGCCTGTTCTTTTCCAGAGAAAGAAGGATGGCTCGCTTCGGCTTTGTATTGACTACCGAGGCCTAAACAAGGTCACTATCAAAAACAAATACCCCATTCCTCGCATCGACGAACTTCTTGACAGACTTTATGGATCCAAAGTTTTCTCCAAGATGGATTTAAGGTCTGGCTACTATCAAATTAGGATCAAGGAATCAGATATCTCTAAAACCGCTTTCAATACCCGCTATGGCCACTATGAATTTACAGTCATGCCATTCGGATTAACCAATGCTCCCGCCACCTTCAACCGCCTGATGCAGGATATCTTCCGACCCTACTTGGATGAATTTGTCCTTGTCTTCTTTGATGACATCTTGGTCTATTCTCAGTCAAAAGAGGAACATGAGGAGCATGTACGCAAAGTATTACAAATACTGCGCGAACATAAGCTCTATGCCAAGAAAAGCAAATGTACCTTCTTCACTTCCCAAATTGAATATCTAGGGTTCATTGTCTCCTCAAGGGGCATCTCAGTAGACCCTGCCAAAGTCAAGGATATATTGGAATGGCCACCCCCTAGGACAGTCAGAGAAATCCGTGGGTTTCTAGGCATCACAGGATGGTATAGGATCTTCATCAAGGATTATGCCAAGATAGCCGCACCCTTAACTGATCTCCTCAAGAAGGAATGCAAGATAGTATGGTTACCAATCCACCAAATCAGTTTTAGCCAACTTAAAGCTATCCTCACCTCAGCACCAGTTCTGAAGCTCCCTGACTTCACCAAAGAGTTTGAGGTTGTCACTGATGCTAGTGGCCTTGCACTTGGTGGTGTCTTAATTCAAGAAGGAAGGCCTGTGGCTTACACTTCTCGTAAGCTTAAATCCTATGAAGTCAATTATGCCACCCATGATTTGGAACTCCTTGCAGTTGTTCATTGTTTCAAGTTATGGAGACACTATCTCCTAGGCCGTAAATTTCTGCTTGTAACTAACCACCAGAGTTTAAAGTGGATCTTCACCCAGCCCAATCTCAACATGAGGCAAAGAAGGTGGATTGAGATTCTGCAAGAGTTTGATTTTGATATCAAATTTCGTCCTGGAAAGGATAATGTTGTAGCAGATGCCCTCAGTCGCCGCAAATCCTTCCTAAGTGCAATCTCTATGCCAAATAACCCCATCCTAGAGAAGGTAAAGCAGGTTTCACTTCATGACCCTGATTACCAAAAGCTAGTAAGCCTGGTTCACAAGGAGGCACCCACAAAAAAGGAAAATATATTGATCAAGGGATACACCCTCGATGATGAATGCCTCTACTTCATGCATAGGTTATGTATCCCCAAAGATCTTGCACTAAAGAAGATGATCTTGTATGAAGCTCATGATAGCCCCGTAGAGCAGGAGACCCAGGTTATGCAAAAACCTTGAATGCCTTAAGGAGAAGTTATTTTTGGCCTGGAATGAAGAGAGATATCCTTCAATACATCAGACAATGCCTTTCATGTCAAAGGATTAAAGCTGAAAGAATCAAAATGCCCGGGAAACTCCAACCTCTCGACATTCCTCAGATGAAGTGGGAATGTATCAGTATGGATTTTGTCACAAGTCTTCCCATAACACAAGGAGGGTATGATTCTATATTAGTAGTTGTGGATATGCTTACCAAAGTCACCCATATTATCCCAGTAAAGAAGACATTTAAATCTTCTGATATTGCCCGCCTTTTCATCAAGGAAATCTTTAGGCTTCATGGATTGCCAAAAAGAATAGTCAGTGACCGGGACTCTGACTTCACTTCAAAGTTCTGGACATCATTATTCCAGGCTATTGGAACACAACTTTGTTTCAGTACAGCTTACCACCCAGAAACAGATGGTCAAACTGAGAGAGTTAATCAGATTATAGAAGACATCCTGAGAGCCTATTGTGGGCGTGAACCAAAGAAGTGGATTCAGTATCTCCCTCTAGTGGAATTCTCTTACAATACATCCTATCACCAAAGCATAGGGATGTCACCATTCAAAGCTCTTTATGGTCAGGAATGTTTGTCTCCCTTAAATTTCTCTGACCCCACACTAAAGGTTGAAGCCTCCAGGATAATGCTTGAAGAAATGGAAGAACAAACCAAAGCTATTCGTAAGGATATTAAAGCCGCCCAGGATCGACAGAAGCATTATGCTGATACCAAAAGATCTGAAAGAATTTTTCAGCAAGGAGACAAAGTTTTTCTTCGAGTGCGGCCAAAGAGAAGTTCTTTATCTCTTGGAAAATTTAGGAAACTGAGTCCAAGGTATTGTGGGCCTTATGAAGTCATCAAATGTTTGGGAAAACATGCCTACAAACTTCGCCTCCCAACCCACCTCAAGATCCATGATGTATTCCATGTAAGCTTACTAAAGCCATATGTGCCTCATCCTGATCATGTTCTTGATGATGAACAAAGTGTAATGCCAACTCAGGGAGTCCTTGAAATGAGACCTAATAGAATCATCGACTCTAGAGAAAGAGTGCTTCGCAATAGAATCCTTAGGGAACATTTAGTGGAATGGAAAGATTACCCTGAGGAGGATGCCACTTGGGAGGAAGAGTCAACCCTCCAAAAGAATTACCCAGAGTTCGTGCCGAGATGAGGACATCTTGAGTTCTTTTAGTAGGGAAGGATGTAACATACCCATTGTAAATAACACTGTACTTGCTTCAGAGTTGAAAAATATAACTTAGTTTGTCATTTTTACGATCAAAAAACTTCTATTTTTGGAAAATGAGCCATTTTTGCTTAGAAATTTGTAATTCTGAATCCAAATTTGGAATCTACGCGTAATTTTACGCTTAAAATAGTTTTTTCTGAACTAAAACGGGCACCCGGAATGGGTTTAATTAAGCTTTTAAGCCTTTAATCTACGAACTTCCGACCAAAAATAGTAACTATCCAGGCGTCTAATCAACGAACGGAATACGCCCCCATGGTCACGGGGCAAGGCCGGACATTTCTATCAAAAAATATTTTTTGACCCCTCGGACGACGGCGGGCGGCCGGCGTGGGCCCCACCACGGGCGCCGCCCGTGAAAAAAACCGACAATCCGCCCGGGACACCCAAGCGTGTACACGACCTAGATGCACCCTCCAGCACACCCCTACACGTACCCCCTCCTCCCAGAACCCTCTATCCACAGGTGTCGCGCTCTCTCTCTCTTGGGGACACCTCCACCCCCATGTGTCACACTTTCTCTCTCCTCGAGACACCTCCACCCCCAGGTGTCTCACGCCCACACCCTCTCCCGGACACCTACACGACCCAGGTGTCACCTTCCCGCACCCGGACGTCCACCCTCCAGCACCTATAAAAGGACCCTCCCAGCCCCCTTCTCCAGACAAGCCCCCAGCAAGCCCCTACGCGCAAGCCCTCTCTCAAGCTCTAGGACATGTCCTACACTCTTCTCCCCCCCCCGTGTGAATAGACTTAAAGTGTGCTTCTCCTCTACCCCTTGCCTTACTCTTCCCTAGGCCTCCCTAGACGTACACTCTTCTCAAGAGCTCTCCAAGTTAAGGACACCCTCTCAATTCCCCCCCCATATGCGGCGACTTAAACTTAGGCTAAGAGGTCGTTCCTGCCCATAAGCCCAACAAGCTTTTTCTACCCCAAACGGACTCCGTTTTCGAATCCGTTTGAACCAGTAGAATTCTCTCTTTTCTCTCCACGCTCCCAACCTCTTATATTCACCTCGTTTTCTCTCTATTCTCTTAAAACTCTAGTGCTCCTATGGCGCCGAAACGCCGCCGAATTGAAGAACCGCGCGCTGCCCAAGGAGGGAATGAAGCAAATCGCGTCCCTGCAATCGACTTCGCCCCTCTTGAAGTGAATAGGCATGAAAACGATAACCAGGTTGGTCATTTAAACAGTTTTAAGTAAAATTCTCTCTTATGAAGCTTAATGCAAAGATTCGTAATAATAGGAAAGGAACCAAGGTTAAACCCCTAGTATAGATGGCCTAAAGTACCTTATGGTTACTCTTAAGTAAATCCCCAGCTGGTTCATTCGCTGCAGTTTCCAATCTTTTGACTTAGCAATCTCCACCGCATCCTCAAAAGACCTGGGCTTCTTCAATTCCACTTTCCAGCGAATACTCCTCTTAAGTCCAGCTACAAACTTGTTCTTCTTCATCATATCAGGCGGTACCTGATCTTCCCCTAAAGCCCTGCATAGAGTCTCCCATAGCAAAGACAATTTCTTCATATAATCATCTATTGATTCAAACTCACCTTGTGTCAGAGCTTGCACCTCATGCCAAACCTTATCGGGGTCTTCCACCTTCTTGAACCTGTTTCTAAGTGCTGTCTTCAGTCCATCCTCAGTCATCTCAATGCGTGGAACAGCATCCCTTAACGACTCCTCATAAGCCCTATACCAGGTCCTTGCATCCCCTTTCAAACAGATGCTCAGCAGCCGCAACACCTGTACCTGCTCACTGATATGGTTGCTTATACATGCAACCTCCATCCTTTCCAAGAAGTCTGCCACATCCTCATTCGGACCACCATAAAACTCTGGGTAAGATATCATCTTAACCCCCAAACTTCACTTCCAATCCCAACAAAAACAGAAACACCTTCCTTCAGTCTCTCACTCTGGGGCATACACCCTCGTAAGAGAAATCCCTGAGCAATCCTCAGTCAAACAATACCAGAACGAACCACTCCTCAGTCACACAATGCCTGAGCAACTCCTCAGTGGGGGCACCAGAAGGATGTGAGGTGAAAAAAAGAAAGAAATACCTGCCTCTATAGCCCTTCCACCTCCCAAACTTGGAAACACTACTACGAACGGGGCACCACCAGCCACCGGCTGGAACACTCTCTCAACATTCGCCACCCACCCACACCATAAGACAGCTCAGAACCATGAAGGACAGATGATCATTCAACAAAAAACATAACACCATACACACTGTATAAACACAGCAAATACACCAAAGACCAGGACTCTGGCCAGGATTTACTGCCAAGGGAATACACCCTTGCGTCTGACGACTAAGCCTCTGTCTCCCAGTCCCTGTAATCTCCAGAGGGCGCCCACACCAGCAACCCTTCTTCACTTTCTCTGTAGCCTGGCTACTCTCTGTCTGCTCTGCTACCTGCCAATTGTCGTAGGCGAGCCCCACTGTCTCCAGCCCACACATCAGCACCTCTTCTGCATCAACACACACAAAAAACCCAAGGCTCCCTCTCTGGTCAGCATCCACGCACTGCCTGCAATCACCGCCCACACAAGACCAGCTACTCTCACCAGAAGGTGCCCACACCAGCTAACCTTCACTCAGCAGCTCCCACTCTCTGTATGTCGTGACCAGCAGCTTCACCAACCACCAGAGCCTTCCAAACCTCTTCACCACGAACCCACTGCTCACCGCAGCATCCCCAGATATCTAGCCCAAGCCACATCTTCCTCAGTCCCTTCCAAACAGCAGCCCTATATGCTGCTCCAATCATCAGCCCATACTATCACCATCACACAAGAGACCTGCAGCCTCTTTCTCTTGTTCACCCGGCTGTACTCCAGCCAACACACAAGCGCCCCCAGCTTTCAGTTACCAGGCGGCCATTTCCTTCTCTTCGATCACCTCCAATCCCTCACAATTCCCAGCAACAGTCGGCTCTGCCCAAAGCGGCTTTCTTTACACCTTCCGCAGCTGCTTCTCAGACTCACGTTGGCTCTCTCTTCACACCTTTCTCTGCACCTGCCACTTCTCACGGGAGGCCCACTGTCTCCTCTGCTTCTTTGCTGCGCTCCCTCCAGACTTCCTCGCCAGCCAGCCACACAACACCTTCAGTGCCCACGCCTGCAGCCAGCCTCTTGCTTGCGCACCCAGAGGCCCCCTAGCTTTCCTTCACACACATTGTCGCCAACCGTCTTCACCTCCGTAGAGCGGCTGCGCCCAACCTTCACAGGCGGCCTCCTCTTTCTGCAGAACTGCAGAACACCCAGAACAAAACGGCCCAGTCTCTTTTCACAGCCGCGCTCCCTCGTGTCTCTGCAGCGCCAGCAAGCCGTTCCTCTTAGAGCACGTGGCAGCCCACACGGCCCTAATAATCGTCTGCAGCCAATACACACAACAATCCAACCTTTTCAAACTAGGCGGCTCCCTCGTGCTGGCGACCACTCCAGTCACTTACTTAGTTCACCAGCCTTTTATATCACACGGCGGCCACACACCCAGCGGCCCCAGCTCGCCTCTGGTGTCCCGTTTCAGCAAGGTGACAATCCTCTAGAGGGTCCCCTCGTCTGCGCCAGCTTCTGTCCTCACTACTGCACCCAGCTCGCTGCAGCTACGCTCTGAGTTAAGGCGACCCAGCAGCTCTCCTCTTAGTAAGGGCCAGCCCCTCTCTGCTACACGACCTCTTCAAGCGCCTACAGCAAGGCGATCTCCTCACTGCGCTACAGCTTGCTCCAGCTTGTCTGGCACACGGTGGCCCCTCTAGCTCACTCTGCAGCAAGCGCCCCCCACAGACACACAATCCCAACTCGCCTCTCCCTTCTTTTTGTCAGCAAGGCGACGACCCACCCCTTCTCGAAGATCTGCTGCTGCTGCTGGCCGCCACCTTTTCCTTCCATGTGGCCTTCTAATTTGGCCATATACAATATTTTTTATTATTTTCTTAAAAGCCCCCAAACACAAAATGATGGCCACCCTCAAATAATAAAAGAGACCCTCCTTCTCCTTTCTTCTCCAGAACAATACGGTGCCCGCTAAGCCTCCGAATATAATGCGAGAGCTGTCTACATCCTCGTCATCAGCATCATTATCATACTGAATCCGTCAATTCTCAGTCTCGATGCTCTGCTTTTAGCAACCATCTGCACACCACACAGTTGCCATAAAATTCCCAGATCACCAGCATTTTCTCCGGAACAAACACGTGCATATTCCAGCTTTCAACAAAATCACTCGGCCTGTACACTTGCCAGGGCATTCAGGGTAAAATTAATTCACACACCACACGCACCATATGTACACTGACCAAAAAACCCTCTCAGATTTTAGCCTAACACGTGTCAAGTCAGGGTATCTCGGACTGCGTGAGACAGTTCATCTTGGATGCATACAGGTTGATTTTCTACATCAAATCTGAAGATTGTTGGCTATCTTGGAGTATCTGGAACATTCATTGGAGTGTGTTTGAGCTGAGGAAGGCTCATTTACAGATTTGAAGTGTGCAAAAGGTGTACGCATTGAGCAACATGTCGGATAATCTAGTACAGATTGTTGGTGAAAAGCTGGATAGGAAGAACTTCCAGGCATGGAAGTACAGGATAAAGAGTTTCTTGAAAGGAAAAGGTTTTTGGAATCTCATTACAGGTGCTGAGCGAGAGCTTGAGCTACCTCGACAACCTACACAGTAGCAGCTTATTGCTCATAAGCAATGGTCAGAGAGAGCATTCAAAGTGCTGCATTATCTGTCTATATGTATTTGTGATGCTATGCTCATACACATACCGGATGCTGAGAATCCCAAAGATGCATGGGATACTTTGGTCAAGATGTTTGATACAGATACGAGTGCTCGCAAGTCTCAGTTGTTGCGACAGCAGATACATAATGTGAAAAGGAATAAAAGGAGCATACATGATTATGTGCAAGAAATCAAGAAGTTTGCAGATGCATTGGCCACAATAAATGCCCCCATGCCTGATGATGATTTGGTGGATATTACCTTGCGTGGTATTGGCAAGGAATACAAATCTTTTGATACATCTATCTCAGTGAGGAGTACAGGTCTACCCGACTTTGATGAGTTGGTGTCACTCTTGTTGGTTGAGGAAATCAAGCTCAGTGATTCATTTCTAGATGCATCTACTAGCCATGATGATGGCAGAAATTAGGCTTTCTACTCGCAGAGAGGCTTTAGAGGCAGGGGGAGATTTACATCAGGTGGACGTGGTTGTAATGGTCGTGGATGGCAGGACAGGCCTCCACAACAAAATTTTCAGCCTTCATATGGTGCTCGAGGTGGTCATGGATATACCCCTCAAAGAGATCGTGGTAACCCCCGTGGTCGAGGACGTTGGCAAGGCCACTCGGGGGGGTCACTATATGTAAATCCTCTATATCACGTGCGTTCAAGGCCTATTTAAAAAGTCCCTTATCTGTGAATTTTTTAGTGAATATAATGTATCCTTTCCTATTCAAATCTGTAATTTTTTTTTAAAATACAATAAATAAATCCCCTCTGTAAATATATTTCTGTAAGTTTTAAATATTTAAAATGTCCTTCTGTTGAACCCACGTGATACTTACATATTTATATGAGTGATCCCCTCGAGCAAGGCCAACAAAATTCTATGCAAGATGTGGAATGCCATTATTGTGGCAAATATGGTCATATGGCGAGAGATTGTTTCTGCAAACAGAATGATTTGAGAGGGGGTAGAGCACAGCCTGGTGGTCATTATGGTGGAAATTATGCACAACATGGTGGTGATTATGGTGGAAATTATGCACAACATGGTGGTAACTATGCATCAAGCAGCAATGATGGCACTGCAAATCATTTGTCTGCCATGAAGCATGTTGTGGGTTCTATGATGACAAATGCTGAGAATGATGACACATGGTATATGGACTCAGGAGCATCAAACCATATGACATGTCATGGTGAATGGTTTGAGCATATGAAGCCTATGGATGTAAAAGGCTACGTGGAAACAGGTGATGATACCCAGCATGTCATTACACATGTTGGAAGTGTACCATTGGTCATGCACAATGGTCAGACAAAGTCTATGTCAGATGTGTTGTACGTGCCTTCTATCACAAAGAGCTTGGTCAAATGGTGGAACATGGATTACAGATTCGTTTCAACGAGCATGGATGCTTCGTTGAAGATTTCAAACATGGATGTAGAGTGATTGCTAAAGGCAAGAAAGAAGGCAGATTGTTTAAGTTGGATGCTGGAATTCCTGAGTTAAAATCAACCATGTTCTCAAAGAGCAAAAATATGGTACAGGACATTGATATGTGGCATAAGAGGATTGGACATGTGAATATACAGAGATTAAAGAACATACAAACAAAAGGCATTGTTAGTGGATTGCCTAGGTTCAAATATGATGGACATATTCATGTTTGTGAAGCCTGTCAGTTTGGAAAGCAGGCAAGGTTGAGGTTTCCTAGAGAAGGAAATATGAGTTGTAGGCCACTTGAGATCGTACATAGTGATGTATGGGGTCCTGCACAAAACCCATCTATCAAAGGCAGTTTATACTATGTGACATTCATAGATGATTTCAGCAGGATGACATGGATATACTTTCTCAAAGAGAAGAGTGAAGTGTTGGAAAAGTTCATGGATTTCAAAGCTTTTGCAGAAAAGCAATATGGCTGTTGGATTAAATGTCTGAGGACAGATGGAGGTGGTGAATACACCTCAAAAGCTTTTGAGCATTTCTTGAGGAAGCATGGAATAAGAAGACAGTTGACTTGCAGGTATACACCTCAGCAGAATGGTGTGGCTGAGAGAAAGAATAGAGTCATATGTGAAGTGGCTAGGGCAATGCTCAATGAAAAGAGCATGCCAGATTACTATTGGGCAGAAGCATGTGCTACTGCAGTGTATATACTGAACAAAACACCTACAGCAGCCATTCATGGAAGCACGCCAGAGATGCGGCTTACAGGTTACAGGCCAGACATTGGACACCTCAAGGTTTTTGGATGAATAGCTTATGTACATGTGCCTGATGAAAGAAGAAGGAAGTTGGATCCTTATGCAGAGAAATGTGTATTTGTGGGATATGCATAGGATCGAAAGGCATACAAATGTTATAATCCTCAAACTAGGCAAGTTGTCATCTCACGTGATGTGGTGTTTGATGAGCTTGCTAGTTGGTACAAAGCAAAAGATGAGGGAGTCATTGAGTCACTTGAGGCTGATGTGCCTGTGAACTTGCCACAAGCAAGTTCTAGTTCTACTACTATGTCTGGGCCAGCAGAAGCTGAGAGTAGTAGTGTACGTCCATGGTCAGGACGCTTGAGGCATGAGAGTGTGAGCACTGGGAGTAGTGCTATGGATAAATGAAAGAAGAAGGTCGAAGGAATTGGAATCACAGGTTATGAGTCATCTAGTTCGGAGAGTTTGGATGAGGAGCTTGGCATACCTGTTTTACGCACACCTGGTGCTAGGCAGGACAGATATGTGCCACCACATGCTAGAGTTACAGGTGTACAGAGTGACCCGCATGCATTGCGGAGATCCCAGAGGGTCAGATATCCAGTTGACAGATTGACATATCGAGATTTTGCTATGCACTATGCATATATGACATCTATGGTGAAGCATGTGGAACTACATGCTATACAGAGGCTATTGGAGACCATGTATGGGAGAAAGCAATGGATGTTGAGATGGACGCATTGGTCCATAATGATACATGGGATTTGGTTGCATTACCAAAGGACAAGAATGTTATTGGATGTAAATGGGTTTACAAAGTGAAGTGCAAATCTGATGGTTCTATTGAAAGACACAAAGCAAGATTGGTAGCAAAGGGTTATGCACAAACCCAAGGATTGGACTATGATGAGACGTTTAGTCCAGTGGCTAAGATGGGCACAGTGAGAGCAGTCATTGCTATGGCTACAGCTAATGGCTGAGAAATGCATCAGATGGATGTCAAAAATGCATTTCTAAATGGAGATCTACAAGAGGAAGTGTACATGGCATAGCCAGAAGGGTATGTACACCCAAGATATCCCACTCACATATGCAGATTGAAAAAGGCATTGTATGGTCTAAAGCAAGCACCTCGTGCTTGGAGTGATAAGATGAGCAGATATCTTATCTCACTTGGTTTTAAGATTTCTACAGCAGATTCTTCACTCTATGTGAAGAAGAAACAGCATGGGATTGTTTTACTCGTCATCTATGTGGATGACTTGATTATCACAGGTGATCATGGTGCAGATGTGATGCATGTCAAAAAAGCTTTGAGTGGGCAATTTGACATGAAAGACCTTGGTGAGTTGAGATACTTCCTTGGAATTGAAGTGGTGAAAGATCATGCAAGTACTTGGTTAGTACAGCGCCAATATGCATTGGATATGTTGGCAAAGTATGGCATGACAGGGTGTAAGCCTATGAGTACACCATTGGAGCAAAATGTGATGCTGTGGGGCTAGTCAGCCAGTTTATGCAGAGCCCCAGAAAACCACATTTGGATGTAGTGAGACGCATCATGAGATATGTGAAGACCACATCACATTATGGTTTACTTTATGAGAGTGGTAAAAGCTTGGACATACATGGCTACACAGATGCTGATTGGGCAGGTAGCGCATATGACAGGAGGTCTACTAGTGGATATGCTTTTACACTTGGAAGTGCTGTAGTGAGTTGGAGTAGCAAGAAGCAACCTACAGTTGCCAGGGATTTCATTAACGTCTTCACAATTTCGTGATCACGTTAACAAAACCTATTGTTAACACATTAAAACTTGTGATCACATTGTATATTCACATGACCTGAGAAATGACCTGCCGGAACCCACTATTCCAGTAACACCTCCGGGCTTCTATCATTCCCGGCGGGCCCGCCGGGTTATGAGGTTTTCCCGGTGGGCCCGCTGGGAAAGGTAAAAGCCCGGCGGGCCCGCCGGGGAAAACAAAAAACACCGGCGGGGTATTATTCTGTATATAAACACTGCCCGACACCCATCGTATAACTTTTGGGAAGATAGTCCTTGTTTTGGGGGCGTGATATCTCTCCTCAAAGTACTTGTAGAGCTCTCGAGTTGCTAGAAGTGTCCTCTTGGGAAGAACGTCCTTATTTTAGGGGCTGTCGTCTTTCCTTGTAGGCACTCCTAAGGCTATTGGGCCACTCGTCCTTAGTTCTTTGAACTGGGGGCAGGGTGTGGTTCGTAGCTAATACTTGCGGAGATTTAGGGACAAATTTGGAGTCATTCAGCTTTGCATTTGAGCCACGTACGTAATCTACCTCATTCTGCTTTATGAATGGTTTGATGGAGCCAAGAGTCCTACTTAGGGGCTTGTATTGGTTCTTGATACTTGATATAGTTTAGAGTAGACAAGGGTCTATTGTCCTATACTAGAGTATTGGGCAAGCATAGATCTTTGATTTTTTTTTGTGAATGTTAGAGAAGGTCTATTGTCCTATACTAGAGTATTGGGCAAGCATAGATCTTTGATTGTGTAAAGTATCCTTAATTGGGTACAAAAGGCATCCTTCATTGGGGGTGCAATGTGCATGATAGTTTCGAAGTAGTTATACGTGAGTGATTTGTTGTTTTTTCATTTGTGTATTCATTGTTATATGCTTGCAATCGACTTCTTACAGATCGAGTAGATAAACTTTTTGCAGATTGAGCAGATAAACTTGTTTACATGTACTGCAATGAAAAGATCTTGCGAGACATCGAAAGCGAAGAGTATGAAGAAGATATGCCCAGATGGATGTACAATTGTGAAGATGTAGTAGACGAGAACTTTGATGTTGGACGTACGTTGTGCACCACCCTTGAGATAGAAGACAATTTAGACATTGACTTAGATGAGCTTAATTTAGCAGACGAGAGAGTAAACGGTGAAAGAATTTTGGAGTAAGATACTGACATAGAGGAAGAAGTCACTTCATTAATTTAATAAAAAGTACTTGTACAAATGATCATATTTGGAGAAATTATCAATACAAAAGTAGAATTTGTTTTTCTTAGCTCTCATCTTGAAATAAATTGCGAATTGCACTAGGAGTTGCATCTAAAGGTCCTGGTGGTTTATATTCGCTAGCCATACCGAACACTGTATAAATACCTTGATTTATTGGGACATTGCACAATGCACATGTGGAAGTATTTTGCATTTGTCTCACTAAACATATTAAGTGGTAGTAGTGTCCACGTGGTAGTATATACTGGCCGCTCCACCCATCGAATACTTTGTAAGATACAAGACATTGGGGGGTGGAGGAACTTGTAGCCTCAGCAGAAACTCCCACAAGATCAGGATGTATCAAAAAATGAGAGATGTGGTTTCCTTGGCGCACAGGAGCAATACGTGAAGAGATGCTCTGCTTGTCTTGGCTGATCTTTGTTAGCTGCTCTTGAATTCCTCTATTGGCCGGGGGAGGAGTTGACGCTTGAGTTAATCGGTCAGCTTCTTTCTCCTTCTCTGCTAGCTGTGCCCCTAAGATTTCTTTGACCTGGTTTAACTCCAGTCCGGCGCCCTCCACCATGAGAGCAAGTTCTTCTCTTGTGAATGTAACTGTCTCTTCACGTATGTCGTGGGTGTTGACAGTGGCCTCTCTGGAGGCGAAGTCCACTGGAGTTTCCAGTATAAAGTGAGCATATAGCATTTTAGCAAAATACAGTGGAGCGTCGGCGTAGTGGATACTATGAAGAGAAAGTGGGATACTATGAAGAGAAAGTGGGATGTGCATTTGCCAGAGGTCCTATGGGCCTATAGGACAACTCACAAACTCTCTCTTGGTGTTTCACACCTTTTCAGTTAGTTTATGGAATGGAGGCTATTTTGCCAATAGAATTGGAAATCACAAGCCTTCGTACATCTTTTGCACGCTTGAATAATGAAGCAGAAACACATGCCCAACGCCTAGTACAACTGGAGACCTTGGATGAGAGGCGACTTCAGGCACTTTAAAATTTAGAGGCTGCACAACAATGGCGCAAGGAAAGGCATGACACTCTCACGAATTTGCAATAATGGAAGAGAGGGTGATTCTCCACCTATAAAAGGAGCCCTCCCCTCCCTTTTAAATCAATGAATGAAGCCTCCTCAATTGAGCATTTTGTGTCATTGCCATTCTCTTATCTTCAAACCCTTATTCAAACACTCTCTTTACATGTGAATGTCTCATTTAGCATTAGCTCCTCATGCTTAACCCAATTTTGGACCTCTTTGATGATTCATGATAAGTGGGATAAGGAGTTATTATCTTGGTGGGCGTGTGACTTCTCAAGGTAGCCCTTGCCTTATTGCCACCCTCCTTTGGAGGTACCAATGGTTTTAGCGGTAATGAGCATGTGGAAAGACTTTGGGGACCATAGGTAAATCTTTACGATTGTCCACTGAGCAATGTTAACCCTTACCTTCTAGCTTGAATCATGAAGGAGATGAAAGGCAAGGGGCTATGTAACGCAAAGAGAGGGAAGTGAGTTTTTGTGGTCTAATACCCAAATTTCAACCGGTAATTACTCATCACTTGGGTATTGGTTTCTAAAATTGATCATATGGTTAGGAAGCTCTTTATATGCTCTTTCCACTCATGTAACTAATTTCTTGATCCTTTACTTCATTTATGATCAGAATTTCTTCCAAAGTTGCTAACTTTTAGGCAAATTTTGGCAGTTTAATAGTCTTGTAGTAAAATGCTCATAACTTTTCGCTTGGTTTCCCGTTTTCAAAAGTTTTTATGTAGATGCAAAGCTCTCTTCAAGCTCTACGTAGCTATGTAATCCTCTTTTGTACAATTTATATGGATTTAAAACTGTAATTCTTTGTGTATCTCTGTTTTTATAGACTTTTGGCCATTATTTCTTCGTATAATAATGATTAATTCATCTTAATCTCTTTTCAAAAAGAAAATCCCATGTATCTTATCCTCTTGTAAGTGATAAAATATTCCCCAATAGTCGGCATTCTTCATATAGGAAGCCTTCAAGAGAGAGAGAAAGAGAGTAGCCATCATTAGGGCAGCCTCTAAGTAGTCGTAGATGCTTTTGTGCAGTAAGAGACCCTCCTTCAAATAAAGAGAGAGGGTTGCAATTTATAGATTTGGTCCTCCCATGAGCTAAAATGTCAAGAGAAGGCTATAATGACAAGTGTGAGGCCACTTGTATCACTTTGATCCACTTTGTTAACAAGTGTGAGGCCACTTGTCTCACTTTGTTCCACTTTCTTACCACATATACCAATCCAACAGATGGGTTCTCCCATAATCTTTATCTCTAAGAATATCCCAATTGGCAACCCATTTGTCATAGGTACTTTGGCAACTCTTGGTATCTGCTCAATTTTAGATGTAGTGACATGAATATAATTTCCATCGGAGTTGGGCCAAAAATAACAACTCTCCTAAATTTTAGGAGTGTGATCCTTTGTATTCCAAGATAATCCCCCATTCCCAAAGCTTGTTCTTTCTAAATATTTGGATGTCCTGGAGTTTACCATACCCCTTTCATACTAGGAAATGTCTAGGCTGGTGACATTAGGGTATGTTTATTTTCCTATTAAACTATTGCTTGTCAGATTACTTTCTAGTAACATTCTACCATCCATTAACACCATCCCAAAAACAAGGAACTAAAGATGATGACAACTCTTGGAGTTGACTAGAAAATGATTCATGCATGCATCAATGATTGCATTTTATATCAAGGAGAGCATCAAAACTCTATTCTCTATCCCAAATGCAGTGCATCACGTTTCAGGGAGGGAGCAACACTTATTCCTCATCATAAGGTTATAATACATTTTCCATTATCCCCATAAATAGAGTACCTATTTTAGAGCTCGGACTTATCAAATCTTTTGGATTGGGTGGCAAAGAATGTGAGCACTAAAGAGATCCTATGCATGCCATCTAACTTTGAAGCCTGAAAGCACATCGATAGAACATGTCTAGAGTTTAGTTAACAATCGTGTCATTTAAAACTTGGTGTTGGTATCAATTCATTTTTGCATAAATCAAGCAAGTGGCCAACTTGGCCAGTAGTGCTGTGATCAATTACAACCTACCACCATTCATGCCCATAAAGAAGGATCATCTAATATTGAGTTACTAATTCTAGGTACATGCACAAACATCATGATTTTTAATTGTATCCACTTGATATGTTTATAATTCTTGAAAACTATAATTTGATACAGCACTTTGATGAAAGAAAATACCGAGTCAAAGAGATCAATGTGTACCTGGAACCACTCATCCAAAGATCTACAAAATGCCTATGGAAAGGGAAAAAAGTGCTTTGACATGTCCAAGCCTACACAGAGGCGAACGAAGCTTTAAGGTTCACGGCATACTAACATGGGCTATTCACGAATATCCTATCTATGATTATTATTTAGGTACATGATTACAATCACTTTGTTTGGAATTGAAAGTGAATGGAATAATAATTTCACTAAGAGTTTGATTATTTTTAGGTCTATAAAAAAAGGGTTACAAGGCATGTCCACCATGTAGGGATTGGATGTAGGGATTGGCTATGATCAAAATATACCAAGAATCCCAACAAGAATATATATCTCCAACATAGAGGATTTCTTCCCTTGAAGGACACATATTGGGATTGAAAAAGAAAACAAGACATTTCAATAGAAGAATTGATTGTGGAGTGTGCCTTATAGGAATGACTCCTATGGATTACTATAGGAAATGGACAATTGGGCCTACTATAGATCCAAATGCAGAGCTCACAAATGATGAGGAAAATGAGGATTGTTGGAGAGACAGAGGGGATGTTACATGAAATTTCAATATGGTATAGTTTGCAATATTGTAAAGAATTAAAAATATGGTATAGTTTGAAATATTGTAAAGAATTAAAAATCACACATATTATTGACCCCATCCATATATGGTATAGTTTGGAATATTTCAATATGGTATAGTTTGGAATAATGTAAAGAATTATAAATCATACTTATTCTTGACCCCATGCATATTTTCAAAAATGTGGACACTCGCTTTTGTGGGTATCAAAGATACATAGAGGCTAAAAGGGCGGATTTAAAGGAGCAAAAGTATAAACCATATTTATGGCCTATTGTAAGTCCTAAAATATTGAAGATTACTTATCGTCACGCACCATGGCTACTGACAAAGGACAAGATAAACATAATAAATGATAGGATAAGATCGATACATACACCTACAGGCTATGGTGCATCATTGTTGGTGAAACATGTTTACTATGGATGATATCTATCTTTCTAGATTAAAGATAAATGAGTGGCATAACTTCCTAAAGGTAGGCCATGGCTCTGAATCGTATTCTTGAAATTTGTTAATTTGTGCGGATACTAACGTTAAAGGTGGACTATTGCAACATATCTTGCCACTTGTAATTTATGGATGCTTAACCAAGGGAATTTAAGATATTGTATACCATTTGGGGTTGCTTGCAAGGTACTTCTCCTTAAAAAAAAAATCTAGGGTTCCTCTTTACAATTGAACTTATTATTGATTGAAGTTAGTTATTGATTGGTGTTTTGTCATTGGCCAGGTGGTTCACGACAACAAAAATAGACACTAGGGATATTCCACACAAAAAAGTTGGCTGCATAAAGCTCCTATGATTGATGGAAAAAGAATTCCCTACATCCTTTTTTAACATCCAAGTCCATGTGCTCATTAACCTTGTTAAGCAGGTAGAGTTTGCTCGAGCTATAAGCACACGATAGATGTTTTGGGTTGAAATATTCATGGAAGTCCTAAAGGGCTTTGGGCATAAGAGGGAAAGGACCAAAGAATCTTAGCAGAGGGATGGTTGCATCATCATTGCATGTACTATCTCTATGAGTATTTTAAGCTCATTGATGAGAAGGCTCCCCCTGTTTGGATGGAAGAAGAATCAAGTAAATTATGAGAAGAGGTGTTATGTGAAAAGGGGATCCCAATACGTCTTGATTTCATAATGAGCAAGAGAATTTAAGTATTTTCATGATTTATAATTCAGAATGAGCATGATAAAGAATGGCGAAAAAATAAAGAACATCCAAGAGGCAATGGGTGACTCCCACCATGTTAATGGCATGGATACATGAGCAATTAAAAAAGGTGCACAAGTTACATGTGAGGAGTTCAAGTTGAATGTTGAGTGTGACGATGAGGTAACACATGGCATGTCCCACACTTCTAGTATTCTATGTGTGTGATTTTGTGATGTTAACGTTTTCTACATTTGTGATTTTAGGTTTGGGTAGATAGCAGCATATGGGCCTACGGACAACATCTTGGAGTCAAAAGGATTGATAATATGCATCTTACTCAAGACTCATGTATTGTTGAATCATTTTAGCAACAATATTGTACAAATTACTGTGACATGAACCTTGTCGATGAGCTAGGTTATGTTGGGGATCTAGAAAGAATATACAAAGTTAATTATCATTTTATGAAATAGGTATAGATCAACTAGAAATTGATTCAGTCTCTCACATGTCATTGTATTTGGTGCTAACTCAAGAGCATGTTTATTACAATTCAATTTGAAGGTTTGTTGGTTCCATGCACAATATAGAGGCAAAGATGCTATCATGAAAAGAGAGCCTTTGGGTTTTTGGTATATCGACTCCTCTAAGTTACTATGAGAAAACAAAGAGCCTTTACTTCATCCAATGCACTATAAACAAGCATTGTTTTACAAGAATTCAGATGGAAGTCCATGGTGGAAAACTGTGTAGCCAATCCTCGAGGTTGACAAAGTTTTGATAGCGCACTTGCCTCCTTGCTTGAGGATATTACCATATTTATATCCGCAAAGATACATCAATGGTTGAGGAGGAGTGTACACATCCTAACCTCAACGTGATGTTGATTTCTCAAGGAGATAGACTAGGACCATCTAATGTGAATGAGGAATGGGAGGAGGTAGATGAGGATGAGGGGGAGGAAGACCTCCCTGAGTTGGCATTAAGTAATAGAGCCTATAATGTCGACTCAGGGATGAAGACCTCCCTGAGTTGGCATTAAGTAATAGAGCCTATAATGTCGACTTTACCTATACCACCTAGGATGGACCTAGCAAAAGAGGATTATAACAAGCTAGCAAGGGAAATATTGAATTTCTCTTCTACATTAGCATTTTTCTCAAGATTAGTCCTTGAAACTCAGGTATAATCCTACTTCTGTAATAATTCCCCTAGTTTCAATGTGTCACATGATTTCAGAGCTTTCAAACATTACACATATGTTTATCTACTTAGTCCTTTAAAAAACAAGGTTGCATATTATTATCATGTGTTATCTCTCCAGTGCGCCTAAGTAATATTGCTCACTCCTGTAGAATACCCTAGTTGCTCCAACTAACCCCAAACTCTCACTCTAGCTATGCGATGAAAAATTTCTTGCTAACCTCATCTTAGTCCTTGCATTTAAAAGAAATTATATGTTTATTAATGAGTTTAATTACAATTCACAGCCATCTCATATTACAATCAAAGATCTCTTACCCCCATAGCTTGTGTACCTCAGGCATATAGAGATCCAAGAGCTTTCAGGGCCGGCAAGATGAAAAACCTTGCCTCCATATCGGTCCAAAGTTTGTCCCCACTCATTCATGGAGCACTCTATGCCCACGGTTCCTATAAAATATCGTGGCACCAACGGTGGTGGGATTGGTTTCTTGGCAGATCTCTGATACTATGCTTATCACTCCTATAAGGAAATTAAAACAAATAGTTATAAGACGTTGAAATAACTAGTATAATATACAAAACTTACTTCATACTTATGTTGATGATGTCTCTATTGAGAGTCTTGGGTGACATAACTAGGCCCTTCTTGTGTACCTTTCCTCTAGTGGTTTCAATCACTGAAGGTAGAAGATAAATCCACCTTTGAAGCCTTAAAAAAAGAGGCTTTCAAAGTGGGATACTCACAACAAGGAACCCAATGAAGACTAATTGAACAATTACACAATGTAAGATAGAAGGATACCTCCATTCTCATTGTAATGACAAAGACAAGTTCTTGGACAGAAGGTTGATTGGGAGGTTCCTCGAGGGACTTAAATATGTACCCTTGGGCAACTCCTTATACACTCTAGCCCACATCTCCTTTGAACAATGTTTTAGGAGTGCTATGGACTTTGAGGATAAATTCAAGGGAACTCATTTTCGAGAACTGCATGAGGGCACATTTGAGACATCCTTCAGAGCTACCATCACAAGATCCGAAGGGAAAGGGAAAGAGTCCTCTTCAGGACAACAAATGGAATAGATGGTAGCAACCTTGGCACAACAAATGACCGAGCATTGGAGAACAAGCCAAGGTCAGGATTGAGTTGGGTGAACCCATATTTACCCAAAAAGGGAATCAGTATGGTGCTTGATTTGTAGATCTAACCATGCTAGCATAGAGTGTCCATATTTGACACCCCGACCCATTGTTGAAATATACAAGTGAATAGGGTGTGTGTGGGAACAAGCTCTTGGATAGAGGCTGTAAAAGAGGAGATGTAATTGTGAAAGAACCTGTGAAAAGGTTAGGAGAATCTACTGGGAGAGAATAATGGGTAGCATGAGGGAATTTAGGAGTGTGGAGATATTCTGGGAGATATTCAGGGAAAAGAGAAGAGGTGGAGAGAATCAGGCAAGAGGTGGAGATATTCAGGGAGTGAATCATGGAGAAATCAAGGGGATTTGATGCTTGATGTAAACACTATAAATTGAGGCATAGCCCTAATGAGAATTTGCTGGTTTTTGAGTATCCATGCCTACATTAATCTATCTGCTAATTATTCACTAATTACGTCTTAATCATTTTTTAATCACTTTGTTAATCATGTTGATTCTAGTGTATGATCCACCATAGCTCATCATTATGCTCAAATTTCAACATGGTATCAGAGCCATGCCTAGAATCAACCAGATTTATGAGCCCATTAGTGAATTAATTAGGATTAGTAGGTAATTAGCAAAAAAAAATCAATTTTTAGTGAGTTTTTTATCTTCCCCTTCACCCCCAGCCAGTGGAGGAGCTCCCTCTCCTTGCACACATAAAATTAGGCCAAACCCTTCTAGGACATGATAGCCATCTCAGTGCTCTTCAAGCTCATCAAAAAAGAAGTGCAAACTGTCAACGGAGCTGGGAGAAATCGCTGTTTTAGCAGGCTACGTTTTTCTGCAGCAAATTACTAATTCCCACTTCATCAAATCAAATTGCTCTAATTCCTCTTAGCCCCGGGGGTTTTCAAGCATGCTCTACAAGCTGGTGAAGACAGAAATCAATTTCATCAAGTCTACAGAGAGATCAAAGCTCTTCATCAAATCTGCAGGTGACTTTGGTAAAACAGAGATTAAGCTTTCATTATTTTGTCAAATCTTGTGTTTCTTGGCTTAATCCTCTACTAGACTCATTGCTATTGATGCCTTTGAAAGCATTTGAGCTCATTTGAAGTGAAAGGCACCAGATCT
Source organism: Cibotium barometz (assembly GCF_041138505.1). Taxonomy (NCBI): domain Eukaryota; kingdom Viridiplantae; phylum Streptophyta; class Polypodiopsida; order Cyatheales; family Cibotiaceae; genus Cibotium; species Cibotium barometz. The sequence continues at coordinate 21,062,551 of NC_141100.1, forward strand.
GAGCTCCCCGCATACTCTGTTTTCTGCACACAAACCAGAGCATTAATTTGCTAATCAGTGATTAATCAGTGCTAATCACTGTACTTTGGTGCAATTGAGGGTTCAAATTAACCATTAGGTATCTGATACAGATCCCTATAACTTCAGATTGCAAATCGGAGTTGGTTTGATACTCCAACCATCCCGTACAAATTGGTTACCCTTAATTTAGTGTAATTTTTGGAAAAATTGTGCTGATAAAATTGTGAAAATCATCATTTTGCATTTAACCCTTGGTTAATGCCTGTAAATCTCACTCAAATTCAAGATTATTCACAACCAGAATTGCATTTGGAATGTGCATGAGAATGAATGCTATACGCATTATGTATTGGGCACATTTTATCAGTGTAAAAATGGGAGCAGACACTGCCCTTGTCCAGATTAAGGCAAGAGGTAAGACCTCCCGCATAAATTTGGGTTTGCATTGCATAATGATACAAAATAAACATAAAAAGCCCAAAGGAACTGTCAGCAAAACATTGAAACATGTTGCTCACATGGAGCAAAATGACCTGACGGACGAGCTCATGGCCCCAGCCATGAAAGAAGAAGAATATCTCTTTCCAAGAAGAGGATCCACACCAAGAAGAAAAGCTGAAGGAAGACATGGACACGAGAAGAGAAGCTGCCACAAGAAGAGAAGCTGCCCTGAGAAGAGAAGCTGCCACAAGAAGAGAAGCTGCCCTGAGAAGAGAAGTTGCCCCGAGAAGACTGAAAGAAGAGACGGACGCGTGGAGAGATGCTGCCACGACAAGAAGACTGAAGAGAAGAGAAGATGTGAGGCTCCAAAGAGTGAGGAGCCATGTGAAAATCTCTGAGAGAGAGAGAGAGAGAGACCCCACAACCCAATGTAACCTGCCCCAATAAAGTAAAACCACCTTTGAGCCACCGATGATGTAGGCCACGTGGTAGATGTATGTGTGAGCACTTTAGTCAAGGTCGCGGGCACTTATAGTAGCCTTGGACACATTGAGAGAGAGAGTGTCAAGGACTATGGAGTTTAGGGACTTGAGGCACTGGTCGCGAACTGTCAAGTAAGAAAGAAACTTGATACAGGGTCCAGGTGTGCTGAGATAACTTGAGGGGAGGAGTAGACACTGGTCACGGACTGCTAAGTAAAGGGTGGCAAACTTGGTATAGGGTCTAGGTGTACTAGGAGTATTCACTTGAGGGGAGGTGTTGAAATATACAAGTGAATAGGGTGTGTGTGGGAACAAGCTCTTGGATAGAGGCTGTAAAAGAGGAGATGTAATTGTGAAAGAACCTGTGAAAAGGTTAGGAGAATCTACTGGGAGAGAATAATGGGTAGCATGAGGGAATTTAGGAGTGTGGAGATATTCTGGGAGATATTCAGGGAAAAGAGAAGAGGTGGAGAGAATCAGGCAAGAGGTGGAGATATTCAGGGAGTGAATCATGGAGAAATCAAGGGGATTTGATGCTTGATGTAAACACTATAAATTGAGGCATAGCCCTAATGAGAATTTGCTGGTTTTTGAGTATCCATGCCTACATTAATCTATCTGCTAATTATTCACTAATTACGTCTTAATCATTTCTTAATCACTTTGTTAATCATGTTGATTCTAGTGTATGATCCACCATAGCTCATCATTATGCTCAAATTTCAACACCCATGGGCAATCATGAAACCACCAACTGCTACCATCAAAGATCTCCACAAGCACAAGCCCTACTCCAAGTCTTGAAACCCTAAATAACTCATGGCATTGCTAGGACCAGTACTACATAATGCACCTCAACCCCATGACATGAAGTGGCTTAAAAAGGGATTCTTAGGGTAACCAACAGTTCCCTTACCACCCCCAATACTACCACCACATCCTCCACTACCTTGAATCACCCCCGTGTCAGTTGAATTTGATAGAGACCTTTGAAGAGGGTGATGAGGGGGAAGATGCTGAAGGTACCGCCTTTAAGCACTTCAAGTCAAATAGTCCACCCTTCAAGATCCTAAGTCACTATGTGATTGAGGGAGAATGAATGTACTTTGTGTACCTATAACAACCCCAACCTTGCGTGGATAGGACTTGAATAACATGGCCAAACGACCACCCATGAAATGCTATTATTGTATAGGACCTCAGCGAGACGAGTAGTTAAATGTCCGATCAAAAAATGGATGGCTGGTACTCGAGTGAGTACCTCACCTTAACTCTCTTATGGAGAGGGTGTGGAATGGACCATACTTATAAGGACTATCCATTGAGACAAGTGCAAAGGGAAAGAACATGATGCTAATCCTAGCACCAAAAATAACTTGCTAAGTTTACGAGATGGCTTCATACATATGGTCTCTCTTAATGCAGTTACCAGAATGCAAAGTAGAAGAAGGGCCACAACCCATGCTGCTACCTATTGAGGCATCGACCTCACAAAGTTAGGGATGCATAGAACATGCATGGACTCTATCCAATTAGGAAGTCTCAGAAGAAGGGCCACAACCCATGCTGCTACCTATTGAGGCATCGACCTCACAAAGTTAGGGATGCATAGAACATGCATGGACTCTATCCAATTAGGAAGTCTCAGAATCGTGTGCAATGAGGTGCTCACTCACTAAATAAAAAGGCCAAGAAGATAGGCAAAGGGTATAGTTGAGTGGTCATAAAGAGTGGGTGCAATGATGTGACAACCACCAATGCATCCACCTCATCATTGGATGAGGAAAAGATGCTACCTTCAACCCCTTTATTTAGAGGACAAATAGACCCCCCTCAGCTACCTTGGAGGCTACCCAAATCCCATTGAAGAGAAAGAAAGGCTGAAGGCTGCTTAGGGGCTGGTCAGGGAATGTCAATGTCAATTAGAGAAGGAACCTCAAATAGTGCACCTTGAAGAATGTCCTCATATCTTCAACGTAAGACAAACTAAGGTAACCCAACAATATAATAGGAGTCAGCTCACGACAATGACCAAGCACTCTCTGAGAGACCCCCTTGAATGGTAGAACCAACAACCATGGATACCCCTCACTAGGGAAACCTGGTTACAGAGTATCTAAAAAACTTGAGAGTTAATCACCTAAAAAGAACAGACACGAAAGTCCAAGTTTTGATACTCTACACCCACAAGTGCCTAAACATGGCAAGGGTGATCCAACTTATGAAACTACATCCATTCCTAAAGACATTGCGGGTCTCTCCTCCTCCTATCTTCTCAAATCCAAATATCCATTAGCACCTTACTCCAAGGTAGCCCAAGTCTATGGAAGGATTTGAAGGATTAGATAGAAGGATGCATAGGATCAGGAATGCTAGAACCTACGGAATTATAAAGCTCTGATAAGACTGATGAGGATGGATTCATATAGAACTACAAGAAATCATCATCGTCCCCACTATTCGAGTCAACAAAATAAGGTAATAATTTGAAGGATGTGAACTTAATGCAGCACTAACCCTAACCTTTTGTTGCCTTCAAGTTACCCGTATCCTAGACGGAGGAGCGAGAGTGTGCATTGCTACTAAACAATGCTGGAAGAAATGGGGTGCACTTGCCATGGATGACACAGCTTTACTTTGTGAAACTTGTTGATGGAGCCACCGCAAGGTCCATAGGCCTTCTATGGGATCTAAAGATAGAACCAACTTTTGACACACCTTTGTGGGTGATGAACTTTGGACAATAGTCTATTTCTACGATTGCATCCTAGGTCGCCCCTTCATGTGAGAGAAACCAAAATCATCCACGATTGGGACACGGATCATATTTGCATCTGGAAGAACGATCAAACAGTAAAGGTCAACCCGTGCACTTGGAAAGTCCATCATCCCGTGAGTGGCCAAACTTTACCAGAAGGTTCAATAACAACACAACCCAATCCACTAGAGTCCACTTGTGCGAAACATTCGATAAGATATTAAATGGGTGGGAGAATGAAAAATTTGTGCCTCTTCCAATGCTATAATACTCTAAGAATTGGATGCATATCCTTGCTACCTTGGGCATACTTCCAAGATGCATGGGTACCAAATTTACTACAGATTGATGCACGCAAAAAATCCCATTCCTCTACATGCTAAGCGCCACTTGCATGCCCGATGCCACAAGCCATGATCCTGAGAGTGGTGGTGGATGGAGAACTACATAAGCCATTTTACTGGGAGGACATTTGCACAAAACTCGTAAGCCGAATGGTTTTTTCAAAAAATATGCATATGTCTTCTCGATTAAGTCAGAAGAAAATTGGCAAAAATGTGTTGGTGCTTTCAACATACATGCTTACTTCTTCCAAGTTTGGAAAAAGGAACTTGCCGACATTCCCATTTTGGTGAGTATGGTCACCTCCAAACAGAAGGAACCCGCTAATTCCCAATGTGAATCTCAAAAGGTTTTCCACTCCATGTGCAAAGCACAAAACAAAAAGTAAGCGGTGATTGTGCCCAAAAATAATGGTAAAGTGCACGTGCGCATGGACCTCAAAACGATTAATGTTGACCCTAGAAGATCATTATCCACTGCCTTTTCACAGAGCATGTTCTTGAGGGAGTCACTAGAAAGGAAGCATACAAATTCCTTGATGGATTTTTCGGTTACAATCAAGTGTTGTTCGATCCAAAGTATCAACATAAAACAACTTTTTCTACTTAATAGGGCATGTATGCGTACCGAGTCATGCCAAATACCTTCCAATGCCTAATTTGCATGGCCTACAAGGAATATCTTCAAAAATTCCTTGAAGTCTTCATGGATGACCTCTATGTCAACTCTACGTGGAAAGCACAGTTAGAGTGTTTACTAGAGACATAGTGACTCTACCTAGTCTCTCTCAATCCTCTCAAGTCACAATTTTGGTTTCGGCATGGAGTTATATTGGGACACATTGTCTCAAAACACGGAATCATGGACAACAAAAAAGTGCCACTCATTCTTGAGATACCACCGCCAACACATGCTTTGGTGCCCCATTGAGGATTAGAAGGTTCTTTAGGGCCTTGTTTTCTAGATAGGAAGCCACTTGGTAGTCATCTTAAGTCTTTTGTTGTGAACGTGGATTGTCCAAGGTTTAGGGGAGTTGATGGAGAGGATCTAACTAGGTTTCTGAGACAGGTGCAGTTGTTTTTGTCTTTTGAGAAATAAATATTGTGAAGTGGAATTGTTGAAAGCATTTCCTTTGTTTCTTGAGGACCATGCATACAGGTGGTATAAGGATCTATAGGATGATTTGAGAGATAGTTGGGAATTGTTGGAAGAAAGGTTTCTTCAGAGGTTTGGAAGCAAATTAACTCCAAATGAAACCTGGACTAAGGTAATTGTGTGTATGATGATGAATGTGCAGCTGATTTTTGGTGTAGAGATTTGACAAAGCATGGTATTCATGCGAGAGAGCAGTTATGAATTTTGAAGATATGTCTATGCATGAGTTATATGGTGCTTATACAAATATGTTTAAGTTGCAGACATTGATCAATCAGTTGAGCCCTATGACGAGGGAGACATTGGAGTATTAGAGACCTAAGATCTTGAAAGAAGCTCTTGAGACTACTTGCAGGAAGGAGAGGAAGCCCAGGTTCTATGTAGGTTTGAGTCACCCATTTGCTATTCAGGGCATTGAATTTGTGGATGCAGCTTATGATAGAATTTTGGAATCAAGAGGTTTGTAGGTACAAGAAGAATTTGGGATGTCAGATTTAGTGGAGGATCATGATGTGTCTCATATTTTTGTGGGCCTAGATGCAGTGTCATGCAATCTGAAGGATGATGATGAAGAAGTTGCTGCTAGTATAGTTTTTGAGTCTCAAGAGAATGAAAGATTGGTTGAGAATGATGATGACCAATTGGGAGATGATGATTGGTTGGGAGATGATGATCAGTTGGGAGATGATGCAGTGTCATGCTATCTTAAGGATGATGATTGAAGAAGAAGTTGCTGCTAGTATAGTTTTTGAGTCTCAAGAGAATGAAAGATTGGTTGAGAATGATGATCAGTTGGGAGATGATGCATGTGTCAATGTCAAGTCACTTCAAGAGATCTTCGACACAAGGAAAAATGCTTTGCTAGATGTGGAGAGCCTTGAAAAGATTCCTAAGGTCTTCGATCTAAGGATATTAAAAAGTATGCTTTGCTAGATGTAGAGAGCCTTGAAAAGATATACTAAGGGGACACAAGGGACTGAAGTTTGTTGTTGAGGGTGATGAGAGTGATATGAATGTTGAAGTGGCTCTTTGGATTTTCCTTCTGATGTTGATGATTTTCCTAATTTGGGAGATGGTTTCTTTGAGAGAGAAATCATGTAAGATGTTTTTGCAAAGTTTGTTGAGCATGAAAAAGCGTATGGCAAGATGATTGACTCATGTGGTGATCCTATTGGGGATGATGTGGGAGGTACTATAGTTTGTTTAAATGAAGCATTTGCAAGTGTACCTCATTTTGGGTTGTCAATTGTTGTTGCCAACAGCAAGCATGAAGGATTTGTTTGATAATTGTAATTCTTATAGTTGCATATGGTGGTGTGAGAACTTATGAGGATTTGGAAAAACCAAAAGCACAGGTGATTGGTCATCATGAAGAAGAAGACTTGGGTGTTAAAAGATTGGTATAAAAGTGATGATACCAAATGGTTTGCCTCAATCGTCGACACTGCTCGCGCCAGCTTGTGAGATTCATGCTCAAGACACAGAGAGTGTTAGATATTTTTCGACCTCGCATGTCAGTTATGTTAAAGCTTCCAGCGGAGACTAGGTTTTGCACTCACTTTTACACTTTTGAGTCTCTTCTTCGAAATAAAGATGCAGTTTGCAAAACATTTACATGCATGACATTTCATGACCGAGAGAGCACTCAACCAAAAGTGAAAGAGAAAATCAGAATCTTGAAGGCAGCGCTTACGAGAAGAAGTTGGTGGAACAGTGTGATGGATGCATACCATGTAATGATGCCTGTTATGTATGCCATACGAAATCTTGATCAAAGAGCACCTAATCTCGGGAAAGCATGGATGCAATGGTGGACTGTCCAATAGAGTTTGGAGTGTCCTGAGAAATTAGAGCATTCAGTGGTGGAAAACCAATGGAGTGTACCATTCTCCACAGTAGACAAAGCAAAGTCCTATTGAAGTACTTCCATGCTAGATGGATTGGAGCGCATTCACCACTACACAGTGCTGCTTATATGCTAGATCCTAAATACTGGGATATGGATTTGATGTCCTACGTTGAGGTGGTTCAAGATTTTTATAAAGTGGTAAACACTTTTTATAATAATGTTGATGATCGTGTAAAGTGCATAAAGGAGATGACCTCATTTCGATTGAAAGAGGGTTTATTTTCCAACTCCCTTGTTCAACAGATCGCTAAAGAGTAGCCTGCATGGAAGTGGTGGATGATGAATGGTGGTGAGCACTATGCTTTATTGCGCAACCTTACGATGAAGGTTCTAAGTCAGTGCTCTTCAAACTCAGGCTCAGAAAGAAACTGGAGCATGTATGTAAGATTCCTCCCCCACCCCCTTTTTGATGTCTAGTATCTTTCCCTGTAATCAATCCCTCTTCAGAAATATAAAGACCTTGTTTCTATCTGTTTTAGCCTAGAGAGAGAAAAATATTCTAGAGAGAGAATATTCAGATTTTGAATATTTTTGGATAGAAAAATATCTCTTCTAATTCAGATGAGTTCCCCTGAAACAGAAATTCAAAAAGAATTTTCCAATGTGCAATTGGAATTAATTGAAAATAGCTATAAAGAACCTTAGCCTAAGGGTCTAGATTTTCAGAAATCTTTAGACTATGGTCCAATTAAGGTTCCTATGGACCAATAGCATCAATCCATGTGTAGGGAGGAGATAAATCCAACTTGTAAAAAAGAAAATACCCAAAAATGAGTAAATGCTCACATGAGGTGAAGAGTTGAAAATGTACAAGGTTTATTAGTAAAAAACTATGAGCAATATTAAAAATATGACATATGTAAGGAAGGGGAATTCTTTAAAGGAGGTGCATATTTCACATAAGATGAAGAGTTGAAAATGTACAAGGTTTATTAATAAAAAATTATGAGCAATATTAAAAGTATGACATATGTAAGGAAGGGGAGTTCTTTAAAGGAGGTGCATATTTCACATAAGATGAAGAGTTGAAAATGTACAAGGTTTATTAGTAAAAAACTATGAGCAATATTAAAAATATGACATATGTAAGGAAGGGGAGTTCTTTAAAGGAGGTGCATATTTCACATGCTTGAATGAGTTTTAAACTCATAAAAATTGAGATATTTCATCTCTCCTCTCTCCTCATTCAAGTCTAGTTCCAAAAAGTTAGCTTAACTGACCTAAAAATGGTCAAATATTGACCAAACTGATTTAGAAAATTCTAGAATCAGTTTGTTTGGTTAGGAGCTCAATTTTTCCTATAAATAGAAGCCTCCCCCTTGTTGAAAAATATATAGTGTTTATGCATCGTTACTCTACTCCACCTAAGCCAAGAACTGTGAATTCATTTAATAATTCACTAGTTTTTGGAGCTTCCCTCTTTCTTCAATCCCCATTAGTGGCTCCATCAACATACTTAACCAATTGATTGGTTGGGGGCCTCTACCGTGAACAAAGAATCAAGCAAGTTGTAAGGTAATTAGTGAATATTGATCTTTCTATAATTTCTCAATGTTTCTCTCTTCTCAACCCCTCTCAAGCTTGAGAAGTTTAATTGGTATGGTTTTTTTTTAAATGCTATTGAAGTTTGAATAGTAGTGAAGAGTTACATAATTTAATAAATGCTATTGAAGTTAATTTTCATTTATGTTTAAATTCTAATGATTCTTATGTAAATTCTCTCTCTCACTCAAGAAATGGTCATACTCATGACCCATTCTCAATCCAAATCAAGCTTTTCATAAAGCTTTTCCTTAACCCAAGATAAAGCTATGCTTGAGGCCAAATTAATGGCTTTTTCTTATGCTTTTAGTTTATGTATATTGATGATTCAATCCATTATGGATTGAGGATCCAATTAGAGAATCATTTTAATTATTTCCTTAATGATAAGCTTTATCCCTTAGAAAAATTGAGATTTATCAGTCATAGCAGCGGAGCTATGGCAAAATTTTTATAAAAATTATGCATAAAAAATTTTCATTCAAAGCATAAAAAGAGGACTTCCTACCATATTCTAGGAATCATCATCCTAGATTAATTGATAGAATTTCATTATAATCATGGAGAAATTAAATTTTAATATTATGCATAAAGGATAAATTTTTATATCAAAAGTGTTATTTTTACCATTTTTATTTTCATGCATAAAAGTATGCATAATGGATAAATTTTTATATCAAAAGTGTTACTTTTATCATTTTTACTTTCATGCATAGAAGTATGCATAAAGGATAAATTTTTATATCAAAAGTGTTATTTTTACCATTTTTATTTTCATGCATAGAAGTATGCATAATGGATAAATTTTTATATCAAAAGTGTTACTTTTATCATTTTTATTTCATACATAAAAGTATGCATAAAAGAAAATTTTTATATCAAAAGTGTTACTTTTATCATTTTTAATTTTCATGCATAGAAGTATGCATAAAGGAAAATTTTTATATCAAAAGTGTTACTTTTATCATTTTTAATTTTCATGCATAGAAGTATGCATAAAGGAAAAAATTTTATATCAAAAGTGTTACTTTTATCATATTGGATTTCATGCATATAGGTATGCATAAAAGATATTCTTTTTATACTAAAAGTATGATTTTCCTCATAAATGGATTTTATGCTTAACTTAGATACATAAGAGAAATTTTTTTATTCTAAAAGTGTAATTCCTACCAAATTGAATTTATGCATAAGAAGATGCATAAAAGATTGATTTTTTAATTCAAAAGTGTCATTCTCATCTAAATTGAATTTATGTATAGAAAAATGCATAAAAGATTAAAATTTAATTCAAAAGTGTCATTTTCATTAAAAATGAATTTATGCATAGGAAGATGCATAAAAGATTGATTTTTACTTTGAAAGTATTAATCTCCTTAAATAGAATTTATTCATAAATAAATGTGTAAAGAAATCTTATATCAAATGTAAGAATTCTCTTGTATTCTATAAATAGATAAGAGATGTGATAGGATGTGATAAGAGATGTGATAAGATGCTTAGGAAATAAGTTAGGAGGTGATAAGAGATGTGATAAGAGGTGTGATAAGAGGTGATAAGATGCTTATGAAATAAGTTAGGAGGTGATAAGATGAATTAAGATGTGTATGGGGGGATGAGGTAAGAAGTGTATGTGATAGGATAAGATGTATATGGGTTGTGATAGGGCAAGAATGGATGTGATGTAAAAGATTAGATGTGAAGGTATATGGGGTTATATAAATGGGAATGTGGAAATGGATGTATGTATGTGGATGTGTGGATGTGGAGATGGGAGTGTGGATGTATGAACGTGAAAATGGATATATGCATGAAGATATATATGCATAGATGTGAATGTGGATGTAGATGTGGATGTATAGATGTGAATGGATGTGGATGTATAGATGTGAATGGGAATGTGGATGTGGATGTATGTGAATGTGGATGTAGATGTGGATGTATAGATGTGAATGTGGAATGTGGATGTGGATGTATGTATGTATGTGGATGTAGATGTGGATGTATAGATGTGAATGGGAATGGGGATGTGGATGTATGTGAATGTGAATGTAGATGTGGATGTATGGATGTGAATGTGGATGTGGATGTGGATGTATGGATGTGGATATGGATGTGTATGTATGAATGTGGATATGGGATGTGGATGTATAAATGAAGATGTGAAAATGGAGATAAGCATGTAGATGTGGATGTATGAACGTGAAAATGGATATATGCATGAAGATATATATGCATAGATGTGAATGTGGATGTAGATGTGGATGTATAGATGTGAATGGATGTGGATGTATAGATGTGAATGGGAATGTGGATGTGGATGTATGTGAATGTGGATGTAGATGTGGATGTATAGATGTGAATGTGGAATGTGGATGTGGATGTATGTATGTATGTGGATGTAGATGTGGATGTATAGATGTGAAAGGGAATGGGGATGTGGATGTATGTGAATGTGAATGTAGATGTGGATGTGGATGTGGATGTATGGATGTGGATATGGATGTGTATGTATGAATGTGGATATGGGATGTGGATGTATAAATGAAGATGTGAAAATGGAGATAAGCATGTAGATGTGGATGTATGGATGTGAATGTGGATATGGATGTGGATGTATGGATGTGAATATGGATGTGAATATATGATATGTGATGTGAAGGAATTTGAAGTGAAGAGATGGAAAATGAGGTGATTGGATGAGTACACATATAAATGGAATGTGGAATAAGTAATGTGGATTAATGAGGAACAATGTGGAAAAATGAGAGTTAATATAGAAACTGTATTTGTAAACTGTTTGTAAATGCTGTTTGTAAATGGCTGTTTTATGTCAAGAATGCTGGGGAAGCATTTTGACCGTCTTGTGATTAAGGTCGTGGAGACCTAACTGATAAAGTTGCAACTGCTGACGGAGAGTCAATGGAGGACGTCTCGCGTAGCAAGGTCGACCGAGGTCTTGACCAGCCTCGGTTCGATTAAAATGGTGAGCTTCCGGTACGGTGGATGAGGGACCAAGGAAGCAGCCTATGAGTGAAGCGCTAGGTCACCTGCGAAGGATCCTAGAGGGTGCTGACCATACGGTGCTCGGGCTCTGGGTCGCCTAGGATACCCACGCGTGCGTCGAGGAAGATATTGGAACAAGGAGTAAGAGTTGTTTTGTGAAACCGGGCATGGATCTGGTTGACTGACCTTGCTGGTCCTCAACGGATGAGTCCATGGCTCTTTTATATGGATCTGTTGGTTGATCTTGCTGATCTTCAACGAGAGTCCATCTTGATAAGTGATTATATTGCCGAGTATTATGGGCTAGGAACTATGGAAACGGCCTCTGTGTGGACAGGTGGTGAGCGTTCTAGTTGCCAATGATGCCATAGATACTCTGATGAAGGAATGATGGGAAATTATGAATCAACTGGATAAATTGGGAGATTGTGATCAGTGGTACTATGGTTTCATTAAAGGATTGTTTTAAAGTTAGCTGATGCTAAGAAAAAGGCAATTTTCATATTGGGTGTGTAAGTGGTGTGGCTAGTTTTATGTTTGCATGAAATTCCGGCTAGGGGGCCTTGGAACTCTTTTCCTTGGTACCCGGGACAAAACCTAACCAAATTCCAAATTGGATCCCATCACTACAGTGGTTGGGCGGTTGGCTAACCCATGGGATTGGATGGGGTTAGGCTGGACTGATGGATCCATAAATCGAGACTCAACTTTGTTTTTACGATAGATAAAGTAAATCCCGGATAGAAATTGTTCTATGGATAGGAATCAACGGCTGTGCCTCTTGATGGGGAAAAAAGCGTTGATCCCAATGATCCAAGTGCAAGTTTCTACCTTGATTTGACCAAGTACCGTTAAAGGTGTAGTCAGATCAGTTGATCCGTAATGATCTTGACTACGTTAGAGTAAAGAGTTATCCTGGTGGAATCGCCCATGCTTTCCGAGTAAAGGGAGTTTTTCCAGTTTTGGTTTTGGACAAACCGACGGATTAGTCTCTTGTCCGGATATCCGTGGGCGAGGCCCCGAATGTGGGACCCCTGCCCCGCGCGAGGAGTGCTACTTCTGCTGCCAGTATCGTGAATCCGTTGCTCGGTGGGAACAGGGATCTCACAGTTGGTATCAGAGCCGCTTTTGAAAGCTAATAAAGATAATTAAATTCTTATCTGAAATTGGTAATAAGAATTCAGAAACAGCATTTTCATAATGTATTTTCATCCCGTAAGCTTCTTTAATGAAGAAATTTTAATCAAAGAAATTGTTTTTATAGATGGAAGTTCCACATTTATCTGGTATTCCCGACCTCACCCAGTCTCAAGATATGATTGCATTTGCCTTCGAGCATCTCATCTCTTCCGCTTCAACTCAAACAAGCCGAGTAAGACTTGCACGCCATTTCAAGGATTTATATTTTCCTACCCCAGTGGAGAGAATACAACATAAGTGGGTTGCAGGGCAATATGTCCACGCTCATTGCAACCGCCGTACAATGCTGTGGCAGAATCTCTCATTGACTATGATCCTGTTAAAGCTGAAAATGGTGCGTGGTGTCATTCTATATCATTCGACACCTCGAAATTTCAGACTTTCATGTCAAATTTATAGACTCCTTAGTCGATTTATCCCTAAGGAGAAAATAATAATTTCCTTCGCAGTTAGAGAACTTATGTAACAGGGCATGACTATGGCCCAGTACCGTCGTCTTATACGTCTCTCGAAGAGATTTTGAATTTTGGAGCCGAACCACTCTATGTAATTATTGCAACTTGTATATAAATATACAAATGTTTTTTTTTACGGACGATCGGATAAAGAAAAATCTATTTATCAGACTTAAGTCATAGATCTCCAATAAGATCAACTGAGGAGCAAATTATGTCAAAAGTTTATCAAGACGCACAAAAAGGTTGTAATTGTTTGATATAATTCATACAAATTGTTAATTCAAATTGAAATTCGTAAATTAGTAATTGGGTCTTCAATTGGAAGTACCGCAATTATATGGAACCCTGACTTGCTTGAGACCTAGACATGATGGTATTTACCTTATAGTTTCGAGTATCATGACTATCCGTATATACCAAGGGTATAACTGCAGCTCTTTACCGATAGTATATACGAGTAAATCTAAGACTTGAAATTATAAGCGTTAATGCTATCCAGATGATGATTTCGAATGTGGTTGATATGATTTTTAATTCTGTTTGAGAATTGATGAATTGAATTGGATTCTGATTGAAAAATGACGATTTTCGAAATTTAGTTGAAATGTAATAAGCTGAGCGAAACCACAATGAGGATGAATGGGACGAGTCCCAGTGATGATATTCATAACTGGAATGATGATAATGATTTCAGCAAATCACTATGAGATTAGTGGATTGTGCTGTCAGATTGCTACTGTTAACACTTGAGACGGTAGATTAAGTTAAGGGATGACAAATTGAGAACTTGCTTAACTAAAATTCCTATGGAGGAATGTTCAGAAGGAAAATTTTCAGACTAATGGACCATTATCGTGTTAAAGATATGAATGATATGATCTGAATGAATTGTTATTTAATGATGAGTTCTATATAAGGGATAATTATCCCCGTATTCTGTTGGGTTGACCAGAATATAAGGAACCCCAGAATAAATTGGATCTTAAGAAAAAGAGTTGTCCTCTACCTTGCGAGATGAGGACATCTCGCACTTTTCAAGTGGGGTAGAATGTAAGATTCTCCCCCAGCCTTAGAGGTATACAGGAGTAAGAATCTCCCTTTCTGATCTTATAATTATTCTCTCTCTAAAATAAAAGAAAGATTCTGTTTAAAAAAGGAAGAACCTTTTTCCTGAATACTTCTCAAGAGTCCCACCTGTTTTAAGATTCAGAACAATGAGTTCAGAAGGAGAATCGATGTTTTGGATATCAAGGTTTTGGTCTTCATTCGAGTACGGCCCAAAAGAAGTTCTTTATCTCTTGGGAAGAAGTTATCTCCCAGATATTGTGGACCAAAGAAAGTAGGTGATTTAGCTTACGAGCTTCTTTTATCTCCTCATCTCAAAGTTTGAATGCCTTCTATAGAAAAATGTGCCAAACCCAAATCATGGAAAGACGGTAAAACTTCAGTGGCAAGTTACCGTTGGCTTCTAAGTTACGCTAGCTCCTTCCTTTATATAAGTCGTAACTTTTACTTGTCGTTCACAGTAATCTTACTTCCATCGATCTCCTTTCTTTCTTAATCTCCTTCATGGCTTGGCAACAAGAATTAGTTTTATCCATGATGATTTCTCACCTTCAAGACGCAAGGGAGTCTGTGAAGAAAGATTTTATAGAGCAGTATGAGCGCTCACTTTTCCCTCACTTGGGAACTTCTGTAGCGCAGACAAAATGGCGGACCTATCAAGACATAACTAGGGTAACACCCTGGGGTCAGCAGCACTTTCGTAACAATGTCCGCTTGGCCATGGTTATTGAAGCTTTGGGTTTGGGTCCCCGATACTACTGCGTCATGAGATCAAGGCATCCTGGGTTTTCTGAGCGGGTCTTCTTACTGGCGTGTTTTCTTCCTCATGAGAAGATATGCCTTTACCCCGTTTTTGGCTTGCCTCTCAGAGGTCCTTTTCTTAGAACACCTCATACCACTGAGATAGGCGCAGCAATAACCCACAGAATCATTCCCATAGATGAGTTACCTTATACTTGTGCAGCTTGTGAGGACTGCTTTTGTGACCATATGATGGACGGGCTTATGGAAGTGTAAAGAGTTCCTCTATCTTTACTGTATAAGTTCCGAGAATGAATAAAGTTTAAATCTTGTTCGTATTTTGAATCTTGCTCTCTTTGAGACTTTTTCTTGGTGGTTAATCCTGATTTAAATTTTTCTCTAAGTCTCATAATTCGTGCATCTTGCGAAATTATCCCAGTTTGCGAGATGAGGACATCTCGCGTTTTTTAAGTGGGGTAGAATGTAAGATTCCTCCCCCACCCCCTTTTTGATGTCTAGTATCTTTCCCTGTAATCAATCCCTCTTCAGAAATATAAAGACCTTGTTTCTATCTGTTTTAGCCTAGAGAGAGAAAAATATTCTAGAGAGAGAATATTCAGATTTTGAATATTTTTGGATAGAAAAATATCTCTTCTAATTCAGATGAGTTCCCCTGAAACAGAAATTCAAAAAGAATTTTCCAATGTGCAATTGGAATTAATTGAAAATAGCTATAAAGAACCTTAGCCTAAGGGTCTAGATTTTCAGAAATCTTTAGACTATGGTCCAATTAAGGTTCCTATGGACCAATAGCATCAATCCATGTGTAGGGAGGAGATAAATCCAACTTGTAAAAAAGAAAATACCCAAAAATGAGTAAATGCTCACATGAGGTGAAGAGTTGAAAATGTACAAGGTTTATTAGTAAAAAACTATGAGCAATATTAAAAATATGACATATGTAAGGAAGGGGAATTCTTTAAAGGAGGTGCATATTTCACATAAGATGAAGAGTTGAAAATGTACAAGGTTTATTAATAAAAAATTATGAGCAATATTAAAAGTATGACATATGTAAGGAAGGGGAGTTCTTTAAAGGAGGTGCATATTTCACATAAGATGAAGAGTTGAAAATGTACAAGGTTTATTAGTAAAAAACTATGAGCAATATTAAAAATATGACATATGTAAGGAAGGGGAGTTCTTTAAAGGAGGTGCATATTTCACATGCTTGAATGAGTTTTAAACTCATAAAAATTGAGATATTTCATCTCTCCTCTCTCCTCATTCAAGTCTAGTTCCAAAAAGTTAGCTTAACTGACCTAAAAATGGTCAAATATTGACCAAACTGATTTAGAAAATTCTAGAATCAGTTTGTTTGGTTAGGAGCTCAATTTTTCCTATAAATAGAAGCCTCCCCCTTGTTGAAAAATATATAGTGTTTATGCATCGTTACTCTACTCCACCTAAGCCAAGAACTGTGAATTCATTTAATAATTCACTAGTTTTTGGAGCTTCCCTCTTTCTTCAATCCCCATTAGTGGCTCCATCAACATACTTAACCAATTGATTGGTTGGGGGCCTCTACCGTGAACAAAGAATCAAGCAAGTTGTAAGGTAATTAGTGAATATTGATCTTTCTATAATTTCTCAATGTTTCTCTCTTCTCAACCCCTCTCAAGCTTGAGAAGTTTAATTGGTATGGTTTTTTTTTAAATGCTATTGAAGTTTGAATAGTAGTGAAGAGTTACATAATTTAATAAATGCTATTGAAGTTAATTTTCATTTATGTTTAAATTCTAATGATTCTTATGTAAATTCTCTCTCTCACTCAAGAAATGGTCATACTCATGACCCATTCTCAATCCAAATCAAGCTTTTCATAAAGCTTTTCCTTAACCCAAGATAAAGCTATGCTTGAGGCCAAATTAATGGCTTTTTCTTATGCTTTTAGTTTATGTATATTGATGATTCAATCCATTATGGATTGAGGATCCAATTAGAGAATCATTTTAATTATTTCCTTAATGATAAGCTTTATCCCTTAGAAAAATTGAGATTTATCAGTCATAGCAGCGGAGCTATGGCAAAATTTTTATAAAAATTATGCATAAAAAATTTTCATTCAAAGCATAAAAAGAGGACTTCCTACCATATTCTAGGAATCATCATCCTAGATTAATTGATAGAATTTCATTATAATCATGGAGAAATTGAATTTTAATATTATGCATAAAGGATAAATTTTTATATCAAAAGTTTTATTTTTACCATTTTTATTTTCATGCATAAAAGTATGCATAATGGATAAATTTTTATATCAAAAGTGTTACTTTTATCATTTTTACTTTCATGCATAGAAGTATGCATAAAGGATAAATTTTTATATCAAAAGTGTTATTTTTACCATTTTTATTTTCATGCATAGAAGTATGCATAATGGATAAATTTTTATATCAAAAGTGTTACTTTTATCATTTTTATTTCATACATAAAAGTATGCATAAAAGAAAATTTTTATATCAAAAGTGTTACTTTTATCATTTTTAATTTTCATGCATAGAAGTATGCATAAAGGAAAATTTTTATATCAAAAGTGTTACTTTTATCATTTTTAATTTTCATGCATAGAAGTATGCATAAAGGAAAAAATTTTATATCAAAAGTGTTACTTTTATCATATTGGATTTCATGCATATAGGTATGCATAAAAGATATTCTTTTTATACTAAAAGTATGATTTTCCTCATAAATGGATTTTATGCTTAACTTAGATACATAAGAGAAATTTTTTTATTCTAAAAGTGTAATTCCTACCAAATTGAATTTATGCATAAGAAGATGCATAAAAGATTGATTTTTTAATTCAAAAGTGTCATTCTCATCTAAATTGAATTTATGTATAGAAAAATGCATAAAAGATTAAAATTTAATTCAAAAGTGTCATTTTCATTAAAAATGAATTTATGCATAGGAAGATGCATAAAAGATTGATTTTTACTTTGAAAGTATTAATCTCCTTAAATAGAATTTATTCATAAATAAATGTGTAAAGAAATCTTATATCAAATGTAAGAATTCTCTTGTATTCTATAAATAGATAAGAGATGTGATAGGATGTGATAAGAGATGTGATAAGATGCTTAGGAAATAAGTTAGGAGGTGATAAGAGATGTGATAAGAGGTGTGATAAGAGGTGATAAGATGCTTATGAAATAAGTTAGGAGGTGATAAGATGAATTAAGATGTGTATGGGGGGATGAGGTAAGAAGTGTATGTGATAGGATAAGATGTATATGGGTTGTGATAGGGCAAGAATGGATGTGATGTAAAAGATTAGATGTGAAGGTATATGGGGTTATATAAATGGGAATGTGGAAATGGATGTATGTATGTGGATGTGTGGATGTGGAGATGGGAGTGTGGATGTATGAACGTGAAAATGGATATATGCATGAAGATATATATGCATAGATGTGAATGTGGATGTAGATGTGGATGTATAGATGTGAATGGATGTGGATGTATAGATGTGAATGGGAATGTGGATGTGGATGTATGTGAATGTGGATGTAGATGTGGATGTATAGATGTGAATGTGGAATGTGGATGTGGATGTATGTATGTATGTGGATGTAGATGTGGATGTATAGATGTGAATGGGAATGGGGATGTGGATGTATGTGAATGTGAATGTAGATGTGGATGTATGGATGTGAATGTGGATGTGGATGTGGATGTATGGATGTGGATATGGATGTGTATGTATGAATGTGGATATGGGATGTGGATGTATAAATGAAGATGTGAAAATGGAGATAAGCATGTAGATGTGGATGTATGAACGTGAAAATGGATATATGCATGAAGATATATATGCATAGATGTGAATGTGGATGTAGATGTGGATGTATAGATGTGAATGGATGTGGATGTATAGATGTGAATGGGAATGTGGATGTGGATGTATGTGAATGTGGATGTAGATGTGGATGTATAGATGTGAATGTGGAATGTGGATGTGGATGTATGTATGTATGTGGATGTAGATGTGGATGTATAGATGTGAAAGGGAATGGGGATGTGGATGTATGTGAATGTGAATGTAGATGTGGATGTGGATGTGGATGTATGGATGTGGATATGGATGTGTATGTATGAATGTGGATATGGGATGTGGATGTATAAATGAAGATGTGAAAATGGAGATAAGCATGTAGATGTGGATGTATGGATGTGAATGTGGATATGGATGTGGATGTATGGATGTGAATATGGATGTGAATATATGATATGTGATGTGAAGGAATTTGAAGTGAAGAGATGGAAAATGAGGTGATTGGATGAGTACACATATAAATGGAATGTGGAATAAGTAATGTGGATTAATGAGGAACAATGTGGAAAAATGAGAGTTAATATAGAAACTGTATTTGTAAACTGTTTGTAAATGCTGTTTGTAAATGGCTGTTTTATGTCAAGAATGCTGGGGAAGCATTTTGACCGTCTTGTGATTAAGGTCGTGGAGACCTAACTGATAAAGTTGCAACTGCTGACGGAGAGTCAATGGAGGACGTCTCGCGTAGCAAGGTCGACCGAGGTCTTGACCAGCCTCGGTTCGATTAAAATGGTGAGCTTCCGGTACGGTGGATGAGGGACCAAGGAAGCGGCCTATGAGTGAAGCGCTAGGTCACCTGCGAAGGATCCTAGAGGGTGCTGACCATACGGTGCTCGGGCTCTGGGTCGCCTAGGATACCCACGCGTGCGTCGAGGAAGATATTGGAACAAGGAGTAAGAGTTGTTTTGTGAAACCGGGCATGGATCTGGTTGACTGACCTTGCTGGTCCTCAACGGATGAGTCCATGGCTCTTTTATATGGATCTGTTGGTTGATCTTGCTGATCTTCAACGAGAGTCCATCTTGATAAGTGATTATATTGCCGAGTATTATGGGCTAGGAACTATGGAAACGGCCTCTGTGTGGACAGGTGGTGAGCGTTCTAGTTGCCAATGATGCCATAGATACTCTGATGAAGGAATGATGGGAAATTATGAATCAACTGGATAAATTGGGAGATTGTGATCAGTGGTACTATGGTTTCATTAAAGGATTGTTTTAAAGTTAGCTGATGCTAAGAAAAAGGCAATTTTCATATTGGGTGTGTAAGTGGTGTGGCTAGTTTTATGTTTCCATGAAATTCCGGCTAGGGGGCCTTGGAACTCTTTTCCTTGGTACCCGGGACAAAACCTAACCAAATTCCAAATTGGATCCCATCACTACAGTGGTTGGGCGGTTGGCTAACCCATGGGATTGGATGGGGTTAGGCTGGACTGATGGATCCATAAATCGAGACTCAACTTTGTTTTTACGATAGATAAAGTAAATCCCGGATAGAAATTGTTCTATGGATAGGAATCAACGGCTGTGCCTCTTGATGGGGAAAAAAGCGTTGATCCCAATGATCCAAGTGCAAGTTTCTACCTTGATTTGACCAAGTACCGTTAAAGGTGTAGTCAGATCAGTTGATCCGTAATGATCTTGACTACGTTAGAGTAAAGAGTTATCCTGGTGGAATCGCCCATGCTTTCCGAGTAAAGGGAGTTTTTCCAGTTTTGGTTTTGGACAAACCGACGGATTAGTCTCTTGTCCGGATATCCGTGGGCGAGGCCCCGAATGTGGGACCCCTGCCCCGCGCGAGGAGTGCTACTTCTGCTGCCAGTATCGTGAATCCGTTGCTCGGTGGGAACAGGGATCTCACAATGTACAAATATATTCACAGTACTATTTGCAATGGACTTCTTGCAGATCGAGCAGATAAACTTGTTTACATGTATAGCAATGAAAAGATCTTGCGATACATTGAAAGAAGCGAGTGAATGAATGATATGAGATGTGAATGGATGAGACGTGATGTGATGTGAATGAGGATAAGAATGAATGAGATGAGATGTGAAATGAATGTGACGAGGTGTGATGTAAATTGAAATAGATCTAAATGAATGAGGTGTGATGGGATGGGAATATGGGTTGATGCGAGTGGATGAGATGTGATAAGGGTAAATGAGGAAAGATGTGATGAGATGAAAAATGATGTGATTGGATGAGAATAGGAATACATATGAATTGGACATGGATTAAGTAATGTGGACAAATGTGGAACGATGTGAAAGACGAGAGTTCATTATAGAAGCTATATTTATGACCTATTTTTAAATGAGTGTTTTATGTCAAGAATGCTGTGGAAGCATTTTGACCATCTTGTAATTAAGGTCGTGGAGACCTAACTGATAAAGTTGCAACACAGCTGATAGAGAGTCAACGGAGGATGTCTCGCGTAGCAAGGTCGGCCGAGGTCTTAACCAGCCTCGGTTTGATTTAAATGGTGAGCTTTCGGTACAGTGGATGAGGGACCAAGGAAGCAGCCTATGAGTGAAGCGTTAGGTGAGCTGCAAAGAATCCTAGAGGGTATTGACCATACAGTGCTCGGGCTCTGGGGAGTCGCCGAAGATACCCACACGTGCGTCGTGGAAGATATTGGAACAAGGAGTAGGAGTTGTTTTCTGAATTCGGGCATGGATCTGTTTGATTGACCTTGCTAGTCCTCCTCAACGGAAGAGTCCATGGCTCTTTTATATGGATCTGTTGGTTGATCTTGCTGATCTTCAACAGAGATTCCATTTTTGATATGTGAATATATTGCTAGTTACTATGAGCTAGGAACTATCGAAAAGGCCCCTGAGTGGACAGGTGGTGAGCATTCTGGTTGCCAATGATGCCATAGATACACCGATGAAGGATTGATTAGAAATAAGGATTCAACTGGAGATTTTGAGAATTATGAATCATGATCAATGACACTATGGTTTCATTAAATGACTGTTTTAAAGATAGTTGAATCTATGAAAAAGGCAATTTCATATTGGGTGTGTAAGTGGTGTGATTGGCATTAAATTTGCATGAATATCCGGCTAGGGGACCTAAGAACTCTTTTTCGTGGTACCTGGGACAAAACCTAACCAAATTTCTAAGTGGATCCCATCACTATAGTGGTTGGGCGGTTGGCTAACCTATGGGAGGCTGGACTGATGGATCCGTAAAATGAGACTCAAGCTTTCGCTCTATAATAGAGGAGAAAAATTAACAGAGCAGCAAAGAATAACTTGGAGAAGCCCAACATTTACACGTCCTAGGAGTGCAGGCACACACACAGCTTTGTGAGAAAGCACCCATGTGATTTTCAACAAAAAGCAGCGACGAGTGCTTCCCGAGTACAAAAGCAAGGGCCTAACTTTGCGTATGGAACTCCTCCTTTATTACTCATTTCGTAAGTAATCATTTCTTCTTCTCTTTCATTTTGTTTTGTACTATATTATTTTCTTTAACTAATTGGATATTTTCTTAATTGTTTTTTGTAGAGGGAGGTTGTTGGGCATGACCCAACAAAGGAGGAGTATGACTATGGGAGGTTGTTGGGCATGACCCAACAAAGGAGGAGTATGACTATGGGTACAAAGCCTCCCATCTGTAATTGTGGGCGTGGATGCATACACAAGGCGTACGCTTCGATGAGTCCGTTTTGGGGACTCAAGAAGATGAGGTAAGTGAGCTTAAACCATTCTCTTTTCTACATCTAATTTTATTTTAATGCCCTTGCGTACCTTGCGCTTGATGGCAAGTATGTAGGATGAAGGGGAAGATGAAGAGGAGGATCCTGATTATGAGCGTGAAGCGATAGAAGCAAGTCAAGAGGACAAGCAAGATGATGATCATGATCACTTAGAATCCAATGAGGATTCCAGTTAAATACCTCTTCATTGCAAACATTTTATGTATATATGGCCAAAGGCCGAAGGGGAAGATGAAGAGGAGGATCCTGATTATGAGCGTGAAGCGATAGAAGCAAGTCAAGAGGACAAGCAAGATGATTCATGATCATGATCACTTAGAATCCAATGAGGATTCTAGTTAAATACCTCTTCATTGCAAACATTTTATGTATATATGGCCAAAGGCCCAACACTGTGAAATATAATAAATTTTGGGCTCAATTGCATTCTCCACAATCTGTGTTTCTTATGTTTGTGTCTGTGTGTCATACAACTAAAAATGTGACTCTGTTTTGATATAAAAAAAGTGCTGGGGTAGACTAGGGAGTCCTGTGCAAACTCCATAATTTGCTCCCCAGCTCTCTTTTTTGCTGTGCAGATCTTTCACAGCTGAGCAGCGAAAATAGCAGTGAAATATCATTGCTGAGAGCAGTGTAATTTCACTTTGGGACAGTGAAATATCATTGCTATTTTCACTACTAAGCAGCGAACCCATTACAACAAAAATAGCAATGTTTCTAGAAGTGAAAATAGCCTGACATCTATCTATCCTTTTAGTTATAAAAATGCTGCTATTTGCGCTGCTACATCCTCATTCTGTTTTGTAGTGGTAATTTTTCTCAAAGTTGTACACCACCCACTCATGCACTATATGTGAGATCCCTGTTCCCATCACGCAACAGATTCAGGGTACTAGCAGCGGAAGTAGCACATCATGCGTGGGTAGGGGTCTCACACTCGGGGCCTCGCCCCCACAGATATCCGGACAAGAGACTAATCCGTCGGTTTCTCCAAAACCGAAACCGGAAAAACTTCCTTTACACGGAAAGCATGGGTGATTCCACCAGGATAACTCTTTACTCTAACGTAGTCAAGATCATTACGGATCAACTGATCTGACTGCACCTTTAACGGTACTTGGTCAAATCAAGGAAGAAACTTGCACTTGGATCATTGGGATCAACGCTTCTTTCCCCATCAAGAGGCACAGCTGTTGATTCCTATCCATAGAACAATTTCTATCCGGGATTTACTTCATCTATCGTAATAATAGAAATTAAATCTCGATTTATGGATCCATCAGTCCAGCCTAACCCCATCCAGTCCCATGGGTTAGCCAACCGCCCAACCACTGTAGTGATGGGATCCAATTTGCAATTTGGTTAGGTTTTGTCCCGGGTACCAAGGAAAAGAGTTCCAAGGCCCCCTAGCCGGAAGTTCATGCAAACATAAAACTAGCCACACCACTTACACACCCAATATGAAATTGCCTTTTTCTTAGCATCACCTAACTTTAAAACAATCCTTTAATGAAACCATAGTACCACTGATCACAATCTTCCAATTTATCCGGCTGATTTATAATTTCCAATCATTCCTTCATCAGAGTATCCATGGCATCATTGGCAACTAGAACGCTCACCACCTGTCCACAAAGGGGCCTTTTCAATAGTTCCTAGCCCATAATACTCGGCAATATAATCACTTATAAAAATCAAGATGGACTCTCGTTGAAGATCAGCAAGATCAACCAACAGATCCATATAAAGAGCCATGGACTCATCCATTGAAGACCAGCAAGGTCAATCAACCAGATCCATGCCCGGTTTCACAAAACAACTCTTACTCCTTGTTCCAATATCTTCCTCGACGCACGCATGGGTATCCTAGGTGACCCAGAGCCCGAGCACCGTATGGTCAGCACCCTCTAGGATCCTTCGCAGAGAGCAGGTGACCTAGCGCTTCACTCATAGGCCGCTTCCTTGGTCCCTCATCCACCGTACCGGAAGCTCACCATTTTAATCGAACCGAGGCTGGTCAAGACCTCGGCCGACCTTGCTACGCGAGACGTCCTCCATTGACTCTCCGTCAGCAGTTGCAACTTTAATAGTTAGGTCTCCACGACCTTAATCACAAGACGGTCAAAATACTTTCCCAGCATTCTTGACATAAAACAGCCATTTACAAACAGCATTTACAACAGTTTACAAATACAGTTTCTATATTAACTCTCATTTTTCCACATTATCCCTCATTAATCCACATTACTTATTCCACATTCCATTTATATATGTACTCATCCAATCACATCATTTTCCATCTCTTCACTTTAGATTCCTTCACATCACATATCATATATTCACATCCATATCCACATCTATACATCCACATCCACATCCACATTCACATCCATACATCCACATCTACATGCTTACCTCCATTTTCACATCCTCATTTATACATCCACATCTCGTATTAACATTCATACATACACATCCATATCCACATCCATACATCCACACCCACATGCATACATCCACTATCACGTCCTCATTCATACATACATCCACATCCACATTTCCATTCACATCTATACATCCACATCTACATCCACATACATACATACATCCACATCCACATTCCACATTCCACATTCACATCTATACATCCACATTTACATACATCCACATCCACATTCCCATTCACATCTATACATCCACATCTACATCCACATACATACATACATCCACATCCACATTCCACATTCACATCTATACATCCACATCTACATCTACATCCACATTCACATACATCCACATCCACATTCCCTTTCACATATATACATCCACATCTACATCCACATTCACATTTATGCATTTACATCCTCATACATCCTCATGCATACATCTACATCCACATTCACATCTATGCATATACATCTTCATGCATACATCCATTTTCACATTCATAAATCCACACTCCCATCTCCACATCCACACATCCACATACATACTTCCATTTTCACATTTCCATTCATATAACCCCATATGCCTTTACATCTAATCTTTTATATCACATCCATTCTCGCCCTATCATATAAAAACTTATCCTTTATGCATACTTCTATGCATGAAAATAAAAATTGATAAAAATAACACTTTTGATATAAAAATTTATCCATTATGCATACTTCTATGCATGCAAATAAAAATGGTAAAAATAACACTTTTGATATAAAAATTTATCCATTATGCATACTTCTATGCATGAAATAAAAATGGTAAAAATAACACTTTTGATATAAAAACTTATCCTTTATGCATGATATTAAAATTCAATTTCTCCATGATTATAATGAAATTCTTTCAATTAATCTAGGATGATAATTCCTAGAATATAGTAGGAAGTTCTTTTTTTATGCTTTGAATGAAATTATTTTATGCATAATTTTTATAAAAATTTTGCCATAGCTCCGCTGCTATGACTGATAAATCTCAATTTTTCTAAGGGATAAAGCTTATCATTAAGGAAATAATTAAAATGATCTCTAATTGGATCATTAATCCATAATGGATTGAATCATCAATATACATAAACTAAAAGCATAGAAAAAAGCCATTAATTTGGCCTCAAGCATAGCTTAATCTTGGGTTAAGGAAAAGCTTTATGAAAAGCTTGATTTGGATTGAGAATGGGTCATGAGTATGACCATTTCTTGAGTGAGAGAGAGAAATTATATAAAAACCATTAGAATTTAAACATAAATGGAAATTAACTTCAATAGCATTTATTAAATTATGTAACTCTTCACTACTATTCACCAATTAACTTCAATAGCATTTAAAAAATCAAACCAATTAAGCTTCTCAAGCTTGAGAGGGGTTGAGAAGAGAGAAACATTGAGAAATTATAGAAAAGATGAATATTCACTAATTACCTTACAAATTGCTTGATTCTTTGTTCACGGTAGAGGCCCCCAACCAATCAATTGGTTAAGTATGTTGATGGAGCCACTAATGGGGATTGAAGAAAGAGGGAAGCTCCAAAAACTAGTGAATTATTAAATGAATTCACAGTTCTTGGCTTAGGTGGAGTAGAGTAACGATGCATAAACACTATCTATTTCTCAACAAGGGGGAGGCTTCTATTTATAGGAAAAATTGAGCTCCTAACCAAAACAAATTGATTCTAGAATTTTTCA
The DNA here is from genome assembly GCF_041138505.1 of Cibotium barometz. NCBI lineage: Eukaryota > Viridiplantae > Streptophyta > Polypodiopsida > Cyatheales > Cibotiaceae > Cibotium > Cibotium barometz. The sequence continues at coordinate 21,089,479 of NC_141100.1, forward strand.
AATCAGTTAGGTCAAATTTTGACCATTTTTTTGAATGAGGAGAGAGGAGAGATGAAATATCTTAATTTTTATGAGTTTAAAACTCATTCACGCATGTGAAATATGCACCTCCTTTAAAGAACTCCCCTTCCTTACATATGTGTCATAATGGAATCATTTTAATATTGCTCATAGTTTTTTACTAATAAACCTTGTACATTTTCAACTCTTCATCTTATGTGAAATATGCACCTCCTTTAAAGAACTCCCCTTCCTTACATATGTGTCATAATGGAATCATTTTAATATTGCTCATAGTTTTTTACTAATAAACCTTGTACATTTTCAACTCTTCATCTTATGTGAAATATGCACCTCCTTTAAAGAACTCCCCTTCCTTACATATGTGTCATAATGGAATCATTTTAATATTGCTCATAGTTTTTTACTAATAAACCTTGTACATTTTCAACTCTTCATCTTATGTGAAATATGCACCTCCTTTAAAGAACTCCCCTTCCTTACATATGTGAATCATTTTAATATTGCTCATAGTTTTTTACTAATAAACTTTGTACATTTTCAACTCTTCATCTTATGTGAGCATTTACTCATTTTTGGGTATCTTCTTTTACAAATTGGATTTATCTCCTCCCTACACATGGATTGATGCTATTGGCCCATAGGAACCTTAATTGGACCATAATCCAAAATTTTTTGAAAATCTAGACCCTTAGGCTAAGGTCCTTTATACCCATTTCTAATTAATTCCAATTGCACATTGGAAAGTTGTTTTTGAATTTCTGTTTCAGGGGAACTTATTTTAATAAGATGAGATAATTTTCTATCCAAAAATATTAAAAATCTGAATATTCTCTCTCTAGAATATTTTCTCTCTCTAGGTTAACAAGTCTTTTATATTTCTGAAGAGGGATTGATTACAGGGGAAGATGCTGGACATTTTGAGAGGCTGGGGAGGAATCTTACATTCTCTTCCACTTGAAAAACACGAGATGCCCTCATCTCGCAAACTGGGGTAATTTTGCAAGATGCACAAGTATGAGACTGAGAGAATTTTTTTTAATTAAGATTAACCACCAATTAAAAAAGTCTCAAGAGAGTAAGGGTCAAGACAAGAACAAGATTTAAACTTTATTCATTCTTGGAACACATACAGTAAAGATAGAAGAACTCTTTACACTTCCATAAGCCCGTCCATCATATGATCACAAAAGCAGCACTCACAAGCTGCGCACGTATAAGGTAACTCATCTATGGGAATGATTCTGTTGGTTATTGCCGCGCCTATCTCAGTGGTATGAGGTGTTCTAACAAAAGGACCTCTGAGAGGTAAACCAAAAACGGGGTAAAGGCATATCTTTTGATGAGGAAGAAAATAGGCCAGTAAGAAGACCCGCTCAGAAAACCCAAGATGTCTTGATCTCATGACGCAGTAGTATCGGGGACCCAAACCCAAGGCTTCGATAACCATGGCCAAGGGGACATTGTTACAAAAGTGCTGCTGACCCCAGGGTGTTACCCTAGTTATGTCTTGATAGGTCCGCCATTTGGTCTGAGCTACAGACGTTCCCAAGTGAGGAAAAAGTGAGCGCTCATACTGTTCTATAAAATCCTTCTTCACAAACTCGCTTGCGTCTTGAAGGTGAGAAATCATCATGGATAAAACTAATTCTTGTTGCCAAGCCATGAAGGAGATTAAGAAAGAAGGAGATTGATGGAAGTAAGATTACTGTGAGCGACAGGTAAAAGTTACGACTTATATAAAGGAAGGAACTAGCGTAACTTAGAAGCCAACGGTATCTTGCCACTGAAGTTTTACCGTCTTTCCTTGATTTGGATTTGGCACATATTGATATGAAATACATTAAAAACTTTGAGATGAGGAGGTAAAAGAAGCTTGTAGGCTAAGTCACCTACTTTCATTGAATTCAGATATAAGGCCCAAAATATCTGGGGGATTACTTCTTATACTCTCCAAGAGATAAAGAACTTCTTTTGGGTCGTACTCGAATGAAAACCAAAACCTTGGTATCCAAAACACCGATTTTTACTTCTGAACTCATTGTTCTGAATCCTTAAAACAGGCGTGACTCCTGAGAAGAATTCTAGGGAGAGGGTCTTCCTTTTTTAAAACAAAATCTTTCTTTTATTTTAGAGAGGGAATAATTATAAGATCAGAAAGGGAGATTCTTACTCCTGTATACCTCGAAGGTTGGGGAGGAATCTTACATTCTACCCCACTTAAAAAAGTGCGAGATGTCCTCATCTCGCAAGGTAGAGGATAACTCTTTTTCTTAAGATCCAATTTTATTTTGGGGTTCCTTATATTCTGGTCAACCCAACAGAATACTGGGATAAATATCCCTTAGAACTCATCAACAATTCATTCAGATCATATCATTCATATCCTTAACATGGTAATGGTCCATTAGACCGAAAAATTTCCTTCTGAACATTCCTCCACGAGAATTTCATTCAAGTAAGTTCTCAATTTGTCATCCCTTAACTTGATCTAACGGTCAAGTATTATTAGTAGCAATCTGACAGCACAATCCACTACTTTCATAGTGATTTGCTGAAATCATTATCATCATTCTAGTTATGAATATCATCACAGGGACTCATCCCATTCATCCTCATTGAGCTGTTGCTCAGCTTATTACATTTCAACCAAATTTCAAGGATCATCATTTTTCAATCAGAATCCAAATCAATTCATCAATTCTCAAACATAATTAAAAATCATATCAACCACATTCGAAATCATCCTCTAGATAGCATTAACGCTTATAATTTCAAGTCTTAGATTTACTCGTATATACTGTCAGTAAAGAGCTGCAGTTATACTCTCGGTATATACGGGTAGTCACGGTCCTTGGAATTATAAGGTAAATACCATCATGTCTAGGCCTCAAGCAAGTCAGGGATTCTATATAATTGCGGTACTTCCATCTGAAGACCCAACTACCAAATTATGAATTTCAGTTTGAATATCAAATTGTATGAATTATATCACACAATTACAACCTTTTTGTGCTTCTTGATAAATTTTTGACATATTTGGCTTCTCAGTTGATCTTTATTAACCAATTCGCTCTGATACCAACTGTGAGATCCCTGTTCCCATCACGCAACAGATTCGTGGTACTAGCAGCGGAAGTAGCACATCATGCGTGGGTAGGGGTCTCACACTCGGGGCCTCGCCCACCACGGATATCCGGACAAGAGACTAATCCGTCGGTTTGTCCAAAACCGAAATCGGAAAAACTTCCTTTACCCGGAAAGCATGGGTGATTCCACCAGGATAACTCTTTACTCTAACGTAGTCAAGATCATTACGGATCAACTGATCTGACTGCACCTTTAACGGTACTTGGTCAAATCAAGGAAGAAACTTGCACTTGGATCATTGGGATCAACGCTTCTTTCCTCATCAAGAGGCACAGCCGTTGATTCCTATCCATAGAACAATTTCTATCCGAGATTTACTTCATCTATCGTAATAATAGAAATTAAATCTCGATTTACGGATCCATCAGTCCAGCCTAACCCCATCCAGTCCCATGGGTTAGCCAACCGCCCAACCACTGTAGTGATGGGATCCAATTTGGAATTTGGTTAGGTTTTGTATCGGGTACCAAGGAAAAGAGTTCCAAGGCCCCCTAGTCGGAAGTTCATGGAAACATAAAACTAGCCACACCACTTACACACCCAATATGAAATTGCCTTTTTCTTAGCATCAGCTAACTTTAAAACAATCCTTTAATGAAACCATAGTACCACTGATCACAATCTTCCAATTTATCCGATTGATTTATAATTTCCCATCATTCCTTCATCAGAGTATCTATGGCATCATTGGCAACTAGAACGCTCACCACCTGTCCACACAGGGGCCTTTTCATTAGTTCCTAGCCCATAATACTCGACAATATAATCACTTATAAAAATCAAGATGGTGAAGATCAGCAAGATCAACCAACAGATCCATATAAACAGCCATGGACTCATCCATTGAAGACCAGCAAGGTCAATCAACCAGATCCATGCCCGGTTTCACAAAACAACTCTTACTCCTTGTTCCAATATCTTCCTCGACGCACGCGTGGGTATCCTAGGTGACCCAGAGCCCGAGCACCGTATGGTCAGCACCCTCTAAGATCCTTCACAGGTGACCTAGTGCTTCACTCATAGGCCGCTTCCTTCATCCACCGTACCGGAAGCTCACCATTTTAATCGAACCAAGGCTGGTCAAGACCTCGGCCGACCTTGCTACGCGAGACGTCCTCCATTGACTCTCCGTCCAGCAATTTTTGCAACTTTTATAGTTAGGTCTCCACGACCTTAATCACAAGATGGTCAAAATGCTTTCCCAGCATTCTTGACATAAAACAGCCATTTACAAACAGCATTTACAACAGTTTACAAATACAGTTTCTATATTAACTCTCATTTTTCCACATTATCCCTCATTAATCCACATTACTTATTCCACATTCCATTTATATATGTACTCATCCAATCACATCATTTTCCATCTCTTCACTTCAGATTCCTTCACATCACATATCATATATTCACATCCATACATCCACATCCACATCCACATTCACATCCATACATCCACATCTACATGCTTACCTCCATTTTTACATCCTCATTTATACATCCACATCTCGTATCCACATTCATACATACACATCCATATCCACACTCGGGGCCTCGCCCACCACGGATATCCGGACAAGAGACTAATCCGTCGGTTTGTCCAAAACCGAAACTGGAAAAACTTCCTTTACCTGGAAAGCATGGGCGATTCCACCAGGATAACTCTATACTCTAACGTAGTCAAGATCATTACGGAATAGCTGATCTGACTGCACCTTTAACGGTACTTGGTCAAATCAAGGAAGAAACTTGCACTTGGATCATTGGGATCAACGCTTTTTTCCCCATCAAGAGGCACAGCCGTTGATTCCTATCCATAGAACAATTTCTATCCGAGATTTACTTCATCTATCGTAATAATAGAAATTAAATCTCGATTTACGGATCCATCAGTCCAGCCTAACCCCATCTAGTCCCATGGGTTAGCCAACCGCCCAACCACTGTAGTGATGGGATCCAATTTGGAATTTGGTTAGGTTTTGTCCCGGGTACCAAGGAAAAGAGTTCCAAGGCTCCCTATAGCCGGAAGTTCATGCAAACATAAAACTAGCCACACCACTTACACACCCAATATGAAATTGCCTTTTTCTTAGCATCAGCTAACTTTAAAACAATCCTTTAATGAAACCATAGTACCACTGATCACAATCTTCCAATTTATCCGGTTGATTCATAATTTCCCATCATTCCTTCATCAGAGTATCTATGGCATCATTGGCAACTAGAACGCTCACCACCTGTCCACACAGGGGCCTTTTCAATAGTTCCTAGCCCATAATACTCGGCAATATAATCATATATAAAAATCAAGATGGACTCTCGTTGAAGATCAGCAAGATCAACCAATAGATCCATATAAAGAGCCATGGACTCATCCATTGAAGACCAGCAAGGTCAATCAACCAGATCCATGTCCGGTTTCACAAAACAACTCTTACTCCTTGTTCCAATATCGTCCTCGACGCACGCGTGGGTATCCTAGGCGACCCAGAGCCCGAGCACCGTATGGTCAGCACCCTCTAAGATCCTTCGGCAGGTGACCTAGCACTTCACTCATAGGCCGCTTCCTTGGTCCCTCATCCACCATACCGGAAGCTCACCATTTTAATCGAACCGAGGCTGGTCAAGACCTCGGCTGACCTTGCTACGCGAGACGTCCTCCATTGACTCTCCGTTCAGCAGTTGCAACTTTAATAGTTAGGTCTCCACGACCTTAATCACAAGACGGTCAAAATGCTTTCCCAGCATTCTTGACATAAAACAGCCATTTACAAACAGCATTTACAACAGTTTACAAATACAGTTTCTATATTAACTCTCATTTTTTCACATTATCCCTCATTAATCCACATTACTTATTCCACATTCCATTTATATATGTACTCATCCAATCACATCATTTTCCATCTCTTCACTTCAGATTCCTTCACATCACATATCATATATTCACATCCATGTCCACATCCATACATCCACATCCACATCCACATTCACATCCATACATCCACATCTACATGCTTATCTCCATTTTCACATCCTCATTTATACATCCACATCTCGTATCCACATTCATACATACACATCCATATCCACATCCATACATCCATACCCACATGCATACATCCACTATCACGTCCTCATTCATACATACATCCACATCCACATTCCCATTCACATCTATACATCCACATCTACATCCACATACATACATACATCCACATCCACATTCCACATTCACATCTATACATCCACATTTACATCCACATTCACAAACATCCACATCCACATTTCCATTCACATCTATACATCCACATCTACATCCACATACATACATACATCCACATCCACATTCCACATTCACATCTATACATCCACATCTACATCCACATTCACATACATCCACATCCACATTCCCATTCACATCCATACATCCACATCTACATCCACATTCACATCTATGCATATACATCCTCATGCATACATCTACATTCACATTCACATCTATACATCCACATCTACATCCACATTCACATCTATGCATATACATCTTCATGCATACATCCATTTTCACATTCATAAATCCACACTCCCATCTCCACATCCACACATACACATACATACTTCCATTTCCACATTTCCATTCATATAACCCCATATGCCTTCACATCTAATCTTTTACATCACATCCATTCTCGCCCTATCACAACCCATATACATCTTATCCTATCACATACACTTCTTACCTCATCCCATGCACATCTTAATTCATCTTATCACCTCCTAACTTATTTCATAAGCATCTTATCACCTCTTATCACATCTTATACACCTCTTATCACATCCTATCACATCTCATTTCTATTTATAGAATACAAGAGAATTCTTATATTTGATATAAGATTTCTTTACACATTTATTTATGCATAATTTCCATCTAAGGAGATTAATACTTTCGAAGTAAAAATCAATCTTTTATGCATCTTTCTATGCATAAATTCATTTTAAATGAAAATGACACTTTTGAATTAAAATTCAATCTTTTATGCATCTTCCTATGCATGAATTCAATTTAGATGAGAATGACACTTTTAAATCAATCTTTTATGCATCTTCCTATGCATAAATTCAATTTGGTAGGAATTACACTTTTAGAATAAAAGAATTTCTCTTATGCATCTAAGTTATGCATAAAATCCATTTATGAGAAAAATCACACTTTTAGTATAAAAATAATATCTTTTATGCATACCTCTATGCATGAAATCCAATATGATAAAAGTAACACTCTTACAATAAAATAATCAACTTTTATGCATACCTCTATGCATGAAATTCAATTATGATAAAAGTCACACTTTTATAATAAAATAATCAACCTTTATGCATACCTCTATGCATGAAATTCAATATAATAAAAGACACACTTTTATAATAAAATAATCAACTTTTATGCATACCTTTATGCATGAAATTCAAATATGATAAAAGTAACACTTTTGATATAAAAATTTATCCATTATGTATACTTCTATTCATGAAATAAAAATGATAAAAGTAACACTTTTGATATAAAAATTTATCATTTATGCATACTTCTATGCATGAAAATAAAAATGATAAAAATAACACTTTTGATATAAAAATTTATCCTTTATGCATACTTCTATGCATGAAAATAAAAATTGATAAAAATAACACTTTTGATATAAAAATTGATCCATTATGCATACTTCTATGCATGACAATAAAAATGGTAAAAGTAACACTTTTGATATAAAAATTTATCCATTATGCATAATTCTATGCATGAAAATAAAAATAATAAAAGTAACATTTTTGATATAAAAATTTATCCATTATGCATACTTCTATGCATGAAAATAAAAATGGTAAAAGTAACACGTTTGATATAAAAACTTATCCTTTATGCATACTTCTATGCATGAAAATAAAAATTGATAAAAATAACACTTTTGATATAAAAATTTATCCATTATGCATACTTCTATGCATGAAAATAAAAATGGTAAAAATAAAACTTTTGATATAAAAATTTATCCATTATGCATACTTCTATGCATGAAATAAAAATGGTAAAAATAACACTTTTGATATAAAAACTTATCCTTTATGCATGATATTAAAATTTAATTTCTCCATGATTATAATGAAATTCTTTCAATTAATCTATGATGATAATTCCTAGAATATGGTAGGAAGTCCTCTTTTTATGCTTTGAATGAAATTATTTTATGCATAATTTTTATAAAAATTTTGCCATAACTCCGCTGCTATGACTGATAAATCTCAATTTTTCTAAGGGATAAAGCTTATCATTAAGGAAATAATTAAAATGATCTCTAATTAGATCATTAATCCATAATGGATTGAATCATCAATATACATAAACTAAAAGCATAGAAAAAAGCCATTAATTTGGCCTCAAGCATAACTTAATCTTGGGTTAAGGAAAAGCTTTATGAAAAGCTTGATTTGGATTGAGAATGGGTCATGAGTATGACCATTGCCATCATTGAAAGATTTCTCTTCAACCATGAGAAGAAGAGGAATTGAATCATTGTCATCACCTTCCTTTGTGATGAGTTTAAAACTCATTCAAGCATGTGAAATATGCACCTCCTTTAAAGAACTCCCCTTCCTTACATATGTGTCATAATGGAATCATTTTAATATTGCTCATAGTTTTTTACTAATAAACCTTGTACATTTTCAACTCTTCATCTTATGTGAAATATGCACCTCCTTTAAAGAACTCCCCTTCCTTACATATGTGTCATAATGGAATCATTTTAATATTGCTCATAGTTTTTTACTAATAAACCTTGTACATTTTCAACTCTTCATCTTATGTGAAATATGCACCTCCTTTAAAGAACTCCCCTTCCTTACATATGTGTCATAATGGAATCATTTTAATATTGCTCATAGTTTTTTACTAATAAACCTTGTACATTTTTAACTCTTCATCTTATGTGAAATATGCACCTCCTTTAAAGAACTCCCCTTCCTTACATATGTGAATCATTTTAATATTGCTCATAGTTTTTTACTAATAAACCTTGTACATTTTCAACTCTTCATCTTATGTGAGCATTTACTCATTTTTGGGTATCTTCTTTTACAAATTGGATTTATCTCCTCCCTACACATGGATTGATGCTATTGGCCCATAGGAACCTTAATTGGACCATAATCCAAAATTTTTTGAAAATCTAGACCCTTAGGGGCTAAGGTCCTTTATACCCATTTCTAATTAATTCCAATTGCACATTGGAAAGTTCTTTTTGAATTTCTGTTTCAGGGAAACTTATTTTAATAAGATGAGATAATTTTCTATCCAAAAATATTAAAAATGTGAATATTCTCTCTCTAGAATATTTTCTCTCTCTAGGTTAAAACAGTTAGAAACAAGTCTTTTATATTTCTGAAGAGGGATTGATTACAGGGGAAGATGCTGGACATTTTGAGAGGCTAGGGAGGAATCTTACATTCTCTCCCACTTGAAAAACGCGAGATGCCCTCATCTCGCAAACTGGGGGTAATTTCGCAAGATGCACAAGTATGAGACTGAGAGAAATTTTTTTTAATTAAGATTAACCACCAATTAAAAAAGTCTCAAGAGAGTAAGGGTCAAGACAAGAACAAGATTTAAACTTTATTCATTCTTGGAATACATACAGTAAAGATAGAAGAACTCTTTACACTTCCATAAGCCCGTCCATCATATGATCACAAAAGCAGCACTCACAAGCTACGCACGTATAAGGTAACTCATCTATGGGAATGATTCTGCTGGTTATTGCCGCGCCTATCTCAGTGGTATGAGGTGTTCTAACAAAAGGACCTCTGAGAGGTAAACCAAAAACGGGGTAAAGGCATATCTTTTGATGAGGAAGAAAATAGGCCAGTAAGAAGACCCGCTCAGAAAACCCAAGATGTCTTGATCTCATGACGCAGTAGTATCGGGGACCCAAACCCAAGGCTTCGATAACCATGGCCAAGCGGACATTGTTACGAAAGTGCTGCTGACCCCAGGGTGTTACCCTAGTTATGTCTTGATAGGTCCGCCATTTGGTCTGAGCTACAGACGTTCCCAAGTGAGGAAAAAGTGAGCGCTCATATTGTTCTATAAAATCCTTCTTCACAGACTCGCTTGCGTCTTGAAGGTGAGAAATCATCATGGATAAAACTAATTCTTGTTGCCAAGCCATGAAGGAGATTAAGAAAGAAGGAGATTGATGGAAGTAAGATTACTGTGAGCGACAGGTAAAAGTTACGACTTATATAAAGGAAGGAGCTAGCGTAACTTAGAAGCCAACGGTATCTTGCCACTGAAGTTTTACCGTCTTTCCTTGATTTGGGTTTGGCACATATTTATATGAAATACATTAAAAACTTTGAGATGAGGAGGTAAAAGAAGCTTGTAGGCTAAGTCACCTACTTTCATTGAATTCAGATATAAGGCCCAAAATATCTGGGGGATAACTTCTTATACTCTCCAAGAGATAAAGAACTTCTTTTGGGTCGTACTCGAATGAAAACCAAAACCTTGGTATCCAAAACACCGATTTTTACTTCTGAACTCATTGTTCTGAATCCTTAAAACAGGCGTGACTCCTGTGAGAAGTATTCTAGGGAGAGGGTCTTCCTTTTTTTAAACAGAATCTTTCTTTTATTTTAGAGAGGGAATAATTATAAGATCAGAAAGGGAGATTCTTACTCTTGTATACCTCAAAGGTTGGGGAGGAATCTTACACTATACACTAACACACATGCACTGTGAGCAATACTTTGAACCACGACATTGATAGCCCTCCTTAGTCAACTCTTTCTTGCATTGCATACTATTCTATTTTGTGATGTACATATAAGCAGGTAGGTGCTTGCACCATTCAAGCACAATAATTAAGCACCCTTACTTGTTTTTCCCATGCACATGCATTCGCATCCATCAACATCTGTACCTGAAACATTGGCTGTCCCATCACACATTCCACTAGCTCACCTCACTAATAACCGACATGTTTTCTACCTTCACCATAAAAAAACTCCCTAATGAATTTCCTCTCAACCCTTTCTAAACCAACATCAGCTACCTAGGTTCGAGGATGGACCTGGAACTGGGAGTTGGGAATGTTAACTCAAATTTAACAAGAACCACCAACATGCATCAAAATAATGCACACACCTGCATCTATGATAAGCTTGCATCCTGATCTTGGGGGTGCACTACTAAGAACCCCTATGTATCACGTGCATTCAAGGGGTATTTAAAAAACACCTTACCTGTGAATTTTTCATGAATAAAATGACCCCTTTGATCTCATGTCAAGATGAGCCATCTACAATGAACCAATAATGTGCACAAGCATCCAAGAGTCACTAAAGGATATACACACATACTGGGACGACCTCAAAGATCCTTGTCCACCCTCACTTATGTGTTGTCCACACCAAAGCAATGGAGAGTCACTAAAGGATGTGCACACATAATGGGGAATACCTAAATTATTCTTGTCCACCCTCACTTATGAATTGTCCACCTAATAAAGAATTAACAACATGTTCCAATCATTGTAATTTCAATATAATTATGCTTAATTATGTACTCAAGGAATGGCTGAGATAAGGAAAAGAGCTAGCATCATCCACCTAATTTGTGCTTAGATTAGCCTAGCAAAGTTAAGACAAGAAGTGTGCACCCAATTAGTTATTAGGTGTGAATGCCCAAACTTAGAACTCCCTTGTATATAAGTGAGTTTCTCTAATGGGAAAGGGACATTCCCTTGTGTGTTTATTGAGAGTGTGACCTTGCTCCTCGTGCTCTAGCTCTCTACCCGTTCCTCTTTCCCATTTGGTAATACTTGTGTTCTAGTGAGAGTGTGTGAGTAAAAGAGAGATTGTCATGATCTTGCAATACTTCGGAGTTCCAAGATCTATGTGGATAAATATTGTGGTGATAAAAGAGGAGGGTCTTCCTAGGTGATAGCTAGAATTTTTACGGTTACCTCTTTTATGAGATGGTGGTGGGTAAGCAACTAGATTCCAAACAGCATGTGAAAGGTAATCTCTCTTCACTTGGTTAGCCTTGAGCTAGTGCGTGTGGTGGGTTTGAGATTTCTAATCAATAAGGTATAGAAGTGGCATATTGGATATGGTAGCTAAGAGAATAGATTCAACAAATTCCAAGATAACTACTATCTTTTATAATTTGTCCATTAAGGCTAGATAGATGGAAGTGTTTGTGATTGAGATCTAATAATCATTACCACGTGGTGAAAAATATAGGGTGACTATGGGAAAGAACACATCATGCACACGTTTGGATTTTCACATTAAGGTTGGGGTAGATAGATCATACTATACATGCAAGCACCTACATTTTATATATTTATATATTTTTGGGTTATATGCAAACCATAAGATGTTTATACATCAAGATAATCTCAAAATAAAGGACCTAATCAGAATGTTTAGCACTACATAAACAATATGAAAAGGAGCTCTTTTAGTTGGTAGCTAAGTTGAATGATAATATTAATGAGAAGACTATGTTTTTTAATGACATCTATTTGTCCCTCTACTTGACTCTCCTTTATGTAGACAAAAAAATATATTTGTGTTTATTCTTACCTCCCTTGCATTTAAGTGTGAATGTTTACTTTAGAAAATTTACATGAGAATATGTACGTAGTGTGGAGCTCACCTATGCATTATAATCTAATATTGCCAATATATAATGTCATTGACATAATGTTGATATCAACTTTATTTAAATTAAGTTTTATATACTTTTTGCTACTTTATATCTTTCTAGGATAATCAACATGGTTGTAATGCAATGCTTTAGATGGAAATAACAAAATGCATTTATTTTTCTACTAATGTCAACCTCATTATTTTATATGCAGTTGATGTCATATCATAATCAACTTCCTCTATGAAGGTTTACATACTTTCTCTATAATGTTTTATAAAGCATATGATCTTTTTCTTATGAACTCTAAGGTATTCCAATGATGAAGAAGTTCATTAATTTAGAGTACCAAATGCATTGAAGGAATCGATGGACTATCCCAAATACAAATTGCACCATAGTTTAGCATAGATGTGGACATCAGGACCATTCTCTTGATTAAGGTCATTCACCACTGTATACTTCACTTGGAATTTTAAATATTCATTGCATCATTACTCAGCATCTCCTACACCTTCCCTGAGGAACTTGTCAATTATACACGTCCTAGAAGTAGAAAGATCGCATTGGAAAACCCCCATGAATGGCCAAAAGAGTGGGACATGAAACATGTCCTAGAAGTAGTAAGATTGAACTAGACAACCCCTTAAATGGCCAAAAAAGTGGGACATGCATTAGGCAAAATTTGGACTAAAACAAGGGCCCTCTAAGAAATGTCGTGCCAACTTTTTCTTCAAAATTGGTCTGATAGTTAATTTTTTGCAAATCAAATCAAAATTTGTCGGAGACTTTAGATTGGAAATCTACTCTTCGAGATCTTTCTGATGATTTATAGCATGATGGGAATTTTTGCATATTCAAGAAGTCTCAAAATTTGTGATGATGTGGCATGTTACACGCCACGTTATCACCAATTTGGGAACTTCTTGAATATGCAAAATTTCCCATCATGCTATTTAGCATTGGAAAGATCTCGAAGAGTAGATTCCCAATCTCGAAGAGTAGATTCCCAATCTATAATCTTTGACCAAATTTTGATTTGATTTAACCATCAGCCCATTTTTGTAAAAGAAAAAGCTGACATGGCATTTCTTAGAGGGCCCCTTTTTAAGTCCAAATTTTTCCTAATGATAGAGTCGCAAAGTAGGTTAAACCAATTAACTTATTCTCCTCAAACTAGGATTTCAAGGTTTCAATAGGATACAGATGATCTCTAACAAAATTTAGAGGATGATTCAGATCACCAAGAAGAAGATGAGGAATTGATGATGATACGTGTTGGGAGCTTACTCATGATGTTCTAATACCCTTGCTTATGTTGCCAAATGCCCCATTTGCAGAAGCCAAGCTTGAATCCTCAAGACCTAATAACATATGCAGAAGATGCCAAATAGTGCTTATTTTCGCTGACGAATGCTTAATACCTTTGCTCCAAATCTGATTACATACCTGTGATCATCCTCATCATCTTGTCCTACTGCCCATCCTATCCTAGTAGGACTAGTATTGACTGTAACAATCACAGGCCTGCCACACTCATAATCTACCTTCCTTAGAGTAGGTGATGATTGAAGTAGATATTTCAGCTTCCGCATAGCTTTAATATGTGCTGCACTCCACAAAAGTTTTTTATTTTTCCTCAAAAGTTGATAAAGAGGATCTGCTACATGTGCATAATGCAGGATCCATATAACATAAAAGACACATGCACCAAGAAATCTCCTCAGCTCTGTAACATTAATGCATATCTCTTTCATTCTTTGTATTGCATCTATCTTGGCTGGACAAGGTCGGCGTTCATTAGTACTACAAAGATGCCCCACGATTAGCACTTCACCAACCCCAAACACTGATTTCAATCCACATAAAGTAAGATTCACCTCTTCAAGCCTGGATAGAATCATATCACAATCTTTTATATGATTTGCCACAAACTTACGGCACCCTTTTGAATCCAAATCCCCATCTTTATCTTTCTCATCACAGCCTTTTATTGGCACATCATCCAGAAAAGGCACAGTTATTTGTGGTATGAAGTCTCGCAAGACTTTATTCATTCCATTCATCATATGCGCCACTGAGTTGGTGGCTCCCTGTGGTAAGGTACACATCCTTACCAATCCCAAAGGGGTTTTCATTGTGGTCAAGTCCCTGCTTTGTATATCCAGCTGGAACTGATCATATCCTGAATACACATCACCCATAGAGTATATAGCTTTTCTCGCAAATGCTTCTGCAAACTCGTCCACAATCGAACCTGCCCCCACATTCCTGATTGTGACATTGTTTACAGGTTGCATGTCTTGAATGAAGCGCAATGCTCCATTTTTCTTTAGCACGGTAAACCATCTGTTGGAATATGGAGCACATGATGGTTCCAAAATTCCCATCCTGATCTTTTCTTTTAGTAATTCCATCAGCTTTGGCAAGAGAGCCTTTGGTACTGGAATCGGCCATAGGTTCCAGGGCACATGTGGAACAGTGAAGATCACCATTGGTGCTATTATGCTTGGATCAACACAGCCTATCTCATGCGGCTGAAAAGCAAAGCGCTTCCCATGTTTTACAAGCATCTCCTCAAAGCACTCCTTTTCAACTGGCAATAGAAAATCCTTTTCACCAATCTTCAGCTCTTTTAGGGTTTCCTGTGTAAACTTATGCCCAATTTTCTTCGGATCTCTGAGATTCGGTTGCATAGAGGCTTCATCTATTTTCTCCTTGCTTCCTGGTGGCAAGGGCAAGGCAACTGGTTTCACCTTTTTTGCAACCGTTTTATACTTTGTATCAACATGAGCATCCATTTCACAATTCATGTTTTTACATTCCATCCCCTCAAATTCCCGGATTATATCATACATCCCCACAGATGACACCTCTATCATCTCATTCCCACCCTATAAGCATGCTCTTTCCATAGCAAAAAGCACACCCATAGTATCAACAAATGACACCTCATCAAGCACCCCTGAAATCAACTCATTCTTCTCCAAAAGACCTCACTGCTCAAGATTTTTTTGTTCATTTTGTACATGTCGATGCATGCCACGCTTCAAATCCTTGCTTTTTACAAAGTCCATAGCTAGAAAATCCCTGAAAACTTGCTGAAAAGTTATTTACATTGATTGAGTCCTGCGAGAACTCATTTTCCCTTGTACCATTGGAATCCCGCTTTACAATGGCACCTGGCCAAAATCCCTCATCTCCTTGTAGTTCATGAATTCGCTGTTTATCTTTGGGAGTGACTGTGCTCGAAGAGACTCACGGTTCCTTTCATGGTTAATGCAAACTGTCAAGAACTGAACAGCTTTCTTGCCATCTTTACTTCTTATTCTTGCATATGCCGAGCCATCATCCAAAACTTTTGTTTCCATCCTCACAGCTGTAATGTAGGGTTGCCCAAGGATGAGGGGATATGATGACATCTCCTGAACAAAGAAGTTCTGATCATCTTTCACATCCCCTATAGTTACCCTTACATTTGGATAGGCTGCATAGAGCTCTCCAGATGAGTTATTAGCTACTTTAATCATCCAACCATGATCTACATCCATTGGCCACTTACATTTGTTGTAGAGATTTTTAGCCATAAGATTTATTTCAGACCCATGGTCGATTAGAGTGACATACGGCTCTTCCTAGTCACCTATCTTGACAAGGGTTTCAGTGGTGGCCCTTGCCCAATGGCTCCTGGAGTAATGACTCTTTGTAAGAACTTCCTTTTCATCATCCTCATCCACAAAGCGCACTTGTCGTGCCCCTTCAGCAGAGTGATTACATTCCACCACATTCTCTCTCTCTGCCTTTTGCTGTACCTATACTCCATGAGTCTTGGAAGTGCTTGTCTCCCCTTGTGATGGAATAGATTCAATTATGGACTGCCTTTTCCTTCGTATAATATCAATTATCTCATCATGGAATTCTTTCTTTGCAATCCCCAAGACTTCCCCTAGTGTAAATTCCACTCTACTATTTAGAATCCTCTCTTCAAGCACCTTTTTGAGGTCTGTTGCGGCTTCAATATCAGATTGAAGCTTGTAGAGTTGACTTTTCCCTTTACCCTTCTCCTTCTCATGCTTCATTTTTGCTGGCACTTCTTCCATTGATACTTCTTGTGGAGGTCTGCTATGCGGTGGAGGCATATGTGATGGCCCAGGATCCTTCTTTTCACTACCACGGGTAACCCTTTTTGATGGCCCTCCTTCCTCATTTTCCCTTTTACGCTTCTCCTCTACCTGTGCCTCATTATTCTGGCATTTTGCAATGTAGGCATGAACAGATAAAGAATCCACAGGCTCTTCCCAGCCAGTCTCAAGACGTATACAGTCACCTGCCTCATGCAAAGCCTGTTTAGACACCTTCTTTGATGCAATTAGCTCCATTGTTGATGGCCAAAAATCTTCATTCTCATAATCTTCATCATTCTCAGATTCCTGCTTTGATTGACTAGCCTTTAACCCATAGGTTGCTACCTCAACCATAGAGATGGCATGGCTAGCAGCCATATCCTCAACCAGCGTTTTCATCCCTCCTTTCCCAAAGTTTGTGGTTAATGGAAGACCAGTCTCTTTAAGGTGGATTTTTCCATCTTTGAAAAACACAAGTTGATTTCTGAGGGCTTCCTTATAGCTAGCATAGTATTTCTTTGCATGTTCTGGGTCATCACACCATATACATTTGAATGTAAACCCTTCTTTGCTTTGAGGCCTTTGCATAGAAGACTGCCCTAATGGTAGCCCTTTTTCTTCAATCCTGGACATCTTCAATTTTAGGTCTCGCATGCCCTTAATAAGCTCATCCATCGGCTCTTCTACCTTTGGGATTGCAGCAGGTTTTGGTAGATTCTCGTGGGTAATAGTTATAGGAGTTGCCGAGCTCATCACCATTTTATCCCTCCTTCACTGCCGCTTTGCTAGCATGGTGACCGCATCCTCGACATCATTCTAATCATTCTTTAGCCCCTGCTCTGTATCCTTATCCTCAAGGAGAATTTCCAGTTTTTCTTGGAGATCTTTCCTAGCTGCTTGTAAGAAGAGCTCTATTTTTTCCCTGTCCAAGGTTGTGCACTCAATCCTTGACAGCTGGGCATAGCGCTTCTCAAAGTCTCTTAGCAACTCTGTGGCAGAAATTCCCATTTTGGGTTTTGTGACCCAGTCCAAGAAAGTTCGCTTGGTCACCCGCTCAGAATCCTCCATGAAATAATCATCCTTCAAAGCAAGCTTGAACTCCTCCTAATTTCTGCCACCATGTGCTGCCTGTAATCCTCTTATGCGCTCTCTTATTTCGGGAACACATACCAGCTCAAAGCTTCGAACCATATCCTCCTCAGTCACCCTGTTTAGCTCCATTTCCTTTGTGTAATTGCGCAGGTACTTTGTGATGTCTTTACCATCAAATTGATCCACCTTTTTCACAATTGACTGCAGTGCTTTAGTCATGGAAATTTGCCCCCTCTCAGCAGCTTGCTGCTATTGCATATACATAGTAAACATCTGAAACATTTGCATAACCCCGGGGTCAAAAAATGAACCCCTTGTCCCTCATGATTCTCAGCCATAGCTTCCCTACGTATTTCACCACACTCTCACCCCAGCAGTTTCACGTCGGGTTCACCAAAAAGCTGTCGTGATGTGGACGGTATCGCTGGGCAAGTGCGAGACTTCTGACTGTGAGAGTAGCTTCCAAAATCCCAGCAAGGAAACAAAAACACATAACTCTTCAAGGAGGATAAGACATCTCCATTTTTGATGATATATACATGTGCCAATTCACTTCAATACATCCCCAAATTCAACTTGATGATTGCACATAAATTATGTGTCAAGAGCATGACCAGTTCCAAGCATAGATCTCCCCACTCTTTTTCCAAATGCCTCAAACATATCACATGTAGGCATAACACAATCTACAAAAGATTTCCATATACATGTGACCATTCACATCACATATT
This sequence comes from Cibotium barometz, assembly GCF_041138505.1. NCBI lineage: Eukaryota > Viridiplantae > Streptophyta > Polypodiopsida > Cyatheales > Cibotiaceae > Cibotium > Cibotium barometz. The sequence continues at coordinate 21,108,312 of NC_141100.1, forward strand.
TCATATATTGCCAACTCCACCATTTCAAGATGACCCTTGATCTCATGAAAACCTGCTTTCAGATTCCAACAACTCACAAAGCAAAAGATGACATATGGCATATGTACAACATATTCATGTGATTTTAGAAAACTCCATGTCTAGCAATCCAAAATCCAACCAAGTAGCTTTTTACAAAATAAAATTCAAATCCGAGAAACTCTTTGTATTTTTGATGCTTTCTTATTCCAAGACTCTCCAAAACCATAAAAATCCCAAAGCCTTCTCGTCCCCAAAAACCTTATTCCAAGACTATTCGATTTTTTGAAATCATAAGTAACAAAAACAACAAAAATATTACTCATCTCAGAGTAAAAAAAAGAAGCGAATTCTTGAATTTTTGCTTTTTCCATATTTTGCTTCACTGCAGTATGCGCCAAAATCAGTATTCATCATGTATTGTGGGATTTTTGAAGATCATCTCATTCGATAGCGCTTCATTCCCTCTTTAATTCTAAACCCAGGATGCCCTATACAGTAGCCGTCATCACGATTTTTGAATCTCTGGTTGTATTCAGCTCCGGTTCTCTTTTTTTACACACCCCCTTCCATATGCGCCGTTTGCTTGGTTTTCTTCTCTTTCCCGCAAGAGATTCGGGCTCCATTCACTTTTGCAGCTAAAAATTCAAATTTCCCAGTTTGAAATACACTGCGCCTCCTTTTTTCTTGCTTAATATTCGGAAATTTCCTTTTTAAAAAAAAACTCCTTCGTATCTTTGCCATGCAAGCCACCACCTTGCGTCTGCCAGTTGCCCTCTTCTCAAGGCTCTTGTTGCCAAGCTAATTAGATCACCCTCTTGTCCACATACCCGGGTTCCTTCCATAGCCTCGCTCACGCATCCCATCACCAATCCAACTTCATGGCCTTGAATTCCATATGACCACCTATGTCCAGACACCTGGGTCTCCTCCTCTCCAGTTGCCTTATTCGCAATGCAAGGAGGTCTTCCCTGTTCAATTCTTCTACCCAGGGTAATACATTCCAAGTTGGAACTACTTCTTCAACTGGCATTACTGGCTTCTGACTATACATTAATTCTGCAGGCATGTATCCTTCACTGAGCTATGAGCTGTACGGTCAGCCCACAAAGCATATGGTAGCAGCCTTGGCCACTCTCGCATTCTTCGTCTGCATGCCTTAGCCAAAGCTTTAATGATTGGAGGACGTCCTCGCTCACTTTTACCATTTCCCTCAGGGTTGTAAGCACATGTTAGGGCCAATTTGATGCCAATTCTAGAGAAGAATTCCCTTGCTTCTTCAACATCTAGCTCACCCCCCTGTCAGCTGTTATTTTCCCAACATTAGGAACTCAATGGAGTCTTTTTGGGCCCTTTAATTTGCCATGAGGTTATGAAAACGTTTAACTTTTTGACAAATAGGAGCCCGCCATGTAAGCAAAAACCATTGGTGATTAAGAGAGGTGTAAGAGTGGTCAAAGGGTGCACTTTTCTCCCCAAAGGGGGGGGGGGGGCAATTTTACAATTTTCGGACCTCCATAACTTCTACATACAAGCTTCGATTTGAGCGGAGATTACAGATCCGTGATCTACGCATCAAGAGCTTTCCATAGATATGTTACATGATATGGTTTTATCTGCTAGATTTTAAATTCCATTTTCCCCCCAAAATTCAAATTCGAATAAAGTAGCCGTTTTGAAGCTTCTAATTAGAAATTAAGAGAAAAGGTTTGACTCCCTTAAACTGCCAAATAAAAGGGCCCAGGAAGACTCCATTGAGGTCCTAATGCACAACCATACCGGCAAATCACATCTTCCAAGAGAAATTTGCATATTGTTTCCGTACTCTTTGTTCTAAGAGCACGCCCTTCCACGTGATTTGTCAAATCTTCTCTTGCAAGTGCTATGTACCGCATCTGCCAAATTCCCAAAGGCATTGTAACTAGATCCACTACCCATTTGTAGTGCATGGCAGGTGGGTAGGTCGGTTGCAAGCCATCATGATGTCGCACATTTGAGTACATTTGACATATCATGCATGTTTCCACATATTGGGAAACATCCTTGTACATTCCTTTCCACCAATATCTTTCCTTTATTTTGGTAAAGGTGGCCCACACACTTCGATGTCCAGCCCAGAGATTCTCATGGAATTATTTCATGAGCTTCCCTTGAGTCTCTTTATCACATATGACTCTCTGTGGCATAGCATTCCTCTGCTTAGGATGCTTCCACAGGTACCCATCCTTTAGAAAATACCCATATGCTTTTCTGCGGATCCTCTTAAATTCTGAGTCAGACCAATTTTCCTGTCTTGTTTGAGTACTCAAGTATTGACCAATAAGCAGCCAATCTCCTTCATACATTTCCTCAGTAAAAGACTCAAGTGCATTTGATAGGCAAGTATGGTCCCCTTTTGTATATGCAGTAGTATAGATCTTTGTACCTACATCATCAATGTCACTAATCATCCCTTCTTCATCTTCATACCTGGCTCTTGATAGCATATCTGCAACTGGGTTATCTTTTCCTGCAATATGCTTAAACTCAGGATTTAGTGACTTGATATAGGCAATCCACCTAAGCCTAGCGATATCTCGAGTGGTGCAGCTTGCAATCATCCCAAGAAGTGGCAAGCAATCAGTTTCCACAAGTACAGATGCCCCAATAAGGTATTCTTTTTCACATTTTAGAGTAGTGACTATTCCCCATAATTCCTTTTTGATCTGCAGATATTTTCGCTGACGAATGCTTAATACCTTTGCTCCAAATCTGATTACATACCTGTGATCATCCTCATCATCTTGTCCTACTGCCCATCCTATCCCAGTAGGACTAGTATCGACTGTAACAATCACAGGCCTGCCACACTCATAATCTGCCTTCCTTAGAGTAGGTGATGATTGAAGTAGATATTTCAACTTCCGCATAGCTTTAATATGTGCTGCACTCCACAAAGTTTTTTTGATTTTTCCTCAAAAGTTGATAAAGAGGATCCGCTACATGTGCATAATGCGGGATCCATATAACATAAAAGACACATGCACCAAGAAATCTCCTCAGCTCTGTAACATTAATGCATATCTCTTTTATTCTTTGTATTGCATCTATCTTGGCAGACAAGGTCGGCGTCCATTAGTACTACAAAGATGCCCCACGATTAGCACTTCACCAACCCCAAACACTGATTTTAATCTAGATAAAGTAAGATTCACCTCTTCAAGCCTGGATAGAATCATATCACAATCTTTTGTATGATTTGCCACAAACTTGCGGCACCCTTTTGAATCCAAATCCCCATCTTTATCTTTCTCATCACAGCCTTATATTGGCACATCATCCAGAAAAGGCACAGTTATTTGTGGTATGAAGTCTCGCAAGACTTTATTCATTCCATTCATCATATGCGCCACTGAGTTGGTGGCTCCCTGTGGTAAGGTACACATCCTTACCAATCCCAAAGGGGTTTTCATTGTGGTCAAGTCCCTGCTTTGTATATCCAGCTGGAACTAATCATATCCCGAATACAGATCACCCATTGAATATATAGCTTTTCCTGCAAATGCTTCTGCAAACTCGTCCACAATCAGACCTGCCCCCACATTCCTGATTGTGACCTTGTTTACAGGTTGCATGTCTTGAATGAAGCGCAATGCTCCATTTTTCTTTGGCTCGGTAACCATCTGTTAGAATATGGAGCACATGATGGTTCCAAAATTCCCATCCTGATCTTTTCTTTTAGTAATTCCATCAGCTTTGGCAAGAGAGCCTTTGGTACTGGAATCGGCCGACCGCAGGTTCCAGGGCACATGTGGAACAGTGAGAAGATCACCATTGGTGCTATTATGCTTGGATCAACACAGCCTATCTCATGCGGCTGAAAAGCAAAGGCCTTCCCATGTTTTACAAGCATCTCCTCAAAGCATATCTCCTCAACTGGCAACAGAAAATCCTTTTCACCAATCTTCAGCTCTTTTAGGGTTTCCTGTGTAAACTTATGCCCAATTTTCTTTGGATCTCTGAGATTCGGTTGCATAGAGGCTTCATCCATTTTCTCCTTGCTTCCTGGTGGCAAGGGCAAGGTACCTGGTTTCACCTCTTTTGCAACCGTTTTATACTTTGTATCAACATGAGCATCCATTTCACAATTCATGTTTTTACATTCCATCCCCTCGAATTCCCGGATTATATCATACATCCCCACAAATGACACCTCTATCATCTCATTCCCACCCTGTAAGCATGCTCTTTCCATAGCAAAAAGCACACCCATAGTATCTACAAATGACACCTCTATCATCTCATTCCCACCCTGTAAGCATGCTCTTTCCATAGCAAAAAGCACACCCATAGTATCTACAAATGACACCTCATCAAGCACCCCTGAAATCAACTCATTCTTCTCCAAAAGACCACACTGCTCAAGATTTTTTTGTTCATTTTGTACATGTCGACGCATGCCACGCTTCAAATCCTTGCTATTTACAAAGACCAGTGACCCATAGCTAGAAAATCCCTGAAAACTTGCTGAAAAGTTATTTACATTGATTGAGTCTTGCGAGAACTCATTTTCCCTTGTACCATTGGAATCCCACTTTACAATGGCACCTGGCCAAAATCCCTCATCTCCCTGTAGTTCATGAAGTCTCTGTTTATCTTTGGGAGTGACTGTGCTCGAAGAGACTCACGGTTCCTTTCATGGTTAATGCAAACTGTCAAGAACTGAACAGCTTTCTTGCCATCTTTACTCCTTATTCTTGCATATGCCGAGCCATCATCCAAAACTTTTGTTTCCATCCTCACAGCTGTAATGTAGGGTTGCCCAAGGATGAGGGGATATGATGACATCTCCTGAACAAAGAAGTTCTGATCATCTTTCACATCCCCTATAGTTACCCTTACATTTGGACAAGCTGCATAGAGCTCTCCAGATGAGTTATTAGCTGCTTTAATCATCCACCCATGATCTACATCCATTGGCCACTTACATTTGTTGTAGAGATTTTTAGCATTCAAAGATTTATTTCAGACCCATGGTCGATTAGAGTGACATACGCCTCTTCCAAGTCACCTATCTTGACAAGGGTTTCAGTGGTGGCCCTTGCCCAATGGCTCCTGGAGTAATGACTCTTTGTAAGAACTTCCTTTTCATCATCCTCATCCACAAAGCGCACTTGTCGTGCCCCTTCAGCAGAGTGATTACATTCCACCACATTCTCTCTCTCTGCCTTTTGTTGTACCTATACTCCATGAGTCTTGGAAGTGCTTGTCTCCCCTTGTGATGGAATAGATTCAATTATGGACTGCCTTTTCCTTCGTATAATATCAATTATCTCATCATGGAATTCTTTCTTTGCAATCCCCAAGACTTCCCCTAGTGTAAATTCCACTCTACTATTTAGAATCCTCTCTTCAAGCACCTTTTTGAGGTCTGTTGCGGCTTCAATATCAGATTGAAGCTTGTAGAGTTGACTTTTCCCTTTACCCTTCTCCTTCTCATGCTTCATTTTTGCTGGCACTTCTTCCATTGATACTTCTTGTGGAGGTCTGCTATGCGGTGGAGGCATATGTGATGGCCCAGGATCCTTCTTTTCACTACCACGGGTAACCCTTTTTGATGGCCCTCCTTCCTCATTTTCCCTTTTACGCTTCTCCTCTACCTGTGCCTCATTATTCTGGCATTTTGCAATGTAGGCATGAACAGATAAAGAATCCACAGGCTCTTCCCAGCCAGTCTCAAGACGTATACAGTCACCTGCCTCATGCAAAGCCTGTTTAGACACCTTCTTTGATGCAATTAGCTCCATTGTTGATGGCCAAAAATCTTCATTCTCATAATCTTCATCATTCTCAGATTCTTGCTTTGATTGACCAGCCTTTAACCCATAGGTTGCTGCCTCAACCATAGAGATGGCATGGCTAGCAGCCATATCCTAAACTAGCTTTTTCATCCCTCCTTTCCCAAAGTTTGTGGTTAATGGAAGACCAGTCTCTGTAAGGTGGATTTTCCCATCTTTGAAAAACACAAGTTGATTTCTGAGGGCTTCCTTATAGCTAGCACAGTCTTTCTTTGCATGTTCTGGGTCATCACACCATATACAGCTGAATGTAAACCCTTCTCTGCTTTGAGGCCTTTGCATAGAAGCCTGCCCTAATGGTAGCCCTTTTTCTTCAATCCTGGACATCTTCAATTTTAGGTCTTGCATGCCCTTAATAAGCTCATCCATCGGCCTTTCTACCTTTGGGATTGTAGCAGAGCAGGTTTTGGTAGATTCTCAGGGGTAATAGTTATAGGAGTTGCCGAGCTCATCACCATATTATCCCTCCTTTGCTGCCGCTTTGCTAGCATGGTGACTGCATCCTCGACATCATTCTAATCATTCTTTAGCCCCTGCTCTGTATCCTTATCCTCAAGGAGAATGTCTAGTTTTTCTTGGAGATCTTTCCCAGCTGCTTGTAAGAAGAGCTCTGTTTTTTCCCTGTCCAAGGTTGTGCGCTCAATCCTTGACAGCTGGGCATAGCGCTTCTTAAACTCTCTTAGCAACTCTGTGGGCAGAAAATCCCATTTTGGGTTTTGTGACCCACTCCAAGAAAGTTCGCTTGGTCACCCGCTCAGAATCCTCCATGAAATAATCATCCTTCAAAGCAAGCTTGAACTCCTCCCAATTTCTGCCACCATGTGCTGCCTGTAATCCTCTTATGCGCTCTCTTATTTTGGGAACACATACCAGCTCAAAGCTTCGAACCATATCCTCCTCAGTCAACCTGTTTAGCTCCATTTCCTTTGTGTAATTGTGCAGGTACTTTGTGATGTCTTTACCATCAAATTGATCCACCTTTTTCACAATTGACTGCAGTGCTTTAGTCGTGGAAATTTGCCCCCTCTCAGCAGCTTGCTGCTATTGCATATACATAGTAAACATCTAAAACATTTGCATAACCCCGGGGTCAAAATGAACCCCCTGTCCCTCAGGATTCTCAGCCATAGCTTTCCTGCGTATTTCACCACACTCTCACCCCAGCAGTTTCACGTCGCGTTCACCAAAAAGCTGTCGTGACGTGGATGGTATCGCTGGGCAAGTGCGAGACTTCTGGCTGTGAGAGTAGCTTCCAAAATCCCAGCAAGGAAACAAAAACACATAACTCTTCAAGGAGCATAAGACATCTCCATTTTTTATGATATATACATGTGCCAATTCACTTCAATACATCCCCAAATTCAACTTGATGATTGCACATAAATTATGTGTCAAGAGCATGACCAATTCCAAGCATAGATCTCCCCACTCTTTTTCCAAATGCCTCAAACATATCACATGTAGGCATAACACAATCTACAAAAGATTTCCATATACATGTGACCATTCACATCACATATTTCATATATTGCCAACTCCACCATTTCAAGATGACCCTTGATCTCATGAAAACCACAACTCACAAAGCAAAAGATGACATATGGCATATGTACAACATATTCATGTGATTTTAGAAAACTCCATGTCTAGCAATCCAAAATCCAACCAAGTAGCTTTTTACAAAATAAAATTCAAATCCCAGAAACTCTTTGTATTTTTTATGCTTTCCTATTCCAAGACTCTCCAAAACCATAAAATCCCAAAGCCTTCTCGTCCCCAAAAACCTTAAAGAGGGAATATTTTTATTCCAAGACTATACGATTTTTTGAAATCGTAAGTAACAAAAACAACAAAAATATTACTTATCTCAGAGTAAAAAAAAGAAGCGAATTCTTGAGTTTTTGCTTTTTTCATATTTTGCTTCACTGCAGTATGCGCAAAATCAGTATTCATCATGTATTGTGGTATGTTTGAAGATCATCTCATTCGATAACGCTTCATTCCCTCTTTAATTCTAAACCCAGGATGCCCTATACAGTAGCCGTCATCACGATTTTTGAATCTCTGGTTGTATTCAGCTCTGGTTCTCTTTTTTTACACACCCGATCACCAATCCAACTTCATGGCCTTGAATTCCATATGACCACCTATGTCCAGACACCTGGGTCTCCTCCTCTCCAGCTACCTTATTCGCAATGCAAGGAGGTCTTCCCTGTTTAATTCTTCCACCCAGGGTAATACATTCCAAGTTGGAACTACTTCTTCAACTGGCATTACTGGCTTCTGACCATACATTAATTCTGCAGGCATGTATCCTGTCACTGAGCTATGAGTTGTACGGTCAGCCCACAAAGCATATGGTAGCAGCCTTGGCCACTCTCGCATTCTTCCTCTGCATGCCTTAGCCAAAGCTTTAATGATTGGAGGATGTCCTCGCTCACTTTTACCATTGCCCTCAGGGTTGTAAGCACATGTTAGGGCCAATTTGATGCCAATTCTAGAGAAGAATTCCCTTGCTTCTTCAACATCTAGCTCACCCCTGTCAGCTGTTATTTTCCCAACACAACCATACCGGCAAATCACATCTTCCAAGAGAAATTTGCATACTGTTTTCGTACTCTTTGTTCTAAGAGCACGCCCTTCCACCTGATTTGTCAAATCTTCTCTTGCAAGTGCTATGTACCGCATATGCCAAATTACCAAAGGCATTGTAACTAGATCCACTACCCATTTGTAGTGCATGGCAGGTGGGTAGGTTGGTTGCAAGCCATCACGATGTCGCACATTTGAGTACATTTGACATATCATGCATGTTTCCACATATTGGTGGGAAACATCCTTGTACATTCCTTTCCACCAATATCTTTCCTTTATTTTGGTGAAGGTGGCCCACACACTTCGATGTCCAGCCCAGAGATTCTCGTGAAATTCTTTCATGAGCTTCCCTTGAGTCTCTTTATCACATATGACTCTCTATGGCATAGCATTCCTCTGCTTAGGATGCTTCCATAGGTACCCATCCTTTAGAAAATACCCATATGCTTTTCTGCGGATCCTCTTAAATTCTGAGTCAGACCAATTTTCCTGTCTTGTCAGAGTACTCAAGTATTGACCACCAATAAGCAGCCAATCTCCTTCATACATTTCCTCAGTAAAAGACTCAAGTGCATTTGATAGGCAAGTATGGTCCCCTTTTGCATATGCAGTAGTATAGATCTTTGTACCTGCATTATCAATGTCACTAATCATCCCTTCTTCATCTTCATACCTGGCTCTTGATAGCATATCTGCAACTGGGTTATCTTTTCCTGCAATATGCTTAAACTCAGGATTTAGTGACTTGATATAGGCAATCCACCTAAGCATAGCGATATCTGGAGTGGTGCAGCTTGCAATCATCCCAAGGAGTGGCAAGCAATCAGTTTCCACAAGTACAGATGCCCCAATAAGATATTCTTTTTCACATTTTAGAGCAGTGGACTATTCCCCATAACTCCCTCTTGATCTGCGGATATTTTCGCTGACGAATGCTTAATACCTTTGCTCCAAATCTGATTACATACCTGTGATCATCTGCATCATCTTGTCCTACTGCCCATCCTATCCCAGTAGGACTAGTATCGACTGTAACAATCACAAGCCTGCCACACTCATAATTTGCCTTCCTTAGAGTAGGTGATGATTGAAGTAGATATTTCAGCTTCCGCATAGCTTTAATATGTGCTGCACTCCACAAAAATTTTTGATTTTTCCTCAAAAGTTGATAAAGAGGATCTGCTACATTGCATAATGCGGGATCCATATAACATAAAAGACACATGCACCAAGAAGTCTCCTCAGCTCTATAACATTAATGCATATCTCTTTCATTCTTTGTATTGCATCTATCTTGGCTGGACAAGGTCGGCGTCCATTAGTACTACAAAGATGCCCCACGATTAGCACTTCACCAACCCCAAACACTGATTTCAATCCAGATAAAGTAAGATTCACCTCTTCAAGCCTGGATAGAATCATATCACAATCTTTTATATGATTTGCCACAAACTTGCGGCACCCTTTTGAATCCAAATCCCCATCTTTATCTTTCTCATCACAACCTTTTATTGGCACATCATCCAGAAAAGGCACAGTTATTTGTGGTATGAAGTCTCGCAAGACTTTATTCATTCCATTCATCATATGCACCACTGAGTTGGTGGCTCCCTGTGGTAAGGTACACATCCTTACCAATCCCAAAGGGGTTTTCATTGTGGTCAAGTCCCTGCTTTGTATATCCAGCTGGAACTGATCATATCCCGAATACACATCACCCATAGAGTATATAGCTTTTCCCGTAAATTTTGTACATGTCAACGCATGCCACGCTTCAAATCCTTGCTTTTTACAAAGACCAGTGACCCATAGCTAGAAAATCCTGAAAAGTTGCTGAAAAAATATTTACATTGATTGAGTCCTGCGAGAACTCATTTTCCCTTGTACCATTGGAATCCTGCATTCCAATGGCACCTGGCCAAAATCCCTCATCTCCCTGTAGTTCATGAATTCTCTGTTTATCTTTGGGAGTGACTGTGCTCGAATAGGCTCACGGTTTCTTTCATGGTTAATGCAAACTGTCAAGAACTGAACAGCTTTCTTGCCATCTTTACTCCTTATTCTTGCATATGCCGAGCCATCATCCAAAACTTTTGTTTCCATCCTCACAGCTGTAATGTAGGGTTGCCCAAGGATGAGGGGATACGATGACATTTCCTGAACAAAGAAGTTCTGATCATCTTTCACATCCCCTATAGTTACCCTTACATTTGGACAGGCTGCATAGAGCTCTCCAGATGAGTTATTAGCTGCTTTAATCATCCACCCATGATCTACATCCATTGGCCACTTACATTTGTTGTAGAGATTTTTAGCCATAAGATTTATTTCAGACCCATGGTCGATTAGAGCGACATACGGCTCTTCCAAGTCACCTATCTTGATAAGGGTTTCAGTGGTGGCCCTTGCCCAATGGCTCCTGGAGTAATGACTCTTTGTAAGAACTTCCTTTTCATCATCCTCATCCACAAAGCGCACTTGTCGTGCCCCTTCAGCAGAGTGATTACATTCCACCACATTCTCTCTCTCTGCCTTTTGCTGTACCTGTACTCCATGAGTCTTTGAAGTGCTTGTCTCCCCTTGTGATGGAATAGATTCAATTATGGACTGCCTTTTCCTTCGTATAATATCAATTATTTCATCATGGAATTCTTTCTTTGCAATCCCCAAGAATTCCTCTAGTGTAAATTCCCTTCTACTATTTAGAATCCTCTCCTCAAGCACCTTTTTGAGGTCTGTTGTTGCGGCTTCAATATCAGATTGAAGCTTGTAGAGTGGACTTTTCCCTTTACCCTTCTCCTTCTCATGCTTGTGTCAAGAGCATGACCAGTTCCAAGCATAGATCTCCCCACTCTTTTTCCAAATGCCTCAAACATATCACATGTAGGCATAACACAATCTACAAAAGATTTCCATATACATGTGACCATTCACATCACATATTTCATATATTGCCAACTCCACCATTTCAAGATGACCCTTGATCTTATGAAAACCTGCTTTCAGATTCCAACAACTCACAAAGCAAAAGATGACATATGGCATATGTACAACATATTCATGCGATTTTAGAAAACTCCATGTCTAGCAATCCAAAATCCAGCCAAGTAGCTTTTTACAAAATAAAATTCAAATCCCAGAAACTCTTTGTATTTTTGATGCTTTCCTATTCCAAGACTCTCCAAAACCATCTCGTCCCCAAAAACCTTAAAGGGGAAATATTTTTATTCCAAGACTATACGATTTTTTGAAATCGTAAGTAACAAAAACAACAAAAATATTACTTATCTCAGAGTAAAAAAAAGAAGCGAATTCTTGAATTTTTGCTTTTTCCATATTTTGCTTCATTGCAGTATGCGCCAAAATCAGTAGTCATCATGTATTGTGGGATTTTTGAAGATCATCTCATTCGATAGTGCTTTATTCCCTCTTTAATTCTAAACCCACCAGGATGCCCTATACAGTAGCCGTCATCACGATTTTTGAATCTCTGGTTGTATTCAGCTCCGGTTCTCTTTTTTTACACACCCCCTTCCATATGCGCCGTTTGCCTAGTTTTCTTCTCTTTCCCGCAAGAGATTCGGGCTCCATTCACTTTTGCAGCTAAAAATTCAAATTTCCCAGTTTGAAATACACTGCGCCTCCTTTTTTCTTGCTTAGTATTCGGAAAGTTCCTTAAAAAAAAAAAACTCCTTCGTATCTTTGCCACGCAAGCCACCACCTTGCGTCTGCCAGTTGCCCTTTGCTCAAGGCTCCAGTTGCCAAGCTAATTAGATCACCCTCTTGTCCACATACCCGGGTTCCTTCCATAGCCTCGCTCACGCACCCGATCACCAATCCAACTTCATGGCCTTGAATTCCATATGACCACCTATGTCCAGACACCTGGGTCTCACCATAGCATGCTCATCATGTGCACACAAAAGCCGCTTCAAACTAGCCATCTATCATCTGTAGCTATTTTGAATGAAAAGTACCCACCTTGGGTGCTAAAAAGATCTCAAACCGTAGCTCCTCTGTAAAAATTTCCTTCTAGAAAGTTGTTCATAGCATGTCTGACCACAACTCTTCAGATCATCACATACCCATCAGGCACTCCTAGCTCCTGCTATCTGCCCTCCAAAATGGCTACTTATCAGCCTGTGCACTTCACAAAAACTCACACATTTCTCCACTGTTTGCCTCGCCTTCAAGCATGCATCTGCACAGCAAAAGACTGCCCTTTTCCTCCACTAAAAACATCACACTATCCAAGTGTTAAAACACCTGCTACACCCGTTATGTACACAGGCTTTGAGACCTGGCTCAGTCTCAGCTCGTCTTATTGAACCTCATTTACAATATGAACATATGTACTTAGGCATCATATAATGACTCAAGTCATGGCACTTAATCTCATGCATCTGGATTTGCATTTGATGGCCTCATATGCATGGTTTCACACCATAGACGTGCCATGGCATGACATCCACCCCCTCTAAACCTGCACATCCTCTGGTATGTGCCAAATCATCATCAAGATCCACATATATATGGATGTCGTCTTCATCTTCTACATTACCAGGAAGATCATCCTCTTCCTCTTCAACCATATCCATACTATCACTGTCAAGCCTGTCATCCTGAGTCTCCTGTGAATCAAAAGGATCACTGTCATGCCTTCTTTTAAACATCTTGATCCTTTTGCCTGCTAACAAGATTCTTTATCTCTGTTCCATCAAGCTCACATAGGGTATACGTGGCATTTCCATGCACATGCTTGACAATGTAAGAGCCAAACCATCTTTTTGCAAACTTTCTTTGGACAGTGAACTGGTTGTCAAGACTACTATCATACATTAGGACCCAATCACCTTCTTCAATAGGCTTTGGCCGGAGTCTGTGTCTTGTATCAAATCTTTCTTTATTTTTCAACCTTGCATCTTTCAAACGAGCTTTAGCAAGCTCTACATCTTCAGGCCTCCTCTCCAGCTGCCTTATTCGCAATGCAAGGAGGTCTTCCCTATTCAATTCTTCCACCCAGGGTAATACATTCCAAGTTGGAACTACTTCTTCAACTGACATTACTGGCTTCTACATTAATTCTGCAGGCATGTATCCTGTCACTGAGCTATGAGTTGTACAGTCAGCCCACAAAGCATATGGTAGCAGCCTTGGCCACTCTCGCATTCTTCCTTTGCATGCCTTAGCCAAAGCTTTAATGATTGGAGGATGTCCTCGCTCACTTTTACCATTGCCCTCAGGGTTGTAAGCACATGTTAGGGCCAATTTGATGCCAATTCTAGAGAAGAATTCCCTTGCTTCTTCAACATCTAGCTCACCCCTGTCAGCTGTTATTTTCCCAACACAACCATACTGGCAAATCACATCTTCCAAGAGAAATTTGCATACTGTTTCCGTACTCTTTGTTCTAAGAGCACGCCCTTCCACCTGATTTGTCAAATCTTCTCTTGCAAGTGCTATGTACCGCATATGCCAAATTACCAAAGGCATTGTAACTAGATCCACTACCCATTTGTAGTGCATGGCAGGTGGGTAGGTTGGTTGCAAGCCATCACGATGTCGCACATTTGAGTACATTTGACATATCATGCATGTTTCCACATATTGGTGGGAAACATCCTTGTACATTCCTTTCCACCAATATCTTTCCTTTATTTTGGTAAAGGTGGCCCACACACTTCGATGTCCAGCCCAGAGATTCTCGTGAAATTCTTTCATGAGCTTCCCTTGAGTCTCTTTATCACATATGACTCTCTATGGCATAGCATTCCTCTGCTTAGGATGCTTCCACAGGTACCCATCCTTTAGAAAATACCCATATGCTTTTCTGCGGATCCTCTTAAATTCTGAGTCAGACCAATTTTCTTGTCTTGTCAGAGTACTCAAGTATTGACCAATAAGCAGCCAATCTCCTTCATACATTTCCTCAGTAAAAGACTCAAGTGCATTTGATAGGCAAGTATGGTCCCCTTTTGCATATGCAGTAGTATAGATCTTTGTACCTGCATTATCAATGTCACTAATCATCCCTTCTTCATCTTCATACCTGGCTCTTGATAGCATATCTGCAACTGGGTTATCTTTTCCTGCAATATGCTTAAACTCAGGATTTAGTGACTTGATATAGGCAATCCACCTAAGCATAGCGATATCTGGAGTGGTGCAGCTTGCAATCATCCCAAGGAGTGGCAAGCAATCAGTTTCCACAAGTACAGATGCCCCAATAAGATATTCTTTTTCACATTTTAGAGCAGTGGACTATTCCCCATAACTCCCTCTTGATCTGCGGATATTTTCGCTGACGAATGCTTAATACCTTTGCTCCAAATCTGATTACATACCTGTGATCATCCTCATCATCTTGTCCTACTGCCCATCCTATCCCAGTAGGACTAGTATCGACTGTAACAATCACACGCTTGCCACACTCATAATCTGCCTTCCTTAGAGTAGGTGATGATTGAAGTAGATATTTTAGCTTCCGCATAGCTTTAATATGTGCTGCACTCCACAAAAATTTTTGATTTTTCCTCAAAAGTTGATAAAGAGGATCTGCTACATGTGCATAATGCGGGATCCATATAACATAAAAGACACATGCACCAAGAAATCTCCTCAGCTCTGTAACATTAATGCATATCTCTTTCATTCTTTGTATTGCATCTATCTTGGCTGGACATGGTCGGCGCGTCCATATAATGACTCAAGTCATGGCACTTAATCTCATGCATCTGGATTTGCATTTGATGGCCTCATATGCATGGTTTCACACCATAGACGTGCCATGGCAGCACAACGGAGGAGCCTATAATGCAAAAGAGAGAGTGCTCTAACTTTGCTTTGGATGCTGGTATGGGAGAATATCGAGTGCATTTTTCTTCGGAGAATGACTCTGACAATGACATTACCGATTGGTTGTCATCACCAGAGGAGTGTGTAGTGGATTGCTTTTGCATGGATACAATCAAGCAGAGGAGAGCAGACGATGGGGATAAAGCAAGGCACCAAGAGCTATATGCCCTTATTCAGAAATTGCAAGAGCAGTTAGAGCTAGAACGAGTTTTTTCTAGTGAGTCGATGGACGCATTATTAAGGAAGGTGAAGCTGCTAGAGGAAGATAAGGGACGAGCTGAGATAAAAATTAGACATTTGTAAGATTTGACCTTGCAACTTGAAGAGTGCTGTCCTGAAGAAGAAACTTCTTGGGAAGTCTTACTTCAAGAAAAAGATCGTGAGCATTAGGACCTCAATGGAAGGCTTCTTGGGCCCTTTTATTTGGCAGTTTAAGGGAGTCAAACCTTTTCTCTTAAGAAGAAACGTTTTCTAATTAGAAGCTTCAAAACGGCTACTTTATTCGAATTTGAATTTTGGGGGGAAAATGGAATTTAAAATCTAGCGGATAAAACCATATCATGTAACATATCTATTGAAAGCTCTTGATGCATAGATCACAGATCTGTAATCTCTGCTCAAATCGGAGCTTGTATGTAGAAGTTATGGAGGTCCGAAAATTATAAAATTGCCCCCCCCCCCTTTTGGGGAAAAAGTGCACCCTTTGACCACTCTTACACCTCTCTTAAAAACCCAACATTTCAGTCCACATGGCAACCCCCCATTTGGCTATTCCTTAATCACCTTGATTAGGCTTGGGCAAATTAAAGGGCCCAAGAAGACCCCATTCACTTCCTAATGATTGGTCGTTGTCGACAAGAACTCAAATATAATGCGAGGTATACTCGAAAGTTGCTCAGAGAATGTGAGAGATATAAGCAAAAAGATAACAAGAGTGAGGATGGCTCGTCGTTGCAAAAGATGAGTAGAAGGAAAAATAAGTCATTTTCCAGAGAGTTCTTGAAAGCACAATACAATGAAACAATAGGAGGTGATGGAGGAGAGTTCAATGATTGGACTGATTCCAAGGTGATTGAGGTAGTGAGGGATGCTTTTATGGTCCAAATTGAGGAGCCTATCAATGATGAAGAGGAAATAGACCCTTTAATGGTGATACCTTATACCCATGAAAGTCTTGTAAGTGCTCATTCTTCGCACGAAGAGGAGGAGGAGTGTAACACCAAGCAAAAGTTTCTAGAAAATGTTTGTTTCAAAGTGAGAGACCATCCACCTATACAAGCTATATCTCGTCGCGACGATCAGCCTTTGTGCCTGATGCATTAGAGATTACTCAACGCTGGGAAGTTGAAGAGGGAAAATGCTTTACATTGGGGAGTCAATTGCAAGAACAAACCTTAACTAGATTGAGAGAGGTTCTACAAACATACAAACATGTCTTTGCTTGGTCCTATAAAGACTTGCAGGGAGTGAAACCTGAGATATGCCAGCATTACATTGATTTAGAGCCAAACGCTAGGTCGGTATGCCAACGTCAAAGGCGCACAAACCCTGTCTATGCAAAGCTTTTGAAAGTAGAAATAACAAAGCTGTTAGATGCGGGTTTTATTTATCCTGTGGCATACAGTGAGTGGGTTTCCCCAATTGTAATTGTTCCAAAGAAAAATTGTAAGATTAGAATTTGTGTGGATTATCGAAAGCTAAATGATAAGACAGAAGGATCACTTTCCATTGCCTTTCACTGATCAAGTTCTAGACCGAGTAGCAGGGCATAAATTGTATTCTTTCTTAGATGTTTTTAGCGGTTATAATCAAATACAAATCCACCCAGATGATCAACCAAAAACCACTTTTACAACAAAATGGGGAACTTATGCTTATCGAGTGATGCCATTTGGATTATGTAATGCTCCATCTACTTTCCAACGGGTGATGATGGCTTCATTTCAAGAGTTTTTACAAAAGTGGATGGAAATCTTTTTGGATGATTTTTCAGTTCATGGGGATGAGGAGGATATGCCTGAGAAGTTGGCTAAGGTCTTTGATCGTTGTCAGCAAACCGGTATTTCCTTGAATCCGGAGAAATGTGTTTTTGGCATTAAGAAAGGAATCTTGTTAGGTCACGTGATTTCATCTGAGGGCATTACTGTGGATGATAGTAAAATCAATAAGATACGTGATCTGCCTGTTCCTACAACCATGAAGCAATTACGAGGGTTTTTGGGACATGCTAATTATTATCGCCGATTCATATCGAATTTTGCTTCGATGGTAAACCCTTTAACTACTCTTCTTCGGAAGGATGTACCTTTTGAATGGTCACAAGATTGTCAGGAGGCTTTTGATACGATCAAAGATCGATTGATAAAAGCACCAGTTTTGATACCCCCAGATTGGTCTAAACCTTTTCATATTCATGCAGACGCTTCACACACAGCTGTAGGAGCAGTTCTTTGTCAAGCAGACGATAAGAAGGTAGACCATCCGATTTATTATGCGAGTCACAATTTGACAGAGACAGAGAGAAATTACACTACAACGGAGAAGGAATGTTTATCCATGGTATTTGCCGTGAATAAATATCGACATTATTTATTGGGCAAGTTTTTTACAATTTATGTGGATCATCAAGCACTAAGATACCTTTTGAACAAGACAGATCTTGCGGGGCGAGTAATTCGATGGATGTTACTTTTTCAAGAGTTTGATTTTGAGGTGGTTACTTGTCCTGGAAAATCTCATGTATTGGCGGATCATCTTTCTCGGCTTTTGACTGAGGATATTGAGGAGGGAGTGGATGATGAATTGCCTGATGCGGCATTATTTTTGACCGATTGTACACTTCGTTGGTTTGCGGATATTGCAAATTTCTTGAGCACTGCTCATTATCCAGGAGGCGCCAGCAAGTATGAAAAAAAGAAAATTTTATTGCAATCTCGCCACTACACCCTCTTTGGTGGTTATTTGTATCGTTATTTTCCTAGAGAGAGGGTGTATCGTCGTTGTGTGTGAGAGGATGAGATACCTTCTATCTTATGCACACTTCATGATGAGCCATGTGGAGGTCATTTTGCGGGGGAATTAACCGCTCGCAAAGTATTGCTAGCAGGGTATTGGTGGCCAACTGTTTATAAAGACTCTTTTAAGCATTGTAAACGTTGTGATAAGTGTCAACGGGTTGGTTGACCCACACCACAATTTGCGACCCCTTTAAATCCAATCTTGGCTTTAAAACCTTTTGAGAAATGGGGAATTGATTTTGTGGTCCGATTGATCCACCCACTCGTTATCGATCCAATCGATACATTCTTGTGTGCACGGATTATGTGACCAAGTGGGTTGAAGCTCAACCTTTGAAAACGGATAGGGCATTGGATGTCGCCTAATTTTTATATGAAAATATCAATACTCGTTTTGGTTGTCCTTTGGAGTTGGTGAGTGATCGTGGTTCTCATTTTTTAAATGAGACTATTACGGAATTAACGGAACTTTACAAAATCAAGCATCGAAAATCCACTCCGTATTATCCTTGAGCTAATGGTCAAGTGGAGGTGACCAATCGAATACTGGGAACGATTTTAACCAAGACAGTATCAGAAAATCGACGCGATTGGGATGAGCGATTGTTTGAGGCTTTGTGGGCATACCGTACCACATTTAAGGTTACGACTCAAAATACACCTTTCACTCTAGTGTATGGTACAGAAGCAATTTTCCCAATAGAGAAGGAAATACCCACATTACACGTTGCCTTGGAATCTCGACTAGGTGAGAAGGAATCTTTAGAGGCTCGATTACTGGCCTTGGTGAGGTTGGATGAGATACGTTTAACGGCTTTGCAAAATGTTGAGGCGATGCAACATAGACGAAAGGCTTGGCACGATCGTCACATTACGGTGAGGGAGTTTCAAAAGAATGATCAGGTTTTAGTCTATGACAATCGATATTATAAGTTTCCTGGCAAATTACAAATGAGGTGGTTAGGCCCTTTCAAGGTGTTAGAGACCTTTAATAATGGTTCTTTGATTGTTCAAGACCCTGATGCTGTAATAGCTCCTTTTCGTGTTAATGGTCTTAGGGTGAAACATTATTTTGTTTAAGTTGGTAATTACATGGGTCAGGTTGGTTCATTGTATATTTTTCACATGAGTTTTGCTCTATTATTTTGCGTTGTTTTGATGGGATTGGTGGGTTTATCAGGTTTTGGTGCGATCGATTCGATCTTCTTTCATACAGGTGGTATACAGGTGGTATGGAGTTTTCTCTCAATGCTTTGTTTTATTTTCTTCATCCTTATGTGGTTTGGTTTGGGTGGGATGGTATTTTAGCATTAGTTGTAGACCCTGATTGGGTTGATGAGTTGGAATGGTTGTTTCAGTGGTTGGCTGCCGGGGGATCTCTTCCAATTGCCGAGAGCGACTTTGGTCGCATGGCCCAATCTTTGGCCGTTATTGCGCCAGAGATTTTTGGTCCAGGTGTGGACACCTTAACCGATGCGTCCGATGATTCTTCGGATGATTCTTTTCATCCTGAAGATGTTGTGGTAGACTATCTTGATAAGGAGGATAAGGATGAGGGTTTGGGCTTTGGCCTCCCTCATGGCTTGTATCGGATACTTCTACCTAGAGAGAGTAGTTTTGTTTCGAGAGCTGTACTTTTGGACGAGACAGAGGGCCATGGGGTGACACCTCAACTTTTGCCTTTTGGTGTAGTGAATGCACCTGTGAGTTTTCGCACCATTTTTTCTGAGTCCCATGATGTCAATTAGTTTTGTTTTTCTTGTTATTTATTTCAAAAAAAACCTTTAAAAAGAAACAATTGTTTTATTTGTGTGATTTGTTATGTGTTTTTGTTGTTTGTTTTGGTTTGCATGTGGATTGGTTTTTTGTGTTTGTTTGTTTTCAATTTTAGGTACATTATGTTTCTTGGAAGTTGTAAGCTAATTGTTTAAATGGTTAGTATGTGCAGATATGGTATTTTCTTTGTATTTTTGCATTGCTAGGTGCAAGAAGATGGGGGAGTAACTTGGGAACAATGATATCATAGTATTGAAGATTGTTTCTGGACATGCAATTTTTGCTACTCAGAGGATATGCAGTGTTCCACAGGTGTATTTTCTCCAATATATTTGGTTATTTTTTTGGTATCACTTGCATGGTGTGTGTAATAATGGGGATTGTGAGTTGTGTTAATCCAGTTGCAATTGCTTGGTACTTGACTTATATGATTCTTTCTTTTGGAAAGATTTGGGGTTTATTAGTCAAGGATACTAATTCTATGAGTTTCTTGTTAAGCTCTCTAGTAGAAATTGGTCATTACCACATTCATCTTAACTAGGCATGTGCTGCATTGACTATATTTTTTTCTCTTTAATGGTAGGTAACAGCTTGGAAGTGCTTAAAAATTCTAGTAGAAGGAACTTTTCTCCCTTATTCCTGGGTTATAATGACCATAATAGTCTCGATTTTCATGATGAGCTTGGGGAGGGTTTTCAAATCATTGCCTTTGAAAAATGATGAAAAAGAAAAAGAAAAAAAGAGAAGAAAAAAAGAGGAGGGAAGAAAAAAAAAATTCAAATGTATGTATGTGGTATATGTGGTCTATCGCCTTAATGGTTCTTGGTAGGTGAGGAGAGTCATGCTGGCAGGGTTGTCAGTACTCTAAACTGATGCCTTGGGCTATTTTGGGATAGCCATCGCCATGTGAGCTTGGTAGGTTATTCGGTTTATCTATTGGTTAGTGTTATATAAGTTCTTGTAGTGGTGTTTGCAACTTGGATTTTCATTCACTCATTTATGTGTGCTGATGTGAAGGTGTTGAAGGTTTGTTTTTTGTTTTTGTTTGTTTGTTTGGTACGGTATAATTCTAGTGTATAGTTGGTGATTGTTTCAGAGTGATGAAGTGGAGATGTGATGCTAGGCAGTGATGGTGAAGAAGTTAAGTGTGGGGGAAGCTGTAAAGTGAAGTTGCTGCTGTGTTCGCGAGAACGCTCACATTTTAGTGTGGGGGGAATGATGACCCCTGGATCGAAGCCATTTTTAGCAACTTTTAGGGTTTAAATAGGTCAATTGTGGTTATTTTAGGTGCATTTCCATGGTATTTGAAAGCATATGTGTGTGGAATGTCATGGTATTTGCATGCATCATGATTGTCGATGTTGTCCATTGGTGTATGCACATTGCATGGGAATGGTGATGATTAACATTATTTTGTACATAAAGAGGAGGTTGTATGTAAGTGGGTAGAGAGAAGAGAGAGATCGAGGGGAAGAGAACGAGGGTTAGTATGGTTAGGTGGGAACGTAAGTTTGGAGACCTTAATGTGCTTAGAAATGAAAAGGTTCAAATAAAAAATGGAGGGGTGGGTAGTTTTTAGCACCCGTTGGTACCCGCCAACCTTTTGAGAGAATAAAATAGAAGAGAGAGAGAAGAAGCGCTTACTTCTCTGGCTGGCGTGAAGAACACGAGGAGGCGGAGGAGGTAAGCCTGCACGTTTGTCTGTTTGTTAATTCTGTACATAAAGAGAGAGTATGGGTGTGTGCGTGTCTTGTATGGAAGTTGGCTGCCTGCGCATCACAAGGAGAAGGCGGGTTGGCTGCCTACGCATCACAAGGAAGAGCGTCGGCCGTTGCACGTAGGCCAAGCCCTTGGCCAAGTGTTGGCCTACAGAACACAGAGGGGGCGCGTGTAGGTTGGTGAGGAGGCCACTTACTACGCTAAGGCCAAGAGGCCGGGCCCAATGCAGGGAGCACTGGAGCCTGTCACATCGGCTGGGCGCCATGTGCTTGAGGGTGCGTTGGACCATTGTTGTGAGCAGAAGGCGGAAGGAGATAAGACGAGAGAGGGGATCGTGACCTTACCCACTAACAAGGAGGGAGTAGAGAGCGTGTTTTTTTGCCCTGATGGCAATCAGGAGGAGAGAGAGAGAGAGGTACCCATGGTAGACTATGAGAGAGGTACCCATGGTAGACTGTGAGAGAGAGAAAGAAACGTGTGTGTGCATGTGGGAGGACTCCATGCTTTCAAGCTAAAATGAAGAGACAGAAGGTGGGGAACCATATCAAGTAGAGGAGACATTGTGTGTGGGTAGAAGAAGAAGGAAAGAAGAGAGAGGGCAATATGGCTACGCTATGTGTGTACATGTAAAATAGGAAAGAGAGAGAAAGAGATTTGATCACTTTGACATGGTGCATATTTAAAAGTAAAAGCATGAGAGTGTGAGAGAATGTATTAGATTGTGTGCATTATTCTTGTGTTTGTGTTTCAGGAGGAGGAAGAGAAGGAAAGAAGAAGAAGAAGAGAGTTCACGAGAATAATGAGTAGAGAGAGAGAAGAAAGAAAGAAAGAGTTTTGAAGTGTGAAAGAGAGAGAGTGAAGAGTGGAGTGAAGTGAAGATTAGCCAAATGTTGAATGCAGTGATGCTTTGCAGATTGACTGAAACGTGGAAGTGTTGGAAATATCGGTTCTTTTTCATTAAATTCTTGGAAACAATTTACACAAAACCATTTTGACATTAAATTTCTTTATTCAGTTTAGAATGGTGAAGTTGTGTCTTGATGATCTGTTGGGTCGTAGTAGTTTGTTCTTTTCCATTTGTGTGTCTGTGTGGGTGTGTGTAAATAAAACATTGTAAATTATTTCATACAAAAAGATGTCTTTTCAGTATATGTTTCTAGGATTTAGGCTGTGTGTGGTTGTTATTTAGGACGCATTCACTGTTTTAGTGGGTATTTAGTGCGTTGGACTAGAGAGTAGGAAGGCCAGTCAAAATCCCATCTATAGTCATAGAGGTGTCGGACCTGGGAGTACAGGTCGCAACACAGCTACTCTGTTGGCAGGTAAGATCTCCATCACTCAGTCATACACCAAACGATCCTGAGGTATGAAAATCCCATCTATAGTCACAGAGGTGTCGGGCCTGGGAGTACTGACGAACCAAAATAAACTGACCATCTTCAACTTTTCAATCCAACGAATCCGCTTTGGGTCGGTGGTAAGGTTTCCAATTTGATTTGCTTGGATGAAGAAATATCTCGGCCCGCGACTGCAGAAATCTTTACCCCATCGTCTTTTGATACGAGAGAAATGGGGGAGGGACATCTTCTCTAGTATCTACACCATGGTGTTACGGAACTCAAAATTTGAGGAGTGACAGCAATCTCGAAGATGCATTGGAAAACTAGAAACTTCGAGTAGGCATCTTCCTCTTCCTACAATCATTCAAACATCAATTCAAGTTGTTTTTAGTTAGATGTTTTTATTAATTAGCATTATGTTAGGTAAAACATACATTACAAAACAATCCTTAAATGGCAAGTCTTAGGAGCTAAGATCGGCTCTGATACCAATTGTAAGGTTCTCCCCTTCCAAAATAATAGGGAAAACACTTAAGATAGTCCAGTAAGTCTTAACTTGGAGAAAATTTCCTACTCATCGACACCTTGACCATGCAGAGATTCAAGGATATGATTCATAGGTAAGACCTAGTCATATCCATCAGGGGGAGCGTGATCTTCTAAAAATCAAATCACCTATAGAATAATTGATTATAATTTGGGCAATTACTAGACTTGATTCCTAGAGACAATGTTTTTTTCCTCATCCATGCAAGGCGGCACAGCGGGTGGCCTAGTCTTCTAGAATAGAATTGCCCGAGAACCTATTTATCTACCATAGAGCTTTCACTTAATCTGTTGGAAAGCTACTTGACTAATCATGTCCAACCGTTCGTAGGTTGGTGCCATCGGGGCATTCCATCCTCCCACTTTCCACCCTACTTACGTGTCAATTTTTATTTCTAATTAATCCTACCACACTGTTTGACATAAATAAACATGTTCCTTAATTAAGGCCCTTTTCACAACGTTTGTTAAAATAGACTTTTTTCAAAGTACAATAATGCCAGAGACAAGATTTAAAAAAAGAAAGTTTATACATGAATCAATCCCATACAAGACAAACCGGCTCTCTTAATCTTTTCCTTTATACTGCCGATGATCTAGAATTGGGCCTTCGAGCCTCTACATGCTGGGCAAAACCCTACAGGACCATACACCTCGTCAACGGTCGCTAGTGGTTGGCGAGCACTCAAGTTGGCCTGTCGCTCTCTCAAGCTTCGTCGCTCGATCCTTCCGCCCCTCAGAGGGATGTCTACACACTAGGGTGGGCTTATTCACCGCACTAGCCTAGGCCCGCAGAACTAGACATCATCACAATCTCTCGTCTCAATTGGCGAACCTTATTCTTCCAATGGTATGAGGGATACCTTAGGCCAATCCCGCGCTTTGCTAGCGATGCCGCCCGGCTAAACAATCACGGAACAGAGTTAGCGTCGAAGTCAGGAAAAACTTGCACTCTTTCTCCTAAAGATAACAATTTCAATACAATTCATTGAATACAGCATCACTTCAAATCGTAGCTTCATACAAATTTTTCAAAGGAAAAGATACACATTTAGTTTCTTCATTTATTGAAAGTAATATTAAAGAAAAACTCTTTTTTAAAAGATAACCAAGCTAACCTGGCCCCACCACATCCTTGAGGATCTTGTAACAGGAGGGTTGGAGCCGCATTAGGAGCATCTTTTCGAATCTCATTGTTGCGTGCTACTCCTGAGGAAATATTTTGGCATTTTCGAGACGGGGCCTTCTTGGACGTCGCCTTGTAGTGCTCATTTTGTCGCGGTCGCAATGCTTCAATCAGATCAATCTCAATTTCGAGATTGTTTGCTCACTGTACAAGCAAAAGATCACAGCACACGAACCCTCTCTAAGATAGAAAACCTCTTGCTACTAAAGTCCATGCAAATGGGGGGGGAGAGAGAGAGAGAGAGAGAGAGAAGAGCGAAGGACACTATCTCCTAACAAGGGTGGGCTTGAGGAAAGTTGGCTTATCTGAAAAGTGGTAGATGAGGGGTTGTTGAGAGGAGCGGCAGTACTGCAGCACCAAGTACACTATGCAGGGACAGAAGGACGGTACAATCGGCGACACAGCCTTACGCAAAGTATAGACTACGCAGGAATGCATACTGGCCATGGAGCACCCCGGGGGTTTATATAGCTTTGGGGTATGGGTGTGGGCGTTGCGCAAAGTATGGTCGAAAGGACGGTGTACCGTCAAAGGATGTGGGTCAGTGGCTTGCATGGGCCTAGGGGAAAGGTACGATGGTGGTTAACAGGGAAAGGAGTGGTACGCATGTACCTTATTTGGTCAGAGGCAACATGGGTGTCCACGTAGTAGCAGTGTGTGTGGACCACATAGTGGGTGGCCGACCTTTGGTTCTTGTGTGGCCATTGTACGGGCACCCTGGTGAGTGTGTACGGTCCTTTTTTGGGGTGGGGTGCCGGACCACCTGGGGGGTGAAAATTTTATTTTTTGTCCGGGATGTTCCCTTGGTCATTAGGGTGCACACCGTTTTTCAATCGGATGCCCGGTCATGCATTTATTAAGGTTTATACGTCCTCGTTTTTTTTAAATAAAAATTTCTCGAAATTCAAAAATTCTAAGTAGAAACGGCTCATTTAATAAAATCATTGATTTTTATACCATAAAAAACTCATAAATTCATCTATTACATGGACATTTCTTTATTAATGAATATGGGTATGCTACAAATATGCATCTATTGGTATTTTTGTTGGGTTGTGGTGCTAGTGATAGTTTTGTCCTCACGGTGGTGTGCTTCAGACGGAGCTATAAAGGCAGGTTCTCCCGGACACATCAATGTGAAGGGTGAATACTCCTCACTTGGCGAGCTTCTTGTTAGTGAGTGTTGTATATTTGGGCCTTCAATTGGTGCCGCTACTAGGGAGCATAGTTTTTTGCCTTAGCACTTGTTTTGGCTCATGTGTAGGGCCTGTTTCCCTTGGCCACATGTTGCAAGACCCATGTGTGGGGATTGATCTAAATAAATTAGGCCATTTCTGGTGTACTTTTGGGAGTATTCTATCAAATTTGAGTGGACTTTTGTTAGTTTAGTAGCTTAGGATAAGGTGGTGTGAGTTTTGTGGCTATGATTATTTATGTGAAAGGGTTTTTTCTCTTCATCAATAATTAGTGTTTTGTAGTTGTGTTAATGTTAATGATTAGTATTTAACATTAATCTTAATGTTAGTGATTAGTGTTAGGAGTTAGGATTAATTTTCTTGTTAGTAGTTAGGGTTAGTTGTTAATATTATGGATTAATTAAGTAGTTTAGTTAGGTTAGTATTCTAGATAGTGTTAGTGTGTGGCACTAGCTAGTTAAACTAGCATCTAAGAAGATTAAATAGTATTTAATAGTATTAAGCTAGTTTTAGTTAGTAATTAACTACTGTTAACTACATAAAAATTAATTAAGATCTAAACTATTATTAAGCTAGTATAAGGTTAGATTGGTTAAGATGAAGGTGGATTACGGTAGTATAAGGAGAGAGGGGTTATGTGACTAGAGAAAAAGCAAAAGAATAATAATAATAATAAAACAAAAGCAAGCAGCGAAGCAGAGAGGAAGCAGTCAGACTAAGAGGCGGAGGGAGGGGAGTCGCCGTCCGCCCAGTGCAGAGAAAGAAATGCAGGGTTCAACGAGCAACAACGCTATAATAAGGGGGTTGTGGTCAACGCATACAAGAGAAGCAAGAGAACAACGCAGAGACGAACCAGGCAAGTGAGTCTGATCGTTGGCGCAAACGGTGGCAACAGCGAACGACGCAAGCAAACCAATTAGCGACACCAACGAGCCAGGCAAGCAACAAAGGCGGCAGGCACATGAAGAGTAAGGCGAAGGAGGTAGAGCAAAGCAGTCAGACTAGAGGGGTGGTGATGGACGCACATATGAAAGACTGGCTGTGGCAAGTGTGTCCCACCTTCTCTGTCTCTCCCTGTGTGTGCCTCTAAGCTGGTGTTAACTATAAAGCCCTCACAAGCTTCAAGCAGCGTTGACTGGAGAGTGGACTGGGCTGGCACACAACAGTCAGTCGCAAGGGACTAGGCGACAGGAGCCCGGCTATGTGCTGGGTGCTAAAGCACTGGCCATAATGTGGACAAGGCACCAAAGCGAAATGCCAATGTGAGGCAGCAACAACTACGAGGGGGAGCGAACGGGAAAGATTTGGATCACTCCAAGGACATGTTTTACTCACTCTTCCTCTCTTAGTCAATTCACCAAGGTTTTAATTAGTCAATTCACCAAGGTTTTAATTGTGTTGAACCATCTTTCTACTCTCTTCTCATAAGAGTTCATTGTCACTAAGGCTCCTAAACACAAACCTAATTCTTGCTTAATTCTGCTTGTGGGACACATGCACATGTCATTGGAAAAAACCTTCTTTCAAATAAACCTTAAAATTCCTCAATCACCAAACAATTTTGAGATTTAGAGTGGAGTTCAGCCGCACCAAGGGAAAAACTATGAAGATGTGAGAGAAGCTCTGGTTCAGCACTTTCAAAAAGGTACGTCCTGAGATGCCATTCGGCAAGATATGCAAAAACTAAATCGTAGTTTGTCACGTGTGTTTGATAGATTTGTGGATAGGTTTGAAGATTTATGGAGCAGGTGTGATACTTCCCTAGAAACTGAGCATCCTCTCATCATTTTGAAGAGAGATGTGTTTAGTCTTTACAGGCTAACCTGAAAGAGAAAGTTAAACTGACAAGACAAGGTGCATATGATGAAGCTTTAAGGATTACAAGAGAAAAAAGAGTGGAAGCTTCATCATTTGTGGCAAAGAAGAAGAGAGAGGTTCTGGTTTGAGAATAGACCTACTATATTTAGGGAGATAAAGATTGAGGAAGGAAGGACTGCTACACTTCCTATGCCACATCTAATCAGCGATGTAGGGGATCAACCAGCTGACTCAACAGATGGAAAATTTGAGTTTGAGTTTGGTGCAGGGAGGCAGAAATTCCCCTAGGGTAGGAGAAAGAGAAGGAATGAGAGGCAAGGGAAGAGGTTCTCCTAACCTGAATGTTTAATGTATTAATTGCATGGAAAGAGGACATATTTCTTCTTAGTGTCCTTACCCTAGGAGAATGGGAGGAGATAAATATCCTCTAGTACCTAGAAGGGAGAAGAGACTAGATGTCAGAAGGGAAGAGGAGATGCCAGTACCACAAGGGCCTCCAGTTCAGCCACCACAACCTGCAAATGGGCCTAGACCTAGGGAGAGTAATGTTTGGGAATGGATGAAGAAGCTAAGATGTTAGCAAACAAAAGGACTAGGGGTGTTGAAGGTGAGGGTGAAGTTGGACCACCTAGAAGAAAAAAGGGGAAACAAGTAAATGATCAATTCAAGGAAGGAGAAAGATCTCTAACAAAAAGGACCCACTCTGTCTTGGCCCCAGTTGTTGCAAATATGTCCCAAACTTAGGAGAACCTATCTAGCAAACTGGTTAGTATAAGGATTCCCAAGAAAGTGAAGAAGAGAGGACAACTCAACATAGTAAGAGTTAAAGGTGACAAGGATTACCTGACTATGATGGATGCCTGGATAGAGCAGTTGAAGGTTCCTAAAGTATACATTGATGGTGTTGCTTAAGTTTGTGTTATGACCCAAAACACCATGGAAATCTTTAGGCTAAAAGTGAGTGCCCCTTGAAAATTTAGACCTTTATCACACCATGGGGATGTTTTGCCTATAAAGTGATGCTCTTTGGGCTGACTAATGCTCCTCGTACCTTCCAAAGATAAATGAAGGTTTTTTATAGACTTATTTGGGATCTTTTATCAGAGTATTCATAGATGATTTATGTATTTATAGTAGAATATTGTTCCACTCTGAGAAGCTCAGGATAGCTCTAAAGAGATTGGATGATTTAAAAGTTTAGCTGAACCATACAAGTGCCATCTGGCTCAGGTCCAAGTCACTCTTCTTGGAAATCTTGTGAGAGAAAATGGGATTGAGGCAGACCCTGACAAGGTGGAGGCTTTACTTTTATTGGAAGCACCCAAGACTGTGAAACCTCCGAGGACATTTATACACAAGTCAAGTATCTTGCAAGATTTATTCATTTATTGTCTCAAGTCTCGTACCCCATTGTAGCAAGGTACCCAAAGGGATCCATTTATGTGTGGCAGGACAAGGAAGAAGAAGCTTTTCTGTAGGTTAAGGAGATTTTGAGCATATTTCCAGTTGTCATGCCACCAAACTAGAGCAAAGAATTCTTTGTAAATCCAAGTGTGCGAAAAGATGCCATTAGAGAAGTACTATTACAACAAGGTAGAGAAATTCCTACATGAGGCCAATATATTTTGTCGGGGAGACCAAGACAGATGGAGAAAGGGCTTACATTGAAGCAGAGTTAGTGATGGTAGTTGTTGCCTTGAGAAAGTTCAGGTCATACTTGCTTCCAAATCCCTTTACTCTATTGACTCATTATTTTTTATTGCCTCATTTGATTCAATCTGACCTTCCATTTAAGAGGGTGTCTAAGTGGTTAGTGGAGCTACAAGAGTTCCAGATAGTAGAGGATAGCACAAGAGCCACCTTGGTTGACATTTTAACATAGAGATAGAATCCTTTGGTGTTGAGAGAGGATATAGTAAAGAAGAAGAAAGCACCCAAGTTGAGAGAACCTGAAGCAAAATTTCCCAATGCATATACCTTGTTTTTTTATGGATCCTTCAAGAGCAGCTCAGGGGTAGCCACCAGTGGTGGAATTGTTTTGCTAAATTTTGAATGTATAATAGTTTACCAAGAGGGGATCAAGTTGCAAGTGCAAACCAGTGATGAAGCTAAGTATGCCACATTGGAGTATGGGCTGCAACAGTGTGTGAAGAAAGGGATTAGTAGACTGATCACATAAAAGGGGACAACTTGTTAGTGATTAGGCAACCTCATAATTTCTGGAAGGTTAATAATCCAAAATTGAAGGAACAGTGTTTTCATATCAGAAAGATGCTACAAAGATTCCAAGAGGTGCAGATCCACCATGTTCAGAGAGGTTTAAACCAAGATGTTAATGCATTGGAAAGGGGGGGTTAGGCAAGGATTTGGATACACATATCCTGGCGGTGGCCCACCCCACCTATATTGGAAGGGAAAGTCTCCAAGAGGTTGAAGATTTTTTGCATATAGGTCTGGTACCATCAAGTTTGGCTAAAAAACAGAGGTATTGTCTCATTAGAAAAGCTTTGCAGTATACTGTAATAAATGATCAACTATACATGAAGGGAAAATATCTGATTTTGAGAAAGGTTTCAACTAGAGAAGAGATCTTTGATGTAACGGCCTCATGCCATGAAGGGGTCTGTGGAGGAAACTTTGCTTTAAAGTTGACTCTGAGGAAGGTTTTGACAACAGGGTATGTATGGCCCAATATGAGGAGGGATATTTCCCATTGGTGTAGAAGCTCCAAACCATGTCAGAAGCATGGAAGAAGAGTACTGCACCATGATTTTAGGACCATCATTTCATATGGAGCTTCCGAGAAATGGGGCCTAGATGCTATATTGGTTCCCTACCTACCACAGCAAGGGGAAACTGATAGGAGTGGATTATTTACTTGAATTTACAAGAAGTGATGGGCTATGGTGGATCAAATTGCAAGCATCATCATGATTAAGCAAGCAATTAGCAAGTGATTAAAATAAGATTAGTGCAAGATTAAGCTAATATCATAATGTAGGCTTGGATTCACAATAACCAACAAATTCCACACATCCTCTCTCTAGAATCCCATGCATCTTTAGCCCTTTTTATCCCTCTTGCAATGTAGCGAGAATGAATTCATCATTTAGACTAAGTGCAATGAGTCCTAATGCTTTCTCATTTTTTCTCTTCCACTCATCCTTCTCATCCTCCTCTGGACATTCATCTCTTCCCTCAACTAGCCCTCATAGATTCTTCCTCGTGAGCAAATACATGGTTTTTGTTTGCCATGTATGAAATTTCTCCCCGTTTAATTTAGCTACTTCTTGTGCAATGCTCATGATGATGTGAAGGGGTCCTACCTCTTGATCCAATTCAAGATTTAAGGGTAGTTTCTACAACAAGTTTACAAGCATGAATACGCCAAAAAATGCATAATGCCAAGGATAGTTGGTTTTGTACTGGATGGTTTGGACATCAAACCAACTTCAAATTGCAATCTCAAGTCATAGAGGTATATATCAAATCCCTGATGGTAAGTTTGAACCATCAATTGCACCAAACTTTAGTGATTAGTGCTAATTTATCACTAATTAGTGAGGTTAATCCGATGTTTTGTGCAAAAAACAAAGTGTATGGGGAGGCCAAATCTGGTGCCTTAGAGTTCAAATGATCACAAATTCTTTTCATGGCATCAATAGCAGCTAGTCTAGTAGAGGATCAAGCCCAAAAATATAAGATTTGACTAGTTAATGAATGCTTAATCTCTATTTTACCAAAGTCACTTGTAGCTTTGATCTAGAGCTTGATGCAACTTTTCTTTGTCAAATTTCAAAATTCTGATGCCACCAGGGCTAGCTCCAATGCTTCCAATTTGAAGGCGTGGCGATTTTGCGATTTTCTCATAATAATGGCATTAGCGAATTGACGCCTCTCGGTTGTGTCCATCGGCAGTTTGAGCTTTTGAGGTGCCACGCCTAGGTGCCAGGGTGTTGGAAAGAGGTTGTGTGAAGGTTCTACGCAATGGAGCTATGTGGAGGGAGAGATCTAAGCTCCACCGAGTGTGGGTAGTGCATAAAGTGAAAATGGCTTATAAGGTGATTAGCACCTAATTAGTAATTAAGAAGGTGATTAGGCTTAAAATAGTAGTTGAATCCTAAGCTAGGCTTTGATACCAACTTGAATTTGCAAGAAATGATGGGCTATGGTGGATCAAATGCAAGAATCATCATGATTAGGCAAGCAATTAGCAAGTCATTAAAATAAGATTAGTACAAGATTAAGCTACCAGTGAATTCTCATTAGGCTAATGCCTCAATTTATAGCTTTTACATCCACAGGTTCCAAGCACCCACTTACTGATTTCTACTTGATTTGCTCCATTTGACCCTAGAATCTCTCCACACTCCTATATTTACTCATGCTATCCTTGATTCTCTCATCCAGTAGATTATTCTCACCTTTTCACTGCTACCTACTCAATTATTACGGACTCCCTTTTACAATCTATAGCTTAGAGCTAGTTCCCATGCACACCCTATTTCAACATATTTAACTAGATGCTGGGCTGAGGTCAATGGGCTGAGGTCAAATGTGTCAAGAGCATTTCTGCAAAAGATGTGGCTAGGTTTGTCTTTGACGATATTTGTGCAAGATTTGGTATTCCCTTGGAATTATTGGCAGATGAGGGACCTCGTTTTAGGGGCCAAATTGTTCAAGAACTGATGAAGAAGCTACACATTACCCATAGATTTTCAATCCCTTATTACCCACAATGTATGGATTGGTTGAGAGGTTTAATGGGGAGTTATGTACTATGATGACAAAGTGTCTTGAAGAGCATCCTAAGCAGTGGGACTTACATGTATCACTTGCTTTATGGGCTTACATACAAACCATGAAGATAGCAACAGAGTTTTCTCCCTATCACTTGGTTTTTGGAAAAGAATCTTTGATGCCTTTTGAAGTGGAAATCCCTAGTCTTTAGTTTCTTCTAAAACATTACGAAAGGAATAGAGATGAGTATGGAGAAAGGTGGTTGAACCTTCAGGAGCTGCAACTAGCCACGAAGGAGGCCTTGGACCATTATATTCAACTAAGTAGTAGAAGAACTTTGAAGGTGAAAGATAAAGACATCAAAGAAGGGAATTTAGTTTTGTGGTACAAGAAGTTGGAAAATACTTTTCAGACCAAATATCAAATTAGATGGGAAGGCCCTTTTAAAGTGATGCACATCTATGAGAATGGGACCTATCAACTTGCTGATCTGGATGGTCATCTCCATGTCAAGAGAGTTAGAGCCTTACTGGTGCAGAATCATGACACTTCAAAAAGATTTAGAAATAGTGGAAGAAGGCTTTCTTGCTGATACAGCTATTGCAGGAAGAAGATGTAGAATTTTGTTGGGATCTGAACACCTTTTTTGCAGAGGAGTCCATAGCATCTGGTTGAGCATGAATGCTTCAACCATGGGGGGATTTGGTAAAAAATGATAGAAATTTTTTGGGGCCAAAAAAATATTCTCATGGAGATGTTCATTCCAAACCTAGGAGAAAAAAAAATTAATAAGATATGGTAAAGACCTTAGTGAACGTAGGTTTTTGGCACGAATATTTACGCATGGCTGTAAATATTATTGGCTTCCGTTTCATGGAAAAAGGTCGAAACAATTGGGTAAAGTAGGGGTATGCATAAATGTAGAGGGTAGTTGCATAAAATAAGAGGAGACGGGGATTAATTTTGGAGGGGGAGAAGATATACAAAAAAAAAAAGAAAGTGGTCCTTCGTGAAGGATCTTCTTTGGGAGGGGAAGAGAGTTTTTTTGAGAGTTAGGGGAAGGAGGAGTTTTTGGCTATTGAAGTATCTCTAGGTATTATGAGGAGGGTGAGAAGGAATTTTGTGTGGAGAAGACTTAGGTTCTATCCAAAGCAGGGAGTTGTGCTGGAGGGAGAGAGTTCTGTGTGGGGAGTGGTGTCCCAGAATCTCCCAATAAACAACAATGTTAGATACTTGGAAGAACCAAGGATTTCCCTTGTGGTCATTTGAGAGTGTTTCTTTTGATCTAATGTTTGTTTTCTTCATCTACTCAAGATTGAGGCTTTATTATGTGTTATACAGTCTTCTTTGAAGTTCTAGGGGATCAAATGGTGTGATATAAAGGTTTTATTTTGGGTTTTGGTTTTATTTTATGTTGAAGGGAAGACATTCTTTTGGTTAAGAGACTACTGGGGTGAGAGTTAACTTTGGTTGAGTTTGGTTTGGGGACAATGAGCTTAAGTAAGGGGTGATTGTAAATTAGCCAGACATCATAATGATCATTGTTGCATGACGAATGAAGATCAATGCAAGGATGCAACAAAAAAGACACTTAGGGCTCTTGTAAAGAGTTCCAAGTTGTAGATGAATGTGGGAGTGGGCTTGACAATAATCCCACATGGGAACTTTTGGGAGTTTTAGAGTTTTTGTATAAAAAGTGGCCCATTTGAGAGCTAAGAGCACTCTTTGGTCATTTGGTTGAGAGGCTCATAGAGAGAGCTTGCTCCATAGCTCCTTCTCATGTGCTCTCCCAAGGCTCTCCATCTCCATTCTTGCTTCAATCTTGTACTCTCTATTCTCTACGTATTCAATGATTTGAGGTTGCGGTCTACACACTTGCTAATCTAGATTTCTTAATGATGTTTTGATGCTAAAATCTGATTTGTGAATTGTAGAGTGCATGTGATGAAGCTTGTGCATGAAATGATGTGTAGTTGAGGCTTGTGTGATAGCTCTTTGCATGTTAGATTCTTTGCCTAAGTTGCATTTTTGTGCTTAAGTGTAGCCTAATCTTGATGCGTTGATTATGTTAGATTGAGAAGAAATCAACGATTGATTGCTTGATTGTTGAAGAAGGATTGAGTAGGACTAGAAGTCATTAGTGTGTGGTTAACTAATCTTCTCCCATTCGGGATAGCCTCTATGTGCTAACCGGGTTGCATTCACGGATTGACAAGTGTGTGGGTTGGAGTGTAGCCTCCGCTATGCTATGATGTCCCAAACAATGGCGCCGCTGCCGGGGAACGCACACCTAAATTAGTGAAGGGTGTTAACCATTACTTCTTACTAAGTGCTCCATTGATTGCAAAATCATGGATTAGGATAGATTAGAGTAGAGTTTGCAAGGGCATTGAGTGTGTGATCTCAAGGGCACCTTGTGTGTTTTCTGTTCTTTGATTAGAAGCAAAAAAAATTAAAACCCCATTGCGGTTGAGTAATCCCGCCATTAATTAGGATTAAGAGTTCTGTTTTTGTATTTTTTGGCATATCTTTTTTTTCACTAAATCAACTAATCCACTGCGACCAAGAGGCAGGCAGTGGAGGCGAGCTGTGGGCTGTAGCAAAAAACGTTGAAAGCGGCTAAAAATATATATATATACATATATATATAGTTATATATATATGCGCTGCAGCGTGGAGTAGAAGAGCAAAAGATAAGGTCGTCGCTGTAGCTGACGTGGCGGCTGACAGAAGAAAACTGGTGGAGAGCTGCAGCAGTGTGGAGTAGGTACAAACAAAGCCGGCGAAGGGCTGTGGGAAGCATTGGAGGCGGCTGAAGCGCCAGCAGCTGCAAGAGAAGAGCTGAAGCGTAGCGTGGAGTGAGGCCGTAGGCGGCAGAAGTCGGCGGAGGGCTGTGGGAAGCGTTGAAGGCGACTGAAGCACCCTGTGCTCAACCTCCTGCTCCTGGGACTGCTCCTGTAAGGGTTGTGGACTACGACAATTCAAATATGTGTAGAGAATTGGTAAACCCAAGCTATGTGGAGGAGGAATACGCATCATATTCATCCAAAGAAAATCTCTTTGAAAGTCCCGCATACCCAAGCCCAGCACTCGAGACTCAACCAGGGGAACAAAATTCTTTAATGTTGCTAGGCAGCTACCAACCTAGGACTCCAGGCCCCTCAGGTCAATGGCAGCCAAGGAAAGTAGAGGCCAAACCAATGGGCCCCTGTTATGAGTGCGGAGAACCCCATTGGGCTTGTGATTGTCCACATCGCTCAAGGCAAGCATCTCGATCCAATACAACAGTACAACAGTTTCCACCAATTGAAAGATATTGTCTAGGGTGTTGTGTAGAACACTTCCCAAAGGATTGTTTGCTGAAACCACATGAGGAAGGCACCTCTCAACCAAAGGTCTCACTCAACCTTGTAGGGGCAGTTTCATTACCATCTTCATCTGAAAATGAGGATGTCGTGCCACTTAGAGTCATGACTAGATCACAGACACGAAATGCCGAAATACAGACTGATGAGACACCTCGAACTAGGGATGCAAAGACAAATCTAGTGGACAAGACCCTACAGTCCAATAGAAAAAAGACCACTAGGAGGAAGAAGAACCAAAACAAGCAAACTAAAAGTGCATCCACTAGTTCTCAAGAAGCCTCTAAACAAAACATGAGGGATAAAACTTTTACATCCCAAGAAGTGCATGAGGAACATCAACCTCAACCTGGGCCTAGTGCTAAACCAGATGAGACTAGTACGACTGAGGATAGTTCTGGGGGTTCTGTTTTTGTGGATAAAGTGAATGAGACTCTAGATGCCATCATTGATGCTCATAGAAGTCGCATTGCAGCTTTATCTGAGCTACCCAAGAAGCTTCAAGAATACCCAAACCCTTGTGAGGAGAAGATCAATCTAGCTGTACATCAGCAACTCATTAGGGAAGCTCAGTCAATACTTGAGGGACCACCACCACCTATTCCTCTGGGCCCAACCTCTCTTAAGCCAACATTAGAAACCATACCGGAAGTATCATCAAGTCGGGAAATGAAAAGTGAGCTCATTTCACAAGCTCATAGCGAAAGGTCTGCACCAATTGACATCCAATTGAAAGGAGGTATTCTGCCACCACCTAGCCTTGTCTTCCCATGCAATGATGAAGTTATTGATGCTAATGAGGACATGGCAAATGAGATGTGGG
This sequence comes from Cibotium barometz, assembly GCF_041138505.1. Classification (NCBI taxonomy): domain Eukaryota; kingdom Viridiplantae; phylum Streptophyta; class Polypodiopsida; order Cyatheales; family Cibotiaceae; genus Cibotium; species Cibotium barometz. Next base: position 21,145,143 of record NC_141100.1, read on the forward strand.
CAGCAGTTCATGAGAAAGTTAATGAGAACATGTCCTCTATTAGTTCGCCTCCATTCTCTGAGGTGGATTTTACCAGGGGCACGGAAAACAATTCTAGACGCCCAAGCATCCAGGAGGAAGTTCAAACAATTGTTTCTCCTAGAAGTAAGCATACAATGAAAACCTTACCATCATATCTGGTAGAATATGAGAACTATTCTCAAACCTTGAGGATACACTCCATGCATAAAAGGTTGACAAAGGAGAAGGATATGAGTATCGTGGAAGCTATTTTGTCAGCACCAGTGGCTTGTACCTTACCTTTGCTTGATCTGATAAAAATTCGACCTGAGTTGTGGAATGATATTACCACATGTTTGTCAAAGCAGGTATTGCTACAAAAGGGTCACCATGAGTGTACTATACACCCCGAGACAAAGCATGTTATGCTAGTTCCTATCAACAAAGTAGGAAAATTTTGTGAGGACGATCAGGGAAATGCTACCCTCCCATTAGAAGTGCGAAAAGTAGCTTCAACTGCAATACTTGATAGTGGTGCAGGAGTGGGCATTGTGACAAGGTCCATTTGGGAAAAGTGGGGCAAACCAGCTATTAGGAGTACCAGGATGCGCTTGCAGCTAGCAGATGGAAGCTTAGAACATCCCCTTGGGCTGCTTGAGAACATATTGGTCACCACATGTGGGATTGAATATGAGCATACCTTTGCAGTAGTGGATTTTGGAAAACATCCAAACTATGAAGTGATATTGGGTAGACCATTCATGTGACAATTTCAAATGATTCAAGATTGGGGATACAATTATTTGTACCTCTGACATGAATCTGTCATCACAAGAGTCAACCTAAGGAATCACTCATATCGTGATGTAACAAGGTCTCCAATAGATGAGTTTGATTCTGCTTCATCTGAGGGCTCAAGAGTTACATTGTCAGACGGGCGAGAAGATCTGTGGATGTGTGGAGCCTCATGTAGGAATTTCAACATTGGGAGACTTAAGGGTAATCGAAGTGTATCAGATGAGGCATACACTCCACAACCCTTCCCTGAGCACTTAATCGATCCACTAGAATGGAGTCATGTCCTTGCAACATTATCGACCTGTGCTTTACCTAAGCCAATTCAATTTTGTGACTCAGATGGATATGATATTATCCCTATAGGAATGGTACAACCACGTGACCTTCTAGATGTTATGTACTATAGGGATGCATCCACAACAACACTGCATGTTGAGGAAGGATATGCTAATCCACGAGCTATATCGTGTCAAAAGGGTAATGTTTCTACCTTACACAACCCACTTTCAAAATCTGCTCTTGCAGCTCCAACAACAATGATGTGCATAATTGATGAGTACTCAAGTGAGGGCCATGGCTGGCATGTTCCAACTACTTTAGTCACTGCTCAAAGAAGGCCAGGCAAGAAGGAATTATCAATTTGGCTACCCAAAGATACGTACAAACTTGTACCATCTAGCCTAGTTGCTAAGCCTCCTAAAAAGCACATCTTTTCCAAGCATAAACCTCAGATTGTTACTCGTTGCGTCCCAAAGCATGTTCTTAAAGCACAAGGCTATTATGAGGGTGCAACAGCAATTTGGCTTCCAAAATGCCATGGTTTGCTAGGGGTAAAAGAGTGTATCAGAAAGATTCCAAAAGCCACCCTTGATTTTCCATATCAGGGGTGCAAAAGAAATCAACACAAACTCTTCAAGATAGGATAGGTGGCTATGATAGCACCTACAAATCTACTTGTGTTGATCTTCCTAAAACATGTAATGAGTCACCAGTTGTCCCAAATTCTCCTTGTTACACAATTCCACCCTCAACTGGTGTACCTAGACACATCCAACTTCACATGAGTCTCCTTTGAGCATAAATTCTAGCACTTCAATACCTAAATCCTCTTATCTTGCTTAAATTCCTCGACAATTGCTAAAATTTCCACATCTTAAGAAGAACATACCCAAAACCAAAGATAATGCATTAGCACTACAATTGAAGCTCTTTGGTAGATCAATGTTTGAATAGAGTGGTTCCTTATGCCTTTAGAGGATTGTGTTCTTTGTGAGATGATCTCCACCACTAGGCCAAGAGTAAGCTCAGCGACTCCACAATAAGATCGACAAGCCAGGGCACTTTTCTCCCACTGGGTTTTTTCCCTCGGCTATATTCGGTGATTGGCACCAATAGTAAATTTTATTCCTTTCTTTTCTTTTCTTGTTTGTTAATAACCATTTCGCATAGATCTCAGCTAAACAAGAGCACCAAACAAGCCCCAATAGTCCACCTACCGTGCACACAAATTAGGAAGGGGGGAGACATGCTACGCCTACAAAGACCAAGGAGGAGCAATCTGCACAAAATCACCAATGCATCAATGCAAACGAACAACATCAACGAGCACTACAACAGGTGTATTCAAATCATAATCTTTTGATTTTTATGTGCTTTTATCTTTTGGATATATGGTTTGCATGTTCACACAATATTGGCTGGTTTAAGTTTTTGATTAGTTGTTAAAATATGGTGAGTGAATTCTAGATTCTTAGAGGACTTAGTAAAAGATATTTCTATTTAAAGATAGTGTAGGATATATACCAATGGAGTATGCCAAGTTCTTATGCTTTCAAGGTATATTAGTTATCCCTAGTGGTAGCTACCTCTTAGGTATGAGCTAGGTGCTAGGAGTAATAAAAATTTATGAAAATATACCCTAAAAATATATATATATACAAAGTGAATTGAGACATGACGTGTCTACAGCCATGAGGAATGCTTGGTAGGACTTGGGGTTGTCTTAGCACCTTGGGACCGATGCCTTGGTTTCCATGGGGTCAACACTTATGTCTAAAAGCCTCAGAAAAAGACCTTCAAGGAATCTATCGCCTTGATAGATGTTGGTAGGACTCTGGGGTACACTATGGGCCCTCGAGACCGATGCCCTCATCTTCATGGGGTACTCCTTTATGAGACAAAAAGAAAGAAAAGGGTCTGTCGCCTTTGAGACACTTAGCGGCCTTTAGATTCTCTTGACGGAGGTCTCTTGGCCATTGCTTGGGTCTCATTGGGATGGAACCTTAATCTTTATCACCTTCTACACACACATCAAAAAAAAAAAAGAGTTCCAATCACCTTTGCTCATATTTAGGAGTAGGTTTGCCACTTAGGAATAACTTAAATACTTGTAGGACATTGAGACTGCGGTCATAACCGACGGTGTACAAGCACACTTGCCTTTCCATAGCACTATCTACCACTTAAGTCTCACTTTGACTAGTCTTTACTCACCTATTTTAGTACTCCTTAAAACTCTAATCAGCCTTTCACTTGTATGCTCACATGTGGAATTGTCATTGCTGTTTTTTCTTTTCTTCTTTTCTTTTTTTCAATAAAAGGCTTTACTTGTATCCATTGTTTTTTTGCAGCTCGTGCTCCTACCGCGCTCGAGGACGTGTGCAAAATAGGAAGGGGGGAGTGTTGCATGACGAATGAAGATCAATGCAAGGATGCAACAAAAAAGACACTTAGGGCTCTTGTAAAGAGTTCCAAGTTGTAGATGAATGTGGGAGTGGGCTTGACAATAATCCCACATGGGAACTTTTGGGAGTTTTAGAGTTTTTGTATAAAAAGTGGCCCATTTGAGAGCTAAGAGCACTCTTTGGTCATTTGGTTGAGAGGCTCATAGAGAGAGCTTGCTCCATAGCTCCTTCTCATGTGCTCTCCCAAGGCTCTCCATCTCCATTCTTGCTTCAATCTTGTACTCTCTATTCTCTACGTATTCAATGATTTGAGGTTGCGGTCTACACACTTGCTAATCTAGATTTCTTTTTGATGCTAAAATCTGATTTGTGAATTGTAGAGTGCATGTGATGAAGCTTGTGCATGAAATGATGTGTAGTTGAGGCTTGTGTGATAGCTCTTTGCATGTTAGATTCTTTGCATAAGTTGCATTTTTGTGCTTAAGTGTAGCCTAATCTTGATGCGTTGATTATGTTAGATTGAGAAGAAATCAACGATTGATTGCTTGATTGTTGAAGAAGGATTGAGTAGGACTAGAAGTCATTAGTGTGTGGTTAACTAATCTTCTCCCATTCGGGATAGCCTCTATGCGCTAACCGGGTTGCATTCACGGATTGACAAGTGTGTGGGTTGGAGTGTAGCCTCCGCTATGCTATGATGTCCCAAACAATCATCATATGTTATAGATATGTTGTGGTATAGTATTAGTTGAGGGGAAGTGATTATGTGCATCATCCAATAGTTCTAGACTTGTCTAAGGATAATAGACAGAAGGCTTACTATTTTATAGTGTGTCTGAGGCAATAATATAACACAACAGGTCAGCTAATTGCTTTTGAGGTTTGGTATTGGTCTTGTTTAAGTGTTTACAGGTCTAGCTAATGCAGAGGCTAGAGTTTTGGTGTCAGCTAGGTCATCTTGGGTATTTGGGTGGGTTCTTCCCATTTGGAGGCAACTGTGAGCTGATTAATAGTGAGCAGCAAAGAGCTGGTGAGGTGATATCTTGTTGATATGTAAATAGTTTGTGGGTTGGAGGAAGTTAGATAACACTTTGGGAAGTGCTAGAATTGCTATTGACTTCAGAGGAAGAACCACTCTAGAGAAGAATTCAGAAGCATAGGCTGTAACAGGAAGATTAGAAGATTGTGAGAAGGGGGTGAGAAGGACCATTAGGAAGGCATTGGAAGTATGGATATCAAGTCCGCGGACACTAGAGAGTCATAGAGAACTAAAGGATTGGTTTTGGACTAGAAGAGCCATCCCAATTTGGAGACAGAAGACAGATAGATTCTAACTTGTGTGAATCATCCAAGAGAGTATATTGCCAGACAGAGGTCAGCTGCCTGATTCTGAAAGGTTTAAAGACATGTTTCTGGAGCTATGTAATGGTAGAGGACACTTTGGGATCTGGAGAGAAAAATTCGAACAGGAAACAAAGAGTTGGCTTTAAAAGTAGGTTTTGAGTATTTATGCGTCTGCTATACTGGAGGTGTGTTTGGTAAGCTGAGCATTAGCGGTGGTTAGGAGAGGGTGTTACGTTAGGACATTTTGGAAGTCATTCGTAGGGCCTTGTAAGAAAATCATCGATTCTTATTTTCTCTCTCTAGAAAAAATCTTGAAATGTTAAAATAAAGAGAACGTAAAAGTCATAAAAGTGTAGTCTCTAAGCCCGAGAGGTAAATTTTCTCCTAGGCAGCTCTCTTAAAGTTCGTTGAAACCTTCTTTGAAATGATACATTCAAAACTGCAAGAAAAAAGTTCGTTCAAAAGGATATTATTGCACTGAAGACAGTTTGGAGGGAATTAGAACCTTCATCTCCAATTTCAAAAGACAAATACAAGCCTTCTCTCACCATAGCAAGTCATATTCTTTCACTCTGCCTCATATAGTATACTTACTCATTCCTAGAACACTCCAATGGAGAACAACCATGTACACACTCATTCTATTGAGTGAAGAGTCTAATCATGAAAGCATTAAGAGAAAGTATCATCTGCACATTGATCTAGATAGTGCGTATGCGCTCATTCAAAAACGCAGAAGTGGACAACTATTGCTCTCATCAGATGTCAAAGATTATATAAGGTTGTCGGGGAAGCAACACATAGACCTTTGGTGTGATGGCTCCATCTATCCTATTGACCCCCGTACTGATTCACATCCTCCCTTTTCAAATCCCACATTTCTCTTGCGTTTAGCAGGTGATGGGGCCAAAGGCTTACTAGGATATTACAAGTCAATTTCTTACATGCAAGAAAGAGAGACACATTATTCACAACACTTAGCAAATGAGCCTCTTGGCTTGTTTGGTGAATGCAAGACACAGAAAGTTAGATTGGAAGAAGAAGAATGTCAAATCAATAGACTAAGAAGTGATCTCCAAAATATAGAGAAAAAGACACAATCATTGGACTGTGCATACAAAGAAGAAAGCTCAAAAACGTCGAGAACTTGAGGCTCGATTCTAGAGGCCTAAAAAAGAGAATCCAAGCCATAAGGTAAGATTTCCCTCAATGCATTCCCATTCACATGTCTTTTATGTTAGTAGTTAATATTATTTTATTTGCTGGGGTGCTTTGTGATTTTTATGTTCTCTATGTTAGTAATGAGTAGTGTTGTATTTGTAGGGTTGTCATACATCTTGACAAAGAGAATATGAATCCCAATCCTAATCCAGCAAAGCAACTAAAACCATTCATGACATCAAGAATGGCAAGGGAAATGATAAAAGAGAAGAAGTTCAAGGTGGTTCAACGAGATATAGTGGATGAATTTGTAACCAACAATATAGATTCGGCTGCAAATATTCAATCCACCATGGATTCAAGTGGAGTCAGTCTTCATAAGGGTTATAGTGCCATCCAAAAGTCAATGTCATCACTGCTTGAGGCCAAAGGCATTAAAGCAAAGCTACTTCCAACACCTACAAAAGTTTGGAGACATAGGGAGGAATTAAACACAGAATACCTTCACTATGTTGGTCACTCATACCACATTGTACAAGAGTTTAAGGGAGAAGGTGACAGCATATTCTACAATGAACACAACAATATATTCATGGACTTGGAGCTCTTGCAAAAGATAATGGTGGAGTTCTATGATATTACATTTACAGTGTGCTCACCAACCTGCTCTACCGGCTCTCCTCCTAGTTGGCACCAGCCTCCGCCTTCAACTAAAACAGAGACCCAGCTCTCCCTCTCTTAGACGGCAGCCACCTCAGGTCGGCCCAAGCAAAAAAACCAAAGCTACTCTTCTGACTCCTCTGCAAGTCGCCAGTCCACAGCCTCAAGCCTGTTCTTTAACGAGGCCGCCACCTTTTGAAACCTTTGCGTCTGTACAGACCAGAGGCCCCCCCTTTCTTAAAGCGGCCACCTCTTCTTCGCTTGTTACACCTGAATCAGAGCCGTCTTCTAGGCCTGCAGCTACACCAGAGCGACTCCCACATGGCCCACACTCCACGCTAAACAGCCGTCCGTCAGCTACCTTCCCTGCACCTGCACCAGTCGCCACGTGCAAAACCCCAGCAGTCAACAGCAGCTACAGTCAGAACCGGCTCTACTCTGCTCTGTCACCTCACCAGCCACCGGCTCTCATCTGTTCTCTGCACACACTTCTCGGCCGTCAGCCCCAGCTCTCCCACGCTAAACAGAGAAGCTTCTCTTGGTACAAGGCGGCATCCTTTTCAACCACCCCACTCGCCACGTCTCTCCTACGCTTTGCTCGAGAGACCTCCAAACATCACAAGGTCACCTTCCTTTTGCCTGGCCTCTATCTCTGCAGCATCACCAGCCACGAGTTCTCTACAAGGCGGCTTCTCCTTCCTTCTTCGCGCCTCTGTTTCTCTAGCGCCTTAACCAGCGATCTCTCCCCACTGACAACCCCAAAGGCAGCCACTTCTTCTGTGCTGAATCACCTTGCCTCTCTGTAGCAACAATACTCGTCAGGCCTCCTCATGTACACAAAGCCGCTGCTCCACCACTCTGCACCTGTAGATCCACACGGCGGCAACTCTCTTTTTACAAGGCGGCTGCTTCCTTGCGCCTGTCAGTAGAACCACCAGAGAACCCTGTTCCCAGAGGGCTTCTTCACACAGCCTCTTCTAAGGCTCTCTCACGTGCCTGTCACTGCACACGCCCCAGCTGCTCTCTACAAGGTCGCTAGCCTTCACTTGACTTCACGCGCTGTCAGCCACGCTTGCCACCAGTTGTCGCCGCCAGCATCCAGCTCTGCATAGCCCGGGCCCCTTTTCGTTGTCTCTCTCTGCCCGTCACCTTTGATGCCAGCAGCCTGCAGAGCAGCTTCCACGTTCGGCTTCACCTCACAAGGGAGGCCCCCATGTCCAGCCTCTAGCAGCCACCCACTTCATCACTGTCCTGTGGCTTGTGCTAGCCTTCCCAAACAAAAGGCCCCTTGCGCGGCTCTGCTAAATGACCAGTTCGCCTCCCTTCGTCCCCGGCGGCACCCTTTGCTTTGGCTCTCTTTTTCCCTTCGCCAACTTTCCAGAATTTTGTGCTGGCAGCAGCGTTAACTTCCACGTGGTCATTATTATTAGAAGATGGCCATATCACCCTTATGCTTTTCACACGATTGCTCAAGCTACATTCCTTCATCCTAAATTGCCCATGTCTCCACATACTCTTCAAATACAGCTTTGAGTGCCCATGGATACTTGGACACGCACACACTTCCAGAGCTGCCAAACAGCTGATACCACCTACAATAAAGCACACTTCGAACAAACCTGTAACAAGCCTACAGCAAAACCATTCTCTCTGTATAACTGCCAAGGCGTTCCCGAGCAAAACTCTCACACAGGCCATGCATCCATATGTACACAAGCCCAAAATATCTCTCAAAAAAATGCCTAACACCATAAAAGCACAAAACAAATGGAGAGAACAAAAGATTTTTGTTAATCATTGTTGGACAGATAGATGTAATACATAAGTCTTTTACAATGTATCTTTCCATTCTAATGACTTTTGCAATTCCTGTGGTTTTGGCTTTCATTTATACCTTAGCAAACGGTGTTTTCCATACTCTTCTAGTTCCTCTGGGTTCTCTATGCCTAGAGACAATGCTACTACAACATATGTATGAAAGTAACCCCTTCAGGTGCTGGCATAACTAGGGTAACATCCGAAAATTTCTAAGGCAATAGAATTCTCTAACAAAATAATCTTCTAATAACTTTTAGGGTAGCATCCAAAAATTTCTAAGGCAATAGAATTCTCTATCAAAATAATCTTCTCATAATAATTATTCCACCTAGGAATAGGTACAATGTCTTGAATAAAAATTTTATAACTCTCCCTTCCTGGCTCATGGCATTGTGGTAGGTTATCATCTTTGCCTTTAGACAATTTGGATAGGTAGTGAGAGAGAGCTGCATCTTGGCCACAATACTCCCTTTTATGCCGCTGACTTCAAATGTACTCTGTAAAATAAAATAATTAAGGAAACATAAATCTACATATCACATTCACACACACACATACAAAGAGAGAGAGAGAGAGAGAGAGAGAGAGAACTTGAGTCTCATCTATCACAAATAGTTGGTCTTGCCAAAGGTTAATAGAACTTTTACTATCTTCTCCTACTCTATTTATCCATTTCTTTGTGGAGTCATTCAACTTGTCATAGCCATATTTGGCCTGAAGCTCCATGAAGGTTTTATCGTTTGGCACAAAGCCATCATCTTTGAACTTCTGTGCTTTGCCCAAACATATGTTGAGACACTCTTTACTATTATAATTTTCCTCCAATGCTAAGTCATCACACTGTCATCTTCTGAGACAAAACCACTACCCTCTTCCTGAAAATTGGCAATAGCACGTAGAGCAAAATCTTCCCTAAGAATGAAAATATTCTGAATGTCAGATAAGAGTACATAATGTTTGTTCTCCACAACAAATTGTGGCAACACTAGCAATATTAGACCACACTAGTCCACTTTAAAGAGATATACATCCAGAGGTCTCTGTATTGTGCACGTCTTAAGAGAAACAATATCCATAGATTTTGCTTCCTCTTCCTCCTTGTTGTATACTAACTGTATCTCTTGCTCAACTTTTTCCTCTTGAGAAGGTAACTCATCTTCTTGGGGAATCTCATCTTGAATAGTACCTTCATACCCCTTTCACGAAGCCCTTTATAGAGGTAGTGAAAGTAGCAGAGGAATCCAAATGGCTCATACAACACTCTACAGCAACTCATGTGCTTGATACACCAAGAAGGCTTATAGTAGGGAGATGGGAGTTCCTGGTACTTCTTGTATAAAAAATTGTTTGCCTTCTTGTTTCGTGCACAATCCAGCAAGTGTCCATAAGCCTGATTACTATAAGCAGCAACCTTCCTTTGGATACTAATTTTTTGAAACCGTCCCTGTGTTTTGACAGGTACTCTTCATGCTGGTCCAAAATTGACTCCATGTGGCAAACGCTTGTTAACCATCTTAGGAATAATGTGAAAGTCAGCAGCTCCAGCGTTACAAATAAAATCAAAAATTTTCTCATCAATTAAGGCAAGATCATTGCTCTCAACAATCTACTCCTTCTTGTCCTTCATGTCAGTTCTACGAAATTGCTCCTTCTTCTTATACTTCTTCTTCTTTGGCATCTCTTTTGTCAGGAGTTGGCCCTCTCTCCTCCTTAGCCTCCGCTGAGAAATCGAAATGCCTCTTAATAGAGAGCCTCTAGCGAGTAGGTCGTTTAGAAAGGGACACCAGAGTGAGAACACCTACTTTCTCCTGTTCATCTACCTCCATATCCTGGTCTTCTGAATGGGGTTCCTCATCATTATGATGTTTTACAAAGTAAAGGGGGGAACGTGATTCTCTTGGCTCCACCGTTGGAAATCCTTGATCCTCTGTCTGTCCTCTCACAAACTGTGGCTCCTCTATTCATGCCATAACCTCCACGGGGTCATCTCAATAGTGAAGTCGATAGATGTTTTCTTCGTGGTCATCAACAGCTTTGGAGACTTCATCCACACGTCGCTCCTCCCTGTAGCACTAAATTCAGGATCTAGTGCCATGGCTCCCCGCTTAAGCTTTCTCTATTCTGATCAGTAAAACACTAGCAAGAATTAGAAAAGGAGAGACCCCTCTATTTATATTTATGCGATTTGACGCGATAACGCATGTCCATTACTCTTATAAGCGCCATATTGTGCCAAATTGCACAAACCTCTCTCTCTGGGTGTACTGTATGTGTGTGTCTGTGTGTGTTTGTCTGTGCGTCTATGTTTGTGTGTGTGTGTGTGTGTGTGTGTGAAAGATTGTGTCTTTTTGTGCATGCATGTCTATGTGTCTGTGTATCTGAGTGTGTGTGTGTGTGTGTGAGAGAGAGAGAGAGAGAGGGAGCAAGCAAACTTATTGCCATTACTGCCTGCTTACGTGGGAGAGGCAGCAATGGCAATAGGTAAGTTCAATTGCTCTCTCTCTCTCTCTCTCTCTCTCTCTCTCTCTCTCTCTCTCTCTCTCCCCCTCGGGTTCCTGGATAGAGTGGATGCTCTCTCTCTCTCTCTCTCTCTCTCTCTCTCTCTCTCTCTATCTCAAAAACGAGAACTGTTAATAGTAGCATGAGGTTTAAATAACTTTATATGAGTGCATGTGTGATAGTAATAACTGACATGTGTGATGTTAACCATTGGAACGTGGGGTGTGTGAATATTAAAAATGACACATTTTTTATTCTATTTCTAATGGTGCTCCTGAGAGAGAGAGAGAGAGAGAGAGAGAGAGAGAGAGAGAGATACTCACATTCCTTCGGTGATCCATCAAACATGACAACGATCCATCGAACACGACAAGGCACTGACAGCTTTGGTATGTCTTTCTCTTGACATACACACACACACAAGGAGAAACACATACAACACAGACATACACATCCAGTACTGCTATAGAGAGAGAGAGAGAGAGAGAGAGAGAGAGTGGTTTTTGCGATTTGGCACGATATGGTGCTTGCAAGCCAAACTAAAGAGCACTATCGCGCCAAACCACAAGAATTATGATAGAGGCATCTCTAGTGCACACACATACACACACACACACATGACATCCACAAATACAGAGAGAGAGAGAGAGAGAGAAATAGCCAGAGAGCTAGAGAGATGTGTTTTGGCGGTTTGGTGTGATATGGCACCTGCAAGTCTAATGCAAGCTCACTATCGCACGCCAAACCGCACTAATTATTATAGAAGCCTTGCTTGTGCGGTCTAACACGTACACACACAGGACTTACACAAACACATACATACACACACACACAGAGGCACACACACACACACAGAGAGAGAGAGAGAGAGAGAGAGCGTTATGTCTCTTTCTTCCAGGCTTATTGGTAGCTCATGGTGAGGGGACAAAAGCTACTACAAGGAGACAGAGTAAGGGGCTGGATTGGCAGCAAAGGCTGCCTGTCAGAAGAAGCCAAAAAAGGGAAAGCCTATCCATATTCTGAAGTAGGCCAGAAAAAGAAGATTTTTGCAAAACTTCTACATTCTGAGGGAAATCAAGAAATCTCAGAATTATGTAGAGTTATGTGTTCCAAAGCTCCCTTTCTAGAGGCTGTGCAGGTCTATTTGTGAGAATTGGAGCCTTACTCTACGGTGGAAGAGGCCAGCCTTGCTCTGTCTACAGGAGGCTGCCGAAGATTTTCTCATAGAGTACTTCAATGACCTATTAATGCCCAAGGATAGTGAGACACTGAAGAGGCTTAGATGGAGATATAAGAAGCTTCTATACCCTACCAAGCTCATAGATCCAAAGATGAGAGACATCCTGGTGATTCCATCAGCAAGAGCTCCACAGGATAAAATAAGAATTGTAGAGATTACACATGATGTTAACACAAGAGTGACGGTAGAACAGGAGGCCAGACGGGAGGAAGAGCACAATATCAGAAAAGAAAAGGATCAACAAGTAGAAAGGACCCCCGCGAATCTCCAAGAATAGTACATCAAAGAAACATAAGAGTTGGAGTCAGCTAACTTGGAGATGCTATAAGGAGCTTACAAAGGGGTATTTTTGTGTTTGTGATGAATATGGAAGATGGTGAGATATGTACAATTCTCCCTTGAGCTGGTGGATGTCAGGACTTTGATGGTGGATAGGACATCACAGATCTCAGACACTATCAGGGATTTCACTGACGTAAACGAGAACATGTGAACATGTTAATAACATATGTTAATAACACAAAAAATCTTGTGATCACATGTTATATTCACAAAGCTTTTCACAAGGGCCTAAAAAAATTATCTTTGTCGGGCATAAAAAATCTTCTTAGGTGGCCACTGACCTGCTATTATGTGAAGATGGTAACATGAGAACATGTGAATAGCTTATTCCCATGTGTAGCCAAGCTTTTAAGGGGTTCCCAAATGGCAAGTGACCTGTTATTTTGTGAACGGTAACATGAGAACATGTGAATAACTTGTTCACATGTATTATTATCACAAAAAATCTTGTGATCATGTGAATATTAAATCCCTGGACACTATCATATATGTGTGCCTAAAGTAAGTATGCAAATTGCATTTACTGATGATATGCTCCTTCCCTCTTTAGTTCTTTCCTTAACTCAAATTTAGGAATTTTGGAAAATATGCATAATTTTGGGACAATTCTTTGTTAGATCCAATACAATGTTTACTGTGTGATATGCAAGATTTATTATTGGATGTTCTCAACAAGCATTTGAATAATGCGATATGATTTATGTACTATTGTACATTTGTAACAAGTATATATGATGTTGGTGGGATGTAAATTTGCCTCCACACACACACACACATGCACACCAAGAATTAAGTTTGTTTATGTCACATAGCCTCCAGTTGACCATCAAACACAGAAACTTTAACAAAGAAAGGATATTCAATGTAACTTTAAGTTGTAACTTGTAAGAAAGACTAGGTGATAGAATTAAAAAGATCACCATCTGTATTGAATCAAAATTCTTGAACAATGGGTGAACCATAAATCTAAAAGCTTAAGAAATCCTTACAATCTGAATAATGATTGAACCATGAGTTTGGTAGCTTCATACAACATTGCTAAAAGATTACGAAGCTAGTTGCCCATGTGCTAACAAATCATTCTTGCTCAACTGCACTGACGTGTGATGGTGCCTCACTTTCATGTTGATTCAATTGATTCCGTTTGGCTTTGAGTATTATAGCCTTTGGAATCTTGATTTTCTCTGGAAGTCATCCACCCTTGGGCTTCCATGCCCAAATGATGCAGCTAGTGTCCTAGTGCTGAGGATCATTTCTGTTCTCTCGCCAATACTTGTTTGAGCAATCCTTATAAACCTTCACATCACTTGCATTCTTCTTCTTTGAAATTGGTGCCCAATATTGTACTAAACTTGTTGGTAGTTTATCGAGGAGTTGTTTTGATTAACATCACTTGTTGTCACTCCCAACCATATTGGGTAATTTGCATCACAAGGTTGTACAAGCACAAAATCTCCTTTAGACACATCAAGAGTCGGTTGTTCAGCAGTTCTGTTACGCATTAGACCACAATAATGGTCCTCATTTACATCAAACCCTTCATCTACATTATCCTCCACTTGAAGGTTAAGAGGCTCAGCTTTTTCGCATACACTCCTTGGCCAAAAGTCATGAAATCCAATGTCTTCCTTTGCACTAGGGGTTTGCATGTTTAGCATAAGATACTCCCAATAGGCAAGGACCGGATTGATCCACTTAGCATAATCACTTTGGTCTCCTTTCTCTTGCAAGTGCTCTACCAATTGACATGTTTTTTTAAGCCCTCCACAACCTTCTCATTTTCCTTAACATACTCAAAGGGTGGCAATACTTTTGGAAAACCTTCACGAAGCTTGGGTCCTCCCTGGTCATTTCTCTTCCATAACTCTATACCGCTTTCTGGTAACCAATAAACAATTTTGGGGTGTACTTTTTGTATTGCATCAAAGGTATTCCATCACTCATATAAAAGGTATTCCATCACTCATATAAAACCTAAATTGCAATGGCTTTGAATGTCCAATCAAGCTATCGGCTCCATCATGTAAGTATCCCTTGACAAAGCCTTTGAAGTCTGCCACCTTTTGTAGGAGAAAGGGTGCTGGATGCATGCTAACACACTCATTAAAGATCTTCATCAAATGTGAAAATGTGAAAATGGTTTGTTTCCTCAACTTCTCAGAGAAGCAACTAAACAATGCATCAATATCTTCATGAGTATGACTAATCATAAGAAAACCAAGCTGCACCATGTCAAACACTCCTCGTGCAACCAATAGGGATAGATAGGCAAATACATAACGATTCTTATTTTCTGAACCACAATTGTCAAGTTGCAACAACAACATCCTTGGCAATCTCTTGAAAAATGTCCTTGAATTTGATGGCATTAAACTTGAGTCATTTCCATTGCCCCTATCATGCACATGTGTGTTAGTATGAAAGACTGACTGCATATGTGAAGAACAAGAACAATTTCCCTCTATATCCACATTTGTTTCTACATGTGTCTCTTCATCTGCATCCTCAATGCTCTGCTTGCAATATGCGTTTCTCTCCTTCAGCACTTCCATATGCTGATACACAGGGTCATAGTAGACAAAACACAATCAAAAAGATATGTTCCTGGTTCTGCATCTGAGTTTTGTGAGCTCGTCACCATACATGTGTTGGTCTCCTCTTTCTAAGTTTCTTAAACATTTTGAGAGAGATGAAATTGTGAAGTTGGGATCACTTGGCCATAACCCCAAGGCAAAGTGACCATAAGCTGTTTGTCCATGTCCATGAGTGAGCATTCTTGTTAAGGATACTGGAAGCCTCTCAACCCCATTGAGAGATTTAGGAACTGGTTTAATTTATGGTATGGCAGTCTTGCTCTGGTCCATCTTATCATGTATAATACACAAATACCTGTTTGGGTTCATTTTGAAAGAGCTCCTCCAAGCATAGTATAGATTTCTACAACTCATTTGCAACATGTGTGCCCTTCTTTATGCCATGTATCTAGCACGCTCCTCTTGATTTTTTGTTGATTCCAACTTGACCTTGATTGCCGTACAAATGTCACATTTTGAGAAGGTGCTGCTTTTTAATAAGCTAACTGTCTTGAACTCTGTGTTCCACAATCTTGAGAATGATGGTTGTGACAGTGGCCGGTATTCGAATGAGACAAGTGTGTCATTCACTTCACGCAATATGTCCACCTATTTGTACATTGCTGGTAGAACACGTTGGGTCTCGCGGGCTCCATGCATAGTTATCCTTGACCTATGTGGCATTTGATCAGCATTATTATCTATGAAGCCCTGTATGATTGATTTTTCCATCTCAACATGTGTCATGCCCTTCCGTATTATCCCATTGTTGCCATGACTGACATTACATGCACCATTCAAGGACTTCTTTTTGAGCCTATAGAACTTTGACTTACCAATGCCATGCATTACATATACCATGCTTTACTACAAACCTTCTTCCCATCAAATGAGAACTCAAAGCACTCGTCATCTTGACCTTGTCTATAGGCCATGCCCATGCAATCTAGTACAAATGTGTATCGTGTACTATAGCTCTGTCCCCAAAAGTGTACCCTAGCTTGCATGATTTTGGATCTATCTCCAAATTGACAACATCGCTTCTTGCGACGTTGTGAATGTTTGCAACATCACATTTTTTGCTAGCTCCATGGGTTTTATCGTAATTTTTCATTACCCTTACCCTACGGACATAGCTCCTTTTCTTATTTGTCTCTTCAATGATATCATAGTCAATTTTCATGGCATCATGGTGTCTGTCATCAAAACTATCGCCATCATTGCCCTCTACATCATCATCCTCTTTTTCATCACTTGAATTGTTTAGGTTGTCAATATTTTTTTGCATGAAGTGATCTTGAATACCCTCATTAAAAACAAATAAATTTTGCTTATCATTGGAGAAACTACAAAAGCAAATAAGTTTTGTTTATCATTGGACACTTTTCACCCAGCAGACATGACTGGCAGTAAACTAGAAAAGGATAATTCTATTATAAAGCTAGGATTGAAGATCATTGGCTTTTCTAATCAAGAAGACTCAGGGGTGGATAATGTGGAGGACCTGGTGAAAGCGATGAGGCATGCAAAGAAGGCTTTGGATTCATGAAAAAAGTCCATACCTGAAAAGGAGACCAAAACCACTCAAGTTAGGAAAATTGTGGAGAAAAAAGGCAGTGCCATAGTGAAGAGTGCACTTGAAGCATCTAGAAATGCTGGTGCAACTTCTTCAAATTATAAAAAGGAGGGTGACAAAACAAAAGTCCTTGATGTAAGCACAATGGCAGCTGAAGACATGGCAGGCTCTTAGGTGCAAGAAGAGGAGCAAGCACTTGCAAAGAAAAGAAAGGCAAAGCACTCTACAAAGGTTCAAGAAATCTCTTCAAAGAGGCAAAGGACAAAACCAGCAAGTGGTTCAAAGGAGATAGATGCGTCCGATGACGAGCTAATGGAGGTTGAGACTCCAAACAAGGGAAGCAAAGCAATGATCTCATTAGAAATAAAGAAGGGATATTATCCCTTTGGTCTAAATGAGGTCTTCAGCATTGATGTGATGAAATGTTATCCTGCTCCTTCAAACTATGTGTATAGAAGGTTAATTAAGGATTGGGTTCATATTTTGACCCAAGACTTTATTGAGGAACCAAAGCAAGAGGAGATACTTGCAATTTTGATGCCCTATAATCATGCTACGAAACAACCCCTTGATAAACTCGCAAAAGAAGATATTCATAAAGTTGAATATTGGATTATCTCTGGTCAACACTCCATTAGTAATGCAAAAAGCTTGTAGGCTCTAAATATGGCTAAAGTGCGTCAACAATTTAGGTTTAGGAGATCAAAGATAATTGTAAATTGCCCGCCCAAGATTTCTCGTGACATTTCCAAGGATGCAAATTTATCTGTTGCAAAGTCAATGCAAAAGGAGCCATTCCTTGATCAACTTCTACAAGCTCGAGCACAATGGCACATGCAAACGGTCGTCCTAGTAAACCTTTGCCTGGTGTCAATCAACCCAAGATGGATGAGTCTTGGAAGGTACTCTTTGATTCTTTGCTATATCTTGGTAAATCATAGACATACATTACTTCTTCTTTACTTTTCATAATATCTTTTACGGATCTATAGTTTCAAAGTGTAGCAGTAGCATAAGAAAGATGCATGTGAGGCTTCTTCTCAAACTACATAAACTTAATAGTTTGGTTTGAAATTGAACTTCAAGCCTCACCTCTCTGTGATGGTGCAGCACTTGCATATCTAATTGTGGCTCAAACTTAAGTTGGAGCCTCACTTGCAAGTGCTAGTTTAGCACTGGCAACAAGTGAGGCTCAAACTCAAGTTTAAGCATAAGCTCCAAATGATTGAAAACCCATAGACGCATGATTCCTCCTAATATTTTGTGATATCTATAGTAAGGGGGATAACTTCTTACTTTGCAACTTTGCAGGCCTTTGTGGAGACCACGGAGCACACACTACATAAGAATTTTGTCAAAAATGATTTACACTTGCTTCTATGTGATGATGATGTATGGCAGAATTGGGTTAAGATCATGAGGCTATATGCAAAAGGCTTGCTACCAAATACAAAGGGCGAAACTCAAACTAAAGGTCTTGATCAAAATCCCAAACTTCCAACTTTGAAGAGTGGACAAATTCAGCAGGCACCAGGAACAGTCACGTTAGGCCCAACGTTGTTTAGGTGCATTTTAGGCCTTCAAAAGAGTGAAGTTTTGGACATTCAAACAGCACTTCTTGACAAGAGAATATTGCTTAAGAAGGGAAAGAAAACCCATCAAAGAATAGATATGGAGGAGATGACTTGGAAGCTAAAAACAGATCGAGTGCTCAAAGATGCAGTAACTGCCTTCTATTTTGATCTGACTAGGGAAAAGATGACCTGGGAATAGGTGTGTGAGACATATAAGCTAGGGGAGTATGAGTATAATCATTAAGGAGCTACAGCCAGTCCTTTGTTAGAGACGCTCTCAAATGTTCAAAAGAAAATCCTTCACTTCCGAAAAGTGTAGTAACTTTACTAAATCACCTATATAGAGCATCTATGGGTATTGTATCTCAACAAGAGTCTATTCCTTGGACAATTAGGGGGGTGGATTTTGATATGACAAAGATTATAGCCTAGCATGTACCATTTCAACTAGCAATCATGGACCTACATGATACAAAGGAGCAGCTCTCGTCAAAATTTTTCAAAGGCTTTATTGACGGTCTCATCACAGGGTTTTGTAGAGATATATTGTGGTGGAGTTGTGCTAGAGTAGAGCTTGCTAAAGAAGAGACAATGTATTGCTTTATACAAAGATGATTTGGAAGCGATGGCATTAGAATCAAAGTGCTCTTCTCTTTTAGATGGTCACCCGTCCTTGCAAGAGTAGTGTGGTGTAAGTGGCGGCACAAAAAAGCAAACACTAGATGATGCAGAAAAAGAGAACCTTCAAAATCTTCACATTGACAACCCACCAAGTACAGAGGAGGAAGACGAAGGTGATGATATTAACAACAAAAATGACACAGATGATGATAAAGAAGTTGGGGATGCTATAGACTTTGAAGATGCAGGGCAAAGGAATGAAGAGGACCAAGGGAATGACGCTCTATTCAATGAGGATGCCCAAGACAATTTTGAAGATATTGGAAGGCATGAAAATGATGATGAAGGTGGGAATGGTGATGATATATTAGATACTGCAAAAGCCATGGAAGCTTCAAATGTTGGGGTTTCTATGGCCGTTGAGAAGATTGGGGATACAGATGTCAACAAGGCTTGCCATGCTCATAGCCCATCAAGCTCTCAACCAAAGAAATGTAGAAAAGTGCATTGATAGTGCTTATGAATGTGCACGAATGGTGATCATTGAAAGGAGCTTATCAACAACTAATATTAACATAAGTCTTGTTTAAAGTGTGGATTTGTTTAAATAATTATTAGTCTTTTGATTAATACATTGGCTTTTTTGGATTCACTTTTAACATTTGTCTATTAAAGTGAATATTTCTATTCTAATTATCCTAGATTTCATGCCAACGTCTGGTACAAATGATGATGCACACTTACTATTAAGAAATTACTCCATATCCTAGTGTATTAGTGAGGCTCAAAATTAAGTTTGAGCCTAATACAAATGATGACGCACACTTACTATTAAGAAATTACACTTACTCCATATCCTAGTGTAGCGGTGAGGCTCAAACTTAAGTTTGAGCCGTACCTCCACTTATGTCCAACCTTGGGGATGTCTTCCAACACAAGGCACAATCTCAAGTTGAGCGATCTTTACTTTGCCCTTGTAAGTGAGGCTAAAACTCAAGTTTGACCCTTATGTGAAAGTCTTGGCAGGTAATATGGTTCCTAATTCATTATGGTACATCACTCAATGTTGAGTAATCTAAGTTTGGATACAAAGTATACGTGTAGATATAAAAATGACTAGTATTGTATTAGCCTTGGTGTATTATTTAAATCCTAAAAGTAATAGCATTTTATTTTAATCTTACACATATATACAAAGAAGGGAAAGACGAAGATAACATTGCTCAACTAGAACATCATCATGAAAGCCCTACTAGAGAGATCAACTCTCATGATTCAAATGCTAGAAATAATGAAGACAACATGGTGGAGGTAGATCACATCGATGATTTAGCTTTGCAAACATCTTCAAGGCGTTCAAGTGATAGGACTAAAGAGACTAAGGACATTCCTAATTTGCAAGTTAATGTTGAGGTTAGTGAGAATAAAGATAAAGTTAATGAAGAGCTTCAAGAGACTTTTGCAACCAAGGAGAGACAAGAAGAGATTGTCGAACAAATTGATGAGGCTACATATGCTTCGAATAAAGGAAAAATAGTTGAAATCAAGGACTCTATTGCAGAGGGTGTTGAAGAAATTGACGAGGCTACATATGCTACGAATAAAGAGAGAATAGTTGAAATCAAGGACTCTACGGGCAGAGGGTGCCAAGAAAACTAAAGGTAGATCTTTTTCAATAGGATGTTATTTGAGATGATTTATTCAGCAATTTTGTGTGTTAAAAAGTATGTTTCTCAACAACGAGAGTTGTTTTTGCAGGTATAGCTGCTTCTAACAATCACAAGTTAAGTGCGCAAGAAATAGAGCAACATGTTGAGGAGCTATGTTCCGATACACAAAAGAGTAGGCCTCTAGGAAGTTTATATTCTTTTGAGAGAGATGGAGATAGATTAGTATTTCAATCTTCACCAATCAATAGGGAAATGCAATCAAGTCTAGAAGCCATCGTCTCATAGATGAGTATGGGAGCATGAAACGAAAGTAAACTTGTGGATGTTTTGTTGTAAAATTAGCTCTCATTGATAATATAGGATCACTTGTTTTAACACTGTTGAGTATATAAACACAAAGTGTTATCATTCTTCTGTATCGTATGCAGAAAATATTCCTCGTGCAATCACCATAAAGAAACATGCACTTATACTTGATCTTAATGGAGTTTTACTCAACAAGGAAGAGAAGAGGCATCCACAAACAAATTGTATTCGAATTGATATTGGTCGCACCACAGTTGTTATTCGCCCTTGGTGTTTTGAATTTTTGGATGAGATTTGCCAGTACTTTCATGTTGGTATTTGGTCCACCATGCTACACACAAGAATGTTTGTGCCTATGCAAACACTCTTGAATAGTATGCACATAAGAAATATCATTTCTTTATGGTGTGGGGACAAGAAGAATGCTATATCCATAATCTTTGAAAAGTGTAGAGGCCAGATAAGCCTACTGTTGAGGCTATGTTTAAACCTTTACTCAAGGTTTGGAATCAGTGCCAAGATATTTTCAATAAGAAGAATACATTGCTTATTGTTGATGATAGCCCTTTCAAGGGATGTGTTAATCCAAAATACAACTGTCTCTTCCCTGAAAGTTTTCAAGGAGGACACGACTACGTACTGTGCAATGACCCTCTACCCTACCTTTTAAATCTAAATAATACAAATGACATTAGGTCTAATATTTTGCTTAATCGGCTAGGTCAATCTCCTATCACACACGACCATAATTTATTTATCGATTTTCAAGATGTACTGGAAGAATGGCTCCAATTCACCTCCCAATTTTTGTGAGAAGAGCTCAACGAATATTCAGATGAAGTGGAAAACTCATCTTGTGCATCTTCAAACTAACCATTGTATGGTGATAAGCTAAAGTATGTCCAATCAAGAGGGGAAAAAAGAGAAGTAGAATCCATAAGCAAGGATCTAGCAATGTTGGTATCCAAAACTGGAGTACCATTACTATCCAAAGACCAGCTAAGCTTGTTAAAAGTGTGTTACAAAACAAGGATTTTGAGTGATTGCTACTCGCTTGGGATATGATCGTGGTCATCTCATAAGTGGAGTTGTAGCAAAAGCATACATATCAAGGCTACAAAAGGCTTACTTGAGCTTATTGGTAGGATAATGTCTGGTTTCATTAAACATTGAGTGACAGTATAATCAGATTCCAACCTAACCCATACTAGTTGTTGCTGCAGGTGTCGAAGGAAACCTTGGACAACTTTGGAACAAATTCTCCACCACCAAACTTTGAGATGATTTTTTACATTCCTTGTGCAGCAGAGAGGGTGTGCTAATGTTGGTGTTTGTCATTCTATAGCAAATAATCAAGCTTTGTTGCACATGCAAGACCTCTTACAACAGTATGGAAAGCGGCTAGCTAATTTTAAAGGGTTGCCTATTCCTGATGGATCAAGTGTTGTCACCGTCAACAATGGTTTGTTGATGGAAGAGATGATGTTTAATTTTGTTCAACAAGCTGATTTGTTTGTTTTCATGGAAAGGAGTCTAAATAGTTATGAATCAAGGGCATTTGATACTATCCTTAAAGGTATTTCTTTGAACCAGGGTGGTGTATTTTTCTTTGATGGATCAGGTGGATCAGGCAAAACATATCTTCACGATGCCTTGCTATCTCGATTACGTGGAGAGAAACAAGTTGCTTTGGCATGTGCATCGTCTGGAATAGATGCATTGTCACTTTCAAATGGTTGTACAACTCATTCACATTTCAAAATCCCATTGGTGATTAATGATTCTAGCACATGTGGAATCAAAGCTAATAGCCCATTGGCTGAGGTGTTGAAGCTTGCAAGGTTAATCACTTGGGATGAGGCTCCAATGATGCATTGGTACATATATGAAGCATTGGACAGGACATTGAAAGACATTATGCAAAGTGAGACAATGTTTGGTGGGAAAGTTATGCTCTTTGGTGTGACTTCAGGCAAATCTTACCAGATGTGTGAAAAGGATTGCGTGAGGATATTGTTGATGTAATGTTTTGCTATTTGGAGATATATGAATGTTTTAAAGATCACCCAAAACATGCGGGTTAGATAGAGTGCTTATAATTGTATAGAACATGAATTTGTCAAATGCACATTACAAATTGGAGATGGCTCTATAGGCCATCCAAACAATCAAGGAAGAGTGTTAATTCCACCTCAAATGTTGATCCATATGGTAACTATGTTTAGAGTTTGGTATAATGGGTATACAAAGGTCTTCAAAGAGTGGAGGATTATGCATGCTTCAAGACCGTGCTATTCTTGCACCACGAAACCTAGAGGTTGATGAGATCAATGAACTAGCCTTGAGTGCTTTCCCCAGTCTTGAAAGAGAATACCTTAGTGAAGATTTAATTTTTTCTTTCAAGAATGACACAATACTGTGTCGAATTGAGTATTTGAACAGTTTGAACTTAGGTGGTGGTTACCCTCCTCACCGCTTACTTCTAAAGATTAATTTTCCTATCATGTTGCTCCGTAATTTAGACCCTCAATGGGGACTTTGTAATGGTACCAATTTAACATGCAAGCAATGTAACTCAAAGGTGATAGAATCAAAAATCATTACAGGTACAAACATTGGAGATAGGGTCTTTATTCCCAGGATAAAATTTATACCCACTATGCTTCAATTGCCTTTTGACATGATAAGGAGACAATTTCCTGTAAGGTTACCTTTTGGTATGTCAATAAATAAGTCCCAAGGACAAACATTGAGTGTATTGGGACTTTATCTAGCCACACAAGTATTCACACATGGACAATTGTATGTTGCTATGTCACATGTTAGATCATATGATGCAATGAAAGAGTATGTAAAGCATATTGTGGAATATTAAAGCAACATAGAAGGTTCAAACGAAGTCCTCACAACCGATGTTGTCTACAAGGAGATTTTGTAAATGGCATGCAGAAGAATGTAAATGTAAATGGCAGCTTACAAATGCTAGAGACTACATTTCTAGATATCTATGTGTCAATGAAGTAAGCATTTGAATGGAGAATGTTTGCAAAGATGTGACATGTGCAACCTATGTTTTCTTTTGGATTGCTTTGATATATAGTGCCACTATTTTATTCCTTGCTTGGCTCAAGAGCTACTGAGAACACACACACACACACACATATATATATAGAGAGAGACCTTAAAGTCTTATGTAAATGATTAGTATAGTAAGTGTTATATTCGATATCAGGGGTATATTGCTTAGGATGGATGTGGCTAGGAGATCATTTTCATTTGTTTATGGTGATGTGGACAAGATATTGAAGGTAAATATTTTTAACGGGTTGCTATAATATAGGTATTACTATTTTCTAAAATCTATTTGATATTCATGGCTCAATTATAGACCCTCCATTTTAGAAAGGACAAGCAATAACATCTCTAATTATCAAACTATTAGAGAGCACCGATGTTTTACGATATATATAGAAACTTACTTTTTATGTAGACTTTTGTATTTTATTTGATAAATTTATATTGTTATTGATACCCATTCTTTTTGCAACAGGGAATATCTTTATTTTTTAGAACCTAGATTATTGCTAGGTTTGTATGGTCGAGACACTTACAATGAGAGCTTTGGGCTCCTTGAAATTTACAATCTAAGATTGCGGATGAACTTCATGTACACGTAATGTTTGTGGACGATAAAAAGCTGGATAAGTTAGAATTTTTTGTTGCCTAAGCACTGGACAATACATAATTTTTCGATTTGCTATCTCCTACAAGCCTGTTCAAATGCCATTCGCTTCAAATATTGATCCACCAAATGAGTTTTGTAAGGTTTTATCCTTATCCTTCTTTTTCTCTTCAAACATTATATCTTCAATAGTAGCTAATGTTTTTATCTTGAATATATTTTTCCAGATGGAGGCGAGGAGTATAGGCTTCCAAGGAGAGCTAATACAGTTGCTCGAAGATTGTTTTAAAGCTCTGTTTAGGTGTGTTAAGATTGTCAATATTTTATTGGGTAGGAATGCTAGATGTATATTTCATTAGGAACTCAATGGAGTCTTCTTGGGCCCTTTTATTTGGCAGTTTAAGGGAGTCAAACCTTTTCTCTTAAGAAGAAACGTTTTCTAATTTGAAGCTTCAAAACGGCTACTTTATTCAAATTTGAATTTTGGGGGAAAAATGGATTTTAAAATCTAGCGGATAAAACCATATCATGTAACATATCTATGGAAACCTCTTGATGCGTAGATCACGGATCTGTAATCTCCGCTCAAATCGGAGCTTGTATGTAGAAGTTATGGAGGTCCGAAAATTGTAAAATTGCCCCCTCCCCTTTTTGGGGAAAAAAGTGCACCCTTTGACCACTCTTACACCTCTCTTACAAACCATTGGTTTTTGCTTACATGGCGAGCTCCTATTTGTCAAAAAGTTAAACGTTTCCATAATCTCATGGCAAATTAAAGGGCCCAAGAAGACTCCATTGAGTTCCTAATGATATGCCAAGTTTGGTGTTTCATTCAAAGCAACGTAAGTGCTTTAGGAGCTTTTACATGGATATATATGGCAAGCATGATTTGTATATATATAGGTCGGCAAGTTGAGGACCATGAGGCCCATCATGGGCTTCAAATATAAGGCTTATCTCTACTCACCCTCTAAGGATGAGCGTTTTTTATATATATATAGAATTGGCTAGAATTAGAAAGTGCAACACAACATACACACCCATGCGTGCCAGTGCTTATGTAATGAGGACTTGAACCTATGACCTTGGGACTCTTGGGCAACAACCTCTCTTCACAGTACTAATTGGCAGTCGACAAGGACGAGCCTTTTGTTTTTGAACATGCAAGATTACTCTTACCCGTTAGGGACGGGTCATGCCACTAGTTAACTTGAAAGCCTCAAAAGTACCATGGTCGTTAATATTGTCATAAATTGTATTAAATTGCAATTCCATTTAAACCCAATTTGTGGTCTTTAAGGTCAATGCAACATTCAAATTTGTAAGATTGTCCAACATTCAATCTCTATTTAAAATCATAAAGCGCTCATCAACAATAATAGAAAAATCTTAACCAGCTCAATAATAATAATATTGTTAATTTTTAAAAAAACTTTGACCCTTTCATTTTTTTTCCAAAAAAGCAAGGGTACCGTTAGGTCCTTATAGGTATTGTTGGAATTGTAGCTTTAAAAGGGTATCATACTTCCAGAAATTTGGCATACAGAATAAACTTAAGATATGTTTTGGCCGTCCAGGCAAGAACTCCATTGTCAATTTTAAATATGCAAATGAAGGCCTACCTTTAAATTACCTAGCTCTTTCAACTTGTCATTTTAGAAAGGATCATGAGAACAAGCCAAAAATAGTGAACATATATTGAGCCTAAGTCTTTAAGCTTTATGTCAAGAAAGAATAATGAGAATAAGTATACCATTAGTTCCGATAAGAAAGCTAAAGGAAAATGGAGAAAAAAACATTCAACTCACTGCAACCCATGTTAATCAATCACTTCTCTATATTATCTTAAGGAAGAGTTTCACAAAGCTTCCACGTGACGACTTTGGAAGTTCGAGAAGAGAAGAAAGAGGTTTGGGTAGAATTTGAATTTGGAGTCTCAAAAGATGTGTAAAGTTGCCCACTAGTTACTATAAACATTATTTTGTCCACTATTTTGGGTGCCACAGGCCACATGGTAGCTTCTCGTGCTTCGTGAGGGGGGAGGGAGGGGGAAGCAATAGGGCGTGGGTCACCAAGTAGTCCATGTTAATCACTCTCTCCACTCGTATGGCTCGTGGCATTAGTAAAAAAAGTAAGGGATCGTTTTACCTCATTTTCGGCCAGGACCACTTCGGGGGCTGGTTCACATTCGCACACAGCTAAAACTTGTGGACTTTCGAGGGGAAAAAAAGAAAGAAAAACAAATATTAAGCAATTAACCTAATGCCAACAAGCTTACGGAATCACACTTTTAACTGCTTTTATGAATATTGTAAAATGCTGCCATATGTACTGTTCAGATTGGCTGAAAGGCTTAGAATCAGAAGCCCAAGGGAATGACGGATATAGACACGGATCTTGGTGGAACTCATAATAGAATGTGATTTGTTTCTCCGTTGAACCGTCGATGGTGTCGTTGAACGCAACGATGCAACCGATATGGAGAAGCAGATTTCCCAAATGGTTAGCAGGGACTCGAGAGATAGTGTTGGAAAGCAAAATGCCCGGAGTAGTAAATTTGGAGTGGATTTCGTGTTGAGTGTGCAGGGTGCATTCGAAGGAGAAGGTGGTCCAGACTCCAGACTTCATCGCACCGCAGAGCTTCGAGGTGGCCCAGCCTCTCTCTCTATCTCTTCTTTATACTTGATTGATGATTGATCTGTCGCTCACAGATGATTGATGTTGGCTGCTTAATAACCTAGTACCCGGCATAGACTTTGTTAGAGTTGCAGGCAGCGCCGATACCCTCGTTGTGTGCAGAGGTACCTATGTAGCCTCCGTTGTAGTTTTCCCTCCACCTTCTGCTATAACCCTCTCAATCTCTATCATTATATTGCCTTGCTTCTTGAATTCGTTTGCTATAACTGCTGGAAAGCTCTCGCTCCAGCTACACTCTTCATCACCTCATCATTGCCTTGCTTTCTTGCACAGTTGGTCTTGCTTGCTGGACCCTAGTCGAAACTGGGTCTCCACAGTTTAATTAGACCCTCTTCCTCCTTTGCCGCCACTCTTGATATCTAATCTCTTCCTTTTCCGAGCCCTTGCTTTATCCCACTGGCTGCTGAACCTTAGCATTTTTAATGGCCGCTGGTCCAAGGCTAGTCGTTCCTCTTGGACCAATGGGCTGCAAAGATGAACACCTTCAGCACCAAGCAGCCACGCATCCCTGGCCGCCGCTCACCATGTCCGGAGAAGACAGCCTGTTATTCTCCCGCCAACCTCCATTGCCCTTACGGGAGGTGATGGCCTTCGAACAGGACTCCCGGAGTGCGTCGGGCGGCATTCGGCCCCCTCGTTCCTACGCCTGCAGCTTCTGCCGCCGCCAGTTCAGATCCGCCCAGGCGCTGGGCGGACATATGAATCTCCACCGCCGGGATCGAGCTCGCCTTCATCAATCGCCCCTTCTTTTTGGCGACACGATTCCCGGTTACAAGAACAGTATCAAGTACGCATCTACGGTTACACTCTCCACAGCTCTTACGTACCATCTTTACCCAATTCTGCCCGGTATTTCCTCTTCCTCCAATTTCCTTGCTTCGCTTCACACTCCCAGAGGTAATAACCTCCTTGCCACCGGCTCATCTGATCGTTCGGCGTCACCTCTTTCCGCATCCTCTCTGCAAACAAAAGGTAATTGCAAGCTATGTCCCGATAGCCCAGTGTGTTGTTCTCTTTCTGAAAGAATTTTCATTGCTATGTGTCTTTGCATATCGCTTACCATATTATCTTTCCTCAGATAAAACCAGGAGCAGCTGTTACATCATCGACCCTGAGAGCCACAAGAAAAAGCTGCAGAGAAGAGCTTCAGAGCTGCTTTACCAGACATTATCTCTTAAAACACCACAAAACGACCTCGAAAACTTTGATGTACGCTCATATGAAACCTTGCCCTTTTGTACGGTGGATCTAGAGCTTCGCCTGGGTCAGAGAAATTGTAGGAAATGATCATGCTACGTACGCTTACGGTTGCGTATATCCATAGACCATCGGAAATCTTTGTTTAGGGAGGTTATTTGCAAAGATTGGCACCTTAATTGCCATACCTAAAATTGTGCAAAATACTCTTCAATGCGCGTATGTCGCTGGCGGGGAAAGACTATAACGTATTTCAAAAATATAAATAATTTTGCCGTGAAAAATAGCGACAACCAGTACGTGTATTTTTCAAGGTTGAATTTGGGAAAAAGGGACCAATCAATTTAAAAGGGTTTTTTTCAAGAGTATTTTTATTAATAACTTCGAAAATAAGAACAAACAAAAATATGACTTTGAGAATAAGTTCTCACAATATATACAACCTTAATTTAAATATTAAGGTTGAGCAATGTCTTTATTTTTAATTAAATTAATATGTATTAATTAAAATGATTTCTACTATAATAATAATAGTCTAACTAGCACTTGCCCACTGAGTAGCTAAAATAGTAACTTGTTACGAACTCATGATTCTACCGCCTTTAGGGCCCAGGCTCCTAGCCCTCGCCCTTATCCAATTCCAGTGAGTCATGGTGGCCATGCGTAATGCTAACATGGCTTGAGCCTAATCCTTAAAGCTCGAAGGCTTCATTGCTTTAGCTCTCCGTTGCTCACAACTTCTAGAATCCAGTGTTGAAAAACAGCCATCTCCTACTGAATCACAAGCTTGAAGGTGGCACACATGATTCAATGCTTTTTATAGGTCCCTATTTTGGTATTGTTCTTTTGACAAAGAGCACTCCAGCAGAGGGTTGGTTCATTGTAGACAACAAAGGGAAAAGGTGAAGAGTGAGCGACGGTGAATTGTTACCTTGCTTTGGTTTGCAGTTGGTATTCTTGGAAACCCTAGTACTTGCTATTATGATATAGCCTAAATGCTCATGATTCTTTGGCCGTAGGCATCCTCTCAAGTCACAAGCTCGAAACTCGCTTAAGTTTCAATTCTGTGCTTGAGTGCTCTCTGGTCTCAAGAGTCAAGTTGCAAGTGCACCATCATTGTTAACATCTTCAAAGTTCAATCTTTATTTTTCTCTCAGTACAAGAGATGGGACGCATAGCCGCGTCACTACAACAAAATGAGGGTGTAGCAACAAAAATAGCACTGCTTGTAAAACTAGAAGGGTAGGAAGATGTCGGGCCCATTTTAATGCTAAAAAAGCTGCTGTTTTTGCTGCAACAATGGGATCGCTGCTTAGAACACTACAAGACAATGCTGCCATACACGCGTTTCATACACGCGATAAATTACGAACGCGTGTATGGTCGCGCCTGTATTTGAATAGAATCGAGCGCGTGCACTACAAGACAATGCTGTCATACACGCGTTTCATACACGCGATAAATTACGAACGCGTGTATTGTCGCGCTTGTATTTGAATAGAATCGGGCGCGTGTATTTTAGCCTTTAAGTTCGCGTGTATATTTGCATTTATCAACGCGTGTATAAACGCATAAATACACGATAATATTTACGGGATAATACTCGCTATTATACACGGATAAATACACGCTACTATTCACGGATTAATACTCGCTATTATACACGGATAAATACACGCTACTATACACGGATTAATACACGCATGGCAGAGAAAAACTGAAGAAAAACTGAATTCCTTTACAAAATTAAAAACTATTTTCTTTAAACCATCTCATAGTACATTACAGTATACATCATTACACAATCCCACTACATGCATTTACAACAATGAAATATATTCAAAAATAAATCATGCATATGAGATGATAGAAATGTCATCAATTTAGAACATACAGTGACGGATTGGTTAGGGTTTGATCTCATCTTCAATAAGATCCATCCTTGCCAAACGATCAACGTCAATATCCATTTGATCAATTGGTAAGGCTACGATTAAATTTATTCCACTATCGATATTCTGTACTCCATTGATAATGGTATCGATGTCCTGATCATCCTCATCAACATCACCATCATCCTCAATGGTAGGGTCATTCTCATGATCATGAGAAATGGCATGCTCATCCTCATTATCACGATCATCTCTTATTTCTTGATCATCGATCACAACATCTTCAATGGCATGTTCGACGTCATCTTCATTGCGGCTTGTTACATCCTCCATATGCTCCATATCAGTAAATGTATTATACATCACTTTGGAACGTGGTGCAATAGGGATGACGTACCACCATTTGATGTCATGCACCATTGGTAGATAGATAACCTACTCAAATACACACAGTACAGTAATTAATTAGCATATCAAAAGTCAAGGGGTACGCGAGCTTAGATATATATGTACATGAAACACATTAGTAAAAAAATGCATACCTGCTCACATTGTTGTGGCAATACGAGCCTATCTTTCTTTGTTTGCCAGAACTTTGTAGAGTCAATAGTTACATATCCACTTGCATGGCGTTTTATCGTTGCATCAGGCCCTTTTTCTACCACGTTCATTTGCCATTTGACATCCAAAACATACACAAAGAAGCGACGAAAGTCAAGCCTAAATATGTCTTGGATTATGCCACAATAATCATCCATTTTTCCATTAGCTCCCTCAAAGCTACTAATGACACCGCAATCTTGTGTATTTCTCTTTTCATCAATTCTTTGTGTTCGAAAATGCTTGCCTTCACACCATATAGCATTGAACATAGTGCACTGGACCAAAATAGAAGCAATATTTGTATAAGCAATGTGAATAAATATTAAAAGCAAATCACTTACAACTAATGCAAAACATTAGTTCTATGTACCTTTGACATGCATCCTCGTGCATACTCCCATTCTTCCGCGCCCCTCGTCGCTCTCTGCTCTCTCCATTTCCTCATGCAACCAATCAACATGGATATCATTCGGAAGTGTTGCTAGATGCTTAGGGTACGCCTTCCGAGAGCCATGTTGCCTTCGAAAGAGAGCTCTTTCTGCTTGCCTTTTTGTCTTTGCATCCTCATATCTTGTAACCCATCTGCTCATCACATCACTATTAAGGATACAAGTGAAATTGAGATCATCAATCAATGTTCTGTCAATTACTTTACTCTGTCCTTTTCCTTGAGGCACAATAGAGGTCATCCTCAAGTCCTCTTCATTGCTCCATAGTCGTGGCAAAGAGCTGTCCACCTGACCAAGAAATTCTGAAATATATACAAGAGACTCTTGTATCAACCAACCCTCGGCCATGCTTCCTTCAGGCCTTGCACTTTGCCTCACAAAGTCTTTTAAGGTCTTCATGAAGCGCTCTAGGAAGAACATCCAACGTGCATGCACAGTACCACATAAAGCAATTTCGTCCACTAAATGCACAATGAGATGTAGTTGACTTGTGAGAATGGTTCGCGGAAAAGTTTCCTCTACCAAACAAACCACCTCCACTGCCATAACACGCGCATCATCCAACGTGGCTTGATCAATTGCTTTGGAACTAACATATCTGAAAAATAAATAAATAGTACGTTATACCTCATGCACGTTCATTTTGCAAGGTATAAGGAAGGGTGATCTGAGCATGGGTTTTACATACCTCACAAGCTCGCCCATCTTATAAATACATTTTTTCAAACTCTTATTCGCACAATGGTCGATGCTAGTAGGTAGTATGAACTGCGCACATAAGAGCACATTTATGGTTTATGGCATTACAAAATTTAATTTCAACGTACGTACAAGACTTGGAAAACACTTACTTGAAGCATCTTGTGCCAATCGTGGGACTTCAACCCATATAGTTGCTCAACGCCTCTTTTCTTGGTGGTTGTAAAGGCTCCCTTCAATGATCTCATGCATCCAGTGGGAGTACGCAAAGTGGTGATGGCCTGCTTTACCTGCTTCTCCTCTTTCTTTGATATAATCCATGGTGCAAGCGGAAGACGAACGTGCCCACCCACCTCTCGTGGCCAAGCTTGACGCATACATCCTGCGACCCGCAAGTCCTCACGTACGCTAACATTGTCTCGTTTACCAGTAATATGTTCCCAAATACCAGATCCCACATTCTTGAAGATGTGCATGGGATCAAGAAGATGGTTGATCTTAAGATGGGTCCAATATGGCAGCCGGAAAAAAATGGAGTACCTGCACAAGGGATTGCTCTATGTGACCTTTAATCCAATTAGAGACTACACAAAACAAGATTGAAAAAACATCACTATACCTGTTCATGCCATCTGGAGGAAGAATAGTTGTAGACTCCCAAATACGCTTCCAATCTTTTGCACGAAGTGTTTGTGGAGGAATGTTACTCTTACTAGCAACATATTTAGGATGATCTGAGGGGAGAAATCGATGATGATTATCGAATATAGTCTTACACAAACCATCAGCATACTCATGTACTAACGAAGGGCCACAAACAGGACATGCATGTTTACCCGATGTTTTCAAACCTGTTAAAATATAAATAAAAGTTAGAATAATAAAGTCAAACCGTCTAATTAATATATATAGCCAATAGTAATAGAGTAGGGAGGTAATTAGAATTCTTACCAGAACAATCGCTGTATCCTGGAAAGTCATGCATTGTCCACATCAACACTGCTTTTAAGTCGAAGTGTCGAGAGGAGGGAGGCCTACTAATGTCCACCACCGCAACACCTCTCCATAGTTCCTCCAACTCATCAATCAGTGGTTCAAGATAAACATCCATATGCTTGACTTTATGTTTCCCTGGAATTAGAAGGGATAACATAAGATGTCCCTTCTTGATCGCCATTGATGGTGGAAGGTTGTAATTCACCAACACAATTGGCCACACGCTATATGCGGTGCTTTTGAAACCAAATGGATTCACTCCATCCATACCCAAGCCAAGTCTCAAGTTTCTGGGCTCTGTTTTAAAGCTGGGCCACTCATCTTCAATATGCTTCCAAGCAGGAGTGTCTGCGGGAATTCTCCACATGCCATCATCCGATCGATGTGAGGAATGCCATGACATGAGCTCTGCTATGGATTTGCACTTGAACATGTGTTTGATGCGAGGAATTATAGGAAAGTGTCGCAAGACTTTACGAGGTACATCAAAACTCTTCATATCTGTTCTGTACCTTGCTTCACCACAAGTGGGACAATGTAGAGCCTCCTTATGCGTCCGACGAAAGAGAATGCAATCATTGATTTTCTGGGTCTCAGTAGTACTCAGACTTGTAGTATCACATTCCATATTTAGGATGTGATTGTATATATTTTTTTGTAAACTCAAGCCATGGGCTACTTCGAGATATGGACTCCCTTGTATACATGTATGAAATTTTGATAGTAATATTGAATTGATTGATCGATAGTATTACATTCATGGCTGTCTTGAATCGTGTAATGACAATGTATGCATTCATGTCGTTCTTGTCTTAATCTCCCTCGTGCATATGTTCTTCGTGGATGGTCTAATGGGATGGTCTAATGCACCAAAAACCCTAAACGAGAGAGTGCTATTGGGTGCTGGAATGCTGGAACAGTATTCAGGCACCAAATAGCACTCTCTGGATTTTTTTTTTTGCTCTCTGTTCGCGTGTATAAACGCGTCAAAACTGCTAAAGCTCGCGTGTATCTACGCGGATACTCTGGAATTACGCTTGTATTAACGCGTATAAACTGCCAATAACGCGTGTATAAGCGCATCTAAATGAAAGAAACGCGTGTATAGACGCAAGTAAAAACGCGTCTGGGACATGGGAACTGAGCAGGATGCAGCTATACACCCGTGTATAAGCGCGTCTAATATAATAAGAAGCGTGTATAGGGGCGTGTATTAACGCGTCTGTGTAAAAAAACGCGGCTACACACCCGTGTATACGCGCGTCTGAGAGGTATTTTACACGCGGTTTTACACGCATGTCTCTGGCCGCGATTATACACGCGCTGATACACGGGCCCGCTACTTTTTTTCACAAGTCATTTTTAGCGGCTAAGAGCGCGGGTATGAGCCCAATCCCTTGTAGTGGTGTATTTTAGCGTTTAAGTTCACGTGTATATTTGCATTTATCAACGCATGTATAAACGCGTTTATATACACGCAGTAATACACGCATCTATACACGGTAATATTCACGGATTAATACACGCTATTATACACGGATTAATACACGCCACTATACACGGATTAATACACGCATGGCAGAGAAAAACTGAAGAAAAACTGAATTCCTTTACAAAATTAAAAACTATTTTCTTTAAACCATCTCATAGTGCATTACAGTATACATCATTACATAATCCCACTACATGCATTTACAACAATGAAATATATTCAAAAATAAATCATGCATATGAGATGATAGAAATGTCATCAATTTAGAACGTACAGTGACGGATTGGTTAGGGTTCGATCTCATCTTCAATAACATCCATCCTTGCCAAACGATCAACATCAATATCCATTTGATCAATTTGTAAGGCTACGATTAAATTTATTCCACTATCGATATTCTGTACTCCATTGATAATGGTATCGATGTCCTGATCATCCTCATCAACATCACCATCATCCTCAATGGTAGGGTCATTCTCATGATCATGAGAAATGGCATACTCATCCTCATTATCATGATCATCTCTTATTTCTTGATCATCGATCACAACATCTTCAATGGCATGTTCGACATCATCTTCATTGCGGCTTGTTACATCCTCCATATGCTCCATATCAGTGAATGTATTATACATCACTTTGGAATGTGGTGCAATAGGGATGACGTACCACCATTTGATGTCATGCACCATTGGTAGATAGATAACCTACTCAAATACACATAGTACAGTAATTAATTAGCATATCAAAAGTCAAGGGGTACGCGAGCTTAGATATATATGTACATGAAACACATTAATAAAAAAATGCATACCTGTTCACATTGTTGTGGCAATACGAGCCTATCTTTCTTTGTTTACCAGAACTTTGTAGAGTCAATAGTTACATATCCACTTGCATGGCGTTTTATCATTGCATCAGGCCCTTTTTCCACCACGTTCATTTGCCATTTGACATCTAAAACATACACAAAGAAGCGACGAAAGTCAAGCCTAAATATGTCTTGGATTATGCCACAATAATCATCCATTTTTCCATTAGCTCCCTCAAAGCTACTAATGACACCGCAATCTTGTGTATTTCTCTTTTCATCAATTCTTTGTGTTCGAAAATGCTTGCCTTCACACCATATAGCATTGAACATAGTGCAGTGGAACAAAATAGAAGCAATATTTGTGTAAGCAATGTGAATAAATATTAAAAGCAAATCACTTACAACTAATGCAAAACATTAGTTCTATGTACCTTTGACATGCATCCTCGTGCATACTCCCATTCTTCCGCCGTGATATGCAGCCCCTTGTCGCTCTCTGCTCTCTCCATTTCCTCATGCAACCAATCAACATGGATATCATTCGGAAGTGTTGCTAGATGCTTAGGGTACGCCTTCCGAGAGCCATGTTGCCTCCGAAAGAGAGCTCTTTCCGCTTGCCTTTTTGTCTTTGCATCCTCATATCTTGTAACCCATCTGCTCATCACATCACTATTAAGGATACAAGTGAAATTGAGAATGTTCTGTCAATTACTTTACTCTGTCCTTTTCCTTGAGGCACAATAGAGGTCATCCTCAAGTCCTCTTCATTGCTCCATAGTCGTGGCAAAGAGCTGTCCACCTGACCAAGAAATTCTGAAATATATACAAGAGACTCTTGTATCAACCAACCCTCGGCCATGCTTCCTTCAGACCTTGCACTTTGCCTCACAAAGTCTTTTAAGGTCTTCAAGAAGCGCTCTAGGAAGAACATCCAACGTGCATGCATAGTACCACATAAAGCGATTTCGTCCACTAAATGCACAATGAGATGTAGTTGACTTGTGAGAATGGTTCGCAGAAAAGTCTCCTCTACCAAACAAACCACCTCCACTGCCATAACACGCACATCATCCAACGTGGCTGGATCAATTGCTTTGGAACTAACATATCTGAAAAATAAATAAATAGTACGTTATACCTCATGCACGTTCATTTTGCAAGGTATAATGAAGGGTGATCTGAGCATGGGTTTTACATACCTCACAAGCTCGCCCATCTTATAAATACATTTTTTCAAACTCTTATTTGCACAATGGTCGATGCTAGTAGGTAGTATGAACTGCGCACATAAGAGCACATGCATGTATGGTTTATGGCATTACAAAATTTAATTTCAACGTACGTACAAGACTTGGAAAACACTTACTTGAAGCATCTTGTACCAATCGTGGGACTTCAACCCATATAGTTGCTCAACGCCTCTTTTCTTAGTGGTTGTAAAGGCTCCCTTCAATGATCTCATGCATCCAGTGGGAGTACGCAAAGTGGTGATGGCCTGCTTTACCTGCTTCTCCTCTTTCTTTGATATAATCCATGGTGCAGGCGGAAGACGAACGTGCCCACCCACCTCTCGTGGCCAAGCTTGACGCATATGTCCTGCGACCCGCAAGTCCTCACGTACGCTAACATTGTCTCGTTTACCAATAATATGTTCCCAAATACCAGATCCCACATTCTTGAAGATGTGCATGGGATCAAGAAGATGGTTGATCTTAAGATGGGTCCAATATGGCAGCCGAAAAAAAATGGAGTACCTACACAAGGGATTGCTCTATGTGACCTTTAATCCAATTAGAGACTACACAAAACAAGATTGAAAAAACATTACTATACCTGTTCATGCCATCTGGAGGAAGAATAGTTGTAGACTCCCAAATACGCTTCCAATCTTTTGCACGAAGTGTTTGTGGAGGAATGTTACTCTTACTAGCAACATATTTAGGATGATCTGAGGGGAGAAATCGATAATGATTATCGAATATAGTCTTACACAAACCGTCAGCATACTCATGTACTAACGAAGGGCCACAAACAGGACATGCATGTTTACCCGATGTTTTCAAACCTGTTAAAATATAAATAAAAGTTAGAATAATAAAGTCAGACCGTCTAATTAATATATATAGCCAATAGTAATAGAGTAGGGAGGTAATTAGAATTCTTACCAGAACAATCGCTGTATCCTGGAAAGTCATGCATTGTCCACATCAACACTGCTTTTAAGTCGAAGTGTCGAGAGGAGGGAGGCCTACTAATGTCCACCACTGCAACACCTCTCCATAGTTCCTCCAACTCATCAATCAATGGTTCAAGATAAACATCCATATGCTTGACTTTATGTTTCCCTGGAATTAGAAGGGATAACATAAGATGTCCCTTCTTGATCGCCATTGATGGTGGAAGGTTGTAATTCACCAAAACAACTGGCCACACGCTGTATGCGGTGCTTTTGAAACCAAATGGATTCACTCCATCCATACCCAGGCCAAGTCTCAAGTTTCTGGGCTCTGTTTTAAAGCTGGGCCACTCATCTTCAATATGCTTCCAAGCAGGAGTGTCTGCGGGAATTCTCCACATGCCATTATCCGATCGATGTGAGGAATGCCATGTCATGAGCTCTGCTATGGATTTGCACTTGAACATGTGTTTGATGCGAGGAATTATAGGAAAGTGTCACAAGACTTTACGAGGTACATCAAAACTCTTCATATCTGTTCTGTACCTTGCTTCACCACAAGTGGGACAATGTAGAGCCTCCTTATGCGTCCCACGAAAGAGAACGCAATCATTGACGCATGCATGTATGCGATCATAATCCAGTCCTCCAAGAGATGTCACATAGCGCCTCGCTATGTCTCTTGAGGTGGGTAGTCTATTTTCCTTTGGAAGCATGTTTGATAATAGCCTGCATCCAATATCATCAATTATAATTAATCTTAAATCCTAAACCTTAAACCACTAATTCAAATTTGTAAGTTAGAATGCTTACTTCAACAATGCGTCAAGACTTGCATTGCTCCATCCATAAACTGTTTGTATATTAAGTAGTTCAAGTGAAGCACGTAAAACAGAGAATGTGCACCCTTCAAACACCGGTGTTGATGAAGCCTTATAAAGATGCTCTTGTTCCATATCATCGTCGTCCATACCTTTGGGATCATCCTTAAAAAGATTCCGCACCATATCATCAAGCACCTCCTCTTCCACAACTTCGTGGGGTGCAGGGCTATTGTCATCCCTTTCTCACTCATCTCTGACAATAGATCCCGAAGCTCCTATTAATTTAATTTGGATACCATGAGTCATTTGAATACCATCAATTTACATCTACTCACCTCTAAACCTGTTTGATTCCATTCTCCATACATGGAGATGTGATTCAAGGTAATTCGACGTGCTCGTACAATGTATCCTTGACATCGATTACACATACATTTGATCCGTTGTCCCAACCACACATCGCGATTATGATGACGCATTGTCTCATCTTCCCCAGAACTGCTTGAAGAGGTTGATGACATCCTATGTACAAACCAGAAAACACAAAATCATAATATATTTTTAATGAAGGTATAAAAATCGCGTGTATTGACGCGGCTATTTCCTAAAAATTGTGTGTATTAATGCGGCTATTTCCTAAAAATCGCGTGTATTAACGCGGGTAATTCCTGCAAAACGCGTGTATAAACGCAGCTAAAATATCATACACGCGAATATACACGCGTTTATAAATGCGACGGTATGTTTAAACTAAAAATAGCCCGCCTTCCCCAAATATAGATTTTGAACTAACATATCAACACTGCTTTCGTTTTCGCCTCTTCCAACAGTAACGAAACTTAAGTGCAAGGAGGGAGCAGAGAAGGAGCACACACACGAGAAGGAGGGAGCAGAGAAGGAGAAGAGAAGACTCACTTTTTCAAAGGTGAGTCAGTTTGTCCTGTGCCTTGTCTCTTTCCTCAGATTTGTTTATGCTATTTGCTCTTTGCTTTTTGGGTTTGTCTCCGTCCTTTTGCTTCTGTGCACACGATTGGGTGAATGATTCTGACAGGGGCGACAATGGTCCTTTTATAAGGACACTTTGTCTTTGTCGGAGGTCGGTCCTTTTGAAATTTGTTTTTCGCAGGTCGCGTGTAGAAACGCGTGTAAAAGCGCGTGTACTCTGTCTCTGCAGAGTCTGTTCACGCAGATATACACGCGTTTCTGGATGGGTATATACACGCATTTTTTGATGGGTGTATACACGCATTTCTGCACGGGTGTATACACAAGACTACGTTTCAAAATTCATGATTTGCAGGCAACACAACTGACTTGAATGATGATATTTGTGTGAGTCAAGAGACAGCCCATGATGTACATGAAGATGTTTGTTGCAGGTTCTTTATGGATATTCTAGGTTCTTCATCCGATCCATTTGCGTACACTGATGGAGATGCTAAATCATTTTGGGCGCCATCCTGATCCAGTTGAGCTTACAGAGTATATGTATGCCCATCCCCCTCCTTCCCTGCCTGGTGTCTATACCCCTATCGCGAGTATCCAGGACACTCCAGTGCCGTCTATTCCTCCGAGTCCGACGAGACGGCATGCAGCTTCTCCTCTTCCACGTCCACCGAGGAGACATACCTCGTCCCAGACACACTCACGTACACCCTCACAGCCACCATCACGTGCTCCCTCTCAGAGCCACCGTCACGTCAGGGCTCACAGCCACCGTCACGTAGACAATCCCCGAGTCGTGACTCCACCCGCAGTAGTAGGAAGAGTGGGAGTGGAGGATGCGGCGGGTGCTTTAGTGGGGGAGGTGGGGGAGGTGGGGGAGGTAGTAGGGCACACGGTGAGAGAGGAGATAGAGAGAGAAGAGTTAGAGGAGACAGTTCGGAAGAGGAGGAGATGAGAGAGATGGAGAGAGTGGTCTGCTATGATGTGACGGATAAGGGCGGGATAGTGATAGATGCGAGGGGGAGATGAGAGAGATGGAGAGAGTGGTC
Source organism: Cibotium barometz (assembly GCF_041138505.1). Lineage (NCBI taxonomy): Eukaryota > Viridiplantae > Streptophyta > Polypodiopsida > Cyatheales > Cibotiaceae > Cibotium > Cibotium barometz. Next base: position 21,185,524 of record NC_141100.1, read on the forward strand.
TGCTATGATGTGATGGATAGGGGCGGGATAGTGATAGATGCGAGGGGGAGGGAGGTAATGGAGTACATGCGTGGGGTAGTATCAAACTCATATAGAAATTGTTTTATTAAATTTAAAGATCAAAATAGCCGATTAGTTGGGGAGGTGATATAGAGGCTGTACATAGTCGGTACCCCAATCCCCCACATGCTACATTCTTGGATGTATGGGGAAGGACGCGAATAAGGGAGATCTTAAGTAATAAAAGATCTCACCTTAAAAAACTCGCGTACGATGACCGGCTAAATGTAGCTGCGGGTGGCTATCCTGCCGAGAAACCTGCCACTGCGCACAAACGCGAGTGGAAGGAGGCAAAGAAACGAGCAGAGGGTGGCGTGAAGAGCAGGCAGCATGTGGAGGCACGACGGATCCAGATGGAGACCATTGGATCTTTGCATTTCAGATCTGGCGGCGTCGAGTCATGGGAGGCAGAGTTCGTAAGTATCTTGCCACTTTATTTGATTGTTTACTTAATTCATTGATTCTATGATTGTTTTAATCTTACAAATTGTGTTGATTATGATACAGCGACGGGTTACGGGGAGGAAGCCCACAACCCACGATACTGCGTATGCTCGCCGGCATAGCAGACGTGACACGTGGGCCATCTTCAGAGCTGAGAGACGTATTACGGACGCGCAGTTTGAGATGGCCATGAGACCATACGGTCGATAGGTACTTGAAAATTCTAAACGAATGATTTTGGTTTATTGAATTACATATATATATATACTTATATACTATATATTACTTGAACACGCACAAGCTGCTGATGATCCACCCACCGCCACTGCAGAGGGTGGACGTGAGCACTACTCATCGGACATTCCGACCGATGTGAGCTCATCTGAGCATGGAGGGAGCACCGAGTCATCATCTGGGTCTGAGTAGTACTCAGACTTATAGTATCACATTCCATATTGAGGATGTGGTTGTATATTGTTTTTTGTAAACTGAAGCCCACTTTGAGATATGGACTCCCTTGTATACATGTATGAAATTTTGATAGTAATATTGAATTGATTGATCGATAGTATTACATTCATGTCTGTCTTGAATCGTGTATTGACAATGTATGCATTCATGTCGTTCTTGTCTTAATCTCCCTCGTGCATATGTTCTTCGTGGATGGTCTAATGGGATGGTCTAATGCACAAAAAAAAAATCCAGAGAGTGTTATTGGGTGCTGGAATGCTGGAACAATATTCAGGCACCAAATAGCACTCTCTGGATTTTTCTTTTGCTCTCTGTTCGCGTGTATAAACGCGTCAGAACTGCTAAAACTCGCGTGTATTTACGCGGATACTCTGTAAAATACGCGTGTATTAATGCATCAAAACTGACAATTACGCGTGTATAAGCGTATCTAAATTAAAGAAACGCGTGTATAGACGCAGGTATCAATGCGTCTGAGACATTTGACTGAACAGAACGCGGCTATACACCCGTGTATAAGCGCGTCTAAATTAAAAAAAGGCATGTATAGCCGCATGTATCAACGCGTCTGTGAAAAGAACGCAGCTATACACCCGTGTATAAGCACATCTGAGGGGTCCTATACACGCGCTTTTACACGCATGTCTGTGGCCACGATGATACACGCGCTGATACACGGGCCCGCTACTTTTTTTCACAAGTCATTTTTAGCGGCTAGGAGCACGGGTATGAGCCCGATCCCTTGTAGTGGAAGCAAGAATAGGAATGAAATATCGTTGCTCTCAGCACAACAAAAGAACCTTCGTGGAAAACAAAAGTTGGGGCAAACTAGGGAATCTGTAGAGGACTTCCCACTCTGCCCCACCTCTTTTTTGAAAATTAAAACAGAGTCATAGTTTTGTGATACTAACATAAACTTGAAAAAGACATAAACTAAGAAGAATGCAAGTGAGCCCAATATGTATTATATTTCGTGAATTGTCAGTGGCCATATATTACAAAAAATAAATCAAACAAGAGAAGGGTAATCGGAATCCTCAACGGATTTCGAGTGCTCATCATCATCGTCTTCGTCCTTCTCTTCACTTCCTTCTTCCACTTCATGCTCGTAATCTGGATCTTCCTCTTCCTCTTCCCCTTCATCCTACATACATACAAACAAGAGCAAGGTAAGTGCAATACAATAAAAGACAATTAGATATAGATAAGAGAAGGGTTGTTTCACTACTTACCTCATCTGCTTGAGTCCCCAAAACAGCCTCATCCCCAGACATACGCCTCGTGTATGTATCTACACCCACAATTGCGGATGGGAGGCTTTGTAGGCATAATTGTACTCCTACTTAGTTGGGTCACGCCCAACAACCTCCCTCTACAAGAAACAAATATAATTATTTAAAGGAAACAATATAGTACAAAACAAAATGAAAGAGGAGAAGGAAATAATTAGTAAAATAGATACTTGGTGCATTAGGAACTCAATGGAGTCTTCTTGGGCCCTTTTATTTGGCAGTTTAAGGGAGTCAAACCTTTTCTCTTAAGAAGAAACGTTTTCTAATTAGAAGCTTCAAAACGGCTACTTTATTCGAATTTGAATTTTGGGGGGAAAATGGAATTTAAAATCTAGCGGATAAAACCATATCATGTAACATATCTATGGAAAGCTCTTGATGCGTAGATCACGGATCTGTAATCTCCGCTCAAATCGGAGCTTGTATGTAGAAGTTATGGAGGTCCGAAAATTGTAAAATTGCCTCCTCCCCTTTTTGGGGGAAAAAGTGCACCCTTTGACCACTCTTACACCTCTCTTACAAACCATTGGTTTTTGCTTACATGGCGGGCTCCTATTTGTCAAAAAGTTAAACGTTTCCATAACCTCATGGCAAATTAAAGGGCCCAAAAAGACTCCATTGAGTTCCTAATGAAACGAGCAATGAAGGAGAACTTTCCTCTCGAGCCCCAAAGTGTGAAGCCCCTTGCTTCCGTAGTCAGGATGCACTTGCTGCTGCTGCCTATTGTTGAAAAGCACGTGGGTTCTTTCTCACGAAGCTTCAAGCGTGTCTCCACTCCTCCTGTGAGCAAACGTCGAGCTTTTCCAAATTGTTCTTTGGCACTCTTTTGCTCTCCTATTAGAGAGAAAAAGCTTTATTCTTCTCTTCATCCACTCCTCCAAAAAACAAAGGCCCGCATGTGGAAGATGAAATCCACCTTGAGCACTTCAATGACATATTGCTTTGAGAGATGGTCTTGTGCTTTTCACTTTTTAAAGGAGTTTGTGAACTCTAGGTTAGTAAGTACATGCATGCAGTTCATGACTTGCTTCTCTCGTGCTTCCATCTCACAAGGGCACCATTGACATCGACGTTGTGTGATAGAATGCGTGGATCAAATGGTGGAATTGGTCTCCTGGGAGGGGTTAGCTCAAAATGAGTGGATGAAGAGCCCCCTATTGGGGAGATGACTCGAGAGACCTAGTTCTCCTTTTGCCAAAGCAAAAGTAGCCTGTTCCCCCTTGCTAGTGAAAAGATGTAGGGGGGAAGAGAGCTTGAGCTCTTGCAAGCACACACACACTCACAAAACCCTAATAGAGAACACACAAGGTGAGAGGCTGAAAATCTTCTTCTTCTTTACTCAACACTCAACACACCATATACAAGATAAGAGTACACATAATATGAAAGGTACTCAACCAATACATACACGGGTTCTCTATAGTGTGAACCCGACTAAATGAGCTGGCGCTATAACTATGCCAGTCTCTAGAATGGCTGTCACACAGCCTGTCATCCCACTGGCCGCATATCTCCCATGATCTCACCAACCACGCCAGTGGTGTAAGTGTGGGGCCTATCCCCCAGGCGGGTCATCAGTGTCCACCGCCTCACTAGAGCTCGATATCTCAACACTCCCCCTCGAGCTCAACTCCATCTCATGTACACCAAGCGAAGCCCTGAATCTGCGGAGCTTCTCTGTACCCAATGCTTTGGTGAAGATGTCAGCTACCTGATCCTCTGTGCTGACATAGACAAGGTCAAGGTCTCCTGCCAAGACCTTCTCTCTGACGAAGTGGTAGTGGACCTCTATGTGCTTTGTACGAGCATGAAAGACTGGGTTCCTGGCCAATTGTATACTGCTAATGTTGTCACAGAAAATGACAACTTGTCTATCCACTGATAGACCCAAATCTGCAAGTAGCTTTCTCAACCAAGCTACCTCACATGCTGCCATAGCAGCTCCTCTGTACTCGGCCTCTGTACTCGATAGAGCAACCGTAGACTGCTTCTTGCTGCTCCAAGTCACAGCAGCACTCCCCAAAGAAAACATAAAGCCACTGGTAGATCTTCTGTTTGAGATACTACCAGCCCAATCAGCATCTGTGTACCCATGTACACATATCTCTGTCCCAGTCTCATAGAATAGTCCACAATGTAAAGTAGACTTCACATACCTCAGTATGCGTCTCACTGCATCCAAATGCGGTTTCCGTGGAACCTGCATAAACTGACTCACCAACCCAACAGCATAGCTCAAATCTGGTCTGGTGATCGTCATGTAGATCAAACTTCCTACTATGCTCCTGTACATAGTAGGATCCTCCAAGATCTCTCCTGAATCTGCACTCAACTTGCCATTCTGATCCAATGGCACAGAAATAGGCTTACAGCCTGTCATACCATACTTGGACAACATGTCCAAGCCATACTTTCTCTGCAGTAATCCAATACCATGTGGTGACCTAATCACCTCAATGCCCAAGAAATATCTGAGCTCCCCCAGATCCTTCATCTCAAACTTCTGTCTAAGCAAGATCTTTACATCAAAGATCTCTGCATCATGGTCCCCCGTAATGATCAAGTCATCTACATAGATGACAACAAGCACAACTCCTCTATCACCATGTCTCACATACAGCGAGAAATCTGCATTGGCTACATGAAAGCCAATAGTGACAAGATATTCAGAAATCTTGTTAGACCATGCTCTTGGTGCTTGTTTTAAGCCAGACAAGGCTTTCTTCAACCTGCAAACATGCTCGGGGTGGCTCACATCCTCATAACCAGGTGGCTGTAACATATACACCTCTTCTTGCAAATCCCCATGCAAGAATGCATTCTTTACATCCATCTGATGTAAAGACCATTGCTTTGACGCAGCCACTGCTATCACAACTCTCACCGTTGCCATCTTGGCAACTGGGCTCAAAGTTTCCTCATAATCAATCCCATATGTCTGCGCATATCCTTTGGCTACCAATCTAGCCTTGTACTTGTTTATGCTTCCATCACTGTTATGTTTAACTTTGTACACCCACTTGCATCCAATGGCTTTCTTGCCTTCTGGCAATTGCACTAAATCCCAAGTTTATTTCCATATAGTGCATCCATCTCCTCATCCATAGCTTTCTCCCAACACACATTTCCAACAGCCTCATCAATGCATGTGGGCTCAACAACCTGCACAACCTTTGCCATATATGCATAGTGATGTGCCACATAACCATCATATGTAAAGCTCTGCACAGGGTTCTTCACTCTCCCTGATCTTCGCAGCTTTTCATTCATGGCTTCCATAGCCTTCTTTACACCAGGTGTTCTCATAGCTGGGATCCCAAGCTCCTCATCAAGGCTCATATCTGAGCCACTAGACTCTCCATCAACATGAGAATGCCCTGTAGAAATGTCAGGCATACCAAGGGGCTCAACCACTTTCTCTTTTCCTTTACGTGATGTAGTAATCACATTTGCAGGACTGGTATTATGACGCAGCCTGCCACTCCATGGTCTATCAACAGACCCATTAGATGAGGACTCTCCTGGTCCACTCAAAGACTGTGATTGCTGACCTGCATTCTGTGCAACCACACTTCCACTCACATCAGCCCCAACAGCTTCTTTTTCAGCAGCATACCAGCTACTCATCTCATCAAACACAACATCCCTGCTTACCCTCAGCTCTCGTGTAGCAGGGTTATAACACCTGTATCCCTTTTGCTCAAGGGAATATCCAATAAACACACATTTTTCAGCTTTCGGGTCCAGCTTAGTTCTCAGCTCATCTGGCACATGCACATATGCAATGCATCCAAAGACTTTCAGATGAGACAAATCTGGTTTTCTGCCAGTAAACCTCTCCTCTGGAGTTACATCATGTATGGCTTTAGTTGGAGTCATGTTCATGATGTATACTGCTGTAGAAACAGCCTCAGCCCAATAGCAATGCGGCATATTCTTCTCTTCCATCAATGCTCGCGCAATCTCAGCAATGTGCCTGTTTTTCCGCTCAGCAACTCCATTTTGCTGCGGAGTGTATCTGCATGTAAACTATCTCCGAATACCATTCTTCTTCAAAAATTCAGAGAACTCATTGGAGAAGTACTCTCCCCCTCCATCTGACCTTAGGCACTTGACATATTTCCCTGTTTGCTTTTCAACCAAAACTCTGAAATTTTGAAAGTGAGTGAACACCTCACTCTTCTCTTTCATGAATATACCCACACTTTCCTTGTGTGGTCATCAATGAAAGTCACATAATACCTGCAGCCTTCCATAGATATGGTCTTCGTAGGACCCCATACATCTGAATGCACAACATCTAGTGCATTTCTACTCACATATCTGTTACGTGGAAACACATGCTTTGTTTGCTTCCCAAATTGGCATGCTTCACATATTTTCTGCATACCTTCCACTTTAAATTTTGGCAGCCCTGTCACAATTCCTTTTGTCTGCATAGACTTCAATCTCTGCACATTTACATGTCCAATTCTTTTATGCCATATGTCTGTGTCTACAATAACTCCTGAACCATTTGCAAACATCGCAGCACTCATTTCAGGCATGTCTAAATCCAACGTAAACATTCTGCCCACTCTATTGCCTTTTGCAACCAACCTGCACTTGTCTTTGAAATCTTCAACATAACACCCATCAGGGTTAAACCGAACCTGCAACCCCTGCTCAATCATCTGGCCAACTGAAACCAGATTCTTAGTTATGTTCGGTACATGAAGTACATCTGCAAGGTACTTCACTTTGCCATCCTGCATAGACAATGGCACATCTCCAACGTGGGTAATTGGATGAGCAGTGTCATCCCCTGTTTCCACAAAACCTGGTCTTTCCGGGTTTTTCATCTCTTTGAACCACTCCCCATGACTTGTCATGTGGTTCGAAGCGCCTGAATCCACATACCATACATTATCTTTTTGTGCTGCATCAACATTTTCAGACATGGCATTCACAACATGCTGCATAACAAACAACCTTTCATTGTCCTCATTATTTCTGCTTGAGGATGCATATTTGTTTTGCTGCACTTTCCCATTTTGCATGTCAGCCTGCTTCTTATAACATTCTGACTGCACATGTCCAGTCTTACCACAATAATAGCATTCACGTGCATCATTGTACTGCCTTTGCCAATTTCCACGTCCTCTTTGACTCCCCCTGCCTCTGAATTTGCCTCTTCCACCTGCGTGGTGTTGTTGTTGTTGATTCTGGGACTATTGTTGCTGCTGCTGCTGCTGCTGGCCATAATTCTGATTACCTGTTCGGCCACCTCCTTGACCGCGTCCACGGCCTCCTCTACCTCATCCTCTTCCTGAACTCGTGTAGAAGGCCTGTTGCTCTGAACTGTTTTTGCTTTGTGAAGACTGTTGGTCTTCACCCAAGCTCTTCTCTTCGATAATCAGCATAGACACCAAATCTGTAAAGTTGGGAATGTTTTCCCGAGTCTGAATGGACGTCTTGAACGCCTTGTATTGTGGCCCGAGACCACGTAAACAGACTTCCACCTTGTCATCATCATCTACTGACACACCAATAGATGCAAGGGATTCCACAATACCCTTTATCTTCAACGCATAGTCATTCACAGACATGCTCTTTTTCTCCACAGTATGAAGTTCATTCTTCAACTGTATCTTACGTGCCTTGGTGTTTGTTTCATAAAGCTTTACCAACACTACAAGACAATGCTGCCATACACGCGTTTCATACACGCGATAAATTACGAACGCGTGTATGGTCGCGCCTGTATTTGAATAGAATCGGGCGCGTGTATTTTTGCATTTAAATTCGCGTGTATATTTGCATTAATAAACGCGTGTATAAAAGCGTCTATATACACGCAGTAATACACGCACCTATACACGATAATATTTACGGGGTAATACTCGCTATTATACACGGATAAATACACGCTACTATACACGGATTAATACACGAATGGCAGAGAAAAACTGAAAAAAAACTGAATTCCTTTACAAAATTAAAAACTATTTTCCTTAAACCATCTCATAGTACATTACAGTATAGATCATTACACAATCCCACTACATGCATTTACAACAATGAAATATATTCAAGAATAAATCATATTGCATATGAGATGATGGAAATGTCATCAATTTAGAACATACAGTGACGGATTGGTTAGGGTTCGATCTCATCTTCAATAAGATCCATCCTTGCCAAACGATCAACATCAATATCCATTTGATCAATTGGTAAGGCTACGATTAAATTTATTCCACTATCGATATTCTGTACTCCATTGATAATGGTATCGATGTCCTGATCATCCTCATCAACATCACCATCATCCTCAATGGTAGGGTCATTCTCATGATCATGAGAAATGGCATGCTCATCCTCATTATCACGATCATCTCTTATTTCTTGATCATCGATCACAACATCTTCAATGGCATATGCATGTTCGACGTCATCTTCATTGCGGCTTGTTACATCCTCCATATGCTCCATATCAGTGAATGTATTATACATCACTTTGGAACGTGGTGCAATAGGGATGACGTACCACCATTTGATGTCATGCACCATTGGTAGATAGATAACCTACTCAAATACACACAGTACAGTAATTAATTAGCATATCAAAAGTCAAGGGGTACGCGAGCTTAGATATATATGTACATGAAACACATTAGTAAAAAAATGCATACCTGCTCACATTGTTGTGGCAATACGAGCCTATCTTTCTTTGTTTGCCAGAACTTTGTAGAGTCAATAGTTACATATCCACTTGCATGGCGTTTTATCGTTGCATCAGGCCCTTTTTCCACCACGTTCATTTGCCATTTGACATCCAAAACATACACAAAGAAGCGACGAAAGTCGTCCCTTTCCCACTCATCTCTGACATTAGATCCCGAAGCTCCAGCATCATCTCGTCGACGCTTTACGTGCTCTCGTCGCGCGTAGGGTACCATGTTAGGGTGTGGTACTGCATCCTGCTTCAATTTATCAAATTATATGTTACAACTCTATTAATTTAATTTGGATACCATGAGTCATTTGAATACCATCAATTTACATCTACTCACCTCCAAACCTGTTTGATTCCATTCTCCATACATGGAGATATGATTCAAGGTAATTCGACGTGCTCGTACAATGCATCCTTGACATCGATTACACATACATTTGATCCGTTGTCCCAACCACACATCGCGATTACGATGACGCATTGTCTCATCTTCCTCAGAACTGCTTGAAGAGGTTGATGACATCCTGTGTACAAATCAGAAAACACAAACTCATTATATATTTTTAATGAAAGTACAAAAACGCGTGTATTCACGCGGCTATCTCCTACAATTTGCGTGTATAAACGCGGCTACTTCCTAAAAAACGCGTGTATTCACGCGGCTAATATCTGCAAAACGCGTGTATAAACGCAGCTACAATCATGTACACGCGAATATACCTGCGTTTATATACGCGAATATAAACGCACACATAAACGCGGCGGCATATTTAAACTAAACATAGCCCGCCTTCCCCAAATATAGATTTTGAACTTAGAAATCAACAGTGCGCCTGTTTTCGCCTCTTCCAACAGCAAAGAGGGAGCAGAGAAAGGAGCACACACACGGGAGAAGGAGGGAGCAGAGAAGGAGCAGAGAGGACTCACTTTTTCAGAGGTGAGTCACTTTGTCCTGTGCCTTGTCTCTTTTGTCAGATTTGTTTACTTTGCTCTTTGCTCTTTGGGTTTGTCTTTTTGCACACGATTGGGTTGCTGCATCCTGACAGGGGCGACAATGGCTGGTCCTTTTGTAAGGACATTCTGTTTTTGTCGGGGGGTCGGTCTTTTCGAGAAATTTTTTTCGCAGGTCGCGTGTAAGAACGCGTGTAGAAGCGCGTGTAACCTGTCTGCAGAGTTTTTCCACGCGCATATACACGCGTTTTTTGCCGGGTATATACACGCGTTTTTTGCCGGGTGTATACACGCGTTTCTGCAGACAAAAAACTGCCGCGTTTCAGATTTCAGGGTTTGCAGGCATTTGACTTGTGTAATGACAATGTGTGAGTCAAGAGACAGCCCATGATGTACATGATGATGTTTGTTGCAGGTTCTTTATGGATATTCCAGGTTCTTCATCCGATCCATTTGCGTACAGCAATTGGTTGATGGAGATGATGAATCACTTTGGGCGCCAACCTGGTCCGGTTGAGCTTACAGAGTATATGTATGTCCATCCCCCTCCTTCCCTGCCTGGTGTCTATACCCCTGTCGCGAGTATCCAGGGCACTCCAGTGCCGTCTATTCCTCCGAGTCCGACGAGACGGCATGCAGCTTCTCCTCTTCCACGTCCACCGAGGAGACATACCTCGTCCCAGACACACTCACGTACACCCTCACAGCCACCATCACGTGCTCCCTCAGAGCCACCGTCACGTCAGGGCTCACAGCCACCGTCACGTAGACAATCCCCCAGTCGTGACTCCACCCGCAGCAGTAGGAAGAGTGGGAGTGGGGGAGGATGCGGCGGGTGCTTTGGTGGGGGAGGTGGGGGAGGTGGGGGAGGTAGTAGGGCACGGGGTGAGAGAGGAGATAGAGGGAGAAGAGTTAGAGGAGACAGTTCGGAAGAGGAGGAGATGAGAGAGATGGAGAGAGTGGTTTGCTATGATGTGACGGATAGGGGCGGGATAGTGATGGATGCGAGGGGGAGGGAGGTAATGGAATACATGCGTGGGGTAGTATCAAACTCATATAGAAATTGTTTTATTAAATTTAAAGATCAAAATAGCCGATTAGTTGGGGAGGTGATAGAGGCTGTACACAGTCGGTACCCCAATCCCCCACATGCTACATTCTCGGATGTATGGGGAAGGACGCGAATAAGGGAGATCTTAAGTAATAAAAGATCTCACCTTAAAAAACTCGCGTACGATGACCGGCTAAATGTAGCTGCGGGTGGCTATCCTGCCGAGAAACCTGCCACTGCGCACAAACGCGAGTGGAAGGAGGCAAAGAAACGAGCAGAGGGTGGCGTGAAGAGCAGGCAGCATGTGGAGGCACGACGGATCCAGATGGAGACCGTTGGATCTTCGCATTTCGGATCTGGCGGCGTCGAGTCATGGGAGGCAGAGTTCGTAAGTATCCTGTCACTTTATTTGATTGTTTACTTAATTCATTGATTCTATGAATTGTTTTAATCTTACAAATTGTGTTGATTATGATACAGCGACGGGTTACGGGGAGGAAGCCCACAACCCACGATACTGCGTATGCTCGCCGGCATAGCAGACGTGACACGTGGGCCATCTTCAGAGCCGAGGGACGTATTACGGACGCGCAGTTTGAGTTGGCCATGAGACCATACGGTCGACAGGTACTTGAAAATTCGTAACGAATGGTTTTGGTTTATTGAATTGCATATATATATATATATATATACTTATATACTATATATTACTTGAACAGGCACAAGCTGCTGATGATCCACCGGCCGCCGCTGCAGAGGGTGGACGTGAGCACTACTCCTCGGACATTCCGACCGATGCGAGCTCATCTGAGCATGAGGGGAGCACCGAGTCATCATCTGGGTCTGAGTAGTACTCAGATTTGTAGTATCACATTCCATATTTAGGATGTGATTGTATATATTTTTTTGTAAACTCAAGCCATGGGCTACTTCGAGATATGGACTCCCTTGTATACATGTATGAAATTTTGATAGTAATATTGAATTGATTGATCGATAGTATTACATTCATGGCTCTCTTGAATCGTGTAATGACAATGTATGCATTCATGTCGTTCTTGTCTTAATCTCCCTCGTGCATATGTTCTTCGTGGATGGTCTAATGCACCAAAAACCCTAAACCAGAGAGTGCTATTGGGTGCTGGAATGCTGGAACAGTATTCAGGCACCAAATAGCACTCTCTGGATTTTTTTTTTTGCTCTCTGTTCGCGTGTATAAACGCGTCAAAACTGCTAAAAATTGCGTGTATCTGCACGGATACACTGGAAATAACGCGTGTATACACGCGTATAAACTGGCAGTAACGCGTGTATAAGCGCATCTAAATAAAATAAACGCGTGTACAGACGCAAGTAAAAACGCGGCTGGGACATTGGAACTGAACAGGATGCGGCTATACACCCGTGTATAACCGCGTCTAATAGAAGAAGACGCGTGTATACTGGCGTGTATTAATGCGTCTGAAAAAAAAAACGCGGCTACACACCCGTGTATACGCGCGTCTGAGAGGTACTTTACACGCGTTTTTACACGCATGTCTGTGGCCGCGAGAATACACGCGCTGATACACGGGCCCGCTACTTTTTTTCACAAGTCATTTTTAGCGGCTAAGAGCGCAGGTATGAGCCCAATCCCTTGTAGTGCAAGGTGTCCCACGCCTCCTTGGGGGACTTGGCATCCTGAATGTGCCCAATCATGGTGTCCTGTATACTAATGGAAAGCCAATACATAACCTTCCTGGCTCCTTGGTTCCAGCCTTTAAACTCTTTCACATCTGCAGCAGTCGGATTTATATCCGGGTATCTCCGGTGCCTCTTCATGCTCACCTTCTATGTAGTCCTAATAGCCTTTTCCCATCAGGAAATTCGTCAACCTGAACCTCCAAGCATGGAAGTTATTCTTGTCAAGCTTCTCAGCCACAATCTGTGTTATGCCATCATTAGACATCTTGCCAAACACACAATTTTACCAGAACCTGCACTCTGGTTTTTCGTGCACAAATGCTGTATTTTCTGCACAGCGGTACTGTAGTACTCTCAAATGTCACAACTAGTGACCTCAATGTGCATACATACACCCAATGGCAACTGTAGACCTCTTTGCAGCACCCACAGTGTTTGCACAGTCAATCTGTCTTCCTGCAGTACTTAAAACAGAGTTCTGCAGAGAATCGATGACTTACCCGTAGTGCTCGAAATGGCCTGCTTTCTGAAAAACGGAGGTCCAGACACGCCCGAAATGCTTTTTCTGCCCAAAAAATACAGTCCAAAGGACTATATAGTTGCCCTATAGCTTTACTCCCGCAAAGAAAGCTCCTCACTCAGAGACCGTTTGCCGGTGCCTCCCGTAGAGCTCCCGACAAGGGTGTAGTCACCAACACAATAGGGAAGAGTAGTTGAAGCTCTTACCCTCGTACCGCTTCCTGTGGTTCTCTTGCTTGCAGCTCAGCCCTTAGCACGAACCAAGCTCTAATACCATGAAAAGATGCAGGGGGGAAGAGAGCTTGAGCTCTTGCAAGCACACACACACTCACAAAACCCTAATAGAGAACACACAAGGTGAGAGGCTGAAAATCTTCTTCTTCTCTACTCAACACTCAACACACCATATACAAGATAAGAGTACACATAATATGAAAGGTACTCAACCAATACATACACGGGTTCTCTATAGTGTGAACCCGACTAAATGAGCTGGCGCTATAACTATGCCAGTCTCTAGAATGGCTGTCACACAGCCTGTCATCCCACTGGCCGCATATCTCCCATGATCTCACCAACCATGCTAGTGGTGTAAGTGTGGGGCCTATCCCCCAGGCGGGTCATCAGTGTCCACCGCCTCACTAGAGCTCGATATCTCAACAGCTAGCACGTCTACTATCCCCCACACTCCCTACTACGTCGTCATCATGGTGAAGATGGATGTGAGGGAGTGGGGGTGGGTCTAGTCAATGTAGGTGTTACAGGCTCATGAAAGCCATACCATGATGGGAATGCACCACTCGGACCCACACCACTCATACCTGTGCCTATGAAAGGAGTGGATTGCCCCCATGAAGACGATTGGCCATATGGGGTAGATTGCCCATATGGCATTGACTAGACCGATGGTAAGGCGGCCTATACATATGATTGAATGATAAGACATACAAAATGCATAAAGGGTAGACTTTTTGTAAGGTTTTGTTAAACCATACCTTTGTCTGAGAGTGAACTGTGTCCAAGGCTACGACCCATATCATTCCTTGATGATAGAGAATAGATTTTCAACATTTGGGTCGTGCGAAGGGTTGATCAACATTGCCTATACATACAACCCAACCCAAATATATGCATAAGAGTCAATTTCTTAAAGCATAAAGCATTCATAAATAGCTATTTATAAAGGACTTATGTATAAAGCTCTATGCATAGAGCCTTATGAATAAAGCCTACACATAGAGCCTTATGTATAAAGCTCTATGCATAGAGCCTACACATAGAGTATTATGTAAAAAGCTCTATGCATAGATCCTTATGCATAAATCCAACATATAGAGCCTTATGCATAGACACTATTACAGGTGGGTTAATTTTTGATGTTTTTTTCGACTGATTTAAACATGTAAAAAATCCTTGAAAGCATCCATAAGCACATTGAAAAAAGCATTGATATAGAACCGTTGATATGTGTATCAAAATACGTGGCGTTAAAATCGTCAAAAGTAAAAGTTTTTTTTCGACCCCTTTTTAAAAACTTATTGGGACATTGGTTTTGATGCTGACAATGACACTTATTGTGATTGGTATATTGACGCTGACAAATGATATTTTTTGCAAAAACTATTTCGATGGTTATATCGACGGATGCAAGTTTTATTTTTTTTAACAATGGTACAGATGCCCAAGTGCAATCCTGTAGCTGGGTGTAGTAGTATACTAGCTTTACAAACTACATCCTTGTTCTCTACTGAAAGGTCACAAAACTTGAATTTTGATTGAGTAACAAAAGTTACATATCTCATAATGGAGCCAACAAAAAGTACACAAAAGAGGCATAGTGCGAACAAAAAGAATTACACAAAAGAGGCCCGACTCCTATACATAGAAATGAAGTGGTTTACCATATTCACCACATTCATCAAGATCATGTTGTGGCACTCTCTCTCTCAAGTTGCTCGAGGAGGGCATGCGTCCCATGCATTAGGGCATACCTTTCTTCCACATCACTCATAGCATGACCGACCACTCTTTGCTGGAAGCATGAAGCATGAGTTCTTATTAGAAATAATTTAATTCCCATTCTGTCAAAAAAAGTGAGTGATGGTACTATTAACAGTTCAAAGTAGGTGCGGAAAGTATACTAGCCACCGCTTCCAAGATGGGAGCTCCCTATGCTCTCCATTTTCTTCCTTGCGGCCTCCTCTTGCTACTTATACCTTTAGGGATTTGCATGGTGCTTTCTACACTCCTCTTCCTAAATATCTTGTGAGCAATTCCAAGGCTTTTGTCCCCTAACTTTACCTTTCATGTGATGTCATTGTGCCAATTCTTCATCACGTTCACCATGTGATATTTTATCCATCTAGGATGGACCTGTTCACTACCTGGTCTTGGCATAAACGCACTTTTGATTTGATTCGCGACTCGTTCCTTCTCTTGATGCTATCAAGTTTATGCCATGTAGTCATGTAGTCATGGGCAAAGGCTATATTGCATAACTCGCAGATTTGAGACTTCATCTCATTGCCAATGCCATCCAAGACCACATTTTGATAGTGGGAATGAGCCAGATTGGGGATAGAGCGCGAGCAGGGTGTCCCCTAGCAATGGGTGGGCCCTCACGACACTGAGGGGAAGAAGCGTATGTGGAGTCACCACCACGACAACAAACCATCAAAAAATCTCATCTTCTAATGACTTGAGTTAGTTGAGCGAGCCATGGGTGGGGTTTGTGTGATGTTGCATGGAGTGTCCAAGGGTGTGGCCTATGTAGTGGTGGACTATGATGGTGCAAAAGTTCCAAGGTCTCCCCCAAAGTAGGCTTGAGCCATAGCCCTTTGCTGGGGGGCTCATTTATGACATGAAATGATAAAACTGGCTTGGGGACATTGCTTGTGGTGTAGGAAAGGTGGAGAGATTGGGGCTATATACGGGTGTGTCGTTAGGTGTACGATCCATGGTCTACACATATACCATCACAACAAACACAAACAAAACAAAGCATATTAGCTACTTCCGAAGCTCTGTGCATCAAAAGCATTAAGATCTATACATATAACTTAATCTATGCATGCATTAAGCTCTATGCATAAAGCTTGATGCATAGATTAAGCTTTAATCTATGCATAGAGCTTAATGCATGCATGCATAGAGCTTAATGCATGCATGCATAGAGCTTTAATGCATGCATAGAGCTTAATACATGCATGCATATAGCTTTATGCATAACTCCTACACATAAGCCTATGCATAGAGGTAAACATAAGCTAAATCTAAACTGAGCACCCAAGGGTGCAATAAGGAAAAACATACTCTAAGCAATCAAAAGAAGAAGAGAGCTTATCACTCTTATGTGAAGCCGAAAGAGAGGATTAGTGCAAGAGAGATGCAAAACAAAAGAGGCAACAACACAAGAATTCTCTAATAGAAGAATGCTTAAAGCTTAAACAAAAGAGGCATGTTGTGATATTAAAACATTGTTGAGACCTTCTACAATACTACTTAAACAAGCAGGGTGGACAATGCCCGTTTTGGATGATAGCTTCTGAGGACTTCCACACGCTCCCTACTATAAAGCCCAAGGTAACTTCTCTTTTATAAGAGAAGGATAGCGAAAATATTGAGAGCTGCCCCTCCACTATAACTACTCGTGGATAACTACTCCACTATAACTACTCATGGATAACCACTCCTAACTTGACTTAACCACCATTATACATGGCCTTAAAAATAATGTGCCATATCTTTATGCATAATCCCTAGGCATAGAGTTTTATCCATAAGGCTTATGTATACGCTTCCTTAAGGCTTAAGATGAATTAAAGATGGTTAACCCTAAATGATTACATGAATAAGAGAGATTACCTCAACGTCAAGCTGAAGGAGAGGACAACAATGTAAGACTGACAAAATATAACATGAGAAAAAGTGATTAGTAACACATTTATGAGAAAAGTTCTATGCATGATCTATATGAATGCATTCATGGTGCCTATGTATGCTCTAATTTGTGAGAGGATCCATCCATGTATAGCATAGAAGCTTAACACATTTAAACTCTATGCATGCATAGCACTCCAAATAAAAAAAGAATAAACTCTTTGCATAAGCTTAAGCCTTATGAATAAGTTAAGTTGACGCTTCAATCTCTTTGCATAAGCTTGAAGCTCTATGCATAAGCTTCAATCTCTTTGCCTAAGCTTAAGCCTTATGCATAGAGTGTGAGCATAATGTTTAAGTTTATGCATAACCCTAGCATAGGTTTATCCATAAACCTAAAGCATAGGCCTTATGCATAAGCCTTAAGCATAGGCTTATGCAAGAAGCTTAATTCATGCATCGAGATAGATGTAAGAGCTATATATATTAAGCATGTATGCAAGAGCGAGATGCATTAAGCTAGATGCAAGATCGTGATACATAAAGACTGCATAGAGCTAGATGCAAGGCCCTACATAGAGACTGCATAGAGCTAGATGCAAGGCCCTCCATAGAGCTAGATCCATAGGGCCTGCATAGAGCTTGATGCATAGAGCCTACATAGAGCTAGATGCATAGAGCATGTATGTATAGAGCCTCCATAAATCTTGATGCATAGAGTCTGCATAGAGCTAGATGCATTAAGCATGTATCCAAGAAGCATGCATAGAGCTATATGCATTAAGCATGTATGCATAGAGCTTGCATAGAGGTAAACCTAAGCAAGATCTTGCAAGGCTATGCATAGAGCTTGCATAGAGGTAAACCTAATCAAGAGGCTTCATAGGGTTCTTAGAATAGCTATGCATAGGCTTCTTGCAAGCTTGCATAAATTTTATGCAAAATCTATGCATAAGCTTCATATGCAAGCTTGCAAGAAGTCTATATAAACTCTATGCATGAGATTCTTGCACAAACTCTACACAAGGAAAAAAGCCTTACAACATGCTTTTTCTACCCACCTCCCCATCTCAGGGTCTCTTGTATACAGGTAAAAAAAGATAAAAATCAACAAATGTAGAAAGGGTTTATGATCCATACCTAGAAGTCAAGATATTGTGTAAAGATAGGCAGACCTTCAAATACACACAACACAAGCAAAATAACAACAAAATCAGACCATTAATAGAGCTGGGAGAGGTAACTACAACATAATGCGGATTTATCAGAGTGAAAATAGCAGCACTTTTATAATTAGAAGGGTGTAGAGATGTCGGGCCTATATCGCTGCTATTTTCGCTGTGCAACGGTTTTATCAGAGTGAAAATAGCAGCACTTTTATAATTAGAAGGGTATAGAGATGTCGGGCCTATATCACTGCTATTTTCGCTGCAACGGGTTTGCTACTTATAGCAGCAGCGAAACTAGCAGCTCTATTTCACTGTTGAGGAGCAAACGTATTGCATAATAGAAAAAAGCTAGGGCAAACTGGGGAGTCTACACATGACTCCCTAATCTACCACCCCAGCTCTTTTTTTTCTAATATAGACTTAGTAAAACTATCGGCATGGACAAGTGTAATCTAAAACTTACAAATGCCAAAAAGAAAATACATTTGCAAACCATGGTTTTCGGAATGTCAAAATTCAATTACAATACTTAGAAGATTACATAAGTGTATGTTTCCAAAAAACTCATATACAAGATAAAGCATAATAAAAACCTATGGAGCTAGGGGCTATGTAGATCTCATATTGTGCGATTGGTATTGTTCCTTGTGTGGCTTTAGCCCCTTCACTTCTTACATTTCCATTGCTATCGGCATGGACATTTGCATCACCGTTTCGAGTTATATGATCCTAAAACACAATAAAACTAACACAAGTGAGAATATGTTTTGCAAAAACAAAGAGGTTTAGAGTTTAGGAATGTACATATTTGCCATGCTTGCCAAGGATCTCCTCCAGTAATAACAATCCATCCTTCATCTTGCACCCTATCAAATAGATCTTGCAAACCCCGTTTTAATGCAAAATCATATTCCTCTTGCGTAGAGGACTGGTCTACTACTTCAAGCTGCAATTGTTCAAACAAGTGAACATTTTAAAAAGTTGTTATTTAAGATACCCTTATTTAATTAAAAGATAAGATACAATGTTAGGCTAATATATACTTAAAACTATTGTTGGGATATCGACTCCTGCTTCACATGTAACATCACGTCTCAAGTTATTTGCCATCTATCCAAGAAAAAACATAAATACTTCAAACTCTTTTGCATAGGAAGCTACCGGCATGTGTTGGTTGCTACCGGCATGCATGGGAAGCTGCCAGCATGCATTGGAAGCTATCGGCATGCATTTGTTGCTACCGACATGCGTTGGTTGCTACTACTGGCATGCGTTAGAAGCTACCGGCATGCATAGGAAGCTACCGGCATGTGTAGATTTCTACCAACATGCATTGGAAGCTATATCGACATGTGTCAAAAGCTACTCACATGTGTAAGAAGCTACACACATGCATTGGTTGCTATCGGCATGCGTTGGAAGCTACCGGCATGCATTGGTTGCTATCGACATGCATAGGAAGCACCCGGCATGCATCGGTAGCACCCAGCATGCATAGGAAGCTACTGACATAAATGGGAAGCTATAGGCATGCATTGCTTGCATACCAATATGCATATGAAGCTACCCGAGATGCTTAGGTAGCTACCGGCATGCTTAGGTAGTAGCACCTGACATGTAATGGAAAATTTCGATGCATTCTAGTAGCTACGTGCATGCTTAGGTAGCACTCGCCTAATGCATAAGGCTCATGCATACTATGCATAAGGTTTATGCATAGCATTCATAGCTAGCACGAGGCTACGCATTCGTAGCTTGCATAGAGCTATGCATAAGCCTTATGCAGCCATGAGTCTTATGTATTAGCCATATGGATAAGCTTAATACATAAGCCTCATGTATGAGGCTTATGCATGAGCTTATACATAAGCCTAATGTATGCGGCTTATGTGTGAGGCTTATGCATAAAACCTCATGTATAAAGCTTATGTATCTAGCTTATGCATAAGCTTTATACATAAGACTTGTGCATATGGCTTTATACATGGCTTATGCATATGGCTTTATACATGATGCTTATGCATACGGCTAATACATAAGCCTCATGCATAAGTTTATGTATAATGCTATACATAGAGGCTTATCGTCGCTAATGCATAAGCTTTATACATGAGGCTTGTGCATGTGGCTTATGCTTGAGGCGTTATGCAAAAGTGTCATGCATAAACCTTATGTATAAGCCTCATACATGAGGCTTATACATTAAATGGTAATGCATAAGTCTTATGCATGAGGTTTACGCACTACCTTTATGCATAAGGCTAATACATAAGTTTTATGTACTAGCCTCATACATGAGGCTAAGGCATATGGCCACCTTTGGATAGGAGCTATGCTATCCATGTAGGGGAGAAAAAATAGCAAATCCTAAAACTTAAAAACCTTTTAACATGTAAAAGCATAAGAGAGAGGAAACATAAAAGGGAGAGATCTCTTACCTTATGAGGCTTGTATGTGTGGATAACCTACAAAATCAAACCAAATAAAGAAAAAAAGTATTAGTAACCCTAATAGAGAGCATATACAAAACCCTAATCTTAATAAAAATCTTAATAAAAGATTATGCATAACATAGAAAACTTATTGAATCTTTCTTTTCCCCTTCTCATTATAGCTTCTCATTATAGCTTAGTCCTAACCCTAGCTTCTAAATAGAAAACATAATAGAAAGCTTTGATGGAGAGATCTCCATCAAATCTCTTTATTAGGGTTTCTATGTAAAAGCTAGGGTTAGGGTCAAACTGCAATGAGAGAAGGAAAAAAGACGAAAAGAAAAAGTTAAAAGAGAAGAAAGAGAACGGAAATACTCACAAGAAAGCTTTAATGGAAAGCTTCTTTCCATAGGAAATGAAGGAAAACAGTAGACATATCTTGCTTAAGCTTGAGGAGGATAGGGTAGGAGAGGTAAAAGTGATGGGACAAGGCAAGAATCTACAAAAAAGACTAAGAGTACAAGTTTATTGTATTCAAAAGATAAAACTATGCGGCAACAAAAGAAGAGGGATATTTTTACAATATAGCAGTGTTTTTTCGCTACTATAGACGCTGCTGAGTAGCAAAAAAGCGCTACTAAAAGCATTGCATAGTAGCGAAAAATCATTGGAGAGCAGCAGATAGATCACTGTTGAGCATCTTGAAAATCCTAGATATTTTCCTTCCAAAAACGCTACTACACTTCCGATGTGTTATAGTGTAAGCTTAAAGCTTGAATGTCTTTGCATAAGCTTGAAGCTTCAATGTCTTTGCATAAGCTTGAAGCTCTATGCATAAACTTCAATCTCTTTGCCTAAGCTTAAGCCTTATGCATAGAGCTTGAGCATAATTCTTAAGCTTATGCATAAGCCTTAAGCATAGCCTTAAGCCAGATGCATGCATGATTAAACCTAAGCTAATACTGAACCCTAACACCCAAGGGTGAAATGATCAAAATCAAAGCAAATAAACAAACAAAAAGAAGAGAAAGGTAATGGGCTACTTGGAGTCTTAGCACTTATAAGCTGCAAAATAAACACACAATTAGAAGCTACATATTAGAGACACACATATACAAAAAAATAACTGAAATAAGAAAGGGATGGGAGAAGGCAGAGGCGAGAATCTGTAGTTCTTTGGGGAGTTCGGACAAGCAAATCCACATTTCAAAAATGCTAATAGTAAGGCGTCACAGTTTTGTTAATAATTTCCATATCAAAATAGGCATTGATATACTGGTGCCGAAATGAGCATCGATAAAAGCGCCAAAATACACATCGATAAAACCTATTTTTGATGCTTGTTTCTATAGTGATTTTCCTTGATGCCTACTTCAGTTCATTTTTTAATTCAAATTCACATTCAAATTTTAATTTTTTTGGCGGCCCGACACCTTCCTATAAAAAATAAGAATACACTGACTAGGCCATGCATGAAGTATAAAATAAGTTCCACCTCCCCCTCATTTGGAACCAAATTTACATGCATATTCAACATACATGGAGCTCGTGGAGTGATATGAATCTTTGAAATTTTATCAATTTAGAGGAGAAAATGTTGTGCCCATGCAATCGTTGTTGCAAGTAGCAAGTCCCCTAACATCAAAGAATTTACAACGAGAATTCCAAAAAATGGGACGTATTTCCAATAGAGCTTGGTAACATCTACTTACTGGCCTCAATGTTCGCCCAGACAACAAGGTGGATGTCCAACGTGAGCAGAGAAAAAGAGAAAGGGTACAGGCAACCTCGATGGGATGGAACATGAGCAAGCTTTTACGGACTCGGATGATCAAGTTCTAGAACATGACATGGCCGACATGACAGATGCCATGTGCACGACACAAGCTACGGAGTAGACGATCATAATTTGGAGCATCCAATGGCTCAAGAAGTAGAAGACATCAGATGACATGTGGAGAATGCTTCTCAAGAGGAAAAAGAGCTACGTAGGCTTTTCCATCTACCACTTTCCCTTAGAGCACGTGTTTCAGTTCTCCACACTTGCTTTTCCATATTGAACTTACAATCAATATATGTGTGGTCTGATATGAGTGTTTTAAAACTTATGGGGTATGTGTCCCTTCCCCTCTCTCTATTTCACATGCTTGCATGAATGTCTTGTATTTATCCTTTACTGTTTGTTCTGTTATATGTAACGGGTTATTGAAGGATCAAATTCTACTAAAAGACAATGAGATGCCTTTGGTCCATGCTTGAGCAAAAGAAATGTTGCACTCCATAGAGATGGATCTTCTTGATCCTATGTGTATTTTCAATAACATTGCGTGCATGCTTTCAAAAACCATCACAGGTGATAAAGAGAGTAAGAAACAAAGAGATGATCTACAAGAGGTGGATTGCATGTAAAACGTATGGGCATAGAGCAGACTTGATGGGAAGGTGATTCTCCCTAGAGCACCTTAGGTCTTAACTAAAGAAGAGTAGTGGTGTGTAAAGAAGTGGTGTAAAGAAGTGCATCAATGACTTTCGTATTCCTACTTGTTGTATGCATTTCTTGAAGAGAGGATTCACAAAGGATGAAGACCTTAGGTCTCATGATGACCGGCACAAATCTTACAGTTTGTGCTGTGAATAGCCATTAAGGATTGCCTCAGTTATCTAAGACATAAGAGTGAAAATATATAAGATTAGTGCAGTGGTGGTATGATGGATATCAAATAAGAATATCAGAAGAAATATGCTGGAAGTACCTCGTCTAAACTCCATTAAAGCAGTTACAATGGCAGATAAATTCTTTCCAACAAGTTTCCTGACCATTCAATTGCACCTACTTGTTCATGTTGTGACGAGGTTTTTATAGCAAGTGTTATTCATAGCCAATGGATGTTTTTCCTTGAGAGATTTATGAAGACACTGAAAGGTTTTGTTTGTCAAAAAGCTTTCCCTAAGGGCAGTATGGCAATGGGATGGCTTGTTAAAGAATCTCTTGTATACATAATAGAATTTCTTAGTACGTCAGACCCAGATATGCCATGATTGTGGACACAAGAAGAGGATGAGTGTGCTCATTGGGAAAGAGCCTCAAGGACAAGGGATTTAGAGAACAATGGATATTTTTTATATGTACACAAGATATCATAAGACATAGTCTTGTATAAGTTTTTGTTCTTGATATAATTTCATGATCTTCTTTTGCTTTGCAGTATCACAAATCTAGTGCATTTTGGTCACGTGGTCATCACTTTCAGGTGGAGAGAATAGAAAAGAAAAGAACAACATTTGATTGCACTATCAAAGCAAATTTCATGTAGTGAAGTTATCTAAGTAGTGAAGTTGGCATTATCAAGGTTGGGTTCAGAAAGTTTTTTATGTTCATTTTTTATGTGAAGTGGTTCAAGGTAGTGACTCAAGGACCACAAGCAAGAATGTGCAGAGATAACAATGTATTTGTTCAAGTTGACTCCACAAAGATATGGACAAACCAAACGGACACATTTGTGCTACCAGAGCATTATGAGTAGGTCATCTTCAAGATGGACCTGAGAGATCATAGGTGTTTTTTTGTAATCTAAATTTATCTACACACTAGAAAAATATTTGAAGATATGGAAATATCAGATGAAGTAGAGGTTGAGAAACCCCCTCAAGAAGCATAAGAAATAGATATTGATCTAGTTGAACAACTATGAGAAGGATCAAATGAAGGTATAGTAATTCAATAATTACTAGCACTTGAACCAAAAATAAACACAATAACTAATCCAAAATTTGAAGAAGAAATATAACAATAACTTTCAACACAACCACCTCTAATGCATGAAATAGAAGAGGATGATACGGAGGCTACACCCATTGATGAAGATGCAGTTGGAGAGGTATTTCTGGAAATAGATGTATTTGGAGCCATGGATCTAGCTAAGGAGGATGAGAGAGTTGATGATGAGCTATAGAAGCTTATTTCATTTTTATTTACCAAGCAATACTTGGTTTTTGTTAATGTTTTTTTTTTGCACACTTTATTTTTTTAAGGAGTCACACAAAAAAACAATTTTTTTTTAAATTTGACACACTTTTTGGCGCTTATATCGACCTTTATTTTGACACTTATTTCAACATTCATTTTTGCATGTTATTTTAATGCTCATTTAGATATTTTTTGACATTTATATCGACGGGTATTTCAACAGTGCATCCCTTGTCAAAACTAGGCGGCGTTGGGAATGAGTCATCCTATAGGAGGGAGAGAGCCTTATGCATAGGGCCGATGCATAGAAGCCTTATCCATAGAAGTTTACACATAGAGCCTATGCATAGAGTGTTACAAGACATCATGTGAACATAACCAAGAGAGCCCCAAACTTGAGCTATTGTGAAAACCATATAGTGCTCTAGGTGATATGATCTAGACCTCAATGTCAATGTCGTGTTGGAGATATGGTGTTTTTGTTATGGTGGTTATGATGTTTTGATTGAGATTTCTAAGAAGATCAATTGTGAGTGATGTCTAAGGTAGTGTTGGGAGTTGGCTGACTATGGACAGGGTCACAAAACTGAGGGTCAACAATGACTAGTTAGTGTTAGGATAAGTTAGTTGAAGGTGTAGAAGGCTAGAAATAAGATTTTTTGGCTGAGAGGAAGCAATTTAGGGTCAAATCTGACAGCCAAAAGTCTATCAAAGTCATACAGAGTTTTGTGTGCTGGAGGATATCAAACAGGGTTAGTTTGAGGTTAGTTGATGTTAGATAAGGGAGTGTATTGCTGAATCATTGTGGGATCTAAGGTGTTTGAGGGTTTGTAAGTGTCAGAGGACACAAAAGTGGAATTTTTTTAAGTCGGCTAAGTCAAGGCTAAATCAGAGGCTAAATCAGACACAAGAGTCAGTATAGGTAGTCAGCAAAGGGATGTTGACCCCTCCTTTGAGTCCTCCTCCTCTCATCCCTCCTTTTAGTCCTACCCTCCTTTTACTCCTCTATTATGCCTCCTCTAACCACTCCTCTGAGTTCTCCAATCCTCTGAGTTCTCCAATTCTCTGAGTTCTCCAATCCTCTGACTCCTCTAACTCCTCCTCTGACTCCTCCTCCAACTCCTCCACTAACCCCTCCTCTGAACCCTTCTCTGACCCCTTCTCCTCTGACTCCTTTGACTCCTTCTCTCACTTCTCCTTAGAGTCCTCCACCCCTCCTCCTTTGACCCCTCCTCTAACTCCAATGACTCCTCCTCTGACTCCTCCTCTTGGGTTTGAGCTTATTGTGTGGATGGTTGAGTTTTATGTCAAAGGACACATAAGATGCATAAGTGGGAATGTTTGAACTCAGTTGAGTCAAGGCTAAATTAGATAGGAGGCAGTAGGCATTCAATAGAGTGGTACACGTTGACTTGATCAACATGGTTCTAGAGCAAGGGATTTGAGGGTCTAACCCCTTATCTGAGTCCTGCCATCCTCTGACACCTGACTCCTCAATGAACCGTCCTCCTCTTTGGTTTGAACCTGTTGTGTGGATGGTTGAGTTTTGTGTCAGAGGATAGAGAGGACACATATGCAGATTGGACCTCAAGAGTAATATTAAGTGCATTTTCAGCAAATTGAAAAGCCAAGATGGAGTATCTGCACAAAATGTGTCGAGGAGCTCATTAGAATATTCTAATTAGATGTTCTTTACTAGGGGTTGTGGAGTAGATGAAGTGGTCAAAGCCAAGATGTAAGCCACCCATTGTGTAGAAAATTGTTCCTGGTAGTAAAGCCAACAAAACCACAAAATGGAAGGCAGACAATGTGCTGGCAATAGCGACTCGGTAGTTTCCATTTAGCCTCTATCGTGTGAAGATATTCATGTCCTCTGTGAATGATGGGAAGCTCACCACTCCCATGAAAGTCAAGAATGAAGTTACAAAGATAAACATACTCACCCTTGCCTAATGGCATCATAAGAATGGCCACCTTTGTAGTAGATTGTGCCCACACATATTAACAACATCACATAAACAAATAGTCAGAACAACTAATAGGTAACGTCCCTTTTCATGTGTGTGAAGTATCTTGATGTTAAATAGAAGGCTTGCTTGAACCAACTCACCCCACGAGCATCACCTTTCTCTATCAGGTCACCTTCCTTCTGAGAAGCTTGTTGAATTCTCAGATTGACAGCGCTTCTGATATTTGAGTCCCCATAGGCTTTTATGAGATGTTGAGCTTTGTGTAATCTCGCAATTCTTCCATTCCCCATCTCTATGTTGTCGTCATCATTGTTCTCTCCAAAATCTAAGTTTACGATCCATAGGAAACAATCTAATGGGTTTCGGAATGCCGGGCACGGGAATTCGACATCCTCCAAAAACTGCTTTGCAAATGCTTTTTCGCCAAAGTAAGCTGTTTGACCAAATGAAAGTAGGCACAAATGATGTAAGAGTTAAAAGACCTTACTTCTTGGTGGCTAGAGGATAGAGATGAGCAAGGTTCTACCAAATCTGAAAAGTGTCTAGAGCATTTTGACCACATGGAAAGCTATTGCATTGTCGAGGCAGCTGGTGGGTTCATCAAGGAAGAGCAGGGGGGTTACTTGAGGGTTTCAATGGTGATGGGAGAGATACCTTTTCTCCCCACAACTAATCCCATGGATGTACCAACCACCCACACGTGTTTCAGCATAGTCCTACAACCCCATCTCGTATGATGCACCTTGCGTAAAGGGAAGAGAGCTTTCCTCTTTTTTGTGAAGCAAAAAGAGAGGATTAGTGTAAGAGCTACAAAAAAAAAGTGGCAACAAAATAAGATTTCTCTAACACAAGAATACTAGGACTTTATTGTGACCTTCTAGAATACTATTTAAAGACAAGCAGGGTGGACAATGCCCCTTTTGGATGATAGATTCTAAGGACTTTCCACCCACTTCTTGCCAACTATTAAAGCCAAAGGCAAGTTCTCTTTTACAAGAGAAGGATAACTTAGGACTCCCCCTCCACTTTAGCCACCTACTCGGATAACCACTCCTAACTTGACTCAACCAACATTCTAGATGGCCTACAGTAATGCCCCATATCTCTGTGCATAATCCTTATGTGTGTATAAGCTATACACATAGAGCCTTATGCATAAATCTCTATACATAGGCTTCTATAAGGCTATAATCCTTATACACTATGGTAAACCCTAAACCCAACACTCAAGGGTGGAATAAACATGAGCTTACATTAACGGTCACATGAGTAAGAGAGGTTACCTCAATAATGTAAAGCCAAAGGAGGGGACAACAATGCAAGACCTGCAAAACACAACATGAAAAAAGGTGATTAGTAAAACATTTATGAGAATAGTCTATGCATGTTCTATATGCATGCATGCATAGAAACTATATATGCTCTAATATGTGAGAGGATCCCACTTCATAATACTTGCTTGACCTCTTTACATTAGTATGCAAAGTCACTTTTCACTTAACTCTAACATAAGGATTTCTACCAAGCATTGTGATGACTATGTCTATATACATGTAAACTCTATGAATAGAGAGAATACCTTATACATAGAAAAAGAGAGCATAAGAAATATATCCTATATGCATAAGAGAGTATAAACATTTAAAAAACTTATACTCTCCATCCATGTATAGCACTCCACATAAAAACAGCATGAAGGCTTATGCGTAAAGCTTGCATAAGCTCTATTCATAAGGCTTCTACATAAGCCTTATACATAAGTCATTGTGCATAAGCCTTATACATAAAGCCTTGTGCATAAATCTTGCATACACGCTATATGCATAGAGTTTATACACAAGAACTATTTAAGCTTTATCCATAAGGCTTGCATACAGTCTTATACATAAAGCTTGCATAACGCTATGCATAAGCCTTATGCATAAAGCTTGTATAAAGGCTTTATGCATAGAGCTTATACATAATACTCTTGCAAGCTTTATGTACAAGGCTTATACATAAGCTTCAAGAAGGCTATGCATAGAGCTTGCAACAAGAAGCTCATGCAAGCTTGCAAGAAGCCTATGCACAAAGCCTATGCATAGAGCTTGCCAAGAAGCATATGCAAGTGCTAGAAAAAAGCCTATGCAAGATTGCAAGAAGCCTATGCATAGAGCTTGTAAGTTGTTGCATGCGATCAATGCAAGGATGCAACAAAAAAGACACTTAGGGCTCTTGTAAAGAGTTCCAAGTTGTAGATGAATGTGGGAGTGGGCTTGACAATAATCCCACATGGGAACTTTTGGGAGTTTTAGAGTTTTTGTATAAAAAGTGGCCCATTTGAGAGCTAAGGGGACTCTTTGGTCATTTGGTTGAGAGGCTCATAGAGAGAGCTTGCTCCATAGCTCCTTCTCATGTGCTCTCCCAAGGCTCTCCATCTCCATTCTTGCTTCAATCTTGTACTCTCTATTCTCTACGTATTCAATGATTTGAGGTTGCGGTCTACACACTTGCTAATCTAGATTTCGTAATGATGTTTTGATGCTAAAATCTGATTTGTGAATTGTAGAGTGCATGTGATGAAGCTTGTGCATGAAATGATGTGTAAATGAGGCTTGTGTGATAGCTCTTTGCATGTTAGATTCTTTGCATAAGTTGCATTTTTGTGCTTAAGTGTAGCCTAATCTTGATGCGTTGATTATGTTAGGTTGAGAAGGAATCAACGATTGATTGCTTGATTGTTGAAGAAGGATCGAGTAGGATTAGAAGTCATTAGTGTGTGGTTAACTAATCTTCTCCCATTCGGGATAGCCTCTATGCACTAACCGGGTTGCATTCACGGATTGACAAAGTGTGTGGATTGGAGTGTAGCCTCCGCTATGCTATGATGTCCCAAACAATGGCGCCGCTGCTGCCGGGGAAGCACACCTAAGTTAGTGACGGGTGTTAACCATTACTTCATACTAAGTGCTCCATTGATTGAAAAATCATGGATTAGGGTAGATTAGAGTAGAGTTTGCAAGGGCATTGAGTGTGTGATCTCAAGGGCGCCTTGTGTGTTTTCTGTTCTTGATTAGAAGCAAAAAAAAAAACCCCATTGTGGTAGAGTAATCCCGCCATTAATTAGGATTAAGTGTTTTCTGTTTTTGTATTTTTTGGTATACCTTTTTTTCACTAATCAACTAACACTGCGACCAAGAGGCAGGCAGTGGAGGTGAGCTGTGGGCGGCGGGCTGTAGCAAGAAACGTTGAAAGCGACTGAAAAAAAATAATATATATATATATATATATATACATATATATATAGTTATATATATATACATATATATATAGTTATATATATATACATATATATATAGTTATATATATATATGCGCTGCTACCTGTAGAAGAGCAAAAGAGAAGGTTGTCGTTGCGTGGGGGCCGGCGGCTAACAGAAGAAGGCTGTTGGAGGCGCAGCAAAGAAATAAATAAATATATATATATATATATATTTATTCGTTGAAGCGTGGCAGCAGGCAGAGTGCTGTGGGGAGACGTCTTCATCGAGCGCAGCAGTCGTGTGAAGGCGGTGTTTATACACTGGAGGAGGCGCAGGGCAGAGTGCCGTGGGGGTGTCTGCACTGGGGGGACGTCTGCATTGGGCACAGCCTGCAGAGTGTTGTCCATGTGGGTAGCTGCAAGAGAAGCAGCGCAGCAACGTGGAGTGGAAGGCGGAAGTGGAGGCGGGAACGCGTGCGCTGCAGCTGACGTGGCGGCGGAAGCGAAGGCGAAGGCTTGTGAAAGCATGTGGCGATGGCGTTCGTAGGGCCGTTGGTCGTAAGCAGTGGTAGGCGCACTGCAGCCAGTAGAAGTGACTGTTGGTTGAGAGAAAGAGGTGGTGACTGGTAGCGTTGAGTGGAAAGCGTCGAAGAGGAGGTGCCTGGCAGCTCTGCAGAGAGAGCGAGGAGAAGATAAGGTCCGCGGCGCATTGAAGAAAAACACGTGGATGCAGCGAAGAATCCGGCGCAGAGCGAACTGATAAGGTTGGTTCATTTTTATTTTTTTTAAATTTTTATTTTTTAAATTAATTTTCCATGTTTTTATATTTTTTTAAAAAAAAAATATAGTAATAATTTAAAAAAAACAATAAAATAATAAAAAATATTTTTTTTAAAAAAAAAAGAGAAAAGCAAAAAAAGAGAGAAAAACGAAAAACGAGAGAATAGAAAGAAAGAAAGAAAAAAAGAGAGAAATTTTTTTTTAAAAAAAAACAAGAAAACAATTATTATTTTTGTATTTTGAGTCCATTTTTTATTTCTAAATTTTTTTGTAAAATTTTACATAATTAAAGTAGCTTGCATTTTTTTTTATTAGAATTTCTGTAAATTGTGTGCATATTTAGTATTTTTTTTAGCGTAATTCATATTTTTTGTAATTGGTACGAAATTTATTAGTTTTTTTTTTAAGGAAGAAAAAGGAAGAAAACAAAAGGAAATAAATAGAAAATTTAAAAAAAAATTGTTTTAGGAGTCCATATTCTTTGCATATTTTGTAATTTTTTATTTTTTTATTTTTTTTATTTTTTTACATAATTAGGGTAACTTGCATTGTTTTAAAATTTTTGTAATTTTGTGAATAATTAGTATTTTTTAGCGTGATTCATATTTATTGTAATTAGGAAAAGAGAAAAAAAAAGTAAAAAAAAATCATTTAAAAAAAATATAATAAAAAATAGGATAGATAGTTACACCACACGTACTCATTTTAGTTGCCTTTAGTGGTTAGGTAGGGTAAAATATATATATATATATATACATATATATATATATATATATATATATATTAAAAAAACAAAAAAAAAACAAAAAAAAACAAAAAAAACAACAACAAAAAAACAAAAACAAAAACAAAAAAGATTTAAAAAAAATTTGACCTTATGCACTTGCGGTCGGGACGTCTTATAGATTCTGCCATAGGGCCTAGGAAGTGGGACCCAATCAGTAGGAAATTTGGCAGATATTGCTGAAACCCTTTCCAAATTCCAATCCGATACCCTTTCCTCCAGAACAACTAGCTCATTGTCCATGGACAATCTAGGGCCGACAAATAGTCATCCCTTAGCCCCAAATAGGACACCCACAAGATCTTTTAATCCATTTGAAGCCGACACCATGGGGTTAACACTCAATGTGAGACTCCAATATGTCTACACGAATGCTCAAGGAGCTGAGATCTTTAGGGATCCACAACAACGGTGTCTTGTTAAGATCGCAGACATTTTCTCAGAACTTGATAGAACACCTCTAGTCAATGACCAGGGTAACATGTACATGGGTGGAGATGGTGTTCGCTACGAAGTCACCTATCATCCAGAGAATGTAGACAAATTAGGGGAGATCTCTAAAATCAAGTTCTTAGACCTATCAAAACTTTCCAGAGCAAGGGAGTCTAGAGATGATTGGCTCATTGAGCCAGACATGCCTGGACCATCCAATGCCCAGTCCTCAAAACCATCCATAGATGATTTACTTCTTGTAGATCTAAATTTGGAAAGGGATAGGAAAGGCAAGAACAAAATGGATCAGGGGGCTGAGAACCAATGGAAGTTTGTACGACAAATTCCAGTGACAAAGGTCTTACAGGATGACCCACTTCAAGAGGTCTATAAGGACTCTTTAGAGGGATATTATGCCACAACTAGAATGCCAGAGCTAGATCTTCCTCTAGCATTGGTGGTGGTAGTTGAGAAGCTTGCAGGACACATGAACAGAATAGTTGATAAATGGGCCAATGAATACCGAACCTTAGATTGGAAGGAGATTCGGGAACTCACGTGGAAAGGACAACCATTATTCATGGAAGTGTTCTCAACAAATACAGCTAAACCAGGAGAGACAGCCTTTCTTGGAGAAACTGTTGCTCCTCCCCTACGAGAGTTCACTAGAGAGAGACCCTCAACATCAAAGTGGACCACTGCTAGTAGCCCAACTCTAGCACCAAGATATAGTCCTACACCAAATGTGCGACCACAGGTCACACCACAACAACATCTTTCTCACTATGACAATTGGAGGGTAGGGGAGCCAACTCGGCCTCCCATAAATGCACCTCCTGAAATACGGGTGACAAGATCTTTGGAGGGGTCTGGTGAGGCCGACAATAGGGGACCCACACCAATTTGGGATGCATGTGGACCATCTTACCAAAGAGAGGAGCAATTCCCACTGAGAGTGAGAGGCCGTAGGCCCTATGATGAGTATTCAAGACAAGTAAGGCCATCAACTCTTCAGAAACTGGTAAAGAAGTATGAAGGGTCGGGAGATCCATACGACCATGTAGCAGCATTTAGGCAAGCAGTTCGAGCTGAGCAAGTGGCTGACAAGCATACTCAAATTGAAGGATTTGGGCTTACTCTCTTGAGGGAAAGGCCCTTGCTTGGTTTCAGGCACTAGAGGCTTCAGACAAATCTTCTTTACGAGTTCTCGAAGAGAGATTCATTGCTGCTTTTTCCTTGATGGGAATTCAACATGACACGGTAGCACACATATACTCTTTCAAGCAAGGCGAGAATGAGAGTGTTAGAGACTGTGTAAATAGAATGAAGCAGTACATTAATCGTTGCCCAAAAGATGAGAAGCCCGCCCAAAGTCGATTAATTTCTCTCTTCTTAAAAGGACTCAAAAATTCAACACTGCATACACATCTCTATGCGAAGAAGCATACAAATTTCAATGAGTGTTGCCATGATGCTATGGATTTCACCGATAACTTCAAATTCCAAGATGGTTCTGGCCCTGAGGTGAAACCTAGAGATCAGTGGGGTGATGACCAAAGTTCAGGGTCTAGCGTGCTAGTAAATCCAGACCAGATAGCTAACCTAGTACTAAGGAGATTGGGACAGACCTATCGTCCACCCATGCAGCCACAACAACAACAGCAGAGAATGAGGAGTGTATTTGAGGTTGCGGTCTACACACTTGCTAATCTAGATTTCGTAATGATGTTTTGATGCTAAAATCTGATTTGTGAATTGTAGAGTGCATGTGATGAAGCTTGTGCATGAAATGATGTGTAGTTGAGGCTTGTGTGATAGCTCTTTGCATGTTAGATTCTTTGCATAAGTTGCATTTTTGTGCTTAAGTGTAGCCTAATCTTGATGCGTTGATTATGTTAGGTTGAGAAGGAATCAACGATTGATTGCTTGATTGTTGAAGAAGGATCGAGTAGGATTAGAAGTCATTAGTGTGTGGTTAACTAATCTTCTCCCATTCGGGATAGCCTCTATGCGCTAACCGGGTTGCATTCACGGATTGACAAAGTGTGTGGGTTGGAGTGTAGCCTCCGCTATGCTATGATGTCCCAAACATAAGCCTTATGCAAGAAGCCTATGCATAAAGCTCATGCATAGACCTCTATGCATAGATCCTGCATAAGGCTTATGAATAAGATCTATGCAAGAAGCCTATGCATAGAGCTTATGCATATATCTCTATGCATAGAGCTTGCATAAGCTCTATGCAAGAAGCCTATGCATAGAGCTTACTGTCAGGCTAAAATCTGAGAGGTATTTTGGATCAGTGTACATATGATGCGTGTGGTGTGCGAATAAATTTTGCCCTGAATGCCCTGGCAAGTGTACAGGCTGGGTGGTTTTGTTGAAAGCTGGAATGTGCACGTGTTTTTTTCAGAGAAAATGCTGGAGATCTGGAGTTTTTATGGCAACGGTGTGGTGTGCGGATGGTTGCTAAAAGCAGAGCATCGAGACTAGAAATTGATGGGCTTGATGATAATGCAGCTGATGAAGACTGCGAGTAGCTCTGGTTTTGGAAGGTTCGGCGCGGTGGTATTTTCTGGAGAAGAAAGGAGAAGGAGGGACTCTTTTATTATTTGAGGATGGCCATCATTATGTGTTTGGGGGCTTTTAGAAAAATATAAAATATATTATATGGCCAAATTAGAAGGCCACATGGGAGCTTGGGTTGGCGGCCAGCTTTGCTTCGAGAAGGGGTGAGGAGGCCCTACGTAAAAAGTGAAGGAGGCGCAGATAGTGGGGCCTTTGCTGAGGAGAGGGAGCGTGAGGAGCTGCAGAAGAGAGATCGCCTGGCGATTGGGGAAGCCAGGGATGCTGAGTACAAGAGGCCGCCTTGAGAGAGGGGCGTGTGCAGCCATCCAGAGTGGAGCTCCAGGCGGGGGTCGTTGCTTTGCAGGAAAGAGACGGAAGCTGGGGCCGCTTCTGACGAGTAGAGAGATCGCCTTGCTGTAGGCGTTTGAAGGGAGGCGCTTTGCTGTAGAGAAGGGGCGGCGTCGCTTGCATCAGGAGTGGGTTCGTGGCACTTCGAAGTGAAGAAGGGCGCTGAGGAGAGGAGAGCCGGTGGACAGTGTGTAGAGGTGGCTACCGCATCGAACTGGGTCGCCTTCACTCAGAGTGTAGCTGCAGAGAGAGAGAGCTGGGGCCGCTGGGTGTATAGAGGTCGTGTAGCAGAGAGGGGCTGGACCACCTCAGTAGGCAAACGCTGGAGTGATGAAAAGGCGTGTGAGCCAGCAGACCTCCGTGTTCTGAAGCAGCTGGGACAAGTAGCAACGAAGAGAGAGCGTCCGTGTGGGTGAAGGTGACAGGGTGTTTTGCAGATGCGAGAAAGAAGAGCCGCCTAGCTTGAAAGGTGTGGTTTGTTGTGTGTATTGGCTGAAGGCATTGAGCTGGCCGTGTGAGAGCCAGTGAAAACATTGGCGGGTCTGAAAGGTGACGGCGCCAAGTGTACGAGGGGACAGGCAAAATGGAGGCCTTGTGAGAAAGTGATCGTCTTGTCATGGTGATTGGAACAGCATGAGGGCTGCTGTTTGGAAGGGATTGAGTGATGTGGCTTGGGCTAGATATCTGAGGATGCTGCGGTGAGCAGTGGGTTCGTGGTGCAGAGGATTGTGCGAGGTTCTGGGGTTGGTGAGACTGCTGGTCACGACATACAGAGAGTGGGAGCTGCTGAGTGAAGGTTAGCTGGTGTGGGCGCCTTCTGGTGAGAGTAGCTGGTCTTGTGTGGGCGGTGATTGCAGGCAGTGCGTGGATGCTGACCAGAGAGGGAGCCTTGGGTTTTTTGTGTGTGTTGGATGCAGAAGTGGTGCTGATGTGTGGGCTGGAGACAGTGGGGCTCGCCTACGACAATTGGCAGGTAGCAGCAGACAGAGAGTAGCCGGGCTACAGAGAAAGAGAAGAAGGGTAGCTGGTGTGGGCGCCCTCTGGAGATTATAGGGACCGGGAGACAGAGGCTTGGTCGTCAGACGCAAGGGTGTGATTCCCTTGGCAGTAAATCCTGGCCAGAGTCCTGGTCTTTGGTGTATTTGCTGTGTTTATACAGTGTGTATGGTGTTGTGTGTTTGCTGAATATATCATCTGTTCATTGTGGTTCTGAGCTGTCTTATGGTGTGGGTGGGTGGTGAATGTTGAGAGAGTGTTCCAGCCGGTGGCTGGTGGTGCCCCGTTCGTGGTAGTTTTTCCAAGTTTGGGAGGTGGAAGAGCTATAGAGGCAGGTATTTCTTTCTTTTTTTCACCTCACATCCTTCTGGTGCCCCCACTGAGGAGTTGCTCAGGATTTGTGTGACTGAGGAGTGGCTCAGTTTTGACAGAGGATAGCTCAGGAATTTCTCTTACGAGGGTGTATGCCCCAGAGTGAGAGATTGAAGGAAGGTGTTTTTGGGTTTTTTGCTTGGGATTGGAAGTGAAGTTTGGGGTTAAGATGATGTCTTACCCAGAGTTTTATGGTGGTCTGAATGAGGATGTGGCAGATTTCTTGGAAAGGATGGAGGTTGCATGTATAAGCAACCATATTAGTGAGCAGGTACAGGTGTTGCGGCTATTGAGCATCTGTTTGAAAGGGGATGCAAGGACCTGGTACAGGGCTTATGAAGAGTCGTTGAGGGATGCTGTTCCACGCATTGAGATGACTGAGGATGGATTGAAGACAGCACTCAACAACAGGTTCAAGAAAGTGGAAGACCCCGACAAGGTTTGGCATGAGGTGCAAGCTCTGACACAAGGTGAGTCTGAATCAATAGATGATTATATGAAGAAATTTTCTTTGCTATGGGAGACTCTATGCAGGGCTTTGGGAGAAGACCAGGTGCCGCCTGATATGATGAAGAAGAATAAGTTTGTAGCTGGACTTAAGAGGAGTATTCGTTGGAAAGTGGAACTGAAGAAGCCCAGGTCTTTTGAGGATGCAGTGGAGATTGCTAAGTCAAAAGATTGGAAACTGCAGCGGATGAATCAGCTGGGGATGATTCCAGTTGTAGCACAGCCGGAGATTCGGAGAGTGGAGGCTACACCCATGAGTGCAGTGATCGAGAGGATGAAGCCCACTGAAGCTCAAGCTATGCAGAGAATGCCTCAAGCTAGTCAGGGAGTACCTATGGTTCCTGCAGGTTCTGATGAGGGATTGCGGCAGGATATGAAACAGATGGTGGATCTTATGAAGAATTTGAGTTTGAATTTAATGGGAAGTACAGGTGGTGGACGTGGTAGAGGCCGAGGTAATTTTCCTGAAGGGGGAGATGGACAAGCAGGATATGGACGTGGTCGCGGTAGGGGCCGTCATTTCATCCCTACATGCTGGAACTGTGGTGAGCTTGGTCATTTGAGTACAGATTGTGATAAGCCTCAACGAATGGGTGGTGACATGTACCCACTACCTTCACAGCTACCGGATAGGTCAAATGATTATGGTATTGATATCAGGGATCAAGCAGGTCCGAGTGGAATCACAGCTGAGGAGAAGGGAAAAACTAAGGTGATAGATGTGGTCACCCTTGAGAAGACGAAGGAGGCAGAAGCTGATGTGATGCCTTTGGGGAAACGGATGCCACAGGAAAGAGAAAGCAAGGATGCTGCAGGGCCCAGTAAGAAGAAAGGAAAAGTGAAGGAAGGAGAGGATGTGAAGGTCAAGCAGAAGAGGAAGCCTCGTACGAAGTTTCAGGTAACTGATTTTCCACTAGGGGGTGGGCAGGATAGCTACAGTTTACAGGAGGATATGGCTGGAAGGAAGGCTAACATTACTTTTGGGCAATTGATAGAGTTAGCTCCCAATTTGAAGCGTCAGTGGAAAAGACTTGTGAATCCGAGAGAGAAGGAGCCTGCCAAAGGGATAGTGACTGTTCTATCTGTTCAAGAGTTACCTGACATATGTCCTGTGGTGAATGTGTGGTATAAAGGGAAGAATCTGGGAGAGGCATACATAGATGGTGGAGCACAGATTTGTGTGATCACATTGGCAGCTGTGGAAAGGCTTGGACTTGATTTTACTGAAGCATCTGGATTTCGAATTCGGCTGGCTAATCATCAGAAAGTCAAATGCTTAGGTATGGTTAAGGAATTGGAATTGGAAGCTTTTGATGTGAAGGTGCTTGTGGATTGTCATGTTATGCCTGCAGGAATGGGTGCATTCCCCATTATTCTGGGAAGACCATGGCTGAGAGCGGTGAAGGCTGTTCAGGATTGGAGGAAAGGGGTTATTACTCTGTATGACAGGAGAGGGGATAAGAAGCAATTTAATATGGATAACCAGAAGCCTGTCAATGATGAAGAGGAGAGTGAAGCTGATTCGAGTGATGACACGACCAGTACCACTACTAGTGAGGAAACAGAGGATACTTCATTAAGTGAGGAGGATGCAGAGATGGATGCCGTGGTTATTGATGAGGAAGTGCTTGCTGATGAGGTTGCTGAACAGGAAGAAGCCATACATGAGGAATACGAAGAGGTTCAAATGAATCCTGAACAAAGGTATGCCTGTGATGTGAAAGAGCTTGTTTTTGAGTCTTTGGATAATGAACCTCTGTGGGATGAGTGGGAAATAGACAGTCTACAGGATGATGAACCTGAGTTGGAGCTGGATGATGAGATGTGCATAAATATTAAAAAAGCCATGATCAGAATTGAGGCTATGAAGAAAGAGAAACAACAGAAGACTTTGAATGATGCTGCGGTTATGGATGAGTCTATGGATGCTGTAATGGATGAATCTCTTGGTGATTTTGATGAAGATGAGGATACAGGGATTGAAGTGGATGCTTTGGGAATGGTGCCTGTTGAAGAGGAGTTTGTTTTGCCTGTGGTGGCTGGTTTTGATGGCGAGGCTTCTTATGCTGATGAACAGGAAAGTGTTATGGTACAGCAGGTTTTTTTTTATGAAGCTTTCATCAATTTCTACCCTCAGCAGGAGCTGCTGCATTGGTTCTCCGATATTGGTGCTGATCGTATCAGGGATATTGGAGTTGAGATGAGACAGGATGGTGTGTATGTCAGAAGCTTTGTCTCGAGAAGCTCTGGTGTTGTGTTGTGGGATATGGGATGGCAGGACATGCCTGTGGAGGATGACGGTGTTTCTTGGATCATTTGGAATAGAGATGTGCTAGTTACACTGTATGATGCTCAGAGAATTGACGGAGGGAAACGTGGTCATCGGAGGAAAACATGGTTATATGCTTTCTGCTGATCATAAATGATTCAGCAGGCTAGGGGTTGGGCAAAGTATGTCAGGCTAAAATCTGAGAGGTATTTTGGATCAGTGTACATATGATGCGTGTGGTGTGCGAATAAATTTTGCCCTGAATGCCCTGGCAAGTGTACAGGCTGGGTGGTTTTGTTGAAAGCTGGAATGTGCACGTGTTTTTTTCAGAGAAAATGCTGGAGATCTGGAGTTTTTATGGCAACGGTGTGGTGTGCGGATGGTTGCTAAAAGCAGAGCATCGAGACTAGAAATTGATGGGCTTGATGATAATGCAGCTGATGAAGACTGCGAGTAGCTCTGGTTTTGGAAGGTTCGGCGCGGTGGTATTTTCTGGAGAAGAAAGGAGAAGGAGGGACTCTTTTATTATTTGAGGATGGCCATCATTATGTGTTTGGGGGCTTTTAGAAAAATATAAAATATATTATATGGCCAAATTAGAAGGCCACATGGGAGCTTGGGTTGGCGGCCAGCTTTGCTTCGAGAAGGGGTGAGGAGGCCCTACGTAAAAAGTGAAGGAGGCGCAGATAGTGGGGCCTTTGCTGAGGAGAGGGAGCGTGAGGAGCTGCAGAAGAGAGATCGCCTGGCGACTGGGGAAGCCAGGGATGCTGAGTACAAGAGGCCGCCTTGAGAGAGGGGCGTGTGCAGCCATCCAGAGTGGAGCTCCAGGCGGGGGTCGTTGCTTTGCAGGAAAGAGACGGAAGCTGGGGCCGCTTCTGACGAGTAGAGAGATCGCCTTGCTGTAGGCGTTTGAAGGGAGGCGCTTTGCTGTAGAGAAGGGGCGGCGTCGCTTGCATCAGGAGTGGGTTCGTGGCACTTCGAAGTGAAGAAGGGCGCTGAGGAGAGGAGAGCCGGTGGACAGTGTGTAGAGGTGGCTGCCGCATCGAACTGGGTCGCCTTCACTCAGAGTGTAGCTGCAGAGAGAGAGAGCTGGGGCCGCTGGGTGTATAGAGGTCGTGTAGCAGAGAGGGGCTGGACCACCTCAGTAGGCAAACGCTGGAGTGATGAAAAGGCGTGTGAGCCAGCAGACCTCCGTGTTCTGAAGCAGCTGGGACAAGTAGCAACGAAGAGAGAGCGTCCGTGTGGGTGAAGGTGACAGGGTGTTTTGCAGATGCGAGAAAGAAGAGCCGCCTAGCTTGAAAGGTGTGGTTTGTTGTGTGTATTGGCTGAAGGCATTGAGCTGGCCGTGTGAGAGCCAGTGAAAACATTGGCGGGTCTGAAAGGTGACGGCGCCAAGTGTACGAGGGGACAGGCAAAATGGAGGCCTTGTGAGAAAGTGATCGTCTTGTCATGATGATTGGAACAGCATGAGGGCTGCTGTTTGGAAGGGATTGAGTGATGTGGCTTGGGCTAGATATCTGAGGATGCTGCGGTGAGCAGTGGGTTCGTGGTGCAGAGGATTGTGCGAGGTTCTGGGGTTGGTGAGACTGCTGGTCACGACATACAGAGAGTGGGAGCTGCTGAGTGAAGGTTAGCTGGTGTGGGCGCCTTCTGGTGAGAGTAGCTGGTCTTGTGTGGGCGGTGATTGCAGACAGTGCGTGGATGCTGACCAGAGAGGGAGCCTTGGGTTTTTTGTGTGTGTTGGATGCAGAAGTGGTGCTGATGTGTGGGCTGGAGACAGTGGGGCTCGCCTACGACAATTGGCAGGTAGCAGCAGACAGAGAGTAGCCGGGCTACAGAGAAAGAGAAGAAGGGTAGCTGGTGTGGGCGCCCTCTGGAGATTACAGGGACCGGGAGACAGAGGCTTGGTCGTCAGACGCAAGGGTGTGATTCCCTTGGCAGTAAATCCTGGCCAGAGTCCTGGTCTTTGGTGTATTTGCTGTGTTTATACAGTGTGTATGGTGTTGTGTGTTTGCTGAATATATCATCTGTTCATTGTGGTTCTGAGCTGTCTTATGGTGTGGGTGGGTGGTGAATGTTGAGAGAGTGTTCCAGCCGGTGGCTGGTGGTGCCCCGTTCGTGGTAGTTTTTCCAAGTTTGGGAGGTGGAAGAGCTATAGAGGCAGGTATTTCTTTCTTTTTTTCACCTCACACTTACATAAGTCTTATGCATAAAGCCTATGAATAGATCTCTGTGCATAGCCTTTATACATAGAGCTTGCAAGAAGCCTATGCATAAGCTTGCAAGAAGCCTATGCATAAGCCAAGGATGTGATAATAGAAAAAAGCATAAAAAAGGAAAGGAAAAAGAGTGCTTACCTCGTTTTTGAGAAACCAAAGCAAAGGATTGGTGAAAGACCTACAAAAAAGAGAGTAAACAAAGTTATTAAGATAAGATTAAGAACTAATGCACAAGTAATAAAAAAACCCTAGCTCTATGCATGCATTGTTGGGAGCTCTATGTATGCATTGAGAGTTCTATGCATACATAGAGAGCTCTCAACATGCATAGAGAGCCAAAAAAACCACAAAACCTTAAAATTCCTATACCCCAAAGAGCCATAAAAACATAATAGTAAAACGAGAATCTTACCTCTAAATAATTAGGAAAAATTTGGACTCAAATTGGCCCCTTTAAGGATTTATACACATTCTCTTTCTACAAAATGGACTCATAGTGAAATTTTTACCAATCAACTCAAAAGTGAATAGAGTTTAGACATTTGGAATCTACTCTTTGAACTTTCCAATGATATATAGCATGATGAAAAATTTTTCATATTCAAGAAGTCCCCAAATTTTGTGATGATGTGGCATGTAGTGTGCCACATCATCACCAAATTTGGGACTTCTTGAATATGAAAAATTGCTCATCATGTTATATATCATTGGAAAGGTCTCGAAAAGTAGATTTCAAATATCCAAACTCCGCTCACTTCTGAGTTGATTTGTAAAAATTTCACCATGATTCCATTTTTGTAGAGAGAGAATGCATACAAATCCTTAAAGGGCCGAATTTGAATCAAAATTTTTCCTAATGGCTAGAGTTTTGAGTTATTGACTTGAATAAACCTATAGAATAGAAACAAAATAAATCAAAAAGCTAGGAAGTATACTTCATTTTAACATATTAGCAAGCAAGAGACTAAGTGAAAAAGGAGAAGGAGAAGAAGAGAAAAACAAGGTGGGTTTCTTTAACCTAATCCTAATGCATAGATATTAAAAGCTAGTAGTTTATGTTGCCCTAACCCTAAATTTTACACAAAAAGTATAATAGAGAGATTTAACGGAGAGATCTCTATCAAAGCTTTGTATTAGCACTCCTATGCATAGAGCTAGGGAAATGAAAGAGAGGGGAAGGGAAAGAAAATGTAACATTGAGAGCTAATATGTTGAAGCTTTACATGAAAGCTTAGAAAACAAGAAAGAATTGAAGCTTTCCATGAAAGCATGGGAGAAAAAAAGAAAGGAGAGAGGCACTTGTTGAGAAATGTGGTGCCAAAGAGCACAAGGAAGAGGTGGGGAGTGAGAAAGAGTAGCCAAGAAAGTGCAAAGCATAGCATGCAGCCACATGAGCAAAGGGATTTATCCCCATTCATGTACATGCCCAAGGGTGTACCCCCTCATATAAAAGGGGGCCATTTCAAGCAATGAATCATATCACTCGCACAAATCTCAAGTCTCTCTATGAGTACAAGTTTCAATCTTGTAACCTAATTGTACTTGAGTTCATTAGCACTACTCACTCATGACGAGTTCACTTAGATATCACCTATCTTAGATTAGTGATGTTAATCGTGTTATCATTAGAGTAGGAGTAGCATCTCATTTACTATTAAGAGAGCTTGATCCATGATTCTTAACATGGTATCAGAGCTAGGGTGTGGCTCTTCAGTTTTTAAGGAAATGATTAGATTTCATTAGCAAGTGTATTAGTGTTAGATTGGGTTTACCTTATCTTTTAGCCCTCTTGCATCAGGGTTGTGTTTCTCATTAGGGATATCAACAGCAATAGGGTGTTTTTCCATAGCAATAGGACAAAACTTTTGAAGCTCTTTCATAATACGCAATGACAATGCTCACATTTGAGCATCGTGATAAGGCAAAAGGAGATATCATCAACTGTGGCAAGGAGGCTATCTACAAGCTCCCTAGAGTGTAGCAGCGAACGCAGACCTCCTCAAAAGCTCATAGTGAAGCGGGTGAGTTAGAAGAAGAAACTTGCACTAGAAGACTTGGCCGGCACATCTTCTCAGAGCAATAAAGGATCCATTTCGGCTAGAGGCACTAAACTAACAGTGGTAGCTAGCTTGGATAAGGCTATGTATTCGGTGCATAGAAGAACCGAATAGCTGAGAGAAAGGCACAGTGGGCAGCCACAACACCCAACGCACAGTAGACTTGATGAGTAGAGAGAAAATACAGTGATTAGTAGAGACAACATAGTGTTTAGCAGAGCCTCTATACCTAGCGCGCAACAGAATTGATCAACATGCATAGCGAACTTTGATATCATCGTACGCAGTGCAGCAGAGAGAGAGAGAGAGGAAAGGCCAATAGTGGAAGTCACAAATCAAGCCGGTCAACAAAGGAATGGATCGAATATTGAGAAATGCCTGCTGTGCTGATGTAGAGGAAAGGTGTGTAGAAGAAGCCGAATCGAGCAATGGTTGTCACCAGTGCGCGAGTAGCACTAGTCACAACAGTGTCGCTCCATCAACGACAACCATAGAAAAACAAATGCCACAATCATGATAAAGATAGGTTTTTGAAACCTTAATTCTTAAAATAAAAAATATACAATTTAAAAAATCTTATCTTTTTAAGCTTTCCTAGGGCTTATTCACATGCGGGAAAATAAAAACAATCATCCTTGCATTGCCAAATCTTTGTAAGCGACTAGAAATTGCCGTGTTGAGGCTAAGAAGCTCGAACAGTAAGACCTTTGCAATGGCAACCATTATGAGCATAAGGAAATTGCACATGGAGGACACACATGGGGAAGGTTCATGTGCACATTGCAACATTGTGGGCATAGCGCAAAAGAAAACATCAAAGCACAAGAAAAAGCATTAAAGACACATAAGGAGATCAAGTACAAAAAAAAACAAACATCAATAGGATTATCAATCAGCAAGTTGGAAAAAGTTTGTAAGCGGCCAAATGAGCACGCGAGTGTACATCTGCATGACCAAAGATCAAAGAGCGACGACAAGAAGAAGACGTCATCGACAAGAAGAAAAAATGCAATCAATGTCATAGCAATCAAGAGGCTACAACAATGACATTTACATCAACATGAGCAACAAAGGAGCTACCACCACTACCCTAGC
The DNA here is from genome assembly GCF_041138505.1 of Cibotium barometz. Classification (NCBI taxonomy): domain Eukaryota; kingdom Viridiplantae; phylum Streptophyta; class Polypodiopsida; order Cyatheales; family Cibotiaceae; genus Cibotium; species Cibotium barometz. The sequence continues at coordinate 21,229,797 of NC_141100.1, forward strand.
CATCTATTGTAAAAGAGGGGTCACACAAGTAGACATCCATCTAATCATTTGATCTTGTTTGTTATGTGTATCTACCCGACCACGTGAGAGTAACTAGTTGATCACCCAAGGGGGGTAATGATTGTTATAATTCTACTCTTATAAGAGACCTCTAGATCTCAAAGATAGTTCAAGTCTCTATCAAGGGGAGGTGACCTCACTCTTAGAGATGACCTCTAGGCCTCAAAGATGGGTCAAGTTACCATCAAGGGGGGTGAAAATATGTTGGGAAACCTCACATCATCCGACCACCTTGACTAGCCCAAAGATTTGACACCAAGGAGGGGGGGTGTTGAGAAATGTGGTGCCAAAGAGCACAAGGAAGAGGTAGGGAGTGAGAATAGCCAAGAACATGAAAAACATAGCATGCAACTACATGAGCAAAGGGATTTCTTCCACATTTATGTAAAAGTCCAAGGTTGTACCTCCTCATATAAAAGGGGACCATTTCAAGCAATGAATCATATCTCTTGCATATATTTCAAGTCCTCATTTGCTAGTAGAAGGGCTTTATCCATGATTCTCAACAACACTTACCATGGAGAGGGAGAAATCTTTAAATGAAGAGGTGGAAGGAAGTGCTACTGAAGTCATTGTCCTAGTATGTGCAACAAAGAGATGTATGTACAAATGAATCCCATCTGACGATTTTGGTGGGAGTCTCAATTTCCAGGTCGCTACCTAGTAGCGAAATGGGTAGCAAACTTTTGCTACTAGGTATCGTTATTTCGCTGCTCGACATCATTTTTTCATTGCTGGGCAACAAAATTTTGATGCTGTAAACGCTCCTAGCAGAGCGAAACCCTGGGCAACTTTCTGTCTATCAGTTCTAGATAGCTCATCTGTTTTTATACTAGCACATAATCAAATTTGGCTTGGTTTGAGATGTCTCATAGTGATCAAGTGTGGTAGAAGTTGGTTCTGAAGCATGGTTGAGAGAAAATATCCGTTGTATGTGTGATTGATGTAAGGGCCAATAAACAACATCATATTACAATTGAGCATGTCCGATAGGCATATGAGCTGCAAGAGGCATTGACATGACCTATAAATATCAAACGGTCATGCAAGCGCCTCGTGAGTGTCAGCTCATGTTGAGCTTGACATCTCAACACTCCCCCTCAAGCTCAACTCCATCTCATGAAGTCCAAGCATATCTAAAAATCTGCTGAGCTTCTCAACTCCCAAGGCCTTCGTGAAGATGTCAGCGACCTGATCCTGTGTGCTGACATCGGCCAAGTCAATGTCGCCTGCCAAGAATCTCTCCCTGATGAAGTGGTAATGTACCTCAATGTATTTTCTCGACGCATGAAAAACTAGGTTCTTGGCCAACTGTATACTGCTAAGAGTTTCACAATCTGTGACAACCTTTGTCTCGACATGCAACCCCAAATCAACAAGTAGCTTGCATAACCACACTACCTCAAATGCTACCACCACACCTCCTTTATACTTTGCCTCTATACTCGACAAGGCAACTGTGGGCTTCTTCTTGCTCTCCATGTCACAACAACAGCACTTGCCCATGAAAACATAAATCCACTGGTAGATCTCCTGTCTGAGATGCTACCTGCCCAATTTGCATCTATGTACCCATATAGCTCTAATGGTACACCTGCTGCATAAAACAATGCATAATCAATAGTGGCCCTCGAATACCAAAGCATGCATTATGCACTGTTAAGATTTGGTTTGCACGGAACGTGCATAAACCGGCTCTCTAAGCCAACACCGTAACTCAAATTTGGCCTGTTGATCATGACATAGATCAAACTCCCCATAATCTTCTTGTAAATAGTGGGATCCTCCAACACATAACCTGCATCCGCACTAAGCTTGCCATTTTGATCTAATGGTACACCAAGATTGGCTTACAATTAGCCATCCCATATTTGGACAACATGTCTAACACATACTGTCTCTGTGTGATAGCCAAATACCCTCAAGTGTGCGAATGGCCTAAATTCCCAAAAAGTATAGTGTAGATCTTGCAAATGCTTCATATCAAACTTCCTTTTGAGAAGACTTTTCACATGCTCAATCTCATCCAAGTTGTCACCCCCAACAATAAGATCATCTGCATATATGGTGATGATCACAATACCCTTATCACTCTTGCGCATATACAAAGAGTGATATGCATCTGCCATATGAAAACCAATAGTGACAAGACACTCAGTAATCTTGTCATGCCATGCTCGTGGAGCGTGCTTCAGCCCATACAAAGCCTTACGAAGGTTACATACATACTCTGGGTGAATTGTATCCTCAAAACCTGGTGGCTGATCCATATACACGTCTTCTTGCAGGTCACCAGGAAAGAACAGAGTTTTTATATCCATCTAATATAAAAACCAACCTTTAGCTATAGCCACCATAATCACAACTCTCACAGTTGCCATCTTTGTAACTAGGGAAAATGTCTCCTCGTAATCAATCCCATGTGTCTGTGCATATCCTTTGGCTACAAATCCAGCCTTGTACCTGCTTATGCTACCATCACTATTATGTTTCACCCTTTACACCACTTACATCCAATAGATTTTTTGCCTTGAGGCAATGGCACCAAATCCCAAGTCTCATTTCCATACAATGCATCCATCTCCTCATTCATAGCTTTCTCCCAATACACATTTCCAATAGCCTCATCAAAACATGTGGGTTCTACAACCTTCACAACTTTTGCTATATAAGCATAGTGATGTGCCACATAACCATCATAATTCAACCTTTGTATAGGGTTTTTGACTCTTCCAGATCTTTGTAACTTTGCATTGATGGCTTCCATAGCCTTCTTCACACCAGGTGTCCTCATTGCTGGAATCCCAAGCTCCTTATCAAGGCTCATCTCCGAGTCACAAGGATCTCCTTCAACAAGAGAATGCCCTACAAAAATATCAGGCATACTAAGGGGCTCAACCACTTTCTCTTTGCCTTTATGTGATGTACCAACTACATTTTCAGGATTGGTATTATGATGCAGCCTACCACTCAATGGTCTATCAACAGAACCGCTAGATGAGGACTCTCCTGGTCCACTCAATGACTGTGATTACTGACTTGCATTTTATGCAACCACATTTCCACTTACATCAGCCCCAACAACATCTTTTTCAGCAGCATACCAGCTACTTATCTCATCAAATACAACATCCCTGCTCACCCTCAATTCACATGTAACAGGATTATAACATCTATATCCCTTTTGCTCAAGGGAATACCCAATAAACACACATTTTTTAACTTTTGGATGTAGCTTAGTACGTAACTCATCTGGCACATGTACATATGCAATACATCCAAAAACTTTCAAGTGAGACAAATCAGGTTTCTTGCCCACTAAACTTCTCCTCTTGGGTTACATCATGTATGGCTGCAATAGGAATCCTGTTCACGATAAAAAACTATTGTAGACACAGCCTCATCCCAATAGCTATATGCATATTCTTCTCTGCCACATCAATGCTCATGCTATCTCTACAATGTGCTTGTTTTTTTGCTCAATAAGTCCATTTTGTTGTAGAGTGTATCTACATGTAAATTATCTCTGAATTCCATTCTTTTGCAAGCATTCAGAGAACTCATTGGAGAGGGCCATTGTAGAGTGAGTCTTCTTGCCATCTCTTGGAGAAGTGAAAGGGATAAAAATTTTTGAAAATAGGGTTTCTACCATCATTTTTGGAAATCCATGGGGTTAATCCTTCTCCTTTTGCTTCCCTCTACCCACACATATCCTCATCCATTTTAGGAGAAATCCTGGTTTGGGCTTCTTGAGGGCTAATTTGGGAGAAAATCGGATGATGAGGACTTCTAATTGGAGATTTTGGATGGCTTGGATTCTATCTACATCAAGCTTCATGTCAGGGGAATGCTTGATCAACTAATTCTTCATCAATTAGCTTTATCTGCATCAAGTGGTAAGAGGCCTTCCATGTTTCCAATCAATTTCATTGAAGAATCAAGGATTGTCATCCATTTAAAACCTAGTCATGCACATGATGGTGAGCTTCTTGCCATTGAGGAGCAACTAAAGAGCTTATCCATTATTAATCGCAATGCCATGGTTGTAATGATGCCATCTTCATGAACTATTGAAGCATTTAGACACATTACGTCCCATTGGTGATGTCTATGCTTCTATTGGCATAACCTATAGCCTAATTGAGTTCATTGGAGCTATGTTGGTCTTATCCATGCTATGGGACATGCATATGTGATTCTGTAGAGATTGCTCTTGATGGTTATGATGGATGTGATTCTATGCAAACTCACATGCTTTTGATGGTCATGATGGATGTGATTCTATGCATTGAAGGGTTATTGAACTCATGAATGAGCTCTTGGCACCAATCTTGCATTGATATGATACATATTCTCATATCTTTGAGTATTGCAAAGGGTATTGGATGCCATTGAGCCACTTATAGCCATCTCAATGCTATGAGGAGTCACATGGAGTGTGGGCATGCATATGAGATTGTGGATTAAGCTATTGATCTTGCTTACCCTCACATGCTATTGTTGTGGTGATTGGAGTTGAGTGGTTTTGTTGGATGGATGGAAGATTCTTAGGATTTGATTGAAAAAAAGCATGAGTCCATGCTCTTTGGTTGTAATGAATGAGTTGTAAAAGGGCATGAGTCATGCCATGTGGTTGTAAGTAATCTTCCTTGCTTTTACATTCAAGCAAAGCACACTACCACATCACAGTTGTAGCATCTAGTATATTGTGAGGGTACCTCGGGCATTAGAGGAGAGGCCCGAGGGAAGCGTGGCTTGAATCCACCATGCCGTGAGTGCCATGGAAAAGCCATATGGTGGAGGACTAGGCACTTAGAGGTAAAGACATGGCCCCAACTTGTGCCTAGAATCGGAATAGGTACGAGGGTGGGAAGAAGTTGTCTAGGAGATTAGCAAGCTTCGATGCACTTCATGACGACATTGGTACATGTATTGCAGTGATCCACTTAGGTTATGCATGGATTTGATGCCTATTGGATGAGGCAAACATTGGGGCAAGGTGTTATGCAATTTATGGAAGATGCCAATGAATCTTCATGCTGAAATTTCATGCTTAGGAGACTGAGATTTGGTTCCTAATACAAAGGAGACCATGTCCAGGTTTTTCCAAAATCCTATGCATGGTTCGAGTTATGGGCATTGGTGAGCACATTCTATGAGCTTTTGGATGCCAATGGAGTATTGGATGCTTGAACAAGTGAATTGGGGCAAATGGGAAGCCATTGGTCACTAAGAAGGACACTTGGGCAAGATTCTATAGAACCCTAATTCAGTCAAAATCCTTTAGGACTAAATTAAAGGTGATTATATAAGCTCTTAGTACTTCCTTCTTAGACCTACCCAACAAGCCCTTAACCTTTGAAATCCAATATTCCTTTAGGGTGAAAATTAGGGTTTTATACTAGGACCCTCATTCAGTCAGGGAGTTTATGGTATCATAGATCTAATCACATAGGTTTGTAGAACTCATCAAGGGCTTCAATTTGAGAAATAAAGTTTTGAATTCTGATTTCTCTAGCTCGAGATACAGCCAAAACACGATTTCAGCCTATAACCCTAAGAATCCTAAAACGAAGAGATATAGCCCATTATCCATACCAAAGTGCATAGCTCTCTAGTACCCTTTAGCTCGGTTCCGTAGAGCAAAAAATCATCAAAATCGGATACTATTTTCCTTTCCAAAGTGTCAAGGAAAAATTGCATCTTGTGGAACCATGGATTCGGATTGCAGTATTGAAGATGCCTATTCATGTATTGATGGGGAATATGATAGCAATGCTTCGTGTAGTGTTGAAGACTACATAAGTGATCAAGATCCATCACATGATAGCGATACTTTGTGTAGTGTTGAAGACTACATAAGTGATCAAGATCCATCACCACATGAAGAAGGTCATGTATTATTGGAATTGGATCCGAATGAAGTGGTTTTTCCAAGGGATTGCTATGATGATGTGGGCAACTATGGTTGTAGCTTTGATGGTTATGTTTCATTCAATGGTGGATATGGTTATGTTTCACCTAATGATAGATATTATGATGGCTATGTCTCATCCAATGGCGGTTATCCTTTACTAAATGAGGGATATGCTTCATCTAATGATAATCAAGATACATGCAATGATAGGCAAAGTGACACCTATGGTGATTTTTTTGATGAAGGGTATGTTCAACAAGAGACATGTGAAGAACTGTATGCTCAACTCTATGCAAGCGTTTGTAATGGTGATGCTTATGATGATTCTTTTATGGGTGAAGAGCATGCTTTTCAAGATGCATTTGGCCATGTATGGTATGAAGACAAGTATGGAAATGTTGTTACTCATGGGAAATATAGGAAGAAGAATGCTTGTCAAGGTGAAGGCATGTATTATGGGCAACACGTATATCCTTATGCTTATGAGTATGCACATTATGATGTCCATGAGGAGTCTTCACAAAGTGGTTATGCTTTTGAGGAGGAGACCAATGGCCTAGAAGATGAAGAACAAGGATGCTTTTAAAGAGGAGACCAATGGCCAAGAAGAGGAAGAATATGCTTTTGAAGAAGAGCCTTCTCTCTATCGTTTGGACCTACAAGCGACCAACCCTTCATCTTCTCTATCTACTTCTTCAATTCCTTCATACGCTTGTAGGTCCAATGGCCAAGAAGAGGAAGAATATGCTTTTGAAGAAGAGCCTTCTCTCTATCGTTTGGACCTACAAGCGACCAACCCTTCATCTTCTCTATCTACTTCTTCAATTCCTTCATACGCTTGTAGGTCCAATGGCCAAGAAGAGGAAGAATATGCTTTTGAAGAAGAGCCTTCTCTCTATCGTTTGGACCTACAAGCGACCAACCCTTCATCTTCTCTATCTACTTCTCCAATTCCTTCATACCCTTTACCCTCAACCTCGCACTCTTCAACTTCATCAACTTTTTCATTCTTTCATGCTTCAACTTTTTCATTCTTTCATGTTTGGACACAAGGCAATTGTAATGCAAGGGCAAGCATGCTCAAGGAGTGGCAAAAGATGCATGAAGATATGCAAGGGCTTCTTCAAGAGTTCCAAGGAACATTTGAGGGTATAAGAAGATTACCATTAAGGGATGTTGCTTCTTTTGATAGTTCTTCTTCATTTGGGAAGGATGGAAAATCTTCTTGTTTGCAATGCCAAATGGAAATGATAGAACTTCCATGTATGAAAGTGCGACTTAACTTGGGACAAGGAGGGGATGGAATACCTTCCTTGGTGTATACTCTTGTACATGAATTGAATTGCAAAATGGGAAAGAGAGGGTTTCCATTCACTCCCGCATTTGGGCTTTGCATGGAGATGGACATTGAAGATATTTTGAAGGTTGCTATAAAGTCCCAAGTCAAAGAAGAGCATGCTGCAATTTCTGGATAGATTGGTACATGTGGTTTCATCACTAATTATCTTGGCAATTTTGATATGATATCATGGTTAAATAGTTGCCATGTACTAAGAGAAGTTCCATGCATCATGGAAATAGCCTTTTGTGATGATATGTGGATCAATATGGTTGACTGCATGCTTATTATGCAAGTTGAGAATTTACAGCTCTTGTGTTTGGAAGATAATGGAGTTCTTTCCTCCTCTATGAGCAAGTTTGATACTTGGCCACATGGATTAATGAATGCTTGTGGATAGCTTGTATGCAAAAATGGAAACTCTTTTCCACTTTATGGATGGTGTTTTCTCGCATATTTTGAGAATAAGGATGCACCTATGTCATGCGGTGTGATTCATGCGTGGATCTTAAGCATGGAGAGATGATGATGCTTCCTATGATTTTAGAAGAGACATATACTCCTAAGTTGTATATGACGTGGATTATTTTGATGCCTACACAACTTGGAAAGATGATGGATTGGAAATCAATGGCATAAAGGGAGCTATGTCATATGAAAGCTTCTCTTTTGTCGATGTTATGGAATTATGCTCATATTGGTTAGGCATGGGCGTAAACTTGTACATAGAGCAATGGGAAGTATCATCTATGTACTCTCATTCATCGTCACATGATCATGAAGCTTTTTATTTTGGGGATTTGGATTTGGAGCCACATGGGGATTTCCAAAGATCATTACTCATGAAGGATGCATTTTCGGTGGATATTTGGGATGCTCATGTGGAAGTATTTTGTTTTGATGGGCCGAATTTTGATCATACATGTCCTTTGATGGATTATACACTTGGTGATATGCTTTTTGGGGAGAGAATTCCCTACTATGTTTTTGTAGATCATCATGTTAACATGCCTTATGATCCGAAAGGACTATGGGTAGATGATGCAGTTTTGAAGCATTATGTTTTGCATTTAGGGGACCATGATCTTATTCTTCCATGTAATGTTCATATGGTTATCCACATGAGGCATACTTGGCATCCAGGTGGCATTTATGAGATTTTACCATGTCTCATTCCATATGGTCCGAGTACTCTATTGGTTTTCATGATAATGGACATATGGATCACATTACCATTTGATCTTGGAGGCTACATCATTCTTGGATCACTCTTGCCATGGCGGTGCCTTACTCGTCTCGGGAGATGCTTATGCCTTGGCTAGCATGTTTGGCTATTTATCCTTGGATGCAAATCTTTAAAAATGGCCTCTTCATTACCTACCTCTCCTATGATCATATTGTTGTATGTAGGTTTCAAGGATGAAACCTTTGTGGGAAGGGATGGTTCATCATGAACCTATAGCATACATGTAAATGGGCCCATGGGTAAAACACTATAAATAGGACCTTGGGCACATGGATATGACCTTTTTATCATTTTACTAATCTTGGACATTCCATTGTACCTTTGGCTCCTACTATATGGAGATTGGATCCTACTATGGAGATGTCACATGGCTAGCTTTTAAGCCATCCTCTTGGTGAGAGGTTAACACACTTAGGCCATTGTTTATCTTTCTCTTTGCTACATACACATATGGATTCTCTCTCTTGTTCATCTTTGGCTATGATGCTTGGAAATGCTAATTTCATGTGCAATGGATGCTAGAACTCATCTTTCATGTGTTTGATTTAATCTTTAACTCTAGATCCATTCCACCACCCATAGACATGGTCTTCGCAGGACCCCATACATTTGAATGTACAAAATCTAGTATATTCCTGCTCACATTTTTGTGATGTGGAAATACATGTTTTTTTTCTTTCCAAATTGACATGCTTCACAAAATTTATGCATACCTTTAACTTTGAACTTAGGTAGCCCTGTCACAATTTCTTTAGTCTACATAGACTTCATTCTTTGTACATTTACATGCCCAATTCTCTTGTGCCAACAAATGTATGTATCTGTAACAACTCCTGAACCATTTGCAAACATTGTAGCACTCACTTCAAGCATATTTACGTTCATTGTAATCATTTTTGCCCACTTTGTCACCTTTTGTAAACCAACCTACACTTATCTTTAAAGTTTTCTACATAGCAGCCATCAAGGTTAAATCGAATCGACAAACCCTACTCAATCATTTGGCCAACAGAAACTAGATTCTTTGTAATGTTCGGAACATGAAATACATATGCAAGGTACTTCACCTTACCATCTTGCATGGACAATGGCACATCCCCAACATGAGCAATCACATAAGCAGTGTCATCCCCTGTTTCAACAAATCCTGGTCTTTCAAGACTCTTGATTTCCTTGAACCACTCACTATGACTTGTCATGTGGTTCAAAGAACTTGAATCAACATACCATACATCATCCTTACATGCTGATACATCATTTCTAGGCACAACATTAACTACATGTTGCATAACAAACAACCTCTCATTATCCTCATTATTTCTGCTAGAGAATGCATAGTTGTTTTGCTGCACTTTTCCATTATGCATGTCACTCTGCTTCTTTTAGTAATCTGCTTGCACATGTCTAGGCTTACTACAATAAAAATAGCTTTGTGTATCATTATGCTACCTTTTCTAATTACCACAACCTCTTTGACTCCCCCTGCCTCTAAACTGGCCTCTTTCACCTATGTGTTGTTGTTGTAAATCCTGGGACTATTGCTATTGGTGGTGACCATAGTTCTAATTACCTATTTAGCCACCACCTTGGGCACATCCACGAACTCTACCTTGTCCTCTACCTGCACTTGTGTAGAAGGCTTGTTGCTCTAAACTGCTCTGTTTTGTGAAGATTGTTTCAGATTTGCACCCAAGTTTTTCTCTTCAATGATCAACATTGATACCAAATATGTGAAGTTGGGAATGTTCTCTCGAGTCTGAAATAGACGTCGTGAATGCTTTGTATTGTGGCCTGAGACCATGTAGACACACTTCCACCTTATCATCATCGTCAGAAACACCAATTAATGCAAGGGATTCCACAATGCCCTTGATCTTCAAAGCATAATCATTCACAAGACATCATTAAGAAAATAATTAAAATGATCTCTAATTGGATCATTCATCCATAATGGATTGAATCATCAATATACATAAACTAAAAGCATAGAGAAAAGCCATTAATTTGGCCTCAAGCATAGCTTAATCTTGGGTTAAAGAAAAGCTTTATGAAAAGCTTGATTTGGATTAAGAATGGGTCATGAGTATGACCATTTCTTGATTGAGAGAGAGAAATTACATAAAAACTATTAGAATTTAAACATAAATGGAAATTAACTTCAATAGCATTTATTAAATTATGTAACTCTTCACTAACATTATCAATTCACTTCAATAGCATTCAAAAAAAAAACCATACCAATTAAGCTTCTCAAGCTTGAGAGGGGTTGAGAAGAGAGAAACATTGAGAAATTGTAGAAAAGATCAATATTCACTAATTACCTTACAAATTGCTTGATTCTTTGTTCACGGTAGAGGCCCCCAACCAATCAATTGGTTAAGTATGTTGATGGAGCCACTAATGGGGATTGAAGAAAGAGGGAAGCTCCAAAAACTAGTGAATTATTAAATGAATTCACAGTTCTTGGCTTAGGTGGAGTAGAGTAACGATGCATAAACACTATATTTTTTTCAACAAGGGGGAGGCTTCTATTTATAGGAAAAATTGAGCTCCTAACCAAACAAACTGATTCTAGAATTTTCTAAATCAGTTTGGTCAATATTTCACCATTTTTAGGTCAGTTAAGCTAACTTTTTGGAACTAGACTTGAATGAGGAGAGAGGAGAGATGAAATATCTCAATTTTTATGAGTTTAAAACTCATTCAAGCATGTGAAATATGCACCTCCTTTAAAGAACTCCCCTTCCTTACATATGTGTCATAATGGAATTATTTTAATATTGCTCATAGTTTTTTACTAATAAACCTTGTACATTTTCAACTCTTCATCTTATGTGAAATATGCACCTCCTTTAAAGAACTCCCCTTCCTTACATATGTGTCATAATGGAATCATTTTAATATTGCTCATAGTTTTTTACTAATAAACCTTGTACATTTTCAACTCTTCATCTTATGTGAAATATGCACCTCCTTTAAAGAACTCCCCTTCCTTACATATGTGTCATAATGGAATCATTTTAATATTGCTCATAGTTTTTTACTAATAAACCTTGTACATTTTCAACTCTTCATCTTATGTGAGCATTTACTCATTTTTGGATAGCTTCTTTTACAAATTGGATTTATCTCCTCCCTACACATGGATTGATGCTATTGGCCCATAGGAACCTTAATTGGACCATAATCCAAAAATTTCTGAAAATCTAGACCTACCCAGTTCCAATTAATTCCAATTGCACATTGGAAAGTTCTTTTTGAGTTTCTGTTTCAGGGGAACTTATTTTAATAAGATGAGTTATTTTTCTATCCAAAAATATTCATAATCTGAATATTCTCTCTCTAGAATATTTTCTCTCTCTAGGTTAAAACAGTTAGAAACAAGGTCTTTATATTTCTGAAGAGGGATTGATTACAGGGGAAGATACTAGACATCAAAAGGGGGTTGGGAGAGGAATCTTACATCCACGCATGAATCACACCGCATGACATAGGTGCATCCTTATTCTCAAAATATGCGAGAAAACACCATCCATAAAGTGGAAAAGAGTTTCCATTTTTGCATACAAGCTATCCACAAGCATTCATTAATCCATTTGGCCAAGTATCAAACTTGCTCATAGAGGAGGAAAGAACTCCATTATCTTCCAAACACAAGAGTTGTAAATTCTCAACTTGCATAATAAGCATGCAGTCAATCATATTGATCCACATATCATCACAAAAGGCTATTTCCATGATGCATGGAACTTCTCTTAGTACATGGCAACTATTTAACCATGATATCATATCAAAATTGCCAAGACAATCTATCCAGAAATTGCAGCACGCTCTTCTTTGACTTGGGACTTTATAGCAACCTTTAAAATATCTTCAATGTCCATCTCCATGCAAAGCCCAAATGCGGGAGTGAATGGAAACCCTCTCTTTCCCATTTTGCAATTCATTTCATGTACAAGAGTATACACCAAGGAAGGTATTCCATCCCCTTCTTGTCCCAAGTTAAGTCGCACTTTCATACATGGAAGTTCTATCATTTCCATTTGGCATTGCAAACAAGAAGATTTCCCATCCTTCCCAAATGAAGAAGAACTATCAAAAGAAGCAACATCCCTTAATGGTAATCTTCTTATACCCTCAAATGTTCCTTGGAACTCTTGAAGAAGCCCTTGCATATCTTCATGCATCTTTTGCCACTCTTTGAGCATGCTTGCCCTTGCATTACAATTGCCTTGTGTCCAAACATGAAAGAATGAAAAAGTTGAAGCATGAAAGAATGAAAAAGTTGATGAAGTTGAAGAGTGCGAGGTTGAGGGTAAATGGTATGAAGGAATTGGAGAAGTAGATAGAGAAGATGAAGGGTTGGTCGCTTGTAGGTCCAAACGATAGAGAGAAGGCTCTTCTTCAAAAGCATATTCTTCCTCATCTTGGCCATTGGACCTACAAGCGTATGAAGGAATTGAAGAAGTAGATAGAGAAGATGAAGGGTTGGTCGCTTGTAGGTCCAAACGATAGAGAGAAGGCTCTTCTTCAAAAGCATATTCTTCCTCTTCTTGGCCATTGGTCTCCTCCTTAAAAGCATCTTCGTCTTCTTCATCTTCTTGGCCATTGGTCTCCTCCTCAAAAGCATAACCACTTTGTGAAGACTCCTCATGGACATCATAATGTGCATACTCATAAGCATAAGGATATACATGTTGCCCATAATACATGCCTTCACCTTGACAAGCATTCTTCTTCCTATATTTCCCATGAGTAACAACATTTCCATATTTGTCTTCATACCATACATGGCCAAATGCATCTTGAAAAGCATGCTCTTCACCCATAAAAGAATCATCATAAGCATCACCATTATAATCGCTTGCATAGTGTTGAGCATACAGTTCTTCACATGTCTCTTGTTGAACATACCCTTCATAAAAAAAATCACCATATGTGTCACTTTGCCTATCATTGCATGTATCTTGATTATCATTAGATGAATCATATCCCTCATTTAGTAAAGGAATAACCGCCATTGGATGAGACATAGCCATCATAATATCTATCATTAGGTGAAACATAACCATATCCACCATTGAATGAAACATAACCATCAAAGCTACAACCATAGTTGCCCAAGTTTCCCTGAAACAGAAATTCAAAAAGAACTTTCCAATGTGCAATTGGAATTAATTGGAAATGGGTATAAAGGACCTTAGTCTAAGGGTCTAGATTTTCAGAAATTTTTGGATTATGGTCCAATTAAGGTTCCTATGGGCCAATAGCATCAATCCATGTGTAGGGAGGAGATAAATCCAATTTGTAAAAAGAAGATACCCAAAAATGAGTAAATGCTCACATAAGATGAAGAGTTGAAAATGTACAAGGTTTATAAGTAAAAAACTATGAGCAATATTAAAAATATGAGATATTTTGGGTATCCAAAAATGAGTAAATGCTCACATAAGATGAAGAGTTGAAAATGTACAAGGTTTATTAGAAAAAAACTATGAGCAATATTAAAATGATTCCATTATGACACATATGTAAGGAAGGGGAGTTCTTTAAAGGAGGTGCATATTTCACATAAGATGAAGAGTTGAAAATGTACAAGGTTTATTAGTAAAAAACTATGAGCAATATTAAAAATATGAGATATTTTGGGTATAATGATTTCATTATGACACATATGTAAGGAAGGGGAGTTCTTTAAAGGAGGTGCATATTTCACATGCTTTAATGAGTTTTAAACTCATAAAAATTGAGATATTTCATCTCTCCTCTCTCCTCATTCAAGTCTAGTTCCAAAATATTAGCTTAACTGACCAAAAAATGGTCAAATATTGACCAAACTGATTTAGAAAATTCTAGAATCAGTTTGTTTGGTTAGGAGCTCAATTTTTCCTATAAATAGAAGCCTCCCCCTTGTTGAAAAATATATAGTGTTTATGCATCGTTACTCTACTCCACCTAAGCCAAGAACTATGAATTCATTAATAATTCACTAGTTTTTGGAGCTTCCTTCTTTCTTCAATCCCCATTGGTGGCTCCATCAACATACTTAACCAATTAATTGTTGGGGGCCTCTACCGTGAACAAAGAATCAAGCAATTTGTAAGGTAATTAGTGAATATTGATCTTTTCTATAATTTCTCAATGTTTCTCTCTTCTCAAACCCTCTCAAGTTTGAGAAGCTTAATTGGTATGGTTTTTTAAATGCTATTGAAGTTAATTGGTGAATAGTAGTGAAGAGTTACATAATTTAATAAATGCTATTGAAGTTAATTTCCATTTATGTTTAAATTCTAATGGTTTTTATGTAATTTCTCTCTCTCACTCAAGAAATGGTCATACTCATGATGCATTCTCAATCCAAATCAAGCTTTTCATAAAGCTTTTACTTAACCCAAGATTAAGCTATGCTTGAGGCCAAATTAATGGCTTTTTTCTATGCTTTTAGTTTATGTATATTGATGATTCAATCCATTATGGATTAACGATCCAATTAGAGATCATTTTAATTATTTCCTTAATGATAAGCTTTATCCCTTAGAGAAATTGAGATTTATCAGTCATAGCAGCGGAGCTATGGCAAAATTTTTATAAAAATTATGCATAAAATAATTTCATTCAAAGCATAAAAAGAGGACTTCCTACCATATTCTAGGAATTATCATCCTAGATTAATTGAAAGAATTTCATTATAATCATGGAGAAATTGAATTTTAATATCATGCATAAAGGATAAGTTTTTATATCAAAAGTGTTATTTTTATCATTTTTATTTTCATGCATAGAAGTATGCATAATGGATAAATTTTTATATCAAAAGTGTTACTTTTATTATTTTTATTTTCATGCATAGAAGTATGCATAATGGATAAATTTTTATATCAAAAGTGTTACTTTTATTATTTTCATGCATAGAAGTATGCATAATGGATAAATTTTTATATCAAAAGTGTTACTTTTACCATTTTTATTTTCATGCATAGAAGTATGCATAATGGGTAAATTTTTATATCAAAAGTGTTAGTTTTATCAATTTTTATTTTCATGCATAGAAGTATGCATAAAGGATAAATTTTTATATCAAAAGTGTTATTTTTATCATTTTTATTTTCATGCATAGAAGTATGCATAAAGAATAAATTCTTATATCAAAAGTGTTACTTTTATCATTTTTATTTCATGCATAGAAGTATACATAATGGATAAATTTTTATATCAAAATTGTTACTTTTATCATATTTGAATTTCATGCATAAAGGTATGCATAAAAGTTGATTATTTTATTATAAAATTGTGTCTTTTATTATATTGAATTTCATGCATAGAGGTATGCATAAAGGTTGATTATTTTATTATAAAAGTGTGACTTTTATCATAATTGAATTTCATGCATAGAAGTATGCATAAAAGTTGATTATTTTATTGTAAGAGTGTTACTTTTATCATATTGGATTTCATGCATAGAGGTATGCATAAAAGATATTCTTTTTATACCAAAAGTGTGTTTTTCCTCATAAATGGATTTTATGCATAACTTAGATGCATAAGAGAAATTCTTTTATTCTAAAAGTGTAATTCTTACCAAATTGAATTTATGCATAAGAAGATGCATAAAAGATTGATTTTAATTTCGAAAGTGTTAGTCTCCTTAAATGAAATTTATGCATAAATAAATGTGTAGAGAAATCTTATATCAAATATAAGAATTCTCTTAAAAAAGATATGAAATGTGATAAGATTTGATAAGATGCGTATGGAAAGTGATAGGATGTGATAAGAGGTGTATGAGATGTAAAAAGATGTGATAAGATGTGTATGAGATGTGATAGAATATGTTAAGATGAGTTAGGATGTGTGAAGATGTATATGGGATGTGTTAGGACGAGAATGGATGTAATATGGTTGTATGAATGTGATGTGGATGTATACATGTAGATGTATATGTATGAATGTGAATGTTGACGTGGATGTGGATGTATGGATGTAGATACGGATGTGTATGTATGTATGTGGATGTGTATGTATGAATGAGGATGTGAAAATGGATGTATGTATGTAGATGTGGATGTATGGATGTGAATGTGAATGAAGAGGTGGATGTGGATGTATGGATGTAGATACGGATGTGGATGTATGTATGTGAATGTGGATGTATGAATGAGGATGTGAAAATGGATGTATGCATGTGAATGTGGATGTATGAATATGAATGTGGATGTGTGGATGTGGAAATGGAGCTATGGATGTATGAATGTGGATGTGGATGTATGCATGTAGATGCATATGTATGAATGTGAAATTGGATGCATGATGTGGACGTACGAACATGGATATGTATGTAGAGTAATGAATATGAAGGTGTATGTGAGATAATGTGTAGTCTATATGAGTGAATGGATGAGAACGAGTACACATTCAATGGAATGTGGAATAAGTAATATGGTCTGAGAGTGGATAATATGGAAAGACAAGAGTTCGTTATAGAAACTGTATTTTGTGACTGTTTGTAAATGACTGTTTTATGTCAAGGATGCTGGAGAAGCATTTTGACCGTCTTGAGGATTAAGGTCATGAAGACCGAACTGATAAAGTTGCAACTGCTGACGGAGAGTCAATGGTGGAGGACGTCTCGCGTAGCAAGGTGGATCGAGGTCTTGACCAGCCTCGGTTCAATTTAAATGGTGAGCTTCCGGTACGGTGGATGAGGGACCAAGGAAGCGGCCTATGAGTGAAGCGCTAGGTCACCTGCGAAGGATCCTAGAGGGTGCTGACCATACGGTGCTCGGGCTCTGGGTCACCGAAGATACCCACACGTGCGTCGTGGAAGATATTAGAACAAGGAGTAAGAGTTGTTTTCTGAAACCGGGCATGGATCTAGTTGATTGACCTTGCTGGTCCTCAACGGATGAGTCCATGGCTCTTTTATATGGATCTGTGGGTTGATCTAGCTGATCTTCCACGGAGATTCCATTCTATTATATAAATATACTGTCGGTTACTATGAGCTAGGAACTATGGAAAAGGCCCCTGAGCGATCAGGTGGTGAGCGTTCTGGTTGCCAATGATGCCATAAGTATACCAATGAATGAATGACTAGAAATAAGGATTCAACCAGAGACTTTGAGGATTGTCATCAGTGACATACTGGTTTTATTAAAGGATTGTTTTAAAGCTAGTTGATGCTAAGAAAAAGGTAATTTCATATTGGGTGTGTAAGTGGTGTGACTAGTGTTATGTTTGCATGAACTTCCGGCTAGGGGGCCTTGGAACTCTTTTCCTTGGTACCCGGGACAAAACCTAACCAAATTCCTAATTGGATCCCATCACTACAGTGGTTGGGCGGTTGGCTAACCCATGGGACTGGATGGGGTTAGGCTGGACTGATGGATCCGTAAATCGAGATTTAATTTCTATTATTACGATAGATGAAGTAAATCCCGGATAGAAATTGTTCTATGGATAGGAATCAACGGGCTGTGCCTCCTGATGGGGAAAAAAGCGTTGATCCCAATGATCCAAGTGCAAGTTTCTTCCTTGATTTGACCAAGTACCGTTAAAGGTGCAGTCAAATCAGTTGATCCGTAATAATCTTGACTACGTTAGAGTAAAGAGTTATCCTGGTGGAATCGCCCATGCTTTCCGGGTAAAGGAAGTTTTTCCGGCTTCGGTTTTGGACAAATCGACAGATTAGTCTCTTGTCCGGATATCCGTGGGCGAGGCCTCGAGTGTGAGACCCCTACCCACGCATGATGTGCTACTTCCGCTGCTAGTACCCCGAATCCGTTGCGCAGTGGAGACCGAGATCTTACCCATAGAGGTATGCATAAGAGATGAATATTTTATTATAAAAGAGTTACTTTTAGCATAATTGATTTTCATGCATAGAGGTATGCATAAGAGATGAATATTTTATTATAAAAGAGTTACTTTTAGCATAATTGAAATTCATGCATATAGGTATGCATAAGAGATGAATATTTTATTATAAAAGAGTTACTTTTAGCATAATTGAAATTCATGCATAGAGATATGCATAAGAGATGAATATTTTATTATAAAAGAGTTACTTTTAGCATAATTGAATTTCATGCATAGAGGTATGCATAAGAGATGAGTTAGGATGTGATAAGATGAGTTAAGAAGTGATAGGATGTGTATGGGATAAGGTAAGAAGTGTATGTGATGGGATAAGATGTATATGGGTTGTGATAGGGTGAGAATATGGATGTAAATGTGGATGTGTATGTATGGATGTATGCATGTAGATGTGAGTGTGAATGTGGATGTATGGATGTAAATGAGGATATCGATGTAGATGCATGGATGGGATGTGGATGTATGCATGTCGATGTGAATGTAAGCATATAGATGTGGATGTATGGATGTGAATGAGCATGTAGATGTGGATGTATGGATGAGGATGCATGAATGTGCATGTAGATGTGGATGTGAAAATAGATGCATGGATGTAGATGTGGATGTATGGATGTGGATGTGGATATATGTATGGATGTGAATATATGATATGTGATGTGAAGGAATCTAAGGTGATGAGATGGAAAATGATGTGATGGGATGAGTACACATATAACTGAAATGTGGAATAAGCAATGTGGATTGATGAGGGATAATGTGGAAAAATGAGAGTTAATATAGAAACTGTATTTTGTGACTGTTTGTAAATGCTGTTTGTAAATGTCAAGAATGCTGGGAAAGCATTTTGACCATCTTGTGATTAAGGTCGTGGAGACCTAACTGATAAAGTTGCAACTGCTGACGGAGAGTCAATGGAGGACGTCTCGCGTAGCAAGGTCGGCCGAGGTCTTGACCAGCCTCGGTGCGATTAGCTTCCGGTACGGTGGATGAGGGGCCAAGGAAGCGGCCTATGAGTGAAGCACTAGGTCACCTGCGAAGGATCCTAGAGGGTGCTGACCATATGGTGCTCGGGCTCTGGGTCGCCCAGGATACCCACGCGTGCGTCGAGGAAGATATTGGAACAAGGAGTAAGAGTTGTTTTCTGAAACCGGGCATGGATCTGGTTGACTGACCTTGCTGGTCCTCAACAACGGATGAGTCCATGGCTCTTTATATGGATCTGTTGGTTGATCTTGCTGATCTTCAACGAGAGTCCATCTTGATAAGTGATTATATTGCTGAGTATTATGGGCTAGGAACTATTGAAACGACCCCTGAGTGGACAGGTGGTGAGCGTTCTAGTTGCCAATGATGCCATAGATACTCTGATGAAGGAATGATGGGAAATTGAATCAACCGGATAATTTGGAAGATGGTGATCAGTGATACTATGGTTTTATTAAAGGATTGTTTTAAAACTAGTTGAATCTGTGAAAAGGCAATTTCATATTGGGTGTGTAAGTGGTGTGACTAGTTTTATTTTGCATGAACTTATAGCTAGGGGGCCTTGGAACTCTTTTCCTTGGTACCCGGGACAAAACCTAACCAAATTCTTAATTGGATCCCATCACTATAGTGGATGGGCGGTTGGCTAACCCATGGGACTGGATGGGGTTAGGCTAGACTGATGGATCCGTAAATCGAGACTCAAATTCTGTTACTACGATAGATAAAGTAAATCCCGGATAGTAATTGTTCTATGGATAGGAATCAACGGCTGTGCCTCTTGATGGGGAAAAAAGCGTTGATTCCAATGATCCAAGTGTAAGTTTCTTCCTTGATATGACCAAGTATCTTTAGAGATGCAGTCGGATCTGTTTGATCAGTAAGGGTTTGACTACGTTAGAGTAAAAGTTTTTATGGTGGAATCACCCGTGCTTTCCGGTAAAGGAAGTTTTTCCGGGTTCGGGTTTGGAACAACCGTCCGATTAGTCTCTTATCCGGATATCCGTGGGTGAGGCCCCGAATGTGGGACCCCTGTCTCGTGCAAGAAGTGCTATTTCCGCTGCCAGTATCCTGAATCCGTTGCTCGGTGGGAAGAGGGGGATCTTACACTCTTAATTGTGGTTGTAGTGTCTCTTGAGGCCCAATCTCATCTGCAAGCCATGTCAATCTTAGGTTTGAGTCGTGGGCTTGGGCTCAATCTTAGTCTTGAGTTTCAGCCTCTCTTAATTGTGTGTGTAATGTCTCTTTAGGCCCAATCTCATGTGCAAGCTATGTCAATCTTAGGTTTAAGTCCCGGGCTTGGGCTCAATCTTAGTCTTGAGTTTCAGCCTCTCTTAATTGTGTGCGTAATGTCTCTTGAGGCCCAATCTCATGTGCAAGCTATGTCAATCTTAGGTTTAAGTCCTAGGCTTGGGCTCAATCTTAGGTTTGAGTCCCAGGCTTGGGCTCAATCTTAGGTTTGAGTCCTAGGCTTGGGCTCAATCTTAGGTTTGAGTCGCAGGCTTGGGCTCAATATTAAGTTTGAGTCCCAAGCTTGGACTCAATTTTAGTCTTGAGTTTGAGCCTCTCTTAATTGTGTGTGTAATGTCTCTTGTGGAGCATACGTAATGTTTAAGTCCCAGGCTTGGGCTCAATCTTAAGTTTGAGTCCCAGGTTTGGGCTCAATCTTAAGGTTGAGTCCCAAGCTTGGGCTCAATCTTAGTCTTAAGTTTATGCCTCTCTTAATTGTGTATGTAGTGTCTCTTGAGGCCCAATCTCATCTGCAAGCCATGTCAATCTTAGGTTTGAGTCCCCGGCTTGGGCTCAATCTTAGTCTTGAGTTTCAGCCTCTCTTAATTGTGTGTGTAACGTTTCTTGAGGCCCAATCTCATGTGCAAGCTATGTCAATCTTAGGTTTGAGTCCCAGGCTTGGGCTCAATCTTAGGTTTGAGTCCCACGCTTGGGCTCAATCTTAGGTTTGAGTCCCAAGCTTGGACTCAATTTTAGTCTTGAGTTTGAGCCTCTCTTAATTGTGTGTGTAATGTCTCTTGAGGAGCATATGTAAAGTTTAAATCCCAGGCTTGGGCTCAATCTTAAGTTTGAGTCCCAGGTTTGGGCTCAATCTTAAGGTTGAGTCCCAAGCTTGTGCTTAATCTTAGTCTTAAGTTTAAGCCTCTCTTAATTGTGTATGTAGTGTCTCTTGAGGCCCAATCTCATCTGCAAGCCATGTCAATCTTAGGTTTGAGTCCCGGGCTTGGGCTCAATCTTAGTCTTGAGTTTCAGCCTCTCTTAATTGTGTGTGTAATGTCTCTTGAGGCCCAATCTCTTAATTGTGTGTAATGTCTCTTGAGACCCAATCTCATGTGCAAGCTATGTCAATCTTAGGTTTAAGTCCCGGGCTTGCGCTCAATCTTAGTCTTGAGTTTCAGCCTCTCTTAATTGTGTGTGTAATGTCTTGCGCTCAATCTTAGTCTTGCGCTCAATCTTAGTCTTGAGTTTCAGCCTCTCTTGATTGTGTAATGTCTCTTGAGGCCCAATCTCATGTGCAAGCTATGTCAATCTTAGGTTTGAGTCCCAGGTTTGGGCTCAATCTTAGGTTTGAGTCGCAGGCTTGGGCTCAATATTAAGTTTGAGTCCCAAGCTTGGACTCAATTTTAGTCTTGAGTTTGAGCCTCTCTCAATTCTGTGTGTAATGTCTCCTGAGGAGCATACGTAAAGTTTAAGTCCCAGGCTTGGGCTCAATCTTAAGTTTGAGTCCCAGGTTTGGGCTCAATCTTAAGGTTGAGTCCCAAGCTTGGGCTCAATCAGTCTTAAGTTTAAGCCTCTCTTAATTGTGTATGTAGTGTCTCTTGAGGCCCAATCTCATCTGCAAGCCATGTCAATCTTAGGTTTGAGTCCCGGGCTCGGGCTCAATCTTAGTCTTGAGTTTTAGCCTCTCTTAATTATTTGTGTAATGTCTCTTGAGGCCCAATCTCATGTGCAAGCTATGTCAATCTTAGGTTTGAGTCCCAGGCTTGGGCTCAATCTTAGGTTTGAGTCCCAGGCTTGGGCTCAATCTTAGGTTTGCGTCGCAGGCTTGGGCTCAATATTAAGTTTGAGTCCCAAGCTTGGACTCAATTTTAGTCTTGAGCTTGAGCCTCTCTTAGTTGTGTGTGTAATGTCTCTTGAGGAGCATACGTAAAGTTTAAGTCCCAGGCTTGGGCTCAATCTTAAGTTTGAGTCACAGGTTTGGGCTCAATCTTAAGGTTGAGTCCCAAGCTTGGGCTCATTCTTAGTCTTAAGTTTAAGCCTCTCTTAATTGTGTATGTAGTGTCTCTTGAGGCCCAATCTCATCTCCAAGCCATGTCAATCTTAGGTTTGAGTCGTGGGCTTGGGCTTAATCTTAGTCTTGAGTTTCAGCCTCTCTTAATTGTGTGTGTAATGTCTCTTGAGGCCCAATCTCATGTGCAAGCTATGTCAATCTTAGGTTTAAGTCTCGAGCTTGGGCTCAATCTTAGTCTTGAGTTTCAGCCTCTCTTAATTGTGTCTGTAATGTCTCTTGAGGCCCAATCTCATGTGCAAGCTATGTCAATCTTAGGTTTAAGTCCCAGGCCTGGGCTCAATCTTAGGTTTGAGTCCCAGGCTTGGGCTCAATCTTAGGTTTGAGTCCCAGGCTTGGGCTCAATCTTAGGTTTGAGTCGTAGGCTTGGGCTCAATATTAAGTTTGAGTCCCAAGCTTGGACTCAATTTTAGTCTTGAGTTTGAGCCTCTCTTAATTGTGTGTGTAATGTCTCTTGTGGAGCATACGTAATGTTTAAGTCCCAGGCTTGGGCTCAATCTTAAGTTTGAGTCCCAGGTTTGGGCTCAATCTTAAGGTTGAGTCCCAAGCTTGGGCTCATTCTTAGTCTTAAGTTTAAGCCTCTCTTAATTGTGTATGTAGTGTCTCTTGAGGCGGCCCAATCTCATCTCCAAGCCATGTCAATCTTAGGTTTGAGTCCCGCGCTTGGGCTCAATCTTAGTCTTGAGTTTCAACCTCTCTTAATTGTGTGTGTAATGTCTCTTGAGGCCCAATCTCATGTGCAAGCTATGTCAATCTTAGGTTTAAGTCTCGGGCTTGGGCTCAATTTTAGTCTTGAGTTTCAGCCTCTCTTAATTGTGTCTGTAATGTCTCTTGAGGCCCAATCTCATGTGCAAGCTATGTCAATCTTAGGTTTAAGTCCCAGGCCTGGGCTCAATCTTAGGTTTGAGTCCCAGGCTTGGGCTCAATCTTAGGTTTGAGTCCCACGCTTGGGCTCAATCTTAGGTTTGAGTCGCAGGCTTGGGCTCAATATTAAGTTTGAGTCCCAAGCTTGGACTCAATTTTAGTCTTGAGTTTGAGCCTCTCTTAATTGTGTGTGTAATGTCTCTTGAGGAGCATATGTAAAGTTTAAGTCCCAGGCTTGGGCTCAATCTTAAGTTTGAGTCCCAGGTTTGGGCTCAATCTTAAGGTTGAGTCCCAAGCTTGGGCTCAATCTTAGTCTTAAGTTTAAGCCTCTCTTAATTGTGTATGTAGTGTCTCTTGAGGCGGCCCAATCTCATCTCCAAGCCATGTCAATCTTAGGTTTGAGTCCCGCGCTTGGGCTCAATCTTAGTCTTGAGTTTCAACCTCTCTTAATTGTGTGTGTAATGTCTCTTGAGGCCCAATCTCATGTGCAAGCTATGTCAATCTTAGGTTTAAGTCCCGGAAGATATATGCAAGGACCAAGGAATGTGAGTCATGGGAACAATGTAATCATCCGAAAAGGTTTGACACATGTGGAGATAGGGAAGGCAATTATACAAGATTTCATAGATAATAATGCTGAGAAAATGCCTTATAAGTCTAGGACATCTATGTATGGAACTCATGAGACATAAAAAGTTCTTCCAGCAATGTATAAACAAGTGGATATCTTACGTGAAGTTAATGCATCACTCAACTCTTTGGGATATAAAGGGCTTTCACAGCCCACAAGTGCTAGACTTCAAAGACTATGTAAAAGGCTACTTACATGAAGGAGCAGATAGACTAGTGGGTCATTCAAAGCCATTGCAATTTAGATTTTACATGAATGATGCCGTACCATTGATGCAATACAAGATACACCCCAAATCAAGTGAGTGGTTGCCTGAAAATGGAATTGAGTTGTGGAAGCGTAATGATGCAGGGACACCTATGATTCCTCAAGGGGTTCCAAAGGTTGTGGCTATTTTTGAATATATAAAGGATAATATCCAGGTTGTACAAGGCTTGAATACCTTTGTGAACTGGTGGAAAAGCTTTGTAGAAACTAAAGGAGATGATTCAGCTTATGCAAAATGGATCAAGCCTGTCATTGAGTATTGGGAAAACATGGTTATTTCCTTGAATACGGCAAATGTGCAGGAGAACACTTTTTGTCATGACTTCTGGCCTAAAAGTATGTCTTCAAGGAATGCTTTCATTGATGACAACAACAAAGATGAGGAGCCAATTGGAATAGAGGAAAATGAAGGACACTATTGTGGACCAGCACGTCATAAGCCAAGGGAGGAATTCAAACCAGAAGTTGATGTGATAAAAGATAACTTTCTTCTTGTGCGACCAAGTGACACAATATATCCAATATGGTTAGGGGTTGCAGTTTCAGATGTGGATATGGAGAAAGACTCACTAAACTATATGAGAGTGAAGATTCAATATTGGGCTCCTATCACAAGAAAGAAGAATGTGAGTGATGCAGAAGCATATGTAGATTGTTGGAAGAAGCATTGGAGGTGCAATGAAAATGATCCTCAACGTTGGGAGCATGTTAGCAGCATTATCTGGAGTTGGGCACCAAGGAAGGGACAAAAAGTAAATAGGATAAAGATTCCAAAAACAATTATCTCAAAGACTCAAGAAAGTTTGAATATTAAAGAGAACACTAATGACGATAAAAGTGAGGAGGAAGATGAGGATTAAACACTTTTCATGATGTTTTTTGAGACAGCTTTGAAGACATGTACTACCACTCAAATTAAAGTTTTCTACATGATTTTAATGTTCAAGGTCATTCTTCTTTTGAAGACTTTTTTTTCACAAATACTTTTTAGGGATAAATACAATCCATGTAAGATCCCTGTTCCCACCGAGCAACAGATTCGGGATACTAGCAGCGAAAGTAGCACTTCTCGCGCGGGACAGGGGTCCCACATTCCGGGCCTCACCCACGGATATCCGGATAAGAGACTAATCCGTCGGTTGTTCCAAAACCGAACCCGGAAAAACTTTCCTTACCGGAAAGCACGAGTGATTCCACCAGGATAACTTTTTACTCTAACGTAGTCAAGATCATTTCTGATCGAGCTGATCCAATTACATCTATAAGATACTTGGTCAGATCAAGGGAGAAACTTGCACTTGGATCATTGGGATCAATGCTTTTTTCCCCATTCAAGAGGCACAGCCGTTGATTCCTATCCATAGAACAGTTACTGTCCGGGATTTATTTTATCTATCGTACAAACAAAAGTTTGAGTCTCGATTTACGGATCCATCAGTCCAGCCTAACCCCATCCAGTCCCATGGGTTAGCCAACCGCCCAACCACTGTAGTGATGGGATCCAATTAAGAATTTGGTTAGGTTTTTTCCCGGGTACCAAGGAAAAGAGTTCCAAGGCCCCCTAGCCGGATGTTCATGCAAAATAAAACTAGTCACACCACTCACACACCCAATATGAAATTGCCTTTTCACAGATTCAACCAGTTTAAAACAATCCTTTAATAAAACCATAGTATCATTGATCACCATCTTCCAATTTATCCAGTTGATTCTTAATTTTCCCATCATTCCTTCATCATTGGCAACTAGGACGCTCACCACCTGTCCACTCAGGGGCCGTTTCCTAATCCCTAGCCCATAATACTCAACAATATAATCACCTATCAAGATGGACTCTCGTTGAAGATCAGCAAGATCAACCAATAGATCCATATAAATAGCCATGGACTCATCCATTGAAGACCAGCAAGGTCAATCAACCAGATCCATGCCCGATTTCAGAAAACAACTCCTACTCTTGTTCCAATATCTTCCTCGACGCACGCGTGGGTATCCTAGGCGACCCAAAGCCCGAGCACCGTATGGTCAGCACCCTCTAGGATCCTTCGCAGGTGACCTAGCGCTTCACTCATAGGCCGCTTCCTTGGCCCCTCATCCACCGTACCGGAAGCTCACCATTTTAATCGCACCGAGGCTGGTCAAGACCTCGGCCGACCTTGCTACGCGAGACGTCCTTCATTGACTCCCCGTCAGCAGTTACAACTTTATCATCACGACCTTAATCACAAGACGATCAAAATCCTCCCCGCAGCATTCTTGACATAAAACAATCATTTACAAACAGCATTTACAAACAGTTTACAATACAATTTCTATTTTAACTTTCATTTTTCCACATTATCCCTCATCAATCTACATTACTTATTCCATATTCCATTTATATGTATACTCATCCCATCACATCATTTCCATCTCATCACTTCAGATTCCCTCACATCACATATCGTATATTCACATCCATACATCCACATCTATATACGTACATTCACATCTACATGCATATGTCTACATCTCTATGCATACATCCCTATCTCCATTCCCATCTACATCTATACATCTACATCTACATGCATCCATCCACCTCCACATCCACATCTACATCTATACATCTACATCTACATGTATACATCCACATCTCCATTCACATCTACATCTATACATCTACATCTACATGCATACATCCATATCTCCATTCCCATCTACATCTATACATCTACATCTACATGCATCCATCCACATCCACATCCACATCTACATCTACATGTATACATCCACATCTACATCTATACATCTACATCTACATGTATACATCCACATCTCCATTCACATCTACATCTATACATCTACATCTACATGCATACATCCATATCTCCATTCCCATCTACATCTATACATCTACATCTACATGCATCCATCCACCTCCACATCCACATCTACATCTATACATCTACATCTACATGTATACATCCACATCTCCATTTACATCCTCATCTACACATCTATTTCTACATTCATACATCCACATCTCCATGCATACATCCACCTCCACATTCAGACTCACATCCATACCTCTACATCTACATGCAAACATCCATATCATGTATAATAATATTCTTTTAATTAATCTAGGATGATAGTTCCTAGAATATGGTAGGAAGTCCTCTTTTTATGCTTTGAATGAAATTATTTTATGCGTAATTTCTATAAAAATTTTGCCATAGCTCCGCTCTACTATGACTGATAAATCTCAATTTTTTCTAAGGGATAAGGCTCATTATTAAAGAAATAATTAGAATGGTCTCTAATTGGATCATCAATCCATAATGGTCTCTAATTGGATCATTAAGAAAATAATTAGAATGGTCTCTAATTGCATCATCAATCCATAATGGATTGAATCATCAATATACATAAACTAAAAGCATAGAAAAAAGCCATTAATTTGGCCTCAAGCATAGCTTAATCTTGGATTAAGGAGAAGCCTTATGAAAAGCTTCATTTGGATTGAAAAGGGTCATGAGTATGCCCATTTCTTAAGTGAGAGAGAGAAAGACCATTAGAATTAAATATAAATAGAATTTTATGTAATTCTTTACTATCATTAATTAATTAACTTCAATAGCATTTCAAAAACCATATCAATTAAGCTTCTCAAGCTTCAGAGGGGTTGAGAAGAGAGAATCATTGAGAAATTATAGAAAAGATCAAAATTCACTATACTTATCTTATAATTTGCTTGATTCTTTGATCACGGTAGAGGCCCCCAACAAATCAATTGGTTTAGTATGTTGATGGAGCCACTAATGGGAATTGAAGAAAGAGAGAAGTATCAAAAACTAGTGAATTATTAAAGAATTCACAGTTCTTGGCTTAGGTGGAGAAGAGTAACAATGCATAAGACACTGTATCTTTTTCAACAAGGGAAGGCTTCTATTTATAGGAAAAATTGAGCTCCTAACCAAAGAAACTGATTCTAGAATTTTCCAAGTCAGTTTGGTTGAATTTGGACTAGATTTGGACCTAGTTTGGTTACTTTTTGATTCGATTTGGTTCCATTTTGATTTGGTTTGGTTCAAGAGATATGAGAGATAAAAATATCACATTATTTTTGAGTTTAAAACTCATTCAAGCATGTGAACTATGCACCTCCTTTAAAGAACTCCCCTTCCTTACATATGTGTAAAAATTCTATTGCTCATAGTTTTTTACTAATAAACCTTGTACATTTTCAACTCTTCATCTTATGTGAAATATGCACCTTCTTTAAAGAACTCTCCTTCCTTACATATGTGTGCTCATAGTTTTTTACTAATAAACCTTGTACATTTTCAACTCTTCATCTTATGTGAAATATGCACCTTCTTTAAAGAACTCTCCTTCCTTACATATGTGTCAAAATTTTATTGTTCATAGTTTTTTACTAATAAACCTTGTACATTTTTAACTCTTCATCTTATGTGAAATATGCACCTTCTTTAAAGAACTCTCCTTCCTTACATATGTGTCAAAATTTTATTTCTCATAGTTTTTTACTAATAAACCTTGTACATTTTCAACTCTTCATCTTATGCGAGCATTTACTCATTTTTGGGTATCTTCTTTTACAAATTGGATTTATCTCCTCCCTACACATGGATTGATGCTATTGGCCCATATGAACCTTAATTGGACCATAATCCAAAAATTTCTGAAAATCTAGACCCTTAGACTAAGGTCCTTTATACCCATTTCTAATTAATTCCAATTGCACATTGGAAATTTCTTTTTGAATTTCTGTTTCAGGGAAACTTATTTTAATAAGATGAGATATTTTTCTATCCAAAAATATTCAAAATCTGAATATTCTCTCTCTAGAATATTTTCTCTCTCTAGGTTAAAAAAGCCACAAACAAGATCTCTTATATTTCAGAAAAGGAATTGATTACAGGGAATATGCTAGACATCAAAAAGGGGGGTTGAGGGAGGAATCTTACATTCCATCTCTCTCTGTCTCTCTCTCTCTCTCTTGCAATAATCAATTTCAAACAAATTAAGATAAAAACTTATTTTTTCTAATATCTTGACCTTCATATTAAATTTATTTAAAATTATAAAAAATTAATTCATTTAAATATTTTAATAAAAGAAAAAATATTATTTAAATTAAAAAATATAATGAATATTAATATTTGTAGCTAAACTAACTAAAATCTTCACTCTTCATTATTTCTCTCTCTGTCTCACATACACACGCACACACCCAAACGTTAAGGGTTCAAGTTTCATGGGAATCACACAAGAGATTCTTCTCTCATTGATAAAACATTCCTATTTCAAAATATAAAGAGCAAGACATTCTTGCTTAGCATTCTTGCTTATGTGAATCTTAGAAAGTCTCTTACTCATCTCAAAAACACATCTCAAATTTTTAAATACTAATCAAGGAGATTGGTGCCACAATTGTGAATTTTTTCCAAAATTCCTAAATTAGTGTTATTGATTCTGAATGCTGTCATTGATGATGTTGACATTTTTATTGATCTGCCTATTGATTTTGAGCATGGTTCTTGTCATGTTTATGATGAAGATTTTGAGGCTAATGTTTTCTCTACTTCTGAAGATCCTGCCACGTACAGTGATGCTAGGGAAAAGAGGAGAAGGGCTTGTGAAGGGAAAGGGAGATTAGGAAGCCACAACCATAACGTGCCGAAGGAGGAGACGACTTGAGAAAACAAAAAAAATTGTGGCACAATGTGTGAGATGAAGGTATCTAATTATTTTTCCTATACATAGTTATGGGTGTGGCTCACAGGTATAGGCATGACTATAGCCACACCCATAGCCATATACTAGGAAAAGAGAGTTTGGCAGATTCTAGAGAGCTAATTTTGTGTTTAATGAAATGGAATTGTGTTCATAGACTTGTATTATTGATGTTGCTTTTTAGGTGCCCACCAAACATAGATGACCATTGACACCTTCTTCCTAGATGATGACACAATACCCATGTGAAGTCAACATAAGCAGATACATCAAAAGGTTCCATCTCCATGCGAGGGATGCAAGGGAGAAATCATGTGTTTATGATGAATCACAATAAAGCATGTGCAAGATTATGGCCGATTTGAATATGTATGATGTTTGGAGAGTTTGGTGAGTGTATATATTCACTATCACATGTTAGTATTCAAATGATTTAGGTATTCATAAGGTAGTCCAAGTTTTTTAGGACGAGGACCAGGAGGAGACACATTATAGAATGAGAGAATCGATGCCTCATTACTCCGTGTTTAGTGGTAAAGGCTTTAGAGACATCTAGAATTCAATTGCGGTGAGCCCACATGCTCCACATGAGGAAGAAATGCCTCCATCAATGGCACATGAAGTCAATGAAGATTTGGGCAGCATGGATGCAATAACGAATGAATTCTTGCAGAAAGAAGGAGAGGAGTGTTGAGATATCTAGCTTTACTAGTGCTATGACCGACATTGATGAGACCCGCCTAGGTGACAACTTCTACACTTATGCCACTGGCATAGTTGGTGAGATTATGGTTTATATGCCGCTACTGGATGACACGCTATGTGGTAAGTGACTTTGGAGCACTAGAGATATGGCATAGTTATAGCGCTAGCTCATATAGTCAGGTTCACACTATAGACAAACCATTTTGTATGTTGCTATAGCAGAGTACTTTCCCTTTATGTATGTACTCTTATCTTTTAGTTGTATGTTTTTAGAGAATAGAAGAAGATAGAAAAAAATTCAGCCATCCATATCTCTCTTATGTCTTGCACTATCTTGTGGGTGGGTGTGTTTTGCAAGGAACTCAAGATCTGTCTCTCCCCCACATTCTCTTTATGGTATGAGAGCTCCAATTTGTGTGAGAGCTAATAAGAAAACCAAGAGGAAATAACAAGCACGGAAGGAAGAGGTACATGGGTAAGAGAATCAGCGTCTCTTTTCCTTCTTCGTTTAGGTACAACACCCCTTGGTAGCTCTAGGAGCTACACATCTCCAATTGAGAAGCTACCTTTGTAGGCTTGGAGGTGTCTATGTGGTACACAGTACTTTGTACTACGTTTTACGGCCAAAATTACGTTTTGGGTGCGTCGTGGTCTCCATTCTATCACTACAAGGTATTTTTAACAATTTTGGGAAGTTCTAGTTGAGAATTGTCTCTGGTCGAAATCTGGTTTTTATAGTGCAGTAGTGCATTTTTGGAGTGCACACAGTGTTTGCACATATATTATTGACATTAGGTGCATGTACATGTACTTTGGTTAGATATGGTGATTCATAGGTTGTGCTAAAGTACCACTGTATTAGTCACAAAAGATACTCTTGTGTTACAGGTTGCATACAAAAATTATTTGTTGCAATTTTTTGATTGTTGTAGCAGAACATGTTTGATGAAATCAATCAAATTTTCAGTGAGAAGCTAGATAAGTACAACTTTCAAGCCTGTAAGTTTAGAATGACCTATTTCGTGATGCGTAAAGGATTTTGGGACTATGTGGAAGGAGATAATGAGGAGCCTCGAGAGTTGTCTGAAGAGAATGCCACTCTAGAAGATATATAGGCATTCAAGTATTGGAATCAAGATGTAAGGAAAGTCATGTATTGGCTTTCAATTAGTGTCACCACCCACATACACGATGATAAAACACATACAAGATGCCAACACTCCAATAGTTGCATGGGAGAATCTGGTGCAAATGTTCGAGACCAACACAAAGACAAGAAAAATGCAGCTAAAGCAGGAGCTACATACTGAAAAAAAGAAAAGCATGTCTATCAATGAGTATGCTTTAAAGATCAAGGGCATTGTTGAATCCCTTGGGTCCATCAATGTATCGGTGGAAGATGATGATTTGGTGAGTGTCTATTCGAATGATAATAGAAGAAAAGTCAATTGGTGTGGACTCTTCTTCACAAAGCAAGAACACATTGGAAATGGCCTTTTACTCTACTTCAGGTAGAGGTAGAGGTAGCAGTCGTGGTCGAGGCAAAGGTGGTGCCGACAAGAAAATCAGAATTCTAGACAATAATAGTCCAATATGACAACAATAATCATACATAGGTGGAAGAGGCAAGTCTCGAGGTAGGGGGAGCCAAAGAGGCCAAGATGGTTGTCATATAAGTCATAATGCAAATAGCATAGAGTTCTATTATTGTGGAAAACCAAGGCACATGGTAAAGGATTACTATAAAGAGCAGAATGACGTTAAAAGTGAAAAGTTGCACCAAGGCAACTATGCATCATTTAGTAAACAGGGAGGTGATGTGACAGAAGTGAGCAGCTCACTTCCATCGCATTCATGTTTACTAGATGATGCATATAGTGAGAATCTTAGCATGAAGTACCTAGAACATGAAGTACTTTGCAGATGTACTTCATGTTCCAAATATTACAAAGAATCAAGTTTCTTTAAATAGATGGTTAGGCAGGTTCTGCAAGTGAGGTTTAATCCTTAAGGATGTTTTGTTTAAGATCTCCAAAATCAATGTCGCTTGGTTTGCACAAGGTAACATCAATGACAGGATGTTTACTTTGGATGTGAATATGCATAAAGTAAAGGCAGCCATGTTTGCACATGGAATAGGTGTCATTGCAGATATTGACATATGGCGCAAGTGCATAAAGTAAAGGCAGCCATGTTTGCACATGGAATAGGTGTCATTGCGAATATTGACATATGGCACAAGTGCATTGGTCATTTGAATGTACAACGACAACTAAAGTCTATGTAGGACCAAAATATTGTTGCAGGTCTGCCAAAGTTTAAGGTTGATGGTATGCACAAAGTATGTGAAACATGCCAACTTTGTAAGAAATCCAAACATGCTTTCCCACAAAGTATGTGAAACATGCCAACTTTGTAAGAAATCCAAACATGCTTTCCCACATGAAAAGCATGTTAGGTGCAAGGTCGTTAGATGTCATACATTCAAATGTATGGGGACTTATCAAGACTCCAACAATTGCAGGTTGTAGGTGTATTATGCAACAATTGTAGGTTGTAGGGTTTACTTCATGAAGGACAAAAGTGAGGTGTTTGCTCACTTTCAGACATTTAAAGCCTTGGTCAAGGAGGAAAAAGGCATGCAAATAAAATGCCTGAGATCAGATGGTGAGGGATAATATTTCTTGAATGAGTTCAACGATTTTGTATGAAGCAGGGAATCAAGAGACACTTTACATGTAGGTACACTCCGCGCAACACAACGAAAAAACACACATTGTAGAAGTTGCATGTGCCTTGATGGCTGAAAAGAATATGCCACATTATTTTTGGGTAGAAGCAGCAACAACGGATGTGTGTATACATTATGAATAGGACACCCATAGTTGTTCATGGTATGACACCTCAACAAAAGTTTACACGCATAAGACCAGAGGTGCCTCACTTGAAAGTTGTTGGGTGTATTGCATATGTGCATATTCTTGATGAAGTAAGAACAAAGTTGGATCCAAAGGCAGAGAAATACATCTTTTTCGGTAATGCTATGGAGCATAAAGGTTATAGATGTTATAACCCTACCACTCATGAGATGTGAGTAAGCAGAGATGTCTTTGACGAGATGAGTAGTTGGTATGCACTAGAAGTGAAGGCAACAAAAGATGTAGACGTAAGAAGTGCTGATGCTACACCACATGTAGAGTAGCAATCACAGGTGCTTAGTGGACCTAGAGAGTGGACCTAGAGAGTCATCTAGCAATGGATCCAATGTTAGCCCATGGTCAGGCAAGTTGAGGACATATATAGGTACACATGCATCATGCAGGGGGAAGGAAAAGGTAGATCAACCTTTTGTGCTGCCTGATCTGTCAGTCGGTCACTCATATGTGGATGGTGACTCTGACGGCTCTAAGAAAAGACTTGATGAGGAGCTTGGCATTCCATCTATGGTTACTCTTAGTGTGTAAGGAGAATGAGGATTGTTTTGAGGACATCTCATAGTGATCGAGGTGTACGCACGTCTACGAGGGTTAGGTACCCTATTGACAGGTTGAGATATGATGGATATATAGCCCATCATTATTCTTACATGGTTAAAGGAATACATGAATTGGAGCCCTCTTATTTTGAGTAGGCACTTGGAAATAAGAAATGGGAAGGTGCCATGAATGAAGAAATGGCAGCATTGGATTCACCTACAACATGGCAGTTAGTGCCTTTGTCTAAGGAAAAGAAGGCAATTGAATATAAGTGGGTGTATAAAGTCAAGCATAACGATGATGGTTTAGTGAACATGTATAAGGCAAGATTTGTGGCCAAAGTCTACATGCAAACTTATGGCATTGACTATGAAGAGAAATTCAGCTCGATTGCAAGAATGGCAATCGTGAGAGCTGTCAGTACTACGGTTGTAGCAAAGGGTTGGTCTTTACATCAGATGGATGTAAAGAATGCCTTCTTGCATGGTGATTTGCAAGAAGAAGTTTACATGATGCAGCTGTAGTTGGCTAGTAACCCAGTATACCATGCTGAAATGAAGCACGTTGAGCTGCATTATCACTCTGTGAGGGAGAATTTTCTACCCGGTGATGTAGATCTCGTATATGTCAGCATAGAGGATTGGGTGGTTGACATCCTCATGAAGGCATCGGGCACAGAGAAGCTCCACAGGTTTAGGATCTTACATGGAGTGCAGTGTGTGGAGTTGAGCTCTAAGGAGAGTTTTGAGATATCAAGGTCACTTAGTGCTCTGAACGAACATTGATGACCCGCCTGGGTGGTGACAGCTTCCACACTTATTTCATTGGCATAGTTGGTAAGATTATGTTTGATATGCCACCAGTGGATGACAGGCTATGTGACAGTAGCCACTTTGGGTTACTAGAGTTGTGGCATAGATATAGAGCTAGATCATATAGTCAGGTTCACACTATAGACCGACCATTTTGTAAGTAGTTGTAGGAGAGTACTTTCCCTTTATGCATGTACTCTTATCTTCTAGTTATATGTTTTTAGAGAAGATAAGAAGATAGAAAAAATTCAACCATCCATCTCTGTCTCTCCCCCACATTCTATTTAAGGAGGAGCCAGAAACCACACTCAACAAAGATCAATTAGAAACAAGCCACTTTCTCTCCACTATATGAGGGGTGTGCATACACCACCTTTCATGTGACCTTAGAGTTACTAAACTTGAAAAACATGTATGGTTGGAGAAATGCTAGTGTTATAAGCCTCTGTCAATGAGTCCTAGTGTTTGTGATTAGCAATTTACAATTTTGACGTACCATAACTTTATGAATAATATTTGAAATTTTCTTTGAGACCCTTTCTAGGCTCATGAAGAAGATTCTTCCTTTGACAACAAGATTCTAAGCACAATGGCGCCATCCAGGAGATTATTGATGGCACTTGGCATGGATCACAAATGTACACATGCATGTGTCAATGATTGTGTGCTATTTGTCGTGACCGCGTACACAATGTAGCATAGAGGTGAAGGCAATCTTAATGTGGACAATGCATGACTTTTTGGGATATGGAGAGTGCTCTAGTATGTTCTCTATTCTCAATCGATTTTCTATAAGTTGAAATATCAAATATGAGTTGGCTCTAAATATTTTTATTTGTGCATTGTGCATAATTAGGACTCACAACATCCATTCACAACTCTTGTCCAATTTGTGGACCATTGCTTGTTACATCATGGCCTATGCTTCTCAAAAAGGTCATGTAAAAAGACTATCATTGGTTTTTTCTATTTGATCATGAGAAGTTTGTTTGATCTACAAAATGAGTTTCTCCACATCCTCTAAGAGTAGGATATGGTTACATCATGGCCTATGCTTCTTAAAAAGGTCGTGTAAAGACTATTCTCAATTTTTTCCACTTCATCACTCATGAAAAGTTTGTTTGATCTAAAAAATGAGTTTCCCCACATCCTCTAAGAGTAGGATATTGAGAAGTATTGTGGAGATAATTGTCCCATATGCCACAATCGGGAATGACAAGGTACTCAATCTTCTTTTGTCTCCCATATTGGACAAAGATAAGAATGAATCATCTTCTAGATGTGATGCATATCATAAAAAATTAGCATTTAATATTTGGGACCACATAATTGGCTAGAGATATTCTTTAATTGTTAGGGAGGTAATTGGCTAGAGATAATTTGGGACTTGAGATTGATTGAACACCTCCCCACCAATTGGCCAATAGTTCAAGATAATGGGAAGGTAGTTTTACTTAAATCACCTTGGATCTTGACAAATAATGAGGAGAAGAGAGTGAAGGATCAAATTTCCTCCTTTTGTACCCCTACGGGTGTCATACGTTCTTTAAAGGGGGCATTCACAAAAACAAAGAAGAAATGAGAAACTCAATTGCATGGTTTATGACTGGCACAACATGTTTCAAGTATGTTTAATTTACTTATATAAGTTTTATAATTCTCTTTCATTGCAATTTTATAACATTGATTGCAATGTTTTGTGTTACATAGTTCATTCTTCCCAGATGCATTAGTGGGTTCAGTCAATCTTTTATTTCAATGTTTTGCATCATTCTAATAAAAGCAAATACACCATTCATGGTGGGGGCCCTACATAGGGTATTCAGGACCCAATACTATGTCCTATAAAAAAACTAAAATTCTAACATGGCTTTTATTTATTATTGTGCTAGTTTATAAGACATGTCATGCTATATAAGACATGTCATGGCTTTATTTTATTATTGTGCTAGTTTATAAGACATGTCATGCTAAATAAATAAACTCAACTCCATCTTAGGTACATAAGTTCAAAGGAAATCCATCCATCCACTATTGATGTAGCACTAGTAATGGTAGTGGAGGTAGTGTGTATGATAGAGGAAAACCTCCCAAGAACTATACTCACTAGTCAATTACATCTTGTGATATACTCGATAGATGAAGTGTCAATGTGCGGTGTTGTGAATGCTTAGTGAATGTTATTTCTGAAGCATTTCATGAATACCTTAAAGGATTTTATTAGGTAAAGAACTAGGCTAGAAGGAAGCATGGCAAAGGGTTGGTTAGTGGTGCAAGAGGTATGTGTCCACATTTCAAAGTAGCTCTCTTGTGGGGATCCCACAATGCCACGATTGTGGAGTAATGAGGATGATGATCGCATGGTGTCCCACAAAACACAAGGAAAAGGAATAGTAAAGAAAATGGAGACATCAATGTTGAAGAAGGTGAATAAATTTTGTATTCTGAATAGTGAAGTTATGAAGAGGTGGGTGGTGGCAAGGTATGAAGAGGTGAAGAGAAACCAATATGAGAAGAAAGAGGATTCAAAATGTGTTCTAGAGGCTTGGCATTTCCTCCAGAGCTTGCATTACTTCTGAAAGATTGTACTATTGATTATATTTATAAAGAAATGGAAAAGGCAAAAGAACATGGACAGATGGTGACATAAGAAGAGTTGAAGTACACAAGAGAATGCACGTCTCATGTAAGTGTGTCTTTACTTTCTCTCTTTTTTAAATTTAAGTAGAATATCATCATATAGTTATTCAATACCATAAATATACTTCATTTGGTGTTGGTGGTAGTATAAAGTATACAATGCCATGTGGTCTGAAGGGAAGGCATTTTCGTAGTCAACGTATAGATACAAAGAGAAATACCCAAGATTTTTGGATTATCGCAAACTTTGAGCAAGAAATTGGAGCAATGCTTGATTACTGTGGCATGATTCAAAACATCGTAAAGGTTGGATTCAAGACATTCTAAATTCTTATATTGGATGTGAAGTGTTTTAAGGACGTGGTGTGTGGAGGCACGTAAGAAACCATGAAATGGCATTCAAAAGGATTTATGGCGGTCAATTCCACAAAAAAATTAGCAAATAGAGAGGAACAAATTTGTGCTACCTCGCCATTGTGAACAAGTAAATTCTAATCATAAGCTTTTATTATATCATCCTTATGTATGTTTAATTTACACTCAATGTGTTTCTTCTCAAGGTTGTGTTTCACGACACGGATATAAGTGACAAGAAATGGTGGTATGTCATACAAGTTTCTTCTCATTCAAAGAGTATTTTTTAAGATAGGGATGTTGAAGAGACCATGGAAAAAGTGGCAGTCCAAAATAAACATGCGGAGGGTCAAGTACAAGATGAAGAATGCAAGATACCACCAACTAATCAAGATGAATGTCTCCCTATCCAAGATAATCAAGAACAAATTTAATCTAAGCATAATGATGATGATGATGATTATGTTGAGTGTATTGCTAGTGGGATAGATCTTTTTGTTGATCTTGCAATGGGATATATAGATTTTGAGAGATAGAACAATTAGCATGTATGGATTTGATGGAAGATGTAACAGATGTTGGGCCAAGCTCACCCTAATTCATTAAATAATTTCTTTATTTTCTAGTCTTGATTTAGTCCATATTTGATTTCATTACAATACATTTTAGTTCTCACCCTAATTCATTAAATAATTTATCAATTTTCTAGTCTTGATTTACTCCATATTTTATTGCATTACAATACATTTGGTGCTTCTTCTTTTGTGATATTGGGATCACATTTTTTCATTTTTTGTGATACTAGGATCACATTCTTTACTTCTCCTTTTGTGATATTGGGATATTTAATCTCTCGAGAATGCTCTTTGGAATGTCTATATTTTTTCCAAGTATGCAGCTGAACATGTGGTCATTAATGTGGCTATTAATGTGGCTATAGTTTTGTGCATAGTCAGGTACTAAAATTATGTACACCTTGCACACCTACTTGGTTCCCTCTCTCTAGTTTCTCTCCTCTTCACGCACTACAACATGTCGGGGACATAGTAGCATTTCTTAGCAGCATTGGAGCAATGTTTATGCTTTTAAGAATTACATCACTGCTTAGCAACAAAATAGTGTTTCCCAGTAGTAGCGATATTTCGTTGCTTTAGGAGTAACCATAGCAATGAAATTTTGTTTCTATTTCATAGCAAAAGTAGCGATAATAGCGATAAAATTTGGCTGCTATATTTTAATTTCACTTCTTAACATCGATAGTAGTAATGAGATTTTATTCTCGTTGCATAAAATTCCAGAGTTGTTGAGTGCTAAATTTAAGTTATACATGTCACATACATACATAAAATGATTATAGTTTTAAAAAAACATCCATCAATACCCTTAGAACCATGTTTTAAGCACAAAAAAAGATAGTTAAAAACTTTTAACAGGAAACATTTATGTTGTTTCATCAATGTCTATATCTAATTGAATCTCAATGAAAATATGGGGTTCCATATCAATATCACTATCCCATATTGTAATAGATCCATATGTGTTGCCTCGTCAATGTCTATATCTAATGGAAGCTCAATGAAAAGATGGGGATCCATATCAATATGAGAATCATTATCCAATAAAGCATTGTCATGATCGATAGGTGACTCATCATCTTCTTCCGATTGATGTTCCTCATGATCTTGATCGGCCTCCTCTCTAAATGTTTTTCTTTATTATCTTCTTCTAATGAATTGATTTATGATAGTAATTGCACCTCCTCCAGAGGTTCAGCCTCAACATCTTGATCTTCAAAGATATGTCTTTAATGAGGGGAAACTTGTATAACATACCACCACTTTGGATCAATTCATAATCGGCATGAAACAAACCTAAAATCACAAAGCAAAGGGGTTACACTTTTATTATAGTACATTAAGATTTACCGGTCTGGTTGGATTACTAACTTAACAAAGTTGAGGTAGTATGAAAGTATCTTTCTCATCATTCCAAAACTTGGTGGAATCAATTTAAAAGAAACCATTTTGGATATTTCTTCATGGTTTCTTGAGCACCTCTATATATCACCTCGAACCATTTGACAAAGATGAATAGACTAAATGCTCTAAATCCAACCTCAAGAATATATTAAATAGTTTCACAATACTCAAGATTGTCCTCTATGACATTGGTATCATGTCTACTAGCTCGACTTTCTTGCTCAAAAGTTGCCATCACACCACAATCAAATGTGTTTCTTTTAGAATCCACACGCTTTGTGCGAAAGTACCTTTCCTATGACCATATTGCATTGTATAGTTTGTACTAGCATTAAATAAAAGCATGACATTTAGTATAGTGCATTAAACAAGGTATATAACCATCCAAGCATGAGACAGAGATGAAGAATAAACTTACTTGAGGGTCACATCCACGTGCATACTCATTCTCTTCTCTCCAGTTTTTGATGACATTGATATTTCCATACGAATCCATTTTATATTGATCACATTTGGTAGAGGTTCTAAGATGGGTGCATGGGTAATCTTGTGAAGGGAAAATCA
This sequence comes from Cibotium barometz, assembly GCF_041138505.1. Lineage (NCBI taxonomy): Eukaryota > Viridiplantae > Streptophyta > Polypodiopsida > Cyatheales > Cibotiaceae > Cibotium > Cibotium barometz. The sequence continues at coordinate 21,270,548 of NC_141100.1, forward strand.
ATTGTACGTGTCCACCAACTTGATTTGCATAATCATTAACATTGCACTGCAGATCCACTTATTGTTGTCATACTCTGCCCCATTAGAATTGTAGTTGATTTTCTTCAGCATATCTTCTATAGGAATCTAATCAATGTGGTGGAGATGTGTTGTGACTGGAGATGGAAAGTGGAGGGATTCTCTTATCATGTGTTCCATGATATCAATTTGTTTATCAAGTGGGGGAAAATGCATCTATAGTGGCAAATACATGCAGCCAGTTTTCACTAAAGTCCGAAGATGGAAGTGACATGTACATCTCGTTCTCTTCCTAAAAGTGTTTTTCACCTAGTTGGGAGACTTGTAAGGATGTGGTTTGATTTGTTGTGATGGAATCATCACCAAAAAATTATCCTTCCATGGGGTGTGCATTCCACGTATGGAGATCGATCTTCATAATTTGCGAATCCTTTTGTATATATACTTGGTCTAATGCCCAATCATGCATCACTTTGGCTTCCCTCATCAAGGGTCTTTACAACATAATATCAAATGTATCTGGTTGGTGCATAAATTCCATTACAACAAATGCACGATGGTAAAGGAATGAAAAGAACTTAAGCTTGACGTTTTTCAATAATTACATTGGCCGTGAGTATGTTCCATCTACCATCTTAGCAATTAGGTCCACTCTTTTTATCTCCAGTTTTTCCCAATTTTCCCAACACTGCTTTGTGAATAACGCTCACACCCGCACCCCTATGTAGGGTAGCAAGTGCCTGGTACTTGTTATGGTGGATTGGAATTGTGGAATTTGTGTCATTGTCCTCATAATACGTTCCCAATTGGTTGACAGGTATTTGGATGAATCTCGATGCTTCCCTTTCCTTAGGCACTAGGTTTTTCTTAGTCAAAGGTGTCTGGCTTTCCTTGGTAGTGGTTATTGGGTCCATTCATCCTTTTACCCAATCCTTGATAGCTACCCACTATGCCGATGTGTTACGTAGCAATGGTCCAAGCGGAATTTTGATAGTTGTGGACAATACGGCTCATAGACTGCCTATATCTCTCGGTTCTTTGGCAAGTCAAGTCTCCTTTCACATATTTATCTCATACTCAATCTGAGGGAATGAATGGGTCGATAGTTCTTGATCTGCCTCTACAAACATCCTTGCCATTAGATCACTACTACTAGTCCCTTCCTCAAAATCTTCCAAAATTAGAGTTGGCACATGTAATGTCCTTTCTCTTAGCAACCCATTCTAAAGTTTATGCTTAATGCATTAACGCATAAAGCTTATGAAATAATGCATTAATGCATTATGGACTAAGCTTAGTGCAATAATAGATAAGCGTAATGCATGAACACAAAATGAAATCCATTATGCATAAGCTTAATGGTTTCTTCTTAGTAAATGCATAAGTACTAGAGGCAAAAAAAACTTAAGAAATAATCCTCAGCACACCCAAAGGTGCAAAAATAATAAAGAATTCAATCAAGGAGCTTACTTATGCTTTTTAGAAGCTTGTATGTGGTTGATCTCCTTTGGGGAAGATTATTTTAACCTAGCCTAAGAATGCCTTAACATAGCCACCACAAAAAGAAAAAGATAAGTAAAGTTTTTATTTATAAATGACTATTAATACAACTAGTCCAGCTTACAAGAGAGTAAGCAAGAGAGCAAGGAAGTATACAATAGAACAAGCAATACATCTAAGGTAAGTCTCAAGACCTAGCAATTGATGCATTTTCAAAAAAAAGATTAAGGAAAACAAAGAAGATAAGGATATGGTAAATACCGTGATATGGCTTACTTGTGATGCTTGCGGGGAGGAAGACTGTGAATGGAGAAGAGGGTTTGTTGTGACGGGTTTAGGTTTGTGAAGTCTCAAGCCCTAGCAATTAGTGCATTTTCAAAAAAAAAGATAAAGGAAAATAAAGAAGATAAGGATATGGTACATACCTTGATATGGCTTACTTGTGATGCATGTGGTGGGAGGGAGACCGTGAAAGGAGAAGAGTGTTTGTTATGACAAGTTTAGGGTTGTGCAGCAGGAGGTCCGAAAAGGTTTTTCTTGTGAGAAGGGCTTGTGAAGGTGAGAAGAGGGTTTCCTTGTGAAGGTGAGAAGAGGGTTTCCTTGTGAAGGGGAGGGAGGTCTTATAAAGGGATAAGAGGAGAACGATCGTTTGTGAGGCTTGTGAAGGGAGAAGAGGAGAAGGGGTGCTTTTGAGGCTTGTGAAGGGAGAAGAGGAGAAAGGGGCGCTTGTGAGGCTTGTGAGGTGAGAATGGGGTTTCCTTTTGAAGGTGAGGGAGGGCTCATAAATGGATAAGAGGAGAAGAGGATCTTGTGAAGGGAGAAGAGAATAAGGAGCACTTGTGAGGCTTATGAAGGGTGAAGAAGAGAAGGGGCAATTGTGAGGCTTCTGAATGGAGAAGAGGAGAAGGGCTTGTGAGGCTTCTGAATGGAGAAGAGGAGAAGGGCTTGTGAGGGTGAGGGGAATGGCAAGTGTCTATTTTCTCTTTTGAAATTTCTTCTCTCATCCTTTCATCTATTGATTGCATCCTTGTATCTCCCACTCCACTTATCCATGATGGTACTATTTAGAATGCAGAATGTATTCACCTTTTGGCATAATGCTTCATCCAACCTTTGTTTCCTTCCTTTTTCTTGTGTCACATTAGTGATTAGTCGGTCATCCTCCTCATTGCTCCACAATCATGGCATGGAAGGATCTATGCGAGAGATATATTTTGAGATATTCACAAGAGACTCTTGCATCAACCATCCCTCTATTATGCTTGCTTCGACTGGCCTTGAACTTTGTCTCACAAAGTACTTTAAGGTTTTCATGAACCTTTTAAGAAAAAACATTCATCAAACATGAACAACACCACAAAGCGCCATTCCATCAACCAAATGCACCACAAGATGAAATTGTGTACTGAGACTTATTATATGAAAGTTTTCCTTGATCATAAACAATGCCTCAATAAAATTGTGCCAAGCCATTTCAATGGATATAGGATCTATCTCCTTTAAGGATATGTACCTATATACATAGTAATCATGTGTACTAGTTATTATACATAAATTGTAATTGCATGAGAATACCAAATATTAAATATAACTTAAATAGTGAATTGAAGAGAAGATTCATACCTCACCAAGATTACCATTTTGTAAATATCCTCTTGCACCTGATTGTCTCCACAATCAACTATAGAAATTGGAAAAATAAACTATGCATAGAAAAAAATGGAAGTTAGTATATGAGCCTACAAAATTATGTACCATAAAGAGAAAATGAAGAAGCGAATATTTATATACATGTAATATCTTGTGCCAATCATGTTTCTTGAGGCCATATAATTTTACCTCTCCTTTCTTTTTGGTCTTTGTGAAGGCACCCTTCAATGAATGCATCACTCCCATTGGTGTACAAAAAGAGACAATCATATTTTTCACGTTATTATGCTCCTTCTTGGTTAATACTTGTGGTACCTTTGGTAGGACCATGTTTCAATCCTATTTCTAATTTGAGATGATTGAGAGGTAGAGATATAAACTTAAAGTTTAAATATTAAAGCTTAAAGTTATCTAGTTCAATTATGTACCTGAGCACTCCAAGAACTCGAGATAGTCATGCATCGTCCAAAGCAAAACTTCTTTCACCTCTCCCTCATCCCTATTTATTGACCTCGATACATCATGCACTTTGATACCTCACCATAGTGTCTCAAGCTCCTCAATCAAAGGATCAAGTTACACATTCACGTTCACCACCTTATACTTTCCTGTTATAAGGAGAGCAAGCATGATATGACCTTTCTTGATTGCCACCCATGGTGGAAGGAGGTTGTAATTCACCAATACATTAGGCCAAGTAGACCATGATGTATACTTGAAGCCAAATGGGTTAACACCATCCATGCCCAAGCCAAGATGTACATGATGAGACTCATCTTTAAACTCTGGCCATTGATTGTCCACATGTTGCCATGCTGGTGAATCAGCTAACGATCCTCATGATGCCATCGGTTAAGCGATGAGTAGCATGCAATGTCTAAGTTCTATTACCCCCTTACATTTAAACATGTGTTGGATGCGAGGAATGATAGGGAAGTGTCTCAACACCTTTTGGGAAATTTTGTCTCCTTACAAATCATCCCTTTAGTGGCTCTCTCCACATTGTAGACATTGTGTTGCATCTTTATTAACCCTTCTAAATAGCATGCAACCATTGGGACATGCATGTATTTTTGTATAATCCATACCTAGCATAGAGAGCATTTTACGAGACCCATCTCATGATTCTAGTAATAGATTTTGATGGGGAATAATCTTATTGAGAAGCCTAAAACAAAACATAATAAATAATATACTATCAAAATATCTATAAGTAGAGTATATAAAGCATGAGAAATTTTCTATTTAAGAGACTTGTGACACTTGTAGCACTCCATCCAACCATAAGTTGTTTACAAGTTTAATAGCTCTAAGTTTGCTCGTAGTGTAGAGTATGAACATCCCTCATACAAAGGGGTGCTTGCCTCTCTATGCAAGGTCTCCTCCACTTGTGACATTAGATATTTCTCTCTATCATCTATGACCTCCCGTTCAAAAACATCCTTCACCATAAGTTGTTTACAAGTTTAATAGCTCTAAGTTTGCTCGTAGTGTAGAGTATGAACATCCCTCATACAAAAGGGTGCTTGCCTCTCTATGCAAGGTCTCATCCACTTGTGACATTAGATATTTCTCTCTATCATCTATGACCTCCCGTTTCAAAAACATCCTTCACCATGTTTTCCATGATGAGATCTTCTTCCTCCTCATGTGGCAATGATGGAGGCACCTCACTCATTGGTTGGCGAAGATAAGTCTCCACCTTTTGCAATCTACCTGATGTCATTGAATGGTGTGGAATGTTGTGTTGCACTCTCCTATGGTTTTCCTCCATGTCATCATCCGCACTTGGTTGTTGATATGTCAAGCTCAACATGAGCTGAGGAATGACCATTTGACATTTACATCACTAGCGGGTTTGGTAGCTGCAAAACTGATATATCTTTGCTAAAAATTCTACAGCTAGACTACATCAACTAATCCATATCTACCCATTCCTCTTCGTGTGTTCACATTATGGACTGCTTGTATATACTCTATTATGTGTGTTAGTCACTTTATCTTCTTTGTAGACCTCTTTTGTTGTGTGAAGTAGAAGAAGAATTTTCAGTCTCTTATCTTGTGTGTTCTCTTCTAGGGTTTGTGTGAGTGTGTGTGTGCTTGCAAGAGTTCAAACTCTCTTCTCCCCTTAATCTTTTCATGGAATTAGAGCTTGGTTCATGCTAAGGGCTGAGCGACAAGCAAGAGAAGCAGAGGAAGCAGTATGAGGGTAAGAACTTCATCTACTCTTCCCCCTTTGTGTTGGCTACTACACCCTTGTTGGGAGCTCTTCAGGAGCACCGGCAAACAAACTCCGATTGAGGAGATTTCTTTGTGGGAGGAGAGCTACAAGGCAACTATATTGTCCTTTGGACGCCTTTTCTTAGGCCGAAAACGCATTTCAGGCACGTCTCGACCTCCGTTTTTTAGTTCATGGGTGTTCACAGCACCGCGGATAAGTTTTGATTCGCTAGAGAGCTCTATTTTTGGAACTACAAAAAGGGCGATTGGTTGTGCAGACGTGTGTGTAGGAAAGAGATCTCAAAGTTTCTCGTGGGTGTATGTATGCAAATTAAGGTCACTGGGTTGTGACAGTTTGGGTGCAGTCTAGTATCGATGTGCAAAGAATATAACAGTTTGTACAAGTCTAACAAGAGTGCTATTTTTGGTAAATTTGTGTTGTAGAAAAGATGTCGAATGATGGAATAAACCTGTTTAGGGTAGACCTCAGGCGGATTATTTATCAAGCTTTATGTATGAATTTTTGGTATTTTAGGAAGTCGGTTAGTTTTGGGATCTTGGAAGGCAAAGAGTCGTGGGAAGTTTACATAGCTGGAGCGGTTTTGTTTAGTAATACATGAATGGGGTTCTTGGCAGATTTTGGGAGTAGATATAGTGGATCCTGTAATGGCAGCATAGCAGACAGATTTTGGACTTCACTTACTCTATTTCATGTTCATTCTGTATTTTGTGTTTCTTTGAGAGTAGTGTAAGTGCAACTGCGTTGTGTAAACTATGTGTGTCGAATTGTAGTGAATGTTAGGAGTAAGATGAACAGTTTTGGTTTTGTCAGAGTGAGTGTCATGTGTGAAGTGTCAAACCTAAAAGAATGGAGGAATACTGCTCTGTAAAGGCAAAAATAAACACTGGCGATCACGGTGCTTATGAAGGGTGTTCATGGTCGAGTTTGCTTTCTTCTGTAAGGGGGATGAGTGCCAAAAGAAGATGCATAGCAGTAGTAGAAGTAATGGTTGTTGAGGTGGTTATGTTTTCTGGAAAGTCAAGTGCTAGGCGATAGTTCGGGCTGGAGAATTCGCAGCAGCAAGTTCTTTATTAATATTTTACTAGGTGGGCAGTGAGGCAGCGAGGTTTTTAGCAGCATGACCCGAATGTAGAAAGACATGAAGGTGGTGAAGATAGTGGAATGCAGCGTGATAATCCGGAGTATGCATTAGAGCCTGGTGCAGAGGATTTAGCAGAAATAGAGGAGTATGGAGGCATTTTCAATGAGCCAGGAGAAGAAAGGCAATGGGATCCGGTGGTGATAGGAGGCGTTTTGTTACAACATTTGTTTCTAGTAAGGAGGCGATTGGATTTTATTCACTGCAGATTAGGGGGGCTTACCAGCACCACCTCCATCACCAGTATCCTCCTCATCATCTTCTGCAGGGCATTTGGCCCCTAATGCGCTAAGAAATATGGCAGCAGCAGTGGCTAGAGCTGATTTTCACATCAAATTTGAGATCTTTTCAAGGAAATCTAAACAGGACCCTGATTGCCATGTAGCTCAATTTGAGACAAGATGGCAGGCCAGAGGATTTGATGGAGTGTATGACGCGCAAGCCAAGATGCGGCAATTCCAAGCGACACTGGAGGAAAGAGCCATGCAGTGGTTGAGCAATTTCAATGCGGGTTATTTTGGAGATTATTTGGCACTAAAGAATGCATTTTTGAACAGGTTCAGAAAGGAAAAAACTCCGAATGATGTTCTTGCAAAGATTAAAGCAATTAAGTAGAGGAAAATGTTTGTGGAGGATTACACTCAAAAGTTTAATCAGTATCTGAGAAGGCTTGCAAATGCGGAGAGGCCGACAGATGAAATGTTGGCCGGATATTATATGAATGGTTTGCGGCAGGAACTGCAGAATGTAGTAGTAGCAGGTGTGGATGTCGGAGCAGGTATGGATGGTTTGATTGAAACCGCCACAAGAGTAGAGAAGCGCTTTGGAGTAATTAATCCAAGTCCTTCAAAGAGGGGTTCTCGGGAATCTACGAAGAAAAATAAGGGAAGGAAGAAGAAGAGATCTTCAGATGACAGTAGTGATGATGATTCTTATTCAGACAGAGATTCCGATTCTGAATCAGAGACAAGTGGTGATTCAAATTCAGATTCCGATTCAGGTTCGGGTTTAGACAAGGGGGATAAGCAGCGGAAGCATAAGAAGAAGGATAGAGACAAGTCCAAAGGCAGCTTGGTTGAAAAGATGGTGGAGAAAAAGTTGAAAGAAATGGGGGTTAAGCAAGAATCCGAATCAAGTAGCAAGAAGCCTCATTGTGATATCTGTGACATTGATGGTCATAAAACCACTAATTATTGGTACAATCCTAATTTTAGGGAACCAATTTCGGAGCGCATTCAGCAAAGGATTCAGCAAAATTTGCCACAAGCAAGTGTAGTCTTTCCAGATGCTGCAAGACAACAGAGGACATTTAATAATTCGGGTTGGCGTACAACAGCAGTGGAGGCCACCTTTTAATCAAAATAGGTCATACAGAGGAAATTTTAATCAAGGTTACCGACCCCGATATGGCAGTTATTCAAATTTTCGGCCTTGGGGAGGAAATTGGCAGCAACAGCAGGGATGGCAGCAACAGCAGGGATGGCAGCAACCCCCAAATTGGAGTCCGCTAAATTGGCAGCAACCCCCAAATTGGAGTTTGCTAAATTGGCAGCAACAGCAGGGATGGCAGCAAAAACAGGGCAGCAGGGATGGTAGCAACAGCAAGGATGGCAGCAACCCCCAATTGGAGTCCGCTAAATCGGAATCCGCAGGCATGGGATCAGCAGGCACCAAATACTCAGTTACCACAGTTACCTGCACCACCTGCTCAGCAGGGGGAGGCAGAGAAAACACCTCAGAGTAATTTTATTGATGTTGAAGTTGTGGAGGATCAGGTGACAAATCAAGTGTCAACGGAGTGTTCTCCGGAGTGTGATTGTTCGCAATGCAAGTCTAGTGAGCCTGAGGCAATGGCAGTTACACGTTCTAAGGCAAGGCTTAAACCACCATTGGATTGGGAAGCACAGAATGAATTTTGAGATGAGGTAGCGGATGAAGTGGAGCAGTCTGGAAAGGAAGAAATGACATCTGAAAAGAAGCAAAAGCAGTTTAAGATAGTGGGGAATTCAGAATTAGCATCATGGGCATTGTTTGAGGAATTACTGAATACTCCTATGCAGTTTACATTGGATCAGTTGCTTTCATTGGTTCTAATTTTTAGGGACAAACTTTATTCAGTAGCAAGAAAGTCAACCAGTCTTGACAAGTGCATTTAAGGAAAGTGTTGGGACTTATCAGATAAGTCCAAATGATGTGGATTTTACTATCCCAACTGTGAAGCTTAAAATTTTTATAAAAATTATGCATAAAATAATTTCATTCAAAGCATAAAAAGAGGACTTCCTACCATATTCTAGGAATTATCATCCTAGATTAATTGAAAGATCTTCATTGTAATCATAGAGAAATTGATTTTTATATTATGCATAATTGATTTTCATGCATAGAAGTATGCATAAAAGATAATTTTTTTATATTAAAAGTGTTACTTTTATCATTTTTAATTTTCATGCATAGAAGTATGCATAAAGGAAAAAAATTTATATCAAAAGTGTTATTTTTGCCATTTTTATTTCATGCATAGAAGTATGCATAATGGTTAAATTTTTATATCAAAAGTGTTACTTTTACCATTTTTATTTTCATGCATAGAAGTATGCATAATGGTTAAATTTTTATATCAAAAGTGTTACTTTTACCATTTTTATTTTCATGCATAGAAGTATGCATAATGGATAAATTTTCATATCAAAAGTGTTATTTTTACCATTTTTATTTCATGCATAGAAGTATGCATAATGGTTAAATTTTTATATCAAAAGTGTTACTTTTACCATTTTTATTTTCATGCATAGAAGTATGCATAATGGATAAATTTTTATATCAAAAGTGTTATTTTTATCATTTTTATTTTCATGCATAGAAGTATGCATAAAGGATAAATTTTTATATCAAAAGTGTTACTTTTATCATTTTTATTTCATGCATACAAGTATACATAATGGATAAATTTTTATATCAAAAGTGTTACTTTTATCATATTTGAATTTCATGCATAAAGGTATTCATAAAAGTTGATTATTTTATTATAAAAGTGTGTCTTTTATTATATTGAATTTCATGCATAGAGGTATGCATAAAGGTTGATTATTTTATTATAAAAGTGTGACTTTTATCATAATTGAATTTCATGCATAGAGGTATGCATAAAAAGTTGATTATTTTATTGTAAGAGTGTTACTTTTATCATATTGGATTTCATGCATAGAGGTATGCATAAAAGATATTCTTTTTATACTAAAAGTGTGATTTTTCTCATAAATGGATTTTATGCATAACTTAGATGCATAAGAGAAATTCTTTTATTCTAAAAGTGTAATTCCTACTAAATTGAATTTATGCATAAGAAGATGCATAAAAATTTGATTTTTAATTCAAAAGTGTCATTCTCATCTAAATTGAATTTATGCATAGGAAGATGTATAAAAGATTGAATTTTAATTCAAAAGTGTCATTTTCATTTAAAATGAATTTATGCATAGGAAGATGCATAAAAGATTGATTTTACTTCGGAAGTATTAATCTCCTTAAATGGAATTTATGGATAAGTAAATGTGTAAAGAAATCTTATATCAAATATAAGAATTCTCTTGTATTCTATAAATAGATATGAGATGTGATAGGATGTGATAAGAGGTGTATAAGAGGTGATAAGGTGATAAGATGAATTAACATGTGTATGGGATGAGGTAAGAAGTGTATGTGATAGGATAAGATGTATATGGGTTGTGATAGGGCAAGAATGGATGTGATGTAAAAGATTAGATGTGAAGGCATATGGGGTTATATGAATGGGAATGTGGAAATGGATGTATGTATGTGGATGTGTGGATGTGGAGATGGGAGTATGGATGTATGAATGTGAAAATGGATGTATGCATGAAGATGTATATGTATAGATGTGAATATGGATGTATAGATGTGAATATGGATGTATAGATGTGAATGGGAATGTGGATGTGAATGTGGATGTAGATGTGGATGTATGGATGTGAATGGGAATGTGGATGTGGATGTATGTATGTATGTATGTATGTGGATGTATGTATGTATGTGGATGTAGATGTGGATGTATAGATGTGAATGGGAATGTGGATATGGATGTATGTGAATGTGGATGTAGATGTGGATGTATAGATGTGAATGGGAATGTGGATGTGGATGTATGAATGAGGACGTGATAATGGATGTATGCATGTAGATGTGGATATATGGATACGAATGTGGATGTGGATGTATGAATGAGGACGTGATAATGGATGTATGCATGTAAATGTGGATATACGGATGTGAATATGAATGTGGATGTGGATGTGGATGTATGGATGTCGATATGGATGTGTATGTATGAATGTAGATATGGGATATGGATGTATAAATGAGGATGTGAAAATGGAGGTATACATGTAGATATGGATGTATGGATGTGAATGTGGATGTATGGATGTGAATGTGGATATGGATGTGGATGTATGGATGTGGATATGAATGTGTATGTATGAATGTGGATATGGGATGTGGATGTATAAATGAGGATGTGAAAATGGATGTATGTATGTAAATGTGGATGTATGGATGTGAATGTGAATGTGTATGTGAATTAATGTGTCGTCGATATGAGGAAATGGATGAGAATGAGTACACATTGAATGGAATGTGGAATACGTAATGTGGACTAAGGAGGGATAATGTGGAAAGACGAGAGTTCGATTTAGAAACTGTATTTTGTGACTGTTTGTAAATGACTGTTTTATGTCAAGAATGCTGGGACAGCATTTTGACCATCTTGTGGATTAAGGTCATGAAGACCTAACTGTTAAAGTTGCAACTGCTGAGACGGAGAGTCAATGGAGGACGTCTCGCGTAGCAAGGTCGACCGAGGTCTTGACCAGCCTCGGTTCGATTTAAATGGTGAGCTTCCGGTACGGTGGATGAGGGACCAAGGAAGCGGCCTATGAGTGAAGCGCTAGGTCACCTGTGAAGGATCCTAGAGGGTGCTCACCATACGGTGCTCGGGCTCTGGGTCACCCAGGATACCCACGCGTGTGTCGAGGAAGATATTGGAACAAGGAGTAAGAGTTGTTTTGTGAAACCGGGCATGGATCTGGTTGATTGACCTTGCTGGTCTTCAATGGATGAGTCCATGGCTCTTTATATGGATCTGTTGGTTGATATTGCTGATCTTCAACGAGAGTCCATCTTGAATTTTTATAAGTGATTATATTGCCGAGTATTATGGGCTAGGAACTATTGAAAAGGCCCCTGTGTGGACAGGTGGTGAGCGTTCTAGTTGCCAATGATGCCATAGATACTCTGATGAAGGAATGATGGAAAATTATGAATCAACCGGATAAATTGGAAGATTGTGATCAGTGGTACTATGGTTTCATTAAAGGATTGTTTTAAATTTAGCTGATGCTAAGAAAAAGGCAATTTCATATTGGTAAGTGGTGTGGCTAATTTTATGTTTGCATGAACTTCCGGCTAGGGGGCCTTGGAACTCTTTTCCTTGGTACCCGGGACAAAACCTAACCAAATTCCAAATTGGATCCCATCACTACAGTGGTTGGGCGGTTGGCTAACCCATGGGATCAGATGGGGTTAGGCTGGACTGATGGATCCGTAAATCGAGATTTAATTTCTATTATTACGATAGATGAAGTAAATCCCGGATAGAAATTGTTCTATGGATAGGAATCAACGGCTGTGCCTCTTGATGGGGAAAAAAGCGTTGATCCCAATGATCCAAGTGCAAGTTTCTTCCTTGAATTGACTAAGTACCGTTAAAGGTGCAGTCAGATCAGTTGATCTGTAATGATCTTGACTACGTTAGAGTAAAGAGTTATCCTGGTGGAATCGCCCATACTTCCGGGTAAAGGAAGTTTTTCCGGTTTCGGTTTTGGACAAACGGACGGATTAGTCTCTTGTCCGGATATCCGTGGGCGAGGCCCCGAGTGTGAGACCCCTACCCGCGCATGATGTGTTACTTCCGCTGCCAGTATCCTGAATCCGTTGCTCGGTGGGAACAGGGATCTCACAGTTGGTATCAGAGCATTTGGTTAATAAAGTTTAACTGAGAAGACAAATATGTCAAAAATTTATCAAGAAACACAAAAAGGTTGTAATCGTGTGATATAAGTCATACAATTTGATATTCAAACTAAAATTCGTAATTTGGTAATTGGGTCTTCAGATGGAAGTACCACAATTATATAGAATCCCTGACTTGCTTGAGGCCTAGACATGATGGTATTTACCTTATAATTCCAAGGGCCGTGACTACCCGTATATACCGAGAGTATACTGCAGCTCTTTACTGACAATATATACGAGTATATCTAAGACTTGAAATTATAATCGTTAATGCTATCCAGAGGATGATTTCGAATGTGGTTGATATGATTTTTAATTCTGTTTGAGAATTGATGAATTGATTTGGATTCTGATTGAAAAATGATGATCCTTGAAATTTGGTTGAAATGTAATAAGCTGAGCGAAACCTCAATGAGGATGAATGGGACGAGTCCCTGTGATGATATTCATAACTGGAATGATGATAATGATTTCAGCAAATCACTATGAGATTAGTGGATTGTGCTGTCAGATTGCTACTATTAATACTTGACCGTTAGATCAAGTTAAGGGATGACAAATTGAGAACTTTCTTGACTAAAATTCCCGTGGAGGAATGCTAGAAGGAAATTTTTCTGTCTAATGGACCATTATCATGTTAAAGAAATCAATGATATGATCTGAATGAATTGTTGATGAGTTCTAAGGGATATTTATCCCAGTATTCTCTTGGGTTGACCAGAATATAAGGAACCCCAGAATAAAATTGGATCTTAAGAAAAAGAGTTATCCTCTACCTTGCGAGATGAGGACATCTCGCACTTTTTTAAGTGGGTAGAATGTAAGATTCCTCCCCAACCTTCGAGGTATATAGGAGTAAGAATCTCCTTTTTGATCTTATAATTATTCCCTCTCTAAAATAAAAGAAAGATTCTGTTTTTAAAAAAAAAGAAAAAAAGAAAAAAAAAAGAAGATCCTTTTCCTAGAATACTTCTCAGGAGTCCTACCTGTTTTAAGGATTCTGAACAATGAGTTCAGAAGTGAAAATTGGTGTTTTGGATACCACGGTTTTGGTTTTCATTGGAGTACGGCCCAAAAAGAAGTTCTTTATCTCTTGGGGAGTATAAGAAGTTATCCCCCAGATATTGTGAACCTTATCTGAATTCAATGAAAGTAGGTGACTTAGCCTACAAGCTTCTTTTATCTCCTCATCTCGAAGTTCTTAATGCCTTCTATAGAAAAATGTGCCAAACCCAAATCATGGAAAGACGGTAAAACTTCAGTGGCAAGTTACCGTTGGCTTCTAGGTTACGCTAGCTCCTTCCTTTATATAAGTCGTAACTTTTACTTGTCGCTCACAGTAATCTTACTTCCATCGATCTCCCTTCTTCTTAATCTCCTTCATGGCTTGGCAACAGGAATTAGTTTTATCCATGATGATTTCTCACCTTCAAGACGCAAGCGAGTCTGTGAAGAAAGATTTTATAGAACAGTATGAGCGCTCACTTTTCCCTCACTTGGGAACTTCTGTAGCTCAGACCAAATGGCGGACCTATCAAAACATAACTAGGGTAACACCCTGGGGTCAGCAGCACTTTCGTAACAATGTCCGCTTGGCCATGGTTATTGAAGCTTTGGGTTTGGGTCCCCGATACTACTACGTCATGAGATCAAGACATCTTGGGTTTTCTGAGCGGGTCTTCTTACTGGCGTGTTTTCTTCCTCATGAGAAGATATGCCTTTACCCCGTTTTTGGCTTACCTCTCAGAGGTCCTTTTGTTAGATCACCTCATACCACTGAGATAGGTGCGGCAATAACCAGCAGAATCATTCCCATAGATGAGTTACCCTATACTTGCGCAGCTTGTGAGTGCTGCTTTTGTGATCATATGATGGACGGGCTTATGGAAGTGTAAAGAGTTCTTCTATCCTTACTGTATAAGTTTCGAGAATGAATAAAGTTTAAATCTTGTTCTTATTTTAAATCTTGCTCTCTTTAAGACTTTTCTTGGTGGTTAACCTTGATTAAAATTTTTCTCTAAGTCTCATATTCGTGCATCTTGCGAAATTATCCCAGTTTGCGAGATGATGACATCTCGCATTTTTTAAGTAGGGTAGAATGTAAGATTCCTCCCTCAACCCCCTTTTGATGTCTAGTATCTTCCCCTGTAATCAATCCCTCTTCAGAAATATAAAGACCTTGTTTCTAACTGTTTTAACCTAGAGAGAGAAAATATTCTAGAGAGAGAATATTCAGATTATGAATATTTTTGGATAGAAAAATAACTCATCTTATTAAAATAAGTTCCCCTGAAACAGAAATTCAAAAAGAACTTTCCAATGTGCAATTGGAATTAATTGGAACTGGGTATAAAGGACCTTAGCCTAAGGGTCTAGATTTTCAGAAATTTTTGGATTATGGTCCAATTAAGGTTCCTATGGGCCAATAGCATCAATCCATGTGTAGGGAGGAGATAAATCCAATTTGTAAAAGAAGCTATCCAAAAATGAGTAAATGCTCACATAAGATGAAGAGTTGAAAATGTACAAGGTTTATTAGTAAAAAACTATGAGCAATATTAAAATGATTCCATTATGACACATATGTAAGGAAGGGGAGTTCTTTAAAGGAGGTGCATATTTCACATAAGATGAAGAGTTGAAAATGTACAAGGTTTATTAGTAAAAAACTATGAGCAATATTAAAATGATTCCATTATGACACATATGTAAGGAAGGGGAGTTCTTTAAAGGAGGTGCATATTTCACATAAGATGAAGAGTTGAAAATGTACAAGGTTTATTAGTAAAAAACTATGAGCAATATTAAAATGATTCCATTATGACACATATGTAAGGAAGGGGTGTTCTTTAAAGGAGGTGCATATTTCACATGCTTGAATGAGTTTTAAACTCATAAAAATTGAGATATTTCATCTCTCCTCTCTCCTCATTCAAGTCTAGTTCCAAAAAGTTAGCTTAACTGACCTAAAAATGGTCAAATAATGACCAAAATGATTTAGAAAATTCTAGAATCAGTTTGTTTGGTTAGGAGCTCAATTTTTCCTATAAATAGAAGCCTCCCCCTTGTTGAAAAAAATATAGTGTTTATGCATCGTTACTCTACTCCACCTAAGCCAAGAACTGTGAATTCATTTAATAATTCACTAGTTTTTGGAGCTTCCCTCTTTCTTCAATCCCCATTAGTGGCTCCATCAACATACTTAACCAATTGATTGGTTGGGGGCCTCTACCGTGAACAAAGAATCAAGCAATTTGTAAGGTAATTAGTGAATATTGATATTTTCTATAATTTCTCAATGTTTCTCTCTTCTCAACCCCTCTCAAGCTTGAGAAGCTTAATTGGTATGGTTTTTTTTTTGAATGCTATTGAAGTGAATTGAAAATGTTAGTGAAGAGTTACATAATTTAATAAATGCTATTAAAGTTAATTTCCATTTATGTTTAAATTCTAATAGTTTTTATGTAATTTCTCTCTCTCAATCAAGAAATGGTCATACTCATGACCCATTCTCAATCCAAATCAAGCTTTTCATAAAGTTTTTCCTTAACCCAAGATTAAGCTATGCTTGAGGCTAAATTAATGGCTTTTTTCTATGCTTTTAGTTTATGTATATTGATGATTCAATCCATTATGGATGAATGATCCAATTAGAGATCATTTTAATTATTTTCTTAATGATAAGCTTTATCCCTTAGAAAAATTGAGATTTATCAGTCATAGCAGCAGAGCTATGGCAAAATTTTTATAAAAATTATGCATAAAATAATTTCATTCAAAGCATAGAAAGAGGACTTCCTACCATATTCTAGGAATTATCATCCTAGATTAATTGAAAGATATTCATTGTAATCATAGAGAAATTGATTTTTATATTATGCATAATTGATTTTCATGCATAGAAGTATGCATAAAAGATAATATGCATGTCACTCTGCTTCTTTTAGTAATCTGCTTGCACATGTCTAGGCTTACGACAATAAAAATAGCTTTGTGTATCATTATGCTACCTTTTCCAATTACCACAACCTCTTTGAATCCCCCTGCCTCTAAACTGGCCTCTTTCACCTATGTGTTGTTGTTGTAAATCCTAGGACTATTGCTATTGGTGACCATAGTTCTAATTACCTATTTAGCCACCACCTTGGGAACATCCACGACCTCTACCTTGTCCTCTACCTGCACTTGTGTAGAAGGCTTGTTGCTCTAAACTGCTCTATTTTGTGAAGATTGTTTCAGATTTGCACCCAAGTTTTTCTCTTCAATGATCAACATTGATACCAAATATGTGAAGTTGTTCTCTCGAGTCTGAAATAGACATCTTGAATGCCTTGTATTGTGGCCTGAGACCATGTAGACACACTTCCACCTAATCATCATCGTCAGAAACACCAATTAATGCAAGGGATTCCACAATGCCCTTGATCTTCAAAGCATAATCATTCACAAGACATATTTTTATTCTCCACTGTATGAAGCTCATTCTTCAATTGAATCTTTCATGCCTTGGTGTTAGTTTCATACAGCTTCACCAAGGTGTCCCATGCCTCAGGTGACTTGGCATCCCATATATGCCCAATCATGGTGTCCTATTATATACTAATAGAAATCCAATACATGACTTTCCTTGCTCCTTGATTTTAATCCTTAATCTCTTTACATTTGCAACATTTGGATTAATCTTCGTATCTCTAGTGCCTCCTCATGTTCAGCTTCAATGTAGTCCTAGTAACCTTTTCCCATCAAGAAATTTGTCAATCTAAACCTCCAAGCATAGAAGTTTTTCTTCTCAAGCTTATCTGTAACAATCTGGTTTTTCTTCCAAATTCTAGCTTCACAGTTGGGATAGTAAAATCCACATCATTTGGACTGATCTGATAAGTCCCAACACTTTCCTTAAATGCACTTGGTATGTCAAGACTGGTTGACTTTCTTGTTACTAAATAAAGTTTGTCCCTAAAAATTAGAACCAATGAAAGCAACTGATCCAATGTAAACTGCATAGGAGTATTCAGTAATTCCTCAAACAATGTCCCTGATGCTAATTCTGAATTCCCCACTATCTTAAACTGCTTTTGCTTCTTTTCAGATGTCATTTCTTCCTTTCCAGACTGCTCCACTTCATCCGCTACCTCATCTCAAACTTCATTCTGTGCTTCCCAATCCAATGGTGGTTTAAGCCTTGCCGTAGAACGTGTAACTGCCATTGCCTCAGGCTCACTAGACTTGCATTGCGAACAATCACACTCCAGAGAACACTCCGTTGACACTTGATTTGTCACCTGATTCTCCACAACTTCAACGTCAATAAAATTACTTTTCTCTGCCTCCCCCTGCTGAGCAGGTGGTGCAGGTAACTGTGGTAACTGAGTATTTGGTGCCTGCTGATCCCATGCCTGCAGATTCCAATTTAGCGGACTCCAATTTGGGGGTTGCTGCCATCCCTGTTGTTGCTGCCAATTTCCTCCCCAAGGCCGGAAATTTGAATAACCGCCATATCGGGGTCAGTAACCTTGATTAAAATTTCCTCTGTATGACCTATTTTTGATTAAAAGGTGGCCTCCACTGCTGTTGTACGCCAACCCGAATTATTAAATGTCCTCTGTTGTCTTGCAGCATCAGGACAGACTACACTTGCTTGTGGCAAATTTTGCTGAATCCTTTGCTGAATGCGCTCCGAAATTGGTCCCCTAAAATTAGGATTGTACCAACAATTAGTGGTTTTATGACCATCAATGTCACAGATATCACAATGAGGCTTCTTGCTACTTGATTCGGATTCTTGCTTAACCCCCATTTCTTTAACTTTTTCTCCACCATCTTTTCAACCAAGGTGCCTTTGGACTTGTCTCTATCCTTCTTCTTATGCTTCCGCTGCTTATCCCCCTTGTCTAAACCCGAACCTGAATCGGAATCTAAATTTGAATCACCACTTGTCTTTGATTCAGAATCGGAATCTGTGTCTGAATCAGAATCATCATCACTACTGTCATCTGAAGATCTCTTCTTATTCCTTCCCTTCTTTTTCTTCGTAGATTCCCGAGAACCCCTCTTTGAAGGACTTGGATTAATTACTCCAAAGCGCTTCTCTACTCTTGTGGCGGTTTTGATCAAACCATCCATACCTGCTCCGACATCCACACGTGCTAGTACTGCATTCCGCAGTTCCTTCCGCAAACCATTCATATAATATCCAGCCAACATTTCATCTGTCGGCCTCTCCGCATTTGCAAGCCTTCTCAGATACTGATTAAACTTTTGAGTGTAATCCTCCACAAACATTTTCCTCTGCTTAATTGCTTTAATCTTTGCAAGAACATCATTCGGAGTTTTTTCCTTTCTGAACCTGTTCAAAAATGCATTCTTTAGTGCCAAATAATCTCCAAAATAACCCGCATTGAAATTGCTCAACCACTGCATGGCTCTTTCCTCCAAGTGTCGCTTGGAATTGCCGCATCTTGGCTTGCGCGTCATACACTCCATCAAATCCTCTGGCCTGCCATCTTGTCTCAAATTGAGCTTCATGGCAATCAGGGTCCTGTTTAGATTTCCTTGAAAAGGTCCCGAATTTGATGCGAAAATTAGCTCTAGCCGCTCTGCTGCAATATTTCTTAGCGCATTAGGGGCCAAATGCCCTACAGAAGATGATGAGGAGGATACTGGTGATGGAGGTGGTGCTGGTAAGCCCCCCTAATCCGCAGTGAATCAAAATCCAATCGCCTCCTTACTAGAAACAAATGTTGTAACAAAACGCCTCCTATCACCACCAGCGGATCCCATTGCCTTTCTTCTCCTGGCTCATTGAAAATGCCTCCATACTCCTCTATTTCTGCTAAATCCTCTGCACCAGGCTCTAATGCATACTCCGGATTATCACGCTGCATTCCACTATCTTCACCACCTTCATGCCTTTCTGCATTCGGGTCATGCTGCTAAAAACCTCGCTGCCTCACTGCCCACCTAGTAAAATATTAATAAAGAACTTGCTGCTGCGAATTCTCCAGCCCAAACTACCGCCTACTTGACTTCCCAGAAAACATAACCACCTCAACAACCATTACTTCTACTACTGCTGTACATCTTCTTGGCACTCATCCCCCTTACAGAAGAAAGAAAACTCGACCATGAACACCCTTCATAAGCACCGTGATCGCCAGTATTTATTGTTGCCTTTAGAGAGCAGTATTTCTCCATTCTTTTAGGTTTGACACCACAGATGACACTCACTCTGACAAAACCAAATCAGTTCATCTTACATTCACTACAATTCGACACACATAGTTTACACAACGCAGTTGCACTTACACTACTCTCAAAGAAACACAAAATACAGAATGAACATGACATAGAGTAAGTGAAGTCCAAAATCTGTCTGCTATGCTGCCATTACAGGATCCACTATATCCACTCCCAAAATCCGCCAAGAACCCCATTCATGTATTACTAAACAAAACGGCTCCAGCTATGTAAACTTTCCACGACTCTTTGCCTTCCAAGATCCCAAAACTAATCGACTTCCTAAAATACCAAAAATTCATACATAAAGCTTGATAAATATTCTGCCTAATGTCTACCCCAAACAGGTTTGTTCCATCATTCGACATCTTTTCTACAACACAAATTTACCAAAAATAGCACTCTTGTTGGACTTGTACAAACTATTATATTCTTTGCATATCGATACTAGACTGCACCCAAACTGTCACAACCAGTGACCTTAATTTGCATACATACACGAGAAGCTTTGAGATCTCTTTCCTACACACACGTCTGCACAACCAATCACCCTTTTTGTAGTTCCAAAAATAGAGCTCTCTAGCGAATCAAAACTTATCCGCGGTGCTTTGAACACCCATGAACTAAAAAACGGAGGTCGAGATGTGCCCGAAATGCGTTTTCGACCTAAGAAAAGGTGTCCAAAGAACAATATAGTTGCCTTGTAGCTCTCCTCGCACAAAGAAATCTCCTCAATCGGAGTTTGTTTGCCGCCGGTGCTCCTGAAGAACTCCCAACAAGGGTGTAGTAGCCAACACAAAGGGGGAAGAGTAGATGAAGTTCTTACCCTCATACTGCTTCCTCTGCTTCTCTTGCTTGTCGCTCAGCCCTTAGCATGAACCAAGCTCTAATTCCATGAAAAGATTAAGGGGAGAAGAGAGCTTGAACTCTTGCAAGCACACACACACTCACACAAACCCTAGAAGAGAACACACAAGATAAGAGGCTAAAAATTCTTCTTCTACTTCACACAACAAAAGAGGTCTACAAAGAAGATAAAGTGACTAACACACATAATAGAGTATATACAAGCAGTCCATAATGTGAACACACGAAGAGGAATGGGTAGATATGGATTAGTTGATGTAGTCTAGCTGTAGAATTTTTGGCAAAGATATATCAGTTTTGCAGCTACCAAACCCGCTAGTGATGTAAATGTCAAATGGTCATTCCTCAGCTCATGTTGAGCTTGACATTTTAACAACCAAGTGTGGATGATGACATGGAGGAAAACCATAGGAGAGTGCTACACAACATTCCACACCATTCAATGACATCAGGTAGATTGCAAAAGGTGGAAAGGCTTCATAGTGAAAGAATGGATGAGACTTATCTTCGCCAACCAATGAGTGAGGTGCCTCCATCATTGCCACATGAGGAGGAAGAAGATCTCATCATGGAAAACATGGTGAAGGATGTTTTTGAACAGGAGGTCATAGATGATAGAGAGAAATATCTAATGTCACAAGTGGAGGAGACCTTGCATAGAGAGGCAAGCACCCTTTTGTATGAGGGATGTTCATACTCTACACTACGAGCAAACTTAGAGCTATTAAACTTGTAAACAACTTATGGTGAAGGATGTTTTTGAACGGGAGGTCATAGATGATAGAGAGAAATATCTAATGTCACAAGTGGAGGAGACCTTGCATAGAGAGGCAAGCACCCCTTTGTATGAGGGATGTTCATACTCTACACTACGAGCAAACTTAGAGCTATTAAACTTGTAAACAACTTATGGTTGGATAGAGTGCTACAAGTGTCACAAGTCTCTTAAATAGAAAATTTCACATGCTTTATATACTCTCCTTATAGATGTTTTGATAGTATATTATTTATTATGTTTTGTTTTAGGCTTCTCAATAAGATTATTCCCCATCAAAATCTATTACTAGAATCATGAGATGGGTCTCGTAAAATGCTCTCTATGCTAGGTATGGATTATACAAAAATACATGCATGTCCCAATGGTTGCATGCTATTTAGAAGGGTTAATAAAGATGCAACACAATGTCTACAATGTGGAGAGAGCCACTAAAGGGATGATTTGTAAGGAGACAAAATTTCCCAAAAGGTGTTGAGACACTTCCCTATCATTCCTCGCATCCAAAACATGTTTAAATGTAAGGGGGTAACAGAACTTAGACATTGCATGCTACCCATCGCTTAACCGATGGCATCATGAGGATCGTTAGCTGATTCACCAGCATGGCAACATGTGGACAATCAATGGCCAGAGTTTAAAGATGAGCCTCATCACGTACATCTTGGCTTGGGCATGGATGGTGTTAACCCATTTGGCTTCAAGTATACATCATGGTCTACTTGGCCTAATGTATTGGTGAATTACAACCTCCTTCCACCATGGGTGGCAATCAAGAAAGGTCATATCATGCTTGCTCTCCTTATAACAGGAAAGTATAAGGTGGTGAACGTGAATGTGTAACTTGATCCTTTGATTGAGGAGCTTGAGACACTATGGTGAGGTATCAAAGTGCATGATGTCTCGAGGTCAATAAATAGGGATGAGGGAGAGGTGAAAGAAGTTTTGCTTTGGATGACACATGACTATCTCGAGTTCTTGGAGTGCTCAGGTACATAATTGAACTAGATAACTTTAAGCTTTAATATTTAAACTTTAAGTTTATACCTCTACCTCTCAATCATCTCAAATTAGAAATAGGTTTTGACAACCTTCGAACATCATGCATGTCCGATTTGTGTACCATCACTTGTTTTGGACAGAGCCTCTATACTGAAGAAGGTGGTGTATGACAAACATCATCGACTTCTCCCTCCTTCACATCCCAAGTATGTGCCACATCATGTCTCACCACTTGTGATGAGAGGTAGAGATTAGTTTGAGACATGGAGAAGCACAGGAGAAGCACCACTCCCAATCCACCACCCGATGGGATGTCTAGACACTCAATCTTATTTTGACTTCCATATTGGTGTGAGTGGAAGATCAATCATCGCTTTGATCCCATGCATGTCTTCAAGAATGTGGCAAAAAATATTTGGGACCATTTAATTAGTAAAAGAGATACAAATAGTGCAAGGGATGACTTACAAAACATTGGACGCTTTCAAAGTGCATGTCCAATTTTAAGTGAGAGTGGTAACATGGTCCTACCAAAGGTACCACAAGTATTAACCAAGAAGGAGCATAATAACGTGAAAAATATGATTGTCTCTTTTCGTACACCAATGGGAGTGATGCATTCATTGAAGGGTGTCTTCACAAAGACCAAAAAGAAAGGAGAGGTAAAATTATATGGCCTCAAGAAACATGATTGGCACAAGATATTACATGTATATAAATATTCGCTTCTTCATTTTCTCTTTATGGTACATAATTTTGTAGGCTCATATACTAACTTCTATTTTTTTCTATGCATAGTTTATTTTTTCAATTTCTATAGTTGATTGTGGAGACAATCAGGTGCAAGAGGATATTTACAAAATGGTAATCTTGGTGAGGTATGAATCTTCTCTTCAATTCACTATTTAAGTTATATTTAATATTTGGTATTCTCATGCAATTACAATTTATGTATAATAACTAGTACACATGATTACTATGTATATAGGTACATATCCTTAAAGGAGATAGATCCTATATCCATTGAAATGGCTTGGCACAATTTTATTGAGGCATTGTTTATGATCAAGGAAAACTTTCATATAATAAGTCTCAGTACACAATTTCATCTTGTGGTGCATTTGGTTGATGGAGTGGCGCTTTGTGGTGTTGTTCATGTTTGATGAATGTTTTTTCTTAAAAGGTTCATGAAAACCTTAAAGTACTTTGTGAGACAAAGTTCAAGGCCAGTCGAAGCAAGCATAATAGAGGGATGGTTGATGCAAGAGTCTCTTGTGAATATCTCAAAATATATCTCTCGCATAGATCCTTCCATGCCATGATTGTGGAGTAATGAGGAGGATGACCGACTAATCACTAATGTGACACAAGAAAAAGGAAGGAAACAAAGGTTGGATGAAGCATTATGCCAAAAGGTGAATACATTCTGCATTCTAAATAGTACCATCATGGATAAGTGGAGTGGGAGATACAAGGATGCAATCAATAGATGAAAGGATGAGAGAAGAAATTTCAAAAGAGCAAATAGACACTTGCCATTCCCCTCACCCTCACAAGCCCTTCTCCTCTTCTCCATTCAGAAGTCTCACAAGCCCTTGTCGTCTTCTCCATTTAGAAGCCTCACAATTGCCCCTTCTCTTCTTCACCCTTCATAAGCCTCAGAAGTACTCCTTATTCTCTTCTCCCTTCACAAGATCCTCTTCTCCTCTTATCCCTTTATGAGCCCTCCCTCCTTCAAAAGGAAACCCCATTCTCACCTCACAAGCCTCACAAGCGCCCCTTTCTCCTCTTCTCCCTTCACAAGCCTCAAAAGCACCCCTTCTCCTCTTCTCCCTTCACAAGCCTCACAAACGGTCGTTCTCCTCTTATCCCTTTATAAGACCTCCCTCCCCTTCACAAGGAAACCCTCTTCTCACCTTCACAAAAGGAAACCCTCTTCTCACCTTCACAAGACCTTCTCATAAGAAAAACCTTTTCGTACCTCCTGCTGCACAACCCTAAACCTGTCATAACAAACACTCTTCTCCTTTCACGGTCTCCCTCCCACCACAAGTAAATCAACTACAATTCTAATGGGGCAGAGTATGACAACAAGAAGTGGATCTGCGGTGCAATGTTAATGATTATGCAAATCAAGTTGGTGGACACGTACAATTGATTTTCCCTTCACAAGATTACCCATGCACCCATCTTAGAACCTCTACCAAATGTGATCAATATAAAATGGATTCGTATGGAAATATCAATGTCATCAAAAACTGGAGAGAAGAGAATGAGTATGCACGTGGATGTGACCCTCAAGTAAGTTTATTCTTCATCTCTGTCTCATGCTTGGATGGTTATATACCTTGTTTAATGCACTATACTAAATGTCATGCTTTTATTTAATGTTAGTACAAACTATACAATGCAATATGGTCATAGGAAAGGTACTTTCGCACAAAGCGTGTGGATTCTAAAAGAAACACATTTGATTGTGGTGTGATGGCAACTAAAGAGCAAGAAAGTCGAGCTAGTCGACATGATACCAATGTCATAGAGGACAATCTTGAGTATTGTGAAACTATTTAATATATTCTTGAGGTTGGATTTAGAGCATTTAGTCTATTCATCTTTGATGTCAAATGGTTCGAGGTGATATATAGAGGTGCTCAAGAAACCATGAAGAAATATCCAAAATGGTTTCTTTTAAATTGATTCCACCAAGTTTTGGAATGATGAGAAAGATACTTTCATACTACCTCAACACTGTTAAGTTAGTAATCCAACCAGACCGGTAAATCTTAATGTACTATAATAAAAGTGTAACCCCTTTGCTTTGTGATTTTAGGTTTGTTTCATGCCGATTATAAATTGATCCAAAGTGGTGGTATGTTATACAAGTTTCCCCTCATTAAAAACATATCTTTGAAGATCAAGATGTTGAGGCTGAACCTCTGGAGGAGGTGCAATTACTATCGTAAATCAATTCATTAGAAGAAGATAATAAAGAAAATCATTTAGAGAGGAGGCCGATCAAGATCATGAGGAACATCAATCGGAAGAAGACGATGAGTCACCTATCGATCATGACAATGCTTTATTGGATAATGATTCTCATATTGATATGGATCCCCATCTTTTCAATGAGCTTCCATTAGATATAGACATTGACGAGGCAACACATATGGATCTATTACAATATGGGATAGTGATATTGATATGGAACCCCATATTTTCATTGAGATTCAATTAGATATGGACATTGATGAAACAACATAAATGTTTCCTGTTAAAAGTTTTGAACTATCTTTTTTTGTGCTTAAAACATGGTTCTAAGGGTTTTGATGGATGTTTTTTTAAAACTAAAATCATTTTATGTATGTATGTGACATGTATAACTTAAATTTAGCACTCAACAACTCTCTGGAATTTTATGCAACGAGAATAACATCAAAATCTCATTACTACTATCGATGTTAAGAAGTGAAATTAAAATATAGCAGCCAAATTTTACCGCTATTATCGCTACTTTTGCTATGAAATAGAAACAAAATTTCATTGCTATGGTTACTCCTAAAGCAACAAAATATCGCTACTACTGGGAAACACTATTTTGTTGCGAATCAGTGATGTAGTTCTTAAAAGCATAAACATTGCTCCAATGCTGCTAAGAAATGCTACTATGTCCCCAACATGTTGTAGTGCGTGAAGAGGAGAGAAACTAGAGAGAGGGAACCAAGTAGGTGTGCAAGGTGTACATAATTTTAGTACCTGACTATGCACAAAACTATAGCCACATTAATGTCCACATGTATAGCTGCATACTTGGAAAAAATATAGACATTCCAAAGAGCATTCCCGAGAGATTAAATATCCCAATATCACAAAAGGAGAAGTAAAGAATGTGATCCTAGTATCACAAAAAATGAAAAAATGTGATCCCAATATCACAAAAGAAGAAGCACCAAATGTATTTTAATGCAATAAAATATGGAGTAAATCAAGACTAGAAAATTGAGAAATTATTTAATGAATTAGGGTGAGAACTAAAATGTATTGTAATGAAATCAAATATGGACTAAATCAAGACTAGAAAATCAAGAAATTATTTAATGAATTAGGGTGAGCTTGGCCCAACATCTGTTACATCTTCCATCAAATCCATACATGCTAATTGTTCTATCTCTCAAAATCTATATATCCCATTGCAAGATCAACAAAAAGATCTATCCCACTAGCACTCAACATAATCATCATCATCATCATTATGCTCAGATTAAATTTGTTCTTGATTTTCTTGGATAGGGAGACATTCATCTTGATTAGTTGGTGGTATCTTGCATTCTTCATCTTGTACTTGACCCTCCGCATGTTTATTTTGGACTGCCACTTTTTCCATGGTCTCTTCAACATCCCTATCTTAAAAAATACTCTTTGAATGAGAAGAAACTTGTATGACATACCACCATTTCGTGTCACTTATATCCGTGTCGTGAAACACAACCTTGTAAGAAGAAACACATTGAGTGTAAATTAAACATACATAAGGATGATATAATAAAAGCTTATGATTAGAATTTACTTGTTCACAATGGTGAGGTAGCACAAATTTGTTCCTCTCTATTTGCTAATTTTTTTGTGGAATTGATCGCCATAAATTCTTTTGAATGCCATTTCATGGTTTCTTACGTGCCTCCACACACCACATCCTTAAACCACTTCACATCCAATATAAGAATTTAGAATGTCTTGAATCCAACCTTTACGATGTTTTGAATCATGCCACAGTAATCAATCATTGCTCCAATTTCTTGCTCAAAGTTTGCGATAATCCAAAAATCTTGGGTATTTCTCTTTGTATCTATACGTTGACTACGGAAATGCCTTCCCTTCAGACCACATGGCATTGTATACCTTATACTACCACCAACACCAAATGAAGTATATTTATGGTATTGAATAACTATATGATGATATTCTACTTAAATTTAAAAAAGAGAGAAAGTAAAGACACACTTACATGAGACGTGCATTCTCTTGTGTACTTCAACTCTTCTTATGTCACCATCTGTCCATGTTCTTTTGCCTTGTCCATTTCTTTATAAATATAATCAGTAGTACAATCTTTCGGAAGTAATGCAAGTTCTGGAGGAAATGCCAAGCCTCTAGAATCACTAACATTCATCAATTAACTTGAATAGCATTCAAAAGCCATTCCAATTAAGCTTCTCAAGCTTGAGAGGGGTTGAGAAGAGAGAAACATTGAGAAATTATAGAAAATGATCAAAATTCACTAATTACCTTACAATTTGCTTGATTCTTTGTTCACGGTAGAGGCCCCCAACCAATCAATTGGTTAAGTATGTTGATGGAGCCACTAATGGGGATTGAAGAAAGAGGGAAGCTCCAAAAACTAGTGAATTATTAATGAATTCACAGTTCTTGGCTTAGGTGGAGTAGAGTAACGATGCATAAACACTATATTTCTTTCAACAAGGGGAGTCTTCTATTTATAGGAAAAATTGAGCTCCTAACCAAACAATTTGATTCTAGAATTTTCCAAGTCAGTTTGGTCACTTTTTGACCATTTTTAGGTCAGTTAAGCTAACTTTTTGGAACTAGACTTGAATGAGGAGAGAGAAGAGATGAAATATCTCAATTTTTATGAGTTTAAAACTCATTCAAGCATGTGAAATATGCACCTCCTTTAAAGAACTCCCCTTCCTTACATATGTGTCAAAATGGAATCATTATACCCAAAATATCTCATATTTTTAATATTGCTCATAGTTTTTTACTAATAAACCTTGTACATTTTCAACTCTTCATCTTATGTGAAATATGCACCTCCTTTAAAGAACTCCCCTTCCTTACATATGTGTCAAAATGGAATCATTAAACCCAAAATATCTCATATTTTTAATATTGCTCATAGTTTTTTACTAATAAACCTTGTACATTTTCAACTCTTCATCTTATGTGAGCATTTACTCATTTTTGGGTATCTTCTTTTACAAATTGGATTTATCTCCTCCCTACACATGGATTGATGCTATTGGCCCATAGGAACCTTAATTGGACCATAATCCAAAAATTTCTGAAAATCTAGACCCTTAGGCTAAGGTCCTTTATACCCATTTCCAATAAATTCTAATTGCACATTGGAAAGTTCTTTTTGAATTTCTGTTTCAGGGGAACTTGTTTTAATAAGATGAGATTTTAAAATTGAGCCCAAACCTGGGACTCAAACTTAAGATTGAGCCCAAGCCTGGGACTTAAACTTTACGTATGCTCCTCAAGAGACATTATACACACAATTAAGAGAGGCTCAAACTCAAGACTAAAATTGAGTCCAAGCTTGGGACTCAAACTTAATATTGATCCCAAGCCTGCGACTCAAACCTAAGATTGAGCCCAAGCCTGGGACTCAAACTTAAGATTAAGCCCAAGCCTGGGACTCAAACCTGAGATTGACATAGCTTGCACATGAGATTGGGCCTCAAGAGACATTACACACACAATTAAGAGAGGCTGAAACTCAAGACTAAGATTGAGCCCAAGCCCGGGACTTAAACCTAAGATTGACATAGCTTGCACATGAGATTGGGCCTCAAGAGACATTACACACACAATTAAGAGAGGCTGAAACTCAAAACCAAGATTGAGCCCAAGCTCGGGACTCAAACCTAAGATTGACATGGCTTGCAGATGAGATTGGGCCTCAAGAGACACTACAACCACAATTAAGAGAGGCTTAAACTTAAGACTAAGATTGAGCCCAAGCTTTGGCTCAACCTTAAGATTAAGCCCAAACCTGGGACTCAAACTTAAGATTGAGCCCAAGCCTGGGATTTAAGCTTTACGTATGCTCCTCAAGAGACATTACACACACAATTAAGAGAGGCTCAAACTCAAGACTAAAATTGAGTCCAAGCTTGGGACTCAAACTTAATATCGAGCCCAAGCCTGCGACTCAAACCTAAGATTGAGCCCAAGCCTGGGACTCAAACCTAAGATTGAGCCCAAGCCTGGGACTTAAACCTGAGATTGACATAGCTTGCACATGAGATTGGGCCTCAAGAAACATTACACACACAATTAAGAGAGGCTGAAACTCACGACTAAGATTGAGCCCAAGCCGGGGACTCAAACCTAAGATTGACATGGCTTGCAGATGAGATTGGGCCTCAAGAGACACTAAATACACAATTAAGAGAGGCTTAAACTTAAGACTAAGATTGAGTCCAAGCTTGGGACTCAACCTTAAGATTGAGCCCAAACCTGGGACTCAAACTTAAGATTGAGCCCAAGCTTGGGACTTAAACATTACGTATGCTCCACAAGAGACATTACACACACAATTAAGAGAGGCTCAAACTCAAGACTAAAATTGAGTCCAAGCTTGGGACTCAAACTTAATATTGAGCCCAAGCCTGCGACTCAAACCTAAGATTAAGCCTCGGGGGGGTCACTATATGTAAAATATCCCTATCGCGTGTGTTCAAGGCCTATATTTTAAATCCCTTATTTGTGAATTTTTTAATCTATATAATATCCCCTTTTCTTTATGAATCTGTAAATTTTTTTGAAAAAATTTTAAATCACACCCTTATGTAAATATATTTTTGTAAGTTTTATAAATTAAAATTATGCTTCTGTTGAACGCACGTGATATTCACATTTTTTTGTGAGTGACCCCCCCGAGGATTGAGCCCAAGCCTAGGACTCAAACCTAAGATTGAGCCCAAGCCTAGGTCTCAAACCTAAGATTGAGCCCAAGCCTGGGACTTAAACCTAAGATTGACATAGTTTGCACATGAGATTGGGCCTCAAGAGACATTACACACACAATTAAGAGAGGCTGAAACTCAAGACTAAGATTGAGCCCAAGCCCGGGACTTAAACCTAAGATTGACATAGCTTGCACATGAGATTGGGCCTCAAGAGACATTACACACACAATTAAGAGAGGCTGAAACTCAAGACTAAGATTGAGCCCAACCCCACGACTCAAACCTAAGATTGACATGGCTTGCAGATGAGATTGGGCCTCAAGAGACACTACAACCACAATTAAGAGAGGCTTAAACTTAAGACTAAGATTGAGCCCAAACTTGGGACTCAAACTTAAGATTGAGCCCAAGCCTGGGACTTAAACGTCACGTATGCTCCTCAAGAGACATTACACACAACTTTAAGAGAGGCTCAAACTCAAGACTAAAATTGAGTCCAAGCTTGGGACTCAAACTTAATATTGAGCCCAAGCCTGTGACTCAAACCTAAGATTGAGCCCAAGCCTGGGACTCAAACCTAAGATTGAGCCCAAGCCTGGGACTCAAACCTAAGATTGACATAGCTTGCACATGAGATTGGGCCTCAAGAGACATTACACACAAAATTAAGAGAGGCCGAAACTCAAGACTAAGATTGAGCCCAAGCCCGAGACTCAAACCTAAGATTAACATGGCTTGCAGATGAGATTGGGCCTTAAGAGACATTACATACACAATTAAGAGAGGCTTAAACTTAAGACTAAGATTGAGCCCAAGCTTGGGACTCAACCTTAAGATTAAGCCCAAGCCTGGGACTCAAACTTAAGATTGAGTCCAAGCTTGGGACTTAAAAGTTATGTATGCTCCTCAATCTTGACTTTCATGTTGCTTGAAGGGATGTTCACCCCCTGAGATCGAGTCTCAAACATAAGATTGAGGCTCAAATGTAAGATAGAGCCCAAGTTTGAGACTAAAGCTAAAAGGCTTGGTTGGATCACCAACCATATGCTCCCTAACCTTAACTTCCATGTTTCTTGAAGGGATGCTCAAACTTGAGATCGAGCCTCAAACCTAAGACTCAGCCAAAGCACCATGGACTCAAACTTGAGATTGAGCCTCAAACCTAAGATTGAGCCCAAGCTTGGGACTCACACTTTATGGCTTCGTTGGATCACAAACCATATGCTCCCTAACCTTGACTTCCATGTTTCTTGAAGGGATGCTTAAACTTAAGATTGAGCCTCAAACCTAAGACTAAGC
Organism: Cibotium barometz; assembly: GCF_041138505.1. NCBI lineage: Eukaryota > Viridiplantae > Streptophyta > Polypodiopsida > Cyatheales > Cibotiaceae > Cibotium > Cibotium barometz. The sequence continues at coordinate 21,302,083 of NC_141100.1, forward strand.
CGAAGCACCATGGACAACCATTCATATATATATATATATATAGAGAGAGAGAGAGATCTAGATTCATATTAATATACATATCTATATCTATATTCATATTAATATACATATCTATACCTATATATATTAATATGTATAACTATAACTATGTGTGTGTGTGTGTTATATTCTTTTTATAATTTTAATATATACTTTCATGTTTCTTAAATGGAGGCTCAATCTCAGGAGGTTTAAACCTGAGATTGAGCCATAATATAAATGTTACTTTTTTAAATAACTATGATTTTAATCTATATTAATATTCGCAAGCCAGAGTGTAGAATCCGTGTAGCCCCTTCCAGCAGGAGGAAGAGCCTCCCAAACTGTTGCGCAGAGAGAATAGAGAGGCCTCCAGCCCACGGAAGAGACCCCCCACACCCGGCGACAGGAAGGAAAGAAAGCGGCAGGAGGAAGAGCCTCCCAAACTGCTGCGCAGAGAGAATAGAGAGGCCTCCAGCCATGGAAGAGACCCCCCTCACCCGGCGACGCGAAGGAGAGAGAGGTATTTCTGGCATCATGCTCGCATGCAAAACCGTGTACCAAGCCAATAGGAAACCACTAAGCACGTGTTGACACGTGGTCTATGTATCGGATTCTCCCTTTTTTAATAATTCACTTGCCCTTTTTTTGAAAAATATTCGCATATATATCTATTACTATAACTATAAATAAATAAATAAATATATATAACTATAACTATAACTATAATTATAACTATATATATATATACCTATATATATTAATATATATAACTATAATTATGTGTATATGTGTGTTTATGCATGTACTCATGTGCGTATGTATGTATATTTAGAACACCTATATGTGTGTGCACGTACGTGTGTATGTGCATGTGTGTGCATGTGTGTTATAGTGTTATATGTGTGTACGTGTGCATTATAGTGTTATAAGTGTGTTTTTTATATGTATATACATGATGGGTTATGTATATTATATATATGTCAATTCATATGGTTCAAAATTCAATTCATATGAAATTGATTGCACTAAAGGTATTGAATGCATTAAAGATGCAGAATGCTGAAAATGAGAGGCCTTATTTTTTAAAAAAAATCACCTTACCCTTGTACTTCCGCCCTTGTACTACCGCCCTCGCCCTTGCTTACGCTGTCGTTGCTTACGCTTCTTACGCTGATGTTGCTTACATTGCTATTGCTTACGCTGCTTACACCATTGCTTGTGCCGTTGCTTACACTGCCGTTGCTTACGCTTCTTTGCTGCTTACGCTGCTGCTTACACCATTGCTTACGCTGCCTTGCTGCCAGCCTTGCTGCTTACACCATTTCTTACGCTGCCGGCCTTGCTGCTTACACCATTGCTTACGCTGCCCGCCTTGCTTACACAATTGCTTACGCTGCCGGCCTTGCTTACACCATTGCTTATGCTACTGGCCTTGCTTATGCTGCCTTGCCGGCCTTGCTGCTTACGCTGCCTTGCTGCCGACCTTGTAGCTAGAGGAAGCCACACTGAAGTTGTAAGAGGTTGTAAGCCTTGAAGCCACCACTAAATCTCACCTTGAAGCCTCCTTGAAACCACCTTTGAAGCCGCACTTTATATCTCATTATCTAACATACATATAATAACAAATAATATACATAGTGAATGAGAAATTGCTTACCTTTATGTATGCACTATGTTTCTTCTCTTATCTCACTGGTTTTTGTTGCAAATGAAGTAGGTTAGGGGCTTATCAACTTCTCAGCCATTGAAACAATAGCTCTTTGCTGCTTGATTGTGGCGCGCCGGTTTAGGAGGTAAGAGATTTCTCTTAAAATAGAAGAAAAGAAGTGGTGTGTGGCTAAGTAGTTTATTTTTTACCATGCTCACTTTGGTCATGTGTGAATGAGAGAGATAGTTTAAATAGAAGAAAAGAAATGTCCTTGACACACAAAAGTGTAAGACAGGCTCAAACTCAAGTTTGAGCCTCATAAGACTTCCCATCAACTCAAGCATTGGAAGAGAGGCTCAAACTCAAAGAGAGGCTCAAACTTGAGTTTGAGCCTCAAGACACATGGCCTTCACACACACAAGTAGAGGCTCAAACTCAAAGAGAGGCTCAAACTTGAGTTTGAGCCTCAAGACACATGGCCTTGACACACACAAACTTGCTCACTTTGGTCATGTGTGAATGAGAGAGATAGTTTAAATAGAAGAAAAGAAATGTCCTTGACACACACAAGTGTAAGACAGGCTCAAACTCACGTTTGAGCCTCATAAGACTTCCCATCAACTCAAGCATTGGAAGAGAGGCTCAAACTCAAAGAGAGGCTCAAACTCAAGTTTGAGCCTCAAGACACATTGATAGCCTCCAATTTTGACATCAAATAGGCTAAGAAGATGTAGCTTTTCTCAAATAAGAATGATGTTATCCCATGTTTATTTTGTATCCAAGCCTCGACATACACTTGTTGCCGTATGATTTGTACGCATGTCCAACTTTGTAAATGCTTGGCAATTTAGCGGGTCCGCACATCAAAAGCCAAAGCATATAAACTCTCTTTTGTGTTGAAAAGTCAAGCCATAGTCCTTTATACAATGGAAGCCATAGCCTAAGGCCTAAAAGTATGTAATGTTTTTCAAATTTGAATATAGAAAAGAGAAAGAGGGAGGACGTGTGATCTGGGGAGGTGTGGGAAGTTGCAACCAACTTTTCCTTTATAAACCCATGCACGGCTTCTTTTCAACTCCCTTGAATTGGGCACAACTCTCTTTCTTGATTCTTGCTTGTCTGTGTTAATTTTTTCTAGCTATGGAGGGAGAGAGTGAGGATGAAGAAGAGGATGGGATTCTTGCCTTTCTTTTGCATGCCACAGCATAGATTAGGCTTTCTTTTGTGTGCATGGCTATGGTGATCTAGAGAGAGAGAGAGAAAGAGAGAGAGAGAGAGAGAGTGTGTGTGTGTGTGTTTTTGAGAACCTTCTTGCAGCTTTTATGGCTATGGAACACTCCAATGCATATACTTTGCATGCTCGAGCCCGGATTTTTTGCGTATTTTCAGTGCTTGGAAGGAGGGTTTCATTTGGTGCGTTTGCCGGGAGGGGCTAGCCACAAAGTTTGCAGCGAGGGTACAATTGGACAGAGAGAAAATGATCAGTAGTAGCACGCAGTAAGCCAAGGAGAATTATGTGTTGAAGGGAGGATCACCAGGGGTGCAGTGTCAGCAGATGAAGGGTGCCTACATTGCTGATCAGAGAAGGAGAGGGAATGCCCATGATAGAGAGAGAAGGAAGAGCGTGACCAGAGGCGACAATACGAAGAGGATATGAAGAGGTTGTCTATGACTGCTCCCAGCAAGTGTGGAAAGACAGAGACAATAGCGCAAAACGCTTTGCTCAGTGTCAAGGAGGCGTAGAGGGAGAACGAGAGTCGTGAACGATGAAGGAAGAAGCACAGAGCAGATATGCCGAATGGGCAGGCATTTTCTTCTCACAGCATTGCTGCACGTTACAGGCGGGCCAAATTCACTTTCTTTCTTTAATTAGCATTAAATGAACTCCTATGAAGAGCCAGTTCACACACACAACTATAATTTGTTCTAAACAGGGGGCAGCGTGTTTTTGGCGCAGCAAGGGTATGTAGATGCGGGTGGCAGATTTTCATGCAGATTTTGAGTGAGGGAGAGCTATGAAATTATGATCTTTTGATGGGGGTTATTTTGGTGTTTGAAGTTAGGAGTTATTATTATTTCCATAGGATGTTTGTGGGTTTTTTGTGGGGGATGTGTTGATGATTTTTCACCTCATTCCATGTTTGATTGAGTATGGAGTAAGTGTGGGAGAGTAAGTTAGGAGTTTGAAGAGGTGTGATGAAGTTTGTGGAGTTTTTGGAGGAGTGATTTAGTATGTGAAAAGGGAGAAACTTCATTGATATTTTGTTCGCGGGAGCTCACAAGCTAAGTGTGGGAGGAATGATAGCCTCCAATTTTGACATCAAATAGGTTAAGAAGATGCAGCTTTTCTCAAATGTCCAACTTTGTAAATGCTTGGTAATTTAGCGGGTCCGCACATCAAAAGCCAAAGCATATAAACTCTCTTTTGTGTTGAAAAGTCAAGCCACAGTCCTTGTATACAATGGAAGCCATAGCCTAAGGTCTAAAAGTATGTAATGTTTTTCAAATTTGAATATAGAAAAGAGAAAGAGGGAGGATGTGTGATCTGGGGAGGTGTGGGAAGTTGCAACCAACTTTTCCTTTATCAACCCATGCACAGCTTCTTTTCAACTCTCTTGAATTGGGCACAACTCTCTTTCTTGATTCTTGCTTGTCTGTGTTAATTTTTTCTGGCTATGGAGGGAGAGAGTGCGGATGAAGAAGAGGATGGGATTCTTGCCTTTCTTTTGCATGCCACAACATAGATTAGGCTTTCTTTTGTGTGCATGGCTATGGTGATCTAGAGAGAGAGAGAAAGAGAGAGAGAGAGAGAGAGTGTGTGTGTGTGTTTTTGAGAACCTTCTTGCAGCTTTTATGGCTATGGAGCACTCCAATGCATATACTTTACATGCTCGAGCCCGGATTTTTTGCGTATTTTCAGTGCTTGGAAGGAGGGTTTCACACATGGCCTTGACACACACAAGTAGAGAAATCGTGAAATAGAAGAAAAGAAGTGGTGTGTGGCTAAGTAGTTTATTTTTTACCATGCTCACTTTGGTCATGTGTGAATGAGAGAGATAGTTTAAATAGAAGAAAAGAAATGTCCTTGACACACACAAGTAGAGGCTCAAACTTGAGTTTGAGCCTCAAGACACATGGCCTTGACACACACAAACGTGCTCACTTTGGTCATGTGTGAATGAGAGTGATAGTTAGAAGAAAAGAAATGTCCTTGACACACACAAGTGTAAGACAGGCTCAAACTCAAGTTTGAGCCTCATAAGACTTCCCATCAACTCAAGCATTGGAAGAGAGGCTCAAACTCAAAGAGAGGCTCAAACTTGAGTTTGAGCCTCAAGACACATGGCCTTGACACACCCAAGTAGAGAAATCTTGAAATAGAAGAAAAGAAGTGGTGTGTGGCTAAGTAGTTTATTTTTTACCATGCTCACGTTGGTCATGTGTGAATGAGAGAGATAGTTTAAATAGAAGAAAAGAAATGGCCTTGACACACACAAGTAGAGTCTCAAACTTAAAGAGAGGCTCAAACTTGAGTTTGAGCCTCAAGACACATGGCCTTGACACACACAAACTTGCTCACTTTGGTCATGTGTGAATGAGAGAGATAGTTTAAATAGAAGAAAAGAAATGTCCTTGACACACACAAGTGTAAGACAGGCTCAAACTCAAGTTTGAGTCTCATAAGACTTCCCATCAACTCAAGCATTGGAAGAGAGGCTCAAACTCAAAGAGAGGCTCAAACTCAAGTTTGAGCCTCAAGACACATGGCCTTGACACACACAAGTAGAGAAATCTTGAAATAGAAGAAAAGAAGTGGTGTGGTGTGAGGTGAAAAAAAGAAAGAAAGAACCTGCCTCTATAGCTCTTCCACCTCCCAAACTTGGAAAAACTACCACGAACGGGGCACCACCAGCCACCGGCTGGAACACTCTCTCAACATTCGCCACCCACCCACACCATAAGACAGCTCAGAACCACGAAGGACAGATGATTATTCAACAGAACACACAGCACCATACACACTGTATAAACACAGCAAATACACCAAAGACCAGGACTCTGGCCAGGATTTACTGCCAAGGGAATACACCCTTGCGTCTGACGACCAAGCCTCCGTTTCCCGGTACCTGTAATCTCCAGAGGGCGCCCACACCAGCAACCCTTCTTCACTTCCTCTGTAGCCTGGCTACTCTCTGTCTGCTGCTGCTACCTGCCAATTGTCGTAGGCGAGCCCCACTGTCTCCAGCCCACACATCAGCACCACTTCTGCATCCCCAACACACACAAAAACCCAAGGCTCCCTCTCTGGTCAGCATCCACATACTGCCTGCAATCACCGCCCACACAAGACCAGCTACTCTCACCAGAAGGCGCCCACACCAGCTAACCTTCACTCAGCAGCTCCCACTCTCTGTATGTCGTGACCAGCAGTCTCACCAACCCCAGAGCTTCGCACAATCCTCAACACCACAACCCACTGCTCACCGCAGCATCCCAGATACCTAGCCCAAGCCACATCTCATGTACCCTTCCTCACAGCAGCCCTCTCTGCTGCTCCAATCAGATGCCCACACTAGACATCACCCAAGAGACCTGCAGCCTCTTCTCTAGAGTCATCAACCCTTTTATATCCAACACACAAGGCCCATACCAGCCTTTACTTCTGCATCCATCAACCAAGTGGCCTTCACACCTTTCTTTGCAGTCTAAACTGGACACCTTCTCTTTCGTTAACAACCAGTCGCCCACACCAGCAACTAGCCCTTCCTAATACTCAAATCACAAGGCGGCTGCTTTCCAGCCCGTGTGTTTTCTGGCGCCCCAGCAACAGCACCTCTCAGGCGACTTCTCAGCCCACACGACTTTGTATTGCAGTTTCGCCAGCCCCTACACTCGGCTCTCCTTCGAAGTGGTCACCTTTCTGGCCTTCTCTTAACAGCTACAGCAGCGTTGCCCAGTATGCATCACCAGTACGCATCAGAGCCTCGACCAACTGCACTCCTCTTCACACGGCGGTCACACAACTGTGCTCCTGATCATCATCGTAGCCTCCCAGCCGTCAGCAGCACACACCCGTGAACCCTCTAGTCGACCTCAACAGGCTCTGTCCTGCGCCTGGCACTAGCTGCAGCAGCGTTCCAAAGGCGACGACGTCCACTCTAGCTGGCGTCTCTTTCCGCAAAGGCGATGTCCCCCTTCTCACTACTGCACCCGGTTCGCTTCAAAAAACGGCCGCCGCCTCCTTCTTTCACGCCCTCCAGCTCCTTCGCCTGGCAACCACACTTTCTTCCTCTCCTCTTCGACCACCTTCGAGAGCTTCTTTTTTTCCTTCGCTGGCGACTTCTTCGACTCCTTCATACTGGCCGCCACCTTACTGCTCCATGTGGCCTTCTAAATTTGCCATTTGAATATATATTTTTATTTTATTTTTGATTAAAGCCCCCAAGCCACAAGTAATGGCCACCCTCAAATAATAAAAGAGCCCCTTCTCCTTGCACTTCTGATCATCACGCCGCGCCAGTGACTTTCCAAAAAATGTGAGAGTTGCCTGCATCCTCGTCATCAACATCATTATCATACTAAATCTGTCAATTCTCCAGTCGATACCCAGCTTTTAGCAACCATCAGCACACTACACAATTGCCATAAAACTCCCGGATCACCAGCATTTTCTCCGGAACAAACACGTGCAAATACCAGCTTACAACCAAACCACTCGGCCTGTACACTTGCCAGGGCATTCAGGGCAAAATTTATTTGCAAACCACACGCACCATATGTACACTGACCAAAAAACCCTTTCAGATTTTAGCCTGACATACTTTGCCCAACCCCTAGCCTGCTGAATCATTTATGATCAGCAGAAAGCATATAACCATGTTTTCCTCCGATGACCACGTTTTCCTCCGTCAATTCTCTGAGCATCATACAGTGTAACTAGCACATCTCTGTTCCAGGTGATCCAAGAAACTCTGTCATCCTCCCCAGGCATAATCTTCCATCCCACATCCCACAACACAACACCAGAGCCTCTGGAAACAAAGCTCCTGATATACACACCATCCTGCCTCATTTCAACTCCAAAATCCCTGATATGATCAGCATCAATATCGGAGAACCAGTGCAGCAACTCCTGCTGAGGGTAAAAATTGATGAAAACTTCATCAAGAAAAACCTGTTGTGCCATAACACTTTCCTGTCCACCATCAGCATAAGCATCTTCACCATCAAAACCAGCCACCACAGGCAAAACAAACTCCCTTTCAACAGGCACCATTGCCAAAGCATCCATCTCAGTTCCTGTATGCTCATCTTCATCAAGGTCACCAAGAGATTCATTCATTACAGCATCCCTCTCATCTATAGTAGCAGCATCATTCAAAGCCTTCTTCTGCTTCTCTTTCTTCATAGCCTCAATTCTGATCATGGCTTTTTTAACATTCATGCACATCTCGTCATCCATCTCCAACTCAGGCTCATCATCCTGTAGACTATCTATTTCCCACTCATCCCACACAGGTTCATTATCCAAAGATTTAAAAGCAAGCTCTTTCACATCACAGGCATACCTTTGTTCAGAATTCACTTGTACCTCCTCGCATTCCTCATGTATGGCTTCTTCCTGTTCAGCAATCTCATCAGCAACAAGCACTTCTTCATCAATAACCAGGGCATCCATCTCTGCATCCTCCTCACTCGTCGATGAAGTATCCTCTGTTCCCTCACTAGTAGTGGTACTGGTCGTGTCATCACTCGAATCAGCTTCACTCTCCTCTTCATCAGGAACAGGCTTCTGGTTATCCATATTAAACTGCTTCTTATCACCTCTCCTGTCATACAGAGTAATAACCCCTTTCCTCCAATCCTGAACAGCCTTCACTGCTCTCAGCCATGGTCTTCCCAGAATAATGGGGAATGCACCCATTCCTGCAGGCATAACATGACAATCCACAAGCACCTTCACATCAAAAGCTTCCAATTCCAATTCCTTAACCATACCTAAGCATTTGACTTTTTGATGATTAGCCAGCCGAATTCGAAATCCAGATGCTTCAGTAAAATCAAGACCAAGCCTCTCCACAGCTGCCAATGTGATCACACAAATCTGTGCTCCACCATCTATGTATACCTCTCCTAGATTCTTCCCTTTATACCACACATTCACCACAGGACATATGTCAGGTAACTCCTGGACAGATAGAACAGTCACTATTCCTTTAGCAGGCTCCTTCTCTTTCGGATTCACAAGTCTCTTCCACTGACGCTTCAAATTAGGAGCTAACTCTATCAATTGCCCAAAAGTAATGTTAGCCTTCCTTTCAGCCATGTCTTCCTGCAAACTGTAGCTATCCTGCCCACCCCCTAGTGGAAAATCAGTTACCTGAAACTTCCTACGAGGCTTCCTCTTCTGCTTGACTTTCACATCTTCTCCTTCCTTCACTTTTCCTTTCTTCTTGCTGGGTCCTGCAGCATCCTTGCTTTCCCTTTCCTGTGGCATCCGTTTCCCCAAAGGCATCACATCAGCTTCTGCCTCCTTCGTCTTCTCAAGGGTGACCACATCTATCACCTTAGTTTTTCCCTTCTCCTCAGTTGTAATTCCACTCGGACCTGCTTGATCCCTGATATCAATACCATAATCATTCGACCTATCCGGTAACTGTGAAGGTAGTGGGTACATGTCACCACCCATACGCTGAGGTTTATCACAATTTGTACTCAGATGACCAAGCTCACCACAGTTCCAACATGTAGGAATGAAATGACGGCCCCTACCTCGACCACGTCCATACCCTGCTTGTCCATCTCCCCCTTCAGGAAAATTACCTCGGCCTCTACCACGTCCACCACCTGCACTTCCCATTAAATTCAAGCTCAAATTCTTCATAAGATCAACCATCTGCTTCATATCCTGCCGCAATCCCTCATCAGAACCTGCAGGAACCATAGGTACTCCCTGACTAGCTTGAGGCATTCTCTGCATAGCTTGACCTTCAGTGGGCTTCATCCTCTCAATCACAGTATTCATGGGTGTAGCCTCCACTCTCCGAATCTCTGGCTGTGCTACAACTCGAATCATCCCCAGCTGATTCATTCGCTGCAGTTTCCAATCTTTTGACTTAGCAATCTCTACCGCATCCTCAAAAGACCTGGGCTTCTTCAATTCCACTTTCCAGCGAATACTCCTCTTAAGTCCAGCTACAAACTTATTCTTCTTCATCATATCAGGCGGCACCTGATCTTCTCCCAAAGCCCTGCATAGAGTCTCCCATAGCAAAGAAAATTTCTTCATATAATCATCTATTGATTCAAACTCACCTTGTGTCAGAGCTTGCACCTCATGCCAAACCTTGTCGGGGTCTTCCACCTTCTTGAACCTGTTGCTGAGTGCTGTCTTCAGTCCATCCTCAGTCATCTCAATGCGTGGAACAGCATCCCTCAACGACTCCTCATAAGCCCTGTACCAGGTCCTTGCATCCCCCTTCAAACAGATGCTCAGCAGCCGCAACACCTGTACCTGCTCACTGATATGGTTGCTTATACATGCAACCTCCATCCTTTCTAAGAAATCTGCCACATCCTCATTCGGATCACCATAAAACTCTGGGTAAGACATCATCTTAACCCCCAAACTTCAGTTCAATCCCAAGCAAAAAACCCAAAAACACCTTCCTTCAATCTCTCACTCTGGGGCATACACCCTCGTAAGAGAAATCCCTGAGCAAATCCTCAGTCAACTGAGCCACTCCTCAGTCACACAATGCCTGAGCAACTCCTCAGTGGCACAAACTTTGAGAAACTCCTCAGTGGGGGCACCAGAAGGATGTGAGGTGAAAAAAAGAAAGAAAGAACCTGCCTCTATAGCTCTTCCACCTCCCAAACTTGGAAAAACTACCACGAACGGGGCACCACCAGCCACCGGCTGGAACACTCTCTCAACATTCGCCACCCACCCACACCATAAGACAGCTCAGAACCACGAAGGACAGATGATTATTCAACAGAACACACAGCACCATACACACTGTATAAACACAGCAAATACACCAAAGACCAGGACTCTGGCCAGGATTTACTGCCAAGGGAATACACCCTTGCGTCTGACGACCAAGCCTCCGTTTCCCGGTACCTGTAATCTCCAGAGGGTGCCCACACCAGCAACCCTTCTTCACTTCCTCTGTAGCCTGGCTACTCTCTGTCTGCTGCTGCTACCTGCCAATTGTCATAGGCGAGCCCCACTGTCTCCAGCCCACACATCAGCACCACTTCTGCATCCCCAACACACACAAAAACCCAAGGCTCCCTCTCTGGTCAGCATCCACATACTGCCTGCAATCACCGCCCACACAAGACCAGCTACTCTCACCAGAAGGCGCCCACACCAGCTAACCTTCACTCAGCAGCTCCCACTCTCTGTATGTCATGACCAGCAGTCTCACCAACCCCAGAGCTTCGCACAATCCTCAACACCACAACCCACTGCTCACCGCAGCATCCCAGATACCTAGCCCAAGCCACATCTCATGTACCCTTCCTCACAGCAGCCCTCTCTGCTGCTCCAATCAGATGCCCACACTAGACATCACCCAAGAGACCTGCAGCCTCTTCTCTAGAGTCATCAACCCTTTTATATCCAACACACAAGGCCCATACCAGCCTTTACTTCTGCATCCATCAACCAAGTGGCCTTCACACCTTTCTTTGCAGTCTAAACTGGACACCTTCTCTTTCGTTAACAACCAGTCGCCCACACCAGCAACTAGCCCTTCCTAATACTCAAATCACAAGGCGGCTGCTTTCCAGCCCGTGTGTTTTCTGGCGCCCCAGCAACAGCACCGCTCAGGCGACTTCTCAGCCCACACGACTTTGTATTGCAGTTTCGCCAGCCCCTACACTCGGCTCTCCTTCGAAGTGGTCACCTTTCTGGCCTTCTCTTAACAGCTACAGCAGCGTTGCCCAGTATGCATCACCAGTACGCATCAGAGCCTCGACCAACTGCACTCCTCTTCACACGGCGGTCACACAACTGTGCTCCTGATCATCATCGTAGCCTCCCAGCCGTCAGCAGCACACACCCGTGAACCCTCTAGTCGACCTCAACAGGCTCTGTCCTGCGCCTGGCACTAGCTGCAGCAGCGTTCCAAAGGCGATGACGTTCACTCTAGCTGGCGTCTCTTTCCGCAAAGGCGATGTCCCCCTTCTCACTACTGCACCCGGTTCGCTTCAAAAAACGGCCGCCGCCTCCTTCTTTCACGCCCTCCAGCTCCTTCGCCTGGCAACCACACTTTCTTCCTCTCCTCTTCGACCACCTTCGAGAGCTTCTTTTTTTCCTTCGCTGGCGACTTCTTCGACTCCTTCATACTGGCCGCCACCTTACTGCTCCATGTGGCCTTCTAAATTTGCCATTTGAATATATATTTTTATTTTATTTTTGATTAAAGCCCCCAAGCCACAAGTAATGGCCACCCTCAAATAATAAAAGAGCCCCTTCTCCTTGCACTTCTGATCATCACGCCGCGCCAGTGACTTTCCAAAAAATGTGAGAGTTGCCTGCATCCTCGTCATCAACATCATTATCATACTAAATCCGTCAATTCTCCAGTCGATACCCAGCTTTTAGCAACCATCAGCACACTACACAATTGCCATAAAACTCCCGGATCACCAGCATTTTCTCCGGAACAAACACGTGCAAATACCAGCTTACAACCAAACCACTCGGCCTGTACACTTGCTAGGGCATTCAGGGCAAAATTTATTTGCAAACCACACGCACCATATGTACACTGACCAAAAAACCCTTTCAGATTTTAGCCTGACATGTGGCTAAGTAGTTTATTTTTTACCATGCTCACTTTGGTCATGTGTGAATGAGAGAGATAGTTTAAATAGAAGAAAAGAAATGTCCTTGACACACACAAGTAGAGGCTCAAACTCAAAGAGAGGCTCAAACTTGAGTTTGAGCCTCAAGACACATGGCCTTGACACACACAAACTGGCTTACTTTGGTCATGTGTGAATGAGAGAGATAGTTTAAATAGAAGAAAAGAAATGTCCTTGACACACACAAGTGTAAGACAGGCTCAAACTCAAGTTTGAGCCTTGTATGCAGGTTATACCGCAACCACATTGTGGGAACATACCTTAGCATAAGTGGAGATCTCAAGGGGCATGCACGAGTGGCTATTCGGGGATATGAATAGGTGTGCACAATAGCTATAAAAGAATACCCTCTCTCATGTATTAATCAGCGAGCGCTCATTCTCTTAATACAATTATGTCTTGGGATGTGTGGATAACTGTCATCTCTCTCGCGTGTTTGCTATCTCTTACAATCTCTGTGTAATATCATCTTTATATTTGTGTGTGAGCATAGTCTCATAGAGGGTTCTTGCCCCTCTACACTTGGCGACCACGATCAATCGAATTCCCCTCTTGGAGAAGATGGCTGGCGGAGCACATGGGTACCCAGCAAGCCATGAGCATACTGTGGTTTTCTTGGCATTCCAGCTGGGAGGCCACAAGGGTGTACGGATCTCTGTTGGAGCCATTGATCAGATCCTGCATGTGAAGAATCTCTCCACAAAGCTTGACCGCAAGTCCAACGAGAGCGAAATGTCAGGATTAACAAGGCGGAACACTATTGCGGGGCGTTACCGAGTCTGGAGTGGCCACGGAGCAGCAAAAATCGGAGCAGCAGTTTGACGCCGCAGATTGCATGGGTTCCGGCTGTGATTTGCGATTGTTGCAAATTGCGGTAATGGTGCTGGTGGTGCCGTTATGCGATGCTGTGACACTAGCATTGACGGGAGCGGACTGCGGTTCTTCAGAATCTAACCACACAAGAACAAGACATCTGAGTGACTTTAAAGACATGGAGGAAGTGGGAAAGAAACTGAAAACATATCGTGTCCTTAAAGAAGCAATTGTAGGATTCTACTATGACCTTACAATAATGCAAAAAAATTGGGATGAAATTCGCCAGACATACCAAATAGGAGACAAGGAGTATGATAAATTGTGCTCTTGGTCTATGGACTGGGTCAAAGACAGGCTCAATCGTACAAAAGTCACCCCATCCCTACCTAAGGCAGTGATATCTTACTTGCATTACTTATATAGAAAAGCAACTAGTCACATTCCTGAAGAACAAGCACTTCCATGGAGCATCACAACAATTGGCATGGACATGGAGAAGATCAGAGAGATGATTAGAAATGTGCTTCCTATTCCATTTGGTCTAGCGGTATTGGATGTCCACCTTCGAAATAAGGCCTCCCCTTTTTGGACTATGGATTCTTTCAAAGTTTTGATTAAAGGGTTGAATGACCTTAATGCAGAACTAGAATATGTGCTTGTTGTGTTCATAAACTTTGCACACATTGGTACCCTTTTGGAAGCTGTGGACAAAGTGGTCTCAAATTTCCATTATGAAATAGGAAGCTATGACTCAGGAGACTCCAAAAGTTGGACAAGTGGGACCCTTGGAGTTGCAGTTTTGGTTCTTTTCATAAGTAAGGTGGACACATTTGAAAGCATTGATCCGTAACCAAGCTCAAAAAGTGCACATTTCATGGAGTCCATCCTCAAGCCAACAAAAGGATAAGAATGTTAAATTAAGTTGTGATATCAAAGATCATGAGTTTATTCAATCTCTCATCATGGGACTTTGCACAGAGCATAAACATGTCATTGATGTATTGACTGGAGGGGTTGTGCTTGTGGAATGCCTCCTTATAAAAAGAAAATGTATTGCAATGACTATGGATGATGCCGAGGCAGGATCATTGGAGGTGACATGCTCCAATTTGGTAGAGCAAGATGCATCTCTAACCGAGTGGTGTGCAAAAGTTGAAATAATTGAAGAGAAAATAGAGGCTCCCGACCTTAATGAGGCAGACATTGCAGATATAGATGCATTAGGGGATGATGATTTACTGTATGATCAACAAAAAGAAGATGGGAATGAGAATGATAATGAATTTCAAGAAGATGAAGGAGAGTCATCACAAAGAGTAGGTGCTACAACAAAAGGCAGAGGTAGGCATATATGCATATTTAATAATTTTTTGCATTTAAATTGGTATCCAAGTTAATGTTTCTTGTGTTGTTTTGAAGATGGAAATCAAGAAATGAATCATATAGAGTTATCTTTCCAAGATAAGGAGCAAGTATATGGTATCCAAGTTAATTAGTATCTATGTTAAGGTCATGCATTTAAATTTGTATCCAAGTTAATGTTTATTGTCTTGTTTTATAGATGGAGATCAAGAAATGAATCATATAGAGCTAGCTTCCCAAGCTAAGGAGCAACTAGATGAAGGAAGCCATGATTTCCAAGAAGATAAGGAAGGTGATGCTATTACATCAACACTAAAAGGTATTGAGCATGCCATACAATGGATCTCCATGAATGAAAGCACTAGCAATACTTTTTTAGATAAAAAACTAAATTAGGAGCCTAAAAACATGATATTTAGATCTCATGTATTTTAGTGTGATGAAGTTATCTTTTAAAACTCATTCAAGCTTGTATATCTTTTAAGAGTTGTCATTTTTTGATCAAAGTATAAGGGATTCATATTGCAATCAAGTTCATTATTTTGTGTTCTCATAATCAATATTAAAATTGGTGAGGCTTGAACTCAAGGAACTCAAGCCTATGAACAAAAAGATGTGAGAGAGAGAAAAAAACTATGAACAATTACATGGAGAGAGAAAAAAACTATGAACAAAAAGATGTGCAAGGTGTGCTTATTGTTCCTTTTTTCATCAATTTCAAGACATACTATAAAAAATAATTAATGGGATCTCGTGAAAAAATATTTGTAGATGGACCAAGTCATGTGTTGGTAGAGGCTGAAGTTGTTTGTGATCAAGCGAATGGTGGAGGACAACCACAAGAACAAGGTTCATATTGGAGAACTACTTTGTGAAGTTGGGCAATGCAGACCATTAGGAAGCTTATATTCTCTTGAGAGAGCTGGAGACAAACTACTATTTGAATCATCTATGACAAATATAGAGATGCAATCCACATTAGGAAACATAGTGATTGATGATTATGGATGTATGAAAGCAAAAAATGATAGTTAAATGATGTGGATCCTAAAATGAACATGATTATTTCATGTAAAGCTAGAGGTTTTAACTTTGAACAATATTTTCCTTTTTTATGCATATATGACAAATATTAAGTCTTGATTAATGTATGAAATATTAAGTCTTGATTAATGTATGAAATATTAAGTCTTGATTAATATTAAGTCTTGATTAATGTATGAAATATTAAGTCTTGATTAATGTACGAAATATTAAGTCTTGATTAATATTTTCCTTTTTTATGCATATATGACAAATATTAAGTCTTGATTAATGTATGAAATAATCTTTGTGTCTCATTCATTAATGTGTCTATTGTCTATTGATTAAGTGTATGAAAAAATCTTAATCTCTATGTCTCATCCTTAATGTGTCTATTCTCTATATTGAATAAGTGTAGGACAAGTAATGTCTCATCCTTAATGTGTCTATTCTCTATATTGAATAAGTGTAGGACAATTAATGTGCATTTTGAACCTAAAAATGTTCATTGACTTTTCAAAAGTTGTTATATTGCACAAGAAATTGATTAGATTGAATGTATAAATATTATCTTTTTCTTTTTAGAAAATGTTCTATAAACAACCTTGTGATAACTTGGTCTTGTACTAATTGGTTATATTTTAGAGATACCATATCATTCTTATTTTTCAATGATGGGATAAGGCTCAAACTTATGTTTGAGCATATCTCTTTGATTCAATAATTTAGATCAAGGTCATGGTTATTTTTTATAGATGTCGTAATTGTTCTTGTTTTACATCGGGCTTAAACTTAAGTTTGAGTATATCTCTTGAGTTGAATAATTTAGATCAAGTAATCGAGAGGCTCAAACTTAAGTTTGAGTATATCTCTTGGGTTGAATAATGTAGATCAAGTTTCTAGTGGAACATAAACTATTTTGTTAATATATCAAAAAAAAGGCTCAAAATTTAATTGAGTTGAATGAGACACCCTACATATTAAGAATTATAATATAGGATAAAGCATAATTTTGAGCTTAAAAAGCAATGTTTCTTACATCGCTTGTCACATAAATAATTATCAAATGTGATGTCTTATTTGATTATTTCTTAATGGTAATGGTTTAATGCTTTCATTGATGGTTTCACCTTGTGTTTTGGTATGTATACATTATTGAAATCAGTTTTATTTTATAGATAAAAAAGATTGTGTTCTCAGAAACTCTCAAGAACAGAAGATGGGGACTCTCAAAGATAGTGAAGGTGATTTACAATAAACTATGTGACCATTGTCTAAAATAGATGACCAAAAGACCAAAATAGGTGTTATATACTAAGTAAAATAGATGTTTATACAGCAAGATTACATATTCAATTTGGTTTTCAAGTTAAAATCGCATGTGTTTTTATAGGTGGAGATGATTTGCACTCGCCATGCCATACTGATCAGCAACAAGATCAATCAAAAGAAACTCTACAAACTAGCAATATAGTGGATTTAAATGTAAATAAATCTACTAGATTGCTTGGAAAGTGTGAAGACAAGGACATGCAAGAACACAAAACAAGTTATGATCTTCAAGGAGATAAAGACTTTCTAATTCGAAATTGCCAAAACAAAAACATCCAAGGAGACATAGAAGATGATTCTACAATGTCAAAAACAAAAGGTATTGGATTATTTATAAATATGCGTAAATAAAACTATACACTATATAGAAATAGTCCAGTGCCACGAGTATATGTGACTGTATACAGTCACATATACTCATGGCACTTGATTGTATACAGTCACACTCCTCCCTCGACTGTATACAGTCGAGGGAGGAGTGGCCTTGAGGCTATAATTATGGGCCAAATTAAAGGCCTAGAACCATAGATACTAGGAATTTTAGTAAACAAATATAAATTATTGTTGTGACTTTGAGGCCATGACTCATAGTATCAATGGCCAATGCCTTAACTTGCAAGTTAAGGCTCTAGAGTCATAAGTACTAGGAATTGCCAGTAGATATATAAAAATTAACAAAACAATGTTTGATTGTATATAATCTTAACCTTTTACTACAAGTTATGGTTCTAGAGTTATAAGTACTAGGAATTATAAGACACAAATAGAATTTGACAAAATATTCTTTATGTTTAAGTATACAGAATTTAATCAAGAGTGCAAAGAAATGGACATAGTAGCAAGCTTCATCAAAACTGTACCACCAAGAAATTTAGACGAATCTATGGCAAGCAACATTGATGATAATCCAAATTTTTTGGCACCTTTGGAGAAGCCAAAGTTAATAGTGATATTGGATTTGAATGGGTTGCTCTTGAAGCGTTGCTGGTACAAGTCACCAATACACATATCCTTGCCGTGTGGCAATATGTTTATGGTTCTTCGACCTGGATGCATGACATTTTTGAAGACCTTGTTGGGGAGGTTCAATGTAGGCATTTGGTCAACTGCAATGAAACATAATGTTATATGTATGGTGAAAGCTTTGCAAAAGCATGCAGGGGAAATACTCCCTTTCTTTGTGATTTGCAGCCGAGGGATGCTATACCTATGGAAGGAGAAAATTATATCGTCCAGATAATCCAGGTGGCGAGGCCATGTTCAAACCTTTGGCTGAAATTGCAAAGGTATTTGGATGTGATGCACAAAGAACAGTTTTGATCGATGACTCACCATACAAGGGTTGCGTTAGCCCACCATCAAATTGTATTTTTTCTCCTACATTTAACATTGACAATGGTGACAATGTTCTAACGGACAAGTTGCTACCTTACTTGCAGCAGCTTGATGAGGCTACTGATGTGCGCAATTTGATAGACTCTAATCGGTATGGAGAATGGCCAGTGTGCCAGGGTCATGATTTATACCATTTGGTGGAAGAAGTGGTGCATGAATGGAAGGATCAAAATAAACAATGGTTAATAATGAGGTTTAACACAGGAAGCCTTCCTATTGCATGTTCCCTAAAGGAGAATGATGAAGTTGATAGCAGAGAGTCACAAGGTGTAAGCTCTAACAGGAGAAAGATCCATAGTTATAGCATTGAACTTAGTCCTTCACAAATAAACATTTTAAGGTCAAAATATCCGTACATAGCTAAGATGAAAGGTATGGAAGCTATGCTACTTGCTCAACAACTAGGATACAAAGGTACCACAATCAAGCCACATGTTGCTAAGGAGTTCTTAAGGCAACTCCAAAAAACATATGGTTTCTTCTAATTTTATGAAGGTACAAATGACAAGATTTATTAATCACCAATATTGGCAATGGTTTCATGGACTACCTTCTTGACTGTTTCAATTCTAACAATGTCTTTTTTCTTTCTTGTTACAGAAATAGAGAAGTAGAAGCTGTTTCTTGAAGTCTGCTTGAGTAGATACATAATGGAAGGCAATCCTCTTCGTCCACCAAAGTTTCTTGAAGCGTGCTTGAGCAGATATATAATGGAAGGAAATCCTCTTCGTACACCAAAGTTTCCTATCCCAATTGATCATTTTCTTGATATAAAAGTGAAGACCTCAACCATTCCTAGCGTTGGCCAAGGATTGTTTGTGCACAATCATATTTGAAGAAATACTACAATTCGACATTATAGATATAGCAAGTAGTCATAACAAAGATTGGAAACAATTGTGTAGAATTTCATCATGGCTTAAAAAGTACTCAATTCCTAAGAGGATCCAAAGGTCTCATGTAACCAAAGATATGGTATAGATTATTAATGATGTATGAGATGGCAATGTGGCAGGATATATCAATGACGATGTAGATTATTGATTATGGCAATGTGGTAGGATATATCAATAGCAAATGTTTTCTACACTCTTGCCCCAAAGTTATCTCCTTGGTCTAAAACAAGTACCATTGTAAATAATGTCAAATACATATGGCCATATATGTTTTGAAACTATAGAAGAGATTTATGTAGGTGATGAATTGTTTATGGACTATAATTTTAATTAAATGCATTGTTGTTCTCGATATTGTAGTTCAATATCATTTCAACTTTGCTCCTTTTACTAATTGTAATGCTTATTTTTCTCAGAACTATGTATTCGATGCTTGTATAATGTTAATTTAAGCTTGTGATTTAAATTTTAATACATTAATTCTCCTAGAATTATAGTATATATGATGTAGTTAAACTGATTGCATAAGTAATAATATTGGAACTCATGCATCATGAGAGTTCAAAGTATCTAGTTTTTGGAAGTTTACACATTAATACTTAACATCACATGATCTGAGATACTTTCAATTTATCGTGTTTGTAAGTACATCAAATGTACATGTGTGAGTATTTGTGGCCCTCCTCATATCCTTTTTAATAAAAGTGGCCCTCCTCATATCCATAGGTTTTTAATAAAAGCTATGGATCTTGAGCAATATGTATCTCTGACTCTTGTCACATGTGTCATGGTTGCTATACTCTTACCCATATGTTACTAATGTAAAAAATGGGAACATATTGCATGCTCATTGCATGTTGGAAGACAATCAGTTTGTCAAGATGAGTTTAATTCTAAGTATGACTTTGATTAAACCATGTAATAATATCAAATGATTTGATTTTTCCTTGTCAAAGTTTTGGAGTTATTATAATGGTGTTTATCAACACCACATAAGTCATGAGATGCTTATCAAAAAATTTTATTTAAGTGATTTTAATTTAGGATGTGTTGATAAATATTTGACTTTTAAACAAATCAAGGAAAGTTGCTCTCATGTTGGTTTAATTAGAAGCTAATGCTTTGATG
Source organism: Cibotium barometz (assembly GCF_041138505.1). Taxonomy (NCBI): domain Eukaryota; kingdom Viridiplantae; phylum Streptophyta; class Polypodiopsida; order Cyatheales; family Cibotiaceae; genus Cibotium; species Cibotium barometz. The sequence continues at coordinate 21,322,585 of NC_141100.1, forward strand.
TGCATACTATGATAGATGGTTCTGCTAATATTGCAAGAACTTTGAGCATTTTTTTATATGCGTAAATGACATATCTCTATAACATGTCCTTGAAAATAAATATTTAATAGGTGGTATATTTAATATATTAATAAAAATATTATTTTAATTAATTAAAAAATAATTATTTTATTAAAAATAATAATTTTATTTTTTAATCAAGAGACGACTTTGATTAATTCTTTAAAAAATTTTAATTGACAAAAAGTTCATTAATTCACGTTGAGCCTCAAACTTAAGTTTGTGCATAAAAGTAATCATCATCGTACATTGTAGCTCTATATATTAGAGACTCACACTTGAGTTTGATCATGAAATAATTTCTTTAGGTTCAACCTTGTAGGGGAAAATAAATAAATAACAAAAAAAGTATATAGTTACAATTAACATGCAGAGAAAATGTGTCCACTTCATCCACTAAAATATTATCTTTACATTCATTTTTGCCCTCAAATAGTACAAGATTTAGTAAGGACCTTTAAAAATGGCACTTGAATAAGTGCCAAAATTCCTAAATGTGTGTTCAATGGTTGTGAAGAGGAAAGTTGCTCTTTAGATGGTTGTGAAGAGGAAAGTTGCTCTATAGAAGAAGATTCATCATCACACAAGAATGGAAAAGCTTGAAGCGAAGATTTAGTATCATCAGAATCATCCATGGACCATGTACCGCCCATAAGCTGTTCATTGAAAATAGCATCACGATTCACAAGCACTTTCTTGGAGGACGGGTCATAGAATTTGTAGCCTTTGGAAGTGTCAGAATACCCAATAAAAATAACTTTAAGCCCAAGAGCATCAAGCTTTGCTCGTGTTTCTTTAGGAACATGAATATAAGCAATACATCCAAAGGTTTGAAAATGAGATACAGAAGGAATTTCACCTGTCCATGGTGTGATGGGTATCTTACCAGAAGGAGCAGCAGTAGGAAGATGATTCTGAACAAGAGAGCTTCACTCCAAAAAACATGAGATAACCCAGAATGAATCAGCATACATCGTATAGCATTGATAATAGTGCGATTCTTATGCACCGTTCTGTTGAGGTGAATATGGAATAGTATGTTCATGATGAATACCATGGTCCATAGAATAACTCTCAAACTCACGAGACACATATTCTCCACCATTATCGCTGTGAAGTTTCTTGAGGTGAGACGACTAGTTTGAAGTTCGACAGCCTTGTGAAATTGCTTAAAAACAAATAACGCCTCAGATTTTTGTCGAAGCAAGAAAACAACTGTATACCGTGAGTAATCATCAATAAACATAATGAAATAATGATGTTGTGTTCTCGATGGAGGCAAAGGTCCACAAATGTCAGTATGAACAAGATCCAGCAAATCATGAGAATGAACTGAATTCGAGAGAGGAAAGGGTTTACGGTTGTGTTTGCCAGGAGCACAAAACTCACAGATTCCCATATAAGGATGAGCTTTAAGATCCATGCCACGTACAAGACCTTGACGATGAAGATCAAGAAGCTTTGAGAAATCAGCATGAACAAAGCGATGATGCCATATCTTGCAATCATGATCACCTGGAGCAATGACAACATTTGCTACAGCATCATTAAGAGAGAGCTCAAACAAATTGCAATTACGAGAAGCAGTTGCAATAATCTATCCATTTTTCTCAATGCGAAATTTGGTGTGGTCGAATCCAACAAACAAACCAAGATCAACAAGTCTTGCAACTGAAAGAAGATTATGTTGAAGTTTTGGGACATGTAAAACCCCTCGTAAAACTCGAGTTGAAGAAGATAAGGTGCCAAGATATAAATCTCCAATGCCCTTGACTTGGCAAGTTGTATCATGAGCAAGATAAACAACACGCTTAAGAGGTAAAGAATGATAGTTATGTAGCCACTTAGATTCATATGTCATATTTCTTGTAGCACCAGAATCAATAATGAAAAGTGAACCATCACGTACATGAAGTATTCTGTCTGGGGGAACTTAACATAAAACACATCTTGTTTCAGGCGCAACATTATCATGATGCTCGGCTGCATATGCTCGATTTCGATCTACATCAAATCGACGCTTAAAGCACATGGAAGAGGGATGATCAGATATTCCACAATAATCACAAGAAGAAGAATCTCTAGATAAACGTGGTTGTTTTGTGGTAATGTTGTGTTCTTCATCATATTGGCATGCCCAATAGTCATCTTCAGTATGACCATTCCTATTGCAATAAGAACAATGCTTGTTAGGAAATTTGAGACGAGAGAAACTACCACCACGACGACCACCTCTGCGGTTGCCTCGTTGAAAAGGACACCTTTGCACATAAAAGGCCCGTTCCAACTGTTGTGACTCAGGCTCCTCTTGTTGTGAAAACATAGCTGCATCATGACCAATGCTATGTCATTGTTGACGTTGAGAATACTCAATCAAAGATATGCAAGTCTGGTCAAAATCAAGACCGTCCTTGTTAGAAAGAATGGTAACAATGTTGTCATAAGACGGATCCTTTATCGTATCAAGAAGAATTGTAATAAGTTTCTTTCATGGAACAGGATCACCCACAGCAGCAGCAAGTTGATTAATAATAGATTTGAAAGAATCAATATGCCCCGTCATAGCAGTACCAACTTCATACTATAACTTTGAAAGCAAACCTCTCAAATAAAGTGTTTCTGTAAAACAGACTTTTTCTGAAAATTTGCTATAAGATACTCCCATACGTCATGGGAAGTAGGAAAGTCATACACATCAAGCATGAGAGAATCACTAAGAGCAAAAAGAATGTACTGACGAGGTGCTTTATCACGCCTCTGCCAATCCATATAAGCAAAATGCCATGCATCAAAAATAGGGCCTTCCGTGATAACAACGTTGTCAGAATCCAGAATAGTAGGCTGAGACGGACATAGAGAATCGACAATAACAACAGCTGAGAGCTCATCGCCTTCAAGAATTAACAGCTTTGCTTTCCAACCGGGAAACCCTTGGCCTTGAAAAGAAGGAATAGAACATTGGCCTGAAGGAAAACCATTGACGAGAACAGTCATAGCCATATCTATCTGCGAGAAGACGTATAAGATAAAATCACAAAATCTGCACACCATAGACAAGGACGACCGCAAGAGATAAGAGACGTCAATAAGAAAAGAGTCTCCTCAAAATAGAGAGACGTGGGACGCAAGGTTCATTGAGAGACGCTTGATGAAAAAGCTAGATTGGTCGTTTTGCTAAAAATAGCAAAATAATAAGAGACGCTTGATGAAAAAGCTAGATTTGGTGGTTTGCTAAAGACGCTTGATGAAGACGAAACCTATGTGCTCACAAAGATGCTTGACGAAGACGAAACCTGTGTGCTCACACAAAGAACTTGTTTGCTTATTCAAGGAATGTGTTTTGCTGTTACAGATGCAGTTTGCCTGAACTGTCATAACTTTTGACTCACAACTCCGTTTAACAAACTTTTTTTATAGGACGCAATTAAGAAACAACTCTAATTACAACAAGTTAAGCTATAAAATCATGTAGACAACACATAATCAAAGAACAATCTTGTAAGACATCAAATTATAATCATGAACTTAACAAGAAGACATAGATGCTTCCCTTATAGATGCTCTGATACCATGTTGAAATGTAGAGAGAAAGAGACGAGACAAGAGACACATCATGTACGCTCCCAAAGACAGATAAGTATTGAGAACAAGATACATATATATAGGTGAGATATATAACTTAAAACATCAATGGATAGAGCTTGAAAAAATAAAGATTTTGATGCAAGTTTCATCAAAACAGAGAAGGGAGCACAAAGTTATGACTGTTTTAGCGAACAGTACCAAAACTGTCTACACCCACTTGCAGCTGTGAAGAGAGGCAACGATTTCCCTCACTAGAGAAGTAAATTCCAAGATGCATGGTGAGTTGAGGTCACCCAAGGGAGTATAGGATCCTCTTATAACAAATCTGGAAGAAAGCTACTCATGTGGACACACTAAGCTTTGAAGTGAAGAGGGAAAAGATAGAGAAAGGAAGTAAAAGCTTGATTCATGAAGTAAAAACAAATACATCCAATTGGAGATGACTACAAGAGTAGGAGAACCTAATGGTTAAGTGAGATGTAAAAGAATAGGAGGAGTTGTGGATACAAGGCTATGGCATAGCTAAAAGGAGAAAATGTGAGTTGCTTGAGAGGGAGGAGAGAGGACTTTTTTATAGAGAAACTCTCACCCTCTTACATTTCCATCCAATAAATTTCTTCAGCCCCTAGTGAGATAAGGACATGAGTCACCATCAATTGTCTTTTGGGATCATTTTTACAAGTGTCCCATCTAAATATTCTCACGAATCTTTTAAAATTTAAAAAGTAAAGAGTCCTCTCAGATGGAACCCATAGGGACCCTCTCTTTTCCACATGTCAACATCCTCCATATTCCACTTAAGATTTCTAGAAGGATTCCTCTTGATCCCACACTCTTCCACATGCCCTTCATGTGCTTGGCATGTGGTCTCCATATTATTTAAATATCTTATTGAGTCCATGTAGACATTTGGCCCACTCTAAATAAATGACTCATTTTTATCTTCCCAATACAATCCAATAAAATTTCCCTCTCAAAAACAACTCTATCCCCATACCAAGGTATTTATAACTCATACACATGGTATTTACAATGATTCACTCCACTCAGAATCACTTCCACAATCATTCTACTAATTATTCTAATTAGTATCAAGCCCATATTTGTTATTACATGAGATAAAGTAGTCGTCATTAAATGATTGACAAGCCACCAATGAGATTAGCCGCCAAAAGCCGTCTCCCATTGCCAACTTCTCCATCATGCTTCTCGGTACCCATGTCTCCATGGCTAGATTCTCCATAATATTTTGGGCCTTGCAAGATCCTCCCACAAGTTTCTAGCTTATTGTTATTCTAAAAAAAGATATCAAATTTTGTTGTCACATCTTCCCCCCCCCAGTAGATCCCCAAGCTTGTCTTGGGGGTCTGCTAGCCATGGTATCCGAGGGTAAAACATCTTTAGCTAGTCTTCATTGACACATCTAGGAACCTCTTGACCATTTGCATCTTTCAAAAGATAGGTGTCGTTTTTGAATATTTTTTCTTTATCCTAAAGGGGCCCTCCCGGCGTCAAAGAAGCTTCTTATCTAGTCGCTTCTCTACACGACCATCAAATCTCATGTGACCAAGCTTCCTTCCTTGCATTCTGGCTTCTTCTTCTTCTTTGTAAGAGCATCATGCCTTGCCTTGCGGTGTTGTTGTGCTTCCTCCAAATGTTGAAGTGCTTATAGCCGCTTCTCAGCCAAGGACTCCAATTGTACTAGGCACTGGGCATGAGGTTTTTCTTCATTACTTGATCGTGCAAAAGATGTGCAAAGGCTTGTGATTTCCAATTCTATTGGCAAAATGGCCTCCACTCCATACACTACCTGAAAAGGTGTGAAACCAAGAGAGAGCTTATGAGTGGTTCTAGAAGCCCATAGGACCTCTGATACATGCATATCCCACTTCCTTTTCATGGCATCCACTAGCTTAGACAAGGATCCACAAAGCAAACCATTAGTCTTTTCAACTGAAACCATTGCACTGAGCATAATAGGGGGTTGACATGACATGATTTATTTTTAATTTGTGCACCAAAGATTCAATCAAGTATTTCCTGAAAGATTACCCTCCATTTGTAAGGATTTCCAATGGGCACCCGAATTGGGCACATATATACTTCTTGAGAAATGATGCCACAATTATTGTCTTATTGTTGACTGTGGCCTTTGCTTTTGCACATCTAGTTGCATAATCGGTGGCAACCAATATATAATACTTCCCATGTGAGGAGCGAGGTAGTGGCCCTAGAAAATCCAAGCCCCATTTTTCAAATGGACCATATGCTGGAATGGGATTTAAAGGTCCAGGAGCCAATTGCTTGCACCCATATGTCTGACACACCTCACAGCTTTGACACCATTCATGGACATCTTTGTTTAGTCAAGGCCAAAAATAGCCTATGCTAAGGATCTTTCAAGTAGTGCTAGTTGAAGCAAAGTGACCTTGCTTGTATGGAATGTCACCAAGGATTGTGTAAGGATGAGCTTTCCTTGTAAGTCTTTGCTTCTATTGAGGGGTCAATCCATTGGGGAAGTATCCTTTATCCAAGTATTATTGAACATCTTGGAGCTCTCACCAACCTATATTCATCAATGCAAGAGTATCTTTGGTTTAAAGAAGGCAAAGCTTTAGTAGCCAATTCATCTGTCTTTTAAGTATCCTTCCTTTGAATATGCACAAATTTGCAAGACTCAAAAACTTCTTTTAACTCCATTGCTCTTTTATATAAATCTTACAGATTCAAACTCCTTGCTATGTATTTTTCTTTCATTTGCCTAATGACTAGTTGAGAATCCCTTTTAACCTCTACCTCTTTCACCCCCTCCTTTAGGCAATCTTCTAATCAAAAAATCAAGGCATTGTACTCAACCACATTATTTGATATAGCTTTTGAAAATTTTCTACCCTTGGTCCATACCTCTTTTCCTTCTGGATCAAATAAGACTATCCCCCCTGAGCCCCACATTGCTTGGAAGGGCTAGAGGCTCCATCAAAATACAAAGTGAAAGTGGTTGGTGGAGTCTCTAAATCCTCACATACTTCTTTCTTTCTCCTAGTTCCTTCTTCTTCTTCTTCCCTACCTGTAAGCAAATCTGCGAGACGGAGAGGCTTTAGTGGTACTTTATGTAATAAAAGGGAAAGAGAATTCTTGAAGCTCACTAAGCCACTGCAAACTTTGCTGCAGGATTGGGTTTATGAACAAGGAATTGTAAAGAAGGCTAACATGTAAGGAATGAAAAAAGGATGAGGCAACAAGTATGACCTAAACTTCTTCACTGCAAAGACCAAAGACAAACCTCCTTTCTTTATTTCACCTTATCTCTCCACGGCATTAGTAGTAAGTTGTCGACTTGCATAATATACTGGTTTCATGTGTCCTTGATCACCCTTTTGCAAGAGTACAGCACCCACTGAATGTGAGGACACACTTGCATTCACATAAAAGTTACCCCCCCACCTAGGAGACTGCAGAATCGGACCTTGACTCATGCATTCCTTAAGCAAACAAAAGGCTTCATTTTTCTCTAGTCCCCATTGGAAGGAAACATTTTTCCTTCTCAACAAATTTATAGGATGCATCTTCTCAGAAAACATGTCAATAAAGTGTTGATAATACTTTGTTTTACCCAAAATCCTCCTTACCTCCCTTACATTAGAAGATGGTGGAAGGTCCATAATTGCTTATACCTTCTCAGGGTCCATCTCTATGTCTTCCTGTGAGATAACATGTCCCAAAAGAACCACCTATTTTGTGCCAAGAGTCATTTTCGCGAGGATTGAGACAACTCTTTGCATCATCAACACTTTGCAACGCCATCCTCAACTTTTAAGTATCCACATGGCTTGAATAAATGCAAAAATCATCCACAAATACTCTTATGAACTTTCCCAAGTAAGGTGCAAATACCTAACTCATGAACCGTTGTGAAAAGTTGCTGGTGCATTGGTTAAGCCAAATGGCATCACTCTATAGGCATACACTCCCCAGGGGGAGTAACAAATGAGGTCTTCCTTTGGTCTTCTATAAATACAAATTTAAAAGTATCCAGAGTATCCATCACACATAGAATACAATTCATGGCCTACAACTTGGTCCAAGATCTCATCTTTGAAAGGGTAGAGGAAAATAATCCCTCTTTGTACATGCATTTAAAGGGAAAAAATCCACACAAACATGCCATTTTCCACCCTTCTTGGGAGTGACCACCACTGGAGAAATCCACTCTGAATTTTCTACTGAAAAAATAAAACCAGCTTGAAGTAAGCTAGTTACCTCCTTCTTGAGCACCTCTTCTTGCACCACTCCCAATCGCCTCAACCCTTGCACCATTGGCTTGCTTTAGGCTTTGAGATCAATTTTGTGCTCTACTAAGGTAACTTAGCATACCTATGAGTAGTTGTTTGCAAAAAGGTTCAGGAAACCATTCAACATTTCCAAGTAATTCTCCCTCTCCCAGTACCTATTATGGACTCATCAAGAAGAATTTTGTTGGCGAAGGTTGGCAAGTTTCTCTTTCTCGGGCATGATTGAAGAAGATTCTTCCACCAAGGTTACCTCTCCTTCACAGTGTCCCCCCGATCGATGCCTACGAAAAGGCCAAACACAACTCCTTCCACCTCTCCTTCTCATATGGATGCCTCAGAACCGCCACTTGTCTCCTCATCATCGGATGACTCTCGCTAAGTTCAAGATTCATCTCTTAGCACTTTCTTGTGGTGGCGACTCTTGATGTTGTAGCGGACCTCCTTATTCTCTCCTTGAAGAATGAGATCACTTGTCTCCCACTTCTGAACTACCCTCACATGGCAAAGCCATGGCCTTCCCAAGATCAATGGGTAAGCCCTAGCATCTAGATTTATAGGAATTTTAACCTGAAAAGTTGTAGGCATAGAGATACCACATACATCCATTGCCAGATTCTTTACCACTCCTAGCATTTTCAACCTAGTATTATCAGCAAGTTTGATGCTATAGGGAGAATTAATAGAAGACAACTTCAAATTTGCATCTTTCATTGTTTTTTCACTCATGACATTTATTGATGCAAGTCCATCAATGTATGCATTAGAAATTGTTTGCCCATCATCAATGATGATATTAATCAAGAACATCATCCCCCACCATATCTATGTCTACCTTTTGAGCCATAGGGATTCCATTATCCTTCTTCTTTATTTTCTTTGACTCTCTTATGTTGTCTAACTTACCCCATTCCTTCCTGAGTTTTGGAGAGAGTGCCAAAATTTTTTCAAATGTGATTTGTGCAGATTTCTCCCCCTAAGGTCTGTTAAAAGGTCATAACTAAGAGATCCTTGTTCAAGAGGAAAATCTGATTGTCTAATTTTCCTCCTAGATGAATTCTTCTTCTTCTTTTGTTTCTCCTCTTTCTCTTCTTCTTCTTCTTCTTCACAACACTCCTAGTTCCACGATTCCTTATTGCCACCAATGGCATCAAGGTTTCTTCTTCTTCTTCACATATTTCTTCTAGAAGTGCTACACTTTTATCCACTCTTTTCCTCAATTTTGGACATTCAGGGGATGATAGTGTCTCTTTTCTTAACATTCATAGCATGTAACATTGCTTTTATCCCTAGGCTTATCCTTAATACGTGGAGCCTTACGCGGCCATGCATTCACTAAGTGAAACTTCAAATCAGCAAATTTCGCCATAAGTTGTGCAATATTGTGATCCAATGTCAGAGCTGGTACGTGAGATAATGAGGCTACCTCTCCCGACGTAGTGGAGTTGGCACACTTGTATAATGTTGGAACACAGCCTCAATATGAAGGGTATCCTCCTTTTTCAAAGCAATGCAAAGCGCCTCTTTGAAATTACTAGGATTCTTGCTAAGAACTTTTCCACACAAGCCAAGATCCAAAGCTATAACAAGCTTGCTCATTTTAAGATTCTCCATTGCCAAAAAAAATCTAGATAGAGTCCCCTATAGAAGATGATGATGAAGAAGTAACAACACGTAAAGCATCCTATTGATACTTAATGAACAAGGCCTCATACCTCACTGAGAAGGTAGAAACTGACTCTCCTTCCTTTTGGGAAATCTGATCCAACTCCAATAGTAAAGCATTTCGCGACTCCATTGACCTAAATCTCTCCTTCATTTCCCCAATCAAGTTGTCCCAATCACTCTTGGTATCTTCTGGCAAAGCCTCATGTTAAGTTAAGCCCACGCCCTCTAAGAAGTCTAGAAGAATTTCAGTCTGCGCTCCTTCGTAGACCAGCCCGTTAAGCGGCATGCTCAGTTGGACTCCCAGAGATAACTCCCTGGGTCTTCTTCCGATCCATAGAACACTGGAATGTTGAACATCTTGCACCAAAAGATGAGTAAAAGCCAGAAAATTTTTCTTTCAAAGATGATCTTCCCTTCTTTCAATCAAGCAGGATCGTGAGGTTATGATAGAAGGATTCTAAGCAAAACATGCACGTCGTCTCCACCAAAAAGATGTGACACAAATTTGGGGGTTTATCTTTGGTCACGTCTCAAATCCAAAGGTTGATGAAGGGTAAGCGGTCTTGGTGCAAAGAAAGCAAGAGGAACAAACTCTTACCCTTTATCTCCCTAGATCAAAAGAAATACACAGATGTGAGGTGAAAAAAAGAAAACCCTACTCACACCCACCCTCACGCCATTCCTCTAATTGTAGTAGACGCTCGCATCGCAGTGGTGGTGGTGGTTGTTGTAGCCATGGTTTCACGCATGCAATTACCCCTCTATGAGAGTGGCCACCAATAGATAGAGTGGTAGACTCCCCCATCTCATCATGCTTATCTAGTCAGTGTTTTGGTAGTATCCCTCTCCCCAATGCAAATCAAATCTTTACTCGGTGTGCAGGAAGGGCGTGTAGTTGATGATGTAGGATGACAAAAGATGTGGAGTTGCATAAGGCAACTATGTGGTAGAGTTTTCACCCACGACACTTTGACCACATTCCCCCACCTCTCATCAAAGAAGAAAACCTAGATATGCAATGAAATCAAGAATGAGTTCAAGCCAGCCCCGGTAGCAAGGAGATACCAAATAGATGGATCTACAATCTCATGAAAGATTGTATGAAGCACAAGTGATCTGATATCACCCAAGAAGTGAAAATAGGGGGAGAAATAATTGGCACATGGACCGAGAGAAATGGGGAAGCACACCAATAACCCCCAAAAGGTAAGCATAACAAGAGGAAGCGATGATGAAGGGGATGGAAAGCATGGGGAGATCGCATCTCGAGAGCGGTGAATGGGACTCATTCTATGAGTATTTTGTAAGTATCCATGCTTCTTGTGGCCTCTCGTGTGTATTCAAAGTGTACATTTGTATATTTTTATGTTTTTTTTGAATGCATGAAAGAGAGGGTGATTGGATGCCGACCTAGTGAGCTAGAGGAGTGCTATGAATTCAAGCACACCAACTATGCCTTTCTTGAGCAAATGGAGCATGATGGTGAGAATGTGAACTGGGACCTATGGTTTTGGTAAGTATTTCATACCTTTTAAATATATGTCATGATCTTGTAGATTAATTTAATTTATAGGGATTGATTTGTGGGTATTGCATTATTGTTTTAGAGAGGAATACGTCAGCCCCCAAGAGGAAAATAGCTCATGGATGGATACCACTTTGTTGCTCGCATCTATGAGCTTCTTTTTGCTTAGACATGTAGATGGATTTGTATAGATCCATTTTTGGATTGTAAAGATCCATTTTCAACCCTTTTTGGTGGTTTATAATTTGCTGGCCTATACGACAACATTTATGTTTGTAACAATTTTCGTAATGTTTGATACTCAGTTGGCAACAATTAATCATATCTTTGTATTAATGAATCTTTGTCTTAAATGTTTAATTGTGTCAAATTATTCCTTTGAGACCAATTGAAGCAAGGTCTATATACATTTGGCATAATGGTGCATCCAGGTACACATCTGCACACTTGGACGCACCATTATTCCAAACACATTCAAAACTTGCATCCATCTCTAATAGCCTGGAAATCACTATCTAAAATATCATTAGAGCATGTGATTGAAAAGTCTTTTAAAAAAGCATCGAAATATCTACAATAAATAAAACATTTTTTAGACTAGGATTTAGACGGATATATAGACATATTTTGGATGTTCCGATAGCTATTTCCTCATTCTATCTTACTTTTTTTTAGATGAATATTTCAACATTTTGATACCAAAAGACGGGACCATAGACATGTATATGGACATTCTTGTATTTTTATTCCAATTCATTTTCATCATATTAAACGTCAAAATTTAGGCGGCTTGTCATGGTGTGCGCACAACACCACCCAAAAATGACAATATTTAGGACACTTTCAACATTTTTTATTACAGGAAATGAAATGGAAAAAAATACTTGGTTTGCTTACTTTTTGAGATTACAACTAAAAATCCAATAATAAGTTTTAAAAATATACCAAAATAGAGTCCATTTGTCATTGACATCTTTGATCTAGAAAAGAAATTAATACAACTCTAAGAAAAGGAGCTATTTTCTAGACATACAACTCATGGCATAGTTATGGCATCTCTCATCATCACTGCCACCTATACCATCACCGTTACTTGTTTGTGTGCCTTCTCCTGAGGAGGTAGATGAGGCATCCTCTTCATTACTATCCATAAAGACATGTTTTTTCTTCTATGTTTACACCTGAAGCTAGGACTCCTTGAGTTTGTTGTCATGTTAGCACACCTAAGGATGTGTTACAAAGATTAGAGTTACTAAAGAAAGGGATCTTCTCTTGTAAAATAGAAATGGTTGACTTCCTCAAGTAACCTTCTTTTGTGATAGTAAATTCATACACCAAAATATATACCTCATCAAGTTGTAGTACATGATTGCTAGCAGTGTCCTTCCCCCTCTTGCACTTGCCCTTTTCTTTTGTTATATTTACCATTTCAAAGCTATAGTTTCCCTTAAATGCATTTGCATGAGTTTTTCTCATCCAATGCACTGTTAGTGACTGCATGCTCACCAATTTCATCTTTATTAGTAGCTGTTACCTTGCCAATCCAGAATGGATGTTTTAAAGCATCATCCTCAACCAGGGTAACAACAAGGGTACCCTCCTTTATGTCAAGATTGTGGATCACCAGTTCACATATCTTGAAGTCTTGTTTTCCTTTTTTTTTTTTATGGCTCCTATGTACGTACCTCTTGATTCCCCATGAGTAAGTTGATTGATCTCTGCTGGAACTAGTGCTGCAAAATAAGTGGTTTTTTCAGCAATAGTTTTCCACTACTAAAAAGAACTAGCTAGATTCCATGAGTTGTTGATATTCCTTTCAAGTATTTCTTCTTTCATTTCAAGTATTTCTTCTTCTTGTTCAAAGAACAAGTACCACCATTTTACATCTTTCTCTCCATCATACTACTTTGCTTTATCAATTAGTGATGATCTCTTTGCAATGTACCTTTGAAAGTCCATCGCACAACCTATCTTGCTTGCCTTCTTTGCTTTTTTTAACATTTCCAAGGTTTCCATTTTTTAAGCTTTCATAACCATATTTGGAATAAATTTGAGAACTTTAAGGCCACGTGAAGTAAGCCACTCTGCATCAGTAGAGAAAATATTTCTATACGATAAAGTTTGTCCACTTTCTTCTGTAGGCTTAATTAGAAAGGCATGTTGATAACCTAGATCGTTCAACTACACCTCCTTTTTTCTATCCTTGTCCCATAAAAAGAAAAACTTTAAATTTATTGTCTCCTTCAAATGCTCTACCACTGGCTTTGGTGTGTAAGATTTCTCTATAAGCATAATCACAGTCGGCAAAGTAAAGGCATTGTGGCGAGATATTTTTAAAAAAAACATGCTAAACATTTGATCAATATGGTCATGAGTATGACCCACAAGTAGAAAATTCACTTTCACTTTTTTAAACACCCCTAAGTAAATTTACATGATTAGGTATCCAAGAACGATTTGATTCTTATTCTCTCTGGCAGTGTTATCTATCTGTGAATATTATGCTCGGCAATGTGACTTGCCAATTAGATATCACATGATGAATGCTTGTGATGGCTAGATTTGGATCATTATGTATATTTGGATATGTGAAAAAAACCCTCGGGTGAGTTGGAACATTGTATAGAAGGCAACCAACCAAATGCATTTTGCACAAGTTTCTCTTTTGTAATGTCCTTAGTAGAGGCAACCTAGCAAAGTGAGGCAAGCAAGCTTTTTTCTGGTCCCTTCCATAAATAACTAGCCCCCCAAGATAATTTTATGGAGATGTAAAACACTTTCCTCTGTGGTCCATTTCCTTCCTTCTTTCATTTTCTTTCTCTTCCCTATGAATTCTCAAAGTATCCTTAACTATCCTTAGCTCATCTAGATTTCTTGCAACCTTTCGTCTAGTTTTTAGCTTTGCACACATAGTGCACACACCCATTTGAATTTTTGGGGGATAGTCATGTTGGCAAAGAAAGTTTTCCATAGCCTGATAAAATAAGAGTAGCTTGTCTATTGCTCTTCTTTAGTTGTCTTAGCATCTTTATACATTGAGAATACCTCTAACCTTGTAATTTTTTTCTCATAAGTTAAACCTTCTTGTTGTTAGCGTACATTCTACGCATGATACTAAAAATAACAATGAAGCCATATTAAACCTATGGATAATAAAGGATCCAACAGCTTTGGTATGCCCCATTGCATATGCTTAAGCATTATGCATAATGTATTATATAGTTCAAACCATGCATGAACTTAATGCATTATACATAATGGATAATGCAATAAGCATTATGCATCACCTATTAGGCATTAATGCATATATGCTTAAGCATTATGCAAAATCTATTAAGCATTAATGAATATGCTTAAACATTATCCATAATGTATTACGCTTAATGCATGTGTAATGCATTAAAGAATATGCTTAATGCATAATGCAATAAGATATTAAGCATTAATACATATGCTTAATATATAATGCAATAAGATATTAAGCATTAATACATATGCTTAATATATAAGCATAACACATAATAAGATATTAAGAATTAATACATATGCTTAATATATAAGCATAACGCATAAAGCATATGCATTATGCATAATGCATAATACAATAAGCTCAATGCATTATTCATAACACATAATGCAGTAATCTTAATACATAATGCATTATTGCATTAAGCTTTAATACATTATACATATGCTTACTGCATTATACCTATGCATAATGCATAATTGTTGAAAGATGTTATCTATATTAGTTGTTGGCACACTACCTTAGCGTGGTGGAATTAATACTTGGAGACCTTAGACTATGATTTTATTAATCATAGTTTACTTGGGTAACATTAGGAACTAAATTAGTAAGTGGACTAGGTCCACTAGGCATGGCAAGTGGATGCAAGTGGCATAGCAACTTGCTCTAGGTGCCATCTTCTCTCTTGGTGTATAAATACCCCCTTTCCATATGTGTGTAGACACTTCTTATTTTATCCTATGTGGTGGAATCCTTTGTGGAGAGCAATAGTACTGAACCTTTGTGGTACCAACACTCTTGTCATATGTTTCTTCTTTGTGCAAGTTTTGTTTCACTCTCATGTAGAATCTTGTGCTAGAGACAATCCATATATGCTTGGTCTCATAATATATTGCTTAAGAGTGATCAATTTTTGGTTTACATTATTATTTACTTGGATTCGCAATTCATTGCTAAAGCAAGTATATTTAAGATTGGGTTAAGCTCTTGCTTGATGTGTAAAGCTTCCTAATCTTTCCACATGGTATTAGAGCCCCCATTTTTTGGATTGTTTCTGTCATAATAGGAGAGAGAGTATTTGTGAATCTAAGTGTTATGGAAAACGTCTTTGTGTTGGAGGTCCTTTTTTAGTTACTCTAACTTAGTGGCATATTTATAGATTAAGTCCTTCTAATCTTTGTGTGAGAGAGGGATTAATAATCTTTGTGATTATCTAGTGGGTATTGTACATCTACTAATTCTATTGTGTGTGGAAAAAATAGAGTGAGAGAGGGAAAGCATTCTCTAGAGATGTATCATTCTTATCTGAAAAAGAGAAAGAGTGTTTTTTTTAAGAGCACTTGTAAAAGGCATTGAGAGGTGAGATAGATTTTTGCAATAGAGTGAAAGCTTATCTAATTGAATGAGAGAATAGGGAGAGAGAGTCTTAGTGCAAGAGAGAGGAAGAGTCATTCTATGTGAAGCAACACTGTGTGGTGGCAGTCTTCCACTATAGAAGTTGTAAGAGTTGCACTATGTCTCGTAATTACCAATGGCTATTTTTCTCCATGAGTAATGAGGCACAAAATCTTCTACTTTGTGAACCTTAACAAGTAATAGTAGTGGCCATAAGCAATCTAGAGCTTGTGCAATATTTTGCATGATGTAAGTCACATGACCAGTAACTACGCACGATCACAAACATGCTTTTGCTTTGTGGGCATCATAGTGTAGTCATCAAGGTTGTTCGCTAAGCATTCCATTCCTTCTCCATGTAACACTGATTACGCATGTGTGCATGTTGACATGTCTAGGAGAGCCTACCTTTATAGCCCCGTCTAAAGCACACCAGCGTGAGGAGGAAACTCTCACCACTACCACAACCCAACAAAAACACAACTAGAGGGCACAACCACACCCAGTTGACATCCCCAGATCCTTATCTTACACAATTGAAACTTCAACACCCTCCATATCTCCCTTACCATCACAAGGAAGCCCTCTTCTCACCTTCACAAGCCCTTCTCACAAGAAAAATCTTTTCTAACCTTCACAACCCTAAACCCGTCATACAACAAACCCTTCTCCATTCATGGTTTCCCTCCCCCACAAGCATCACAAGAAAGCCATGTTAAGGTATGTACCATATCCTTATCTTCTTTGTTTTCCTTAATCTTGTTTTTTGAAAAGGTAATAATTGCTAAGGCTTGAGAATTATCTCAAATATATTCCTTGTTCTATTGTATACTTGCTTGCTATCTTGCTTACTCTCTTGTATGCTTCTTTGTTTTCTTGTATGCTAGACTACTTAAATTTATAGTCATTTATAAATAAAATCTTTACTTATCTTTTTCTTTTTTTGGCTAGGTCAAGGAACTCTTAGGCTAGGTTAAAATATTCTTCTCCAAAGGAGATCAACCGCATACAAGCTTCCAAAAAGCATACGACGTAAGCCCCTTTGACCAAATTCTTTATGATTTTTGCAGCTTTGGGTGTCGGGGATTATTTCATGAGTTTTTTTGCCTCTAGTACTTATGCATTTATTAAGAAGAAAGCATTAAGCTTATGCATAATGGATTAATCTTATTGCATTATGTGTTCATGAACTAAGCTTATGTATTATTGCATTAAGCTTAATCCATAATGCATTAGTACATTATTGCATAAGCTTTATGCAATGATGCATTAAGCATAAACTTTATGCAATAATGCATTAAGAATAAGATTTATGCAATACTACATTAAACATAAGCTTAATGCATATTGCATTCATAAGCTTATGCATTCATGCATTTTGATTGCTTTATGTATTATTGCATTATTGCATTATGCATTAAGCTTAATGCATAATGGATTAATGCATAAGCTTTATGCTTCATGCATTATTAAATAATCTTAAGCTTAATGCAATATGCAATAATGCATTAAACATAACCATAATATTAATGCATTCATGCATTAAGCTTATGTATTATTGTTGTAGCATGCCCATCTTAATTAATTTAAAAAATGTCCCTATAAATAGATGAATTCAAGAGTTTTTATGGTATAAAAACCAGTGATTTTATTAAACGAGCTAGTTACACTTAGAATCTTCAAATTTAGAGTCCAAATTTAGAATCTGCGTGCGAGCTTACACTGATATAGGATTTTATAGCATCCAAAACGCACACTAGATCAAGCTTATACATGAATTTTAGTTATTTTAAGTTTAAAAAATGACAACCTTTAAACCTTAATAAATGCACAACCGGGTGTCTAATTGATAGATGGTCTGCACCCCAATGACCAGGGGAACATCCCAGACATTTTTGCTAGAAAAAAAAATCCCCCCCTCGGGGGACACGCAAATCGAGACTAGTGTCCCAAATTTGGGGGGCCCGCCCAAAAAGATCGTACACACTCACCAGGGCACCCGTACAATGGCTGCATAAGGACCAAAGGTCGACCACCCATTGTATGGTCCACACGTAGCGCCATGTAGATGCCCATGCTACCTCTGGCCAAAAGGATACATGTGTGCCACACCTTTACCTGCGCATAGCCACCGTACCTTTCCCTAGGCTCGTGTAGACCAGTGATCGGTGCACTTTGATGGTACACTATCCCTTCACCCGTACTTTGCTATGTACCCACAACTGTACCCTACACCTATATAAACCCCCGTGTACTCCATGTCCAGCAGCACATTGCGTAGAGTACACCCCTAGGCTACACCCGACACCCAGCACGAGGCCGTACTGCCAGTCCATACCGCCACTCTATGCAAGATTGTGCAATAGCTGCAACCCTCGCATTAGCCTACATAGTAGGAACTGTTGCCCGATGTACTTGCTGTAACCTGCAGCTATGCCCGACTATACTAACTGTACCTATAGTCGTGCCCGACTGTACTTATTGTATCTATAGTTGTGCTTTGCAGCCCTCTCTGCCTTCCTCATAGCATCCCCTAGTAAGCCATCTCTCAGAGACAAGCCCTTTTTTCAGTCACCCCACCCTTGTGAGGACAGGGTGTCCTTAATTCTTCTCCCCCCTCCCCCGTGTGTGAAGGGACTTACAGCCATTAGGGGAAGGTTGAGGTCTATAGGGGCCCTTTAAGATGCCATGTGATTAAAAGGTTATTAAGGAAAAGGGCCAATCATGTGATGCCATGTATACAAAAATGTTGGGTGATTAAAGGTGGTCAAAAGGTTCTCTAGAAGATGCCTTTTTGTACTTTTCATTACCAAAAAGTGGAGGAAAAAGTTTTTAAAAATTTCGGACATCCATAACTTCTACAAATGAGCTCAAAATTTGTCAGAGATTAGAGATCCAGAATCTACAGTAACTCGCTGAGCTCTTTCCATAGATATGTCTCATGATATGGTTTTGCCCACTCAATTTTAAATTCAATTTTGGCGGGAAACTTTGAAATTCAAACTTCTGGCCATTTGAAGAATAAGAAGGTATCTAAAGTCAAAGAAACTTAACATTTTAACAAAAAGTCATTAAAATCATAATATGGCAGCTTAAAGGGCCCCTATAGACCTCAACCTTCCCCTGATGCCTCACCCCTATAGGATTGCTCCCCTGTCTCTCAGGATGTCCAGTATCTTCCCCTCTAATCAATCCCCTCTTCAGAAATATAAAAGATCTTGTTTTTACCTGTTTTGGCCTAGAGAGAGAAGAGAGAAGAGAGAAGAGAGAGGTTATTCAGATTTTTAATATTTTTGGATGGAAAAATATCTCTTCTTATTAAAATAAATTCTCTCGAAATAGAAGTTCAAAAAGATTTTCAGAAGGTGCATTAGAAATCAAGTATAATCTATTCAAGAGGCCTTATCCTAGGGGTCTAGATTTTTGAAAAATTTTAAATTAAGGTTTTGAAGGGCCAATCAGATTCATCCAAATATGTGGAGAAGATAAATAGAAGAAATAAAGAAAATCCCCAAAAAATGAGTAAATACTCACATAAGATAAAGAGTGGACTAAGGACCAAAGGAATTACTAAAAAAATGGATTTTTGAGACCTCACAATGGGAATTCCCCCCTCATGAAGGAGGCGCCTACTTCACATGTGTGGTGGAGTTTAAAATGATCAAAAATTGAGATATTTCATCTCTCCTCTCTCCTAATTCAAGTCTAGTTCCAAAAAGTAAGATAAACTGACCTAAAAATGGTCAAAAATTGAATCAGTTTGCTTGGTTAGAAGCTCACTTTTTCCTTTAAATAGAAGCCTCCCCCTTTGTTGAAGCTTAATAGTGTTTTATGCACTGTTACTCTACTCCTCCCAAGAGCCAAGAACTGTGAATTTCTTAATAATTCACTAGTTTTTGACCATTCCCTCTTCCAAAGAATTGGTGGCCACCCTTGTTAGAAACAAGAGTAGATCCCTCAAACGATCAAGCCAAAGTCCAAAGCTCCAAGAATTTCATGTAAGTAAGAAATCTTACTTTTTCTTATTCTTTTAATGGTTTTCTAAATTTTTTGTTATCTTAAAATGATAAACAGATGCTATCTATGCCTTCTTGGAAAGGCTTTCCCCCTCTCTCATTCTTAAAATCAGTCCTTCTTTATCCTAGTTCTTTTCATATTGTTTCTCTCTTAAAAGTAAAAATTAATTAGTTTAGAATGCTTTAAACCAATTGGGGATAATTCCTAAGTAGATTAAGGTTAGAAAAATTGAAAAATGGTCAGCCATACAAAGGAGGTTATGGCAAAACTTTCTAAAAATTTATGCAATAAATTTCATCTTTTATTATTCAAAAAGAGTAATCCCCATCGTTTGTGTATTCTAAAAGTCTCATTTTCATTCATGTATAGAAAGATGCATATTGATTATTTTTTAATTATAAAAGTGATTTTAAATAGAAATAAATTCTGTGCATTGAAAGATGCATACTCATTATTTTTTTATTATAAAAGTGTTACTTTCATCAAAATGGGTTTATTTATTATAAAAGTGTTACTTTCATTAAAATGGATTTTTATGCATAAAAGAAATTTTTTATTGTAAAAGTGTTACTTTCACTAATATTGATTTTCATGCATAAAATGAGGCATAAAGGAAATTTTTTATTACAAAAGTGTTGCTTTCACCAATTTTGATTTTATACATAAATAGATGCATGAAGAATTTATTTTTATTCCAAAAGAGTTATTCTCATCAATTTTGATTTTATGCATAAATAGATGCATAAAGAATTTATTTTTATTTCAAAAGAGTTATTCTCATCAATTTTCATTTTATGTATAGAAAGATGCATAAAAAAAATTATTTTTATTTCAAAAGAGTTATTGTCATCAATTTTCATTTTATGCATAGAAAGATACATAAAGAAATAATTTTTATTTCAAAAGAGTTATTCTCATTAATTTTGAATTTATGCATAGGAAGGATGCATAAAAGATTTATTTTTATTTCAAAAGTGTTATTCTCATTAAAATTGAATTTATGCATAGGAAGATGCATAAAAGATTTATTTTTATTTCAAAAGTGTTATTCTCATTAAAATTGAATTTATGCATAGGAAGGATGCATAAAAGATTTTTTTTTTTTCAAAAGGGTTATTTTCATTAAAATTGAATTTATGCATAGGAAGGATGCATAAAAGATTTATTTATATTTCAAAAGTGTTACTCTCATTAAAATTGAATTTATGCATAGGAAGGATGTATAAAAGATTTATTTTTATTTCAAAAGTGTTATTCTCATTAAAATTGAATTTATGCATAGAAAGATGCATAAAGGATTTAATTTTATTTCAAAAGTGTTATTTTTCTTAAATTTGAATTATGAATAAATAGATGCGTAGAGAATCTTTATATCAAAAATTAGATTTCTCTTAAATTCTATGTTTAAATTCTATGAATAGAGGTGATGAGATGTGAGATGTGATGTGAATCAGCCTAACCCCATCTAGACCCATGGGTTAGCCAACCGCCCAACCACTGTAGAGATGGGATCCAATTTAGAATTTGGTTAGGTTTTGTCTCGGGTACTAGGGAAAAGAGTTTCCAGGCCCCCTAGCTGGATATTCATGCAAATTTAACACCAGTCATACCACTTACACACCAATATGAAATTGCCTTTTTCACACATTCAGCCATCTTTAAAACAATCATTTTATGAAATCATAGTATCACTGATCACAACCCTCCAAAATATTCGGTTGAATCTTAATTTCCAATCTTTCCTTCATCGGAGTATCTATGGCATCATCCAGAACGCTCACCAGGGGCCTTTTTGATAGTTCCTAGCTCATAGTACCCGACAGATAATCACTTATAAAAATCAAGATGGAATCCTCGTTGAAGATCAGCAAGATCAACCAAGAGATCCATATAAGAGAGCTATGCACTCATCAGTTGAGGACCAGCAAGGTCAATCAACCAGATCCATACTCGGTTTTAGAAAACAACTCTTACTCCTTGTTCCAATATCTTTCACGATGCACGTGTGGGTATCTTCGGCGACCCAGAGCCCGAGCACCGTATGGTCAGCACCCTCTAGGATCCTTCGCAGGTCACCTAGCGCTTCACTCATAGGCCGCTTCCTTGGTCCCTCATCCACCGTACCGGAAGCTCACCATTTAAATAGTCAAGACCTGGCCCCCGACCTTGCTGCACGAGACATACTCCATTGACTCTCCATCTCAGGAGTTGCAACTTTATCAGGTAGGTCTCGCACCACGACCACATTCTCAAGACAGTCAAAATGCTTCCCCAGCATTCTTGACATAAAACAGTCATTTACAACAAATAGTTCACAATTACAGTTTCTATAATGAACTCTTGTCTTTCCACATTATCCCTCATCATCAGTCCACATTACTTATTCCACATTCCATTCATATGTGTACTCATTCTCATCCAATCACATCATTTTCCATCTCATCACCACAGATTCATTCACATCACATATCATATATTCACATCCCAATTCTCATGTCATCACATCTCATCCATTCACTCATATCGACGACACATCATTTCACATACACATTCGCATTTATTATTCTACATACACATCCACATCATACATCCAATTCCACATCCGCATTCATACATACACATCCATACATCCACATCCACATTCATACATCCATATCCACATGCATACATCCATTTTCACATCCACATTCACACATCCACATCCACATTCCATATCTACATCTATACATCCACATCCATGCCGACGTCCACATTCACATTCACATCCCATACATCCATATCCACATTCTACATTCATATATCCATATCCACATTCCATATCTACATCTATACATCCACGTCCATGCCCACATCCATACATCCACATTCACATTCACATCCCATACATCCATATCCACATTCTACATTCATATATCCATATCCACATTCCACATTCATACATCCACATGCACATTTACATTCATACATCCACATCCACATTCCATATCTACATCTATACATCCACATCTATGCCCACATCCATACATCCACATTCACATTCACATCCCATACATCCATATCCACATTCTACATTCATATATCCATATCTACATTCCACATTCATACATCCATATCCACATACATACATCCATACAACCACATCCATACATCCACATCCATTTACATCTATCTGATTTCTATCACATCTTATCACATCTATTTATAGAATGTAGGAGAATTCTAATTTTTTGATATAAAGATTCTTTACACATCTAATTAGGCATAAAGAAAACTTTAGTAGAAATAACACTTTTATAAAAATCCTTTTATACATCTATTTAGGCATAAGTTCAAATTTAAGGAAAATAACACTTTCGAATTAAAAATAAACCTTTTATGCATTTTACTATGTATGAATTCCATTTTAATGAGAGTAACACTTTTAAAATAAAAATAAATCTTTTATGTGTCTAACTATGCATAAACTCAATTTCAATGAAAATAATACTTTCGAAAATAAAAATAAATCCTTTTATGCATCTATGTATGCATAAATTCAATTTCAATGAAAATAATACTTTGGAAAATAAAAATAAATCCTTTTATGCATCTATCTAAGCATAAATTCGAAATTGATAAGAATGACTCTTTTGTAATAAAAATAAAATTCTTTATGCATCTATTTATGCATAAAATCAAAATTGATGAAAATAACACTTTTGGATTAAAATAAATTCTTTATGCATCTTTCCATGCATAAATCTAATTTAGAAGGAATTATACTTTTAGAATATGCATCTAATTTATGCATAAAATCCATTCATGATAATCACACTTTTAATATAAAAATATATCTTTTATGCATAGAATTCAATAATGATAAAAGTAACACTTTTGTATATTAAAAAAATTCTTTTATGCAAAAAAATCCATTTTGATGAAAGTAACACTTTCATAATAAAAGAAAATTATTCCTTTACGCATAAAAATCTATTTTGATAAAAGTAACACTTTCATAATAAAAGAAAATTATTCCTTTATGCATAAAAATCTATTTTGATGAAAGTAACACTTTCATAATAAAAGAAAATTCTTTTATGCATGAAAATCAATAATAATAATCAATATGCATCTTCTATGCATGAAAATGACAATTTTAGAATATAGAATTGATAGGAATTACTCTTTTAGCATAATAAAAGATAAAACCTATTTCCAAAATATTTGCCATAACCTCCTTTGTATGGCTGACCATTTTTCAACTTTTCCTATTTAATTTTGTCTTAAAAATTGACTCTAATTGATAATATTCAAGATGCATCTTCTATGCATGAAAATGACACTTTTAGAGTATAGAAATGATAGGGAATACTCTTTTAGCGTAATAAAAGATAATACTTATTTTCCAAAAAAAAATTCCATAACCTCCTTTGTATGGCTGACCATTTTTCAAATTTTTCTACTTAATTTGTCTTCAAAATTAACTCCAATTGATTTAAAGTAATCTAGACTAATCAAAATTCACTTATAAAAGAGAAAACATTATAAAAAGTTTAATTCCAACAATTATCACTTAACTAGGATAAAGAAGGGTTGATTCTAAGAAGAGAGAGGGGAAAAGCCTTTTGATCAAGGCATAGCGTCCATTTATCACTTCAAACAATCATAAGAATTAGGAAAGCATAAAAATCACTAAAGAAAACTACAAGATCTCTACTTACATAATTTCTTGGAGCTGCCTTATCATGAAAATGGTAAACTCTAAATTGTGCATGCTATGCAAAAGAGAGAAATTTTTTTGGACATGTCAAACTTTTTGTTTAACAAGTTGGTGGTTTTTTGAACCAACTATTGTTGCAAGGGTTGGTTCAAAACAAGTGTGTATGTACGTGACGTGGGTATGTGTGTGTGTTCGAATATATATTGATCTCCCTCACAAAACACCACTAATAGTAACCTGGGAATGAACAAGACCTTAGCTGATACTTAGATGGCTAAGCGTAGTCATTTGAATTGGGTTATGGAGCTGATGGCCTCTAGCTAGAAGTCGAGACTCCATGGGGGGAAAGTCTTTTATGAGTGTTTGTGTGTCCATCATGGACGAGATGACGTTGAACGTTGGCAACCTGGTATACATGCAATGTGGACCAATTTGGATCTTAGAAAGAGGCCGCTCAAAATGGGACCCTTCTCTACCTGAAGCTGGAAAAAACTTAATGCCGTATTTTGTCTGGGACGATTGAGGCGGCACTTGAATGTGACGGCACATGAGAGGTTGGCATTCATAGTTCTTGGCTTGGGAGGAGTAGAGTAATAGTGCATAAACACTATTATTTTTCAACAAAGAGTGAGGCTTCTATTTATAGGAAAAATTGAGCTCCTAAACAAACAAACTGATTCTAGAATTTTCCAAATCAGTTTGGTCAATTTTTGACCATTTTTAGGTCAGTTGAGCTAACTTTTTCGAACTAGACTTGAATTAGGAGAGAGGAGAGATGATATATCTCAATTTTTGAAGATTTAAAACTCAATTGCACATGTGAAGTAGGCACCTCATTCATGAGGGGGGAATCCCCATTGTGAGGTGCCAAAAATCCATTTTTTAAGCTTTTCCTTTGGTCCTTAGACCACTCTTCATCTTATGTGAGTATTTACTCATTTTTGGGGGTGATTTTATTTATTTCTTCTATTTATCTTCTTCATACATTTGGATGAATCTGATTGGCCCTTCAAAACCTTAATTTGAAATTTTTCGAAAATCAAGTTATACTTAATTTCTAGTGCACCTTCTGAAAATCTTTTTGAACTTTTGTTTTGGGGAAATTTATTTTAATAAGAAGAGATATTTTTATATCCAAAAATATTCAAAATTTGAATATTCTCTCTCTAGAATATTTTCTCTCTCTACCTAGGCCAAAACAGGTAGAAACAAGATCTTTTATATTTTTGAAGAGGGAATTGATAACAGGAGAAGATGTTGGACATCTTGAGAGGTTAGGGAGGAATCTTACATTCTACCCCACTTAAAAAACGCGAGATGTCCTCATCTCGCAGGTGGAGTATGATAGGTGGAGTATGATCTCTTTCATCTTCTTCTTCTTCTTCAAACACTTCCAGCATTGCTGCCTTGGAAGTGGATGGCCGATTTGGGAACAACTCTCTTTGACTTCCCCTATTCTGAGGTGAAGGTCTTGCATTACTTTGGATTGAAACTGCAGGTTGGATAGAGGGTCGACCTCTGGGATTTCCTTGATTTTGGCTGATAGAACCGTGATTACTCTCGAAGGAAGGGGCTGGAGTTTGGAATCTTGATCCCTGATTTCCTTGCACTGAAAACCTTGATCCAAAAGGAGTTGGGCAATCCATGCTGCGATGTCCAATTCCTTGATATTTATAGCATTTCACTCTCTTGTTCAAGGGTGGAACTTCTGAAGTTGAAATCCAGGGAATTGAGTTTTGGGAAAAGGACATTTCTTCCATTCTGGAACTTCCCATATCCTGGGTTTGACCCTGATATCTCTTAGGCGGAGGAAGGTTGGAATCACCTTCTCGGAATAAAAACCTCTTGAAAGGTGATGGTGCTGGCTTTGGCGGGACTTTGACATCAAAGGATTTGGCGAAATCCTTTGCCATTCTTATTGCTTCGGCCATTGAGATAGGTTTTGCATTCTTGACTAAAGTATCTAATGGCTCGTTCATTCCCCGAATGAACCTGGCCCATCAGCTGCTCTTCATCTAATTGAGGGGAGTATTTAAGGAGAAGGGCAAAAGCCTGATGGTACTCTTCAATTGTCCAGTTTTCCTGCTTTAGTTCTAAGAACTCATTCATCTGAATTTCAAAAAAGCCTGGGGGACAAAACCTCTTTCTGAGGTAAGCCTTGAGATCGGTCTAGGTTTGGGTATTTTGGTCGAGACGGTTTGTCTCAGTTTCTCCATGCCACTCTAGCTGTCTCCACTATCTTCAGCCTTGCAAGAGCCATTTTGCTCTTCTCATTGTACCTGGTGACATCGAAGTATTCTTCCATTGATTCGGTCCACTTCTCCACAGCCTCGCCCAAGTTTTCCCCTTCACCCTTGAAAGGTCTAGGCTGCGAACTATGAAGAGTTTTAGAAACATCCAGGTCGAGCTCTTCTTCATCGAGTTGGGGATTAACATTTCTACCACGACAACCTCGATCCATGTTCCTATCAATACGAAAATTCTTGTTAAGTCTCTTTATTTAAGATTCAATCCGATTTTTGATTCAACTGATTCCGGGGTTCTCGGCTCCACAACAGAGTCAAGGGATAAAGATACTCATATAGAACTCATTATTAGTTAAGAATTCATTCAGAATTATCTCATTCATATCTTTAACACAATAATGGTCCATCACACTGAATTTTTCTATCCAAACAATCCTCCATGGGGATTTCAAATTTTTAGATTTTTAATTTATAACTTGATCCACTGATCAAAAGTTAACAGTAGTAATCTGGCAGCACAATCCACTAATCTCATAGTGATTTACTGAAGTCATTAACGTCATTATAGCTACGAACATTATCACAGGGACTCGTCCCATTCATCCTCATTGTGGTTTTGCTTGACTTATTACATTTCAACCAAATTTCAGGAATCATCATTTTTCAATCAGAATCCAAATCAATTCATCAGTTCACAACCAGAATTTAAAAATCATATCAACCACATTCGAATTCATTGTTTGGATAGCATTAATGCTTGTAATTTCCAGTCTTAGATTTACTCGTATATACTGCCAGTAAAGAGCTGCAGTTATACCCTTGGTATATACGGGTAGTCATGGTCCTTGGAATTATAAAGTAAAGACCATCATGTCTAGGCTTCAAGCAAGTCAGGGATTTTATACAATTGTGGTACTTCCATCTGAAGACCCAATTACTAATTTATGAATTTTAGTTCAATTAACAATTTGTATGAATTTCATCAGACAATTCTGATCTTATGCTGCTACTTCATAAATTTTTGACATTTTTGGCTTTTTCGTTGATTCTCATTAGTCAATTCGCTCTGATACCAACTGTAGGATCCATGTCCCCATCGCACAACAGATTCGGGGTGCTAGTAGCGAAAGTAGCACATCTTGCGCGGGGCAGGGTCCCACACTCGAGGCCTCGCCCCACGGATATTCGGACAGGTGACTAATTCCTCGATTCTTCCAAACCAAACTTGGAAAAACTTCTCTTGCCCGGAAAGCACGGGCGATTCCACCAGGATAACTTTTCCCTAATGTAGTCAAAAGCCTTTAACTAACTAAGCTCATTTGACCGAACCCGTAAGTCCCATAGTCAGATCAGGGAAAAAGACTATACTTGGATCATAGAGACCAATGCTTTTTTTCTCATTGAGAGGCACATCCGTTGATTCTTTTCCATAGAACAATTTTTGTCCGGGATTTACTTCATCTATCAAACTAAACACAAATTGAGTCTCGATTTACAGATCCATCAGTCCAGCCTTAACCCCATCCAGACCCATGGATTAGCCAACTGCCCAACCACTATAGAGATGGGATCCAATTTAGAATTTGGTTAGGTTTTATCCCGAGTACCAAGGAAAAGAGTTCCTAGGCCCCCTAGCCAGATATTCATGCAAATTTAACACCAGTCATATCACTTACACACCCAATATGAAATTACCTTTTTCACAGATTCAGCCATCTTTAAAACAATCATTTAATGAAATCATAGTATGACTGATCACAACTCTCCAAAATATCCGATTGAATCTTAATTTCCAATCTTTCCTTCATCGGAGTATCTATGGCATCATTGGCAACCAGAACGCTCACCAGGGGCCTTTTCGATAGTTCCTAGCTCATAGTACCTGACAGATAATCACTTATAAAAATCAAGATGGAATCCTCGTTAAAGATCAGCAAGATCAACCAACACATCCATATAAGAGAGCTATAGACTCATCAGTTTTGAGGACCAGCAAGGTCAATCAACCAGATCCATACTCGGTTTTAGAAAGCAACTCTTACTCCTTGTTCCAATATCTTGTTGTACTAGATTTTACAAAGGATTTAAAAGCACGCATTGGTATCATTGACTGGGGCATTCTGCTGAGAGTGCCCAAAAAGAGAGTATCGCTCAATTTTGTGCAGACATGGGAGACGCACAAGCGAAGGAGTGCCACGAGCTGGCTAAGAAGTCATACGAGCGCATGAAATCCCTTGCACACGGATTGATTGCTCGTGAAGCGACTAGAACGGCGTGCCGATTGTCAAAATGGGAAAACCCTTCTTATGCCCAATGGAAAGTCATCAACAAACAAATAACCACGATATGATTAAACAAATATGGCCATGCCCATATGGCGAGATCAAGAAGGGAAGGTGGAAGGTGTCGCGGTGCAATCAAGACGACATCAGAAATAATGCCGAACGAATATTCTTAGAAGTGTATTTTGCCAAGATGCTGTATACCCAGTTTGTCCTGCAAATGCCTGTGGACTTTGCTTCTAGAGAGGTCACTGTCAACACCCATGATTTGCGTGAAGAGACAGTGACCTTCACAAGAGAGGAGCTTGCTCTAGAGCTGAACGCGGTCAAAGACAACCTAAAGGCAAAGCTCGTAGAGAAGGAGCACGAAGCAGTGAGATTGTCACAGGCCCAAACTCCCCCCTGGCCAACAGAGAGGTTCAAGAGCAGCTCACCCGGCTTAGCCAAGATGTGCAAGGACTATCTGCACGTTTAAATCCTATGCATCAAGGGAATCATATTTCACATTTTTTGATGCATATCCTGAGCTTGTGGGGGCTACTAGGGGTGCTACTAGTTCCTCCACCTCGCAATGTCCCATGTGCTACAAACCATTTGACGGTTGGAGCGGCCACTATGTTCTACCATCTGGCCACTACTATCACTTGATATGCTTGGTGAGACAGATGTAGAATGTGTCCACATGTGCATTGTGTAGCATAGCAATTAACCATGGTATTTATGCTATGTTTGGTATGGCTAATGAATACAAACCACCGGGGTCACCCTCTGCTACTCCTAGTGTACTTCGCAATCTCTTTCAAGACGAAATCTAAATGTACAAACACTTCTTGCGTAATGGCAATCTTTTTGTAATGACAAATTGTACTGACAAATTGTAATGACAACTTGTAATGACAAATTGAAATCTTTCATTTGAGTTGATAATTCATATAATGAACTTAATTTTAAGGAACTTCAAGTTCCTTCTTCCACTGTGTCAACATCGTGCTCTAGAATCCTTTCACTGTCTACTCTCCCATCTACTTGATTGAGCTCATCCGAGTCAATGCTCAGATTATCTTCTATCTCAAGGCTAGTGCACAACGTAGGTCCAACGTCAAAGTGCTCGTCTTCTACATCATCACAATCGTACATCCATCTGGGCATATCTTCTTCATATTCTTTGCTTTCAATGTGTCGCAGGATTTTTTCATTACAATACATGTAAACAAGTTTATCAGCTCGGTCTGTAATGAATATATTTGTACATGCTCCTGTTTCTTTCTGAGCCTGAGTTCGAAGAACACTCGCCTAGAACCTTCATCGTAAGGTTGCGCAACAAAGCATAGTGCTCACCACCATTCATCATCCCCACCACTTCCATGCAGGTTGCTCTTTAGCCATTTGTTGAACAAGGGAGTTAGAAAATAGACCTTCTTTCAATAAAAAACAGGACATCTCTTTTATACATTTTACACGATCATCAACATTGTCATAAAAAGTGTTAACCACTGTGTAGAAATCCTGAACCACCTCAATGTTAGACATCAAATCCATATTCCAGTATTCAAGATCTAGTATATAAGCAACACTGTGTAATGGTGTATGCGCTCCAATCCATCTGGCATGGAAGTACTTCAATAGGACTTTTCTTTGTCGACTGGAGAATGGTACACGTCAATGCTTTTCAACCACCGAATGCTCTAATTTCTCAGGACACTCTAAACTCCGCTGGACACTCCATTGCATCCATACTTTTCCAAGATTAGGTGCTCTTTGATCAAGATTTCGTATCGCATACATAAGAGGCATCATTAAGTGGTACGCATCCACCATTACACTGTTCCACCAGGTTTTCTTCGTGAGAGCCGTCTTTAAGACTTTGATTTTCTTTTTCACTCTTTCAGTCTGAGTGCTCTCCCAATCATGAAATGCAATACATGTAAATGTTTCACAAACTGCATCTTTGTTTCGAAGAAGAGACTTGAAAGTATAGAAGTGAGTGCAAAACCTGGTCTCCGCAGGAAGCTTTAACATAACTGACATGCGAGGCCGAAAAATATCTAACACTCTCTGCCTCTTCATGAGCATAAATCTCACAAGCTTGCGAACAGTATCGACGATTGAGGCAAACTATTTGGTATCATCACTTTTATACCAATCTTTCAATACAAGATTCAAACTATGAGTATTGCAGCCAGACGGGAAAACATGTGGATACTGCCGCTTTAAGCTTTTGGATGCATTCTTGCAATTTTTTGCATTGTCCATAACAATTTGGACTACATTTTTGGCACCCACTTCTTCTATCACAGAGGCAATGATACGAGCAATATACGCCCCAGATTTTATTGCACCAGCCGAATCCACGGCACGCATAAAAGTCTCACCTCTAGGTGAAACAACCATTATATTAATTAATGGTTTTCTTTGTACATTGGACCATCCATCGCTGACTATACTACATCTAGAAAGCTCTATGTTGCTAAGAATTATTCTATGTACACGTTCTTTCACTTGAGCATAGAATTTCTCCAATAGATCATTTCGCATAGCATGATACAAAGGCGATGAAAACCCTGATCCAAATTCACCGATTTTCTTCCATGCTCTCTTCCAATGCTCACTCTCCACCATCACCATAGCACTCCCTGAAAAGTAGATCGCTTCAAGGGCGAGCTGTGCATCATCGAGCAGACCGTTACGTAAGCTTTCCTGCAATGAAGTTTAACGCATGGGTATGTTAAAGTGACACTTGCAAGAAGATGCACTGGGTAGATTACTTTCTGGTTGCACATTAAAGTTTGGAGTACAAGCCGGCGATGCTTCTGGAGTTTGATGATTAGAACAACAATGTTCTTCCTACCTCGATACATTGGTAGTAGATGAGAACAGCTTTCTTGCGTCTTTCTTCTGCATTTCGTCTCTTAAACGTTTGGCCACTACAGGTGCAGAGGGGTAGGTACATCCTCGGCCTTTTTTCTTCACTCCACCTAAAAAGTGTTCTCTTAATCGAGGCGCCCCACCTGATTTTACTGCCTGGCATAGCTTGCACTCCCAATCTATGAACCGGTCACCGATGTTAATTGCATATTGCCACACTATCCTAGGTACCTTTTTTTTCTGTTATTCTGAATTTGGGCTCTATTAGAAGTATCACTAGGTCCAATGTTTTCTTCCATCTCAAATAACCTATTCAAGCAAGCATACAATAATGAATACACAAACGAAGTAACAACAAAGCCACTCACATATTACAAAACATATATCACCACACAGAAACATAGAAGCCTTAAAAAACCAAGTGAATGCTGAAAAGCTAAAATGTAGCCAAGCAAAAATCTGAAACTAGTTTGAATCTATTTTGACAAAAATAAAAGATCGTCATATATGTTGTTTATTGTTTTTATTTTAAAAGAGAAAGACATCCATGACGATTCATGCTAACTGCAAAGGATGACTGAAAGTTTTTTGCCTATAGGACTTTTATTTTTCAACTTACAGAATGGTAGATATTAATTTTTGCTAGACTTTTAGTATCACGACAAGACAAGACGAATGCATAAATGTGTATTCTAAGATTAAGATACATGTAATTGACAGCATGCATACAATGCACATTGCACCCCCGAAGATCTATGATTGCCCAATACTCTAGTATAGGATAAAAGACCTTCTCTAAGACTCTAACATTCACAAAGCAAATCAAAGATCTATGTTTGCCCAACACTCTAGTATAGGACAATAGACCCTTGTCTAATAAAGACTATATCAAATATCAAGAACCAATACAAGCCCCTAAGGAGGACTCTTGGCTCCATCAAACCAATTATAGAGCAGAATAAGGTAG
This sequence comes from Cibotium barometz, assembly GCF_041138505.1. Lineage (NCBI taxonomy): Eukaryota > Viridiplantae > Streptophyta > Polypodiopsida > Cyatheales > Cibotiaceae > Cibotium > Cibotium barometz. The sequence continues at coordinate 21,355,430 of NC_141100.1, forward strand.
ACTACCTGCGCTGCTCGAATGCAAAGTTGAAGTGACTCCAACTTTGTCCCTAAACCTCCGCGAACGTTTTGTTAACGTGATCACAAATTTGTGAACACGTTTATGAAATCCCTGATGTGGATAAAGGTGAATAGATATGATGTGAATAGATGTGATGAGATAAGATGTGAATCAGATAGATAATGAATGAATAGATGAGATGTGATGTCATGTGAATCAGAATGTAATGAATGATATGGGATCTGAGTGAATGTATGTGACGATAATGAATGTGAATGTGTATGTGAGGAATGGATGTGAATGAATATATGAAAGAATGGATAAGGATGTGTATGAGAAGAATGGATGTGAATGTGTATGTGAGGAATGGATGTGAATGAGTATGTGAAAGAATGGATAAGGATGTGTATGAGAAGAATGGATGTGAATGTGTATGTAAAGAATGGATATAGATGTGTATGTGAGAGAATGTGTATGTAAAAATGGATATAGATGTGTATGTGAAAGAATGTGATGTGATGTGATGTAAAGAGATGAGATGGGACATGAATATATGTGGATGTGAATTGATAGATATGAATGTAGGGATAGATGCGAGTAGTCGTACATGAGAATGATTGGATGGATGTGGATGAATGAGATGAGATGTGTATGAATGAGATATGATGTGGATAGAAGTGATGTGATATAGGATGTGTTAGCATGTGAATCGAGATGTGAATGAATGATATAGGATGTGAATGAATGAGTTAGTATGAGAATCGGGATGTGAATGAATGATAGGGAATATGAATGGATGTGATGTGAATGCATGATAAGGGATGTGAATGGATGTGATGTGAATCGGGATGTGAATGAACGATAAGGGTTGAAGTGATGAGATATACGGGTAGATGAAAGTAGATGAGATCTGATGAGGATAAATGAGGAAATAAGTGATGAGTTAGAAAAAGATATGATTAGATGAGAATGAGAATGCTTATGAAATGAATGTGAATTGATGTGCGGATAATATGGATTGATGTGGATGGATGTATGAATGATGTGGATTGGTGTGTGTATGATGAGTGAATGATGTGGATGATGTGGATGATGTGGATTGATGTGGATGATGTGGATTGGTGTGTGTATGATGAGTGAATGATGTGGATGATGTGGATGATGTGGATTGGTTTATGTATGATGCCTGGATAATGTGGATTGATGGATGGATGTTTGGATGATGTGGATGGATCGGTAACACTATGGTTTCATTAAACGATTGTCTTAAAAATTGTTGAATCTGTGAAAAAGGCAAGTTCATATTGGGTGTGTAAGTGGTGTGACTAGTTTTATGTTTGCATGAGTATCCGGCTAGGGGGCCTGGGAACTCTTTTCCCTGGTACCCGGGACAAAACCTAACCAAATTCTTAATTGGATCCCATCACTACAGTGGTTGGGCGGTTGGCTAACCCACGGGATTGGATGGGGTTAGGCTAGACTGATGGATCCCTAAATTGAGACTCAATTCTGTTATGGTATGATAGATGAAGTAAATCTCGGACAAAAATTGTTATATGGAAAAGAATCAACGACTGTGCCTCTCAATGAGGAAAAAAGCGTTGGTCTCTATGATCCAAGTATAATCTTTTCCCTGATCTGACTATGGGACCTACGGCGGGTCGGTCAGATCAGTTCAGCTAGTTAAGGCTTTTGACTACGTTAGAGAAAAGTTATCCTGGAGGAATCTCCCGTGCTTTTCGGGCAAGGGAAGTTTTTTACGGGTTCGGTTTTGGAAGAACCGATGGATTAGTCTCTTGTCCAGATATCCGTGGGCGAGGCCCCGAGTGTGGGACCCTGGCCCGTGCAAGAAGTGCTACTTGCGCTGCTAGCACCCCTGAATTTGTTACGCGGTGGGGTCAGGGATCTTACAACCCACTTTAGGACATCTCACAATCCCCCCCCATTTGCATAGACTTTAATAAGAGGTTTTTGAGCTTAGAGGAGGTTGTGATTTTTTGCTCATAGAGTAAGCAAACAATCTCGGAATCAAGATCCGACTGAAACACTATGATCGCAACATCCAGCACTATAAGACAATAGTATAAGTTCTACCTTACTATCATCTGTGAAAATCCTATTTTTGGACACTATGGCCCAATATCACTCCATGCTTTACCAAAAATTGGTATTTCGAGGGTTCAAGGATATATAATAAAATTGACACTGTGCAAACACTTTCTTTTAGTTAAGCGAGATGATCCAACCATTATGAATGTACACATACATTATTAATAAACATGTCCAACCATTTCTATACTTAATCCTTGAAATTTATGCTCATTAATATCTGGAAAGTTACAGGAGCATTGGTCAATCCAAATGGCATGACCTTATATGCAAAGGTTTCCCATGTGGTGGTGAAAGCAGTTTTATGTTTTTCATAAGTGTAATGGGTACTTGGTTGTATCTTGAGAATCCATCTAGCAAACTACAAGCTTCTGTTCCCCCACCCTTTCTAAAACGTGTTCCATGTATGGTATGGGTAATGATATATGCAATGGATGAATTAGGCGGGTTGTCGCATTCACCTTCTTTAAGTCAAAACACATGCGAAGATTCCTATTTTTCTTGGGTACACTCACAATTGGTGATACCCAATTTGTGTGTGCAATTTTGTAAATGAAATTTGTAGCAACGAGTTTATCAATTTTCTTTTTTTCAATTACTGCATATTTTAGATTCATTTGGTAAACGTGCTCTTGAAACTTCCATGATAGGGATGGTGTGCTGACCACTTCTAGCAACACTCCTTTCATGTCTTTATAGCTCCAAGAAAAGTAGTCCTTGCACTCTTTTAAAAGAGTTATGAATGCCTCTTCATCATGTAGGTCAAAGTCTGTGGCAATGAAGACTCGTTTGGGGTCCTCATCGAGCTCTCAAATATTTACCTCTTTTACCTCTACAACTCCATCATATGGCATCATCCCTATCCTCTGTAATATCTGCCTCTTTGAACTCCATAGGTCCATCATATGAGGTCCCTATTTGATCACTCTTTGAACGTTGGGCCTGTAGGCGAAGTCCTTTTCTTTCATCAACATCAAAGGATTTGAAATGGCTTGGGACCTTCCGCAAATCCATCGGCTCCTCTTCATTCTCTTTCTTTCCGAGATCTTTTTGTTTCTCATTCCGTGTCCGCCCACGGATTTCTTTTTTTCCTTCTTGCCAAACTTGCAAGATTAGGAGGCTATTGCCTCACTTTTGGCTCTTGAAGTGTTTGTAACATTACCCGGCTTAACTTGTCTCCCTAATTCTTAGACAATTCCTAGTGAATTTTTGTGGATTTGACATATCTTATCCTTTGTGAATTTGTGCTAGGTCCTTGTCTAAGAATCTCACTATAATTAGCTTAGTAATATTTCTTCTTTAACCATTTCTGGAAATTCAACCTTGCGGTTAATATTGAGGCTTCTTTCCCATATAAGATTTAGACTCTTGCTCTTTTGAAGAGCTTTCCCCTCACTGGTTCATCACTAAGGGTCCCATCATGCATATTATGTAGTGAGTGGGCATCTCACCTTTCTCATCAAGATCCATAAACTTCGTTCCAAATTTTCCCATGACATTTATTATGGCTAATATATGCATCCAATTCTTGCAAAAAATCATCATTCAAGAGAGAAGTATATAAGATCTCTTCCTTTGATGGTACTAGTTATTCATCGATTACACATAGTGTTGCACTAATGTGGTTCTAACTATAGTCTCTAAGCCATTTACAAAACAACCCCCCATCCACGACGTGCATCTTCCAAGCTTACATGTTTACTTTTAGGATTTGTGAATCCTTTTGTTAATCTGTGGTGCGATCATCTAGTACCATCTTCGCACTTCTCATAAAAGGTCTTCCAAGAATCACATCATACCAATCTATGTGTCCTATAAAATTCACAACTACAAACGTATGGTAGTAGCCAAAAGAGAACTTTTATCTTCAAGTTCCGTAATACTTCCATAAGTCATGACATGGTACCATCAGTAGAGTCATTTACAATGAGGTTCACTCGCTCCACGGCTAGATTTTTCCATTTTTCCCAACGTTGGTTTGTGATTCCATCAAGGAGCACAAGATCTTGATAGCTCTTATACACCATTGAAAGTGTTACATTCATGTCATCACTCTCATAATACTTTCCCATCAAATTTACCAAAATTTGGACTATTTGAGGTATGTCTTGCCTTCATCCATGATAGCCTACAAATCAACAAGGGAAGTGTTATATGTACATTATGTGTGCTATGTTATATGCACATTATGTGTGCATATACTAGGAGGCATGGGAGCATGGGTTAGGACTAATCTTAAGGGTTAAGGTTAGGGTCAGGCATCCAAGGGTCACACATGGGAAATGGAGAGTCAAGAGTCACTTGGGGGCCCTCCTATATATAATAGGGGTATGTGGACCACTCAAGGGAGGCTTGGAGGCTTGGGGGCTTGGAGGCTTGGGGGCTTAGAGGCTTAGGCTATGGTCTCTTGTGTAGAGGTCCATATCTACTCACCTACCATTTCACACTATAGCTACATGCTATTGGATTGGAGTTATACCTCTTGATGGTACGGGACATCAAGGTAGAGAGGTATGATGTATTTCATTTATAATTCATGTGTGCATCCCTTGGGCTCGGGGTTGGTCAGGTGGTTGAGTTTATGCCTGATTTATGCATGTTCATGCATAACAATTATCTAGAGAGATCTTAGGGTTTTAACAGTGGTATCAGAGCAATCTCTAGTTAATTGTTGTTGATTTTTTTTTAAAGGTAAATTTTAATATTTACTAATAAAAATATTATTTTCTTGATTTATGTTGATGATTTGCATGTGGATCGTCAATATGGTGATTGGAACGCGTGTTACTACAATTCAATGGACGAATCGACGTTGTGGAGAAATTTCGTGACTTTAATGCTATTTTTTCCTATTTTTTATGGTTTAAAAGAAACATTAATGGAAATTTATACAAAAACACCACATATTTTATTGTGGGTATGTTTGGTAGAATGGATTCCCTAGATTTGTAGAATTTTTAGGAATTTTTTCTTAATTTTTTTAGAGAATTTTTATGATTAAAAATTTATTTTTAATACATTTTTGCGGGTTTTCCCGCAGGTATGCGATCAAATTTCTGTCGATTTTCTGCTGAAATACAGTAGGGGATAGCATGTTGATGCATGAAATGCTCTCCCATGTGCATGGGATCCTCTCCGCCTCTCAATTTTGATTTTCCTATGTGAATTTCTCTTACAAAGGATTTTTTTAATTAAACATTTATCATAATGAATATTAATTATGATTAAGTAAAAGTTTAATTTAAAACCTTAATCAAAATATTAATTAAGGTTAACCTCTCTGTTAACAGAGAGAGAAGAGATGGGAGGAAAGAGAATGAAAGGGAGAAGAAGAAGAGGAAAGAGGGGAGAAGAGAGAGGGAGTTTTCTCACTCTCTCCCTCTCTCATCCTTTTGCGCGAGCGCAGACCCGGGAGGGGGGGGAGGGGTTAGGTGCTGCAAGATGCAAAAAAAATCACTCCCACCCCATAAAATTTTTATAAAAGCTTTATATTAAAGCTTATTAATATTTTTTTATTTTTTTAAAAAATGAGTTTTTTTATAAAAAAAGCTTTTGAAAATGTTTAAAAAAAAGCTTGAAAATTATGAGACATTATGGGATTTGAGGAAAAAATCTGTGGAGATTTTTGAATTTTGTTTCTCTTAAATTTTTTTGGCTTTTCATCTTCTGGAAAACTTTTAACCTTCCGTATTCCGGAAACTTTTGACCTTTCACATTCCGATTTTTTTTGTCTTTTCATTTTCTGAAACTTTTGGCTTTCCGTATTCCAGAAAAACCATTGGAATTTCCAAATTTTTTGACCGTTCGTATTCTAAATGCATTCGGGATAATTTAAAAATTTTAAAAAATTCCTAAAAATTAGTGGAAAATTAGGCAAAGGTTAATTTAAATTTTGAGAAAATGTGGGGTTGGTGTTTGGCATGTGGTGTGTCCATTCGGGCACCCGTGACCATTCAAATTCCTTTAAAATATATTTTTTGACCCATAAAATTAAAAAATCCATTAAACTTAAAAATTTTCATTGGATTTGAGAATTGTCGAGTGGAATTGGAAATTTTGTGAACGATAGTATTCTCAGGAAAATTTAGGAATATTCTAGAAATTATTTTTAGAAATCTTAAAATTTGGTATTTATAAAATATCAATGGTATTTTGGTAAATTAAATTGCTTATTTTTTTTGGAAAAATATAGGTTTGAAATGCCATACGATAGGTTTGGTGGAATTCAAAATTATTATATTTTGAGGCCCTAGAAAATTAGAGAAATTTTGGAAAAAATCATGATAATTCTTTTTCTAGAGAATTTAATATTTTCCAGGGTTATTTAATGTTGAAGTATATTTTCTTGTGCTGACATTAGATAGATGCGGGTTTTTTACATATTATTAATACGATTGTATCTCGTATTAATAGTTATTTCTATTTGGATTAATTCTAAACGATGTTTTCATGATTTTTTGCCATTGTTTAGCCATTCTTTTTGGACATGTTCCATATTTTTGATGGCTAGAATCTACGTTCAAAGTGTGTCTCACCTTTGACACCTTTTCATGATAATTTATTTTGCACTTGTTTAAGTGTGGTCTATGCTTAATTTCTTAAGCTGAAGAAAAATTCTATCATGGGTTAGTTGATCTGTTTGTTTTGGTGGTAACCACACCAACTGTACTAGTTGTGTAAGTGTGGAAACTATCTCCCAGGCAGGTCATCAATGTCCACCACCCTAGCACTAGTTGAGCTCGATATCTCAACACAATGTTGATATATTTTACATGCATATGTAGATATTTATCCTAGGGGGTTAACACAAGTGAGTGGATAATAGCCCTAGGGCCATTATACGAAGCACACCATGGATGGTGTGCTTTAGAATGGACCTACGGCCATTCTTCCATGGAAACTCTTGATATATTTTTACACAAAGAAGTGAAGAATGGCCCTAGGGCCATTTTAAAGCACACCATGGATGGAAGCATGACCCTAGAACCATTCTACCAAGCAAACCACGGATAGTATGCTTTAGAATAACCCTAGTGACATTCTTTCAAGCACATAGTGCTTATAAGAATGGCCCTAGGGCCATTCTTCCATGGACAATGTTGATGCATTTTGCATGCATATGTAAATATTTATCCTAGGGGGTTGACACAAGTGAGTGGAGAATGGCCCTAGGGCCATTCTACCAAGAACACCATGGATGGTGTGCTTTAGAATGGCCGTAGGGCCATTCTTCCATGGAAAATCTTGATGTATTTTGACACAAGGTAGTGGAGAATGCACCATGGATGGTATAATGGACCTAGGACCATTCTTTAAGCACACTATGGATGGAATAATGGTCGTGTGCTTTAGAATGACCTTGGGGCCATTCTTCCAAGCATGTCGTGCTCTTTCAAGAACATTGTGCTTACAAGAATGGCCCTAGGGCCATTCTTCCATGGATAATCTTGATGTTTTCTCAATGCATGTTGAAAGAATCACCCTAGGGACTGGAGAATGGCCCTAGGGCCATTCTAAAGCACACCATGAATAATCTTAATGTAAGAATGGCCTTGTGCTTATATTACACTAAGCATTATATTATAGTATATTACACTAAGTGTTATAATACATTATATTACATTAAGAATTATATTACATTATACTACGCTATATCTATGTGTGGCACTATATTAATGTTATGGCCACCCACTGGATACATGCTCTTTCATTTTTTATTTTCAATTTTTAGTTGTGTGGGAAATGCGATGGCCCCTGGGGAGCCGGGTTCTGTCTTGTTTGAAAAGCTTGCATTGAAAAGTCATTTTTTAAATTTTATTGAGTTAAAAGATAAAAATTAACTTGGGGCAATGTTCTCTCTCTCTCAACATACATACAAAAAGAGAAAATACTGAGTGTATCCATGAAAGAGGAATTCCCACTATATTGGAATCCAAATATTTAAATGAGGAAAGTGTAATTCCTAGTGTAAAGGAATTAAAAGTGCACCTTTTGCTTTTTTAGTTGGATGTTGACGATGCCGATGCACATGAGGATTGGGAGGGAGAACTTATGAGCCTAAACTGGGGGCAAATTTTGAAATATTATGAATTTTAAATTGGGTGGGAAACTTTGGGAGAGATGGGCTAAATACACTAAGAGAGTAGATTGGCTCGAGGGCCAATCTCCATTTACATTGGCCCTATTGTACACAAGAGAATCTAGAGTGGCCTTAGGACCAAGCTACCACACACAAATGAATCTAGTTTCGGAGTTTAGAATGATCCTATCGCCAATCTCTGCATGTGTGTATGGCAAGAGTGACCCTTGCAAGAGAATCTAGCTTGGTCGTAGGGCCAAGCTACCATGAACAAATATACATCATCTTTGCTGGTAGATTGGTCAAGCTACCATCAACAGAGAAACAACATCTTTGCTGGTAGATTGGCCCTAGGGCCAAGCTACCAAGCAAAGATGATGTAGATTTGTTGATGGTAGCTTGGGCCTAGGGACAAGCTAGATTCTCTTATGTGTGGTAGCTTGGTCCAAGGGGCAATCTAGATTCTCTTGTGTTCCCTATGGCCATTCTCTCAAGATTTCATGGTAGAATGGCCCTTGGGCCATTCTTGCAACAAGCACACTGTGGGCCATTCTACCTATACAATGTGCTTGAGAATGGCCCTAGGACCATTCTACACTACCCTGTATCAACTGTTGGTAAATTTTAAAATGGTCCTTAGGTTAATCTCTATATGTTCTTGCATAAAATTCTAAAATTATCCTTGGGCCAATCTCTTGAGATAATGTCCCTATGGTCTATCTATCGTGCAATCTTGACAAAATGGCCCTAGGGAACACAAGAGAATCTAGAGTGACCCTTGCAAATAGAATCTGGCTTGAATCTAGAGTGACCCTTGCAAATAGAATATGGCTTGGCCCTAGGGCGGCCAAGCTACAATGAAAAAATCTACATCATCTTTGCTGGTAGATTGGTCATAGGGCTAAGCTACCATCAACAAAGCAACACCATCTTTGTTGGTAGATTGGCCTTAGCACCAAGCTACCAGCAAAATTGATGTAGATTTGCTCATGGTAGCTTGGCTCTAGGGCTAAGCTAGATTCTCTTGTGTATGGTGGCTTGGTCCAAGGGTCACTCTAGATTCTCTTGTGCTTCCTACGGCCATTGTCTCAAGGTTTCATGATAGAATGGACCTAGATCCATTCTTACAAGCACAATGTACTTTAGAATGGCCCTAGGGCCATTCTACATAATGTGCTTGTTGAGAATAGACCTAGGGCCATTCTCCACTCTTTTTTATCAGATGTTGGTAAATTTTATAATGGTCCTTGGTTCAATCTCTACATGTGCTTGCATAAATTTTAGAATTTTATTGGGGCCAATATCTTGAGAGAATGGCCCTAGGGCCATTCTATCATGCAATCTTGAGAGAATGAACCTAGGGAACACAAGAGAATCTAAAGTGACCCTTACCATCAACAAATAAACACCATCTTCCGTTGTAGATTGTCCCCTAGGGCCAAGCTACTAGAAAAGATGATATAGATTTGTTCTTGGTAGCTTGGCCCTAGGTGTAAGATTCCTCCCTCTAGCTTTTGAGGTGTAAAGGTGTAAGAATCTCCCCTTTTGTTGTAATTATTCCCCTCTTTGAAATAGAAGAAAGATTTTGTTTTACCCTTTTTGGCCTAGAGAGAGAAAAATTTTAGAGAGAGATAATCCTAAATTAAGATATCTTTGGATAAAGTCCTCCTAGTGTCTAAAATGGATTCCCCTGAAACAAAAATTCAAAAAGAACTTTCCAATGTGCATTTGGAATTAATTGAAAATATGTATAAAGGACCTTAGCCTAAGGGTCTACATTTTCAGAAATATTTGGATTATGGTCTAGTTAAGGTTCCAATGGGCCAATTAGATTAATCCAAGTGTTGGGATGAGATAAATCCAAAGAATAAAATCAAATATCCAAAATGAGTAAATGCTCACATAAGATGAAGAGTTGACTAAGTACAAGGTTTATTAGTTAGAAACTATGAGATATTTTAGAATAATGATGCATTTTTGACACCTTGGTAAAGAGAGGGGGACTCTTTGAGGTAGGCGCCTAATTCACACATGTGGATGAGTTTTTAATTTTAAAAAATTGTGATATTTTTATCTCTCCTCTCTCCTGGATCGAACCAAATAAAAAAGGGAGCCAAATTGGTCCAAATCTTGTCCGAATTGAGTCAAACTGAACCTGAAAAATTATAGAACCCAGTTGGACTTGGTTAGTGGCCTCCCTCACCTATAAATAGATCCTTAGTCTTTTGTAAAGAAATCTGCGAACTATACCATGCCAATATTACATTAAAATAATGATAATTTTTCTATTATTCCTTAAAACTCCTCTACTTTTGGAGAGATTGGAGCTTCTCTCTCTCTTCAACAATCCTTGGAGCTTTCTTCGCAACATACTAAACCAATCGATTGGTTGGGGGCTTCCTTCTAAGATAAAGAAGCAAGCCAAATCAAGAGGTAAGAAGTAATTTCATGGCTTTCATTAATATTCTCAAAAGATTTCACTTCTCATCCCCTCTCAAGCTTGAGAAGTTTCAAATTCATTGTTTTGAATGCAATTTTGTAAATAAAGCTTTCTATAAGAATTCTAATGATTAATCACAAAAAAGTTAGATTTTATGCTTAATTAAGATGCTTAATTAGGATGCTTTTTATGTATATCTCTCTCTCCCCAAAAGAAGAGTCATTCCTATGACTAATTCTTTAGCAAATGAATGCTTCTCATTGATAAATTTTTAATTCAAAATCAATCTCTAAGCTTGATGTGCTGTGATGTAAATGGATGTGGATGGGATGTGATGTGATGTGATGTAAATGGATATGGACGTGGATGTCAAGAGATGTGGATGGGATGTGATGTGATGTAAATGGATGTGGATGTGAATGTGATGAGATGAGCTTGAGATGTGATGATATGTGAAAGAAAGTGATGTGATGTAAATGGATGAGAATGAGATGTGGACGTGATGTGATGTAAATGGATGAGAATGAGATGTGGACGTGATGTAATGTGGATGGGATGTATGTGATGTGATGTGGATGTAATGAATGAGATGGATGTGAATGGATGCGATGAGATGTGACTGGATGACATGTGATGTGATGTAAATAGATGTGAGTGGATGTGAATGAGATGTGATGTAAATAGATGTGAATGGATGAGATGTGATGTGATGTGAAATGGATGTGATATGAATTTGGATAGATGTGAATGGATGAGATGCAATGTGAATGGATGTGATGTGATGTGATATGGATATGGATAGATGTGAATGGATGAGATATGATGTGAATGGATGTGATGTGAATGGACGTGATGTGATGTGAAATGGATGTGATGTGATGTGAAATGGATGTGATGTGAATCGGGATAGATGTGAATGAATGAGATGTGATGTCAATCGAGATAGATGTGAATGGATGAGATGTGATGTGAAATGGGTGTGATGTGATGTGATGTGAATCAGGATAGATGTGAATGGATGAGATGCAATGTGAACGGATGTGATGTGATGTGATATGGGTATGGGTATATGTGAATGGACGAGATGTGATGAGGATAGATGTGATGAGATATAATATGATGTGACTCGATGAGAACGGATGAAGGACGATGGGAATACATATGATCGGATGTGGATTAAGCAATGTGAATTGATGTAGAATAACGAGAAATGATGTGCCAAATTATAGAAAGATAAGAGTTTATTAGAAACTGTATTTATGACCTGTTTTTAAATGACTGTTTTATGTCAAGAATGCTGGGGAAGCATTTTGACCATCTTGTGAATGAGGTTGTGGAGACCTACTTTTGATAAAGTTGCAAGAGCTGATGGAGAGTCAATGTAGGATGTCTCACGTAGCAAGGTCGACTGAGGTCTTGACGAGGTGGATGAGGGACCAAGGAAGCGGCCTATGAGTGAAGCGCTAGGTGACCTGCGAAGGAACCTAGAGGGTGCTGGACCATACGGTGCTTGGGCTCTGGGTCGCCGAAGATACCCACACGTACGTCGAGGAAGAAAATAGAACAAGGAGTTAGAGTTGTTTTCTGAACTCGGGCATGGATCTGGTTGATTGTCCTTGATGATCCTCAACGTATGAGTCCATGGCTCTTTTATATGGATCTGTTGGTTGATCTTGCTGATCTTCAACGAAGAGTCCATCTGGATTTTTATAAGTGAATATATTTTCGGGTACTATGAGCTAGGAACTATTGGGTCCCTGAGTGAACACGTGGTGAGCGTTCTGGTTGCCAATGATGCCATAGGTACACCGATGAAAGAATGATTGGAAATTAGAATTTAACCTATATATTTTGGAGGATTATGATCAATGATACTATGGTTTCATTAAAAGATTGTTTTAAAGACAGTTGAATCTGTGAAATAGGAAATTCCACAAATTGGGTGTGTAAGTGGTGTGACTATCTTGAAGTTTGCTTGAAGCGCTAGCTAGGGGGCCTGGGAACTCTTTTCCCTAGTACCCGCGATAAAACATAACCAAATTCCTAAATGGATCCTGTCACTACAGTGGTGGCTAACCAATGGGACTCGAAGGGGTTAGGCTAGACTGATGGATCCATAAAATGAGACTCAATTCTCTTATGTTACGATAGATGAAGTAAATCTCGGATAGTCCTTGTTCTATGGAAAAGAATCAATGGCTGTGCCTCTTGTGAGATGAGGAAAAAAGCGTTGGTCTCTATGATCCAAGTACAAGTCTCTTCCTTGATCTGACCATGTGACTTACTCGTTCGGTCGGATCAGTTTGGTTAGTTAAGGCTCTTGACTACGTTAGAATAAAAATATCTTGGAGGAATCGCCCGTGCTTTCTGGGTGAGGGAAGTTTTTATGGGCTCGGTTTTGGAATAAACCAAGGGATTAGTCTCTTGTCCAGATATCCATGGGCCAGGCCTCAAGTGAGAGGCTCTGCCCTGCAAAAAGAAGTGCTACTTCCGCTCCTAGCACCCTCGAACTCGTTGTGCAGAGGGGGCATGGATCTTTCACTAGGGCCAAGCTAGATTCTCGTGTGTGTGTGGTAGCTTACTCCAAGGGTCACCTAGATTCTCTTTTATTCCCTAGAGACATTCTCTCAAGATTGCATGGTGGAATGGCCCTTGGGCCATTCTACCTACACAATGTGCCTGAGAATGGCCCTAGGGTCACTCTAAATTCTCATTTTTTCCCTAGGGCCATTCTTTCAAGATTTCATGGTACCTACACAATGGCGTTAGGGCCATTCTCCACTCCCATGTATCAACTATTGGTAAATTTTTGAATCGTCCTTGGGCCAATCTCTGCACGTGCTTGCATAAAATATTAAAATTCTGAAGCATGCTATGGATAGTTTTAAAGCACGTTATGGAAGGTTTTCATTTGGATGTAAGTAATTTTTTTATATGATTGACTTAACTCGTCTCAAGTACACGGATGGATCGAAAGATGAAAATTAATTTTCCATCAAATGTTAATATGGTGAGTGGTGAGCCAAATAAGTGGGATATGGACCTCTACAATCTCAATGGTCAAAAAAATCACAAAATGCATCTTTTCCTTCTGTCACTAGATGACAAGAGTCTTATAAGAATAAAAGGCAAATAATGGTTGTCGTTGTATCAGTAGTTGACTTGCATCCAAAAATTGAATGTATTTATGTTGAGATGGGTGAATTATCTTATCAACTTCCTCTTTGAGCATATGTCAAGGATTTCATGGTAGTAGACCAAGAGGACGTTATGTTCTCTAGATGATGGAAGCTAGAGATCGATAGTATCTCTGATATCATTGCTGAAGCTACAAGTTGTTATTATACAAGTCTTGGGAAAGAAAGTGCCAAAGCCCCGTGAAGCTACATCAAGTTCAAAGAAGTCAAGATCTTCTCCACAAAAAGATGGCAACATTTTCGATGTGGATGAAGTAAAGCCTGCTATTCTCCTCCTCAATATCTCCCTCTTCATCACCCACGCCCAGCTCAAACACCACCCCACTTCCCTCTTTAGCTCAAGCCATTACACATAGTCTCCATGATGATGGCATCTCTCCCCCACGAGGCAAAACTCGCAGCCTGGTCGACATCTAAAACTCAACTTGTTTCTCGGTTATCCTCCAAGCCGAGAAGGTGTCTCATGCATCTCCGGCTATCTCTTCCGTCTCACTGGTGGAGCCATATCTTGGCAAACGAAGAGACAGCTCTTGGTGGCTTCCTCTACAACCAAAGAAGAATATGTAGCACATTGAGGCTCTCCGGCTTCAATAACTCATCAATGAACTTCAGCTCCCTTACGATGTGCCGCGTGTCACAATGTTTTGTGACAATAGATCCACCATCACTATCGCCAAATCTCCCAAAGTATCCTGTTTTGTGACAATAGATCCACCATCACTATCGCCAAATCTCCCAAAGTATCCAGCAAGCTCAAGCACATGAATATCGCCTATCATCTTCTGAACTTTGTGTTGGCCTTCTCCTCCGTGTGTTGGCCTTCTCCTCCGTCTCTGGACATATGTTTTAGAATAGAGAATTCTCTCCTTATTTGTAGGAAGATGCTTTCCTATAGTTTAGGAAGCATATTGCTATTATAATTCAAATGTAACAACTCCTTGTCAAACCGCCACTTATACTATTTGTAGTGACCTTGGTTTGTATAAAGTGACACTCTCTCATTTAGAAATACAATCAAATTTGCAAGAGAAAGGTGTTAACACATACACGTTTCTCTCTCTCTCTGTCTTTGTGTCTTCTCTACACATTTTCCTCACCAACCTCAGCGTTCTCTCAATAACTGCTCCGATTGATTATGTTAATTGGGATTACATATATAGAAGACTTCGTGTCCTTTCATATCTCTTGGACGGACACAAGGATTATTCAATTACAATAAGTTCTCTCTAGGTTAATGTATATTAGGAGGAACCTCGACATAGTGGTCTCGTGCTTCTAGACATAACCTTGTTTTGGCCATTTTTTCCCTTGTTCTCTATAATTAAGTTGAGGGTACTTCTGGCCAGGTTCTTGTATCATTAGAACACTAATTGAAACATAAGTACTAATCATCCCCCAAAAAGAAGAAAAAAGAAAATCGAAACCTGCCTGTCGATTTGAGGCATCACCAGATTAGCGGACCTAACGAGCAGTAGTCCCCAGTTGTTTTCAAGAGACACTGAACTGCATGGCATTCAGTAAGGTCGTGTAAATTGAAAATCAAGCATACCTTGCCTCAAGCACTAAAAACGGTGCATGTCGAGCTGTACATGAACTACTGTTCATATAAGGCCTGTCTCTCTCTCTCTCTCTCCCCATGTAGACACAGACAATCTGCAGTTTTCCATTTATTTAAGCTACGGTCTCCATAGTTCAGCAGATCCAGAAGGAAAACTTTAATATGCTTCTAGCAGACGTCGAGAACAACATTTTAGTAACAAAACCAAAACCATCAAAGCACCGTGCAGATTCTTTGAAAGGCCCAGCGGCATCAAACAATACTTAGCATAATTGTAATGACGGTAAATTCAAACTAATCTTTTTGGAAACCACCTGCATGAAGATTTTAAGAGATTCATATCCATCACCACAAGCATACGTGTCATGATCATTTCCTACAATTGCTCTGACCCAGCCGAAGCTCGAGATCCACGGTACAAAGGCGTGCCAAGTTTTTGGGTGAGCTTACACCATCGTCTTTGGTATTGTTTCGTGGTAGTCTTACACAGAATGACGGGTAAGGGTGTGAAGCTCTTCTGTGCAGCCTTTGGTTGCGGCTCTCAGAGTGGACAGTGTTACAGCACCTGGTTTTATCTGAGAAAGATAACAATTAACAATATGGTAAGTGATTTGCAGATACAAATATCGATTTTGTTTTGACAGAGAACAGGCTCTGAGAAAAGAGGCAATCACCTTTGGTTAGGGACGATGCGGGAGGAGGAGAGGCCAATAGACCAGATGCAGTGTCAAGGAGCTCGTTATTGCTGGGATTATGAAGCGCTGCAAGGAAAGTAGATTTGGAAAGGATAGGGTAAACAAGGCAGAGAGCTGTGGAGCGTGTTATTGCAGGCTCGTAATTAGTACTATTAGTGTGACAGGGAATCGTGTTGCCAACAGCAGGGGTTGATTGGACGGGAATCGTGTTGTCAAAACGAGCGGGCGATGGTCGAAGGCGAGCTCGATCTCGGCGGTGGACGTTCATGTGTCCGCCCAAAGCCTGGGCGGATCTGAACTGGCGCCGGCAGAAGCTGCAGGCGTAGGAGCGGGGGGGCCAAACGCCGCCCATGGTGCTTCGGGAGTCAGCTTCAAAGGCTCGAACTTCCCACGAGTCAGACAAATCACTAACCTTTCTTACCTCTTCTAACGGCAATAGAGATGGCTGGGAGAGCAACAAGATATCTTCTCCGGCTTTAGAGAGCGGCCAGGGAGGCGCGGCTGCTTGGTATTTATGGAGATGATCCTTGCAGCCAACTGGCCCAAGAGAAACGACTACCTTTGGAGCGGCCATGATAATTCTAAGCTTCAGACAGTGGGAAGTGGGGGGAAAGCAAGGGCGCAAGACATTGTCTTGCAGATTTCTGCCTCGCTACGTTCTAATTAGTGCTGCACAATAGAGGCTGCAAAGGTACTTCTGCACAGCCAGAGTATTGGCGCTACAAAATTAAAACGTCGTCTGCGGGGTGTAGGTCATTAAGCAGGCAACATCGATCATCAATGGGGGGCCAAAGATCAATGATCAAACGCCCTTGTGCATGAATCACGTACGGACAAGAGAAAAGGATGGGACGTTACCTGCAGGCTGCGCCGTGTGAAGAACGTCGAACTCTTGAAAGAAAGAAAGCGGCTGGCCGCTGGAGTGTGGACCAACGGACCACCTTCTCCCATAAAGATTCGCTTTCGTTGTCAAACTTCGACGACGGGTTGTCCCGACTCCCCTAAGATCTATCCCCCTTCATGCGCCCTGCTCACGCAACGTGCAATAGTTGGGCCTTCCTCCAAGTTACCCTCGGCGTTTTCACACGCTTTTTCTCAACTCTCTCAACAGTCTGTACTTGACCATTTGGTAATTCTACGGTTCGCCTCTCTCCATATCAGTTGGATTGTGAACCCTACGACCGTTCAACCGACGCCCTTATCCCATCCCACCAAAGTCGAATCCATGCATGCCCGCATCTCATTACAAAATGATCTGCTGGACGTATGGTGAAAAATGCATCGAGAATATATTTGCCCATAACTGCTGTTTTAATAGTGACCGGTTGATATCTTGCCACACACTCACAACATTTGTGCATATGTGACACATAACCTTTCTTCTTCCACCACTCTTTCTCTCTATCCCACATTTTTGGCTATGACAGCTATGGCGATGCTCTCTAACCTAAGACCCAGGATTTGCAAGAGAGAACTATTCCATACCCATTCTCAATACATGGGGTCCCCTATCTTTAACGTCAATGAAACATAAGGTAGAGCCCTTACGCAAATGCAGAGGGATATACCAAATGCAAATGCACAAAGAGCTCTACCAATTCCGTGAGAACTCTATGCATAAGGGCTCTTACTTTGTGCATATAGCTCTCTTTGAGATCTATGCATAAGGTAGAGCCCTTATGCAAATGCATAGAGTTCTACCAAATGCATGAGAACTCTCTATGCATTTGTATCATGGCTCTTATCTTATGCATAGAGGCCTCCTCAGATTTACCTCTCGTAAGAAATTTGTATTAGGATTATGATTGACATTGTAATCTTTCGATTTCATGGACATATAAACTGATTAAGGTCAGAGATTGGCCGAAGGTGCAACGGGAAGGGAAGCGAGAGTTAATCCGGAGAGACTAACCGTGTCTTCCAGGTATAGTTGGGAGCCGAGAGTTAGTTCGGAGAGACTAGCTGTGTCTTCCAGGTATAGATAGGAGCCAGAGAGCTTTGACGTAGGCCCTTCATCACCTTTGACTGCCATGGCTTCAAAGGGGAGTGATAAACTTCGTCGGGGGCAGAAATATGCTAATTACTCCATCGACGAGTACTTACTCTACAAGGGTAGAGTATGTGTATCAACTATTGGTGACTTTCGGGCCCAAATTCTTAAAGAAAGTCATGATAGTCCAAGTGCGGGTCATCCCGGGATTCAGAAGACCTATGCACTAGTAAAAAGACAATTTTATTGGCCAAGTTTGTTTAAGGACGTCCAGACTTTGCTGAAATGCAATAAGTGCCAGGTCAATAAACATGAACGTCTTAAGGTTGGAGGACTACTCCATCCACTGGAGATTCCTCAAGGGAAATGGGAAAGCATTTCCATGGATTTCATTACCGGTTTACCCAAGACGAGTCGAGGGAATGACTCGGTGTGGGTGGTAGTGGACAGGTTAACTAAAATGGCAAAGTTTATCGCCATGAAGAAAACTGTTAAAACGCCAGAGTTGGCAAGACTCTTTATTGAACATCTCTACAAGCTATATGCTGCCCGCCGCGCAGATATAGTGTCGGATAGAGATAGAAAGTTCAACAGTCATTTTTGGAGGGAAGTCTTCAAAAAGTTGGATACTACTCTGAGTATGAGTACGGCGGATCATCCGGAGTCTGATGGTCAAACTGAAAGAGTTAACAAAATTCTAGAGGATATGTTGCGTTCTTATGTTAGTAAGAAACAATCTAATTGGGAAGAGAACTTGCCCTTATTGGAGTTTGCCTATAACAGCTCCAAACACTCAGCAACTGGATTTACACCATTCATGTTAATGTATGGATTCCAGCCGAGATCCCCGATGGCTGTAGGCCTAGAAAAGGAGAAGATTCAATCTGTCAAGAATTTCCTTGAAGATATAAATGATATGATCAGAGCCGCACGTGAGAGCATTCGTAGCGCTCAGGATCGCGCTAAAACTTATGCAGATAAAGGACATAGAAAGGTGACCTTTGCAGAAGGTGACTTTGTATTCCTCAAGGTTCCTGCGCAGTCAGAAACCATGAAAACGGGAAAGTGTGATAAATTTTCTCTGAGATATTGTGGTCCTTTTAAAATTCTTAAGAAGATTGGGGACGTAGCATATAAACTTGAGTTACCAGAGAGTTCTCAAGTCCAACCTGTCTTCCATGTCAGTAAACTGAAGAAATCAGTTCACGAGTTAGAGAACGCAGTTTCTCCAGAGATTTTGGTGGACTTGATAGAACCACCAAAGATACCCCTTGAACCTGAAAAGGTTCTAGAGTATCGTGACACACAAACCCGACATAAAGTGTACCAGGAGATACTTGTTAAATGGACAGATAGGGATGAGGAGGTAGCTACCTGGGAACGCCGTAGTGCAATTTCCAAGAGGTTTCCGCAGTTTGTTTTCGAGGATGAAAACTCTTCTTAAGGGGGGGTAATGTCACGTAGGCTGTAACGCCTGTGGACCGACGGCAGACCAGATGACCAAAGACGTGGCCATCCGGGGTTCAGTGAGAGAGGATGCCCGTACGTAGTCATGGTGGGCATCCAGGCTAGTGTGGACGGCAGGCCACACACTATATAGCCTGGTGGGGGATGAGGGGCAATCCTTATTCTTCCTCTATGGCTGGGTGGTGAACTAGAGGCCATCCCCTCTTGTGGTAGCACCCGTAGCGGTGTTACAACGATCTAACACTAGACGCCCGTGCGTAGTCATGGGCGGCCAGGCTAGTGTGGACGGCAGGCCACACACTATATAGCCTGGGGGATGAGGGGCAATCCTTATTCTTCTTCTATGGTTGGGTGATGAACCAGAGGCCGTCCCCTCTTGTGGTAGCGCCTGCAGTATTACAGCGATCTAACACATGGGTTTTCACTACTAGCGATGTTTTGTTTTGTAACACCATGGCTCTTAATGACTATATTTGCCCAACTATGAATTAAATTGATATCTATCTATCTTTTAACTTCTTTATAAATTTTTTTAGTCTACTATTCTTTTTAATTCAATCCTTTTAATAATAATTGATCCATTTATAAATATGCAACGATTTATTATTTGGGGGGGGACGAGAGAGAGAGAGAGAGAGAGAGAGAGAGAGAGAGAGAGAGAGAGAGGAAGGATAAATCCCTCTTAGAACCACAATTGGCATGGTTGCATAAATAACAGTTATGTGAGTAGCCTCTGCCGCCTCAGAATATAGCTCTCAAAATAAGAACTTTGGAGTGTTTAAACCAAGATTGTGGTTGGTGATGGACTAATCGAGTTATATGAATACCGTGATTGTGATTTTTCTAAAGCACTATCATAATTATTTACTATGATAGAGATATTTTAAACAACAATCATGGTCTTTGTAAAGCACTATCATGGTTTGTAAAGGATGATCATGGTCTTTATAAAGCACCATCGTAGTTTATAAAGCACGATTGTGGTCTCTTGTTTCATGCAACGTGGCTGCATGCAAACTAATCCTCATGTAATCCTTTATTCATGGTTATTCTCTACAAGTGATTTGCGATTATAGAGCTATCTCCCTCCTAACGCCTCTATATTTCTGCTTATGGTTTTTCCCCTCTTAATAAGTTGTCCTTTGCTTGCTCTCTATGTATCATGGTTTGTAAAGGATGATCATGGTCTTTATAAAGCACCATCGTAGTTTATAAAGCACGATTGTGGTCTCTTGTTTCACGCAATGTGGCCGCATGCAAACTTATCCTCATGTAATCCTTTATTCATGGTTATTCTCTGCAAGTGATTTGCGATTATAGAGCTATCTCCCTCAAAAAGCGTCTATATTTCTGCTTATGGTGTTTCCCCTCTTAATAAGTTGTCCTTTGCTTGCTCTCTTTGTATCATGGTTTGTAAAGGATGATCATGGTCTTTATAAAGCACCATCGTAGTTTATAAAGCACGATTGTGGTCTCTTGTTTCACGCAACGTGGCCGCATGCAAACTAATCCTCATGTAATCCTTTATTCATGGTTATTCTCTACAAGTGATTTGCGATTATAGAGCTATCTCTCTCCTAACGCGTCTATATTTCTGCTTATGGTTTTTCCCCTGTTAATAAGTTGTCCTTTGCTTGCTCTCTATGTGTCATGGAGGTAGGCATGGATCAAAGGGCCCTCCTCTTCCTAGCAGTTTAGCTGGATTAGGTGGGTCAATACCATTGCGTCCCTTATATAAGAGATAAAAGA
The DNA here is from genome assembly GCF_041138505.1 of Cibotium barometz. Lineage (NCBI taxonomy): Eukaryota > Viridiplantae > Streptophyta > Polypodiopsida > Cyatheales > Cibotiaceae > Cibotium > Cibotium barometz. The sequence continues at coordinate 21,376,714 of NC_141100.1, forward strand.
GGAGGTGAGAAGGATTCGTAGCACTAGCGGGTGGACTTGGCCACGTGCCTTTGGTTTTTGACCTTGACAAGATTCTAGACTAGCATCAATTCTATCACAAATGTGGACCGTTGGTTGTAAGAGCATTCGTGCATCAGTCCTATGGGCGGATTGTCCTACAAGTTATTTTATTAAATAAGTTAAAAATACGTTGATTACACTCGTCCATATGTTACTCTTTATCCACGGCCTAGCAGGAGAGGTTAGAGGATGCCATTGGTTGGCCCAGTCATGCTCTATAGACTGCACGTATGGAGTGCCCACTCTGCATGGTGCCGATTGATGAAGACAGGTTCCTACGTGCAGCTTGCATGTGGCCATCTCTTCCACCCCCACGTGTTGCATCACCATCTCGTTGGTGTAAGTGCCCACTATATCGATACCCTATTGATGTGGCCGCATAGAGTATCGGGCATGGACAACATCTATCCACTAGAGGTGTGGCTTATAGATCCAGACACCATGCAGCAAGTCGGTCGCTCTACAACTATGGAACACGATGGCTTGGAGAGCGATGGCTTGGAGAGACCCGTTCTGCTACTATAGAGGTAAGACTCGACACTCTCCCTGACAGCTTTAAGGAGCATGTCAAGATGGAGCGGGAGAATGATGAGCTGAATGATTCCTCGAAGAGAGTAGGCATATGGCCTTTGAGCGGGTTGGGGGTACTAGGTCTAGTGGTACTGTAGGGCTCAGTGGTAGTTACTGTAGAGTAGTAGACATGAGCAGAATGTGGAGGCTCTGAGAGCGTAACCACACCACCAGGGGTGCAGAGTTCAGGGTTGCATAGGAGAGTCTGCACATGTCGATACTGCAGCAAAGATGGTTTATTCTCGGTTGGAGCCCAGGCCCATGCACATGTCACGGCCCAAGCCCATGCCCATAGTGAGCAAGTAAACTCAGAGTAGCTAGGTTTCTTATTTCTAATGAACTTTCATGCTAAACCCAAAGCTATTGGGTTAGCGGAGCAGAAGTTATATTCTAAGTTGTACTCTTTTGTTATATAATACATATCGAGATTCTCTATGTTCACCTAATATTGTTTCAATTTTTTATGAATGAATAAATCATTGTAATGATATATTGAGATTTTTTGTGTCCATCTAATCTTGTCTCAATTTTTATGTATGTGAATAACGCACTATGATGATATATCGAGATTCTCTGTATCCATCTAATTTAGTTTCAATTTTTATGTATGTGGATAACTCACTATAATGATATATCGAGATTCCATGTCTGTGCATTTATCTAATCTTGTTTGAATTTTTATGTATGTGGAAAAATCACTCCATCACAATTAAAGCAATGCTATTAATTTCTTGAATTGATGTGATCTAGTTTTTTTTCTCCTCGACCTTATCTCTATTGCATAAGAAAAGTGATGTTTCCAATCAAGTAGAGTGGGATAACATGGGCTTCTCTTTAGAATGGAATACCAAGATCGTGGTAACTGCACACCACTTCGTGGTTTTATATAACATGATTTTGGTGTTAATATATCAAGATCGTGGTATGTGCATTATAACCACAATAGTGGTATTCATTTGATTTCCACAATCGTGGTGTTTTTGCAATCATGGTTGACGCCGTAGATTTTAACGTGGTAGAATTTGTAATGTTTTCTTGCCCTAAATTTACTCCACTTTCACTCGATGATTTTATCCAAAGCTTCAAATACGTAGCTTGCCACAGATTGCAATCATGAGCTTTAGGTAGAACTTTTAGGATAGTAATTATTTATATAAAAAATAGGCATAACATAAAGCCATCACATTCCTCTACCCTTTTTTATTAGATAAATCATAGTAATATATTTAGGAGCCATACATAGCCAAAGCATACCACTTCTCAAAGTCATAACTATAGGTATGCCATTTAGGGTATTTTATTAAATAAATTAAAATACTATTTTAGTCATAGCATATAGCCATTCATAATTAAAGCCATTTGTAGTAATTTTTCTAGGCATATTAAATATTTTTGGACATACTTTCAAAAATGTATAGTAATATTTTTAGGCATAGCATAAAGCAATGTATAGTCATACCATATATTAGCTAGCTCATTATTTATTTTTTTGCTAAATATTTTTAGGCATAGCATAAAATAATGTATAGCTATATCATACAATAAACAAAGTACAAAAATATTTTTAGGCATAGTAAAAAGAAATGCATAGCCATACCATATATTAGCTAGCTCAATATTTAAACTTTTAGCTAAATAAAGTATAGTATTATTTTGAGGCATAGCATAAAACAATGCATAGCCATAGCATACATTCAATAAAGCATAATAATATTTTTAGGCATAGCATAACGTAATGCATAGACATAGCATACATAAGGTAGCTCAATCTTTAAATTTTTAGCTAAATAAATTATAGTAATACTTTTACTCATAGAATAGCGATACATAGCCTTGCATAAGCCATGAAGTTTAGTTAGCTTCATACATAGTCTAGAAATTCATACTAGAAACGGGATTTAGCTAGCAAAGAATAAGGCAGGAAGTTTAGCTAGCATAGCATAACACATGAAGTTTAGCTACCTTCATACATAGGCTGGAAATTCATACTAGAAACGAGGTTATGTAAGGACTCAAATTTCAGCTTACAAATTTTCAAGTTCATTTTCTACAAGATCTATGGTTCCAAAAATATCTATTGCAATGTGTATCCCTTCAAAGATCAACTGAAATTCCTAGAGCTTCTAGGCTCTCCACCACATTTTGGGCTTTGAGTGACTCAAGGGATGTGTGAATTTTTTAGTCTGCCCTCCCAACTCTTGGTTTTGGTCGTTTTACTAATTGGAAGGGTTAAGGAATAGCTTGTTCTTCCAAATGATTATTTCAAAGTAGTCATCATTTCCTCAAAAAGGTGACGTTGAGGTTGAGAGTAGTTTTGCAATGAAGCTTTTAATGACCATCTCCTCATCAATTGATAGTTAATGGAGAACCTTTTCTGCTCCGTTGTGTAGATCAAGTGACTGTGCTTTAATATTCCATTGCTATTACATTTTTGTTGAGAAAAATGATAGAAATGATTGTGTCAGTAGATTGCTTTCATATTAGGGTACCTTGGCTGGCTTCTTGAATTTTCTGATGATTTGAATGCTCCTAATCTGTTGTGATCTAGAAGAGTTGGACATCTAAGGCTCGTTGGTGTTATTCAAAATCAATACCCAACTTGTTGTGTAATATCCAAGATTCAACAAGATTTCCTTAGGAATCCATACTTGATGTTGATTTTGCTTTATCTAAGAATGAGAAATTGTGCATTCTTTGCATCTTGTCTGATGGTCATGATATGCTTGTGAAGTTTGGGAGTTGACATCTTGTTTTTTTGTGTGTCTTCTCCTATTCTTTAATGTTTGGAGTGTTTGATCGGATCTGGATGAAGAAGCAAAAGAGTGCAAGTGTTCTGATGATGAACCAAAGACTTCCTTTTAAAGTGTATGACTCTCCAATGTGTCCTTATGGACCCACTACTGGCACGATGAGCTTACGATTGTTGAATTGGTGGTTTTTGGGGACTGTTTGCAGAGGTCTTCTTTACTTAATTACGTAATAGCACCCCAAGTAGAGTCAAATACTCTAGAGAGCGAAGGGTTTGGTATCCTTTCTAAAGAGGAATATCTTTTGGAGAAGTTCTTGTAATGATGGGGAAGTGGCACAAAAGCAAGGACATTGTAAGGGTTTACCGTTGAAGTTGGGAATCAACAACGACACATTGGTCCCGTCGAATCTAATTTTTTATGAACATAATTTTTCATTTAGGTATCCTACAGGCAAAACCACAAAACATTCTTCCATGGGATTATTTACGAGAAAATAGTTGATTAAACAAATTCCTAAATAAGAGTTTAGTCCTTCACTTAACCCTTATCTTAAAGAATCCACAATATACATGTTAGGTGAGCCTAAAAACAAACGTGCTTCTTGTGGGCAACATCAAATTCTAAGCGGCACTCCAATCAAGATTTACTAACAATTAAGTGCAACTAGTCTTGGTGGATACAGTTATCCAAGTGTGAGGGGGAGGCTTATGCTGAGATTTTTTGAGTTTCATGCTAGATTTAGGTTCACATCTATTTGTATCCACTCTATAACAGGTATTGAAGCTTAGTCCTAGCTCGGGGCGGGTTCACTATATGTAAACTCTCTATATCACGTGCGTTCAAGGCCTAGTTAAAAAACCCCTTTTTTGTAATTTTTTCATGAATAGTACATACCTTTTTTCTATTCAATCTGTAAATACTCCCTTTAAATGGTACCCTTCTATATGTACAAAATGTGTAAAAAAAGGATTTTAAAAATCCCATTATGTTAAACCCGCGTGCTACACTTACATATTTATTAGTGACACCCCGAGAGTCCTAGCTTATATCCAGGTGATTACTTCACAATTTTCCACTATTGATTTATCCATGTAGTCTTAGTTTTGTGGTTTTTTGAAGTGTAGGATGTGGAATCTCCAAGGGTCCCATTCCCCCCTCCCTCATGGTTTCCAAGGTTGTCTTAGCCAAAACCATGATGGGCTTGACCTTCTACTTTTTTGAGTCTTCTCTAGTATCAATTTGTAGTTGTGTGAACTACGTGTGACTTTTCGAGGAGGAGACTAAGAGATGACTAGAGCTCAACTAGGGTGTTTTTTTTATCTTAACACTAGTTTGGTAGCTCAATAGGACATAAATATGTCTTTTCAGGGCTTTACTAAAAAAAAGCATATATTGTGAATGGGAGCAATATTTTAGCATTTCTCTTCTAAGGGATGTCTTCATGAATATGGAAAATCTTAGAAAATTATTAAAATGATAAAAATAACTTTAAATATAATTGATAAATCACCATAAGTAGAGGTATATCTAGCACTTTTTGAATTTACAAAATAGGTTTCGACATGCAAGAAAATTTGATATTGACTCATTATAAATTTCTCACAAACTTACATAGTATCTAAGAGATGAGATATTTTTCATGATGGAAAAAATAACATTAATAATTAGTTCAATTAAATTTACTTCTTAGATTTTTTTTAAAGTTGTTGAGGCTTTGACACCCAAAATACGACAATAGTGGAAGCTTATATGGTGATTTACTTTAGTTATACTAATAAATCAATGTCTCCACTAATTTAATCGATCAACAATATATATGTGAACATTTTATTTTAGTTAGAAGACAAGGTTATGGTCTCAACTTTCAAAACTGCATTGATAAAAAAATACCGTATATGAACCCTTTCTTATATTTGGATCATCTACTAAGAAACCTATGAGAATGTTTTTTTTGTTTTTGAGCCTTTGACACCCAAAATATGATAATAATGGGAGATTATATTGTGATTTACTTTAGTTATACTAATAAATCAATGACTCCACTAACGTAATCCATCAAGAATACACATTTGAACATTTAAATTTAGTAAAGAAGACAAGGTGATGGTCTCAACTTTCAAAACTACAATGATAACGAAATAATGTATATGAACCCTTTGTTATATTTGGATCATCTAGTGAGTATTTTATGAGAATAGTGTTAAGTATTATATAAATTGACTAGATATCCCATTTAAAGCCTTACAAGATGTTTGAAAATGCATGAGGTAGTTTCTTATTCCATTGGTTCAAAATTTATAAACTTTTATATAAAACAAAGTGCTTAAAAGGATAGGAGAGTATGTGATTGGCCCTCACAAAATGCACCAGCAAAGAATAACATTGTATTTGAACATGTGTGCAAGATTTGGTCCTAGTCTATGATTATTTGATTAGCTATAAAAATCCTCAAGGTTAAATTTGTTTTGATACAGCTAAATACCTAAGAATTTTAAGACCTTAATTTTGGATTGATAATTGATTTTTGAGCCTAAGATGGATGGTATTACACTTTATATATGTTTTTGAAGCAATATATATCAAAAAAAAATTAGAAAGCAATCAATGTGATCTCAAAATTTTCCAATTTTCCTTCACAATGTACTTGATGATATGAAAAATGATACTTTCGATTTTCACTATCCATGTGTTTTAATTAATTCCATAAAGTTGGTTGGTAAAGAGGACATAAATATGTCCATGGGTACTTTTCTCTCCTATTACCAAACTAGTGTTAAGGAGTCTTTGAGCTGTCAATTTTTTAAACCCAACTCCTCGTATATTCCCGTAGAGGTTCTTGGATCCAAAATAGCATTCATCATCATGATAGGAGCTACTTTGTTTCCATCATCATCACAAAAACGAGAACCTCCTATTTTAGGTACCGTGTCATTTGTTGCTAGGAGTTTATTTGAATAGATCAGAGATCATTTGTCAGAACTTTTTCAAAAAGGCAAACAGTCTTAGCCTCATATTTACTTTGTTTACTAGTAGTTGAATTATTATCATCGACGAGTGGGTGTTTAGCCATTCGGGATGATAACTCCAGTTTTGAAAATTGACCTTCATGATGTTATCCTTGTTTTGCAGAAGATATGGTGAGTGTCCTAGTCATGGATCATCTTCAATTATCTCATAAAAGTCCTACCGAAGATCACATCAGAAGTGGTTAATTTCTTAAAGTCTATGATTACAAATATGTGATCAGAAGTCAATCCACATGAGGTCAACCTTTTTACTCTTACCAACACCATGGGTGAAGTGAGGTTACCATTAGCCATTTTGATCTTCAAAGTGGTTGTCGTCGCGTGAGTGTAGGGGATTCCCATTTTTCTCATTTTTTGTTGGTAAATGATACACACTCCAACCCCGCCATCTAGGATACATACTCCAACCCCGCCATCTAGGATGGCTGTGGATGTTTCGGTTTGTAGTCTCAAGGCAAGGTGGCATTAAGCTCTTCACCCTCAAAGTACTTGCCAAGATTGTTGACAAACTTATCCTTGTACAATTTCTTAGAATTGTCATCAATCTCACTGTGTTAGGTCTCTAAATGTGGGTATCTTCATTAAGTTTGAGTGCCAAGCATACGTCCATCCATTCCCTTACATCCTGCTAAAGATCGAGGTCTCTTGATATAGGATCTCATCCAATGTGACTCTGATTTGAATAGGACAGAGATGCAAACATCCCTAATGTGTCCTTTTCTCTCTTGGTTCTACTAAAAATAGGTGCTCTCATTGAGGTAACTTCCCCTTCAAAGCTGAGTTATGAGGGAAGAGTCTTTATGGAGTTCGGTTTAGACTCACCTAGCTCTAATGGAAAATGAGAGGTTTAAGATTTGGCCTCGTTGGTCATGTAATCATTCAAAAGATGATCTTTTCGAGATTACATATGTCTTCCGGTTGAATGGAAGTGGAATCCATAATTGGTTGGGGCTTTTTTGGAAAACTTAAGTCGACCTTCTTTAGAACTTTATGCTATCATGTCCAAGGAAAATTTGGGTATAAATTTGTATCTATCTGGTTGTACTAGTCCTAGAGGTCCCTCATGCTAGAATTGAGTATGTTTCACAAGTTCTTGGGCCTTCTTAAATCTCATTGTTTCTTCTAGAGGATTTGGATAATTGGTCAATTTGTTGAGAAGTGTGGAGGATTGCTTCCAATTCGGTCTCCTATAACGACAACTTTTTGGGCCATGTTTAGAATTTCATCTCTAGGTGCATCTTTTGAGGAAGAAGTATTTGTATTCATTTTTTGAGTTTCAATGATCAAACTACCCTCATTCTTAGCTTTGGAAATGCATTATACCAAGGGTTTAGTCTTTGTATGTTGTTTCCTTTCTTGCTTCTTTTGTCCTTTGGAACACTTCGTAGAAGCATGCAAGATTTTGTGACTCTCTCTATCTTCTCAGTTTTATGAAGAGCTATGGCCTTGGCTTAGGCTTGTGTGAGTACCGTCGCATTGGTGAGAACAAAAGAGATATTTGCGTTTAGTTCACTTCACATGTTTAATTTAGTTGTGGGTCCTTGATCACTTGCTAGGGGAGATTTTTTGGGGCAATCCTATATGATGTGATTTATGACACAACTTAGAAACATTTCTTGAGATGCTTTTGGATACTGAGACTTTATAAGGGCATTCCCTTTTGCAGTGTGCATCGCCACAAGTAAAGAAAGCTAAAGGTTGGCCAAAGGCTCATAGAATTCATCTCTCGTGCCTTATAACGCATTGGTTGCCCATGGACATAAGTGCCAAAAATTATCATCCTACAAAATGGGAGCCAAGATGTTGGCAGGCATCCTTACAAACTCTACATCAGAGTCTATACTCAAAATTGGGTATGAGTTGTTGAACCAACGTGAGAGAGAGAGAGAGACACGTCATATGCATCCCCAAAGGTGTGTGGAATACACACAATAGATGAGTATATATAGAGGAGATCCTAGGGCTATATATATAGAGACATTCTATATATAGTCAACACCCCCGCTCAAAGAAGGGTCTCTAACTGTGGATGAAAAAACCCTTGGGGGCTCAAGGGAAAAACCCACAACTCTATATACACCTATCGCTATATTAAATTATTTTATAGTTACAAAGTATTATTCAAAGGAGCTACATCACTCCCATATATACAATAGCCATGAAGGCTGCGAAGGAGCTACATCACTCCCATATATACAATAGCCATGAAGGAGCTACATCACTCCCATATATACTTCATCACTCTTATGTGTACAATAGCCAAACGAAGGCTTTGAAGGTCATCCATTTTCATGTTGTCTTGATCCATTCATGTAGGTTGGGTGCGAGTCTATCTTCGTGGGGTGACGATGCCAAATAATATTTTTGTAGTCTCTTCTCTATATTGAAGCTCAGCAATATCCAAATACAATCTTGATCCATAAACCCTGTAATATGGAAGAAGTCTCCATAACAAATGGAAAACCATAATTTTGTTATAGAAATATGAGATGTACACGAAAAGATGTACATAAAGAAATAGACATAAAGGTATCTATTATATGGTTGCTTAGGAATATAGTCCATCCGCAAGGATATGCATGGCAATGTCAACTTGTGGAAGATCATCCAATCAATGGCAAATGAACTAGATTTGGTAAGGGAATCTGGTTACTTGGAGAAGTTGACTTGGAAGATTGACCTGTCACTAAAATAGAAAATGACACTCATTCTAGTTAGTAAGGATATCATGGAAAGCTAGAATCATATCTTTGCCATGGGAAAAATCTATGACATAAGATCAAACCTCCAATATTATGAGTCAAGATAATGAGACAACTATAACTTGGATCAAACCTCCAAGATGACATGATATGAAAGTAAACCTCATAAGATGACAAGACGAGAAATCAAACCTCTTACGTCCATAGGTAGGATAACCAGACATGATGAAAAAGCGAACCTCTGACATGAAACAATAATTAGGATGTAGACACCTCTGACAGGATGAAAAAGCAAACCTCTGACATGACGTACTTGAAAGTAAACCTCATAAGATGATAGGCCGAGAAATCAAACGTGTGACATTCACAATCAGGATAGTAAACCTCATAAGATGACGGAACAAGAAATCAAACCTTTGACATCCACAAGCAGCATGTAGCCAGGATGACATGATGTGAACATAAAGCTCATAAGCTGATAGGACGAGAAATCAAACCTCTGACAGGAAGAGAAATCAAACCTCTGACATGTAGTCAGGGGATGACATGACGTGAACGTAAACCAACCTCGTAAGATGACGGGACAAGAAGTCATACCTCTATCATGTAGTCAAGATGACATGACGTGAACATAAACCTCATAAGCTGACGGAACGAGAAATCAAACCTCTCGAGAAATATGCTCGACGGAATTTCTATATATAGTCAACATGAGTTGTATCCTGTTAATTCTTTTGTGGGATTTGGTTTTTGAATATGTGTCAGTGAAACTTTAAATGAGTTCTCCTACCTCAATATGTCTCATGGATGTCACGCCCAAAGCTATAGGGGTTGAGGTCCTATAATAAGGGGAGGTGCATCATGCAACTTAAGAATTCCTCTAGGCTAGGCGTAATTAGTCTGAGAGTAAGAGGCATAGGATCACCCTACCAACCCAACAGTCTGTGGTGGAGGAAGTGCTAAAGTTTGGGTAGTAGGAGGAAGAGCTCGGACAGCCATACCGTGATTCACTGAATTGTATCTACAATTGTAGGTATTGTGATTAGCGTATCTTTTGTAGTAGCCGCAACACGAGTCTGTCTATCCCCTATTGGATGGGCACTCATCATTACCAATGTGATTACCTCGACACAATAAGGACACCATGTGCCCTCTCTCATTAAGTATGATTTGGAGTCTCTAGGGAGTACTTTCGAATTCTCTTCCATTTTCTTTAGCATGGTCGCAAACATGACCTGGACACTCATTTTATCTAACTTTTTTCTACTAGAGGTTATGCTATGGGGAGCTTTAGAGGATGGTGTATTAGATTTCTCATACCCTTTCATGCTAGACATTTTATCATCAAGGTTGAGAGCATCGATGCATCACTTATTAAAGGTTACAGATAAAGGTAATTCTGCAAGTTATGTTCTTTCAAGCCTTCAAGAAACAAGAAAATCATTGTTCGTTGGCTCGATTTCTCATCTATTGAGCAATGGGAATGATAATATCTTATGCATTGAATGTATTCTCATACTAACTCATTCTCTAGTTGCTTGCCAGTGTTCACCTGGTGTACATGATTCCATTTTGGTCCAATCTTTGATAATTCTACCTTTAAAGCATTATTTAAGAAAACATAATTGGCCTTACAGGGAGGCTATTGTGTTTGGAACCATTGTCCGGTTGCTACATCTAGAGTGCCCAAAAGTTAAGATCTAAGTAGGCTCTCCACCAACACCTACTTCCTCACATATTTGCTAAAAGACCTCTAATAAATGATTCAGAGCATCTTGTGTACCATCCTACTTACTCATGAGTTTGAACTTCCACGGCCTTAGATCAAAATTGTTCACAAGGTTCTCTAGGAACAACAAGTGTCATTCTTGTCCTTAACCCTCTTCCCATAGCATTGGCAAAGGCACCATCTCCAAAAATATCCCCACTTGCCCAAGAGGAGCGTTTAATTTTCCTTGTTGAACTAAAGGTGTTGATACTACTAGAGGTATGAATGGCATACCAAGTGGTTGTCTTGGTTGAGACATGATAACTATCCTTGGGAAAGGGACAACCATGCTAGTTTGCAGAAATAGGAGTAGTGCAGGTCTCTATTGAGTCTATCCTGAGGGTGAGTGCCCAACAATACTCTCAAAGTCTGTCCTTTACGAATGGTATCTTGATGTGATGGAGCCTTAGATGAGTTTCTCAAGAAGTCCAGAGGTTCATTTATCAGTTGAGATGTTTCACTACAGCACTTCAGGGGAAATAGCAGTGTTTATTTTGTGAGGGTGTGGGGGATTCCACTCACTATCCCGCGATGAAATAGTGTTGCCCAACAGCGAAATTTCGCCTAAGCAGTGCTTATAGTACACATTTTTGGTGCTGAGCAGCACCTATAGCAGCACTATTTCGCCACTCAACAATGCCTATAGCAATGAAATTTCACTGCTATACTTTAATTTAGGTTGCCTACGTAGGGAAATTATGCTGCTTTTTTCACTACATAAAATTCTAGGGATGCCGAAATAGCAGCAAAATTGCACTGCTAAAAGTAGCGAAAATAGCAGCAAAATTGCACTGCTAAAAGTAGCGAAAATAGCAACAAAATTGCACTTCTAATTTCGGTGCATAAAATTCCATGGATGCTGAATTTAAGCTATATATGTCACATACACACATAAAATCATTATAGTTTTTAAAAAAAAGTCTAACAAAATCCTTGGAGCCTTTTTTCGAACAAAAAAGAAAAGATAGTTGAAAACTTTTGAGAAGGGAAACAATGTCAAGATCATGAATCTATACTATCTTATAATAAATCCATATGTGTTGCTTTATCAATGCCTATATTTAATGAAAGCTCAATGAAAATACGGAGCGCATTTTCTCAAAAATCAGTTTTTGCTTGCTCTCTTGAAAAAAATGAAGGTTCTCTTCTCTCTCTTACCTTCCCAAGCTCTATGCATAAGCTCTATCCATGAGCATGTTCCTTTGCCTTCCTAGGATCTATTAATGGTTTGATTTACTTGTTTCTTTTCTTGTGTTGTGTGTATTTGCAGGTTGGCCTATAATACACAATCTCTTCACTTCCAGGTATGGACCATAAACCCTTGCTGCTTTTGTTGTTTAAAAAAAAAAAAAAAACTTGTATACAAGAGGCCCCAAAATGGGGAGGTGGGTAGATAAAGCATTTTGTATAGGCTTCTTTCCTTTTATAAAGTTTATGCAAGAAGCTCGTGCATAGAGCTTATGCATAGATCTTGTAAGCTTGCATGAAGCTTATGCATAGAGCATGTATAGAGCTTGCATAGGCTTGTTGCAAGCTCTATGCATACGCTTCTTGTATAAGCTCTTATGGTTTAGGGTTTATGCAATAGGCTTAGGGTTTAGGCTTATGCAATAGGCCTAGGGTTTATGCATAAGCCCCTATGCATGGCCTTCTTGCATATAGGCTTATGCATAAGCCATTATGCATAGCCTTTATGTATATAGGCTTATGCATAAGTCCTTATGCAATAAGCTTATGCATAGGCTTATGTATAATCCCTTATGTATGGGCTTCTTCCATTAGCCCTTATGCATTAGATCTTATTGATATGACCTTCACCTTAGGCTTCTTGAAAAGAGATTACTTGTTTCCTTTGCCTTCCCAAGCTCTATTAATGGCTTGATTTACTTGTTTCTTTGCTTGTGTTGTGTGTATTTGCAGGTTTGCCTATCTTTACACAATCTCTTCACTTCGAGGTATGGACTGTAATCCCTTGCTTCTTTTGTTGTTTTTTTCTTTTTTTACTTGTATACAAAAGGCCCCGAGATGGGGAAGTGGGTAGATAAAGCATATTGTATAAGCCTTATGCATAGGCTTATGGATAATCCCTTATGCATTAGTCCTTATGGATAAGCACTTCACCTTAGGCTTCTTGCATAAGCCCTTATGGTTTAGGGTTTAGACTTATGGATAAGCACTTCACCTTAGGCTTCTTGCATAAGCCCTTATGGTTTAGGGTTTATGCAATAGGCGTAGGGTTTAGACTTATCCATATAGACTTATGCATAAGCCCTTATGTAATAGGCTTATACATAAGCCATAGGCTTATGGATAAGCCCTTATGCATAGGCTTCTTGCATTAGTCTTATACTTTAGCCCTTATGCATTAGGCCTTATGCATAAGCCCTTTTGGAGGATAAGCCCTTCACCTTAGGCTTCTTGCATAAGTCCTTATGGTTTAGGGTTTATGCAATAGACTTAGGGTTTAGGCTTATGCAATAGGCTTATGCATAAGCTTAGGGTTTATGATGCCGCATAGGCTTAGGGTTTAGGTCTTGCATTGTAATATTTATGCATAGGCTTCGGGTTTAGGTCTTGCTAAGGGTTTACATCTTGCTTAGGGCCTATGCATAAGACCTTATAAAATAGACTTATACATAAGCCTTATGCATAGGCTTATGGATAAGCCCTTACGCATTAGGCTTAGGGTTTAGGGTTTATGTAATAGACTTAGAATTTAGGCTTATACATAAGCCTTATGCAATAATCTTATGCATAGGCTTAGGGTTTAGGTCTTACATTGTTATATTTATGTATAGGCTTAAGGTTTAGGTCTTGCTTAGGGCTTATGCATAGGTTTATGGTTTATGCATAGGCTTAGGGTTTAAGTTTGAATGTTTAACTAATCACTTTTTCTCATGGTATATTTTGTAGGTCTTACATTGTTGTCCTCTATTTTGGCTTCACATTGTCAAGTTAAGCTCTCTTATTCATGCAACCTCATGTTTATTACAACCTCATGCCGGGTTTAGGGTTTAGGCTTATGCATAGAGATATGGGGCATTATTGTAGGCCATATAGAATACTATTAGAAGTGGTTATCCGCCACGAGTAGGTGGTTATAGTGGAGGGGGAGCCCTCGATCTCCTCACTATACTTCTCTTGTAAAAGAGAAGTTTCCTTTGGCTTTAATAGTGGGGAGCATTTGGCAAGTCCTTAGAAGCTATCATCCAAAAGGGACACTGTCCACCCTACTTGTCTAAGCAGTATTGTAGAAGATGCTGCTTCATTTGTTTAAGCTTTAAACATTCGTCTGTTAGAGCATTCTTGTGTTGTTTTTCTCTCCTTTGGCTTGAGATTTTCAAGGTAAACAACCTCAAGTTTATTGCAACGTCATGCTGAGTTTAGGGTTCAGGCTTATGCATAGAGATATGTGGCCTTATTGTAGGCCATGTAGAATGTTGTTTAAGTTAAGCTAGGAGTGGTTATCCACGAGTAGATGGTTATATTAGAGGGGGAGCCCTCGATGTAGAATGTTGTTTAAGTTAAGTTAGGAGTGGTTATCCACGAGTAGATGGTTATATTAGAGGGGGAGCCCTCGATCTTTTCACTATTCTTATCTTTTAAAAGAGAAGTGGACTTTGTCTTTAATAGTGAGGAGCGTGTTGAAAGTCCTATGTTCTAATATCACATGTTTCCTTTTTTGTTTAAGCTTTAAGAATTCTTATGTTATGTACAAGACCTTATGAATAAAGCTTCAAAAGTAGCTAGTATGCTTTATTTTTTTTGTGTAGACAAATCGTACACCCGACAACACGCCAACATATATTCCCAATTTGTCAACCTTGCCTACACCAGAGGCAATGTCCCCAGACCAATTTTACCATTTTATGTCGTATAGATAATCTATGAGCAAAAGGCTATGACACAAGCCTACTTTGGGGGAGGCGCTGACACTTTTGCACAGCCATCATAAGCCACCACTACATAGGCCACCATGTCCTCGGACATTTCACATCACATCATAGAAACCCCACCCAGGGCTCGCTCGACTACTTCCAATCATCATACATGAGATCATTCAATGGTTTGTTGCCATGATGCTGGCTCCACGGATGTTTCTTCCCCTCAGTGCTGCAAGCACCCACCCATTTCCAGATGTGAGGAGACACCGCACTCATGCTCATCCTGCCACTTCAACACAAATCCCTCTACCCCCAATCCGTCTCGTTCCCACTATCAAGTAGTGAATGGAAATGTGGTCTTAGATGACGTTGGCAACGAGATGAAGTCTCAAATCCACGAGTTATGCTATGTAGCCATTTCTCACTGCATGACTACATGGCATAAACTTGATAAGGCCAAGAAGGAACAAGTTGTGAATCACATCAAAAGTGAGTTTATGACAGCACTAGGTAGTGAAGAGGTCCATCCTAGATGAATAAAAGATCACATAGTGAAAGTGATGAAGCATTGGCGCAACGACATCACACGCAAATTTAGGGGGACAAAAGCCTTGGAATTGCTCACAAGATATTTGGAAAAAAGAGTGTAGAAAGTATTGTGCAAATCCCCAAAGGTACAAGTAGCAAGAGGAAGCCACAGTAAAGCAAATGGAGAGCATAGAAAGATCCCATCTTGGAAGCGATGTGGGCTGGGATGGTTTCCACAGCTACTTTAGTAGTGTTAATACACATATTACTCACTTTTTTGGCATAATTAGCATTTTAAAAAAAATAAGTACTCATGCTTGATGCTTCCCTCAGTGAGTGGTCGATCGTGCTACTAGTGATGCGGAGAAAAGGTATGCCCTATTACATGATGGGACATATTCCATCCTCAAGTAACTTGAGTGAGAGGGCCACAACATGAATTGGATGGATGTGGTGAATATGGTAAACCTCTACATTTTCCACCCATCAATTAGTTTTTTCCTCACTTGTCATTTTTAAGTTTTTGTCCCTCGAATACTCTTTTGCAAGGGGACTAGTACCAAACCCTGAGGAGACAATGCTGATGATTAGGAGCTATTTATAGGACTCGGGCCTTGGTGGCATACTTCTTTTTGTCGGCTTTATGCCTCTTTTGTGTACTTTTTGTTAGCTCTATTATCAGCTATGTAACTTTTTTTATGCAATAAAAAATATCATCATCATGACCATACAATAGAGATCACGGATGTACTTTGTAACACTGGTATACAGGTACACCCCAGCTGGCAGGACTGCACCTAGGTGTCCCATTGTTTTTTTTCTAACACTTGCATCCATTGATAAAACCTTCGAAATAAGTATCAAAACTGACGCCCCAATAAGCATCAAAATTGGTGTCCCCATAAGCATCGAGATAGTGGTCAAAAAATATGATTACTTTAGACATTTATATCGACGTGTATATTGGCATGCATATTGACAGAGGTTTATATCGATGCACATATTGACACTTTTGGAAAAATTTTATATGTTCAAAACCATCAGAAAAATAATCCTGTTGTTATACTGCATGTCTCCTTTTTGCGATGCCATACGAAGCCATTCTATATTGATCACATTTGGTAGAGGTTCCAAGCTGGGCAGGAATGGCAATTATCTATTTGCTCTTCTCTCATTCTTTCGTCTATTGATTACATCCTTGTATCTCCCAATCTACTTCTCCATGATGGGACTATTTAGAATGTAGAATGTATTCACCTTGTGGCGTAATGCTTCATACAGTCTTCATTGCCTTCCTTTTCCATGAGGCACATTAGTAATTAGTCGTTCATCCTCCTCATTGCTGCACAATTGCGGCATGGAAGGATCTATGCGAGATAGATGTTTTGAGATATACACAAGAGACTCTTGCATCAACCATCCCTCTGCCATGCTTACTTCTGGCCTTGCTCTTTGTCTTACAATGTCCTTTTAGGTTTTCATGAACCTTTCAAGGAAAAATATCCATCGAACATGAACAACACCACACAATGCCACTTCATCAATCAAGTGCACCACAAGATGCAATTGGCTAGTGAGAATTGTTCTAAGAAAGTTGTCCTTGATCATACACACTACCTTAATAGCATTGAGACGAGCCATCTCAATGGATGTAGGATCTATCTCCTTTACGGATATGTACCTACATACATAGCAATCATGTGTTCTATTTTGAGTGCATCAGAATATCAAATTGGCAATATAACTTAGCTAGTTAATCGAAGGGAAGATTCATACCTCACCAAGCTTCCCATTTTGTAAATAGCCTCTCTCACCTTCTTGTCTCCACAACCAAAAATAGCAATTGAAAAATAAACTATGCATATAAATATATATGAGACTAAAAATTATGTGCCATAAAGAGAAAATGAATAAGAGAATATTTATATACTTGTAATATCTCATCCCAATCATGTGCCTTGAGGCCATATAATTGTACCTCTCCTTTCTTTTTGGTCTTTGTGAAGGCACCCTTCAATGAATGCATTATTCCCATTGGTTTACAAAAAGAGGCAATGACACTTTTCACCTTATTGTGCTCCTTGGTTGATACCCATGGTGCCTTTGGTAGGACCGTGTTGCCACTCTAACTTTCAATTGGCCATGCACTACTTTGAAGGTGACATCCAATGTTTTGTGAGTAATCCCCTGCACCCTTTATATCTCTTTTCAAAATTAAATGGTCCCAAATATTTGTTGAGACATTGTTGAAGATATGCATGGGATCTAAGAGATGATTGATCTTCATGTCACACCAATATGGAAGTTGAAAGAATATTGAGTGTCTAGACATCCCATCAGGTTCTCGATTGGGAGTGCTTCTCCATGCCTCAAACCAATCTCTACCTTTCAACAGAAGCGGTGAGACCTCATATGGCACGTACTTGGGATATGAAGGAGGGAGAAATCAATGATGTTTGTCATACAACACCTTAAGTGTAGAGGGTATTTCGGAAACAAGTGATGGTCTACAAATTGGACATGCATGATGTCCAAAGGTGGCCAAACGTATTATAAAATTATGATGACTGAGAGGTAGAGAACCCGAGATAGTCATGCATCGTCCAAAGAAAAATCCTTTCACCTCCACCTCATGCCTATTTATTGGCCTTGAAACGTCATATACTTTTGAAACCTGGCCATAGTGTCTCAATCTCCTCAATCAAAGGCTCGAGGTACACATCCATGTTTTCCACCTTATACTTTCCTGCTGATACAAGGAGAGTAAGCATTAGTGACACCCATGGAGGGAGTTTGTAATTCATCAATACAATAGGCCAAGTAGACTAGGATGTGGACTTGATGCCAAAATGCGTTAACACCATTCATGCCCAAGCCATGACGTAAGTGACATCAAGGTTCATCTTTAAACTCTGGCCATTGATGCTCCACATGTTGCCATGCCAGTGAATCAGCTACGATCCTCATGATGCCATCGGGGTTGAGCAATGAGTAGCATGCCAGTTCATGAGTTCTACAATCCCCTTGCATTTAAACATGTGTTGGATGTGCGAGGAATAATAGGGAAGTGTCTCAACACCTTACAGGGAACTATATGTCCTTGCAAATCATCCCTATAGCGGATCTCCCCATATTTTAGACATTGTGTTGCATCTTTATTAACCCCTCTAAAAAGCCTACAATCATTGGGACATGAGTGTACTTTTGTGCAATCCATACCTAGTATAGAGAGCATTTTATGACACCCATCTCCTGAGTTCGATAATAGATTTTAAGGAAAAAGAATCTTCTTGAGAAGCCTAGAAAACAACATAAGAAATCATATGTCAAAATATTAGCAAAGGAGAGTATATAGAACATGAAACATTTTCTATTTGAGAGAATAGAATGAGGTGGTCTTACCGAATAAGACTTGTGACACCTGCATCACTCCATCCATAAGTTGTTTGCAAGTTTAATAGCTCCAAGTTTGCTCACAGTGTGGAGTACAAACATCCCTCATACAAAGGGATGCCATCTTCTCTATGAAAGGTTTCGGCCTCCTCTTGTCACATTGGAGCTTGCTCACTATCATCTATGACCTCCCATCTAAAGAAGTCATTCACCATGTCATCCATTATGAGACTCTCTTCCTCATGTGGAAATGGTGGAGGCACCTCATTCATTGGTTGGGGAAGATGAGCCTCAGCCATGCTTTCCATATGAAGCCTTGCCACCTTTCGCACTCTATGCGATGTCATCGAATGGTGTGGCATGTTACCTAGCACTCTCCTATGGTTCTCCTCAATGTCATCATCCACACCTGATCATGCCAATGCCTCATGTAAAGAACATTCATTCAGACATGCTAAATTGTTATATGATGTTGTTGTATATATTGGCCCTTGCATTGATCACGCATACAACGAGTTTTTTCTCTCAACAATGCCTCGGAACCAACTTCTGTCCCTTGATGATCATTATCAGACATCTTCAACTTGGCCAAAACTAATTTACACTTAATACAAAACAAACAACACCATCCACAACTATTGACAAAAAATTTTATAGAATTTTGTTGCTACAGAGTGACTACAACATCGTTATTTTGCTTCTTAGCAAAGCGACAAAATGTTACCCAACGAAGTTAGCAGCAAAATTTCGCTACTGCATAGCAACCTAAAAATTGGGACATTAGGGAAAATTTGGACTCAAATTGAGCCCTTTAAGGATTTATACACATCCTCTCTCTATAACAATGGGCTCAAGGTGAATTTTTTATAAATAAACTTAGAAGTGAGTAGAGTTTGGACATTTGGAATCTACTTTTCAAGATCTTTCCAACAATGATATATATCATGATGGGTAATTTTGCATATTCAAGAAGTTCCCAAATTTGGTTAACACGGCACGTTACATGCCACATTATCACAAAATTTGGGGACTTCTTGAATATTCAAAATTACATATCATGCTATATATCATTGGAAAGGTCTCAAAGAGGAGATTCCAAATGTCCAAACTCTGCTCACTTCTCAGTTAATTTGTAACAATTTCACTAATGAGCCCATTTTTGTAGAGAGAGAATGTATAGATTTAATCCTTAAAGGGCCAAATTTGAGTCTAAATTTTCCCTAACTCTCACACCTAAATTGTTGCTAATGGGAGTCAAGTTATCTACCTACTATGACTAGGCTGTGTACAGAAGCTTTGCCTACAACCCATCTATTCCTCCCACCACACCTCTTCTTTCAAGGCTATTCCATATATCATCTTTTCCTCTCCAAGGTGATTGCCTCTTTCTTTCTTTCCCCGAAGCTTTCATAGAGAAAGCTTCAATGTTTTCCCTTATTGTAAGGTTTTATGAAAAGCTTCTACATAACTCTATGCAGGATTTTCTTTCCCTTCCTCTCTCTTTCCTTCCCCTTTCTCCCTTCCCCTCTCTTTCCTCTCTTTCCTTCCCCTTTCTCCCTTCCCCTCTCTTTCCTCTCCCTTGCCTGATTCCTAGCCCACTGCATAGAGCTCTAATAGAGATCTTTGATGGAGATCTCTCCATCAAAGCCATCTTTTAAGCATTCTATGCATAGAGATAAGGTTTGGTCTTAACATAAACTAATTTATTTCAATCACTTATGCATTAGGAGTAGGGTTTAGGATACTCACCTCTTTTTTGTCTTGTTCTCCTTGGCTTGCTAATGTGTTAATGAGAACTAATTTTTTAATTCATTATGTTTCTTTTTTGTAGGTTTATTCAATTGAACCAGGGTTAAGGCCAAACCTCTCAAACCCTCTTTTTTCATTTTTTGTTTATGCTTCTTCTCTTTGTGTTTTTGCACCCTTGGGTGCCGGGGATTAGGGTTAGGTCAATAGGCTATGCATAAGTCTTATGCATAGGCTTATTTCATAAGCCTTATACATACGATTATGCATAAGCCTTATGCATAGGCTTATGCATAAGCCTTATTCAATAGGCTTATGCAATAAGCCTATGCAATAGGCTCTGCATAAGCCCTTATTAAATTGGCTTATACATAAGCCTTATGCAATACACTATGCATAAGCCCTTATGCATAATAAGACTTATGCAATAGGTTTATGCATAGGCTTATGCAATAGGCTATGGATAAGCCCTTATGTGATAGGTTTATGCATAAGCCTTATTATGTATTAAGAGTAGGATTTAGGGTACTCACCTCTTTCTTCTCTTTTTCTCCTTGCTTGCTAATGTGTTAATGAGGACTAATATTTTTATTTATTATGTTTTTTTATAAAGTTTATTCAAGTGAACAAGGGTTTCGACCAATCTTCTCATACGGCTTCTTATTGAAGAGGTAAGACCTCTTTTTCCATTCTTTGTTTATGCTTCTTCTCTTTGTGTTTTGGCAGCCTTGGGTGCCAGGGATTAGGGTTAGGTCAATAGGCTATGCATAAGGCTTATGCATAAGCCTTATGAATAAGCCTTTTTGCAATAGTCTTATGCAATAGGCTATGCATAAGCCTTATGCAATAGGTTTATGCATAAGCCCTTATGAAATAGGATTATGCATAAGTCTTATACATAGGCTATGCATAAGCCTTCTTCGATAGGTTTATGCATAAGGCCTTATGAAATAGGCTTATGCAATAGTCTATTCATAAGCCCTTATGCAATAGGTTTATGGATAAGCCCTATGCAATAGGCTATGCATAAGCCTATACATAAACCATAAGATCTTATGCAATAGGCTTATGCATAAGCCTATTGCATAAAGTCTTATGCATAGCCTATGCATAAGCCCTTATGCAATAGGTTTATGTATAAGCCTATGTAATAGACTTATGCATAAGCCTTATGCAATAGGCTATGCATAAGCCCTTATGTATAAGTCTTATGTAATGGCGTATAAATAAGTCCTTATGCAATAGGTCTATGTATAGGCTTATGCATAAGCATTATGCAATAGGCTAAGCATAATATATTAAAATGAACTAACTTTTAAGTTTATTATGATACTTTTTGTAGGTTTATTCAAGCAAACAATCACCAAGGGTTAAGGCCACAACGCTTATACGGCTTCTCAAAGAGGAGGTATGCCCTCTTTTTTCATTCTTTGTTTATGCTTATTCTCTTTGTGTTTTTGCACCCTTGGCTGTCGGGGATTAGGAGTAAGTCAATAGGCCCTTATTCTCTTTGTATTTTTTCACTCTTGGGTGTTGGGGATTACAATTAGGCAATAGGCCCTTATGCATAGTGCTTATGCAGAGCCTATGCATAGCACTTATGCATATCGCTTATGCATAGCCCTTATGCAAAGAACTTATGCATAGAGATATGCGAGATTATTGTAGGCCATCTAGAATTCTTTTTATATCAAGTTAGGAGTGGTTATCCGTAGGTAGGTGGTTATAGTGGAGGGGGAGACCTCGATCTTCTCACTATCCTTCTCTTGTAAAAGAGAAGTTGCCTTGGCTTTAATAGTGGGGAGCATGTGGAAAGTCTCAGAAGGTATCACATGAAAGGGGCTTTGTCCGCCCTGTTTATCTAAGCAATATTGTAGGAGGTGCCAACAATGTTCTAATATCACATGTTGCCTTTTTTGTTTATGTTTGTGTTGTTTTCTCTTGGTTGGCTTGACATTGTGGAGACAAGCTCTCTTATTCATTGAAACTCATGTTTATTGTACCCTTCGGTGTCGGGTTTATGGTTTAGGCTTATGTATATAGATATAGAGCATTATTGTAGGCCATATAGAATGTTGTTTATGTCAAGTTAGGAGTGGTTATCCGCGAGTAGTTGGTTACAGTGGAGGGGGAGCCCTCGATCTTCTCCCTATCCTTCTCTTCTTTGCTTATAGGTTTCTCTATTTGTGGGCTTTTGATCTTCTCGTCTAGCTAACTTGCGGGCTCCCTGGCTTATGGATTTTTTGGCTTGTGGATTGCCCAAGGTTTGACCTCCCTTGACTATGGACTACCTTGTATAAGAACCTGCTAGCTATTGAGTTTTTGTCTTGCATGATTGCAAATTGAAAACAAGAGAATTCAAGTGGTGAATTTAATCATAAAGCTTAATGCATTAAGTATACAACTTTATGTTGTATGCTTCATGCAAGAGCTCCAAGTTTTATACTTTAATGCATGAAGTTCTATGCTTTGATACATAAAGCTTTATTCAAAGATTTATATTAATTTCTTTATTCATATCTTTATGTTAATGTTATCTTTCTACTTAGACACACGTTAGATTCTCATATGCACTAGAAAAAACATTTTCCACGATAGCCACTTACATACATCATGGTCGCATCTTCTTCGATCTGCCCATCTCCTCCACAACCTCCTTCCCATGACTAGAAGGTATTGCAGTACGTGTCAGAGACTTACCAACGTCTCTCGAATGGTAAAATTGGTACCACCATCTACATAGTCATCGGCCTCTTTTGAAAAGAGTCGATAAGATCTCGAATCTGATCAACCATTAGTGACGGAGGTCATGCAAGCCATGCATCCTCCAAAACATCCCTTATGAATCCTACATTGAATAGGACCTACGTAAGCAAGATCAATAAAGTGAAAATGGTAGATCCACTAAAGTTTGTGAGAACCAGCACAAGCTTGCAATGTGCATCGCAGGATGAGAAGAACTACAAAGCAAAGGAAAGGGAAGAAGGAGGTGGTGCATTAAGGGCTGAGCAGCTAAGCACAAGGAAAGCAAAGCCAAGAGCAAAGCATATCAAAGGTGAAGGCTTGGAAAGGCGACGGCAGTAGCAACCAAAAGTAATACGAAAAGGAGGGACAGCCTCATAACAGTGCACGGCGGAGGCAATTCTCTTTACAGAAGAGAACAAGAAAAACATGTTTTTCTCTCTCTATGGTAATAGTTGTCTATTTTGCTCCCTAGGTGAAGATATTAGGAAAAGTAAGAGAGGGCTTAAGCAATGACTAACCCTACTCGCAAGCACTCACAACCATTATCCTCTGCCACAATAAGCTCTCTGCTAAAAGAAGCCTAACAGTCTCTCTTCCAGTGATTCGCAAAGTGATTAGGAGATTATAAATTTACCCTCAAGTCACCACAAAAGTGTGAAAATAATCTAAGTGTGTGGAAATAGGGGAGGAACTTCACGTGAATCTAGAAAAAATAGGGGAGGAACTTCACGTGAATCTATAAAAATGTTGTTTGAAAATTGGGTTACTCGCTTGATAGATCTCTTAGAGAGTCCTCTAAAGTTGGGGAAGATTATTATGCAGGTGGCTTTGCATCTCTGAGTAGTGTGTGGCCACTTGGCAGTGGATTGCTTGGCTTGGGCAAGTGGGAGTCAATGTTGGAGATTGATTTTTCTCCTTATACATTCCAATTTGGACAAAATTTAAAGTGTTGAGAATCAGTTACTAACCTTTTGCCAAAATTGGGGTGGGGAGTAGAAGAAACTCACCCACCCACACTGGCATTTTAATTGATTAGAAAGATAGGTTAGTAGTTGATTGTTGTGCTGCACATATGCATTAGTTGATTGTGGTTGGCACTTTCTCTTTTTGCTATGGTGTCATGTTTGTGCATTCAATTTACCCATTTACTTCACACTGACATATCGACTAGCATGTGACACTGGATCTATTAGGCTCCTAGCTAGCTTCACATGGGCCTCTTTACACGGTCATGATACTCACGCCTCTTGGCCTCCGTAGTGTTGCCTCTGAGGTGTGAGTTCTCTATACTTGGACTTTTGGTTTTGTGTGAGCCTCATATCTATTTGCCTCCTCGGTGTTGCTCCCCAGGTGTGTTCCTCATGCGTCCAGATCCACAGTGAATGGTTAGGTTGATCCCCTCATATTTCTACTTATCAGGTGTGTATAAGTGGAGTTGTGCCTTCACCTTTGAGCCTCCTTAGTGTGTATAAGTGGAGTTGTGCCTTCACCTTTGAGCCTCCTTAGTGTGGGTTTTGCAGTGTGAACCTCACAAGTGTGACCCTTATGGGCATGAACCTCATAAGCATAACCCCGAGCATGAACCTCACAAGTGTGAGCCTCACGGGCATGAACCTTACAAGTGTAAACCTTCACAAGTGTGAACCTCACAAGCATGACCCTCATGGACATGACCCTCACGGGCATGAACCTTCACGAGAATGAGCCTCATGGAGATTCATAATTACACTCACCTTTATAGCAGTCACTTGAGCTTCACACACATCCATAATTGAATCCATTAATATATTGATCTAGTCACGACAATCTATAATGTAATTTATTTGAGGCCACTCAAGTTTGATAGAACTAGCTCAAAAATTAGACCTCTTTTTCCATTCTTTGTTTATGCTTCTTCTCTTTGTGTTTTGGCACCTTTGGGTGTCAGGGATTAGGGTTAGGTCAATAGGCTATGCATAAGCCTTATGAATAAGCCCTTTTGAAATAGTCTTGTGCAATAGGCTATGCATAAGCCTTATGCAATAGGTTTATGCATAGGCTTATGCATAAGCCCTTATGAAATAGGATTATGCATAAGTCTTATATGCATAGGCTATGCATAAGCCTTATTCAATAGGTTTATGCATAAGGCCTTATGAAATAGGCTTATGCAATAGTCTATGCATAAGCCCTTATGCAATAGGTTTATGCATAGGCTTATGCATAAGCCTTATGCAATAGGCTACATAAGCCTATACATAAACCTATTGCATAAGACCTTATGCATAAGGTCTTATGCATAGCCTATGCATAAGCCCTTATGCAATAGGTTTATGTATAGGCCTATAATAGGTTTATGTATAGGCCTATGCATATTCCTCATGCAATAGACTTATTCATAAGCCTTATGCAATAGGCTATGCATAAGCCGTTACGCATAAGTCTTATACAATGGCGTATAAATAAGCCGTTATGCATAAGTCTTATACAATGGCGTATAAATAAGCCCTTATGCAATAGGTTTATGTATAGGCTTATGCATAAGCATTATGCAATAGGCTATGCATAATATATTAAAATGAACTAACTTTTTAATTTATTATGATACTTTTTTGTAGGTTTATTCAAGCAAACAACCACCAAGGGTTTAGGCCATGACGCTTATACGGCTTCTCAAAGAAGAGCTATGCCCTCTTTTTCCATTCTTTGTTTATGCTTAATCTCTTTGTGTTTTTGCACCCTTGGGTATTGGGGATTAGGAGTAAGTCAATAGGCCCTTATTCTCGTTGTATTTTTTCACCCTTGGGTGTTGGGGATTACGGTTAGGTCAATAGGCACTTATGCATAGTGCTTATGCAGAGCCTACGCATAATAGCCCTTACACATATCGCTTATGCATAGCCTATGCATAGCCCTTATGCATAGAACTTATGCATAGAGATATGGGACATTATTGCAGGCCATCTAGAATGTTGTTTATGTCAAGCTAGGAGTGGTTATCCACGAGTAGGTGGTTATAGTGGAGGGGAGACCTCGATCTTCTCACTATCCTTCTCTTGTAAAAGAGAAGTTGCCTTTAGCTTTAATAGTGGGGAGCATGTGGAAAGTCTCAAAAGCTATCATCTCAAAGGGGCTTTGTCCACCCTGCTTATCTAAGCAGTATTATAGGAGGTGCCAACAATGTTCTAATATCACATGTTGCCTTTTTTGTTTATGCTTGTGTTGTTTTCTCTTGGTTGGCTTGACATTGTCGAGACAAGATCTCTTATTCATTGAAACTCATGTTTATTGTACCCTTGGGTGTCAAGTTTATGGTTTAGGCTTATGCATATAGATATGGGGCATTATTACAGGCCATATAGAATGTCGTTTATGTCAAGTTAGGAGTGGTTATCCGCGAGTAGTTGGTTACAGTGGAGGGGGAGCCCTCGATCTTCTCCCTATCCTTCTCTTCTTTGCTTATAGGTTTCTCTATTTGTGGGCTTTTGATCTTCTCGTCTAGCTAACTTGCGGGCTCCCTGGCTTATGGATTTTTTGGCTTGTGGATTTTTCCCAAGGTTTGTCCTCCCTTGACTATGGACTGCCTTGTATAAGAACCTGCTAGCTATCGATTTTTTATCTTGCATGATTGCAAATTGAAAAAAAGAGAATTCAAGTGGTGGATTTAATCATAAAGCTTAATGCATTAAGTATACAACTTTATGTTGTATGCTTCATGCAAGAGCTCCAAGTTTTATACTTTAATGATGCAAGAAGTTCTATGCTTTGATGCATAAAGCTTTATTCAAAGATTTATATTAATTTCTTTATTCATATCTTTATGTTAATGTTATCTTTCTACTTAGACACACATTAGATTCTCAAATGCACTAGAAAAAACATTTTCCACGATAGCCACTTACATACATCATGGTCGCATCTTCTTCGATCTGCCCATCTCCTCCACAACCTCCTTCCCATGACTAGAAGGTATTGAAGTACGTGTCAGAGACTTACCAACGTCTCTCGAATGGTAAAATTGGT
The DNA here is from genome assembly GCF_041138505.1 of Cibotium barometz. NCBI lineage: Eukaryota > Viridiplantae > Streptophyta > Polypodiopsida > Cyatheales > Cibotiaceae > Cibotium > Cibotium barometz. The sequence continues at coordinate 21,403,888 of NC_141100.1, forward strand.
ACCACCATCTACATAGTCATCGGCCTCTTTTGAAAAGAGTCGATAAGATCTCGAATCTAATCAACCATTAGTAACGGACGTCATGCAAGCCATGCATCCTCCAAAACATCCCTTATGAATCCTACATTGACTAGGATCTACGTAAGCAAGATCAATAAAGTGAAAATGGTAGATCCATGCAAGCTATGGTTACGAGCTATAATTCCAAATCTATGTGTGAGTGTAGCTACACTAGGTAGGAATACCAAGGATGTGTGTGGCTCTAAAAGGTGTGGAGAATCACATGGGAGCTATACACAACTACATGTGCTCAAGAGGTACAAGCCAAATTGGGAGAGAAAATGAAAATTTGAAGTACAAGAGGCAAGGGGAAATATGTCAGAGTAATAGAAGGTCATCGTGGGACACAATAATAGTAACATAATTTGTATTGCTAAAGTAACACCCATAGAATTTTGTGAAAACATTTTTAAATTAGGGTTTTTTATCAGAAGTGTCGCTAGGGTGTTGTATAGTCTTAACTATGTCATTATGATGGTGTCACTATGCCCCCCTAATGTTGTAGTGGAGTAATCCATTGGCCAAAAATTTTTATGTGTATAGTGATGCTTGCAAGATCAATGGAAGAATAGGTAGGAAGAACAAGTACTACTAGGGAAAACCTATATTAGTGTACCTATTGCACCATCCAATCGGATGATGACAAAATCTATGTGCCACTATGGATCCCCATGAAATCCGTGGGACCAAGTCATTGTGAACGTCACAAGAAAACTACTCCCCGATACACAACATGGTCAAAAAAGAACAAGAAGAATTGTTGCCAAAGATGCCCCACATAGGAAAATCTAGCAAATGAATCAATGCCCTTCAATCCAAAGCCTTATCTCTTGAATCTCAAGGTTACTATGAAGGAGCAAGGAAGATGTGGATACGAAAACACAAAGGTGTCATCATGCATAATAGAGGGAGTACCAAAAATGTCAAGCTTCGACAGCAAATGGGGAAAGTCACAATGGTAGCCATAACCACAAAGTGCACACCTTAAGAAGAAGTAATGTTGGGTTCTAGTGATTGTACTAAAGGCTCAAGGCTACTATGAAGGTGCCACTCAGATCTAGATACCTAAGCATAAGGAAAATCAGATAAGGTTGTTATGGAGTCCCTTATAAAGCAGGGAAGTGAGATGTAAAGACACCCCAAAAGAAAAAAATAGTGGTGGTGGGGCAAGAAGTCATAAGGACCTCAAAAGATATGGAGAGAAAAGCCACAAGAACCTCCTTGAAAACACATCACTATTAATCCAGAGTCAAAAGTTGGAAAACAATAGGTGATTCCTTTGATATCTTTAAATAAGGGTAGCATAATTCCAAGAATCCATTTTGCGTAAAGGGATAGATCTTCTTGATCTTAGAGGAACAGAAGATCATAGAAGATGTCCTTAGAGGTGGAAAAGCACTATTGCTAATCATAGAAGATGTCCTTAGAGGTTGGAAAAAACTACTGTTAATCATCCTCAAAGAGATCTTTTTTTAAACCTCTCCTCCCCTTTTAGATAGGAAAGAACATGCCCCACGAAACCATTTTATAATGTAGGCTCAAGCATTACATGTGGATGTCCGAATTTGATGTTACATCTCTAGCTGTCATAATTTGTGTTGTAAATAAAAAACGTAACGTATGAATTTTGTAAGAAAAGATAGTAAAATAGTAAGGTACACGGCCTCAAAAAAGTGCAAAGTTTGATTTGCATGAGAACAAGTTCTGAAGCTTTGCCAATTTTGTTCACTATGTTGATTGCCCTCTCATGGATATATATTTTTTCACTAAGTTCATTGTGCTCTCATGGATGGCTTTTTCTTGTGGTAATTGTTTTTTTTTTCAGAATATTGTAGAGTTATAACTTCCATGAACTTTGTCAATGTTTCCTTGTGTTGATTGTCCTCTCGTGGATGTTTCCCTATGTTGATTGTCCCCTCATGGATGTTGTTACTTATAGAATCTTGCATCTTCAAGTGGAGTAATCAGTTTGACATCAAGTCTTTCAAACCAGGCATCCCACCACTCGTGCATCCGAAATGTCTTGGCGTCGCATGGATCGTATAACGTCTCACAGATATACATGGGATCTTTGGTCATTGGCATGTCAAATAGTCGAGTCGGGCAGATGCTTTCTTTTACTATTTTGTTTGGCTGTGATGATTGTCGTCTCTACAAGGCCGCTCGACAGCGCAAACGCATCCGATCTACGTCCACTTCTCTTGATTTCGCCATCAGATTTGCTCTCACTTACCGGAAGCTTCAACAAACCACAATTGCCGTATGATTCCTTAAGGTTGTCGAGATCATAAACGTACATTAGGTTAAATATTTAAATGACTTTGTTTTGTTTTGTGTCGAAAGCCCATCAGTCCAGCTGTGTGTGTGTACTGCTAAATTTAAGATGCTTGATGTGAGCCCCCGATCACAAAAGTGTGGGGTAGTAGCCGCGGACAGGTTAGAGAACCAAAGATTCCTTTTAAGCACAGTGGACAGAACACGTTCTCGTGCTCCTACCACGTTCCATATATCAAAAAGCAAGTGAAAAGGATCACAAATAACTTTTAACCTAAGCTTTATTATAATCGATTATGGTGAAGTAATTGACTGAAATGGCCCTATGGGTGGCATTGTTCCATGCGTCCTCCTTGCTGTTCATCGGATGTTGAATCCGATGCTAAGATTTCGCTCATTCGTCACTTTTTGGTCCTTTAAAAATCTATTGTACCAAGGGTCCAAGGGTTTTTTGGTCAATATATTGCTATCTTTTAATAGGTCTATGTAAAGCTCGGTTTTTTTACATTCATATGTGGCCAATATACTTGCTCCAAACTAGGTTCTTTTCCTTCATTAGCTAAAAGAATCATCTCCTCTCTTTTACTTCTTAACTTTATTTGTTGAAAGATATTTATCGTAGGTATATTTTATATCAGATATCGCCACCTGTCCTCTTCTCCTTCCGCATTAGTTTGTTCAAGAGCAGGATTAACAAACCCTCTTAGCATACAAGTTCTTGGTTAAAAAATAGAGTAGAGTATTAGCAAGAGAAGTTGTCGAAATTAACATTTCCTTACCCCAAAAGTCTCAACCCAATCCACACCACTACAACACCCTCATTTTGCATTTAATCGAAGTGAGATTATGTTGTAGTGAATGGCATAGTCACACTCCTCTTCTATTGGCATCCTACTAGTTATCGCATAATCAAAACAAGACCTCACAAGTTAGGGGGAAAATTATGTGATGGTGAATGAGCTTACCAAGATGCTAGAGAACCTATGATGTAAGAAAAAAACGATTCCCAACTGCTGTTACCAAGATGCGAGATGAATGAGCTATGGCTCCTTACCTCTTTCTGCTACTTTCACTTATTAGAATCCTCATTGGATATAATCCTCCGTGTTGATGCCACATGTCTTGTTCTTATAATGCTTCTTGCAACCTTAAAAGTCTGAGTGATGATGCTTCATTGTTTGTGTCATCCATGTGTTGTCATATGAAAGATCTACATCTGACACTAGATATTTCCTATGGAGATATTCAATAATGTAATTCTTCTTACAAACCAAGAGCTCTTACCAATGCATCATCACGTCATCTCAAAAATCCAGCCCTAGCAATTGATGAATCTACTTCATGACCCCTTTATCAACATCATTAACGATAATTTCTCCTTGAGATTTAACATCATAAGGAGGTACATTAGGAGCACACACTACATGAGATGTACAAGGTGTGCATGTGTTAAGCAAGGGGGTACCACACTTGAGGTTCCTCATGGGGGGTGGAAGGCTGGTTAGTTCACAAGGTAGATGGAACACTTGCTTGCAGGGTAGATGGGCTAATTATTTGCAAGGTTGATTGCATAGTTGTGTCTGAAGTTTATTGTGGGGTAAGATTTGGAGTGGATATAATGGGTTTCATTGTGAGATAAGATCTAGAGTGGACCATGGGTTTTGAGAACTTAACTGCGGCGATGGTGTTACTGCATCCACCACCAATGCCACCACATGCACTACTTTTGCTCTGATGAGGCCAACCATGTATCAAGATGTTAAACATATCATTGTGATATGATTCCCTTAAATCCGGGCTCGTTGGAGTGACTAAGATAGTGGCATCCAAAGGCAATGACTTGTTTCTGTGGCAAGAGATTCATAATAATATCTCCTAATCCTTCATCAGTGATCTTGTGGGAAAAACCTAGTGAACTAAAATTTATTAGTTGTGTGGCCATAGCACGAAAGCATGTGCACTTGGTGTGGATGCAATCAACTCCTGAATCCTATGAAAGAACTAAGAAAAAGCACAATGAGGGAAGATGGAGAGAAAGGGAGGGAGAAATCTGGAAGATGGAGAGAAAGGGAGGGAGAAATTTGGTATACAAAAAGGACCATAGGGAGCGTGTTTTTGAAATTTTTTAAAATTGACAGCCATTTGTAAAATACATGGCCCAATCCTACAAGTCATCGGGTTGTTACAAACCAGTTCTCACTAAAAATGGCAGCCACAACACCATGATGGAGAGAGAAATAGAGAGCGAATTCTTGCTCCAAAGGACATACACCACCCAATGATATCGACATCTATGTGGATTGCATTGGCCATATAGGGCATACTAGGAGGATGGGGATAGCAACTAGATTTTTCATTAACAAGAATATCTTGCTTAAAAAAGCTTTGGTTGAGATAATTGGAGGAAACTAACCAAGAGGTCCCACACTATTTTGTTAAGTATATACGAGGGAGAGTCATGGGCAAGGTGGTGGAAGAACAAGTGGAGAATTTAGAGGTGGGCCCCAAATTTGGTGGTAGAGACTATCATAGTAAGAGGGGGTGAAGCAAAATAAGGTACTATCACTCAGTTATATGGATGGTGGCTAATTCTATAGAGACTATCACAGTAAGAGGGGTTAAATCCATGGCTTTTCTTTCTTGTTGGTAGACCATTCCAACATATGATCGATAGTTTCTTTGATGTTAATTATAATGACTCAAGCTCCATGAGAACCTCAATCTATGTCAAGAACAATGGAGGGGGAGAGAGCCTCACAAGCACATGAAGATTTTATTTTTGAGAGAATTCTTTATCTCTACAAAACTTGTAAGCATGCTCATCTTCGTGAGCATTGCACAACGATCCATCATGTCCAAGCCCATACTATTTTACTAAATTTCATTCATTGAATATTCACTTAACTGATTTCTAAACTAATCACGAATTCCTATGAGGAATAAATTAATCAATTTATCCAAATTTCTTACTTCGATAGATTTTTTAAATTTTCTCATTACCATCCGAGTGAATATGAAACAATAGAATTTTCTCTCAGAGTGTATTTACTTATTCATTTATCGATTATTCATGGAAATTAAACATAGAATCAAAGAGAACTCTAATTTTGATATAAAAATTATTTATGCATCTAAGTTATGCATAAAGTCTAACTTCAATAAAAATAACACCTTTATATAGAAGACATTTCTTTTATGCATCTATTTATGCATAAAATCAATTTAATAGGAATAACACTTTTAAAATATAAAGAATTTCTGTTATGCATCCTTCCATGCATAGAAATTGAATCTAATGAAAATAATACTTTTATAATAAAAAATATCCAATGTGCATCTTTCTATGCATAGAAATTGAATCTAATGAAAATCACACTTTTATAATAAAAAAATATCCAATATACATCTTTCTATGCATAGAACTTAAATCTAATGAAAATCACACTTTTAAAATAAAAAAATATCCAATATGCATCTTTCTATGCATAGAATTTAAATCTAATGAAAATCACACTTTTTTAATTAAAAAATATGCAATATGCATCTTTTTATGCATAGAATTAAAATCTAATGAAAATCACACTTTTATAATAAAAAAATATCCAATATGCATCTTTCTATGCATAGAAATTGAATCTAATGAAAATCACACTTTTAGAATAAAAAATATCCAATATGCATCTTTCTATGCATAGAATTTGAATCTAATGAAAATCACACTTTTATCATTAAAAAATATCCAATATGCATCTTTATATGCATAGAATTTAAATCTAATGAAAATCACACTTTTATAATAATAAAATATCCAACATGCATCTTTCTATGCATAGAATTTAAATCTAATGAAAATCACACTTTTATTATAAAAAAATATCCAACATGCATCTTTCTATGCATAGAATTTAAATCTAATGAAAATCACACTTTTATAATAAAGAAATATCCAATATGCATCTTGCTATGCATAGAAATTAATTCTAATGAAGATTAACACTTTTATAATAAAAATATTTCCAATATCCATCTTTCTATGCATAGAAATTAATTCTAATGAAAATAATGCTTTTATAATAAAAATATTTTCAATATGCATCTTTCTATGCATAGAATGAAAATAACTCTTTTAGAATACACAAACGGAGGGGATTACTCTTTTTGGAAAACATAAAGATAAAACTTATTTCCACAAAATTTAAGAAAATTTTTCCATAACCTCCTTTGTATGGCTGACCATTTCTCAATTTCTACATTCTAAATCTACTTAGAATTTACCCCAAGATGAATTTAGCACTCTAATCTATGTTGGATAAATGTAATCCCAACTCCTTAGTCCAATTTAATATGTGGTGATTAGGCTAGTGGTCAGTGTGGTTGGTGTGTAAAGCCTACAAATGGTTGGTGCATATGGTTCATGCAACTCATGCAACTAAAAATAGGGTAGAGGAGTCTCTAAATAAGATCTCTAAATAAGATACAAGTCGTGATCAAGTGATTATGTAAGTTTGGTTCATGCCTAATCATAATTAGTGTCTTCTTGTGTTAATCTCAAAGCAATTTTCTGCATATACTAGTTTTTGTCCCTCATATTCATGATGTTTTGTACATGCTTTGATCCACCTTGAGTATGTTTTGATCATTCTTCATAGTTGAATTATCATATCCAACATTTGGTATTAGAGTATGACCCAATTAGGTTTAGTTGATTAGCAAAAACCCTAATCTATCTCTTAATCACCATATCCACTTTTTCTCTGTTTGGATAGCATGCTATAGATTACTTCCATGCTTGCATCTGAGGTGATTATACTCCAAGATTTTGATATAGCCTTCTTGCTTTTCTCCCACTCTTGCCCTAAAACGTAGCTCACAGCCCAATTTCATCGCTACTTCGCGAATTTCTCATCGCCATCACAACAGTCTGTTTTCTGCTAATTTGATTCATTCGACGTCGTCTCTACAAATTAGCCTAATTCCTCTTAGGTGCTTCAATTCCATTATGTGAGGATTTGGCATACCAAATCTTGAAGTATTTAGTTCACCGGAGCAGCTGTACGCGTCAGTTTTCCACTCGCCTATTTTCTACCTTTTTTGCTCCAAAAACATGGTGATTCTTATTTTGATTTATATTGATGATATTTTTATTATTTCGGCTTAAATCATCTATATGAGCAAGTTATCAACATCAAGCATCATATTTCATTATCATGAGCTCCAAATTTCCCGAAAAATTAAACGGAACTGGGTTTCATACCTGGCAAATCAAGGTGAAGGGCTACCTCATGAAGAAAAATCTGTGGAGTACGATCAAGACACTTTCTGGTGATGAAGCAAGTATTTCTGCTGTAGTTACAAGAGCTACAACAGCTGAACTTCAAGCAAAAGATGAGCAAGCACTTGGTATTATCATTACTGCTTTAGAAGATGATTTTATTCATTATATTGATAATGTTGAGTTAGCTATAGAAGCTTGGGAATTACTAGAACATACTTTTGGTGCAAAGGCAAAGCATTCTAAGATAAGTTTGAAGATGCAACTCTTTGATCTAACCATGGAGAGTAATGAAAATTTAACAGCTGTGATTAAACGGTTTAAGAGCTTAATGACACAATTGGTTTATGTTAAGTCTCCTATTCCTGAAGAAGATGCTATTGCTATTTTGCTTAAAAGCTTACCTTCAAGCTTTAGGCAAATTGTGACGGTACTTAAAGAGAAGGAGCCAGTCCCTTCCTTGGAAAGTATCATAAATTCTTTGCAGGAAGAAGACAAGAAGATTACAAAGGATGTGATAGATCCTTATGCATATGCTATTACTTCGATTATGTCATGTATGTGGTTGAGTCAAGACTTATGTTGTTTCAACTTGACGAATTGTAGAGGAGAGTACACCACCCTATGTTGTTGTTAAGGGGGGACTCTTACTCATTGTGTCAAGGAGGTGTGTTAGACTTGTTCATGTTCTTGTAAGAAGTTGGTCTTAAGGGGGGATTGTTGGATAAATGTAATCCCAACTCCTTAGTTCAATTTAAAATGTGGTGGTTAGGCTAGGTGTGTAAAGAGCCTACAAATGGTTGGTGCATATGGTTCATGCAACTCATGGAACTAAAAATAGGGTAGAGGAGTCTCGAAATAAGATACAAGTCGTTGATCAAGTGATTATGTAAGTTTGGTTCATGCCTATTCATAATTAGTGTCTTCTTGTGTTAATCTCAAAGTAATTTTTTGCATATACTAGTTTTTGTCCCTCATATTCATGATGTTTTGTACATGCTTTGATCCACCTTGAGTATGTTTGATCATTCTTCATAGCTGAATTATCATATCCAACAATCTAGTCTCATTTTTTTAAGAGTAAACAATACGAAAAGTTTAACTCTATTTATTTGATTACACATCTTGGATAAAGAAGGGCTGAATTTGCAATGAAGAGAAGGGGGAAGCCTTTCCATCAAGGCATAACATCCAATTTCAAATTAAAAGAAGCAAGAAATTAGAAAACCATAGAATAGAATTTAAAAAAAGTAAGATTTCTAACTTACATGGAGTTTTGTGAGCTTCCTTTGGCTTGAGGGATTGAGGGTTCTACTCTTGCTTGGATCAAGAGTGGCCACCAATTCTTTGTAGAGGAATTAGTCAAAAACAAGTCAATTATCAATGAGTTCAATGTTTTTGGCTCTGGGAGGAGTAGAGTAACAGTGCATAAAACACTATTAGACTTTTACAAAGGGGAAGCTTCTATTTATAGAAAAAAGTGAGCCTCTAACCAAGCAAACTGATTCTATAATTTTCCAGATCAGTTTGGTCAATTTTTGACCATTTTTGGGTCTGTTCAGCTTACTTTTTGGAACTAGACTTGAATAATGAGAGAAGAGAGATGAAATATCTCATTATTTGAGAGTTTAAAACTCCACCACACATGTGGAATAGTCGCCTCCTTCATGAGGGGGAATCCCCTCTGAGGTGTCAAAATGTCATTTTTTTATCCTTTGGTCCTTAGTCCACTCTTCATCTTATGTGAGTATTTTAGGTGGATTTCCTTTATTTCTTCAATTTATCTCCTCCCTACATTTGGATTAATCTGATTTTCCCCTCAAAATCTTAATCTAAAATTTTTAGAAAATCTCGACCCTTGGGCTAAGGTCTTTTTAGCAGATTACAATTTATTTCTAATGCATCTTAGGAAATTCTTTTTAAACTTCTATTTTGGGAGAGTTTATTTTAATAAGAAAGGATATTTTTCCATCCAAAGATATCTAAAAATCGAGCTATCTCTCTCTAGGCCAAAACAGTTAGAAATAAAATCTTTTATTATTCTAAATAGGGGATTGATTACAGGGGAAGGTACTGGACATCTTGAGGGGCTGGGGGGGAATCTTACAAAAAATGCTACAAGCTCACAAGCTAGCAAATTGGCAATCTTGCAAACAAGCAAGTTATCAAGCCCACAAGTCAGTAAGTCTACAACATGTAAAATACTTACATGAGTAAGACCACAAGTCCACAACCCCACTATGCCATAAGAGAACAAGCCTATAAGTAATAAAATCCATAAGTCCGACTACTTGGAAGATATAAGCCCATTGACCACTTTCCTACTCGCTCTCTTATGTGAAAACCAACAAGTCTACAAGCGGGAAAGCCTGTAAGTTCTCAAGCTTACAAGCTGAAAAGTCCACAGGTTTGTAGGCTTGCAGCTTGCAAGTCCACTTTATTAGGGGAAATTTGGACTTAAATTGGGTCCTCTATGCACAAAAATGGGCTCACGGTGACATTTTTGCAAATCAACTCAGAAATAAGGGGACACTACAAGAGGCGGGGCCATTATCCATGCTTTTTTCGATGCTTTAGAACTAAGCTTAAAATCCCAGAAATGTCGAAATACGCGTCCCAACCGCCGCTTCCAAGAAGGCGAGAGCTTCCTATGCTCTCCATTTGGGCTTTGGCCGCATCCTCTTTTTGCCTTCTTTTGCTTCTCCTCATTCCAATCCTCGGTGCTCATGTACGAAGGCTTCTCACCCCTTGCCTTCACTCTCCTAGTCACATCTCCCCGCCAATGTTTCATGACGTCCACCATGTGGTCCTTTATCCACCTTATGGGGATGACATCACTACCGACGTCCGGCTTGTACTCATCCTTGATTTGATTTATGACTATCTTTCTTATCTTTATCCAACTTTGGCCATAAAATCATAAAGTCATTTGCAAAGACAATGTGGCAAAGCTTGCGGCGGTGACAGATGTGGCTCTTCATCTCTTGCCCAGCATTATCTAAAACCGCAATGCCATTGACAATTGTGTAATATTTTTCCCCATTGGTGGGTGTGGGCTATGTGTTGAAACGTCCCGATGATCACGAGCATGGAGTGCTTTTGGGGCTAGATGGGGAAGGACACTCACATGGGGGCGTAGACCCATTCATGCTCCCACTTGGACAACAACTGTCTCTACCTTGACTACTCGAGCGTTGTCTCTACGAGTGGACAAGTGACCTGAGGGAGGGGTTCTAGCATCTCTTTGTGGGGTTTCTACATGTGAACTGGGGTTAGCGGTGGTGGTGCTCGATGGTGCGGCCGAAGTGCCTGCCCCTCTCCCAAAATATTGTTGTACCATCGCTCTTTGCTCGGGCATGGCTTGTGCTAAAAAAACTCATAAACTGGTTAGGCAACATGGCATATGGAGAGAAGCATGGAGATTAATCCGGTGTCTCATCTCGAGTGCAAGACATGTTTCTACACACACATAACAAAGACCACATGGACACTTTAATAATAGCATACACATGAATAATAGCACACATCTCACAACACACAACACATGCACATGCAACCAAGAGGAGAGGGGAGGGAGGGCAAAGAAGGAGGCGAACCTGCTTGAGTGGTAATGAGGTGGAGAAGAGATTGGGAGAGAGAGAGAACCTGCAAAACAAAGAACAACAAAAAAAAACATTCATTATCCCTCAACATTTATTCATTTATAAATGAGTCCTTATGCATGAGGCCTTGTGCATAAAACATTATGCATAAAGCTTATGCATGAGAATTATGCATAAAGTATGCATAAATCTTATGCACCACAAACCTACAAAGCTATGCATAAGGCCTTATGCATAAAGCTTATGCATAAAGCATTATGCATAAGGCTTATGCATAAAGCACTATGCACAAGGCCTTAAGCATAAAACTATGCATGAGGCCTTGTGGCATAAAGCATGCATGAAGCCTTGTGCATAAAGCTATGCATGAGGCCTTATGCATAAAGCTATGCATGAGACTTATGTATAAATCATGAATGAGCATTATTCATAGAGCTTATGCGCAAACCTACAAAACAAATCCAGAGCACCCAAGGGTGCAATAATAATAGAGGAAAGAGAGGAAAGATAGAAAAACACTTACCTCTTTTTCATGATGTTGAAAGAGAGGATTAGAGGACCTGCAAAACCAACAAAAGGGTGAGGAAAGGATTAGTAATTTATACATACAAAAGCTTATGCAAGCCTTATGCAAACTATGCCTCTATATGCAAGATATGCTAAACTATGCCTCTATGCAAGCCTTATGCAAGATATGCTAAAGAATGCATGAGGTCTTATGCATAAAGCTATGCATGAGGCCTTATGCATAAAGCATGCATGAGGCCTTATTCATAAAGCTATGCATGAGGCCTTATGCATAAAGCATGCATGAGGCCTTATGCCTAAAGCTATGCATGAGGCTTATGCATAAAGCACTATGCAAGCCACACTATCCTAAACTAAACCATACCCTGACACTGTGCATTAAGCATACATGCATAGAGCTTAATGCATGCATAGATTAACCTGTATGCATGCATGAATCTCTATGCATAGAGCTTAATGCATGCATAGAGCTCTATGCATTATGAATGCATGCATAGAGCTTAATCTATGCATTAAGCTCTACAAATAAAGCTTAATGCATAGATTAAGCTCTATGATTAGAGATCCATTCATAGATTAAGCTCTATGCATAGAGGACCCACAAAACAAAACCTCTCTTTTTGGTAGATAAAAATAGAGGAAAGAGAGGATAAAAAGATCAGAAAGATAAGAAAGCACTTACCTCTTTTTGGTGATGTTGAAAGAGAAGATTAGAAGACCTACAAAACCAACAAAAGGGTGAGGAAAGGATTAGTAATGCATACATACAAAATCCCTAAGAACCTAATGCATACATATAAAATTGAAAAGAGAGGAAAGAGAGAAAAGAATTTACCTCTTTCTGGTGAAGGTAAAGGAGAGGATTAGAAGACCTACAAAACAAAACAAAAAGTTGAGAAAAGAATTAGTAATACAAAACCCTAAAAGTGTGAATAGCATGGATACACAAGGAGGTTTATCCTTCAGCACACACACACACACATCTCACAACCAAGAGGAGAGGAGAGGATAGGGGAGGGGAGAGAAGGGAGGGAGGGCAAAGAAGAAGGCAAACTTGCTTGGAAGGTAAGGAGGTGGAGAAGAGCTTGGGAGAGAGAAAGAATCTGCAAAACAAAGAAGAAAGTAAAAAAACAAGAAAATTACACCTAATTACACACACAAACATTTTACAACACATGTACATGTAACCAAGAGGAGATGGGAGTCAGGGCATAGGAGGCATACCTTGTGAGGAAGCAGAACACATGCACACGAACAAAAATGCAGAAAAAAGATAGGTTATGTTTTACTGTAAAAACATGCACCGTCGATATATGCGTCGAAATAACCATGGAAAAAAGCGTCAAAATCAGGATGGAAATAAGTGTCAAAAAAATCTTGCACGCTCTTTTCGAGACGGATCTTTTGACGTTCTTTCGATGACCTTTTTGACGCTTATTGTTGTGATGATCGCTACTTTTCATTAAAATTTAAAATCTTTCCAGATCTTCCGCGTCCGTGACCTTTCAAATTACCTATCACACCGACTACCACCCTCACAAATACTTAAGGGAGGATTCCCCTCCAAAAATAAGCATTCGTTCCCATTGTGAATAAATATGGAAACCATGGACGATGCCACACCCTCAAATTTTGTTGATTTAGAGGAGAAGACACTTTGCCCATGTACTCACTTACAAAAACCAAGTGGTTCGACTCCAACAAATTTGCAATGATCATACAAAAAAATGAAGAATATTTTTGGCGGAGCAATTGGAACATCTAATTAGTGGCACTACTACATATTAGCCTAATACCGGGGCTTGTACCGGCGCTATTTAACGGGGTCTAAAAAAGCCTCGTCATCGGTATAAGCGCCGGTATAAGCGTCGGTATTGCAGCGTCGGTATACCTGTCGGGTATTAATACCGGCGCATATAACGGTGCCTATACCGACGCTAACCGGGGGTAATACCGACGCTTAAACCGAGGCAAATACCGACTTATATATCGACGGATAAACCGGCCTCTATACCGGATTATGTACCGAGGCGTAAACCGGCGTCTATACCAATGTATATACCGACGCTGATACCGGGGCAAATACCGACGCTGTAGCAGAAATTTTTTTTTGGGCAGAATAGTGCTGCCTGGCTGTTGCCTAGCTGCCTGCAATGAGCAGGATCAACAACAGCAAACAGACAGCACCATTCTGTCTACAATAGAGCACAAAAACAACCGTGCTCGTTTGCATATTTTCCTGATCGACAAACAAGAAATTAAATTAAACATTAATACTCAAGAATGTTTTGATCATATTTCATTAGTTTGAAGGTCATCTTACATCATGGTAATGCCTCCCAATTGACGGTCTCTCCTTCTTCTTCAAGCATCTCAAACAAGGCCACAAGGCCATGTTTGTGAGCGTACTTCTCCTCTCGCCTGCTTGGTGGGCGATTCATGGCCAACTCCTGCACACACGATTAACAATTATAACTTTTAAAAAATCAACATTTAGCCCACATACATACATTTAAATAAATAAAATTGCTACAAACACTTACGAATTCATGGCGCATGGTTTCGTAACCACCACTCCCGAGATGAGAAGCCCCTACTGTTTGGAGTCTTGCCCTTGCCGCCTCTCTTTGTTGTTGAAACCTGTCTGGTGTCTCGGTGAGCTCCTGAGCAATGGCTGCCCACTCCCTGTCTCATCTAGCCAAACAGGTTTCTCCTTCCCCTCTCTGAATGCGTCCCTCGCCTCTGACCTACGATGCCCCATCAAAATGCGAGCTGTATACTGTATCCACTCATTAGAGACGACATTCATAGGGTCAGATGGCTGGAACTCTTGCTTTATCTTTGTGTTTATATAATTTTTCTTCCCCTTGTCTTGCTGATCCCATTTAGTCATGACAGAGTCATGAAACTGTATAGTGCACAATTGTCGAATGCGTGTCTTCATTGCCTTCCCTGCACTATCCATTATTGGTGCCCCATCCCTAATTGTGTAAATCTTGCTGTTGTCATGGTCATGTGCACCCCAGGGAGTGGAAGGTGACCCTATGGGTGTGCTATCAACAGATGAGAGCGAAGGACGACGCTCACGTGGTGGTGGTGTCACAGCATCTGTGGCACTACCACCACAACAACCTCCCCCTGAAGACCTACTACGTGAGCGCCGTCTATGTGAAGAGGTGGTAGATCGAGCTGTAACAGGAGTGGAAGGCTGTGTGGTACGAGGTGTGGGAGCTGCTGTCGTACCCACGGGTGTGGGAACTGGCGTCGGGAATCCAGATGGTGAGGCAGATGTCCCTGCTCCAGAACCCCAATAACTCTGAGCCATGGCTCTCTGCTCTGGAGTCATGGACGAAAGAAAACCATATAACTGCTGGGGACTCATGCCCTGCGGTGTAGGATTAAATGAGAAATCTGGACTGTAGTCGTAGGGCGGTGAGTCACCCATGGCCTGTTGGACAAAAAACCATATGACAAACTTGTACGGAATGAAAATTACACGGTAAACAATGAATGAAAGAACCATAAGATAAACATTAACAATGATAAACAACATTGGTAAAACTATATCAACTTGCTCCTACAGTAGTGATTATGATGGTAAACATTAACAATGGTAAACAATGAATGGACCTTCAATGTCATAAAACCATTACAAATATGTCATAACTATTTGCATAATCATTAAGATACATCATTTTATAAATCATTATCTATTCTATCATCCTCATTAAGATCAGTAGCCCCAAAGAGATCTATGTCTATGCACATTTCAGCATCCTCATCATTAAAAGTCCCTTGATGAAGGATGTCTTCATCATCTATGTCTTCTTCCTCAACTTGTTTTTCAGCTTCCTTGGTTTGCACCTCTTCATTTGGATCTTGCTCTAGTTCCTTCTCTTCATTTGCTTGCTCCTCTTCATTGTTGATATCGTCTTGTTCTTGCTGCTCTCCATTACCCTGTGCATCCACATCACCTTGCTGTAGCTCAAATTCTTCAAAAATTTGCTTACTGCGGGGGGCGACTTGAACCACAAACAGCCAGCGTGGATCTTTTGGATCCGCTTTAAAGACAACCTGCTCACAATGCTCTGGGCGCACAAAAGTATCTTGCTGATCGGTCCATACCTTTGTGGAGTCCACTTGGATGAGGCCACTCTTGTCTCTACGTACAGTTGCATGTGGCCCATTCATGATTACCTTGAACCACTTCACATCAAAGATAAACAACTCAAAACTTCTGAAGCCAACCTTCAATATATCTTGAATGGTACCAAAGTAATCAAGCATTCCAGTAATTGTGTTAACATCACTAGCACTTGCACGACTTTCTTGAACAAACTGTGCTGTGACACCACAATCAAAGGTTGCTCTTCTTTGGTCTATTCGTTCTACTCGAAAATGACGTCCATGTGACAGTTGTAAGTCTTTGGCCACTCTGCTGCTTTGACATGTCCTTCACTTCAATTCCGTTCCACAAGGTGCGTAACTCATCAATAAGTGGTGCCAAATATACATCCATGTTCTTCACCTTGTACTTTCCTGGAACTATTAATGAGAGAAACAGATGACCTTTCTTTATTGCTAACCATGGCGGAAGATTATAATTCACAAGGCAAACAGGCCATGTGCTCCATGAAGAGCTCCTTAAACCAAAAGGGTTTACACCATCCATTGCTAGGCCAAGACGGAGGTTTCTAGGTTCTTCCTTAAAAGCCGGCCATTTCTCTTCAATGTGTCTCCATGCGGGTGAGTCTGCAGGCACACGCATCACTTCATCTGTGGATCGAGTTGTGGCATGCCATGTCATCAAGCTTGCTATTGATTTGCACTTGAACATGCTTTTTATCCTTGGAATGATTGGAAAGTGCCTGAGAACCTTTACCGGGACAGCTTCCCCCTGAACATCTTCTCTATATCTGTTAGAGCCACAATGGGGACATTCTTGCAAATGCTCATATTCATGGCGGAAGAGGAAACAATCATTGCGACAAGCATGAATATTATTGTAATCCATGCCTATGGATTTCAATAACTTCTTCGCATCTGCACGAGATGGAGGCATCTCGTTGCCAGGGGGCAATATTTGATCTTTCAAAAGCCTACAAGTATGGCAATATCTGATCGTTACTATTAAGATTTTCTCAAATACAAGTTGATAATTTAACATTTCAACAGTAGGTGTAATCTCCAAAAAAAGACCTTACTTGAATAGTTCAGTGACACTTGTATTAGACCATCCAAAAACTGACTGCAAATTTAGCATCGTAAGAGATGCACGCAATACAGATATGTTGGCACCATTGTATAATGGAAGGCGTGCAAGTTTACGCATGGCCTCTTCCTCTGGTTCATAATTTGACCGTTGAGAATGTCGTGGTTGATGATCTTCATGTTCATGCTCCTCGAAGAGAGCTTCTTGTTGCTCAATGAAGGCATCCAACATTTCTTCCATTGGACCTTCTTCCATTTCCTGACCTTCTTCCATTCCCTCGGGTGCTGTTAATTGAGCTCCATCTGTCACTCCCTCCTGCGATATCCTCATCCTTTGTTGGGGACGAGAATTCACAGGCGCAATGTTATCAAGATGCGGCTGCACACTTTCTTGGTTGTACGATTGAAACCGTAAATTTTGCAAGCGCTCCATTGGAAATATTCCAGCGTCATGAACATGCTCGTTGCAAATCCTTCGTTTTCGAAAGATTTGGTACTTACATCGCATGCATGGACACGCTATTCTCTCTTCAAGATTGAGAGGCTCCATCTAGCAGGATAACATGTATATGCAGCTCGTTAAACACAAATCAGCTTATCTCCTCTCCATACAAAATTAAATAGAATTTGCACAAGGATGGAGAGAGAAGCTATCTCTATTCATAAATAGCTGTTTATATATAAAGGCCTTATGCAATAATCTAAATGCATATTATAAGTATAAGCTTGCATAATAAGGCTGCAAGACTTATGCATAAGCTCTATGCATAAGCCTTATGCATAAGCCTTATGCATAAGCCATATGCATAAGTCTTATGCACACGCTCTATGCATAAGTCTTATGCATAAGCTATATGCACACGCTCTATGCACAAGTCTTATGCATAAGCCATAAGCTCGAACCTAATCCCAAAAACCCTAGGACTGAATTACGGTTTTGTAAATTCCGCCAGAGTCTCCTTTGTAATTGGAACCAAATCTCAATTGAAAATGCAACTTCTTAAAACTTGTACGCAATACTCTTTGCATCCCACAATGTCATGAAAGATCATATGCATTTGCAATATCCACACAATATGACAGAAAAGGGGCCCCATTGCCCAAATGCATCCACAAAGTCGATGGTGAGGATTGTTGAGGACGCGCGTTGAAGCTTGCCGATCTCCCGGCCAAGCTCTTCTCACCCCTTCACCGAGTTTTCCTCCAAGGTGAAGGTTGAGGCCATTTCTTCACACCGGTGTACCTAATCCCCCTTCGTACCGCTTTACCAAGCACTCACGGCACAAAGAGTTCAAGCCATTCTCCCCTTGGCCTCTCCAACCAATGCCAAGGTACCCTCACACATTGCTAGATTCTATAGAAACTTGAAGTGGTTGCAATGGTGAGTGTAGGTACAAAATGATGTGGATAATATCAAATGATAGAACAAGTTTGTTGGCTTACAAGTATTGAGCATGACTCATGCCCTTTTACAATTTAGAACTCAGCAATAAAGCATGGACTCATGCCTCAATCCATCATCCAAAAGCTCCAACACAAACCAACAATTCACAATGCCCTCACCATGGCATTTGCATAAGCATTTGTTAACCACAATCAAGGCATTTGCAATTGCATTTTAACAATCCCTTTCATATAAGCCATATGCATAAGTCTACCTGCGTACGCTCTATGCATAAGCCATATGCATAAGTCATATGCATAAGCCTTATGCATACGCTCTATGCATAAGTCTTATGCATACGCTCTATGCAAGACTTATGCATAAGCTCTATGCATAAGCTCTATGCTATATGCCTTATGCACTATTATGCTAACCCTTAATCCCTTTCACATAAGCCTTATGCACACGCTCTATGCAATTACGCTCTATGCATAAGCCTTATGCACACGCTCTATGCATAAGCCATATGCATAAGTCTACCTGCGTACGCTCTATGCATAAGCCATATGCATAAGTCATATGCATAAGTCTTATGCATATGCTCTATGCATAAGTCTTATGCATACGCTCTATGCAAGACTTAAATGGTGCGTTGCGTGACAGGATTCAAAAGTATTTTCTCAAGGAATTTGAGCAGATTGTCAGTCCCGTTGACATGCTCACTGTGTGCAACACAGCAGGTATCAGTGATAAGGGATACAGGGCTTTGTATACTTGCATCACAGCACGTCTACGAGGCAAAGGAATGACACGATCTATACTTCCAACACCATACAGTATAGTTATGGCAAGGAAGTCAGCAAACAACAATATTGCCAACTTGCTAGGCAGCTACAGATGGGTGGATGGTAGCATGCCAATGTCAAATTCAAAAGATTTTGCTTACAACAAGTTTAACAATGTTTACGTCGAGGTGGAGGCGCTTCAACAAGCTATGATTCAGTTTTATGATATGACATTAGAGGAGACGGATGGAAAGGCTATATTTGTCCTCAAATTGGATGAATGTCAGGTTGTAAAGGGCCAAAGGGTGGAACGTACAAGTCTGACACTCATGAGCAGGGCATTGAAGCGAAAGAGCTTAGACGACGAAGATGAAACAGGTGATGCGGAGAATAACTTGCACACAAAGCGACGCAAGCAAGATTACTTTGGAGTGCAGTCTGAGAAGAACATATGGTGGCAGGCGGCATGGACCCTTCCGCACGAGGACCATGACAATCTGAGGTGGTACTTCACCTGTATAGGTATTCAAGGAGTGATACACAGGCAATCAAATGGTGAAGTCTTGCATGTGCCTGGCACTGGTCACTTTGAAATAGAGTGGCACCTTGGTGGTGATCTCAAGACCCTCAAATGCATGTTGGGAACTAAAAGCGGTGCTAACACTTTGTTTCCATGCATCTTTTGTTGTCATCCAAGGATGCCAAGTGTCGCAGTGGGGAAGGCCAAACAAGCAACCAAGGTGAAAGGTCGTAAGCAGGCAAGTGCGAAGGGCTCAAATCAATTACAAAAAGGGAAGGGTATGCACGTCTGGCTCAATGGAATTATGAGCTGCAATCAAAGCAAGGCACCATCTCGCGCAGAGGAGGATGCTACTTGGAACCCTATTCTTTCAATTCCACTATCGCGAGTACATGTGTGTACCTTGCACGCAAGACTTAGAATTCTGGACAAATTGTTGATGCTCCACATCAATTATGCTTGGAACATGGAGCCAGAGTCACGGCGAGAACAGGGCATCCAAGAGCTTGAAGTTGTTTTATCATCCGTGGGGCTTCACGCAGGTGCTGTCACCCTCTCTAAGGATCGCAAAAACCCATCAAGTACCCAAGATAACCCTAATAAGATATGTATGGGTGGTGCAAAAGCAAGACACCTGCTCTCAAACTATGGTGAGGCTCAAAGCCATACACATTTTGAATTATGGAAGCAGATTTGTATGTAACAACCTATCGAGGCAATGAGGCGACACTAGGATTGAAGCGTGCACATGTGTGGGAAGCTTGTGATGAGATGATGAGGCTTCTTGAGCGCCCGTATCTTGATGAAGCAGAGATAGCTACATTCAAGACTTCGATTCACAGATTCACAGAAGAAATGATCGATGCTTGGGGGGAAACTCATATAACACACTACATGCATATTCTCTATGCGCACAGTTCCTTGTTTATAGATGAATATGGGTCTCTTGCACTCTGGAGCAACCAAGGCATGGAACGATCACATTACCAAGCCAAGGCGACCTATTTTAAGAACACGGGTCATGGCGGTGGCAAGGTTCATAGAAATGCGTTTCAGGAAATGTTCAATTGGTTTTATCGTGCACATACTGGGAGAAAGGCCCAAAAGCGAGCCAGAAATTTGTCTTTGAGGCGCAAAATCATGGTGGTAGGTGCAAGGCGAAAGAGAAGAGTACAATGCATCAATGGCACGTGAAAGAGCGAGGTAATAGCACAGTGGTCGACTGAGAAATGGCCGCGTGTGGTTACCCACCCAATAATTCTTGTTCGCCACTTTTTGGCGCGTTCATTGTAAATTGACGTTTTTGTAATTTTGCCCCCCTATAAATATCAGTGAGTTTTATAGTCATTTTTAAAAGTCTTGACTTGTGAGCTCTCTCTCTTCCTCTCCCCTTGACTCTCTCTCGCGCGCTCTCTCTCTCTCTCTCTCTCTCGCTCGTGGCACTAATATCTCACGCACATGGAGCCCCCAAATGATCCTCCCTCCAATACGCAGGATGACATTTTCAAAGACCTTGGGCCCTTACCGGTGGCACATAGAACTGAAATCCCAAACATTTACCCACAAGCCCAAATGGATCTGGAAGCTGAGCGTGTGAGGCTTGAGCGAGAGGCCCAAGAATCCCAAGAACGCCAAGAAGAGGAGAGATTACAGAAAGAAGCAGAGGACATGGAGGCAGCTGAGAGAGCAAGAAAAGAAGCCAAAGAGACCGTCAGAACACAGGAGGAGGACGAGGCAGCAAAGAAAGCACAGGAGGATGAGGCTGCCAAGAAGGCGGAAGAAGACGAGGCAGTTAGGAAGGCGGAGGCAGATAAGAAGGTTGTAGAAGAAGCTCAGGCCGCCGCAAGCAACGAGAGAAGATTAGCATTCTTTGCTGCGGAGGAGGATTGGCTTAACAGAAAAGCTCGCGGATTTGTTGCTGACCTGCGAATGGCCGGATACAAAGATGACACAATTTTGGAAGCGGCTATACAAAGTCTTCGAGCAGAATATACAAACAGGAGAAATGAAGACACGGTAGAAAGGGAGCACCTGCCGAGTAATAGGATTCTCAATGCAATGCTAGACAGAGTCTTGGCTCGTGCACTTGGTAAAGGAAAGAGAAAACTCTCAAGAGAGGAAGTAGAAAATAAGAGACAGAAGCTTGAACGAGAAGCCAGGGCAGCAAACACACGGAGGCTTCGTGAGGAAAAAGAAAGAAAAGATGAAGAGGAGCGAGTAAGAAAGGAGGCAGAGCAGAGAGCAGCTCAGAAGACTCCATCTGCAAAGGCAAAGAAAACTCCAACACCTGCAAAGGCTAAGAAGGGAAAAACCATTCCTAAACGCACAAAACCCCCTTCGGATAACTTCCAAGAGTAGCGACAAAAGTTCAAAAATGACACGCCAGCTTGGACTCGCCACCCGCAAGCACCACCGCCCCCAACAACGCAGAAGAAGCAAAGGTGGAGACCAGGGATAGTTGCCCTTAGAGAAATTCGCAAATATCAGAATACCTGCACACCAATTATTCCGAAGGCACCTTTTGGGCGTCTCGTCAAAGAGATTATCCACGACCAGCGCCGGGATGTCAATCGTGTGCAAGCAGCGGCACTAGGCACTCTGCAACAAGGTGCCGAGGATATTTTGGTTTCGCTTTTCCAAGACGCAGTTTTGTGCATGGTGCATGCAAAACGTGTCACTTTGAAGCCATCTGATCTTCGTCTAGCTAGGCGTATCCGTGGAGAGGACGGTCTCTTTCACTAGATAGGGGAAGCCTTTGTAATGCAACAAATCCGTGTTTTGTAATCTCAATTTGATTAATGAAAAACCATGTCTATTTTCAAAAAAGTTATTTTCTATTGCAAGTGATTGTCGTCTTGTCAAGGTAATTGTAGTCTTTTGCATGTAATTGTTGTCGCTACGTACATTCGACGTCATGTGAACGCTTGTCTGCCACCACCCGTCCGACTTTGGCTCGACTCGATGGGCCAATTTCTCCTGCGTATGGCCCCAAAAGGGTAGATCAGATGTGCGGGGTGCGCCGGGGCCGACGGGGGGGGGCCGGTGGTCGCGCTGTGGAACCTGTGTGCTAGGGAGCGACTTTTGCCTGTTTGACGGCGCGACCACCGGCCCCCCCGTCGGCCCCGGTGCACCCCGCACATCTGATCTACCCTTTTGGGGCCATACGCAAGAGAAATCGGCCCGTCGAGTCGAGCCAAAGTCGGACGGGTGGTGGCAGACGAGCGTTCACAAAAATTGATTGAAACATCATGACAGGACACAACAACAACATATAAACACATCAAGAAGATAAAACTTAAAATCAGCTCGGAAAACATCTTGATTTCATTAATTGTTTGATTTTCACAAAAGGCAAATGAGTACATTGGATCTAGCCAACTCGCTTGATGAGCTTGGTGAAAGCCTCGTGGGTGAGCGTCTTTACTGATGGTTTGTCACCAATGCGTTCGGCTATCTCTTTGGCATCAGTGATGCCTTGTCCAAGGCTAAGGCCACAAAATCCTAGGAAAGACCCTGCACTTTTATCACCAAAGCTATAGATAGCTACTTCCCTATTTACAAGAATACATTTATGGGCATTTTGGGCTATAGGGGCTTCAGACAGGATGGCGCTTAGGGCTCTGCACTTCAAAAATTCAGCTTGCGCATCATTTGAAAAGTCGTTGTGAATCACGCGAAGCATCTCGGCATTGAAGCTCGGGATGTAGTGCCATAGCGCAGCATCTTTCCCCTCCACCTCCTTTCGTGCTCCACCCTTTCGACTTGCGAACCAGTCCATTTCTCTTGCGGTCTACAAAGTAGATAGAAGAATGAGTTGACTTCAAAAAATTACAAATTAAGAAGGGAAGAAATTGGGTGTACTACCTCAGTGGCATCATCATGATCCGCAAGGTCTGCATCACTAATATTGATGCTCTCGAGGCTGACAAAATCCGAAATGGCAAGCGGCTTGTGAGGGGCAAAGCTAGTTTCTGGCACACTCTCGTAGAAATCCTTGCACTGGGATATTTGTACAAGAGTCTCTGCCACAAGGGACTCTATTGAGGCATGATTTTCCGGGAGCGCAAGCACCTTTGTGACATCTGCGGAACTGAAGTCAATGCGGATGTCATCATCTTTGGATGGCTATTGTGTGTCTCGTATGCCCGCGTACATAGCAATGACTGAGAGAGTTTCATCCTGGTGCAGCCCAAGGACATGGGCGATGTCATCCAAAAATAATAACTCTACACCTTCTACTATGATGGGGTGTAGAGTTCGCACTTCGAGCTCTTGAACTTCATCCATGACATCGTCCCCTTCGATGTCCCGTTTCACAGCCTCATCTTGCGGCTCTTCCGCCAGAGTCACAAGTGCAAGAGATGCTTCTTGCACTGGGGTGATAATCTCCTCCTTTGGGTCAGCTTCCTTGATCAAGAGATAAGGTGTGGCTTTCTTTGGAGGAGTGGCCTTCCTCTTTCCCTTGCTTTTCTCTGTTCCCTCCAAGATCAGGAGGGCAAGAGTCATGTCCCACCTCAAAAAACTTGTGCCGATGTTGCCCATTCCAAGACCTACCAGGTTATCTTCTTCCTCCTCCCTTAGATATGTGCTACTAAGGCCTTTGAGGAATCTTGCAAGCCTAAACCTGAAATTTTTGTCCGCTTTGTAGGTATGCTTGATAAGATCCATAGGCACTCAAGTCCCCTCCTCGTCTTCAGAGTTGACACAATATTCAGCCATGTATGTGTCCATGTAGCTAGTGAACACCCCAAACACGTCATTATGGAGTTCGGCGATGCCTTCCATGTCAATAGATGTCTGAAAGATGGGTGCAAGCTTCTCGATCAAGTGACCGAGGTCAAGCTTGTGCAATTGAGATGGGAGAGCTTGGGCGGGGGTGGCCATGCAAGAAGGCGAGGGGACTGCAAAGATGCCGAGAGTGAGGAGATGAACTCAAAGTGGCCAAAAGTGACTTACAAAGAGGTCTTTAAAACTTTTTTTATGTTTAAAAATTCACTTAAAACCTCCAAAAAAAAAACACGCGACATAACTTAAAAGTGCACAAAATTGAACGCAAATTACGAGTAGCCAAAATTGTTTTGAATTAATCTCTCAAAATCTGTTACATAGCTTGCTTGATATGGATACATCTAGGGAAGGGAATGCTTTTACAAAAGTAAGATGCCTCTTTCCTCTTACGTAGAGGTGTGTTATCAATCACAAATGAAAAGTCACCTTTTAGTGCAAACCTAAGGCCTAAGTACTCCCTTAGGTTCGCCATATAGTCAGCTTCCAACGTCTGTAAGGAAAGATAATAGAGAGTTGTTGCTTTCCAAGCTGGTACCGAACGACCATCTTCTCCGACACCACCATGCACTTTATCTTGTCACCCTGATGTTGAATAACCTTCAAATCCCACGAAGGTGGCAGAAAGGCACTCATTACTGTGCCTCCCTTTGCAATCCACATTGTAGGAGTCCCGGTGAACATCAGCCTCCTTGAACAAAAACATAAACAAATGTAAAGGCATGAAGAACGTGAGAGTCGCACGATGTGACCCATAGGTGCACTTCATTGCATTGCACACATCAATCTCAATCCGACGTCTGGTTAGTGCAACCAAAGTATTGTCGGGCTTTGGCCAATCATGGTCCGTGAGACTTGGTGTAGGGAGCCTCAGAACCATCTCTTGACGTGGTACAATATACTCTGCATGAAAGAAGAAAACTGAGCGCTCTAAAAGCTCTAATGCCGAACAACCAGTATATAGTAGCTTGCCAATTTCAAAGTGGTGTGCCTCAAAGGTTCCAGAAAGGGCCTCTAAAGGCTCCCATTCCACAAATGTCGACGGAAATATGTCTGCACAGAACATTACAAGAACACACTTGAAAAAATCAAGCTTCCGTAACATGAAATGATATTAGCATGTCTCAGTGCAGCCCATAAAACAAGAAGCACAAATAAAACTTACAATTTGCAGGAAAGCGTTTGTGATTGGCATTGTCAACACGGAGTTGCGATGCCTTGTAGACGTGTTGGATCATCACTTGCTTGCTTCCGTCAGCCCCCTGCTTGAGATCCACTATGCGACCCATCCAATGGTGTGACTTTAACCCTATGTATCTGCGAGAGACTTTGTGGGCTCCCCTTGTGCTTGGACGCATCGTCACCCACATTCCTTTTGCAAAGGTGCTTGTAACCCACAAGCCAGTGTCGTCTTGTTCATTGTTGCTGCTAAAGGACTCCACCCTTGAACGAGGTCGGCGACTCATTGTGCTTGGCTAACCGATTAAGCTAAATGCTATGAAGTTGTAGGTGTGTGAGAAGATCTCTGCAACCTAATCCTAGCAGAGCATATAAACTGGCAAGAGGAGTCGAGAATGTGTATAAGCTAGCAAGAGGAGAGTGAAGAATGTGTGCAAGCAAGAGAGGATGGACTTGATGGGGAAAAAAGTGGACTGTTTTCCAAGCTTTCCATAGCCAAGAAGATCTCTGCAACCTAATGCTAGCAGAGCATATAAGCTGGCAAGAGGAGTCAAGAATGTGTATAAGCTAGCAAGAGGAGAGTGAAGAATGTGTGCAAGCAAGAGAGGATGGACTTGATGGGGAAAAAAGTGGACTGTTTTCTAAGCTTTCCATAGCCAAGAAGGCACAGAAAGATAGATCTAACTTTAGGAGGGAAGGGGAAGGCAGAATGGGGAGGGAGGAGACCAAAAAAAGACTCTTTTAGTTAGAGAGAGACTCAAAACCGATTTGCTAGTTTTAAAGAGAGGAAGAGGGAGTGGGGAGAGGGAAAAGTAGCTTTAAATGAGGGATAATGATGGGGGGCGTTTTTGGCCCTAGCCCACTTTTTGAGGTGGGGTCATTTATGCCAGTTTGAGCTGTCTTTATTAAAAAAAAGGTGGAAAATTTGATTTTATTGAAAGATTTTGCATTTTTCAGCCCACTTTCTTTAAAAAAAATGGTATGATTCAAGTTTGACCCCTACATATTAGGGGCAGGGCCCAAGAAGACCCCAAACAAGTCCTAATGGGGCGACTCCGATGAGGCATCTTGCGGTGCCAGGCCTTTCACACCACTTGGCGGAGCGGCCCCTTCTATACCCTTCACGCGGGGTCCCCCCGCTCGCACTACAGGCCACCTATTTGGCTTTTCCCTCGTCCTATTGTATGATATAGCCCCTTAGTTCTTTGTACTAATACTTCTACTTTTTAGCACCTAGGGAGAGTCTCCTTGGCTGCCTTGCTTTTATCTCTGCTCTGTTTTCTTATGAGCAGGAGAGAGCCTTTTGTAGCCCTTCGGGCGTTTTTATATAACTAATGAAAGGACCTTTTCTCGGAAAAAAAAAAGATCCTGAAGAAGCCGGTCAATGAGAACCAAATTGACTGGGATGAGAAGATCTATTCGGCACTATGGGCTTTCAAGACGGCTTACAAGGTGGCAACCGGATTGATCTCGTTCAAAGTGGTGTATGGGGTGGAAGCCGTTGTTCTGATAGAGTTTCTGGTTTTGAGTCTCAGCATTGTAGTGGTGGGTGGCAGAGAAGTTGGTACTGGAGGATTCTTTGGCTCATCGAATGGAGCAGCTGGTGTGGTTTGGGGAAGAGAGGTTTGCCAGTTCCTATGTGTGCAATGTGGTACAAGCACAGAGGAAGAAATGGGTGGATCATAACTCTAAGTTTCGGTTATTCCAGAAAAAGGATCTAGTTTTGTTGTTCAATTCCCATCTAGCTTTTCTCACCCTTTGTAACCATAGATGATGTAGTTGTTGGCTGGTTGGAGATAGTATGGTTGATAGCATTTTTTGATATACCTTGGCAGGTCACCCCTGTTCACCCAGCAGCTTTGGAGATTCTAGCTCAGTTGTAGAAGGGCGACACATTGCAGTATGCAAGAAGAAGTTATGAGCTGAAAATTGAGTTAGTGAACCAGTGGTTGCATTTTCCCTTACAAGGAAGGAACGACATGTCAATGATGGATGCATCGACACTGAATGGGTTGTTTGGAGACAGAATCTTAAAAGAATATAGGCTGACAAACCATCCAAAAGCAGCAAAGGTCTCTTGTTATAAATTTATTTTGAAGACGCTATGGTTACAGAGAACAGAACGATCAATATTTTTGCAGAGGCGATGTGTTGGTTTGCTGCATTAGGAATTTTTTGAGGTCATTTTTGGGCCTTGTAAGGAAGTTTGACGAGAATATTCCCTCCAAAAAGTGGCACTAGATACAATTTTTACAAACGAACTCCACATTTGTCGGACCTCACATATTTAGATTCTACTCTTCAAAAGCTATCCATTGATATATAACACGATAGGGTTCGGAGAAGGGATAAGATAGATACCTAGAAGATTCCTTTTTGCCTGGGAAAGATTCACGTAACGTGAATCTAACCTGAATCTTCCCCAGGCAAAAAGGAATCTTGTAGGTATCTATCTTGTCCCTTCTCCGAACCCTATCGTGTTATATATCAATGGATAGCATTTGAAGAGTAGAATCTAAATATGTGAGGTCCAACAAATTTTGAGTTCGTTTGCAGCAAAAATTTTATCCGGT
This sequence comes from Cibotium barometz, assembly GCF_041138505.1. Classification (NCBI taxonomy): domain Eukaryota; kingdom Viridiplantae; phylum Streptophyta; class Polypodiopsida; order Cyatheales; family Cibotiaceae; genus Cibotium; species Cibotium barometz. The sequence goes on from NC_141100.1 coordinate 21,432,061, forward strand.
GCCCGCACACCTTCTTGGGCCAACTGTTTACAATTTTATTCAAGAGGGGAATCAGATTCAGGGATTGTGGATTCAATCTTGCAAGGCAGAAGGGGAGGAAACCAGAGAGACTGCACCTAAGGAGCCGATTGCTACCGAGAAAAGAGAGTAGTCCAAGAGGCTACAATCGTCTCGGCCGACATCACAATTACAATAGGCCGAGTCATCTAAGCAGACTACATAGAGAGACACAATCCGGAGAGACCCAGTGAGGGTTCAAGGATATCTGCACTAAAGAGGAAACTTAGCATGCTGCCGAAGGTTCCAGAGAAACTTCCAAACATTCTGAAAAAGAGGAGTAGGCCTATCAGGGATTCTGGAGAAGATTCCCCCAGATCTGTCGATTAAACCCTTTGGAGGACCGATGCTGCTTCAGTACAAACCCCTCCCTACTGCTACCAAAAAAGTTTGAAATGGAGATAGCCCACCGCTATGCCCAATACCTGGCAAGATATTTTGAGGGTGGAGATATAATTGCCGACAGAGAGAAAATGAGAAACTCTAGGAGAAAGTTTGAATGCTGAAGTGTCGAAATGTTGTGTTAGAGGCTCAAGTTGGAGAATTGAAGCAACAGATGTGAGAGCTTTCGAAAGACTTATCCGGCATAAAGAAGAGCATGGAATCTATATCTGAAGAGCACCTCCGGATTTTAGAGACAATTAAAGCGCAAACCACAGAGGCCCAAGCTCGGGAAAAGTTTTCGGAAGCCCAGGTGAAAGGGTATGTGGATCCTTTAGAGAGTTCTCGGATGCTGGACATAGAAACTTTAGCGGATCTGTCGGATATAATGACAGCAGAATTGGCTTCATTATGGGAGGAGCACATGGAAAAGCTATGACTTTTGCTAGAGTCCAGGTGTAAGCCAGCTAGAATCTTGCCTGAGAGAGGATGAATACCCAACTTCGAACCATCGAAGGATGTAGTAGTGTGCCGACAGGAGACCAAAATTCAAGAGCCAGCTAGTGGAAAAAATGCCATGCCAGAACAGCAAGAAGTCAGATCGTCTTCCTCAAATTTTCAACAAACTCTATTGAGGAATATTGAACAATTGGAAGCAAATTTATTGAAGGTGAGGGCTATTGGGAAATAAGCTCGAGGTGTGGGTTTGTTTCTACAAAAGTTATGATAGGTTTGGAAATAATTCCAGGTATGGCAAGCAATTCTTCGTCAGGCCAGAGTACTATCATCATGCTGAGGGAGCATTCTTTAGCCCTTCAACAGAGATATGATGAGGTTAAAGATCAATTGGTAGCCTTGAAGTTAGAATACAAGGAAGAGCATCAGGCAAATACCAATGAGGTGAAAGAACTTATGAAAGAAATTAATACCCTAAGAGCCAGATTGAATGAAAAGGAAGGACGGAGTAGCGAAGCAGCACAACAAAAGAAAGGCTCTACAAGAGTAGGAAGAAATTTGAGAAAGCGAAGGGTGGACAAAGAAGGCCATAATGACAATGACAAGGTAGGCACAGCTTATGGCTGATCTAGAAGAGTTGAGATGTCATAATGATGATCTCCAACAGAGATTTGTGACTTTAGAGAGAACATCGAGACAGGAATTTAATAACCAAATACAAGTTATCCGAAAAGGACGTGTATTCATTCAATGGCTTGCACAAATGGCGTCTACTACTAATCTGGTGAAACCTATTTGGTATTGGAGGATGGAAACTTATCTCAAGCAATATGCTTTAGCCACCCCAAGATCCCTCTGCCTCCTCTCCAACTAGCCTTGTATTAGTGCCTGGTCACCCTAGAGTCCTAGTCACTCCGAACTTATCTGACTCATATTAGTGCCTGGTCACCATAGAGTTTGACCAATCTTTTGGGTCCCCTAAACCCCGTGCCTTGTCTGAACGATTGAGCTCTCTAGGCTCCCAGTAATTCCTTTGTCACATGACATTACTCCCAACTTAAGAGGAGTTTTCATCCTCGAAAAAACTAAATTCAAAAACCTCTTTTTGAGTGTGCTTACCTTTTCCTAGGTAGAACCTTCTTCTGGTCTATCCTTCCACTTGGCTAAACACTCCAGTCGTACTACACAGAGTATCAAGTTCTTTTTTCTTGGAAATCCAAGACTTTTTCGCATTTGTGTGGTAAGGATGGGGGTTGAATAAGTTCTACTAGGATCCCTTGAGTGACGAGATATCACCCAACTTCTTTTTCAAACTACTAGCGTGAAAAACTGGATGAACTTTAGAGCTTTGTGGTAAAGCTAACTTATAAACAATACTACCTACTTTTTTAAGTATTGTAAATGGACCATAATACCTTGGATATAGCTTCATAATTCTTCCCGTTTTCAAAGATTCAGAGTGTGCGAGAACCTTTAAAAATGCTTTATCACCTTCCTCAAATATAATTTGTCTACGACCTTTATCTACATAATGTTTAGCATGGTCATGTGCTCTCTTAACATTATTTTTCATGATTTTTGCCATCTCCTGGAGATCTTGAAGAAAATCTTTAATCTTTTGTATCTTTTCTTTCTTGAGTTCAATGGCCACCATTGGAACTTGCGGTTAAAAACCATACAACATAAATGGACTAAATCTTGTTATTGAATGTTATTGAATGTTTGTCCTTGTGATCCAATATGGGTTTGCGCTTGTTTTGCATATGCTCGCAGCATGTCTTCTCCCAAGACTTAGTTGACTCTCTTGATTTGACCATCACTTTGAGGATGATCAGTCATACTCATACTTAGCATGGTGTCCAATCTCTTGAACATAGTATGCAAGAAATGACTATTAAACTTTGTATCTCTATCACTAACTATATTGACATGTAAGCTATATAATCAATATGTATTTTCAATGAATAGCCTTGATAATGCAAGCGGAGTCACTGTTGTATATTCTTTTTTTAACTCTGCAAAACATCAAGTTTTATGGAAAAGTTGATGTTTTGCATAAAATCGATGTAAAACATCAACTTTTTCATAAGAGTTAATGTTTTGCATCAACTCAATGCAAAACATCCAGAGTTGTGTGGAAAAGTTAATGTTTTGCATCAACTAGATACAAAACATCAACTTTTAGGCTAAAAGTTGATATTTTGAATCAAGTTGATGCAAAACATCAATTTTTCCACACAACTCGATGTTGTGCATCGAGTTGATGCAAAACATCAACTTTTCTACACAACTCGATATTTTGCATTAACTTTTTCACACAACTCAATGTTTTGCATCAAAGTTGATGCAAAACATCAACTCTACCACCACAAAACTTGATGTTTTGCATCAAGTTTCAGATGCTCTAGAGAAGAAAGTTGGAGGATCGAAGATCGATTTTCACAAACGGCCTTTTTTAGCGATTCCGTCCGATGAAGGCATGCTCAGACGATTATTCCACAAATGTTGAGTATAAGCACGACTATGTTTTGATGTGATTTGTAGATGTCACAAAACAACTTATTGATGTAGCAAGTCGCTTTGTGACATCTACAAATCGCATCTAAACATAGTGGTGTTGATACTCAAAATTTATGTAATAGGTCATCTGAGCATGCCATTTTTGCGGACAGAATCGCTAAAACAGGCCGTTTGTGAAAATCCATTTTTGATCCTCCAATTTTCTTCTCTAGAGCATTTAAAACTTGAATAGAAAGTTAATGTTTTGAATATAAATTTAATGTTTTACATCAACTTGATACAAAATATCAAACTTTCGTAAAAGTTGATGTTTTGTATCAAGTTGACTGAAAACATTAACTCTTAGTTGAGAAGTTCTTACTCAGCAGCATTAAGTTGGCCGCAAATGTTATAGCTAAAACATCCTTACTATGTGTAGTAACCAGTAGGATTCGAACCTAAGTCCTTGACTGATATTTTACAAAAAAGTATTTTGGAAAGTATAAACTTTTGTTTCTTAAAGAGATATTTTTCGTACTTTTTAAACTCATTTAATAACTAAAACTACCATTTAACCCTTTTTTGTCACATCAAGGACACATCTTCTTTAAAAATGAGTGTGGAGTTATTTTTCAAAATTAGACAACTTTTAAATAGCTTATTCATGATTTTTAAAATTCATATATACATAACGAACTCTTTTTAAAAAAGTGTATATTATCAATTAAAAATTTGTGATACTCAAGAGCTTCAAAATGGATTTTAATACTACTCTCATCAAAGAGCCAAAATAGGGTTTTATAATTAAGATAATAATTGTATCAAGAAAACGCTTTTGTAATATAATTATACAAATTATTTTTTTTAGTTGCACTCTGTAGCACATCCTCAATCATGCTAACAGTCTAAGCTTCAAGTGTATATATAGAAGAAAAAAATTATATTTGTGGATAGTGAAGAAGAGGATGCCTCGTCTACCTTCTGAGGGAAAGGCACATCGACTAGTGATGGTGTAGCAATGATTATGAGGAACCATACGTATGCCATAAGTTATATGTTTAGAAAATGGCTTCTTTTATAGTTGTATCATTTTTTTAATGGATTGAAGATAGAAATAATAAACATTGTCTCTATTTTGACATGTTTTTTGAAAACTTATTGTTAGATTTTTAATTATAATCTCAAAAAGTAAGTAAAATGAAGTCTTTTTTTTCATGTCAATTTCTATAAGAAACATGTAAAGTACCCAAAATATTATCATTTTTTGGTAGTGTTGTATGCATGCGTAGAGCACTTTTTAAAAAAAGGTAAAAACTGAGCTTTTTGATGGAATCTTTGAAAGATGCCAAATGTTTCTCATTTTCAAGAAATATTACCTATTTTGTCCGTAATAGTGTTTTCATGAATGCGCTTTCAAATTTAGCCCATGTAGTAGGCCAATTTTCGGACACCAAGCTCATCCATCTCTTCAAGCGCACGTATCTCCTCTGGAGTTTGATGCAATTGATGCAAATCCTACTACTTTTGTAAAAAAGTTTTAACTGCGTTCTTATTGTGTTCCTTCTCCTTCCCATTAAAAGTCGTAGGTTTCAGATCTTTTAAAATAGCAGTAGCATCTCTAGAGTAAGATGTACGGACATTCATGTTGCTCCCTTGGGTGGAAGCCATTGGGATCCCTCCCATTGAAGCACTTAGAGTGATAGAATCTTACATATTATCTGTCAACTCCTGAAGAAAGAGGAGTATCTTATCGTAGTTGGTCTCAATGTCCAAAGTACGGTACTCTAGATCCTTAACTTGTTTAATGCTGACCAAATTATCATCAAGCAGGTCATCATCTATCATCGTGACATCAAGATTGGCCACTACCTTTTTCGTGTCTAACAAACAACAGGGATGTCCACTTACAAACTCATTAGGGTTATTAGATTCCATTTGGAGCCTCTAAATGAGATGCAAGAGAATAAACACAAGCACCAAACTCAACATGCAAGTCCAAGCTTTTGGAAATCAATTGGATTGTTAGCTCAAAGTGAAATCGTTGGTGTGTTATAAAATTCAGAGAGTTGTCGGTAAGAAGCTCTCTCCAAACCTTGTATAAACAACCCCGAAACTCCACTTGGCAAATCCTGTGCGGTGGGAACAGCCTCTTGGGTATAAAGGTATAAAACCTTGTAAAGTATAAACCTTTTATTTTCTTTTCTTTTAAAAAATATTATATATGAATCTTGCAAGCCTGCAACACGATATTTTTTATCAAGTTGACAACTCGGTGTTTTGTTTTTTGAATTATGCAACTCTATGATGTGGACGGCATCCGTTGGTTGCAAAAGTCTGGCAGCTCAGCGATGGCTTAAGAGAGAGAGCTTGTGCTTTAGTCCTGGTGCTTCTCTCCTCATTTGTAACATACCTCTGAGATTAACCAAGTTATGATCAAAGATAATCCTAAGTTTTGGATGCTATAGATTTCAATAATGAATTCCAGCAGGTTTTCAGTGGTTTTTCAGAAGCAGTAAAGATTCTAAGTGTTAAAATTAAGTGAAAATTCAAGATTACGTTTTCAATTAGTTAGTATACTCAAAGGAAGCCTTAAAGTGTGTAGATGGACATGCAAATTGAAATTTTATAAAAAAGTAAAACATGACCTATTTTTGGAGCCAACTTTCACATACAGTCGATTCTACCAATTATGCCCACGTATATTCTAGTAATTTTAAGTACCCACACAACTAGTATTTGCTGATAACTATGCACGAAGTTATACCTGTATTGTAGCCCTGACAGCAGATCCAGAGGCTTGCCAAATCTACAAGCAGCTCTTCCACAACTTTTGGAGAGTAGACATGGATTCTCAATCAATCAAGACATCAGAAAATATATCAGGGAAGTACACAAACACTCTTTTTATTATTTTTCTTTAAATTATTTTGAGATTAAATAAATAAATCGATAAGCATGTATATAAGAATCAGAGTTGAGGTATGGAATGCCTTAGTTTAAAGACTCATAGAATAAACACTTTTGGAGATAAACAATTAGAAAATAGAATATTTGAGTAGTTTATGACTAGATTCTAAGCAAAACCTTCATGAGGGGCTATTTTGTGAAGAGTTTATCTGTCCCTACGTTTAGAATCAAGAGTGTATGAGACTCTAGAAAGTCAAAATTCCTTTTGTTTTTGAGTTATTCGAGTGCAAAGTGGGGCACTTGGCTGTTTTTGACAGTTTCATGCTGGAAACACAACTTTCGCTATTTTGAATGCTCTCAAAGAGACCTTAGAACTCATTTTTAGAGAACCATCACTGAGACGTGCTTTATAGAGCATTAGAAGTCCTAAAACTCTGTAGTTTTGACTTTTCTATAATTCTAAATAGATTGGAAGATATTACTCTCCCAAAGAGACCAGTTATTAGGCTTTGCCCTAGAAATTGCTATCAAGATTGACTATCTTATATATATATATATATATATAAGATTGACTATCTTATATATATAGACCGGATAGACTAACACATAAGCATAGTTAATTAAGACTTAGCTATAGTGACTAGAGATGACCTTGCTCGTTAGAACATGATAATTGATTATGTTAAAAACAAGGATTCCCATGTGACTTAAAAGATAAAGAGAAGTTAAAGACTATTTAATTAAAAGCTTTTTTTATACTTGAAATTCATTGTGATTGATATGCATGCCTTGAAAGATTATGGACTAAATATAAGTGTGAGATGACATGTATGAGTTATGATTGCTTTGTTTTGAGATGAATGATTGATATGCACGCGTATGATTGATTGATATGCATGTGTATGATGAGACTTGACATGAGATCTTGAGATTCAGGCCGGCCGTCCTTAGACAGGGAACACCGGCGGACAGAGAATGAGATTTATGCATTCTAGGAGCCATGTGGTGCAACCCAGAGAGGACGAGATTCATAAAGAGGTATACCCGAGATAGCCGCGATCTCCACCAGTGTGGAGATTGGGTGGACGGGCATTGGAGAAAGCCCTAGATTGGAATTCTTGCAAGCACAATGTGCTTTGGAATGAGCTTAGTCCACCATGCATAATGTGCTTGAAAGAATGGCCATAGGGCCATTCTAGAGAACATCATGGATGGTAGAATGGACCTAGGTCTAATCATTCAAGCCACTATCAAGCACAGGTTTGATATTTTATACATGCATATGAAGAGTTTGGCCCTATGGCCATTCTACACTGCGTGATGTGCTAGAATGGCCCTAAGACATCATTTTTCTGACGCTTCATAATTTTGTATAAATATTTGTTTGGAAATTCCTACTATAGGAAATGTCTAGAATCCTTTGTTAGGACATCTAACGTATTTTAACAAAATTTTGTATTGTAGGAATTGTTTTGGTTTTGGTCATTCCCATAGGTAGTTACCATTTTTGTGGGCGAGTTTTGATTTTGTTAGAAGTAGAATTAGGAGAAGTTTTGTATGGGAAAAATTTTCCATTTTGTAGATATAACAACTTTTCTCGAGTGAAAACTTTGTGATTCGCATTATTTCACATATGTTTGGTGACTCCAAGGTGGTTTTGTGCTAAAAATGTGCCTAGTTTTTGTGTCCTGACATTGCAAGTCCTAAAACGGAGGTCAAGGACAAAGATTTAGCCTCGGAAGAACAAATAAAAAGTTGAGAGGAGGATGGAATATTCGAGATAAAATATTGAGCATCCTCATCGAGTCACCGAGGTGCAAGCGGCGGCGCACCATGAAGAAGGCTTCCCGAACATGTTTTTTTCAAAAAAGGGCTACATCGTCAAAAAGTATGGCACATGGTTCGAGAAAGCTCAAGAAAAGGGCTACTTTTGGCTTTCTATGAAAAGAAGAGGAAGACACTGAAAAAACCAAAGAAGAAGAAGATTGAGAATGCATGTGTGTGTGTGAGTGCGAGTTGTTCATGAGAGTGAGAGTGCGAGTGAGATAGCTTGGGGGTGGTCGGGTGGTTCAAACTCTTTCTTCCAAGAGTGCTTCATATCAAATTGTTGTAAGAACCTTCTTAGTTATATACAGAGTTATACTCTTTGGGCCTCGAACATTCGTACAAAATCTATTTTCTTTGAATTGTATTGTGCTTTTTGAGTCGAAACCTCACAATTGTTCTTACAATAATGGAAATTGGGCCATTCTACCATGGACAATATTGATGTATTTTGCATACATATGTAGAGATTGACCCTAGGGAGTTGAAACAATGGAGTGTTGAATGCCCCTAGGGCCATTCTTTCATGCATATTGTGCAGCTAGAATGGCCCTAGGGAGTTGACACAAGGGAGTGGAGAGTGTTAGAGCCATTTTAAAGCACACTATGAATGGTACAATGACCCTAGGGTCATTCTTTCAAGCACACCATATAATCTGCAAAATAGATTAAGATTGTGCAAGGAAGAATGGCCCTAAGGCCATTCCTGTAAGCATAATGAGCTTCAAAGAATGGCACTAGGTGCATTCTTAAGTACACCATGGATGGTAGATTGGTCCTAAGCCATTATTTGAGGCACACCATGTATGGTAATCCTTAGAAAAATGACCATAGGGCCAATCTTCCATGGACAGTCTAGATGTATTTTACATGCATGTATAGAGGCAATGGCCAAAAGGCCATTCTACCATGCACAATGTGGTTCGAGAGAATGGACAGTCTAGATGTATTTACATGCATGTGTAGAGGCAATGGCCAAAAGGCCATTCTACCATGCACAATGTGGTTTGAGAGAATGGCCCTAGGGCCATTCTTTTTAGCACAACATGGATGGTAGATTGGCCTTAGGTACATTCTTTTAAGCGCACCATGAACCGTGTGATTTATAATGGCAATAGGTCCATTCTTTGAAGCACATGGTCATTACAAGAATGGTCTTATGGCCATTCTTCGATGAAAAATCTTGATGTATTTTGCATACATGTGTACAGAGAATGGCCAAAATACCATTCTACCATTATACACAATGTGATTTGAGAGAATGGCCCTAAGATCATTATAAAGCATGCCATGGATGGTAGATTGGCCCTAGGGACATTCTACCATGTTTGGATGGTGTGCTTAAGAATGGCCATGGGATGATGTACTGATGTTTTGTAGGCCAAATTTGCATTTGAGGTGCGTTTTGGGCTATGTTTTGTCACTGCAAGGTATTTACGACAGTTTTGGGAAGTTTTGGTATAGAACTATGTCTAGTCAAAAGGAAGTGGATATAGTGTGTGCACATGTATTGATATTGGGTACATATACACATACTCTGGTCAAATCCGGTGACATACAGGTTGGTGAAGTACCGCCTACAATAGTCACGGGACATACTATTATGTTAAAGGTTGCATACATATAGAAATTGTTTGTTTGTAGGTTTCTGATTGTGTTGTAGGCTAATATGGTCTAATGGACTCAATCAGATTATTACTAAGAAACTAGACAAGAAAAAAATCCATGCTTGGAGTTTTAGAATGGCCAATTTTCTAATGGGTAAAGGATTTTGAGACTATGTGTAAGGAGACAATGAGAAGCCTCTAGAGTTGTCTGAAGAGGATGCCACTGGAATAACGGTGCTAGGAAAGTCATGTATTGGCTTTTGATCAATGTCACAGACACAATGATAGTACACATACATGATTCCAACACTCTAGTAGTTGCATGGCAGAACCTGCAGATGTTCCAAACTAATACAAAGGCAAGGAAATTATAGCTAAAAACAAGAGCTACATACATTGGAAAATAAATGTATCGTTGGAAGATGATGATTTAGCTTGTATTTGTTTGACTAGGCTTGTCAAAGAGTACAATCCATTCAAGACCTCCATTATAATCAAAGATAATATTTCCAACTTTCGGGATTTAGTGTCCACGTTGATCATAGAAGAAAAGTGTGTAGGTAATGACTCTTCTTCACAAAGCAAGAACACATCAGAAGAGGCCTTCTACTCTAATTTAGGTAGAGGTAGAGGAAATGGTTAAGGACAAGGTGGTGGCTAATAAAGAAACCAAAATTCTTAACAACAATAGTCCAATGATTCGCACAGTAGGCAGCAATCATACACAGGTGGAAGAGACCAGAGTCTAGAGGTAGGGGGAGCCAAAGAGGCCAAGGTGGTTTGCAAAGAAATCAGAGTGCAGATAGCATAGAGTGCTATTATTATTACAAACCAGTGCACATGACAAGGATTTGCTATAAGAAAGCAGAATGACATTAAAAGTGACAAGTTGCAGCAAGGCAACTATGCATCATCTTCTAGTAAACAAGGTGGTGATGATAGAAGTGAGTAACTGTTTGTGATGTAGTACATGCTCAATTCCACAACAAAAGACGTTTCAGGATCTCAAGATATATGGTATGTGGATTACGGCAGCTCTAACCACATGAATAGTCATGGTGAGTGGTTTAGAGACATGCAAAAAATGGAAAAATTAGGTTGTGTAGAAAGAGGGTATGTGCATTTACCAAGCTAAAATCTCTGAGATGAAAATGTGGAGCTATAATTTACACAAGTATTAATTCATATATCTATCCAAAAAATTATACAACATAGTAGAAAATAGGGTTAGTGGTTGGGGATACATGTTCAGTAGAATTTCTTGGCATGGCCTTCTCCACAGGCACACATGACCTTGATATCCTCCCTCTTTACTTGTAGAAATTACATAGGGAAGAGTCCCTAGAATGGCTATGTTCTGCATTACATTACTTGCATGATCTCCTTTTTCCCTCCACTTTCCCATTAGGAAAATTACTTAAGGAGGAGTCCCTAAAATAGCAAGATCTCCTCTACATGCACATGAATTAGAATAACTTGGTGTGAAAGAAAGCAATCATAATTACTTTCTCTAGAGAAAGTACTTGGGATAGATTATGAAAGAAGGAAAGCCCACGTACTTTTGTTGGCAAAAGTACTTAGGACAACTTTTTAAAATTGCCATAACTCTCACATCTAATGTCCAAATATAGTCATCCATCCACTCAAATGGAATGGAAAATGCCATTTGAGCACATTAAATGGGTTAAATCTTACCAGAAACATGATTTATTATGAAGTTTTTTAAAAATAAAGATCTAGATCTAATTGGATAAGTTTTAAAGCTATACTTTTTTTAATGACATTACTTACGTCTATCCTACTATGAATCTAGGGATGATCTTCTGTACAGATCCATGAACTCCTTGTCCTTCCTACTTTTGTTGATTAAGTGCATGGAGAGGAGTCTCTTACATGGGCATGATCTCCTTTACATATGCCTACATTCATGTCTTAAATCCAGCGGTATCTCTCCATGCCATCCTCAATTGTAACTTCTAATATTCAGTTGTGCTTATTTTCTAGCCATCTTGTAATATGAATGTTTCTTTCTTGGAATGCAAAAAATACATAAAATTTTAATAATATATCCATATTTCATAGATAAACATGCTCATGGGATCATGTGATTTTTCTTAAAAAGTTAGTAATTTCTTCTCTATTGTGATACCTTATCTCGAGAGCTTGTGGATTTTATCTCAAAAAATGGTAGGTCCCATAGAAACACGTGATGATATTTTGCTTCCCATTGTGCATGTTTGTAAAGTGCCATTATCTTTGCAGAATGGCAAAATGAAGTATTTTTGGCAGATGTACTTCATGTTCTAGATTTTAGAAAGAGCCTAGTTTTTGGAGAGATAGTTGAGCAAGGTCTGGAAGTGAGGTTTAATCCTCAAGGATATTTTTCAGAAGACCTCAAAAATAAGTGTTGCTTAGTTGCAAAGGGTAACAAAAATGGCAGGATGTTTACTTTGTAAGTGAACATGCCTAAGGTAAAGGCAACCATGTTTGTGCATGGTACAGGTGTCTTTGTTTACGCATGTTTACTCTAGATGTGAACATTCGTGAGGTAAAGTCAGCCATGTTTAGGCATGGTATATATGTTGAGATATGGCACAAGCGGATATACAATGGCTCAAGTCTGTGCAGGACCAAAATATTGCAAGTTTGCCAAAGTTTAAGGTTGATGGTATGTATAAAGTATGTGAAGCATGCTAGCTTGGTAAGCAGGCTAAACATGATCTCCCACATGTAAAGCATGTCAGTGAAAGGCCATTATATGTTATACATTCACATGTATGGGGACCGACCAAGACTACAACAATTGCAGGTTGTAGGTATTATGCTGCATTCATTAATGACCACACTAGGAAGGTGTTTACTTCATGAAGAAGGATAAAAGTGGTGTGTTTTCTCACTTTCAGAGATTAAAAGCCTTGATCAAAAAAGAAAAAGGCATGAAAATAAAATGCCAGAGATCAGATGGTGGGGGAGAATATTTTTGCAACAATTGTAGGTTCCAGGTATTATGTTGCATTCATTAATGACCACACTAGGAAAGTGTTTACTTCATGAAGGAGAAAAGTGGTGTGTTTTCTCCTGTACATGAGATGGAGTTGACATCGGCGGGGGGGAGTGTTGAGATATTGAGCTCATCTACTGAGGCAGTGGACACTGATGACCCGCCTGATGGATAGGCCCCACACTTACACCACTAGCATGGTTGGTGAGATCATGGGTGATATGGAGCCAGTGGGATGAGAGGCTGTGAGCCAGCCATTCTAGAGACTGGCATAGTTATAGTGCCAGCTCATTTAGTTGGGTTCACACTATAGATAACCCTAGTATGTATTTGGTTGAGTACCTTTTCATATTGTGTGCACTCTTATCTTTGTATAGGGTTTTGTGAGTGTGTGTATGTGCTTGTAAGAGCTCAAGCTCTCTTCTCCCCTGCATCTTTTCATACATACCCATGGAGCAGATTACTTTCTTCCTGCTTGGAAAGAACAGAGAGATCTGCAGTTTTGGGCATACCTATGTAACATAGTTGTGGGGTAGAAATACTACCAGACATATTCAGTAAGAGCTCGAAATTCCTTGATGCCTAAGGGCATCAAAGACTATGTACCTTGAAGTTTAAAAGGAGCTCATCAAGGGCTTATGTTCTTAGGACTGCGATGTCCCTAGAGCATCAAGGATCTACCACCTTGAACTTTTATTATACATGATTATCAAGGTCTTAAGATCTTAAGATCTTGATGCCCCTAGGGCATCAAGGACTATGCACTTTGGAGTTTTAAAAAAACCAATTAACAAGGGATTTTAAGGGGATTATGCATTTAATAACTTGATTCCCCAATAGTGTTAAGGGTTTCTTCAACATCTCTGCTCACTCGCATCTCATGAGTGGTAGAGTTATAACATCTATAACCTTTATTCTCCATATCATAACCAATATAGATGCATTTATCTACCTTTCGATGCAACGTTGTTCTTACTTCATGAGAAACATGCACATATGCAATACACCCAAACACTTTCAAGTGAGACATCCAATTTTATGTTGTAAACTTATGTTTAGGCATCATACCATGAACAACTATAGTGGGTGTCTTATTCATAATGTGCACCATAGTTTCTACTACTGATTCTACCTAAAAATAATGTGGCATATTATTTTCATCGCATGAAGGCGTGGTCCACTTTTATAATGTGGCTATTTTTTCTTTCTGCAACACCATTCTATTCAGGAGTGTACCTGCATGTAAATTGTCTCTTGATTCCCTACTTTCTCACGAAACCCCTCAACTCATTGGATAAATATTCTTTCCCACCATATGATCTCATGCATTTTATTTGCATGTCTTTTTCCTTCTCGACTAAGGCTTTAAATCTCTAAAAGTGAGAAAACACCTCACTTTTATCCTTCATGAAGTAAACCCTCACTTTTCTAGTGTGGTCAATCAATGAATGTATTATAATACTTGCAACCTATAATTGTTACAGTCTTGGCCAATCCCCATACATTTGAATGTATGACATCTAAACTGACATGATTTTCATGTGGGAAAGCGTGTTTGGCTTTCTTACCAAGCTACCATCATGCTTCACATACTTTATGCATACCATCAACCTTTAACTTTGATAAACCTACAGCAATATTTTGAGCTTGCATAAATTTCAGGCCACTGTATATTCACATGGCTAATGCGCTTGCCATATATTAATATATGTATCATGCGCAAACATGGTTGCCTTTACCTCAGGCATGTTCACATCCAAAGTAAACATCTTACCATTTCTGTTACCCTTTCCTACCAAGCGACACTCATTTTTGAAACCTTCCACAAAACATCCTTGAGTATTAAACCTGACTTGCAGACCCTCTGTAAAACCATCTATGCAAAAACTAGGTTCTTTGTAATATGTATAACATGAAGTACATCTACTAAGTACTTCATTTTTCCATCTTAAATAGACAATGTCACTTTACCAACATACATGATGGGATACACATTCTCATCACCTACCATTTTTCGAGAAAAACCCCACAAGTTCCCAAGCTAAGGTATCAGAAAAGAGGAGCAATTACTAACTTTTTGGGAAAAATAACATGATCCCACCATCATATTTATCCAAAAAATATGGATATATTATTATATTATGTAGTTTTTTCATTCCAAGAAAGAAACATTGATATTACGTGATGGCTAGAAAACAAGCACAATGGAATATTAGGAGTTACATGGTGAGGGTGGCATGGAGAGAGACTCATGGATTTAGGACATGTGAATGTAAGCGTATGTAAAGGAGATCATGCCCATGTAATAGACTTCTCTCCATGCCCTTAATCAACAAAAGTAGGAAGGACAAGGATTTCATAGGTCTGTAGAGGAGATCATCTCTAGATACATAGTAGGATAGACTTAATCAATGTCACTGAAAAAAGGATAAGAAGTGCCTTTTATACTTATCCAATTGTCGATCTAGGTATTTATTTTAGTAATTTTTAATAGTAAATCATGTTTCTAAAAATATTTTACCCATTGAATGTGCTCAAATGGCATTTTCCCTTCAATTTGAGTGGCTAGATGACTATATTTGTACATTAGATGTGAGATTTATGGTAATTTTGAAAAGTTGTCCTAAGTACCTTCACCAATGAAAGTATTTGGCCTTTCCTTCTTTCACAAGCTATCCCAAGTACTTTCTCTATAGAAAGTACTTAGGCTTGCTTTCTTTCACACCAAGTTATCCTAGTTCATGTGGATGCAAAGGAGATCTTGCTATTTTAGGGACTCCTCCTTACCGTACCTTCTATCTCGGATTCGTACCTAAGAGCGAAGTAGAGAGGAAAAGGAGGTCATGGTAATGTAATAACACCATATTAGAGAATTTGAAAAAATCCCAATTCCCATTTTGTAAGATTGTAAAAAGGGGACCATGATGAACCTTTTTAAGCTTTTGTCAAAACCCCCTCATGTGACATATCATTAGAAATAGCTTAAATAGTAGGTTCTAGATGGACATTCCTCAACAAATTTTGAGTTTGTATTCTTAAGACACACCAAAAAGTAGATTCAAAAGAAAATTTCCAAAGTGTTGTGATTTTTCCAAATTTTCCAATATGGTCTTTAATGGAGAACATAGCCATGCTAGGGACTCTTCCCTAGGTACTTTCTACAAGTAAATAGGAAGGATATATGGAGGTCAATTGTACTTTTAGTAGAGGAGGCCATGCCAAGAAATTCTACTGAACATGTATCCCCACTAATCCTTGCTTCTAGTATGTTATATAATTTACTAGATAAATATATGAGATAACGGATGTGGAAAATTATATCTTGGAATTTTTAACTCAAAGGTTTTAGCTCGGTAAATGCGCATATCCTCTTTCTACATAACCTGTTTTTCCCATTAGTCCCATGTCTCTAAACTAGTCACCACCATTTTTTGCATGTCTCTAAACTAGTACACCACCATGACTAGTCATGTGGTTAGAGGCACCAGAATCCACGTACCATATATCTTGAGATCCTGACACATTTCGTGTTGTGGAATTAAGTATGTGTTGCATCACAAAAAAAAACTTCTTACTTCTGTCATCCCTACCATATTTACTAGAGATGATGCGTAGTTGCCTCACTGTAACCTTCCACTTTTAATGTCATTTTCCTTTTTATAGGAGTCCTTTGCGATGTGCCCTAGCTTTCCATGATAATAACACTCTATGCTATTTACATTTTGATTTTTTTGCAAGCCACCTCAGCCTCTTTTCTCCCCCTGCGCCTCTAGACTGGCCTCTTCCACTTGTGTATGATTTTTGATGTTGCTCTACAAATCATTAGACTGTTGTTGTCTAGAAGTCTTGTTTCTTTGTCGTCCACCACCTTGACCTTGAGACCATAACCTCTACATGAACTAGAGTAGAAGGCTTGTTCTCATGTGTTCTTACTTTTGTGAAGATGACTCCTCACCTAGGGACTGTTCTTCTATGATGATCATAGACACCAAGTCCTGAAAGTTGAGAATATTATCTCTAACTACAATGGAGTCTTGAATGAATTGTACTCTTTGCCAACCCCAATCAAAGAGACACTGAATAAATCATTATCTTTCATTGATGCATTGATAGAAGCCATGCTTTTAGTTTCCATTGTATGCAGCTCTTGTTTTTCCTTACCTTTGTATTAGTTTGGAACATCTGCACCAAGTTCTTCCATGCAACCTACTAGAGTGTTGGCATCTGGTATATTTGTCCTATTATTGTGTCTGTGACACTGATTGAAAGCTAACACATGAATTTCCTAGCACTATGATTCTAGTCCTCTCTTGAATGCCTTTATGTTTATTGGAGTAGAATTCTCTTTAGATAACTCTAAAGGCTCCTCATTATTTCTTTTGACATAGTCCCAAAATCCTTTACCCATTAGAAAATTGTTCATTCTAAAATTCCATACATGAAAGTTATTCTTGTCAAGTCTCTCACTAATAATCTCATTGAGTACATCATCAGACATATTAGCCTGCACAACAATCAAAAATGTACAAACATACTATTTACGTATGTAACCTATAACACAACAGTATGTTCCATGACTGTTGTAGCGATACTTTAGCAACTTGTATGTCACCAAATCTGATCAGAGTACATGTATATACACCCAGTATCAACAATAAATGTGCACACTCTTTCTGCACTCCCAAAATGTACTTATGTACGGTAATAACAAGATTTTAAACCAAAGATAGTTCTATATGAGAACTTATCAAAATTGCCAAAAAATACCTTCCAGTGTGACAGAATGGAGCTCGAAACACACCCAAAATGTGAATCTAGCCATAAAACATCAATACACCATCCATGTGCATTCTAAAGCACTCCATCCACGGTGTGCTTGGTAGAATGGCCCTAGGTCCAATCTAATATCCATGGCACACTTTAGAATGGTCCTAGGGCCATTCTCTCAAATCACATTGTATATGGTAGAATATTCTTTTGGTCATTCTCTCTACACATGCATGGAAAAGAAGGCCTTTCTTGTCCATGGAAGAATGTCCATAAGGTCATTCTAATCACAATGTGATTGAAAGAATGGCCTTATGTCCATTAACTTGATCTACATGATCATAGAGATTTCCTTGCTTGTCAATTCATCTAGTTGTAATTAACACCATTACTATTGGGCATTTTATCTTTGAGGAATGTTTTGCAGGGAAGGTCCTTGTGTTTTACCATGTTTGTGGGTGTGGATAGTGGCTACATGGCATGTCTAATGATCTTCATTTATCATCACCCTTTTGGTGGTCCCACCTAGTAAGGTCACTTCACCTATTGTTTTTCTTTTATCATAGGACTTAATATATTTTGCATATACGTGGGCATTTATGACTTGGGGAGCTCCTCTACATAGTATTAGTCTAGATCTTTATCGTCCATATCAACTTTGATCTTTGGGATCTCAAGAAATAACATGCATTCTAGTTAGTGGTACTGGAAGGATACCTTGCATCTTGTGGCACTTCTTAAGTGATAATTTTTCCTATTACATTCCTAAGGTATGTCCCTAGTGGGTGAGATTTTGTGCCTTGGATACTTTCTTCTTACTATTATTTTTGTTTTAGATGGTTCCAACATTTCATGAGGACTCAGGCTCTGTGGACGTGTAGTCAGATTCCTCCTAATCCTTCCTGCGTCGAGAGTCATCCTCCTGCAAAAGTAATAATAATTTTTTGTAAGCACAAGCTAGATAGGTAAGGAAACTCTTCAGTTGTTTTTCATATTTATTTCTTTCTTTCTCTAGTATGCTAGTGTTACAATCTATTATTAGTAAAGTTAGATAGCGATGATCTTGATAGTTTTCTTTAGGCAAGAAAACCAACCTAGTTTTTCATGACCATGAATATCAAGACGTATTCACATCAAGAAAATGTCATCATTTTAAAGAAAAAACATATTAGAATGATTCACCAATGCAAAAAATATGAGTATAAGATTAATACTTTCATTCCTGCTGATAACTTCTATTGACATGAAAAACCACATTGGTTTTTCATGACATAAATATGTAAAGATATTCAATCAAAAAAATGTTAGTATTTGAAGATAAAAATTTGTTTAAATGGTTTAGTAAGTCATAAGAAGATGCACTTAATGTTTAGAGTGTTATTTATAAACAAATCTTTAGATGTAAGATTAATGCATACTAGTACTAGAGATTGCTTAGATGAAGAAGTGAAGTTAGTAAAGCTTGCAATTATTCATATTTTTACGGCATGAAAAACCAAGTTGGGTTTTCATGTGTGACTTTGTGGGATATAATCTCATTAATTAAAAATTACAAAATGTTATTAGATGCATGTACTAGGGTTGGTGGAGATAAAAGCTAAGATAAATGATTGCTACTTGAGAATTTCATTTATGGTGAAAAACAAATATAGTTTTTCACATCTCTGAGTATCCTAAGATATTAGCACCAAAACAATAACACAAAAAGACATGTAAAGTACATGAATGCACTAAAAAATATGTGAATATGAAAGATTTGGTGTTTTCTCCTTGATTGATTTAAGTTATTTTCACATGAAAAACAAACTGGTTTTTCATTGGCCACTAGAATATTTGAGTTTGGAGCTTTTAGACAGGTTTAGGAGAGTCTAAAGGCAAAACATGGGGTTAGCAAGATGGAGATTTTAGGGGTCTGAAGAAAAAAATGGAGAGTGATAACAAGATTTTATTTTAGGTATAAGTTTTTAGGGTTCCTTCCCTTTTTGTATGGTGAAGAAAGGCGTAGTGGGTTGGGATGCAGAGATGACATAGAAAGCATAAACATATTCACATCGATGGAATTCCTAGGATAGCACACCAAAGCATTGAGAGAAAAATATAGTGTGATATTCAAATCAAGCAATAGTGAAAAAGACACTTTAACCATAAGAAGATCATACAAAAAGTGAAGCAAAGACGAGAGTGCCTCCTACTTGAGTGTACTAGGTTGGTGATTTTTGAGTATTAGTGGCATGGAAGGACATAAGGGTTGAAGGCAATGAAACAAAAAGAGTGAAATCAATCAAAAGAAAGAAAAAAAAAGTAAAAGAAGAAGGATTAAAAAATATTAAATGTGCACAATAAGGGAAGGGGGATGGGGCTGCTAACTGAGTCATAGGGGGGACATGTATTATCATCTCATTAGTCAAGTTTTTCATGCATGAATAAGTTATTCACATTGACAAAAGGTTGTTTCATTAATTTGACTAGATGTAGGACATTATCATGCCCTTTGGAATCTTGTTATCACCTTTGTGAGACAGGATTTAGGCACATTTTCGGGCATGAAAAAGTTGAGATATTCACAGCCATCTACTAGTTTTTCATGTCGAAAATACTTTTACATTTTATTTTTGAGTTAACGTTCAAAATCCCTTGATCATTGACTTTGGTACAATTTTCTTTGCTTTTGAACCACCAATTTTGGATGTAAAAAACTCGAGATACGATCGTTGAACAATTACTAGTTTTTCATGTCAAAAAAACTTCTGATTTCTATTATTTTGAGGTGATTTTATGGTTCATGTGATCCCTTAAACTTGATGGGTATGATTTTCACACCTATTGGAATATTTTTTTGGGACATGAAAAACTTGTCATACTCATGACCATGAGCATTTCACAGCATAAAAACCTTTAAGTATCATGCTTATAGGTTAATATTCTGATTTCTTTGACCATTTTGGAGTCCTAGGCATGCTTTTTGACCAATTTTGTAGAGTTCTAGGCATGATTTTGGACCATTCCTTTGACCATTGTGGAGTGCTAAGCATGAAGTTCAACCATTTTGGAGAAACTTTTTTGGGAATGAAACTTGAGTTTTTCATGGCTTGACCATCTATAGAAGGTTATGCGTAGACATTTTTAACTTCTTGATCTTTCTCTTTTTGCTAGTTTTTCCTTAAATCTTATTTTCCTCCATCTTCAGGTCCCTCCACTTCTTGTGGAGTTGGTATTATCATTGGCTACTAGGCTACTTCTATGTAAAAAGGATATTCTAGATAGAGCCTTCTTCTCCACCTAATAAGGAACTAGTCTTGATGAGTTTGTTCCTCAAACACCACATCACGGCCCAAAAATTATCTTATTTGCATGCATGTACTATAATTGGTAACACTCTAACTTCATATTGTACCCTAAGAAGATATGCTTTCTCCTATTGGAATCCCACTTGGTTTTGGATGAGTATGAAATATGCAAATAGTCACAACAAGTGTTCTATAATATGCAAATAATCACATTAAGTGTTCTAAAATATGCAATTTGTTTCTTACCTGAATAAGATTCTTGACAATTTTCCTCTTTACCTTTAAGTCCATACTATACCCCAAGAAGATACACTTTATACTCTTATAATCCTACTTCCACTTGGATGCAACTCGAACATGCAAACAGCTACAACCAAATGTTTTGAAATTTGTAACTAGTTTATACTTACCTGAGTAAGCTTCTTGAGGTGTCATGCCCTTCACTATCTTTGTGTAATTTAGGATATGAAAAGTAGTGTTAATGTCTCTTGGCCCAAAAATAATTTTGTAATCTTTTTCCTTTGATCATACTCCATGCTATCTCCATAAATGTTTGCAATTCTTGACATGCTCTACAACACCATTCTGTTATGAAGTCTGAGGACCGGTCAAATATATCTTGATTGCATGCTCATTATAGTAGGAATTAAACTCACTTGATGTGAATTATACTCCTTGATCTATTTGACTTGTGTAGCCTCTTTCCTCTTTCATTCCACAAATGTGTGCAATTCTTGACATGCTCTACAACACCGTTCTATTATGGAGTATGAGCATCTGTCAAATATATCTCTTGATCGCATGCGCATTATAGTATGCATTAAACTCACTTGATGTAAAGTCTCCTCCTTGATCTATTTGACTTCTTTAGCCTCTTTCCTCTGTCATTCTCTACCAAGCTATGCCATATTCTAAAAGCACACCCATATCTTGCTAGGCAAAAGTCCTCTGAAATAGGAACAAGAAGTAGGAGGAACAACCCAATGCAGTAATTATTGGCATTCTACCACAAAGATCTTCATGTACAAGATCTAGAGAAGCCTTGGCATGATTCTTAATTTCTTGTGGAAATGCATTTAGATGCTTAATGTGGATGCTTCTTTCCCATTATACAAGCTTCACACACATCTAGCATCTTTTAAAATGCCGATTGATCTGCCACAATCCTAGACATTTACTTCTCTTTCAAGACTGTACAAAGCTTACGTTCCTGAATCTCTCATTCCACAGCTTTATTGTCCCAATATTAGATCTTATAGATTCTTTATCTGTGATATGAACTACATTGCTGCTTCTGCATCAAAATGCTAAATTATCTTACAAGGTGATTCTCAAGGTTTTTTATCATTGTGTTATTCGTCATCTTATACTAGTTCTTTAGAACTTGCCATGTTTTAGAAGCTGTGGTAATAGGTTAAATCTTGTTGATCACCACATTAGTGATGTTGGTGATGATGGCACATAGTGTATATGCATTCCTTTTCCTCCATGTCAAAGCGAGAGCAGGATCTATTTGTATGGTCTATAGTGGACTTACTATATTTGGAGTGGGACTCAGCTTTGCATCAACTCGAGTTCTAGTTTCCAACGATTCATACGAATAAAGGAATAGACCTTATACTAAACTTCTAGAGAGTGTAAATTCTCCCATCTAACTTACCATCACCAAAACGTGGAGGGTGAGAAAGAGCGGTTGTGTTATTTGCAAGGTGGCACATAGCATATCTGCATAACTTTGCCTCCACATCACAAAAGAAGATCAAGATCTAGTGGTATGGTTTGTAGTGGACCTATTATATATGGAATAGGACTCTCAGCACCAGTTCTAGTTTCCCACATCTCATATTAATGAAGGAAGAGACCTTATCCTAAGCTTCTAGAAAGTGTAATTTCTCCCATCCAACTTTCCATCACCAAAAGGTGGAAGGTGATCATGAATGGTTGTGCTATTTACAAAGTGGGGTATCTCTTGAAATCTACCTTTAAATAGCAAAACAAAATTTTCTTGAAGCTTCTGCTCTGATACCATATAAAATTACACAATAGGGGAAGTAGGATCAACATAATACAAAGAATTGAATTATTGTAGAAAGAAGTGGAGAGTAAGAAATATTACTTCTTGTAGAAATTGATTACAAAGACTCATGGTGTCCAGCGACCCATGTGGTAAGGAGATTTGATGTAGTCTAGACCAACTTTAGATGGATGATATCTTGCTCAAGAGTGCATAAGCACAATGAACTAAGTGATGAGCAAATGTTACCAAACTAATCTATAAATAGTACCCATATTCAACATAGATGTAGGTCGAGGCCAAGTCGGCCAACACATGACTTGGTCTAAAATGACCAACCAAACATATCATCCAACACGGATAATATTAGACTATAACAAATTTTGGTAGGGACTATGTGCAACTCCCACAACAAGTGGATAATATATGGACTCTTTACTTTTTCAATTTTAAAAGATTCATGATCTTTAGATGGGACATATGTCAAAATGTGTCCAGAAGGAAAATTGATGGTGACCCATGTCCTTATGTCACCACAGCGGTGAAGGAATTTACTGGCTAGAAATGTAACAAGGTGAGAGTTTCTCTATTAAAAGAGGCCTCTCTCCTCCCTTTGAAGCACCTCATTTTTTTCCTTGTAGCTATGCCATAGTCTTGTATCCAGCTCCTCCTATGCTTTTCCATCTCCCTTAAGCATTAGTCTCTCATACCCTTGTATTGTCCATGAATGGTGTCGAAGTTTTTAGGTGTGTCAAGCATATCGGTGCGCAAGCAATTGGTTCCTAGACCTTTAAATCCCATTCCAGTATATGGTCTATTTGAAAGATAGGGATTGGATTTTGTAGGCCAGTATATGGTCTATTTGAAAGATGGGGATTGGATTTTGTAGGCCAAATTCCTTGCTCCTCATATGGGAAATATTATATATTGGTTGCCACCGACTATGCAACTAGATGGGCAAAAGCAAAGGCCACGGTCAACAATAGGGCAACAACTATGGCATCATTTCTCAAGTACATATGTGCCTGATTTTGGTGCCCATTGGAAATCCTTAGAGATGGAGAAAGATCTTTTAGGAATGACTTGATTGAATCTTTGGTGCACAAATTAAAAATAAATCATGTCATGTCAACCCCCTATTATCCTCACTGCAATGGTTTAGTTGAAAAGACTAATGGTTTGCTTTGTGGATCGTTGTCTAATCTAGTGGATGCCATGAAAAGGAAGTGGGATGGGCATGTATCAGAGCTCATAAGGGCTTATCGAACCACTCATAATCTCTCTCTTGGTTTCACACCTTTTAAACTAGTGTATGGAGTGGAGGCCATTTTGCCAATAGAATTGGAAATCACAAGCTTTTGCACATCTTTTGCATGATCAAGTAATGAAGAAGAAACTCATGCCCAACACCTAGTACAACTGGAGACCTTGGATGAGAAGCAGCTTCAAGCACTTCAACATTTGAAGGTAGCACAACAATGGCACAAGGAAAGGCATTACGCTCTTACAAAGAAGAAGAAGATGCCAGAACTCAAGGAAGGAAGCTTGGTCATGACATTTGATGGGGTCGTGTAGAGAAGCCACTAGATAAGAAGCTTCTTCGACACTCGGAGGGCCCCTTTAGGATAAAGAAAAAATTTAAAAACAACGCCTATCTTTGGAGGATGAAAATGGTGAAGAGTTTCCTGGACGTGCCAATGAATATCGGCTAAAGATGTTTTACCCTCGGATACCATGGCCAGAAGAGGCCCAAGTGAGGCTTGGGGATCTGTTGGGGGGGGGGAAGATGTGACAACAAAAATTGATTTTTTTTTCAGAATTACCATAAGGTGGAAACTTTTTGAAGAATCTTGCAAGGCCCACAATGTGATGGAGAAGCTAGCCATGGAGACATGGGGAATCGAGAAGCCTGATGGAGAAGCTGGCGGTGGGATATAACTTTTGGCAGCTAATCTCGTTGTGACTTGTCATCAATCATTTAATAACGACTACTTTATCTCATGTAATAACAAATATGGGCTTGATACTAATTAGAATAATTAGTAGAATGATTGTGGATGTGAGTATGAGTGGAGTGAATCATTGTAAATACCATGTGTATGAGTTATTAATACCTTGGTATGGGGATAGAGTGGTTTGAAAGGGAAATATTATTGGATTGTATTGGGAAGATAGAAATGAGTCATGTATTTAGGGTGGGCCAAATGTCTACATGGACTCAATAAGATACTTAAATAATATGGAGACCACATGCCAAACACATAAAGGGCATGTGGAGGAGTGTGGAATCAAGAGGAATCCTTCTGGAAATCCTAAGTGGAATATGGAGGACGTTGACATGTGGAAAAGAGAGGGTCCCTATGGGCTCCATGTGAGAGGACTCTTTACTTTTTCAATTTTAAAAGATTCATGAGCATATTTATATGAGACACTTGTCAAAATGTGCCCAAAAGGACAATTGATGTGGTGACCCATGTCTGTATGTCACTAGGGGTAAAGAAATTTACTGGCTGGAAATGTAACAGGGTGAGAGTTTCTCTATAAAATAGGCCTCTCTCCTCCCTCTCAAGCACCTCATTCTTTCTCCTTGTAGCTATGCCATAGCCTTATATCTAGCTCCTCCTATGCTTTTTTATCTCCCTTAAGCATTAGGCTCTCCTACTCTTGTAGTCCTCTCCAATTGGAAGTCTTCTTTTTTTTTGCTTCATGAATCAAACTTTTACTTCCTTTCTCTATTTGTTTCCTCTTTGCTTCAAAGCTTACTAAGTCCATGTGAGTAACTTGATTTTCGATCTGTTAAGAGGATCCTCTACTCCCTCCGGTGACCTAAACCCACCATGCATCTTGGAAGGTACTTCTCTAGTGTGGCAAATAGTTGCCTCTCTTTACAGCTTAGGCGGATATAGACAGTTTCGGTACTATTACCTGAAACAGTCATAACTTTGTGCTCCCTTCTCTAATTTTGATGAAAATTATATCAAAATCTTTGTTTTTTCAAGCCCTCATTATTGTCAATTGGTGGAACCGGTTGTCTTGTAGTAGAAGGTAATTCATCCACGTCATCATCCTCTTATAGGTCTACCATGAGAGCTGTCGATGCATCATGATCATACTCAGCTTGAATCTCTTCTTCTTCTAGATTATCTCTAGTGTCTGTTTCTCGTTCAAGATGTATTTGCTCAATGAGTACACCTTCATCGTAATCCAGTGTGAGCCTCACCTACTTCCTCAACTAATATGTCTTCGACTTGTTGTAGGTGCTAGTGGTGTATGCTAAACTATCACATGATCTAGGGAGAGTTCCTCATCATCTAGAAAATAGTCAACTACTATTTGGAAATGCTCAATGCATGCATCTTGTAGGGGTACGAAACTCACTAATGAACTTCTTTACACGCCGTTGCTCATCCTTCATGACCCAAGGTGCTTTTGGTAGCTTCGCCTTTCCATCTACTCTATTTTGGGCCCATAAGTGGTGTATGCATTGAACCTCTTGTAAATCTTCTCGTTGTGCTTCTTTGCTCATGTGATGGTTTTCCAAAGCACCTCGGCTATATTCTTGAAAATGTGCATTGGGTCAAGAAGATGGTTCACTAGAAGGTCATTCTAGTATGGAAGTTGATGGAAAATGGATAGACGCTTCATTCTTGGAGGTGTACAGGTTGGATCCAGCTCCTATAAGGTTCTCCAATCATTGCTCTTCCATATGCGAGGAGACCTCCCTAGAAATTCCTCATGCAAAGGATGGTCCACTGGGAGATACTTCTTGTGGCCCTCGTATACTATCTTCTTCATAGACTTTGAGTATCGAGCCTCAATTTACGGCCCACATAATGGACATCCATTATACCTTGACACTGAAAACACTAAAAGCCCTATAGAACATCAAAAAAGATTGTAGCAGGTAAGTTTGGATGACAATCATAACTTAACATAATATATTAACAAGCTACAGTATTACCTAAGCACTCTCCATAGCTAGGCCAATCATGCATAATCCACATAAGTATTCCTCTCAATGTTAGCGCACGTTGTCCAAACCTCTTGGAAATATCATGAACTTCAATGCCCTCCCATAGAACACGAAGCTCCTCCAGTAAAGGGGCTAAATACACATCCATGTTCTTCACCTTGTACTTTCTAGGAACTATCAAAGACAGTAAAATATGCCCTTTTTTTATCGCTAGCCATGGTGGAAGATTATAGTTAACTAGATGAATAGGCCATGTACTCCATGATGAACTTTATAGACCAAATGGATTGTCGAATATGGCGAGCCTCCTCCTGAAAGGCTACCCACTTCTCTATGTGCTTCCATGTAGGGGAATCTGCGGGCACACGTATAACACCATCCGTGGACCTAGTGTTACAGTGCCAAGTTAGCAATCTTGCAATGGATTTACACTTAAACATTGTTTTGATCCGAGGGATGATGGGAGAAAGTGTCGTAAAACTTTTATTAGTACCCTTTCTCCTTGCACTGGCCCCTAATGAATCTGATGGCCTAGCTGTCCTGCTCCATCTCATAGCCCATAGCAGGCCCTGACGAAGTCGACCAAGCAACGGAACCCCACGTATACATACCCTCTGGGGAGAGAGGGGGGCCAGAATGCGCAGCATCCGCAGCCAAATCTACTGCGCCTAAGGACAGTCCCATAGGCAATGTCTCTGAGTCTCCATAGGGTGGCCGCATCGGACGCAGGCTGTCGGAAGACCGCTATAGACAAGCCAGGTGCCAATTGCAGAGCCCCTGTGGTGTGGGCGACCAGCCAATAGAAAGTGGAGATCCTACGTGCCTGTCGACTAGCCCAGAGCCTGGTCCAAAAATCCTCCAGGAACTCCTGTGAGAGTCTTTGTAGCTGCCAATGCCCCGATGCAACTGGAGAGACTATCCTCCGCGCTGTCAAAATCTGCTGCCCCAACCAAACAGTATACTGGAGAAAGGTGATCTCTGTGGGGCCTCCAGGGATGCATAAGGATCATGCCACTCGTACTCGCCACCAGGGTCCCACTGGGGAAGGGGTGCGCTGCATATGCCCATATGCGCCAATCGAAGTCCACATCTACAGGGTCTCGGTCAATATGCCACCTCTGAGAAGTGGTAACTACTACCCGTATTCTCTGAAAGATGCACTCTGCAACCAAAGGTGACTCCACCTCCACTCTTTGCAGTCTGCCCTCATCCTGGATCTCATAGTAGAGGCATCTGCCATCCTTAATTAGTGCAAGCTCTGACAGTAATCAGGATCTCCAACTGTGTAAAGGCTCCCATCCACTGTGGGGCCACTTGCTCGAGAGGCGTGAACCACTCCTTTGTGTGAGTGCCTCCTGAATGTCATCCCTCATAATCAGCCCCCCTCTGAAGTGACTCAGCCTCTCCACCTAGATCTCCTCTCTGGAAGACTGCAGAAGGCCTGCTAGTCTCCAAAACTACGTGCTCAATGGTCCCCAAGCTAGATGAGGCCGAGAACCCAACAGAACCATTGGGTTCCAGATGAGCGGCTGTCTGGCCCTCTCCTCATCAAAAGAAGGAGGTCTCTGAGAGAGTCCCGATCTCAGCAACTCCCAAGCTCTCAGGATGCTCAAGGCAAATCTATCCTCCCAACCTCTACTGAGGCCTGTCCTCCTCATCTCTATGAAGATCCATCGTATCTCTGGTGCCCAAGTGCCCCCTGCTGGGGGAGCCCGAGCCTGCAACCACTGCAAAAGGAGCTCTTTCCAAGGCTCAGTGCCTGGAAGCAGTCCCCCAACAATAAGCTTCCCCAATAAGGCTCTACTCTGATCAACTCGATCTGTAATGCCCAAGCCTCCCTGAGCCAACAGAAGTGTAATAACTGCCCAAGCAACCTTAGCCCCCGGCGGGCTGGCTGACCATCCCGCCCCAAGACCAAAGAAAGTTCCTGATCAGCCTCTGTACCTGGCTAATGCAAGAGCTCGAGAAGATCCAACAAGACACATGGTCGCTAAAAGCACCTGATTTGCCACCACCACCCTCCTAGCCAAGGAGAGCCGAGCTGTACTCCAATACAAAAGCTTCTTCCGAATGCTCAGAAGAAGCGAGGTAATCTGCTGCTTAGGTGACAAATCTAGTCCAATCTGGCATCCCAGATACCTCACTGCTGCGCCAGGAGGAATCCATCTAAAATCGGGATCTAGGCTCCATGCCGGAGTGGGAGCGCTACTGATCCAAAAGGCCACGGTCTTGCGCCAATTGATCAATGCTCCCGAAGCTGCACTAAAAACCTGGAGCGACTACTCGGCCCGCCGCTGAAGATTGGCCTCATGGCCATGCAAAAATAAACCCGTGTCATCAGAGCAAACTCAGCATCGAGCAGGTCCTCCCCCCGAAATGGGAACTGGAGTCCTCTCAAACCAACCTCCTCTACCCGTAGTAAGATACACGCTCATAGCCTCAGCAAAGAAGAGAAAAAGAAACGGGGTGAGAGCACACCCCTGAGACGGACTGATCTGGTCAACTCAAAACTCGGCCCCCGTCCCTCCTGCAAAATCAGCACCTGGCTACGAGCTGTGGAGTATAGAGCCGCAACCCCTCAAATCCAAACTGGCTCAAAGCCCACCAGGGGAAGCATAGTGCCCTCTAAGAAACCCCAATCGACTCTATCGTATGCCTTCTCGAAATCGAGAAGCATCACGACCAAGTCCTCATTAACCAGAAATCTAGCTCGGGCTGTCGCCTCTCCCAGAATGTGAAAATGTTGTCAAGGATACAACGCTCCTTGACGAATCCTGTCTAGGTAGCATGAATCAACTCCCCCAGGAAGGGCTAGATCCACAAACTCAAGGCTTTTGCTAAGACCTTGTAGACAGTGTTGAGGATCGTAATAGGTCTCCAATGCCGAATATCATCTGATACTCCCTCCCCCTTGGGGATAAGAAAGATCAAGCCCTATGAAAAGCTCTGTGGCATCACCCCAGTGTCTAAAACATACTAAAAGCCTTGGCGGAGCCTGGCCCCAAAAGGTCCCAGTAGTGCATAAAAAAGGCAGGCATCAGTCCGTCCTCCCCTTGGCAACTATGGCACGGAAGGACCCTCAAGCCCTCAGCAAGATCTACCTCTGAAAGAGGCTCACCCAGAACTGTAAGCATACGATATGTGACCCTACTCTGCACATGGGCCCACACAGTCTGTCTGCAAGCATCCCGAGCCTTAGTGGCTGGCTCCTCTGAAAGCAGGTCCCTATAGAACTCAGTGGCAATGGCTCTGATCTCCCCGGGCTCAGTGGCTACTGATCCATCTGGCCTCCCAAGCTAACGGACTCCTGCTCGAGCATGGCGGGGTCCAATAATCTCAAAAAACTCCCCAGTCACTCTATCACCAAGCTGCATCCACTGAGAGGCTTGGCGATGATAGTAAAACTCATGTCTCTGCTCCTTTGCCTCTCTAACCTCATGGCGTGCCTGGCTCAGTTGGGACGCCACCCACTCACATGTAGGCTACTGCTCTTGAAGGCACTGAAGCGAAGCAAGGTGCATCTTAGCCGCCGCTCCTGCTCGCGAGTCTCTCCCAACCATGTCAAGGCTGTAGCGTGCAAAAAAGAGCTGAGCTCGATGAGTCCCTTGGCACACTGGCCTGCTCCATCCTGGTCAAAGCTCTAACTGTCATGCCATATCCTCTCAATGTTCTCAGCGAGACTAGGATCTGTAAGTACCCTCTTTGGGATCCTCAATTGGTTTCCTGTGTCCTCTCCTCAAGTGTAAAAATAACTCGCGCGTGGTCTGAAAAAGAGGTGCCAGTGAGAATGCCAACGGAGCCCCCTCGCTCCCCTAACCTGTCGCCCACATAGAAGCGATCGATCCGAGATAGATTAGTCCCTCCCTGCCGGCGATCCGACCAAGAGAAACTAAGACTGTCCTAAGAGCGGGAGAAGGCCTCATGCTGCCATGCATCAGTGATCCTCAGTGACATGCAAAGTCGCTCCCAAGCTGCAAGCTCCGTGCCGTGCACTGTAACATGGCTGCCTCCCACTCTATCGGCCGGGTTCTCAAGCATGGCCAAGCCTTGGCCAGGTGGCCGACCTACCTGCAAATAAAGCACTAGTTCGCAAGCCCCGAGAACTCCACTCTCTGATCAATCTATCCCCCCCCTATCCTGGGTAGCTGAATGACCTTCGGAAGGGAGGAGATGTAAGGAACCAAAACTCTGACGGAAGGTAGCCCAGCTGCTCTAGCCACCACTGAAGCGGCTGTGGGGATAGTCTCAAGCACCGAGCTCACTAATGCTCCAAGCCTCAAAAGGAGTGGAAGGTACTCGCGGGCGACGGAGTCCAGGGAAGCAAACTATAACATGAAAAAGGCGCTCTCCCTGCTCGGCCCACTGCTGGGTCAAAGCCATACTCCCAAGGTCTGAAGAATGCCCGAGCACCCGTGATGTCAAGGGGACTCATGGCAAGGACCTGGGCCACGCTCTGGGCAGTCTCGAACTCGATCTGGTAGTGTCCACGGCCCAGTAGTAACTGAACGTCCAGGATCTTGCCCACATCTATGAAGGCGGGCTTGGAGAAGATCCCGGATCTCCCCTCTGCTGGGGCGAGTGCCGACTATACAGGAGATGGTGGAATGTGCCTCGAGGCGTTCCACCTCTGCGACGAGGCTTGCTTCCTCTTCTGGCAAAAGAGAAAGCCTGATGGGGGTATCCTCAGCAGGGGCGGGCGAGGGGGCTACAGAAGAGTCCCTCTGAGGTGGGGCGCGAGGAGCCTCCATCAGAGTCTGAAGCTATGGCGAAGGCGAAGCGAATACGGAGAGGCTTGCAAGAAACCAGCTGCACACAAAGACGGTAAAAAAAAGGAAAGAAACCCCCAGGGGATGGAAAAAACCAGAAAGAAGAGGGGGGGTAAATCGACGAAGAAAGAACCCTAGGGGGGGTAAATCGACGAAGAAAGAACCCTAGGGGGGGTAAATCCACGAAGAAAGAACCCTAGGGGGGCGGAAGCAGTGCGACAGGGGGGTGGGGAGAAAGAGAGGGCTGGCGGAGGGGGGATCATTGAGTAGCGCAGCCACATCTGACCATATCATTGGTACCCTGTTAATCTTCTCATTGAGTAGCGCAGCCACATCGACTAGATAACGAAGCATCCGACTATGACACCGGACTTGCCCTCGAAATCAACTTAACTGCTTGCTGTTAATCAGAACACTCACCTTCCGAATAATTTCCATTTTAGCTAGATTCATTGCAATGCCTTCTTTTGACACAATGTCCCCAAGAAGCATCCCGCTCCCCACCACCGCGAATGCACATTTAGTTGGATTCAGGCACAATCAAGCTTCTCGACACTTGGTTAGACACATGAGTAAATGGTGTGGATGCAAACACTTTTGTCTGAATACACTAAAATCATCCAAAAAGGCCCTCATGAATGAAGTCGGTACTCTTTAAAGATCTCCTATACCATCTTTTGAAAAGTGGTCGGGGCATTCTTCAGACCAAATTTCATTACATTAGAAGAAAAAGCCCCCCACTTAGTGATAAAAGTTATCTTTTCCCGATCTTTTGGTGCCATCCGCACTTGGTTATATCCACTAAATCTATCTAGGAAGGAATACATCTCATGTCCCACCATCACATCCAATACTGCATCCGTAAAGGGTAAAGGAAATGGATCGGTGATGGTTGCCGCATTTAGCTTAACAATAATCCACACACACCTACAACTTCTGATTCTTCTTTGGAACAATTACTATGGGTGACAACCAAGTTGCTTGATCAAGCTAATAAAAAAATTTGACTTGAAGCAGATTATCCAATTCTTCTTTCACCCACTTGGCATAGTTCGAATTCATCCGCCGCCCGATAACGTTGCTGGCAGACCGGAACATCCTCCTCCTTAAGATTAATTTGGTGTGCTCGTAAAACTGATGATCAATCCCCATCAATCCCTATAACGCGAGGCAAATACATCAGCAAAGGAAGTCAAAGAGTTCCTATAACTCCAATCAAAACTACTCATCCAGACGCGCATTGATCCAGACCACCTTCGGTTCCTCTACCGTGCTAAGATTCATGTCTCCCAATTCATCTTCTTTCAACCTTCAATTCCCGCTCTTCAAAAGCTTCCTTTACTACTGCAATTACTCCATGGATATTTGAAGTATCCGCTTCCCCGGAGTGATCCCCACTACTGTCTAGGTCAGCCTGTTGCCCTTTGGATTCTTCCTCCGACTTTCCCTTTGACCGATATTTTTTCCACCACCTAAGGTCGGCTTCGTGTCTCCACTCTCTTCCTAGATACTACAAATAAATTCAGCTTCTTCTTCCCTTTTTGGACTGTGATCACATCAAAATGCCAATCCTGCTTGATTCAAGCCTCTCATTAGCTAGGCACAGCCTAGCAACATGGGGTAGGCCCCTTTAATGTCCTTGATCCGCAGCACTACTATTGCCACTTGGAATGAGAATCCAAAAACTTCCATGGTTAGTAGTTCATGAACCAACCCCAAGGGCTGCACCCTTTGTTGATCACCCATTTTAATGGTGGCAAACGGTGCAGGTTCCCATGTCTTCAGACCCAACTTCTCACACATCATATCCGATAAAATGTTGACCTTAGACCCTCCGTCCAATAAGACTCCAAAAATGTGCTAACCCACCTATTGCACATTGATCATCGGAGCAGCCTCGTTAAACATTGGAGCTTCAGCTCTAGAAGCTCAGACATCTATCTTCGTGGAGCCTACCCGCGCTATCGCCTTATCCAGTACTCCACTTTTGACTTCCTATGCGCCCATAAGCTATCGAAATTGCGATTGGAAAGTCGGTACCAGTGTGAGCCATTATTCCACCAACATGTGAGTCGATTGTCCCTTTAAGTACTCCCATAAATCATATGACTGATTGTTAACTTTTTCATTGTTCGTATTAGTTTTCTCAGGATAATTGTCTCCTTTAGCTCCACCATTATCGATGGTACAACTAGACCAGAATGCCGACTTGTCCACCCAGAGGGCTCAAACATCATATTTGTGATATAAAAATGCCACTGTCATCGATCAGTGTATTAGGTTATATTGTATGTAAGATATCATGATCATTTGATGCTTTCAATAATGGTTTTGTGTCAAGATATGCACTCAAAGAAAAAAGAGATTTGATATGCTTGTTTTACAGTCCAAGGAAGTGAAGAGGTGAAATCAAAGCTTATAAGCCTTGCAAAGATGGACAATGGTATTAGATAGTGGGCATGGATTCCTAATGAACAACCACAACCCGATGCCTCTACCTCGATTCCATGTAGTTCCCAACCCAAGTAAAATAAATCCTCAACTAACTACAACAATATTTGACTCTTCAAGTGCGATTGAAAGTCTTTTATACTTTGAGGATCAAGAGGATTGACCCATATTTTGTACATTTGATGTAAGAATAATTTTAATGGTAAGAAATGACATGATAATCCTCATTATCGTGATGTAAAATTGATAAGTCTTATTTTTTTGTTTGGATCATTATCAAATTTTAGAATCGTCCTTGGGCCAATCTCTACATGTGCTTGCATAAAATACTAAGATTTGCAAGAATGGTCCTGCTTCCATTCTCCGCTCCCATTGCATCAACCTATTGGGGTAAGTTTAAGAATTGTCCTTGCTAAGACAATGGACCTAGGGCCATTCTATCATCATGCAATCTTGAGGGAACGGCCCTAGGAAAAACAAGATAATCTAAAGTGACCCTTACAAGAGAATCTAGCTTGGCCCTAGGGACAAGATACCATGAACAAATCTCTTGTGTTTCTTAGGGCCATTCTCTCAAGACTAGATCGTAGAATGGCCCTTGGGCCATTCTTGCAATCACATTGATGTACTTTATAATGTCCCTAGGGTCAAGATACCATGAACAAAGCTACATCATATTTGCTAGTAGATTGGTCATAGGACCAATATACTATCAACAAAGCAACACCATCTTTGCTGGTAGAGTAGCCCTAGGGCCAAGCTACCATCAAAATTGATGAAGATTTGTTGTTGGTAGCTTGGCCCTAGGGCCAAGCTAGATCCTCTTGTGTGTGGTAGCTTTCTCCAAGGGTCAATCTAGATTCTTTTGAGTTCCCTAGGCCCATTCTCTCAAGATTTCATGGTAGAATGTCCCTTGGGCCATTCCCGCAAGCATAATGTACTTTAGAATGGCCCCATGGCCATTCTACCTACATAATGTGCTTGAGAATGGCCCTAGGGCTATTCTCCACTCACTTCTATCAACTATTGGTAAATTTTAGAATGGTCCTTGGTCCAATCTCTATAGGTACTTGCATAAATTTGAGATTTTTTTTTGGGCCAATATCTTGAGAGGATGGACCTAGGCAACACAAGAGAATCTAGCTTGGCCCTAGGGCCAAGATACTATGAACAAATCTACATCATCTTTGCTCGTAGATTGGTTATAGAATCAAGCTAACATCAACAAAGCAACAACATCTTTGCTTGTAGATTGGCCCTTGGACCAAGATACCAGTAAAATTGATGTAATTTTTTTCATGGTGGCTTGGCCCTAGGGCTAAGCTAGATTTTGTTGTGTGTGGTAGCTTGTTCCAAGGGTCACTCTGGATTCTCTTGTGTCCCCTAGGGCCATTCTCTCAAGAGTTCGCGGGCCATTCTTATAAGCACAATATACTTTCGAATGGCCCTAGTCAGAAGACAAGAGAATCTAGAGTGGCCTTTGCATGAGAATCTAGCTTGGCCCTAGAGCCAAGCTACCATGAAAAAATCTACATCATCTTTGTTGATAGATTAGTCACATAGGGCCAAGCCACCATCAACAAAGTAACACCATCATTGTTGGTAGATGGGTCCTAGGGCCAAGCTACCAGCAAAGATGATATACATTTGTTCTTAGTAGCTAGGGCCAAGCTAGATTCTTGCATGTGTGTGGTAGCTTAGTCCAATAGTCATTCTAGACTCTCTTGTGTACTTTAGGGACATTCTCTCAATATTTCATGGTAGAATGTACCTTATTCCACTGGCCCTTGGGCCATTCTTGCAAGCATAATACCATTCTACCTACACAATGCATGGGGGGTTCACTAAAAAATATGTAAGATAGCACGTGCATGCAACAGAAGGGGTTTTATTTTCTTCTGTAGTTACAAAAAATATACATGATTGGGGGGTATAAGGGATATAAAAATACATCTTGAGTGCACATGTGTGCTATATGGGATTTTTACATAGTGAACCCCCGGACACAATGTGCTTGAGAATGGCCCTAGGGCCATTCTCCACTCGCTTGTATCAATTGTTGGTAAATTTTTTAATGGTCTTTGGTGAATCTTTAGATGTGCTTGCATAAAATATGAAAATATTATGACTTGTAAGAATGGTTCCAACTCCATTCTCCACTCCCATTATGTCAACCACTAGTAAATTTTAAAATTGTCCTTGGTAGGCGAATCTCTTGAGAGAATGCACATAGGGCCATTGTATCATGCAATCTATTGGTTACCCTTGATTTAATGTAATTTCTGGTAAAATTGTGCTGATAATATTGTGATAATCATCATTTTGCATTCAACCCTTTGTTAATGCCTGTAAATCTCACTCAAATTCAAGATTATTCACAGCCAAAGTTGCATTTGGAATGTGCATGAGAATGAATGTTATACGCATTATGTATTGGGCACATTACATCAGTGTAAAAATGGGATCAGACACTGCCCTTGTCCAGAATAAGGCAAGAGGTAAGACCTCCCACATAAATTTGGGTTTGCATTACATAATGACACAAGATGAACATCAAAATCCCAAAGGAACTGTCAGCAAAACATTGAAACATGTTGCTCACATGGAGCAAAAAGACTTGAACGGACGAGCTCATGGCCCCAGCCATGAAAGAAGAAGAACATCTCCATCCAAGAGGAAGATCCACACCAAGAAGATCTAAAGGAAGAATTGAAGGAAGACATGGACACGAGAAGAGAAGCTACCCCAAGAAGACTGAAAGACTTGGTATAGGGTCTAGGTGTACTAGGAGTATTCACTTGAGGGGAGGTGTTGAAAATACAAGTGAATAGGGTGTGTGCGGGAACAAGCCCTTGGTTAGAGGCTGTAAAAGAGGATGTGTAAATGTGAAAGAACCTGTGAAAAGGTGAGAAGAATCTACTGGGAGAGAATAAAGGGTAGCATGAGAAGATTTAGGAAGTGTGGAGATATTCTGGGAAGTGGAGATATTCTGGGAAAAGTGAAGAGGTGGAGAGAATCAGGGAAAAGAGGTGGAATGAATCATGGAGAAATCAATGGGATTTGATGCTTGATGTAAACTCTATAAATTGAGGCATTACCCTAATGAGAATTTGGTGGTTTTTGAGTATCCATGCCTACATTAATCTATTTGTTAATTACCCACTAATTACATCTTAATGATTTGCTAATCACTTTGTTAATGATGTTGATTCTAGTGTTTGATCCACCATAGCTCATCACAATGCTCTAATTTCAACATGAGGAGGCTAAACTAATGGGAGCCACGTTAGTAGCCATTACATGGCCATATTATCATGGATGTGCATGGTGATCATATGCTTTTCAGGCCTCCTTCACTTTATGTGCTCCACCCATACCCTATCGCCATGACAGGTACGTACCAAGCATGTGGCCAAAAAAAGTATCCTTTTCATCATAACTCGGTTGAGGGTATGCATCTATGTTGGCATCCATAATATAGCAATGAAGCACATGATCTAGGCAAAACCACATCCACTGGTCCATAATATAGCAATGAAGCACATGATCTAGGTAAAACCACATCCACTAACTGATGAGATCATTATGGTGCTTGCGATACCCTTTGAATGATGGTGCAACCACACCCTTTTTAGACCTAGCTATGTGTTGCCCACACCTCTTACCACCACGAGTTGTGTGAGCAACCATGCTCTGCTCCCAATGAAATAGAGAGGACCTCTCCCTATTTGTCAAGACTTTATTTTTGCCACCATTGAACACATCGAACTACGTTCCATGACCTCGTCTGTCATGAAACTAAAGAAATCCGCCCTTTCATAGCCATAGTTTTACATCACCTCATTGATGCACTCCTCCCAGAACGAACATTGAGCCTCCAAATTCTTATCTTTCATTTCACATGTCGCAATTGTTTGAAGATCCTACATGCTGCGTGAAAACTCAAGTCATTTACAATGTAACACAGTTGAAATCCTTTGACCACATTTATTATGCCATTTGTAATATGCTACCTTGGATCATACACATGAAAAGCCATGGTCACCCAATCTGATGTTAGTCAGGTAAGGTCGAATTGTATCCATGCATGTCTAAGGTCGCCTGTCACATTAGATTCACCAAATCCAACCCCAAAGCAGGTCCAATGGTGGACATCTTCAAAACAAAGCACTTCATGTCTATTACTTTGTTGCGTCCTTTCCCTTGAGGTCATCCTTAGGTCTTCATCATCTCTCCATAGTCGTGGGAGAGAGCTATCCACATCAACAAGAAACTCAGAAATATATACAAGTGACTCTTGTATCAACCAACCCTCGGCCATGCTACCTTTGGGTCTTGCATTTTGTCTCACGAAACCCTTCAAGGTCTTCATGAAGCGCTCGAGGAAGAACAACCATCGTGCATGTATAGTACTGCGCATATAGCAATCTCATCCACCAAATGCACTATGAGATGTAGTTGGCTTGTGAGAATAGAACGTGGAAATGTCTCCTCCACTAAACAAACCACCTCCACTGACATAACTCGAGCATTCTCAAGCGTGGTGGGATCTATTTCCTTTGAGCTCACATACCTAGAAATGGAAAAGTACACCATATTAGCAATATGAACACCTTGCATGGAGCATTGATACGCATCACATTTTGTATCATGTAAAGTACCTCACAAGCTCGCCCATCTTGTAAATACAATCTTTCACGTCCTTTGATGCACTACGAGAAATGCTAGTAGGTAGTATGAACTAAACACACGAGGAATGGTTGATTAGTTGCTTCTAATTCACTCACAAATTTGAAAGGAAAAAGATATTATGCACATAAAATACTTACTTGGAGCATCTTGTGCCAATCATGAGATTTCAAGCCATATAATTGCCTACACCTCTTTTCTTACTCTTTGTAAAGGCCCCCTTCAAACACCTTACGAATTGTAGTAATAGCACGCTTCACTGCGACCATCTCTAGCTTTGATAACCTCCACGGTGCACGAGGTAAAAAAACACACCCATTTGGTCTCTCTTGTGGCCAAGCTTCACGCATCCTCCCGGTGGTACGTAGATCCTCCCTTATGCCTACGGAATCTTGTGTCCCATTCAAATGTTCCCAAATGGTAGATGCCACATTCTTGAAGATATGCATAGGATCAAGCAGGTGATTGATCTTGAGGTGGGACCAATATGGTAAACAATAAAAGATGGAGTATCTAAACAAAAGCTGGTGTTAGCGGGCAATCTTTATTTCTTGCCAATATAGCACACAATAGTTACAAACCCTTACCGGCTCATGCCAAGTGGTGGAGGAGTCGTGGAACCGTCCCAAATTCTCATCCAATCTCCCGCTGTGAGTGATTGTGGGAGGACTTCATTCCAAGGGGCAACATATCTAGGATGATCAGGTGGGAGAAATCGATGGTGATTCTCATAAATGACCTTATTCAATGCGTCTGCCCGTGAGGCAACAAGAAAAGGACCACAAACAGGACATGCATGGTAACCCGATGTAGTGAGACCTGAACAATAGACAAAATTAAGAGTTGAAGGTGGGTTTAGGGTGCCACATCCTTTGCCATAATTCACCATGTTTGCAAAATAGACTTTAAAGCTTACTTGAGTAATGCATTCAAACTTGCATTGCTCCATCCTTAGATGGTTTGCAAGTTTAGTAACTTAAGGGAGGCACGTAGAACATAGAATATGCATCCCTCAAACAGTGGAGTCGATGCTGCGGTAAAAAGATTGTCCTGCTCCATGCTATCATCCCTCCCTTCGGATTGATGGACATATAAATCCCGCACCATATCATCAAACACCTCCTCCTCTACGGCTTCATGAGGTAATGGCGGAGGGCTACTATCACCATCACTCCATGCATCCGTAACGATCCCTCCTGAAGATCCCACCTCATATCGCCGACGCTTTGCCTCCTCACACGAGCGACGAGCATAGGGCAACATATGTGGGTGTGGCACTGCATCTTGTATCAAATTAAACGGGATCATAACTCAAACATATGAACACCCATAGGTATCTCAATCAACCTTAACTCTTTAACACTTACCATGTTTACGGTTGCATCCCATTCTCCATACTTTGAGATGTGATTGAGTGTAATCCTGCGTGCACGATACATGTTTCCTCGACATCGATCACACATACATTTGATTTTTTGCTCCAACCACATTTCGTGATGGTGGATACGGAGGGATTCGTCCTTACTGGAGCTACTTGTTGAAGATGAAGACATCCTACAAATAAATAACCCAAAAAAGTTGCTCTTGTATCAAATATTTAATCTAAAAACTCTGTGGCGCGTCTAAAAGCACGTCTGTTCTGTGTAGTACACGTCTATACGCGCATTTACACGCAGTTTAGACGCGATAGTAGACGCGACATTAGACGCTTTTGTAGACGTGATTTTCATTTTCAAACCTACTTTTAGCGCCTTTAGACGCGGGTCTGGAGATGCGCTAATAGATGTGAAGATAGATGCACCCGTATCTATTTTTTTAGTTGAGTAGACGCATTTGTGTGCGTGTCTGTAGGTGCTTTGTCTTGTTGTGCGAGCAACTAGCTTGTCCACTACCTACCTACAAAGTGGCACTTGTCATATCCACTTGTGGTACTTGTGTGTGTATGTGGTGAGTAGTATTGTGTGTATGTGGTGAGTAGTATTGTGTGTGGAGCGAGGTGAAATTGTCATGTGCAACTAGGAATGGAATAAGAAATCATGAAAAAAGAGAGTATAAAGTTGATTTTTTACCTTGGGTAGCCTAACATCCTTACACACAAAAGAAAGCAAGGGTGTGAGGCCACATGGCTTAAGGTAAAAAATGATGGATGGCACTATGGCTCCTGGACGATGCTATCGCTCACAAATAAAAAGCTAGATGCTAGCATGCTAAAAAAAAAATCTAACGAGCTCACTAAAAAAAGAGGTGATGAACTGTGGAGAGCTCCTCGAGTGAAGGTACTTTTTATGCTAAACCTAATGGCTAGCAATTGGAGATCATGGAGATCAGTCCATCAGAAAGCCCATCGCCGTCATTGTAGAGGTTGTTGTGAGCTCAGCAAAGCTCTTCAAGATCCTTGATTGAAGGTACTTCTTATGTTAAACCTAACCTGATGATGCTATGGCTCACAAGTAAAAAGCTAACAAGATCACTATAAAAAAGCTGGCAAGCTTTGCAGAGTGCCTCGAGTGAAGGTACTTCTTATGCTAAACCTAATGACTAGCTAGCAGTTGGAGATCAGTCCTCAGAAAGCCCATGGGCACCATCGTTCAAAAGTTTGTTACAACCACTTTAGAAACCAAAGAAGAGGTAGAGGTGGAGACATCCTCAAAAAAGAGGCCACCATCGTGGAAGTCAAGTAGCCAAAGGCTTGTGCACATTCCCCCAAGGTTAACAAAACCAAGGGATTTAAGAACATCATGGAGGTTAGTACACTTAAGTGTTGTGGACGACCATTGTTGAACATCATGGCCACCATCATTGTAGAGGCTATTGCAACCACTTAGAAAATCAAAGTAGAGGTAGAGATGGAGATATCCTCAAAAAGTATGTACCTCTTACTCCTCCTAAAATATTTTATCTATTGTTAGTGAGGGTTTGGGCTCGTTTAAACCATTTTTGTTGTGCGGGTCAGGGTTTAGCTCAGTCAGTTTCTGAACTGTAGTTAACTTGTTTAGAACATACATGTGCGGCTTGGGTATTTCACTAGCTATTTAGTTTGTCATTGTCTATATGCTATTGTTTTGTAAGGGTTTCCAAGGTTTTCTAGCTGAGTAATCCTTCAAGCAAGGTGTTTGAGCATTAAGTTTTCTCAGCCTTGTGAATTTCTTGTTTAGATCACCCATGTCTGGTATATTGAGGTTGCATCACTCATTAGATGGTGACTACAACAAGCTATTTGGCTTCCCAATTAATCAATCAAGATAGGGTCTTTAGGTGAGTGGTAAATTTTACTCATTCTTCACGAATAGTTT
The DNA here is from genome assembly GCF_041138505.1 of Cibotium barometz. Lineage (NCBI taxonomy): Eukaryota > Viridiplantae > Streptophyta > Polypodiopsida > Cyatheales > Cibotiaceae > Cibotium > Cibotium barometz. The sequence goes on from NC_141100.1 coordinate 21,474,033, forward strand.
ACCAATGGTGTAATTACTTATTGAGGGCATCAATGTTGGGTTTTGAGGCTGTTGTTATAGCTTCACAACAAGCTAGTTGTGTCAATCACCTCAGGAATTTTTAAAGGCCAATTTCTAGGAGATATTTTGCTTGAGATGTGATACCTATCCTTTGACAGTAGGAGGAAGGGCTCAAGAATTAACAAGCTACCATAGTTACTGGGATGTTGCCTTATTTACAAGTATTGATTGATGGAACCGTTAGATTCCTCCCAAGACCTATGGCGTGACTCTCTTGGTTGTTATGTCTAGCAAAAGTTTAGGCAAGGAAGCTTTCACAAATTTACTCGCCTTGAATATGTTAGCTAGATTTATTCATTTTATGGGGAATGTATACTCAAATTGTCATTGTTTGTGAGGAGGCAGCGCTTAGGTACATTTGTTCTATTTTCATGAAAATGTTACTTGCTCCTCTGTGTGCTAACATACATGAGATCAATGTCTCTTGCTAATGCCCTCTTTTTGGTGAACTGATAATGGACCTCTATGTGTTTGCTCCGCACGTGAAAAATTGGGTTTCTCACTAACTGTATATTGCTAAGGTTGTCACCGAATAGATAACCTTCCTATCAACCTGCAGCCCCAAATCACCAAGTAGCCTGCATAACCAAGCTACGTCACATGATGTCATTGCATAACCCCTATACTCTACCTCCACACTCGATAAGGTAACTATTGGTGGCTGCTTCTTGCTACTCCATGTCACAACATCAATCTCAAAAGAGAACATAAATCCACTAGTAGATCTCTTATCTACGATACTATCAGCCCAATCTTCATCGGTGTATCCAAACACCTGTAACTTCATACCAGCCTTGTAAAAGAGACCATAGGCTAATGTGGATTTCACAAAGTGCAATGTGCACCTCACACCATCCAAATGTGGCTTCTGAGAAACCTGGATAAACTGACTCTCCAATCTAATTGTATAGTTCAAATCTAGCATGGTCATTGTCATGTAGATCAATCTACCCACTAACTTCCTGTACATAGTGGGGTTCTCCAAGATCTCACCCACAACTGCACCTGGCTTGTTGTTTGAGTCTAATGGCATAGAAATTGGCTTACAACCATCCATACCATATTTGGACAGCAATGCATACTACCTCCGTGTGGCAACCATGTGCCTTTGGACATCCTAATAACCTTAATGCAAAAAAAGTATCTCAACTAACCCAAATCCTACATGTCAAATTTTTGCTTGAGGAGACATTCACACTCTCAATTTCCTCTCCACTATCACCCCCAATAATCGTGTCATCCACATAGATTGTGATGACCACAAAGACCTTATCACTCTACAGCACATAGAGTGAATTATTAACATCCACCACATGAAAGCCAATGGTGATAATATATTGTGCTATCTTATCATGCCATGCTCTCGATGCCTATTTCAAGCCATATAAGGCTTTACGCAACATGCACATAGAATCAGGCTGACGAGCATCTTCATAACCTCGTTGGTTGATCCATATGCAGTTCATCTTGGCAAATCGCAATGGAAGAATGCATTCTTAACATCCATTTGATTTAAAACCCATCCTTTTAATGTAGCCACTGCAATAATAGCTCTCTTGATTGCCATCTTGGCAACATGGCTAAACGTCTCCTCATAATCCATGCCATAAGTTTGAGCATAACCTTTGGCAAAAAATATTTCTTTATACTTTCTAATACTTACATCTAAGTTGTGCTTTATTTTGTACACCCACTTGTATCCAATAGCCTTCTTGTCCTTAGAACATGGCACCAAGTCCCAAGTCTCATTTGCATCCACCAATGCAGTCATTTCTTCATCCATGGCCTTACCTCAATCTACATTCACAACAACAACTCTTTCAAGACATGTGGGTTCAACATCTTGCACAACTTTAGCCATATATGCTTAATGATGAGCCACATAACCATCATATGTCAAGCTGTCATCTCCCTAACCTACGTTGTCTATGATCACTACCTGGTGTTTTTCAGCTTCTCTTGCCTTCCTTGCACCAGGTGTTCTGATAGCTTGGATCCTAAGCTCATCATCAAGACTCGGCCGCCTTGAGTCACTAGACTCTCTCCATCAACAAAATAATGCCATGTAGAAATGTCAAGCATACCAAGAGGCTCACCAACCTTCTCTTTTCCTTTGTGTGATGTACCAACTACATTTTAAGGACTGGTGTTTTGATGTAGCCTACCACTCCATGGTCTATCACTAGATCCAATACAAGAGGACTCTCCATGTCCACTCAATGAATGTGATTGTTGGCTTGCATTCTGTGCGATCACATTTCTAGTTACATCAGCCTCAACATCTTTTTTAGTAGCATACCACATACTCATTTCATTAAACACAACCTCCTCTTACCCTCAACTCACATATAGTAAGGTTATAATATCTAGATCCCTTTTGCTCCACTAAACATACATTTTTTTACTTTTGGATCTAGCTTCGTACGTAACTCATTTGGCACATGCACATAAACAATGCATCCAAAAATCTTCAAGTAAGACGAATCAGGTTTCTTGCTAGTGATTTTCTCCTCTGGCATTACATGATGTATGGCTACAGCTCGGGGGGTTCACCTAAAAATATGTAAGTATAGCACGTGAGTTCAAATGAAATAAATTTTTAATTTAAAAATTCAAGGTAAATTTATAGAAATACATTTACAGATGGGGTTTTTTAAATCAATTTTGAAAAAAATCCCATAAGTCCATAAAGAAAAAGGGATCATTTTATTCATGAAAAATTGATAGGTAATGGGGTTTTTAAATACCCCTTGAATGCATGTGTGATACATAGGATTTCTTAGTAGTGCACCTCTGGAGGGCTACAGTAAGAGTGTTGTTTATAATATAAACTATTATAGAACAACTTCAACCTAATAGCTATGCGGTATATTCTTCTCTGTCATCAATGCTCGCGCTATCTCTAGAATGTGCCTGTTTTTTAACTCAGCAACCCTATTTCGATTCCGGAGTGTATGTACATGTAAAATATATCTGAATGCCATTATTTTGCACAAAATTAGAGAACTCGTTGGCAAAGTAATCTCCCTCTCCATCTGATTTTAGGCACTTCACATGCTTTCTTGTCTACTTTTCAGCCATCACTCTAAAATTTTGAAAATGAGTGAAAACTTTACTCTTCTCTTTCATGAAATACACCCACACTTTCTTTGTGTGGTTATCAAATGAATGTTATATAATACTTACAGCCACCCATAGATGTAGTTGTTGCAGGACCCCATACATCTGAATGCACAACATCTAGTACATTCCTGCCCACATTTCTATCATGTGGAAATGCATGCTTTGTTTGCTTTCCAAATTGACATGCTTCACATACTTTTTTCATACCATCAACCAACCTTGCACAATTTCTTTAGTCTACATAGACTTCATTCTTTGCACATTTACATGCCCAATTCTATTATGCCAAATGTCTGTATCTGCAACAACTCCTAATCCTTGTGCAAATATGCATTGTAGCTTTCCTTTTAGGCATATTTACATCTAGTGTAAATATTCTGCCCACTCTATTGCCATTAGGAAAATTATGAGCTCATTTTGGGGCCCTCTAAGGAGCTTCATGATCTTTCTCTCCCTAAAAAATGGGCCATGGTGATCCCTATCAATCTTTTATCACAAACCCTCCATGTGACATATCATTGAGAAGCTTATGATGAGCAGATCTCACTCTAACTTTCAGGTAGTAATGCTCAAGATACACCAGAAACAAGATTTAATATGCCAAAATGTAATGTTAGCCACATCATCACTTTTGAAACAATGTTTTGGGGTGCTTCACGGTCCTATGTGTTAGAATCCCATCATGTTATATACCATTGCAAAGATCTTGAAGAGTACATTATAAATCTACCAACCCCGAAACATTTGGGAATGATGTGCTAAAATTTCACCATGGCCCCATTTTTTAAAGAGAGAAAGAGTATGAAGCTCGTTAGAGGGCCCCAAAATGAGCTCATAATTTTCTTGATGGCCTTTTGCAGCCAACTTGCACTTATCTTTAAATTCTTTAACATAACAACCATCAGGTTGAAGCGCACTTCCAAACCTTGCTTAATCATCTGGCCAACAAAAACCAGACTCTTTATAATATTTGGAACCTGAAGTATATCTACAAGGTACTTCACCTTACCATCCAACATAGACAATGGCGCATTTCTAACATGGGCAATTGGATGAGCAATATTATCCCCTATTTCAACAAAACCTAGCTTTTTATGATTTTTCATATCCTTGAAGCACTGGCTATGACTGGTCATGTGGTTTGAAGCAACTAAATCCACATACCATACGTCATCATTGCATGCGGATACATCATTTGCCGACACAACATTAAGCACATGCCACATAATAAACAACCTTTAAATGTCCTCATTACTTTTGCTAGAGAACACATAGTTATTTTGCTACACTTGTCCATTTCTTATGTCATTCAGCTTCTTATAGAAAATTTCCTTCAAATGCCCATCTTTGCCATAGTACAAACAATCTTGTGTATCATTTTTTCACCTTTGCCAGTTTCCACAACCTCTTTGACTTCCCTTGCCTCTAAACTGGACTCTTCTACACCTGTGTGTTGTTATTGTGAGATTTATGGGACTGTTGTTGTTGCTGACCATAACTTTGATTACCTGTTTGGCCACCACCTTGGCCACAGTCTTAACCTCTATCTAATTCTCTACCTACACTTGTATAATAGAAGGCGTGTCACTTCGAATTGCCTTTATTTTGTGAAGAGTGTCTTCACCTAAACTCCTTTCTTCAATGATCACAACATTGATACCAAATCTATAAAGTTGGTTATATTCTCCCAAGTCTAAGTAGACGTCTTGAATGCCTTGTATTGTGGCTCGACACCACTTAGACATACTTCCACCTTATCATCATCGACAATAAAAACACTAATAGATGCAAGGGATTACAGAATGCCCTTCATCTTCAAGGCATAATAATTCATAGACATGTTTTTATTCTCCATAGTATAAAACCCATTCTTCAACTGAATCTTTCGTACCTTGGTGTTAGTTTTATTCAACTTCACCAAGGTGTCTCATTCCTCCTCCTCAGGTGACTTGGCATACTGTATATGCCCATCAGTGTGTCTTCTTGTATACTAATAGAAAGCCAATACATGACTTTAGTTTCTCTTTGTATTCTTTTATATCTACAGTTGTAATTAGATTAATCTAAGGTATCTCTAGTGCCTCCTTATGTTCACCTTCGTCGATGTAGTCCCGGTAGCCTTTTCCCATCAAAAAATTTATTAATCTAAACCTCCAAGCATGGAAGTTATTCTTGTCAAGCGCCTCTGCAGCAATACGGTTAATTCCATCATTTGACGTCTTGTCTGCAACACAAATTCACTAAAAATAGCACTCATGTTTGACCTGCACAAACTGTTGTATTCTTTGCCACAGCAGTAATATACTGCACCCAAACTGTCACAACCAACTAGTGACCTAAATTTGCATACATATACCCAATAACACTTGCAAGACCTCTTTGTAATACACACAATGTTAGCACAACAAAATTCCCTTCCTATAGTTCCAAAAATAGAGTTTTGCAAAGTATCCAAACTTACTTACAGTGCATGCGAATGCCTACTATCTCAAAAACGGAGGTCACTACGTGCCGGAAACGTGATTTCGGCAATAGAAATTATGTCCAAAGGATGCACATTTTCCCTTTGCAACTCTGCTCCCACGAAGATAGCTCCTCAATCAGAGTTCGTTATCGGTGCCTCTCGAAGAGCCCTCGGCAAGCGTGTAGTAACCAATACAAACGGGGAAGAGCAACTCAAGCTCTTACCCTCGTACTGCTTCCTATTCTTCTCATGCTTGTCGTTCAGCTTATTAGCATGAACCAAGCTCTAATACTATGAAAAGATGAAGGAAGGAAGAGATCTTGAGCTAGCGCACACACACTCACACAAACCCTAGAAGAGAACACACAAGATGAGAGACTGAAAATTTGTTCTTCTTCTCCTCAACAAAAAGAGGTCTACCAAAGAGATAAGAAAAATATAACATAAGTACTAAAGTACTATATACATGCAGTCCATAATGTGAACATGCTAAGTGAGTGAGCTGGCAAGTATGCCATAACTCAGTGATGGACTAGTATATGGTATAGTATAGTTGTAGAATCATTGACAAATATCCATCATGTCAGCATCCTACCAAACATGCCAGTTATGTAAGTGGCATAAACGGTCATCCAAGAATATCATACGTCTCACCTTGTGTTGATCTTGACATCTCAACACATTTAACATCTACAAAGGAGTAGGGAGAAATTTACAAAGCCCGAACACAAATTCTAAGATTGCATGGTATACTCAGACGGAGCATTGTCACGATGCGGTAAACTGTTTTGAATAGATGTAGCAAGCTCCTCAAGCATGCCCTCTTTAGACTTAACTATTTGATCAAGCTACCTTGATAGCCACTTTTTGTAGGAGAAGTTTTGCCTGCATCTTAATTCTGTTGCTAATTTGGATGTTTTTTTGTGTGCCTATATTTTAGGAAAAATTGTGCCAACTCCCCGCCATACTTTATGTATGTTTTTTTTTCACTTGCAAAAATAAGCAAAAAATCCATATAACTTGAACACCGACGTGTAACTCAAATTCAGATGTGCTGACGAATCTGTAAGTATCCTTTTTGTGAGATACTTCAAGATCTCCATCGAACATAAGCGTAGGCGTGTGGTTTATCGGTAGCAGATGTGCTTCTAGTAATGTTTCCAAGTATGTTTATAGATTCATGTTCGTTTGATCAATTTAAGATATTTATAAGTAAAATTGCATGGTTGTATGTTTGTTAATTTTGAACCTTGCCTTCGAGATATGTCAATCAAAACCGCCAAACATTTGCTATAGGTAATATAGCAAACTGAAACTTGGAAAAGAAAGACATGCATAGGAAGAAGACGTGTTACAGAAATGTGGACTACATGTTTGTTTGAGCATCGTTGTGCACCTGTAATAGAGGTAAAGAAGGCTATCCAAGCACTACAGTTATTATTTTGAAGATGCATTTATATTGGAGCCGTGTTTTTTTCTAGCACTGCTGTTCGCACCCACGAGATCGGGCTTTCTTTTCAATATGCGGTTTGCTCCTTTAATAAACTAGTACCTGGTAGCGCGACACGCCTATATTTGCTCATTTGCTTCTTAAGATAGTGTGGAAAATCAAAGCTGAGCCTGGCGGCCTTCGACCTTCTTCTTCCCAAGATTCATGCGTCCACGCTTGCAATTTTTCCCGCCCTATTACCTTAACATCACAAGACAGTTCCTTCATGCCTGCTGATAGAAAAAAATGAAATCTCCAAAGGGAGCCATTCCGCTTGGGCGGCCAATTGGCGACCACCATCATCTGCCAGCCGCACCTTGGCTCATGCATATTGGCGGAGCTAGCTCTGTTGGATTGTTTCCCGGACCTTAATTTCCCCTACTAGAGCTCCACGACAATAATGAGTTCAACGCTTGGGCATTGAAAGCCTTTGATGAAGAGGATTTCCAAAGCACTTTGAAATAATTTTTTAATTCAAAAATTCAAGGTAAATTTAAAGAAATACATTTACAGAAGGGGTTTTTTAAATCAATTTTGAGAAAAATCCCGTAAGTCCATAAAGAAAAAGGGATCATTTTATTCATGAAAAATTGATAGGTAATGGGGTTTTTAAATACCCCTTGAATGCACGTGATACATAGGATTTCTTAGTAGTGCACTTCTCGAGGGCTACAGTAAGAGTCATGTTCATGATATAAACTATTATAGAACAACTTTAACCTAATAGCTATGCGGTATATTCTTCTCTGTCAATGCTCCCGCTATCTCAATGTGCCTATTTTTTTCCTCAACAATCCTATTTTGATTGCGGAGTGTATGTACATGTAAAATATCTCTGAATGCCATTCTTTTACACAAAATTAGAGAACTCGTTGGAGAAGTAATCTCCCTCTCCATCTGACTTTAGGCACTTCACATGCTTTCTTCTCTGCTTTTCAGCCATCACTCTAAAATTTTGAAAATGAGTGAAAACTTTACTCTTCTCTTTCATGAAATACACCCACACTTTTGTCATGTGGTTATCAATGAATGTTATATAATACTTACAGCCACCCATAGATGTAGTTTTTGCAGGACCCCATACATCTGAATGCACAACATCTAGTACATTCCTGCCCACATTTCTATCATGTGAAAATGCATGCTTTGTCTGCTTTCCAAATTGACATGCTTCACATACTTTCTGCATACCATCGACCAACCTCGTCACAATTTCTTTAGTCTACACAGACTTCATTCTTTGCACATTTAAATGCCCAATTCTATTATGCCAAATGTCTGTATCTGCAACAACTCCTAATCCCTTGTGTAAATATGCATTGTAGCTTTCGCTTTAGGCATATTTACATCTAGTGTAAATATTCTGCCCACTCTATTGCCATTAGGAAAATTATGAGCTCATTTTGGGGCCCTCTAAGGAGCTTCATGATCTTTCTCTTCTTAAAAAATAGGCCATGGTGAGCCCTATCAATCTTTTATCACAAACCCTAACAACTTTCAAGTAGTAATGCTCAAGATACACTAGAAACAATTTAATATGCCAAAATGTAATGTTACAAGCCACATCATCACTTTTGAAACCATGTTTTGGGGTGCTTCACGGTCCTATGTGTTAGAATCCTATCATGTTATATACCATTGCAAAGATCTTGAAGAGTACATTATAAATCTACCAACTCCGAAACATTTGGAAATGATGTGCTAAAATTTCACCATGGTCCCATTTTTTAGAGAGAGAAAGAGTATGAAACTCCTTAGATGGCCCCAAAATGAGCTCATAATTTTCCTAATGGCCTTTTGCAACCAACTTGCAGTTATCTTTAAATTCTTTGACATAACAACCATCAGGTTAAAGCGCACTTCCAAACCCTGCTCAATTATCTAGCCAACAAAAACTGGACTCTTTATAATATTTGGAACCTAAAGTATATCTACAAGGTACTTCACCTTACCATCCAACATAGACAATGGCACATTTCCAACAACATGGGCAATTGGATGAGCAGTATTATCCCTTGTTTCAACAAAACCTAGCTTTTTACGATTTTTCATATCCTTGAAGCACTGGCTATGATGACTGGTCATGTGGTTTGAAGCACCTAAATCCACGTACCATATATCATCATTGCATGCGGATACATCATTTGCTGACACAACATTAAGCACATGCCACATAAAAAACAACCTTTAATTGTCCTCATTACTTCTGCTAGACTCACGCATCGTTATTTTGCTACACTTGTCCATTTCTTATGTCATTTAGCTTCTTATAGGAATCTGCCTGCAAATGCCCATCTTTGTTACAATACAAATAATCTCGTGTATCATTTTTCCACCTTTGCCAATTTTCACAATCCCTTGAACTGGCCTCTTCTACCTGTGTGTTGTTATTGTGATTTATGGGACTGTTGTTGTTGCTGACCATAATTTTGATTACCTATTTGGCCACCACCTTGGCCACAGTCTTGACCTCTATCTCATCCTCTACCTACATTTGCATAATAGAAGGCCTGTCACTTTGAACTGCCTTTATTTTGTGAAGAGTGTCTTCACCTAAACTCCTTTCTTCAATGATCACAACATTGATACCGAATCTATAAAGTTGGAAATATTCTCCCAAGTCTAAAGAGACGTCTTGAATGCCTTGTATTGTGGCCCGAGACCACGTAGACATACTTCCACCTTATCATCATCGACAATAAAAACACTAATAGATGCAAGGGATTACACAACGCCCTTCATCTTCAAGGCATAATAATTCATAGACATGTTTTTATTCTCCATAGTATGAAACCCATTCTTCAAGTGAATCTTTCATACCTTGGTGTTTGTTTTATTCAACTTCACCAAGGTGTCCCATGCCTCCTTAGGTGACTTGGCATACTGTATATGCCCAATCAGTGTGTCTTGTATGCTAATAGAAAGCCAATACATGACTTTAGTTTCTCCTTGTATCCTTTTATATCTGCAATAATTAGATTAATCAGAGGTATCTCTGGTGCCTCCTTATGTTCACCTTCAATGTAGTCCCAGTAGCCTTTTCCCATCAGAAAATTTATTAATCTAAACCTCCAAGCATGGAAGTTATTCTTGTCAAGCTCCTTTGCAACAATATGGTTAATTCCATCATTTGACATCTTATCTACAAAACAAATTCACTAAAAATAGCACTCTTGTTTGACCTGCACAAACTGTTGTATTCTTTGCCAGTAGTAATATACTGCACCCAAACTACACAACTAGTGACCTCAATTTGCATACATATACCCAATAACACTTGCAATACCTCTTTGTAGTACACACAATGTTAGCACAACCAAATTCCCTTCCTATAGTTCCAAAAATAGAGTTCTGCAAAATATCCAAACTTACTTATAGTGCATGCGAACGCCTACTAGATGAAAAATGGAGGTCACTACGTGCCCGAAACCTGATTTTGGTAACAAAAATTATGTCCAAAGGATGCACATTTTCCCTTTGCAACTCTGCTCCCACGAAAATAGCTCCTCAATCAGAGTTCGTTATCGGTGCCTCCCGAAGAGCTCTCGGCAAGGGTGTAGTAACCAACACAAACGGGGAAGAACAACTCAAGCTCTTACCCTCGTACTGCTTCCTATTCTTCTCATGCTTGTCGTTCAGCTTCTTAGCATGAACCAGGCTCTAATACCATGAAAAGATGAAGGAGGGAAGAGATCTTGAGCTAGCGCACACACACTCACACAAACCCCAGAAGAGAACACACAAGATGAGAGACTGAAAATTTGTTCTTCTTCTCCTCAACAAAAACAAGTCTACCAAAGAGATAAGAAAAATATAACATAAGTACTAAAGTACTATATACATGCGGTCCATAATGTGAACACACTAAGTGAGTGAGCTCGCAAGATAAGTATGCCATAACTCAGTGATGGACTAGGAAATGGTATAGTATAGCTGTAGAATCATTGACAAATATCCATCATGTCAGCATCCTGCCAAACATGCCAATTATGTAAGTGGCATAAACGGTCACCCAAGCATATCTTAAGTCTCAGCTTGTGTTGAGCTTGACATCTCAACACATTTAACATCTACAAAGGACTAGGGAGAAATTTACAAAGCCCAAACACAAATTCTAAGATTGCAGGGTATACTTAGAAGGGGCATTGTCACGATGCGGTAAATTGTTTTGAACAGATGTAGCAAGCTCCTCAAGCATGCCCTCTTTAGTTAGCTATTTGATCAAGCTACTTTGATAGCCACTTTTTGTAGGAGAAGTTTTGCGTGCATCTTATTGTTACTGATTTGGATGTTTTTTTTTGCACCTATATTTTAGGAAAAATTTTGCCAACTCCCCGCCATACTTTATGTATGGTTTTTTTCACTCGCATAAATAAGCAAAAAAATTCGTATAACTTGAACATCGACGTGTAACTCAAATTTAGATGTGCTAACCAATTTGTAATTATCCTTTTTGTGAGATACTTCAAGATCTCCATTGATCATAAGCGTAGGCGTGTGGTTTATCGGTATAGCGGATGTAGTACCATTTCCAAGTATGTTTATAGATTCATGTTCGTTTGATCAATTTAAGATATTTATAAGTAAAATTGCATGGTTGTATGTTTGTTAATTTTGAACCTTGCCTTCGAGATATGTGAGTCAAAACTGCCAAACATTTGCTATAGGTAATATAGCAAACCGAAACTTGAAAAAGACATGCGTAGGAAGAAGACGTGTTACAGAAATGTGGACTACATGTTTGTTTGAGCATAGTTGTGCACTTGTAATACAGGTAGATAAGGCTATCTAACCACTAAAGTTATTATTTTGAAGATGCATTTATATTGGAGCCGTGTTTTTTTTCTAGCATTGCTTTTTGCACCCACGAGATCAGGCTTTCTTTTCAATATGCGGTTTGCTCCTTTAATAAACTAGTACTTGGTAGCGCGGCGTGCCTAGATTCATGCGTCCACGCTTGCAATTTTTTTACTAGTACTATTTTGAACAGATGTAGCAAGCTCCTCAAGCATGCCCTCTTTAGACTTAGCTATTTGATCAAGCTACCTTGATAGCCACTTTCATACTCAGAAGGGGCATTGTCACAATGTGGTAAACTATTTTGAACACATGTAGCAAGCTCCTCAAGCACGCCCTCTTCAGACTTAGTTATTTGATCAAGCTACCTTGATAGCCACTTTTTGTAGGAGAAGTTTTGCCTGCATCTTAATTTTGTTGCTGATTTGGATGTTTTTTTTCGCCTATATTTTAGGAAAATTTGTGCCAACTCCCCGCCATACTTTATGTATGTTTTTTTTTCACTTGCACAAATAAGCAAAAAATTTATATAACTTGAACACCGACGTGTAACTCAAATTCAGATGTGTTAACCAATCTGTTATTATCCTTTTTGTGAGATACTTCAAGATCTCCATCGATCATAAGCGTAGGCGTGTGGTTTATCGGTAGCGGATGTGCTTCTGGTACCGTTTTCAAGTATGTTTATAGATTCATGTTCGTTTGATCAATTTAAGATATTTATAAGTAAAATTACATGGTTGTATGTTTGTTAATATTGAACCTTGCCTTCGAGATATGTCAATCAAAACCGCCAAACATTTGCTATAAGTAATATAGCAAACCGAAACTTGGAAAAGACATGTGTAGGAAGAAGACGTGTTACAGAAATGTGGACTACATGTTTGTTTGAGCACAATTGTGCACTTGTAATACAGGTGGATAGGCTATCCAAGCACTACAGTTATTATTTTGAAGATGCAATTATATTGGAGCCGTGTTTTTTTCTAGCACTGCTTTTCGCACCTAGGAGATCGGTCTTTTTTTTTTCAAAAAAGAGGCAGATATATTGATGATAAAGAGAGAATCCAAGGTTACAAAAAGGGGGGCCACGTGTCTGTTGTACCGTCAGACACCACTAGTCACACTTCTGCATGTGCTTACGCGTGTGAAGGAGGGCGGCAGTTGGCCATTTGTCAAATCACACGCTGCATGTGATCTCTCCTCCTTTGTATTTTCTTAGGTGCTTCTGCTGAGCCTTGATCCTCCCTGGCTGCCAGTTTGCTTGTTGGCTTCACAGCTAGCAAGTGCTATCCCTTTGGTAACTGCCGCCGACGCCAAGCTGAAGGAGTTCTGCAGGTGTAGAGAGAGGATCTCCTTCACGTCATCCGTCTGCAGATGCTGGTTATCAGGAGACATGAAGCGGGGCTCGTCCTTTCAATCCACCATTTTGGTGGCGACTCAGAGAGGGTGGACTCCTCCCTTGGCTGGATACCTTCTTCCTCCGAGCTTGGTAAACTCTTAAGGTGTTCTCTTTTGTGATTCTTCCACGAGGGCTCGAGTCAGGTCTGTTTGCATGCAGCTTAATCTGGATTGATGTCATGCAGCAGCTTGTGGCCCTTGATATTAGCTTCTGATGCCCCTTGTTTTTCTCTCAATCGTCATCTGAGTTTGATGAGCCTTGTACTGTATGCAGTTCCATGCAGATGGTGTCGGTGCCAGCTCCTCCCCGCTAAGGTGATGATTGGCTTGAAGCTCCGCGTCTCTATTCTGATGTTTTCCACCATTCTTGCAGGGGGCAAAGGGGACTTCGCGGGTATCTGCACCTTCCTGAAGTGGCGAGACTTGAGGTCAATGCATGGGCTGGTACTGACAAGTTGGTCTTGCAGGTCACTTTTCGGGACTTGTCCTTCCTTGTTTCTGTCGACTTGCAGGAAACTGGTTGTCATTTGTACTGTACATTGAATGAGTCCTGAATCATTCGTCCATTGAATCCGATTGTGGGGGTTTGTAGAGAACCTGCTGATGCCTGTTAACTGTATGAAGATCATCTTTACTGCCTGCAGATTATGTCAATCAGAGCTCTGTCTTTGGTCATGACTAACCTGATTTTTCCTCTGATTGTTTCCAGTTTATGTTTGATGAAGTCTGAGGCTTTCTTGTTGCATTTAATTTCTAGCTTTTTCTCTAAGCTGATTAGGTAAGGTAATCTTTGAGACCAGTACCTGCTGCTGCATGTTGTGCTTAAGCTGACAGACAGCGGGGGACCTTTGATTTCTGAATTGTTGAACGTTGCTGCTATTCTAAGCATCCATGCATGCCATAGATATTCGCTTCTAATGACATTCCATAGCATGTCTGAACATCCTATGGCTTCTCCCAGTAAAATCTGTTTCCAGGATAGATCTGTGCCCCATTTAGATACTGTGTTTTGAAGTTCTTTGAGAGATTGAGAAATGTGATGACACTGTATGAAAATATGTATATCGTCTTCTGGGAGTCCACATCTGGCACATTGGTTAGAGGCCACATTGAATTTGGCTGCCTTGCTTTGGGTCCATAGTGATCTATAAGCAATGAGCCATGCTAGGCATGACTTCTTGGGGTCAGTGTGGGGGTTCCAGAGGTTCCTGAGGCTGTTGTACCATTTTTTCCGGTCCCACTGCATGTGCCATCTACGGTTGAGGGGTAGGTGGATGGGTGGGGATTTTGTAAACTTAGGGATGGGGAGGAGAGATTTACTACCTGTCCATTGGTAAGCACAGATGTTGAAGGCAGAAGGGAAGTTTAGCTTCCAGGTCTCCTGCAGGTCCCACTTCGAGGTTCTGCTTTGCACGAGGTCCAGCTCCGGGGTCCTGCAGTCGTATTTTGCCACTAAATCAGCTCTTGAAAGCCATGTTCCTAGCTGTTGATCTTTGAGATCTGCCCATGTTACAATGCCTCTCTTGTGAAGGTTTAGCGCTATTTGGGCTTCCTCAGGTTGAAGGGGGGGGAAAGGGAGACTGGACCACCAGCAGGAGTCCCCGGCCAGAGCACCTTTAGAAATGCGAAGGTTTGGGGCTGGGTTTAGGAACATTTTGACGTTGTTCCAAGCTTTCCATATTGAGGACACTAGTTGACTGCCCTTGGGGGAGATGGGGAACTTGGATATGACTATGGTTGAGAGGGGTAGGCTATTCCATTTATTGAAGCCCGTGATAACAAATCTGGGGGTATCCTTGAGGAGAAGCTGGGCCCAATCTTCAGAGGGGTTAGCACATGCTCTTATGATCCACTTAGCTGCCATTCTATTGGCATTGATCCTGATGTCCTGGATACCTAGTCCTCCCTTTGCTTTAGGGGTGGTGCATATGTCCCACTTGACTTTGGGTATGCTCTTGTTCCAGGGATCACCGCCCCAGAGAAAGTTCCTACACAGCTTGGTAAAGTTGCTGAGGTCAGAATCTGGTGGCCGCCAACAGCTGATAAAAAAGATGGTGTAGGGTAGAATGAAGTGGTTGAGAATCATGATCCTCCCTGCCAAGGTGAGCTGTCTTCTTTTCCATCTCAGTAGCTTATTGTCTATCTTTTCCATGACCCACTGCCATCTTTGTTTTAGAGTGACCTTAAAGCCCATAGGTATTCCTAGCAGCCTGAAAATCTCACCGTCATGGAGTAGGTTGCAGCCTGCTTCCATAAGCCAATTAGGTGGTGGATCTATGAGTGATTTGATGCCTGTTTTACAATGGTTGATTGAAGAGCCTGAGGCCATGCAATAGACTTGTAAGCTTTCCCAGAGAGCCTTTATACTTTCTTCCTCATTGGCTATCAGGCAGTTGGTATCATCAGCAAACATCTGTGTACACATCTATTCTCCATTAGGGAGCTTTATTCCAGCTATCTCTCCTTTTTTCATTTTGTCCTTGATGAGCCAGTTAAGGCCATCTGAGGCTATGGCATATAAGAGGGGGGCTAAAGGGCAGCCTTGTCTGATGCTCTTTTGGAGAGGGAAGGGGGCAGATAGCTCTCCGTTGTAAATTATCTTGGCTTTGGCATTACCGAAGAGGGTTTTGACCATATGGGTGAATTGAGGTCCCAAGCCCATATCCCTTAGAGATTGGAGGATGAAGTCCCCAGTGTATTCTGTCATATGCTTTTTCAAAGTCGATCTTTATGAAGAGAAAATCCTGATTAGTTTTTTCAGCATATTCAAAGCCTTCCCAAAGTGCTATGATGGCGTCTAGGATGTATCTACCCTTGATGAAACCTTTCTGTTCCTTATTTATCTAGCTATCCATGTGCTCGGACAGACAGTTGGCAAGGGCTTTGGCGATGATCTTGTACACACTGTTAAGCATTGTAAGAGGTCTCCAGTTTCCAACTTCCTCCTTGGGACCTTTTTTGTGGATGAGCTTGATAAGACCTTGATTATCTTGGGAGGGCAATGCTCCATATTTGATCGCTTCTTGCCACACTTGGAGGATAGGGTCCACTAAAACCTCGTTGAAGGTTTGGTAGAATTCAGCAACCAATCCGTCTTCCCCTGGGCTTTTATTAGGCTTGAGAGATACTATTACCTTTTTTATTTCCTCGTGAGAGATGTCCCGCTCCAGCACTTTTGCCAGATTAGGAGGAACAATGGCTTCCCTTACCTCTTTAATGGTCTGCATGGCTTTTAGCTTGCTTTGAGAGGGGGGTCCTGTTTCGAGGAAGATGTCCCTGTAGTAATCAGTTAGGAGCTGCTTGTTCTCATCATGATTGCTAGCCTTGATTCCATTCTTGAAGCAGAGGAGGGGAAGATGTTCTTGTCTTTGTTTCACTTTAAGCATCTTGAACATTTCTTTGCTCGGTCTATCAGCTTTACCTGCCCACCAGTCTCTGGTGAAGAGCTTGGCTTGCTGGAGGGCTATTTCCTCCTCCCTTTTGATTTGAGCTCTGATCTGGTTTAGGTTTTCAGGGTTGGAAGAAGGCTCTTGCATCCGAAGCTGAGATTGAAGTTTCCTGAGCCTACTGGTCCGGTGGGCTGAAACTTCCTTCCTTCCTTACTTGCTTTAGGAGGTTTTGAGTGGACTTGATGGCGAGGTTCCAGGCTTTAGCCGGGAGAAGGCTGAGAGAGAAGAAATATTTCCAGATTTGGGCTATCTCTTCCTTGACCAGAGGTAATTTAAAAAGGGTAGGATCAGTGTGGAACCAGCCAGCCTTGTGCCTGGTGTCCTGGTTATCCATGGTGGTGATAATGGGATAGTGGTCAGAGATGTAGGTCGAAGTGTCAACCTAACATTCACATCTGTTATGTTTTGCAACAATTTCGTTGCTAGCATAAGCTCTGTCCAGCCTGGCTTTCCTTTTGAGCTCCCCTGTTGAGTAGTTCTGCCATGAGAATATTCCTTCCTGGCCTAGGTCTTGCAGATTGAGTTTGCGTTTGACTTTCTCCCAAGCAAGCTTCTCTCTTCCAAATAGGGCCTGCCCCTTGGCTTGGAACCTGTCATGAAGGGATTCTACCATGTTGAAGTCTCCCAGAATGAGGGTGGGGGCCTGCAGGCTGAGGAGGGAGTTCCAGGTTTCAGTCCTTTGTTTTTGAGGTCCATGGGCATAGATTCCCACGAGAGTGAAGTTGTTGAGGTACATTGCAATCCATTGGTTGTTGTGTCCTATGTGGAAACCCTTCAGCTCGGAGCTGAGGTCGAGGTGAATTCCCACGGCCAAGCCTCCACTTCCTTGGGAATGCAGGGTGTGAATCCAGAAGTGGTCGGGAGAGATAGTGTTGAGCCTTCTGTTCAGCTCTTCTCCTGTAGTCTTAATCTCCACTAAAACAATGATGTCCAAGAGGCCTTTGGTTTAAAGCCACTGTCTGACCAGTTGCGCTTTGTTCAGGTCAGTTAGGCCTTTTACATTGAAGCTGGTTATTTTCATTATCTTTTGTTGGGGGGTTTGCTAGTTCCTCCCTTGGTGGCTAATTGGGGGGTGGCTCCAAGTTGAGCTCTCCCTCTCTTAAGCTCTTTACTGATCTCCATGTCATTCGGTAAATGAGGCTGTGTACCGGTTCTGTTCTCCTTTGTTGGGCTGGATACAGTACCCATTTCTGTATCGTCAAGGTTATCCACCTCCTTCTCTAGTCTTAGCTTGTTTAATGAAGTACTTTCCATGCAGTCCTGTTCCTCTTCAGTAGCCCCTGGTTCTGGTATGGTAGCCAGGACTGAATACCTGTTAGGCTTTATTATAGGCACAGCGGGTTTAGGTTTGATAGTTGGCTTTCGTCTGCTGCCTACTGGCACATCAGGCTCTTTGGGAATGGATGGCGGGTTGGATGAGGAGGGGGGGGACTGGACCAAGGGCTGAGGGGGGGGAGCTTTGTTAGCTAGGTGAGGAAGAATGATTTGAGGATTCTTGATAGGACAATTCCTAATGAGATGACCCTGTTTTCCACAGTGAAAACAAGAGTTTGGAAGATGCTTGTAGAGAATAGGTTGGGTGAGGGAAAACTCCCCGCAACCAATGGAAATCTCTTCCGGAAGGGGGAGAGACAGGTCTAGTTCAACGAGAACTTGGGGGTGCCATGCGGGATTGTAGTCAGTGAAAGCTTTGGTGCCTAGAACTTGACCCAAAGGAGCTAGGATGGCTTTGATCCAAGGAGTAAGGTGAATGGGTAGGTTGGGGAGCTCTACCCACACAGGGTAAACTGAAGATTTTGGGCCATCCGGGTTGAAGTCTTTAGTCCACCTCATAAAGCAAAATGGGAGGTGCCTAAACATCCATTGTCCCCAGCTGATGACTTTCATAGCCATGCTAGCCTCTTTGAACATAAAAATGTAGTATCCTTTGGCCAGTGCTTGCGTGAGCGTTACCTCAACTCCTATGGAGGACCAGCTGTCTCGGATCCAGGCTTTCATTGCTTCCTTCGACGGGCGCGGGTCAAAAAGCAGGCCGACCAGACATCTTTCAGAGTATTCTTCAACTTTGTTCCTGACTTGTTCAATAGGAAGACTTACATGGACTGATAGGGGCTGGGGGTTACCTCTTTCAGCTGTGCTGTTAGGTTCTTTCTGTTGGACGCCGTTATTGTTCTGACTGACTTTCTTTGGGGGAATGGGGGCTTCTTTAGGTTGATCCTTGCTTTTTGAAGATAACAGCTGCTCTTTAGCTTCCTTGAGTTCTTGCATCAGGCGGGAGTTTTCTTCCATTACTGCTTCTATTAATGAGTCGTCTCCCCAGGGTTTGTCTGGGAGTTGATTCCACTGGTTTGTTCTAGGAGCTTGCAGAGATGAAGAGGGAGAAGCACCGGTAGAGTGACTGCTGAGCATTTGAATGGATTTTGCAGGTGATGGGAGCTGGGGACGAACAAGGGAAGGGCTCCTCCTCTCAGTGCCCATGCACTTGGGAGGGCATCCGCCCGCAGAGAAAGAAAGACGGCGATGCAGCTTGGCGGGAAGCAGAGTTCAGAGCTTGAAAGGGAACTTTTTAGGAAGTAAGAGGTTATTGAGCATTGAATGTTCAAACTCAAGATCGGTCTTTCTTTTCAATATGCGGTTTGCTCCTTTAATAAACTAGTACCTGGTAGCGCGGCGCGCCTATATTTGCCCATTTGCTTCTTAAGACACTGTGGAAAATCAAAGCTGAGCCTGGCGGCCTTCGACATTCTTCTTCCCAAGATTCATGCGTCCACGCTTGCAATTTTTTACGCCCTGTTACCTTAACATCACAAGACAGTTCCTTCACGCCTGCTGATAGAAAAAAATGAAATCTCCAAAGGGAGCCATTCCGCTTGGGCGGCAAGTTGGCGACCACCATCATCCGCCAGCCGCCGCACCTACTTGGCTCATGCATACTGGCGGAGCTAGCTCTGCCGGATTGCTTCCCGGACCTCAATTTCCCCTACTAGAGCTCCACGGCAATAATGAGTTCAACGCTTGGGCATTGAAAGCCTTTGATGAAGAGGATTTCCAAAGCGCTTTGAGCCGGGTTTGGCCCCCCCGCTCGTCCTGCAACTTCTGCCGTCGACAGTTCAAATGCGCTCAGGCTTTGGGTGGACACATGAACGTCCATCGCCGAGAGCGAGCCCGCCTTCGACAAATGCCTCCTTCCTCCAACCATACTATTCTCTCGAACCCTAGCCAGACTATTAGTGCACCGCAGCCACTCGCTTCACCAACAACAGACTCTACAGCTGAACTCTGTCTTGTTTATCCAATGCTGCCTGCCTTATCCCCTTCCTCTTCCCTTGCAGAGCTTGACCCTGCAAATAATATTCCCCCACTTCTCACCTCATCTGATGGTCGGAAACCTCTCCATATGCCCCCACCATCTGATGATCGGAAACCTCTTCATGTGCCCCCACCATCTATGCCTTTCTACTCAACTACTCCATCATCACTGCTTCTTACCCAAGGTGATATTTGTTTTTGTACCTCTCTTATCCTTTTCTCTCTCTCCAATATAAATACTTTCATGAAAAAATAAACAATTTCATGTATCAAACAACATTAATTATGTTAAATGTATGTTATTTTTTCACAGATAGAATTACCAAGTTTTGTCATCACAATATGGAGTCTGGGAACCCCCAACAAAAGCTACATAGAAGGCCTTTTCTAAATCCCCAAGAGTCATTTTGCCTTGAAGTAGAGGAAAGCATACAATCAGATGCCGGCCTAGATCTTGAGTTGCGACTTGGTCAAAGAAAATGCATGTAGACATCATTTAAGATTTGATGAAAGGCTTGCCATTACATGTGTTACACACATGTAATGGCTTTCAATTGTTAGTTTGCGTCGATGAACGACGGACTTCTACAACCCTTTGGAGTCATTTATAATACTGTTTGTTTAGCTTGAATTAAAGTACAAAAGGTTGTCGGTGGCCATTCGAAAATCTTATAAACAACCCTTTTGACTTTAAGGTTATTTAAGTACACCCTCTAGATGTTTAACAGTTTGTGTATTGTATCTTAAAGCAAAATACAATGTCGATGTATATTTGTATGTGTGTGTGTGTGAGAGAGAGAGAGAGAGAGAGATGAGAACACACAATTGATACATTAAAGATAATCACGTTATTGTTTGCCAAAAGACTCCATCAGTAACAAAGCTAGTTTGTATCTAAATATAACTTTGAGGCTTTTCATGTTATAACTAAGGTTAATCTATCAATTAACATCAAAACTCCCACTCAACAATAAAATCTTTAAACAAACTCAAACTAGTATTCTTGTAATAGTCTTCATGCTTGATCTTTGGTGTTGGTTTTGTGATGAGATCAACTCAGATGTCTATTGTGGTAGTGTAGACTATATATAGTTGTCCTTATTCAACTAAACATAGCAAGTTAATTGTTGCAATTCTCATAACATCTCATAAAGGTTGATTTTTAAATGCAATGAACATTGTTTGTGTCACAATTAGATATGACACTCCTAACGGCACATTTCGTGATGCTAAGCGACATATACTATATTATCAAAAAGAAATTTAGTCTTGAGTGGTTCTATTTGAGATGATATGTGGAATATTTAGCATGAGTCATGGGATCCTAGAGTTTACAGCCTTGCGGGCTTACCATATGAGTGTGCCACTTGATATCAATATCCAAACATTTTTCCATCTAGTATCTTATATTGCATCCTACCAAATTCAAACTAATCACCCAGTAATTGGCACCACTTATAGCTCATCACTCAACTCCCTTGCACTTCAATTTCTAGCTTGATACAGTTGATCCATACACCCTTAACCTCTACCCACTAAGGTGCATAAGATTATCGATCATTACGCACAAGCATAAATCTACACATATTGTTGCCCAATTTATATGGATAATATGATATGAGAAAAATATAGATTTAAAAAATATCAATTAATTAGAAAACTACACTTAAATATAAAATACTAACTTATAAAATTATAAATATTAATATATTACTATAGAAAATTATAATACAAAATATAATTTGTGATTGTAGAATTTTCTTTTTATATTTGAAGCACAAAAAAAAGAAAGTTTTTGATAATGTTAAAAATTTATGGTTTCTTATTTTAAATGTTGCTATAAAAAATGTTGAATAGTTATGATATTCTTCTTGAATGTAAAATAATGCATGAGGGATACATAGGAGTAGAGTATAACTAAAACAACACAATGCATCAACAGGTGTAGAGTGGAATTAAGTTAGAATGAAATGCACTACCATCACTTGATATATCTTTTAGGAAAATACAACTCTATATATATTTAAAACATATTTGAAAAGGCCAAAAAATGTGATAGTCATTCTCTTAGGCAATGCATGATATTATAAACTTGGAGGACAATATATGATGGACCAATATCAAAAAATTACTTGGGTACCATGTGTCCCACATAAATTGAATTGGTAAATTCACCTTCATTAAGGAAACACTTCATGAAGAAAATTTTATGATAATGCATTAGGAAAAGTATGAGCTCGTTTTGGGGGACTCTAAGGAGTTTCATGCTCTTTCTCTCTCTAAAAAATGGGCCCACGGTGAAATTTTAGCACGTCCTTCCCAAATTTTTCAGAGTTGGTAAACTTATAATGTACGTTTCAAGATCTTTCTAATGGTATAAAACATGATGGGGTTCTAACATACGATAGTGAAGCTCCCCAAAAAGTGGTTTCAAAAGTGATGATGTGGCATGTAACGTTACATTTGGCATCTTAAATCTTGTTTGTGATGTATCTTGGGAATTACTACTTGAAAGTTGTCGAAGATTGTATATTTGAAATCTACACATCATCATAAGCTTCTCAATGATATGTCACATGGAGGGGTTCTGACATAAGATTGACACGTCTCACAATGGCCCCATTTTTTAGAGAGAGAAAGAGTATGAAACTCCTTAGAGGGCCCCAAAATGAGCTCATAATTTTCCTAATGGTTTTTAAGAAACATCAGTTTACATAGGACCTATTTCGCTTACATTTTATAAACGATAAAGCAAACACTTCTTGAAGAAAATTTTATTGTGAAGGTTTTCAAGAAACTCAGTTTACATATTACCTATTTTACTTGCATTCGAAATGCGATTTTCCACTACACATCTTGTGTTGTAATGATAGTAAAAAGTCAAAAATACTTGATTGAGATAACGGATGATCTGGATGGAAAAAAATTTAAAATATATGCATACAATAAATGCGTAGATTCAAAGTTTCACTTTTTGAAGAAATACTGATAAAATCATAATGGTGGTAAAATCGTTCATCCTTTTTTTGTGCTTGGTATATCAACAAAACTTTGTAATTAGTAAATTAGTATTGGATATTTTGTGATTCTATAAATGAAGTAAAAAAATCTCAATGATTTATCCGAAGAGAAAAAAACAATGATTGTGTATGTGCTAAGGATGGAAGCAAATGCATACACATATGCATTGTATATCATTTGTCTTATATCTAAAGTTTCAAATTTATCAATAAGCAAATTAATTCTAAGGTGATAAAGGATTTTAAATTTGTGTTCTTGGTAGGATGCATGTATTCAGCATGTGAAATATTAAAATAGTGGACTGCATATTTGGCAGTCCATAACATAATAAACAAACTTCTGAAATGTGTGCCCTAGTGTGAAGAAAAGAGTACGTAGTCCTTGATGCACCTTGCTTACTAAAATACAGATGGTTTTCTCCTTTAAAAAACTAGTACCTGCAAGGTTATTATAAGTTGTGCAATTTTGGTGCCCATAACTTGTTGATAGTAGTGTAGCATGTGGTGCACCATTTGTTTATTAAGATAGCTACTTCGAGCAGTTGCTCATTTGTTTCTGAAGACAGTTTGGAAAACCAATGTTTAGACTGCCATCTAATGTTCGGCCCCCAATTACTATCCAAAAATCTTCTAAGAAATGTTATTTCATGGGTTGTGTACCACCATATCTTCTTAAACCAAAAATGTGCATGTGTGTTGTGAAAAACTTGTAGGGACATTCTCTACTCTCTTGTTTCAAATTTTTGGTGAATTTTGGAATGGTCTTAGGGACGATCTCTACGTGTGCATGCATAAAACATAGGCCATTCTTGTAAGCACAATGTGCTATAGAATGCCCTTAGTTCTACTTGTACAATGTGCTTGAAAGAATGGCCCTAGCGCTGTTCTCCACCATCTTTTGTCAACATTTAGTTAATTCTAGAATGGTCCTAGTTAAATTCTCTACATGTGCATATAGAAATAATCAACAAAGATTTTTCTCATGCCTCTACATTTTTACAAAGCAATATCTTTGAAATATTAAACAATTTGCATTCGAAACCATAATAAAACACACCATATAAAAAGAGACAAATATAATCCAATATGAAAACATATGAGAATAGTCTTTCAATTATTTATGTAGAATGTACATAGTGTCAGAGAAACTCGTACTCAACAAATAGCTCCTCCTTGACATAAATGTCGCATAAGGTTTTAACACATATGTAGCCATACTCAGCTGAATTGACATTTATGTCTGCTATACACCAAGGTGGTAATTCTCAGACAAGAGTGTAACATTCATTTGGTTCTCGGGGGAGGGGGGTCACCATGTATAAACCGTATATATCACGTACGTTCATGGCCTATTTGTAAAACCCCTTTTCTATGAATTTTTCATGAGTAAATCACACCCACTAAGGTGCATAAGATTATCGATCATTACGCACAAGCATAAATCTACACATATTGTTGCCCAATTTATATGGATAGTATGATATGAGAAAAGTATAGATTTAAAAAATATCAATTAATTAGAAAACTACACTTAAATATAAAATACTAACTTATAAAAATAAATATTAATATATTACTATAGAAAATTACAATTCAAAATATAATTTGTAATTATAAATTTTTCTTTTTATATTTGAAGCACAAAAAAAAGTTTTTGATAATGTTAAAAATTTAAAACATATAAATGAAGATTGAAAAGGCCAAAAAATGTGATAGTCATTCTCTTAGGCAATGCATGAAATTATAAACTTGCAGGACAATATATGATGGACCAATATCAAAAAATTACTTGGGTACCATGTGCCACATAAATTGATTTGGTAAATTCACCTTCATTAAGGAAACACTTCATGAAGAAAATTTTATGATGATGCATTAGGAAAAGTATGAGCTTGTTTTGGGGGACTCTAAGGAGTTTCATGCTCTTTCTCTCTCTGAAAAATGAGGCCATGGTGAAATTTTAGCACGTCATTCTCAAATTTCTCAGAGTTGGTAAATTTATAATGTACGTTTCAAGATATTTCTAATGGTATCTACTTGCACAATCTGGTTGAAAGAATGGTCCTATGGTCTTTCTACCATCCATTATGTGCTTCAGAATGTCCCTAAGTCCTTTCTACCATCTCTAATGTGCTTTTGAATGGCCCAAGGGCCATTCTTCCATGCACAATGTGTTTGTAAGTTTGGACCTAGTTCTATTCTACCATCCATATAATGTTCTTTAGAATGGCCCAAGGGCCATTCAACCAAACACATTGTGCATGCTAGAATGGCCTTAGGGCCATTCCAAAGCATACTATGTTTGGAAGAATAGTGTTAGGGCCATTCTCCACTCCCTTGTGTCAACTGCCTACTATCGCCAATAAATACACATGCATGCAAATTACATCAAGATTGTCCATGGAATAATGGCCCTAGGGCCATTATTGTAAGCACAACGTGATTGAAAGAATGGTCGTATGGCTATTCTAAAGCACACCATCCATGTTGTGATTGAAAGAATGGGCGTAGGGTGATTCTTTCTAGCTCATTGTTCTTACAAGAATGACATTAGGGACATTCTTCCATGGACAAATCTTGATGTAATTTTCAACCATGCTATGCTTGAGACCATCCATGGCGTGCTTTAGAATCCCCTACATCCATTCTCCACTCCCTTATGTGTCAACGCCCTACGGGGCAATCTCTACATATGCATGCAAAGTATATGAAGATTGTCCATTGAAGAATGGCCCTAGGTCCATTCTATGATCTATGATATTCTTTGGAATATCCCTAGGGCCATTCTTTCAAGCAAATTCTGTATGGTGTAATAGCCTTAGGGCCATTCCAAATTACATTGTGCTTGCAAGAATGGCCTTAGGGCCATTCTCCACTCCCTTGTGTTAAGTCTGTAGGGTCAATATAACATGCACAACACTATCAATAATGACCCAAGGGCCATTCTAGTATGCTCAAGAGCATCTAGAGTGTCCCAAACATCATGTTAGAATGGCCTAAGTGCCATCCCAACATGCTCAAGATCCTAGAGAGTGGTTGCAAGACCATCCATGATATGCTTTAGAATGGCCCTAGGGCCATTGTTCCAATGGCATTGGAACCATTCTACTTGCATAATCTACTTGAAAGAATGGTCCTGGGGTGATTATATATTCCATAATGTGCTTTAGAATGGCTATATGGCCATTCTAGCATCCATAATGTGCTTTAGAATGGCCCTAGGGCCATTTTTCCATGCACAATGTGCTTGTAAGTTTGGACCTAGGTCCATTCTACCATCCATGATTTTATTTGGAATTTCCCTAGGGCCATTCTTTCCAGCACATTGTGCATAGTGAAAATCATTGTTTGGACATCCGTATACCTTTTGGTTTTGGATGCAAAATGTGTGGAAGCATCATAAAGTGCATATGCCATTATGGAGTACATGGCGTGGCTTGATGTGAGGGTATTTTATAGCCATACATATGCCTTTTTGCTCCAACATACATGGCTCATGCATGAGCATGCTATTTTGACATGAGTCCTTGATGGTATACTTCATCCATGCAAGTTTGTACATGTATATCTAAGGTTTCGAGGACGAAACCTCTTGGGTGGGGATGGTTTGTAACAAAGTAAAAGGGGACTCAAGTCAAGTTGGGCCCGAGGCCACGGAATAAAGGGGACGTGAAAGGGGACAAGGGTTAGGACTAGGGTTGGGCATGCCCATGTATAAAAGTGTCAATAGAGGAGTAGATATCCATGCAGTCTTTGTAAACATATGATCTCAAATTGTAATTTATCTTTTAAGAAAAAAATATGATCTTATAACAACCATAACCTCTACACGGTTAGTGACTCCAGGGCAACAAGAGCCTGGATTGTCTCTTTAAGGTTAGTTGCTCATGCCAACTTTCCTCCAACCAGTTGGAACTTGGAGGCTTCTCTCTGCTTGAAGTAAAAAACTAACTCATTTTGGACACGTCTTTTGGTGACCTTTTAATATGTATTAATAGCTAGATGCACTCTTGAAGAGCCTGTTCACAATGCTGTTTAGTAAGCTCAGAACCAGCAAATCGGTAGGTCAATTGCTTAAAGTGGATGGCTTGTAACCCAAGGTCATGGGTTCGATCCACGGCTCCCTACATTGCATGGTGTTACCTTGTACCTCCTAAACCCGTAGGTGTGTGTGTGTGTTTGTAAGAAGGGTATGCCAGACCCTCATGTAGTAAAAATCATCCAATTTTTTAAAAAAAATTAAAAATAAAAGTAAGCTCAGCATCTTTTCTACGTGCACGTGCCTGACTTATTTCTTTTGTCAGTTCTTCATGCGCCGAAAAGCTTGATGCGCCTTCCTTAATAAAATGCAGACGGTTCGATCCTTTAACAAGATAGTACCCCTGCGGTTTGTTCATGGTTAACAAAGTAGTACCTGCAAGGCTATTATACGCTGTGCAACTCCGGCACGTGCTGCAGTTCGAATTGCCTTCGACTTCGAGCAGTTGCTCATTAGTTTCTGAAGACAGTTCGGATTGCCTTGATCCTTCATGCTTTGTCCGCCGTTAACCTAAATCAATGTTCGGACTACCGAAATTTCCTTATACCCTAAATCCTGGCATATCCAAAGGTAACCCTTCACGAGCATCCTCACTTAAGATCTGGTGACAGGCTTGCCAATGGCCATTACATACATATAAAGGCTTTTACTTATCGATGATCTACGGACTTCTACCATTACCTCCACATCCACCACCACAAGGTTCTTTATCTTCAAGCTCCACATCTCATGTGCATCTACCTCTATAATACGGAGTTATTTAGATGATTGCTCGTCTAGACTTACCTTTGATTAGAGAAGAACATGCCCCCAACCATCCAGTAAATCTTCTAAGGAAAGGTTCCAACTTTGATGTCGTATAATTAGCATACAAAATTTGCATGTGTGGTGTGAAAAACTTGGTGGCTTGAAAATTATTATGCTTACATAGATGAAGAGAACACACAATTGTTTCGTTAAAGTGGATCATATAATTGTTTTGCCGAAAAAAAAGACATTAGTTACAATGCAACAACACTTGATTGAGAGACCTGGTGCTTTGCTAAGAGGTTTGAAAAATATAACTTTAATGGTTTACTACGGGTTATGAATAACATCAACATTCTCACTTAACGATAAAAGCTTAAAGCAAAATCAGACGTACTATGTTTGCAAACGGAGGCTCCAAAGCACTTAGCTAAAGATATTTCACATAACACTCTATTCATAGTGGAAAAAAAATACACATAAGAATATCTACATCAATGAACGACGAACTTCTAGAACCCTATTGAGTCATTTTTTTTTCGTACACACCCGGGGCCCACTCAAGTGGGTGGAGCCGATTTCCCCTTCCAACAATTAGCCAATTATCATGGTCGGGCAAGGGCCACGTACCATCGGACAAGAGCCACGAATTAGGCATCCCCCATGACCACCGCGATGAGTCGAGCGCTGGAACAGCGGAGGGGTCTCGTATGGATCCTCCTATCTCGGGTGATCGACCACCCGAGGAGGAGGAGTCACTCGAGTGTTCAAGGGGTAAGAGCCCAAGCAACCAAACACATCAAGCGAGCATAGGTGTCCCTTTATAACATGAGAGAGCCTAGTGGGTCTTGAACTCATAACCTAGAGGTCACAAGTTACAAGCTTGACCACTACACTAACTCTGTTGGGACCCCTATTGAGTCATTTATTCATAGTGGAAAAAATACACATGAGAAAATCTACATCAATGAACGATGGACTTCTACAACCCTATTGAGTCATTTATTATATTGTTTGTTTAGATTCTATTAAAGTATGAAAGGCTATCGGCCGCCATTCAAAAAGCCTATAGATAACCCTTTTAAACTTTGAGGTTATTTAAGTACACCCTCTAGATATTTCACAATTTGTGTATCATATAATCTCAAAACAAAATGCAATCTAGACATATCTTTGTGTGTGTGTGTGTGTGTGTGTGTGAGAAAGAGAGAGAGAGAGAGAGAGAGAGAGAGAGAGAGAGAGAGATCAGAACACACGATTGATACGTTAAAGATTATCATGTTATTGTTTGCCAAAAAGACTCCATCAATAACTCTATATATATTTTAAAAATATAAGCAACGAATTGTAAGATTGGAAAGTCATTTGCTTAGGCAATTCATCAAATTATAAACTTGTAGGATATACTATGAGACAAGTATCAAAACAATACTTGGGTACCTTGTGTCGCACATAAATTGAATTGGCAAATTCAACTTCTTTAAGGAGACACTTCATGAAGCAAATTTTACTCTGTGAAGGTTTTGAAAAACGATCAGTTTACATAAGAAATATTTCACTTTATTTTTATAAACGATAAAGTAAACACTTCTTGAAGTAAATTTTTTTGTTGCGAAGGTTTTCAAGAAACATCACTTTACATATGACCTATATTTCACTTGCATTAGAAACATGATTTTCCACTACATATCTTGTGTTCAAATGATTGTAAAAAGTACTTTGATTGAGATAATGGATGATTCCACACTTCAAACAATGGATGGGGAAAAATCTGAATAAATGTATGCAATAAATGCTTAGATTCAAAATTTTACTTTTTGAAGAAATACTAATAAAATCATACGGGTGATAAAATCACCTCTTATTTGTTCAATGCATTCCATCCCTTTTTTCCAATCTTCTTTATTGGCATCAAATATGCACAACCTACGGTTATTCGCACGCTCAACATATGCCACTCCACACATAGTTTGACTTTGTCCTTTTCCAATGGGTGACATAAATAATGTTCGAGTGCTTGCACACATTTCATTTTACTAGAATTTCAAACTCTGTATAACAAACCAAGTGGGAAGTATTTTTCATACTCTTCCATACCCCCAAGAGCCTTCGGCCCTAGGGATATTCTTCCATCATGGACAATCTTGATGTATTTTACATCCATGGTGTGCTTGAAAGAATGGCCCTAGGGCCATCCTATCATCCATGGTGTGCTGTAGAATGGACCTTGGGCCATTCTCCATGCCCTTTGTGTCGATTTCCTAGCGCCGTTCTAGCATGCTAGAGAGAATCTAGAGTGGCTCCAAGGCCATGGTAACATGCATAAGACCATCATCCAGGGTGGCCATTCTAAGATGTATAAGAGCATCAAGAAAGAATGGCCCAAATACCATTCTGGCATGCTCGAAAGCATTAGAATGGACCTAGGGCCATCTTAACATGCAAAGAGAATCAAGATTAGCCCAAGGGACATTCTAGCATGCTGAGAAGAGCATCTAAAGTGGCCCTAGGGCCATGCTAGAATACTCCTAGGGCCATTCTAACATGCACAAGAACATCAAGGATGGCCCAAGGGCCATTCTAGCATGGCCTTGGAGCAATTCTAGCATGCACAAGAGCATCTAGAGTGGCCCAAAGGACATTTTAGAATGGACCAAGGGCCATTATATCATGGCCTTAGAGCCATTCTAACATGCTCAAGAGCATCTAGTGGCCCGAGTGCCATGCTAGAATGACCCTGTGGCCATTTTAACATACATAAAAGAAACATGAATAACCTAATGGTCATTCTAGAATAGCTCTTGGGCCACTCTAGCATGCTCAAGAGGAAAAGAATGGCCTAAGGGACATTCTAGCATACATAACAACATAAGAATGGCCTAAGGGCCATTCTAGCATGCTCAAGAGCATCTAAAGTGGCCATTGGGCCATGCCAAAATGGTCTTAGGGCCCGTGGGACATTCTAACATGATCAAGAGCATCAAGCATGACCCCACAACCATGCTAGAAAATCCCTAGGGGCATTTTAACATGCTCAAAAATCAAGAATGGCCCTAGGGCCATTCTACCATCCATAGTGTTATTTAGATTGGCCCTAGGGCAATTCTTTCTAGCTCATTGTGCTTACAAGAATGGCCATAGAGTCATCGTTCTATGTTTAAATCTTGATGTCTTTTGCATCCATGGTGTGCTTGAAAGAACGGCCCTAGGCCTATTCTACCATCCATGGTGTGACTACATGAATGGTCTTAGGGCCATCATCCACTCTCTTGTGTCAACTCCCCATGGCTAATCTCTACTCATGGGAACAAAATGCATCATGATTTTCTATGAAAGAATGGCCCTAATGCCATTCTTGTAAGCATAATGTGCTTGAAAGAATGGACCTATGGCCATTCTAAAGAACATCACAGATAGTAGAATGGATCTAGGTCCAATCTTTCAAGCACATTGTCCATGGTAGAATGCCCCTAGGGCCATTCTAAAGCACATCATGGACGGTAGAATCACCCTAGGGCCAGTCTAAAGCACATCATGGATGGTAGAATGGTTCCAGTGTCATTCTACCATACACTCTTGATGTTTTATGTATGCATAGATAGACAATAGCACTGGAACCATTTTAAAATGCACCGGTAGAGTACATAAGGGAGTAGAGAATGGCCCTAGGGATTGGCATGCACACCTACATACTCACCCAAGAACTATTCTAAAATTTCCAAGTAGTTGACATAAGGGAGTGGAGAATGGATCTCAGACCATTCTTGCAAGTCTTAATATTTCAATATTTATACATACACATGCACATGAAGAGATTGGCCCAATGACCAATCTAAAATTCACCACGTGTTGACAAAAGGAGGAAAAAGGCCCTAGGACCATTCCCGCGAGTACAATTTGCTTTATAATGTCCCTAGGGCCATTCTTTCAAGTGCATTGTGCTTACAATAATGTCCCTAGGGCCATTCTTCCATGGATAATCTTGAATTATTTTCCATGCATGTGTACAGATTGGCCCGAGAGAGTGGACACAAGGGAGTGGAGAACGGCCCCAACACCGTTCTAAAGCACAACATGGATGTTAAAATGGTCCTAGGGCCATTCTTCAAGCACACCAATGATAAAAAATACATCAACATTGTGCATGGAATAATGGCCCTAGGGCCAATCTTGTAAGAACAAAGAGCTAGAAAGAATGGTCCTAAGTCCATTCTAAAGCACACCATGGATGGAAGGATGGCCTTAGGGAGTTGACACAATGTAGCGGAGAGTGGCCCTAAGACCACTTTTGCAAGAAAAATGTGCTTTTGGAATGGCCATAAGGCCATTCCACCATGCACACCATGGATGGGAGAATGGCCCTAGGTCCATTCTTTCAAGCACGGGCCATGGATGGTGTGCTTTAGAATGGCCATAGGGCCATTCATTCAAGCACATTATGCTTACAAGAATGGCCCTAGGTCCATTCTTCCATGGTCAATATTGATGTATTTTGCATGCATTGATCATGCTGCGTGGCACTTAGGCTTTTCTAGCATTGTCCTGGGTCCACTCTAGATGCTCGTAGAAGTTTCCTTGGGCCAATCTTGATAGTCTTGTGCATGTTAGATTAGCCCTAGGGAGGTGACACAAGGGAGTGAAGAATGGCCCTAAGACCATTCATACAAGCACAATGTGGATTGAATGGCTCTAAGCCCATTCCACCATGCAAAATGTTCTTGAAGAATATCCCTAGGGACATTCTAAAGAACATCATGGATGGTAGAATGGATCTAGGTCCAATCTCTCAAGTTGTTCTAAAGCATAGTTTTGCTATTTTATGCATGCACATGTAAAGTTCGGTCCTATGACCATTGTAAAGCTAACCAACACTTGACATAAGAGAGTAGATAATGGCCCTATTCTTATTCTTTTGAGGGCCATTCTACCTGCAACAAATGACACAATGTGCTTTACAATAGTCTTAGTGCAATTCTCCACTCCGTTGTGTCAACTTCCTAGGGACAATCTCTACACATGCATATGAAAAATACATCAAGATTTTCCATGGAATAATGGCCATAGGGCCATTCTTGTAAGCACAATATGATTGAAAGAATGGCTCTTTGGCCAACCAACCGTCCATGGTGGTGTGCTAGAGAGAATGGCTCTAGGGCCCTTCTAAAATCCATGGTGTGCTTTAGAATGGCCCTAGGGCCACTCGTTCTAGCCCATTGTGCTTACAAGAATAGCCTAGGGCTAATCTTTCATGTAGAAATCTTGATGTATTTTGCATCCATAGTGTGCTTGAAAGAATGGCGTAGGGCTATTTGCCACACCCCATGGCCAAACATTACATATGCATGCAAAATACATCAAGATTGACCATGGAAGAATGGACCTAGGGCCATTCTTGTAAGCAAAATATGCTTGAATAAATGGCCGTATGGCCATTCTAAAGCACACCATCCATGGTGTGCTTCGAATAATGGACCTAGGGCCATTCTCCCATCCATGGTCTGCGTGGTGGAATGGCCTTAGGGCCATTCCAAAGCACATTTTTCTTGCAAAAGTGGTCCTAGGGACATTCTCCACTCCATTGTGTCAACTCCCTGGGGCCATCCTACCATCCATGGTGTAGAATGGACCTAGGACCATTCTTTCTAGCTCTTTGTTCATACTATATTGGCCCCAGGGCCATTATTACATGCCTTGATGTATTTTTTATCCATGGTGTGCTTGAAGAATGGCCCTAGGACCATTTTACCATCCATTTTGTACTTTATAATGGCATTGGGGCCATTATCCACTCCCTTGTGTCAACTCCCTGGGGCCAATTTCTACACATGCATGTAAAATACATCAAGATTATCCATGGAAGAATGACCCTAAGGACATTTTGAGGCAAATTTTACTCGACGAGAATGGTCCTAGGGCCATTTTCCTCCCTTTGTCAACATCTGGTGAGTTTCAAAATGGTCATTGGGCCAATCTCTACATGTGAATGTATAAAATATTAAGACTTCCAAGAATGTTCCCTGATCCATTCTCCACTCCCTTATGTCCACTACTTTGAAATTTTAGAATAATTCTTGGGCTAGTCTTTAGATGTGCATGCAATTCCCTAGGGCCATTCTCTACTCTCTGATGTACTCTACTGGTGGATTTTAGAATGGTACCAGTGCTATTATCTACTCGTGCATACATAAAACATCAAGAATGTACATGGTAGAATGACACTAGAACCATTCTACCATCCATGATGTGCTTTAGACTGGCCCTAGGCTGATTGTACCATCCTTGATGTGCTTTAGAATGGCCCTAGGGACATTCTACCATGCACAATGTGCTTCAAAGATTGGCCCTAGGCTGATTGTACCATCCTTGATGTGCTTTAGAATGGCCCTAGGGACATTCTACCATGCACAATGTGCTTCAAAGATTGGACCTAGATCCATTCTACTATCCGTGATGTTCTTTAGAATGGCCATAGGTCCATTCTTTCAAGCACATTGTGTTAACAAGAATGGTGTTAGGGCCATTCTTCCATAGAAAATCTTGATGTATTTTGTATGCATGAGTAGAAATTGGACATAGGGAGTTGACACAAGAGAGTGGATAATGGCCCTAAGACCATTCATGTAGTCACACCATGGATGGTAGAATGGGCCTAGGGCCATTCTTTCAAGCACACCATGGATGTAAACTACATCAAGATTCATACATGGAACGATGACCCTATGGCCATTCATGTAAGCACAATGAGCGAGAAAGACTTGCCCTAGGGTCATTCTAAATAACACTATGGATGGTAGAAAGACCCTAGGGCCATTCTTGATTTTTGTGCATGTTAAAATGACCCTAGGGATTTTCTACATGGTCGTGGGGCCATGCTAGATGCTCTTGATCATGTTGGAATATCCCATGGTGCCCTAAGACTATTTTGGAATGGCCCAAGGGCCACTCTAGATGCTCTTGAGCATGCTAGAATGGCCCTTAGGCCATTCTTATGTTGTTATGCATGCTAGAATTTTCCCCTTAGGCCATTCTTTTGCTCTTGAGCATGCTAGAGTGGCCCAAGGGCTATTCTAGAGTGACCATAGGGCTATTCTTGTTTCTTTTGTGTATGTGAAAATGGACCTAGGGTCATTTTAGCATGGTGCTCGAGCCACTTTAGATGCTCATGAGCATATTAGAATGCCTCTAAGGCTATGATAGAATGGCCCTTGGTCCATTGTAGAATGGCCTTTGGGCCACTTTTGAAGCTCTTGTGCATGCTAGAATTGCTCCAAGAACGCGATGCTAGAACGACCCTTGGGCCATCCTTGTGTTGAGATATCGAGCTCTAGTGAGGCGGTGGACACTGAGATGACCCGCCTGGGGGATAGGCCCCGCACTTACACCACTGGCATGGTTGGTGAGATCTTGGGTGATATGTGGCCAGTGGGATGACAGGCTGTGTGACAGCCACTCTAGAGACTGGCATAGTTATAGCGCCAGCTCATTTAGTCGGGTTCACACTATAGAGAACCCGTGTATGTATTTGGTTGAGTACCTTTCATATTGTGTGTACTCTTATTCTTGTATATGGTGTGTTGAGTGTTGAGTAGAGAAGAAGAAGATTTTCAGCCTCTCACCTTGTGTGTTCTCTATTAGGGTTTTGTGAGTGTGTGTGTGTGCTTGCAAGAGCTCAAGCTCTCTTCCCCCCTGCATTTTTTCATGGTATCAGAGCCTGGTTCATGCTAAGGGCTGAGCTGCAAGCAAGAGAACCACAGGAAGCGGTACAAGGGTAAGAGCTTCAACTACTCTTCCCTATTGTGTTGGTGACTACACCCTTGTCGGGAGCTCTACGGGAGGCACCGGCAAACGGTCTCTGATTGAGGAGCTTTCTTCGCGGGAGTAAAGCTATAGGGCAACTATACAGTCCTTTGGACTATAATTTTCGGGCCGAAAACGCGTTTCGGGCGCGTCTGGACCTCCGTTTTTCAGAAAGCATGCGATTTCGAGCACTGCGGGTAAGTCATCGATTCTCTGCAGAACTCTGTTTTAAGAACTGCAGGAAGACAGATTGACTGTGCAGACACTGTGGGTGCTACAAAGAGGTCTACAGTTGCCATTGGGTGTATGTATGTGCATTGAAGTCACTGGTGGTTGTGACATTTGAGAGTACTGCAGTACCGCTGTGCAGAAAATACAGCATTTGTGCAGAAAAACCAGAGTGCAGTTTCTGGTAAAATTGTGTGTTTGGCAAGATGTCTAATGATGGCATAACACAGATTGTGGCTGAGAAGCTGGATAAGAATAATTTCCATGCTTGGAGGTTCAGGTTGACGAATTTCCTGATGGGAAAAGGCTATTGGGACTACATAGAAGGTGAGCATGAAGAGGCACCGGAGATACCGCCGACTGCTGCAGATGTGAAAGAGTTTAAAGACTGGAACCAAGGAGCCAGGAAAGTAATGTATTGGCTTTCCATTAGTATACAGGACACCATGATTGGGCACATTCAGGATGCCAAGTCCCCCAAGGAGGCGTGGGACACCTTGGTAAAGCTTTATGAAACAAATACCAAGGCACGTAAGATACAGTTGAAGAATGAACTTCATACTGTGGAGAAAAAGAGCATGTCTGTGAATGACTATGCGCTGAAGATAAAGGGCATTGTGGAATCCCTTGCATCTATTGGTGTGTCAGTAGATGATGATGACAAGGTGGAAGTCTGTCTACGTGGTCTCGGGCCACATTACAAGGCGTTTAAGACGTCTATTCAGACTCGGGAAAACATTCCCAACTTTACAGATTTGGTGTCTATGCTGATTATTGAAGAGAAGAACTTGGGTGAAGACCAACAGTCTTCACAAAGCAAAAACAGTTCAGAGCAACATGCCTTCTACACGAGTTCAGGAAGAGGACGAGGTAGAGGAGGCCGTGGACGCGGTCAAGGAGGTGGCCGAGCAGGTAATCAGAATTATGGCCAGCAGCAGCAGCAAGAACAACAGTCCCAGAATCAACAACAACAACAACACGCAGGTGGAAGAGGCAAATTCAGAGGAAGGGGGAGTCATAAAAAGCAAGCTGACATGCAAAATGGGAAAGTGCAGCAAAAAAACTATGCATCCTCAAGCAGAAATAATGAGGATAATGAGAGGTTGTTTGTTATGCAGCATGTCGTGAATGCCATGTCTGAAAATGTTGATGCAGCACAAAAAGATAATGTATGGTATGTGGATTCAGGCGCTTCGAACCACATGACGAGTCATGGGGAGTGGTTCAAGGAGATGAAAAACCCGGAAAGACCAGGTTTTGTGGAAACAGGGGATGACACTGCTCATCCAATTGCCCACGTTGGAGATGTGCCATTGTCTATGCAGGATGGCAAAGTGAAGTATCTTGTAGATGTACTTCATGTACCGAACATAACAAAGAATCTGGTTTCAGTTGGCCAGATGATTGAGCAGGGTTTGCGGGTTCGGTTTAACCTTGATGGGTGTTATGTTGAAGATTTTAAAGACAAGTGCAGGTTGGTTGCAAAAGGCAACAGAGTGGGCAGAATGTTTACGTTGAATGTAGACATGCCTGAAATGAGTGCTGCGATGTTTGCAAATGGTTCAGGAGTTGTTGCAGACACAGACATATGGCATAAAAGAATTGGACATGTAAATGTGCAGAGATTGAAGTCTATGCAGACAAAAGGAATTGTGACAGGGCTGCCAAAATTTAAAGTGGAAGGTATGCAGAAAATATGTGAAGCATGCCAATTTGGGAAGCAAACAAAGCATGTGTTTCCACGTAACAGATATGTGAGCAGAAATGCACTAGATCTTGTGCATTCAGATGTATGGGGTCCTACGAAGACCATATCTATGGGAGGCTGCAGGTATTATGTGACTTTCATTGATGACCACACAAGGAAAGTGTGGGTATATTTCATGAAAGAGAAGAGTGAGGTGTTCACTCACTTTCAGAATTTCAGAGTTTTGGTTGAAAAGCAAACAGGGAAATATGTAAAGTGCCTAAGGTCAGATGGAGGGGGAGAGTACTTCTCCAATGAGTTCTCTGAATTTTTGAAGAAGAATGGTATTCGGAGAAAGTTCACATGCAGATACACTCCGCAGCAAAATGGAGTTGCTGAGCGAAAAAACAGGCACATTGCTGAGATTGCACGAGCATTAATGGAAGAGAAGAATATGCCGCATTGCTATTGGGCTGAGGCTATTTCTACAGCAGTATACATCATGAACAGGACTCCAACTGCAGCCATACATGATGTAACTCCAGAGGAGAGGTTTACTGGCAGAAAACCAGATTTGTCTCATCTGAAAGTTTTTGGATGCATTGCATATGTGCATGTGCCAGATGAGCTGAGAACTAAGCTGGATCCGAAAGCTGAAAAATGTGTGTTTATTGGATATTCCCTTGAGCAAAAGGGATACAGGTGTTATAATCCTGCTACACGTGAGTTGAGGGTAAGCAGGGATGTTGTCTTTGATGAGATGAGCAGCTGGTATGCTGCTGAAAAAGAAGCTGTTGGGGCTGATGTGAGTGGAAGTGTGGTTGCACAGAATGCAGGTCAGCAATCACAGTCTTTGAGTGGACCAGGAGAGTCCTCATCTAGTGGGTCTATTGATAGACCATGGAGTCGCAGGCTGCGTCATAATACCAGCCCTGCAAATGTGATTAGTACATCACGTAAAGGAAAAGAGAAAGTGGTTGAGCCCCTTGGTATGCCTGACATTTCTGCAGGGCATTCTCATGTTGATGGAGAGTCTAGTGGCTCAGATATGAGCCTTGATGAGGAGCTTGGGATCCCAGCTATGAGAACACCTGGTGTAAAGAAGGCTATGGAGGCCATGAATGAAAAGCTGCAAAGATCAGGGAGAGTGAAGAACCCTGTGCAGAGATTTACATATGATGGTTATGTGGCACATCACTATGCATATATGGCAAAAGTTATGCAGGTTGTAGAGCCCACATACATTGATGAGGCTGTTGGAAATGTGTGTTGGGAGAAAGCTATGGATGAGAAGATGGATGCACTATATGGAAATGAGACTTGGGATTTAGTGCAATTGCCTGAAGGCAAGAAAGCCATTGGATGCAAGTGGGTGTACAAAGTTAAACATAACAGTGATGGAAGCATAAACAGGTACAAGGCTAGATTGGTAGCCAAAGGGTATGCGCAGACATATGGCATTGATTATGAAGCAACTTTCAGCCCAGTTGCCAAGATGGCAACGGTGAGAGTTGTGATAGCAGTGGCTGCGTCAAAGCAATGGTCTTTACATCAGATGGATGTAAAGAATGCATTCTTGCATGGGGATTTGCAAGAAGAAGTGTATATGTTGCAGCTGGTTATGAGGATGTGGGTCACCCCGAGCATATTTGCAGGTTGAAGAAAGCCTTGTATGGCTTAAAGCAAGCACCAAGAGCATGGTTTGACAAGATTTCTGAATATCTTGTCACTATTGGCTTTCATGTAGCCAATGCAGATTTCTCATTGTATGTGAGACATGGTGATAGAGGGGTTGTGCTTGTTGTCATCTATGTAGATGACTTGATCATTACGGGGGACCATGATGCAGAGATCTTTGATGTAAAGATCTTGCTTAGACAGAAGTTCGAGATGAAGGATCTGGGGGAGCTCAGATATTTCTTGGGCATTGAGGTGATTAGGTCACCACATGGTATTGGATTACTGCAGAGACAGTATGGCTTGGACATGTTGTCCAAGTATGGTATGACAGGCTGTAAGCCTATTTCTGTGCCATTGGATCAGAATGGCAAGTTGAGTGCAGATTCAGGAGAGATCTTGGAGGATCCTACTATGTACAGGAGCATAGTAGGAAGTTTGATCTACATGACGATCACCAGACCAGATTTGAGCTATGCTGTTGGGTTGGTGAGTCAGTTTATGCAGGTTCCACGAAAACCGCATTTGGATGCAGTGAGACGCATACTGAGGTATGTGAAGTCTACTTTACACTGTGGACTATTCTATGAGACTGGGATAGAGATATGTGTACATGGGTACACAGATGCTGATTGGGCTGGTAGTATCTCAGATAGAAGATCTACCAGTGGATTCATGTTTTCTTTGGGGAGTGCTGCTGTGACTTGGAGCAGCAAGAAGCAGCCTACGGTTGCTCTATCGAGTACAGAGGCCGAGTACAGAGGAGCTGCTATGGCAGCATGTGAGGTAGCTTGGTTGAGAAAGCTACTTGCAGATTTGGGTCTATCAGTGGATAGACAAGTTATCATTTTCTGTGACAACATTAGCAGTATACAGTTGGCCAGGAACCCAGTATTTCATGCTCGTACGAAGCACATAGAGGTCCACTACCACTTCGTCAGAGAGAAGGTCTTGGCAGGAGACCTTGACCTTGTTTATGTCAGCACAGAGGATCAGGTAGCTGACATCTTCACCAAAGCATTGGGTACAGAGAAGCTCCGCAGATTCAGGGCTTCACTTGGTGTACATGAGATAAAGTTGAGCTCGAGGGGGAGTGTTGAGATATCGAGCTCTAGTGAGGCGGTGTACACTGATGATGACCCGCCTGGGGGATAGGCCCCGCACTTACACCACTGGCATGGTTGGTGAGATCTTGGGTGATATGCGGCCAGTGGGATGACAGGCTGTGTGACAGCCACTCTAGAGACTGGCATAGTTATAGCGCCAGCTCATTTAGTCGGGTTCACACTATAGAGAACCCGTGTATGTATTTGGTTGAGTACCTTTCATATTGTGTGTACTCTTATTCTTGTATATGGTGTGTTGAGTGTTGAGTAGAGAAGAAGAAGATTTTCAGCCTCTCACCTTGTGTGTTCTCTATTAGGGTTTTGTGAGTGTGTGTGTGTGCTTGCAAGAGCTCAAGCTCTCTTCCCCCCTGCATCTTTTCACCTTGATGTTCTTGTTCATGTTAGAATGGCCCTAGGAGTATTCTAACATGGCCCTAGGGCCACTTTAGATGCTCTTCTCAGCATGATAGAAAGTCCCTTGGGCTAATTTTGATTCTTTTCTGCATGTCAAGATGGCCCTAGGTCCATTTTATATGCTTTCAAGCATACCACAATGGTGTTTGGCCCATTCTTTCTTGATGCTCTTGTACATCTTAGAATGGCCACCGTGGATGCTCTTGATGGTCTTATGCATGTTAGCATGGCCCTAGAGCCACTCTAGATGCTCTTTAGCATGCTATAATGGCCCTAGGAAATTCACACAAAGGGAGTGGAGAATGGCGCAAGGGCCATTCTAAAGCACACCATGGATGGTAGAATGGCCCTAGGGACATTCTTTCAAGCACACCATGGATGTAAAATACATCAAGATTGTCGATGGAAGAATATCCCTAGGGCTTAAGGCTCTTGGGGGTATGGAAGAGTATAAAAAATACTTCCCACTTGGTTTGTTACAAAGAGTTTGATATTCCAGTATAATGAAATGTGTGCAAGCACCCGAACATTATTTACATCACCCATTGGAAAAGGACAAAGTCAGCAGACTATGTGTGGAGTGGCATGTTGAGCATGTGAATAACCCTAGGTCGTGCATATTTGATGCCAATAAAGAAGATTGGAAAAAAGGGATGGAATGCATTGAACAAAGAAGAGGTGGTAAGTGAAAATCTCCAAGATTATTATTATTAGATCATACTGCATGGGAAATATTCCATCTATGCTACCAAGGTCATGTTAAGGACTCAATTACCTAAAAATGCATTATTTGAGGGATATTTATGCAGTTTGAAAGGCACGGATTGTCATCAATGCACTCCCAAAAGTTTGTGTGGCTATCTCAAGGATGGAAAATTTGGAGGCCCAAGTAGTGTTTAAATAACAATCCTACAATAATATACTCAAGCACTTGAGGGCTCAATGGGATTATTATCACAAACCCTAATGGCCAATACTTGGATTGTAAAGGGGCATGCATCTCGCTCAGATTGAGATGTAAGTAATTATTTGTTATGTGTTCTAGCTTATTTAATTTTTTTAGATAAGTTGGAATTTGGATATTTCTTATTGTGCTTGATTTTTGTTTGTTCATTTATATTTGTAGAAATTTATTGCGAGTGCAGAAACATCGATGGGGGCCTACTTTGCACAGAAGTAGTCACAATTATAACAAAAGTGTAAACAATGGATAAGGGCTAAGTTGCAAGATGGAAAGGTTGTCCTAGAATTATCATTGGATGTAGGAAACTACATTCAATGGATTATTAGTATCAACAAATAGGTGTCGGCTTTCAATGATTATCCTTGGTGTGTTCATGTGGCGAGCTTGGACATGGAGGGTGAGTACTTTCTTTCTTGATACTTCAACGATTTGATTATGTGTTTTGGATAGCCCAGAGGGACCTACACGAGGGAGATGCAATGGAGAGTGGAGAGGCTTTTGCAATTATTGAATGGCATCATGACTATCAAGTCTCTCATAATATATATTTCTTGCATTCTTGAAGGTCACTGGTGTTATGCATCTACAAGAAGCCTCAAATAATGTTTATAGGGATGGAACAAACTATTCATACGCATAATAGATTTTGGGGGCAATGCACCATGCAGTGGTGCAACCCAACTCTTCAGTGTGTGAGTTTTCTTGATTAAGGAAGGAAGATGCTTTTGAAATCTATGATTAGTTTGTTGGCTTGGTGGGTCCTATCTTGGATGTAGCTCTTTTAAATCAAGAGTATGAGAGAGTGAAAGGTTTAGATGGCATGGTTTATTTCTGAGATAACAATTCCATTGGCATTGATCAATGTATTAGGCTGTATTGTATCCAAGATCTCATGCTCATTGATGCTCTCAACAATGGGTTTGTTTGTTAGGATATGCACTCAAGGCAAAACGAGATGTATTATTCTTGGTTGATAGTGCTCAAGGAAGTGAAGAGGTACATTCAAAGCTTCTAAGCCTTAAAGATGGATAGTGGTATTAGACAATGAGTGGGGATTCCTAATGAGAAACTACAACCCAAAGCCTCTATCTCCATAGTGGGAAGGGATTCCTGATGAACAACCACAACCCAAAGCATCTATCTCCATTGCATGTAGTCACTAGTCAATTGAAACGGAACCTCAACCAACTACAATAAGCTTTGACCCTATAGGTGCAATTGAAAGCCTTTTATGCTCCAAGGATGAAGAGAATTGACCCATGTTTTTTATATTGTTGTATGAACTACTTTAATGCTAAGAAACGACATGATCATGCTGTTTGTAGCTTTAAAGAATATCCAATACTAATTTACTAATTAGAAAGTTCTGTGATCTACCAAGCACAAACAGGGATGAATGATTTTATCATCAGTATGATTTTATTAATATTTCTTCAAAAAATAAAATTTTGAAGCTAAGCATTTATTGCATATTTTTATTTGGATTTTCCCTCTCTCCATTGTTTCAAGTGTTGAATCATCCATTATCTCAATCAAAGTACTTCTTACAATCATTTGAACACAAGATATGTAGTGGAAAATCATGTTTCTAATGCAAGTGAAATATAGGTTTTATTTAAAGTGATGTTTCTTGAAAACCTTTCCAACAAAATTTACTTCAAGAAGTATTTACTTTATCGTTATAAAAATCAAGTGAAATAGTTCTTATGTAAACTGATCTTTCTTCAAAGCCTTCACAACAAAATTTGCTTCATGAAGTGTTTCCTTAAAGAAGTTGAATTTGCCAATTCGATTTATGTGCGACACAAGGTACCCGAGTATTGTTTTGATACTTGTCTCATAGTATATCCTAAAAGTTTATAATTTGATGCATTGCCTAAGAAAATGAATATCATATTTTTTGGCCCTTCCAATCTTGCAATTGGTTGCTATTATTTTTAAAATATATATAGAGTTACTGATGGAGTCTTTTGGCAAACAATAACATGATCATCTTTAACGTATTCAATTGTGTGTTCTCATCTCTCTCTCTCTCTCTCTCACACACACACACACACACACAAAGATACATCTATATTACATTTTTCTTTGAGATTATATGATACACAAATTGTGAAATATCTAGAGGGTGTACTTAAATAACCTCAAACTTGTTTAAATTATAAGCTTTTTGAATGGACGTCAACAGCCTTTCGTACTTTAATTGAAGCCAAACAAACAATATTGTAAATGACTCAATAGGGTTATAGAAGTCCATCATTCATTGATATAGATTTTCTTCTGTGGATTTTTTTCCACTATGAATAAATGACTCAATAGGGTTATAGAAGTTTGTCGTTCATTGATGTAGATATTCATTTATGTATTTTTTTTCCACTATGAATAGTGTTATGTGCAAGATCCTTAGCTAAGTGATTTGGAGCCTCCATAGTACGTTTGATTTTGCTTTAAGCTTTTATCGTTAAGTGAGAATGTTGATGTTAACCACTATATTTTGCGTAACTAGAGTGAAAGCTACAACCCTAGGGACTTAACACAATGGATTGGAGAATGGCCCTAAGACCATTCTTGCAAGCAAAATGTAATTTGGCACGGCCCTAAGGCCATTACACCATACAGAATGTGCTTGAAAGAATGGCCCTAAGGATATTCTAAAGAATATCATAGATCATAGAAAGGACCCAGGGCTATTCTTCCATGGTTAATCTTGATATACTTTGCATGCATATATAGAGATTGGCCCATAGGGAGTTGACACAAGGGAGTGGAGAATGGATGTAGGGCCATTCTAAAGCATGCCATGGATGGTTGAATGGCCCTAGGGCTTTTTTCTCAAGCACACCATGGTTGCAAAATACATCAAGATTTGTCCAAGAATATCCCTGTTGCTATTCTTGCAAGAACAATGCGCTAGAAAGAGTCGCCCTATGGCCATTCTTTCAAGCGCACCATGGATGGTGTGCTTTAGAATAGCCATATGACCATTCTTTCAATCATCTTGTGATTACAATAATGTGTCTAGGTCCATTCTTCCATGGACAGTCTTGATGTAATTTGTATGCATGTGTATTTATTGGCCAAAGGGAGTTGATACAAGGGAGTGGAGAATGGC
This sequence comes from Cibotium barometz, assembly GCF_041138505.1. Lineage (NCBI taxonomy): Eukaryota > Viridiplantae > Streptophyta > Polypodiopsida > Cyatheales > Cibotiaceae > Cibotium > Cibotium barometz. Next base: position 21,518,916 of record NC_141100.1, read on the forward strand.
CTTAACACCACTCTTGCAAACAATATGTGCTTTGAAATGGCCCTAAGGCCATTCCACCATGCACAATGTGCTTAGTTAAATGGCCCTTGGGCCATTATCAACAAGAACATTATATGGATGGTAGAATAGACCTAGGTCCAAACTTACAAGCACATTGTGCATGGTAGAATGGTCCTCGGGCCATTCTATAGCACATTAGAGATGGTAGAAAGGACCTAGGGCCACTCTAAAGCAGATAATGGATGGTAGGAAGACCCTAGGACCATTCTTTCAATCATATTGTGCAAGTAGAATGGTTCTGTAAGATTCTTCCTCAACCTGAATAATGAAAAAGTTTTTACCTCAATCCCCTATAATCATTCCCTATTTTTATCTCTCCTCTCTCTTTGATCAAACTCGATAAAAAAGGGAGCCAAACTGGTCCAAATCTTATCCAAATTCAATCAAACTGAAGCTAAAAAATTATAGAGCCCAGTTGGACTTATTTAGTGGCCTCCCTCACCTATAAATAGACCCTCATTCTTTTGTATTCTCATCTATGAGCTATACCATGCCAGTATTACATTAAAATAATCATATTTTCTATTATCCCTTAAAAATCCTCTACTTTTGGGGAACTTGGAACTTCACTCTCTCTTCAAAAACTCTCGGAGCTCTCTTCTCCACTTGCTAAACGAATTGATTGGTTGGGGCTTCACTTCTAGAAAAAGAAACAAGCTAATTCTTGAGGTAAGAATGAATTTTATGGTTTTTTGTTAAATTTTCTCAAATGACTTTTCTTCTCAACCCCTCTCAAGCTTGAGAAGTTTTCTAATTGATTGTTTTAAATTCAAGCTTTCCCTAAGAATTTTAATGTGTAATCAAGAAAAATTTAATCTTTATGCTTATTTAGAATGTTTTCTTATGTATATCTCTCTAGATCTCAAAAAGAATAGTCATTCCTATGGCTAATTCTTTAGTAAAAGAATGCTTCTCATTGATAAATTCTTAATTCAAAACCAAACTCCCAGCTTGTTAAGCTAGAGAATAAGAAAATTATATTTTTATGCTTTTATGTTAACAAAATAATGGTTAATTCTTTTAGATTATTTATAAGTAGTTAAAAACTACTTTAATTGATTCTCTAAATGGAAAAGAGATAATCCTATCAATTTGGGAAAAGAGGAATAATGAAAATAGCTTAATCTAGTAGAATAATCATAATTAAGTTTATGATTATGGTTAAAATTATGATTTAAATTCATAGTTTAGATCTAAGTGTAAGAATAGATCTTCTATCATAATTACACTAAAATGTTTTATTTTTTTAAGAAAAAAATTAAAAATTATCAGTAAAATAGCTGAGCAAAGCTATGATAAAATTTTCAGAAAATAATACATATCTTATTTTTATGCATAATGCTAAAAGAGGACTTCCTACCATATTCTAGGATTGGACATCCTATGCAAAAAGAATGATTTTCATCATATTCATGTGAAATAAATTTTTAGTATTTATGCAAAAAAATTTAATTAAAAGAAAAGATAAATTTTTGGTAAATTTATTTTTATGCAAAAAGAGGAGTTCCCATGATAATTGAGATCCATGTAATTAAATAGTAAAAGAGGAATTTTGGTATATTTAAAATAATGGATATTTTTTTAATTTAAAAAAAAGAATTTTAGAAAAATTTATTTTATGCATAAGAAATTTCTAAATGATAAAAGAGAAAATCCCATGACATTTGGAATTCAGTCATTTAAACGCAAAAAGAGGGATTTTAAGCATATTTAATGGATAATTGTATTAAAATAATAAATTTTATGGTATTAGAGAAAGGTTTAAATTAAATTTTGGTGACAAAGAGGAATTTTTACCCCATAATTCCACCTAGAAAATTAGGGTAGATAATTAAATTGGCAGAAAGAATATTCTTAGATATTTTAGGTGAATAAGTCACCAAATTGATATTTACCCAAAATTAGATTAATGAAAGGAGAGTATTTTTATAAAAACCCGAATTCTTAATCTATTATGGTTAAGAAGGAATGAAATTCATAAAGTTAGAATTTTTCTTACGGTTAGAAGTTCATTAGATTTTTATCTGAAGAAAATCCTTAGGAATGAAAGTTAGAAGTAAACCGAGTAGTTTTGGTTAGACCACGATTGCGAGAGCGGCGACCAGTAAACTACTTGCCCATCTCTTGAATCTCAATCAAGTAAAAACCTCACCAATTCCAATTCTTGATACAAAGAATAGACTACCGTTGAATTAGCATAGTTTTCCCTTAACCGAAATCACCAAGAATCTAGTTGGAATTTAATTCAAATGATGGGTAGATTACTCTGATGAGAGATCAATATTGATTCTCATTAAGAAAATCTGGATTAAGGGAAAAGGGTTTTGTGAAACCAATCTCAAACCAAAATTCTACTTGCACAAAACCGCTGTTTTCTTTTAAAGGACTTTTTTATGCCAGAATGCTTTTGGTATGTGTTTAACTAAGGAGAGACTCGTTGTGCAACAGCTGGCAGGGAGTCGTCGAGGGACGTCGCTCGTGGGCAAAGCCTACCGAGGTCTTGACGAGTCTTGATATGGTTAAAATGGTGCGCTTTCGATACGATGGGCGAGGACCGACGAAGCGGTCCCTAAGTAAAGTACTAGGACACCTAAGTAGGATACTAGAGGGTTCTGACCAAGTGATGTACAGGCTCGCAGTTGCTAGGACACCCATGTGTACATTGAGGAAGATACAGATGAACTGAAAGAATGACTTTTGTGAATGGAATTTTGAAATTGGATCTCGTTGGGTTGACCAGCTGGTCTTCAACGGAGAGTTTGGATGATATATTTTGTAAACAATGGATTCGATATTTTGGAGGATTATGATCAGTAATACTATGATTTCATGGAAAGATTGTTTTAAAGACAGCTATCTATTATGATGGCAATTTCATATTGGGTGTGTAAGTGGTATGCTAGGGGGCCTGGGAACTCTTTTCCTCAGTACCCGAGCAAAACATAATGAATTTTTTAAAAAAGGAATCCCACCAATACAATGGTTGGGCGGTTGGCTAACCCATGGGTTGGTTGGTAGGTTGGATGGGAGGATTTGTGTGATACAAATATTTACGATTAAGTTACGTTAATTAGATTAAGTCCTAGGAAGACCCTTCCTTGTTCTATGGGAGGGAATCAGCGCGGCTGTGCCTCGCTAAAGGAGGAAAAAAGCGGTGATTATATGGACCAAGTGCAAGTCTCTTCCTTGATCTGACCATGTGACTTTCGGGTTCGGTCGGATCAATTTGGCTAGTTAAGACTTTGACTCGATAGATCAATTCTCCAGCTAGATGATTTTCCTAGTGGAATCGCACGTGCCTTTCGAGCGAGGGAAGTTTTTCTGGGTTTGGTCTCGGAGGAACCGCCAAGCTAGTCTATCCAGATATCCATGGGCGAGGCCCCGAGTGTGGATCCCTGCTCGACTGCGAGAGGCTGACGCTGCTTCCGTCTCGCCGAGCGCCCTCGGAGGGGGCATCACGGTGGGGGAGGGGGTCTCATAGGTTCCAATGCCATTGGAAGAATGGCCCTAGGGCCATTCTAAACCACATCATATATGTTCTTGTGGTTACCCTGGAGGCTCTCGATCATGCTGCGTGGAACTTAGGCCTTTCTAGCATCACCCTGAGATGCTCCTGATCACACTAGAATTTCCCTTGGGCCAATCTTGATAGTCTTGTGCATGTTAGATTGGCCCTAGGGAGGTGCAACAAGGGAGTGAAGAATGATCCTAAAACCATTCATACAATCACAATGTGGTTTGGAATGGCCCTAAGCCCATTCCAACATGGAAAATGTTCTTGAAAGAATATCCCTAGGGACATTCTAAAGAACATCATGGATGGTAGAATGGATCTAGGTCCAATCTTTCAAGCCATTCTAAAGCACAATTTTGCTATTTTATGCATGCACATGTAAAGTTTGGTCCTATGACCATTTTAAAGCTAACCAACACTTTACATAAGAGAGTAGATAATGGCACTATTCCTATTCTTTACTAGGGTCATTCTACCTGCAACAAATGACACAATGTGCTTTGGAATAGTCTTAGGGCCATTCTCCACTTTGTTGTGTCAACTGCCTAGGGACAATCTCTACACATGCATATGAAAAATACATCAAGATTTTCCATGGAATAATGGCCATAGGGCCATTATTGTAAGTGCAATATGGTTGAAAGAATGGCCCTACGACGAACCAACCCTCCATGGTGTGCTAGGGAGAACGGCCATAGGGCCCATCTAAAATACATGGTGTGCTTTAGAATGGGCCACTTGTTCTAGCTAATTGTTCTTACAAGAATATCCCTAGGGATATTCTTTCATGGAGAAATCTTGATGTATTTTGCATCCATAGTGTGGTTGAAAGAATGCCCCTAGGGCCATTCTCCACTCCCTTTTGTCAACTCTCTATGGCCAATCTCTACATAGGCATGCAAAATATATCAAGATTGACCATGGAAGAATGGACCTAAGGCCATTCTTATAAGCATAATTTTCTTGAAGGAATGGCCCTAGGCCATTGTAACGCACACCATCCATGGTGTGTTTGAAAGAATGGACCTAGGGCCATTCTCCCATCCATGGTGTGCTTTAGATTGGACCTAGGACCATTCTTTCTAGCTCTTTGCTCTTACAAGATTGGCCCTAGGGCCATTATTCCATGTACAACCTTGATGTATTTTTTATCCATGGTGTGCTTGAAGGATGGCCCTGGGACCATTTTACCATCCATGTTGTGCTTTATAATGGTGTTGGGGCCATTCTCCACTTCTTTGTGTCAACTCCCTAGGGCCAATCTCTACACATGCATGCAAAATACATCAAGATTATCCATGGAAGAATGGCCTTAGGGAAATTATAAAGTAAATGTACTCGCGAGAATGGTCCTAGGGCCATTTTCCTCCCTTTGTCAACACCTGGTGAGTTTTAGAATGGTTATTGGGCCAATATCTATATGTGCATGTATAAAATATTAAAATATTAAGATTTCAAGAATGGTCCGAGATCCATTCTCCACTCCCTTATGTTAACTGCTTGGAAATTCTAGAATAGTTCTTGGGCCAGTCTTTAGATGTGCATGCCAATCCCTAGGGCCATTTTCTACTCCCTGATGTATTCTACTAGTGGATTTTAGAATGGTACCGGTACTATTGTCTACCCGTGCATACATAAAACATCAAGAATGTGCATGGTAGAATGACACTCGAGCCACTCTACCATCCATGATGTGCTTTAGACTAGCTCTAGGGTGATTCTACCATCCATTATGTGCTTTAGAATGGCCTTAGGGCCATTCTACCATGCACAATGTTCTTGAAAGATTGGACCTTGATCCATTCTAGTATCCATGATGTTCTTTAGAATGGCCATAGGTCCATTATTTCAAGCATATTGTGCTTACAAGAACGGTGTTAGGACCATTCTTCCATAGAAAATCTTGATGTATTTTGTGTGTAGGAATAGAGATTGGCCATAGGGAGTTGACACAAGATAGTGGACAATGGCCCTAAAACCATTCATGTAGTCACACCATGGATGGTAGAATAGACCTAGGGCCATTCTTTCAAGCACACCATGGATGAAAAATACATCAAGATTTGTACATGGAACAATGACCCGATGGCCATTCTTGTAAGCATAATGAGCTAGAAAGAATTGCCCTAGGGCCATTCTAAATAACACTCTGGATGATATAATGACCCTATGGCCATTCTTGATTTTTGTGCATGTTAAAATGACCCTAGGGATTTTCTAGCATGGTCGTGGGGCCATGCTAGATGCTATTGATCATGTTAGAATGTTCCATGGGCCCTAAGACCATTTTGGCATGGCGCATGGGCCACGGCCCATGGGCCACTCTAGATGCTCTTGAGCATGCTTGAATGGCCCTTAGGCCATTCTTATGTTGTTATGCATGCTAGAATGTCTCTTAGGACATTCTTAGCATGCTAGAGTGGCCCAAGGGCTATTTTAGAATGACCCAAGGGCTATTCTAGAATGACCATTGGTGTAAGATTCCTCCCCCAACCCCTTTTTTGATGTCTAGTATATTCTCCTGTAATCAATTCCCTTTTCTGAAATATAAGAGATCTTGTTTGTGGTTGTTTTAACCTAGAGAGAGAAAATATTCTAGAGAGAGAATATTCAGATTTTGAATATTTTTGGATAGAAAAATATCTCTTATAATTCAGATGAGTTCCCCTGAAACAGAAATTTAAAAAAAAAATTTCCAATGTGCAATTGGAATTAATTGGAAATAGGTATAAAGAACCTTAGCCTAAGGGTCTAGATTTTCATAAATCTTTAGACTATGGTCCAATTAAGGTTCCTATGGGCCAATAGCATCAATCCATGTGTAGGGAGGAGATAAATCCAAATTGTAAAAGAAGATACCCAAAAATGAGTAAATGTTCACATAAGATGAAGAGTTGAAAATGTACAAGGTTTATTAGTAAATAAACACATATGTAAGGAAGGGGAGTTCTTTAAAGGAGGTGCATATTTCACATAAGATGAAGAGTTGAAAATGTACAAGGTTTATTAGTAAATAAACACATATGTAAGGAAGGGGAGTTCTTTAAAGGAGGTGCATATTTCACATAAGATGAAGAGTTGAAAATGTACAAGGTTTATTAGTAAATAAACACATATGTAAGGAAGGGGAGTTCTTTAAAGGAGGTGCATATTTCACATAAGATGAAGAGTTGAAAATGTACAAGGCTTATTAGTAAAAAAACTATGACACATGTGTAAGGAAGAGGAGTTCTTTAAAGGAGGTGCATATTTCACATAAGATGAAGAGTTGAAAATGTACAAGGTTTATTAGTAAAAAACTATGAGCAATACAATTTTGACACATATGTAAGGAAGGGGAATTCTTTAAAGGAGGTGCATATTTCACATGCTTGAATGAGTTTTAAACTCATAAAAATTGAGATATTTCATCTCTCCTCTCTCCTCATTCAAGTCTAGTTCCAAAAAGTTAGCTTAACTGACCTAAAAATAGTCAAAAAGTGACCAAACTGACTTGGAAAATTCTAGAATCAGTTTGTTTGGTTAGGAGCTCAAATTTTCCTATAAATAGAAGCCTCCCCTTGTTGGAAAAAAACATAGTCTCTTATGCCTTGTTACTCTACTCTACCTAAGCCAAAACATATAGTCTCTTATGCCTTGTTACTCTACTCCACCTAAGCCAAAACATATAGTCTCTTATGCCTTGTTACTCTACTCCACCTAAGCCAAATTAGATAGAGTCTTATGCTTTATTACTCTACTCCACCTAAGCCAAAATATAGAGTGTCTTAGGCATTGTTACTCTACTCTACCTAAGCCAAGAACTGTGAATTCTTTAATAATTCACTAGTTTTTGATACTTCTCTCTTTCTTCAATCCCCATTGGTGGCTCCATCAACACACTAAACCAATTGATTGGTTGGGGGCCTCTACCGTGAATAAAGAATCAAGCAAATCATAAGGTAAGTATATTGAATTTTGATCTTTTCTATGATTTCTCAATGATTCTCTCTTCTCAACCCCTCTCAAGCTTGAGAAGTTTAATTGGTATGGTTTTTTTAAATGCTATTGAAGTAAATTGGTGAATAGTAGTGAAGAGTTACATAATTTAATAAATGCTATAGAAGTTAATTTCCACTTATATTTAAATTCTAATGGTTTTTTTTATAATTTCTCTCTCTCACTCAAGAAATGGTCATACTCATGACCCATTCTCAATCCAAATGAAGCTTTTCATAAAGCTTTTCCTTAATCCAAGATTAAGCTATGCTTGAGGTCAAATTAATGGCTTTTGCTATGCTTTTAGTTTATGCACATTGATGATTCAATCCATTATGGATTGATGACCCAATTAGAGACCATTCTAATTGTTTTCTTAATGACCCAATTAGAGACCATTCTAATTGTTTTCTTAATGATCCAATTAGAGACCATTATGGATTGATGATCCAATAAGAGACCATTCTAATTATTTCTTTAATAATGAGCTTTATCCCTTAGAAAAAAAATTGAGATTTATCAGTCATAGTAGCGGAGCTATGGCAAAATTTTTATAGAAATCACGCATAAAATAAATTCATTCAAAGCATAAAAAGAGGACTTCCTACCATATCCTAGGAACTATCATCCTAGATTAATTAAAAGAATATTATTATGCATGGAGATATGGATGTTTGCATGTAGATGTAGAGGTATGGATGTGAGTGTGAATGTGGAGGTGGATGTATGCATGTAGATGTAGATGTATAGATGTAGATGTAGATGTGGAGGTGGGTGGATGCATGTAGATGTAGATGTATAGGTGTAGGTGAGAATAGAGATGTGGATGTATACATGTAGATGTAGATGTATAGATGTAGATGTGAATAGAGATGTGAATGTATACATGTAGATGTAGATGTATAGATGTAGATGTGGATGTGGAGGTGGGTGGATGCATGAAGATGTAGATGTATAGATGTAGATGAGAATGGAGATGTGGATGTATATATGTAGATGTAGATGTATAGATGTAGATGTGAATAGAGATATGGATGTATACATGTAGATGTAGATGTATAGATGTAGATGGGAATGGAGATGTGGATGTATACGTAGATGTAGATGTATAGATGTAGATGTGAATGGAGATGTGGATGTATGCATGTAGATGTAGGTGTATAGACGTAGATGTGGATGTAGAGGTGGATGTATGCATGTAGATGTAGATGTATAGATGTGGATGTGAATGTGGAGTGGATGTATGCATGTAGATGTAGATGTATGGAGGTGAATGAGAATGTGGATGTGGATGTATGCATAGGGATGTAGATGTATGCATGTAGATGTGAATGCACGCATATAGTTGTGGATGTATGGATGTGAATATACGATTGTGATGTGAGGGAATCTGAAGTGATGAGATGGAAATGAGGTGATGGGATGAGTATACATATAAATGGAATATGGAATAAGTAATGTAGATTGAGGAGGGATAATGTGGAAAAATGAAAGTTAAAATAGAAATTGTATTGTAAACTGTTTGTAAATGCTGTTTGTAAATGCTGTTTGTAAATGATTGTTTTATGTCAAGAATGCTGGGGGGAGCATTTTGACCGTCTTGTGATTAAGGTCGTGATGAGAAAGTTGCAACTGCTGACGGGAAGTCAATGAAGGACGTCTCGCGTAGCAAGGTCGGCCGAGGTCTTGACCAGCCTCGGTGCGATTAAAATGGTGAGCTTCCGGTACGGTGGATGAGGGGCCAAGGAAGCGGCCTATGCGTGAAGCGCTAGGTTACCTGCGAAGGATCCTAGAGGGTGCTGACCATACGGTGCTCGGGCTCTGGGTTGCCTAGGATACCCACGCGTGCGTCGAGGAAGATATTGGAACAGAGTTGGAGTTGTTTTCTGAAATCGAGCATGGATCTGGTTGATTGACCTTACTGGTCTTCAATGGATGAGTCCATGGCTCCTTATATGGATCTGTTGGTTGATCTTGCTGATCTTCAACGAGAGTCCATCTTGTTAAGTGATTATATTGCCAAGTATTATGGGCTAGGAACTATCGAAACGGCTCCTGAGCGTTCTAGTTGCCAATGATGCCATAGATACTCTGATGAAGGAATGATGGGAAATTAAGAATCAATTGGATAAATTGGAAGATGGTGATCAATGATACTATGGTTTTATTAAAGGATTGTTTTAAATTGGTTGAATCTGGTTGAAAAAGGCAATTTCATATTGGGTGTGTGAGTGGTGTGACTAGTTTTATTTTGCATGAACATCTGGCTAGGGGGCCTTGGAACTCTTTTCCTTGGTACCCGGGACAAAACCTAACCAAATTTTTAATTGGATCCCATCACTACAGTGGTTGGGCGGTTGGCTAACCCATGGGACTGGATGGGGTTAGGCTGGACTGATGGATCCGTAAATCGAGACTCAAACTTTTGTTTTTACGATAGAAAAAAAAATAAATCCCGGACAAAAACTGTTCTATGGATAGGAATCAACGGCTGTGCCTCTTGAATGGGGAAAAAAGCGTTGATCCCAATGATCCAAGTGCAATTTTCTTCCTTGAACTGACTAAGTATCTTATAGATGTAATCGGATCATCTCGATCAGAAATGATCTTGACTACGTTAGAGTAAAAAGTTATCCTGGTGGAATCGCCCGTGCTTTCCGGTAAAGGAAGTTTTTTCGGGTTCGGTTTTGGAACAACCGACGGATTAGTCTCTTATCCGGATATCCGTGGGCGAGGCCCCGAGTGTGGGACCCCTGTCCCGCACGAGAAGCGCTACTTCTGCTGCCAGTAACCCGAATCCGTTGCTCGGTGGGAACAGGGATCTTACAATTGGGCTATTCTTGTTTCTTTTGTGTATGTTAAAATGGACCTAGGGTCATTCTAGCATGGCGCTCAGGCCACTCTAGATGCTTTTGAGCATGTTAGAATGGCTCTAAGGGCTATGATAGAATGGCCCTTGGTTCATTGTAGAATGGCCTTTGGGCCACTTTAGATGCTCTTGTGTATGCTAGAATTTCTCCAAGGCGATGCTAGAACAGCCCTTGGGCCATCCTTGATGTTCTTGTGCATGTTAGAATGGCCCTAGGAGTATTCCAACATGGCCCTAGGGCCACTTTAGATGCTCTTCTCAGTATGCTAGAATGTCCCTTGGGCTAAACTTGATTTTTTGGTGCATGTTAAGATGGCCCTAGGTTAACTCTATATGCTTTCGAGCATGCCACAAGGGTATTTGGACCATTCTTTCTTGATGCTCTTGTACATCTTAGAATGGCCACCTTGGATGCTCTTGATGGTCTTATGCATGTTAGCATGGCCTTGAAGCCATGCTAGATGCTCTCTAGCAATGCTAGAATGGCCCTATGAATATGCTAGAATGGCACGAGGAAATCCACACAAAGGGAGTAGAGAATTGCCCAAGGGCCATTCTAAAGCACACCATAGATGGTAGAATGGCCCTAGGGCCATTCTTTCAATTACACCATGGATGTAAAATACATCAACATTGTCCATGGAAGAATATCCCTAGTACCTAAGGCTTTTGGGGGTATGGTAGAGTATAAAAAATACTTCCCACTTGGTTTGTTACACAAAGTTTGAAATTCTAGTAAAATATGTGCAAGCACCCAAATATTATTTATGTCGCCCCCATTGGAAAAGGACAAAGAAAAAGTATGTGTGGAGTGGCATGTTGAGCATGCGAATAACCCTAGGTTGTGCATATTTGATGCCAATAAAGAAGATTAGAAAAAGGGGACAGAATGCATTGAACAAAGAAGAGGTGGTAAGTGAAAAGCTCCAAGATTATTATTATTGGATCATAAATGAGCAATATTCCATCGATGCTATCAAGGTAATGTTAAGGACTCAATTGCCTAAAAATGCATTATTTGAGGGATATTTATGCAGTTTGAAAAGCACGGATTGTCATCGGTGCACCCCCAAACGTTTGTGTGGCTATATCAAGGATGGAAAATTTGGAGGCCTAAGCAGTGTTTAAGCAACAATCCTACAATGATATACTCAGGCACTTGAGGGATCAATGGGATTATTATCACAAACCCCTATGGCTAGTACTTTTACCTATGAAGGGGCATACATCTCGCCAAACTAGGATGTACGTAATTATTTGTTATGTGTTCTAACTTATTTGATTATTCTTATTGCTTAATTTTTGTTTGTTCATTTGTATTTGTAGAAATTTATTGCGAGTGTAGAAACATCGATGGGTGCCTACTTTGCACAGAAGTAGTCACACATGGTTTGCTTGTTCAAAGAAGATCTCTACTACGTGGCTAGAAATTATAGAAGGTGTTGAAAAAGGAACAATGAAGAAAGCCCAACCCTTCTCAATTTAGATGCTTGTGTGGGCTAGAGGACAAGGAGGTGAAGATCATCCGCTCCGAGCTAAAAGTGGGAACGATCTTGATTTCCAAGGGTATTGCTAATGACAAGGTTGACATGGTGGACCGTGTAACACGAACAAAGTAGGATAAAGTCATCCAAGGGCAGCTAGTCATCAAATTTAGTAAATTGGATGGCTCAAAGAAGTGCCACAATTAGGAAGATTTGACTACTTCCTATAATGTTAATGCTAATGTCTATCGTGGTCTAGCAACAAAAGTGTGAACAATGGATAAGGGCTAAGTTGCAAGTTGGAAAGGTTGTCCTGAAATTCCCATTGGATGTAACTAGACCTTTCTTAAGCAGAATTGTTAAATAAAGGAAGTGCTATCAATGAGAAATTACGAACAAACTTCCTATAAAAACTAGCCAAACTACGAAAAGATCTAACTTCTTTAACACATGGTGTAGTCCAAGTCTCAATGACTTTTACCTTTTTTGGATCAACTTTGATACCTTCACCTGAAACGATGTGGCCTAAGTACTCAATTTCATCTTGAAAAAAGAGACTTTTATCTGGATTAGCATAAAGTTGATTTTCTTAAAGAAGATTAAACACTAATGCAAGATGATCTTCATGTTTTGCATGATTCTTACTAAAGATAAGCAAATCATCAAAATTAACAATGATGCAATTCTGATGGTCAAGAAATATACGATTCATCATGCGTGCAAAAGTAGCAGGTGCATTGGTTAGACCGAAAGGCACAACTAAAAATTCATATGACTAGTTTGAGTACGAAAAGTAGTTTTATAAATGTCAGCACTAGTCATTCGAACTTGATGATATCCAGATTTCAAATCAATTTTACTAAAGAAAGATACACCTTTAAGCTTGTCTAGCAAATCATCAACACAAAGGATGGGATATCTATTCTTGACTGTGACCTGATTGTTGTGAGCTCTATAATCAACACACATATGGTAAGTCTTATTTTTCTTTTCAACAATAAGAACAAGTGCACCAAAAGGAGAACTACTAGGTCGAATAAGTTTCTTGTCTAATAATTATCTAATTTGGCATTCTATTTCTTTTTGTTGAAGAGGATTTATACGATAAGGAAATCTATGAGGGGGTTGGCTACCTGGAATTATCTCTATATAGTATGGCCTTCAGGACGGGAAAGAGGTAACATAGGAGGTAAATCATCTACAAAACAATCCCGAAAACTGATGAATGCTTGCTGAGAGGGAGTGATATTATTTTCATATGCTTGCACTTCATTAACTAAAATCATGTATTGTTTTTGAATTGCACTTTTAGCTTGGGTATGGGATAATAATGGATACATCTCAAGAGAATGATCACCAACTAATTATATGAGAGTATCATTATGTGTGAAATCCATAGTATGCATGGAATAATCAATATGTGGATTGAATTCGTGTCTAAATGGCATACCAAGTATGATGTCACTAGAATGCAAAGGTGCAATGAGAAAGTTTTTTTTTTGCTTCTAAGGTCCAATTTATATCTAAAGGTCACGTACTTTGAGTTCTCGTGTAGTGTGTACCTTGAAATGTGATGAGATGAAAATGATGTGATTGGATGAGAATGGGAATACATATGAAATGGATGTGATTTAAATAATGTGGATTGATGTGGAACAATGTGGAAAGATGAGAGTTCGTTATAGAAACTTTATTTATGACCTGTTTTTAAATGACTGTTTTATGTCAAGAATGTTGGAAAAGCATTTTGATCGTCTTGTGAATGAGGTTGTGGAGACCTAATCTGATAAAGTTGTAAAAATAGGTGACGAGAGTCAATGGAGGACGTCTCGCATAGCAAGGTCGGTCGAGGTCTTGACCAGCCTCAGTTCAATTTAAATGGTGAGCTTTTGGTATGGTGGATGAGGGACCAAGGAAGCGGCCTATAAGTGAAGCGCTAGATGACCTGCGAAGGATCCTAGAATTCGGGCATGGATCTGGTTGATTGACCTAGTCCATGGCTCTTTTATATGGATCTATTGGTTGACCTTGCTGATCTTCAATGGAGATTCCATTTTGATTTTTATGTGAAAATATTGCCAGTTACTATGAGCTAGGAACTATCAAAAAGGCCCCTGAGTGGTTAAGTGTTGAGCGTTCTGGTTGCCAACGATGCCATAGGTACACCGATGAAGGAAAAATTGAAATTAGGATTCAACTGGATACTATAGTTTCATTAAAAGATTGTTTTAAAGACAGCCGAATTTGTGAAAAAGGCGATTTCATATTGGATGTGTAAGTGGTGTGACTAGTTCTAAGTTTGCATGAATATCCAGCTAGGGGGCTTGGGAGCTCTTTTCCTTGGTACCCGGGACAAAACCTGACCAGATTCTTAATTGGATCCCATCACTACAGTGGTTGGGTGGCTGGCTAACCCATCACTACAGTGGTTGGGTGGTTGGCTAACCCACCACTACAGTGGTTGGCTAACCCACGAGACTGGTCGATTGATGGATCCCTAAAATGATACTCAATAGATAGATGAAGTAAATCCCGGATAAACATTGTTCTATGGAAAAGAATCAACGACTATGCCTCTCAATGAGGAAAAAAGCGTTGGCCTCTATCATCCAAGCAATGATTTTATATTCAGGTGATCACAAATTTTTTTTTGTTAATAACATGTGTTAACATGTTATTAACATGTTAACATGTTAACATGTTCCCAAAAAATCCGGTGGGAAGCTCCCTGATAACCGGATAAAATCCCGCCAGGGTTTTGCTATACCCGACGGTCCCGCCGGGAAAAAAGAAACCCCGGCGGGGTCGTCATCCAGCCCGGCGGGGTACAATTTTCTATATATATGGACCCGAGGGACCCTTTGGGAGTTCATTGCTGACAGCATACACAGGTAAAGAAACTTGTGTGTGTGTGTGTGTGTGTGTGTGTGTATGTGGGTGTGTGTTCGTGCGGGCAACCGCCCACTGTCGTAATGCGCGGCAGGATATGGGTGGTCCCCGCCACACGCGGGATGTGTGTGTGGGTGTGTGTTCGTGTGGGCAGCCGCCCATTGTCGCAATGCGCGGCAGGATGTGGGTGGTCCGCCACACGAGGTGTGTGTGTGTAAGGCCATTCTTCGGAATGGTGCTTACCCTGGGGCACTTAGTCGGTAACGCGGCTAGTCTGTGTCCTATGGTAAGTATGGCACGCTGTAGCGGTACTAGTCGGTAACGCGGCAAGCATAGTATCGTTATGGCGATATCACCTTCCCTTTCCTTCCCTTTGTCAAATGCGGGCATATGGTCGGTAACGCGGCCAGTGTATGTTCGTATCCTATTCGTATTCCCATAGAATTGGGCGGCATTTTGTCGTTAACGCGGCAAGTTGGTGTCGTCCGCTAGTGCATATATTGTTTTTTGCATATTGCGACATTTGATCGTTAACGCGGTCGAAAAAATGTCGTAAATTTGCTTGCATATTACGGCATATGATCGTTAACGCGATCGAAAAAATGTCGTAAATTTGTTTGATTTGACTTGTATTGTTTTTATTGTGTTTGATCCATGTGATACTTGGTTGCTAACGCAGCATGAGTATTTCATGGATCAAAGTTTACATCATATTGTCTAAACGTTTTATTTTATAATATCATGATTCGTAACTCAAAAAAATGAATATCTCTCTCTCTTCCTACCCCCCCCTCTCTCTCTCATGATACACTTCACAACTCTTTCTCTCTCTCTCTCTCTCCTGATACACTTCACAACACGATAGATGTGTAGATAAGGATTTCTTTTTTTCTCTCTTAAAATATACATAATTCCTAATAATTTCTTTTTTCTCCCTCTATTTACTTAAAAATTAAAACAGTACATTATTTTTCTCTCTACGAACTCACAAAAATATTAAAAATGTCATCTAATGTTTCTTCTCTCTATCTGTCACAACTCTCTCTCTTCCTCTCCTCTCTCTCTCTCTCCCTCTCTCTCATGATACACTTCACAATTCTCTCTCTCTCTCTCTCTCTCTCTCTCTCTCTCTCATGATACACTTCACAACTCTCTCTCTCATGATACACTTCACATCTCTCTCTCTATCACGATAGGTGTGTAGATGAGGAGTGCTTTAGGAATACAAAACATTATTTTCCTCTCTTTAGGAACTCACAAAACTATTAAAAATGTTATCTAATGTTCTCTCTCTCTCTATCTGTCACACCTCTCTCTCTTCCTCCCCCTCTCTCTCTCTCTCTCTCTCTCTCTCATAATACCCTTCACAACTCTCTCTTTCTCTCTCTGTCACGATAGGTGTGTAGATGAGGAGTGCAACATATATACACTTGATAAGTAATAATGCACTTGTTGCGGTTATCTCACGTTCGATAATGTATTACATGATGTTGAGTTCAGTAATATTGTTTGATATTCCGTTTTTGTTTGATCATTGATAAGTAATGATACACTTGTTGCTGTTCTCTCACGTTTGATGATGTATTGGATGATGTTGAGTTCATTAAAATTATTTGATATTCCCTTTTTGTTTGAACATTGATAAGTAATGATACACTTGTTGTTGTTCTCTCACATTTGCTTGATGTTGATTTCAGTAATGTTTGATATTCTGTTTTTTTGTGTTTAATGATATTTGCTAGATTTACGAAGACGACCAACATGCTTTCTCCTGAAGAGCGTAAAATCATTCTACGAGCAATTCGCATTGAAGCAGTCATCACAGTGTCACAATGTACTGATGATGTCGTCAAAAAGATCAATGAGTCTGAGATACTCATGCGAGATCTAATAGACCAGATATGGGAAAATGCACAACGTCGGCTTCGAAGCGGAGGCAACACTGAGTTGCCTGAAGATAGTAGATTTCAACCATCAACATATAACACGAACCATTTTGGGGAGCATGCGTGTAGCATGCAATGATCTTAGAGATGCTACCCCGCCTGAAGCTAATATGCAATGTCTACAGTTATGGGACGTTGTATGGAGCGAGCAAAGAGCCAAGAGCAAGCGCATGAAGGCGCTGGATGCAGAGTCCCTCCCTAAAAGAGTGCGCATTGCCCAGGACGTCGCTGCAACGTCCAGTCAGGCAGATGCAAGTGGTACAGGTGTCATTAATCGTACCATCTACAATTCTATGTGCACACACCTCATTGGCGTCCCGCACGAGGCTCTGTTCGAAGGGCAAACAATAGGCTCTGGTGTTTTTGGCACAGTAAAAGAGTATAAGTTTAAAGGTATATCATTTTTGTCGGAGCACATTACTTTTTGCGGAAAGCACTATAAAGGAGAAGGCAACGCCAAGTTTGAGAGCTTTGAGGTAGAGCACAGGGCATGCAGGTTCTACACCCATCGATTGTCAGGTGTATTGCCTTCACAAAAGAATCTCCTTGGATCACTATTTTTCCATACTATAATGGTGGCTCGCTTGGTGATACTCTTCTGAAGGTCCTCTTCAGATTCAGTGAGTTCAGTAGAGCAATTTTCCGTTTGGATCGAGGATGGAGACAACCCCCGCCCGATAATATTCCTTTAAACACCATATTAGTGAATTTGGGAATCTCCCAATTCCCATTTTTGAATACTAGAAAAGTGGAACCCGATTAACATGTCTATAAGTTTCTCAAAATCCTATCATGTGACCTATCATTGGAAAGCGCTTGAAAAATGAGATCTAGTGAGCTATAGTGCGCTCAATTTGGAGTAGTGATGTTCAAGTTATGGAAGATCCAAAGTTTTGACCATGTGTCCCAAACTTGTGAGAAATTCCCATATTCCCCAATATAGTGTTTTTAAGTCATCTAGAACTTTCTAAAATAAAACAAGTAGTAATAACCATGCCACATATTATGCATGCCCTGGTGGAAGGCCTAGCGGTAACACATCTGGCAGGAATTGTACATACCGGCCTACATCCATTCAATGTAGTGTTGGATTTTACAAAAGAGTTGAAGCCACGCGTAGGTATTATCGATTGGGGGTTACTGCTGAGAGCGCCCAAAAAACAGGTGTCTCTCAATTTTGTATTTGAAGCAGACAAGAACCCTGAGAAGGTGGCACAGGCGGTCTCCTACACAGACAGAGAGCGAAATAAACGGCCGTGGATAGCCCCGGAGCTTTATGATCCGTTTTTGGCAGATGCATACACTCCTGCATCTGATGTTTTTACCTTGAGATATTTATTACAAACTTTATATGACTTTTGGCAGAAAGTACAAGCGTTGTGGATGGATAATAGTTCCTATCACAAAGTTACCATGGATACTATTATTTATAGAGTCGAAAATTGGATGTGCCTGCCTAATCGCGATGAGCGAAAATCAATTTTGCAAGTAGTGGAATTTTTTAGATCACTAAATACTGACCCAACGAGGGCACAACGTCCTCTTGTAGAGCTATCGGTGTCATTCACCCCAATTTTGTAATGATACAGTATCAAGAGATTAAGTTTCAGGAATGGCACTTTGTTTCTCTCTTCAAAATTTGATGTGTCCATTGTTTGAAATATTATCTCATTGAGTCTTTGCAATATCTCTCTCCTCTTGTGGTGTTTAAGTTTATGTTTTCTCTTCAAAATTTGATGTGCGCATTGTTTGAAGTATTTTTGGAGTCAAGTGGATATTTCTCATTGAGTCTTTGAAATACATATCTCCTCTCGTGGTGTTAAACTTTAAGTTTTTGAGGGTAATGGTCAATTTATCTTACGTTGATCTTTACAGTTCATTAAAATCCTAAAGTCATTTATGTTCATGTAGATATGGTAGAGGCGCAAGCAAACGAGCATCAAGAGTTAGCCAAGAAGGCATATGAGCGAATGAAGGCCCTTGCACATGGCCTGACAGCCCGCGAAGCTACAAGAACAGCATGCAGGTTGTCGAAATGGACAAATCCTACTTATGCCCAATGGAAAGACATAAACAAACGCGTAACCACAGAGATGATAAAGGAAATATGGCCATGTCTAGATGGCGAGATTAAGAAGGGAAGATGGAAGATTTCACGTTGCACTCACAATGATATCAAAACTAATGCCGAGCGCATTTTCTTGGAGGTGTACGGTCATCCTCTCCATAACGCCGATGCTCCACTCTATCTTGCTAAGATGCTATATGCACAATTTATCCTAGAAACTCCAGTGGACTTCGCCTCCAGAGAGGCCACTGTCAACACCCACGACATACGTGAAGAGACAGTGACATTCACAAGGGAAGAACTTGCTCTCATGGTGGAGGGCGCTGGATTGGAGTTAAACAAGGTCAAAGAAAGCTTAGAGGAACAGCTAGCAGAGAAGGAGAAAGAAGCTGAGCGATTATCTCAAGCGTCAACTCCTCCCCCGGCCAATAGAGGGATTCAAGAGAGCAGCTCACAAAGATCAGCCAAGATGTACAGAGCATCTCTTCACGTATTTCTCTTGTGCGCTAAGGAAACCACATCTCTCATTTTTTGATACATCCTGATCTTGTGGGAGTTTCTGCTGAGGCTACTAGTTCCTCCACCCCCCAATGTCCTGTATGTTACAAAGTATTCGATGGGTGGAGCGGCCAGTATATACTACCCTGTGGACACTACTACCACTTAATATGTTTAGTGAGGCAAATGCAAAATACTTCCACCTGTGCATTGTGCAGTGTCCCAATAAATCAAGGTATTTATACAGTGTTCGGCATGGCTAGCGAATATAAACCTCCAGGACCTTTAGATGCAACTCCTAGTGCAATTCGTAATTTATTTCAAGAAACCAATACAAGCCCCTAAGCAGGACTCTTGGCTCCATCCAACCATTCATAAAGCAGAATGAGGTAGATTACCTACGTAGCTCAAATGCAAAGCTGAATGACTCCAAATTTGTCCCTAAATCTCCGCAAGTATTAGCTACGAACCACACCCTGCCCCCAATTCAAAGAACTAAGGACGAGTGGCTCAATAGCCTTAGGAGTGCCTACAAGGAAAGACGACAGCCCCTAAGATAAGGATGTTCTTCCCAAGAGGACACTTCTAGCAACTCAGGAGCTCTACAAGTACTTTGAGGAGAGAAACCACGCCCCCAAAACAAGGACTATCTCCCCAAAAGTTCCACGATGGGTGTCGGGCAGTGTTTATAAACAGAATAGAACCCCGTCGGTGTTCTTTGCTTTTCTCGATGGGCCCGCCGGGATAACTGCTTATCCCGGCGGGCTCGTCGGGAAAAGCAAAAGCCCGGAGGTGTTACAGGACTAGTGGGTTCTGGTAGGTCATTGCTCAGGTCATGTGAATATACAATGTGATCACAAGTTTTAATATGTTAACAATAGGTTTTGTTAACGTGATCACAAAATTGTGAAGACGTTAATGAAATCCCTGGATCCAAGTGCAATCTTTTCCTTGATCTGACTATGGGACTTACGGGTTCGGCCAGATCAGTTCAGTTAGTTAAGGGTTTTGACTACGTTAGAGTACAAATATCCTGGAGGAATTGCTCATGCTTTCCGGGTGAGGGAAGTTTTTCCGGGTTAGGGTTTGGAAGAACCAAGGGATTAGTCTCTTGTCCGGATATCCATGGGCGAGGCCCCGAGTGAGGGACCCTAACCCGCGCAAGAAGTGCTACTTCTGCTCTGTTAGTTTCCCTAAATTCGTTGCGCGGAGGGGACATGGATCTTTCAGCTGGTATCAGAGCGAATTGACTAAAGTGGATCAACTAAGAAGCCAAAAATGTCAAAAATTTATGAAGTAATGGTAAAAAGCTAGAAATGTGTGATGAAATTCATACAAATTAATATTCAGACTGAAATTCATAAATTAGTAATTGGGTCTTCAGATGGAAGTACCGCAATTGCATGGAATCATTGACTTGCTTGAGGCCTAGACATGATAGTATTTACCTTATAGTTCCAAGGACCGTGACTACCCGTATATACCAAGGGTATAACTGCAACTCTTTACTAGCAGTATATACGAGTAAATCTAAGACTTGAAATTATAAGCAAAAATGCTATCTAGATGATGAATTCGAATGTGTTTGATATGATTTTAAAAACTCTGGTTGAGAATTGATGAGTTGAATTGGATTTTGATTGAAAATGATGATTCTTGAGTTTTGGTTGAAAAGCGATAAGCTGAGCAAAACCATAATGAGGATGAATGGGACGAGTCCCTCTGATGATATTCGTAACTGGAATGACAATAATGACTTCAACAAATCACTATGAGATTAGTGGATTGTGCTCACAGATTGCTACTGTTAACACTTGACCCAGTGGATCAAGTTAAGGGATGTCAAATTAAAAATCTGTAAAATTGAAAATTCCCATGGAGGACTGTTCAAATGGAAATTTCGGTCTAATGGACCATTATTGTGTTAAAGATATGAATGATATGATATGAAAGAATTGTTATTTGATGATGAGTTCTATATAAGGGATCTTTTTCCTAGGATTCTGTTGGGTTCACTAGACTATAAGGAACCACAGAAACAGTTGGATCTTAAGGGAAAGAGTTGTCCTCTAATTTGTAAGATGACATCTCGCGTTCTTTAAGTGAGGTAGGATGTAAGATTCCTCCCTCCAGCTTTTGAGGTGTGCAGGTGTAAGAACCTCCCCTTTTAAGTGAGGTAGGATGTAAGATTCCTCCCTCCTGCTTTTGAGGTGTGCAGGTGTAAGAACCTCCCCTTCTGATCTTATAATTATTCCCCTCTCATAAATAAAAGAAAGATCCTATTTTACCCTGTTTTGACCTAGAGAGAGAAAATGTCTAGAGGGAGGTAATTCAAAATTGAGATATTTTTTAATATAAAAATCCTCCTAGTGTCTAAAATGATTTTCCCTGAAACAGAAATTCAAAAAGAACTTTCCAATGTGCAATTGGAATTAATTGAAAATAGGTATAAAGGACCTTAGCCTAAGAGTCCAGATTTTCAGAAATTATTAGATTATGGTCCAATTAAGGTTCCTATGGACCAATAAGATTAATCCAAATGTAGGGAGGAGATAAATTGAAGAATTAAAGAAAAACCCCAAAAAATGAGTAAATGCTCACATAAGATGAAGAGTTGACTGAGTACAAGGTTTATTAGTTAAAAATTAAGAGATATTTAGAGGAAATTATGCATTTTTGACACCTCAGTGTGGGGATCTCCCCTCATGAAGGATGCACCTATTTCACATGTGTGGAGGAGTTTGAAACTCAAAAATAATGAGATATTTTCATCTCTCCTCAACTAGATTCAAAAAGTAAGCTAAACTGTGGTCAAAATTTGACCAAACTAATCTGAAAAATTCTAGAATCAATTTGCTTGGTTAGAGGCTCACTTTTTCCTATAAATATAAGCCTTCCCCTTTGTAAAAGCTTAATGGTGTTTATGCATTGTTACTCTGCTCCTATCTTGAGCATTGAATTTTTTGATAATTTATTTGTTTTTGGCCTAATCCTCCTCTCCAAAGTGAATTGGTGGCCACTCTTGCATCAAACAAGAGTAGAACCCTCAATCCCTCAAGCCAAAGGAGAGCTTACAAGCTCTATGTAAGTTAATCTTCTTACTTGTTTAATTTTAAATCTATGATTTTCTTGATTTTTATGTTTTGCAGTAAATTGAATTAAATTCAAATGCTATGCCTTGGTGAAAAGGCCACCCCCTTCTCTTCTTTACATTCCAGTCTTTCTTAATCCTAGAAAGATTAAGTAAAGGACTAATTAAACTCTTCTTATTGTTTACTCTCTTGAATTTAGAAAATTATGTAGATTAGAGTTCTATGAATCTAATTTGGGTTAATTTAAATCAATTAAAGAATGATAAAAAATGAGAAATGGTCAGCCATATAAAGGAGGTTATGGTAAAATTTTCCAGAATTTTATGGAAAAGAAAGTTTGTTTTTATGTTATTCCAAAAGAGTAATTCCCACCATTTTTGCATCTACTAAAAGAAATATTCTGATTACTCCATGTACATATTCACCTATGAATATGCGTGGATATCCACACTGATATTAATTATGCATAAAAATCACTGATTTTTATGCATAGAAAGATGCATAAATGAATTATTTTTATTTCAAAAGTGTCATTCTCATTAAAATTGATTTTTATGCATATAAATATGCATAAAGGAATTATTTTCATTTCAAAAGTGTTATTCTCATTAAAAATGATTTTTATGCAAAGAAAGAACTATCGAAAAGGCCCTTGTGTGGATAGGTGGTGGTGAGCGTTCTGGTTTTGCCAATGATGCCATAGGTACTCTGATGAAGGAAAAAATTAGAAGTTAGGATTCAACTGAATATTTTGGAGGTATAAGATCACAAGGGGAGGTTCTTATACCTGCACATCTCAAAAGCTGGGAGGGAGGAATCTTACAGTAGTGTAGCCCAATTCCCAAATAAGAATATGACTCATACACACTAACCACAACAAGTAGTGACCACACCCCAATGACATGCCAGTGCTCACTTGCACTAAGTGTGGAATTGATCATCTAATCAAAGATTGTCCCTACCGAGCAAGCGAGTCAGCTTTTACTTCTAATCAGGCCACCATTCGTGCCATTAGTGTATAGTCTGGGAAGATCACACCACTCAATGTCCTAACACAAGTTCAAGCTCTGTTGGTGGATGACAAAGGGAGGAATCTGATGGATGCCACTATTTTCAAATCTGGTCGTCATCGCAGGAGAAGAGTGAAGAAATTAGGAAAGGAGGACACAAGGGTTACAATCCAAGATGGATCCGAAGAAGACACAATTGATACCGGATCCACACAATCAAAGGAAGAGGGGGGTCAAGGGATCAATCTTGAAGGGTTAGACCGGGGAAAACAAGGAGAATTACCAGCAACCCCAAAGGGGGTTGGTGAATATCCTAATGCTGTGAGTGACGAAGAAATAACGAAGTTCGAAGATGCCAAGGCCCTAGTTGAAAAATAACAACAAATTTATAAAGCTGTGAGCCTAGGGCCAGCCCAGTAAGGGATACCATCTATCCACTGGATGTACCACCCTACACAATAGGGCCTTGAACCTGCCCACCCCAATTCTGGAAGAAACTAAAGCAGACTCCCAAACAAACACAATGACTAGACTGTTCGACGAAAATGAGTTGGGGGGATCCATTCATTCTTTCCCCATGGAAGAATATGAGACACCTCGATGGGAAAGTCACTCTATATCTAAGGAACCCAAGAATATAGGAAGCCTGACAGCTGTGTTATCCACGCCTGTCCAGACACCTGTCCAGATGCCCTTGGGTCAATTATTACGCAATTCACCCACCCTATGGACAGATGTAAAAGAATGGATCGAGGGAGGTCTAAGGCCAGCGGAGAATATGGATGAGGCTCTGCCACCCTTGTTGGTAGAAAGACCTTTGAGGCATACAAAGGAAACGCAAGTGGTTAAAATACTAGTTAACCAACAAGGATGCTACTATGAGAGTGACGAGGCACGAACGCTACCATTTCGATTCATCATAATGGATACTAGCCATCGTGGATGGTGGGGCAGATGTCAGCATCATTACCAAACATTGCTAAGAAAATTGGGGTAAGTCAGATCTAAAAAGAGCAGATCTAATAATTAAGATGGCTGATGGAACATCTTCAAGACCCATTAGGCTCTTAGAAAATGTGAACTTTAGACTCTTTACATTTCAATATCGTCATACATTTGTGGTCATGGACTCCCTACACAAACCTAATACATACGACATAATATTGGGACAACCTTTCATGAAGGAATCCAAATTGGTGCATGATTGGGCTTTGGATCATGTATATGTACGCAGGGATTCACAAACATTAAAGATTTATCTAAGAGCATGGAAGGCACACCCCATGGAAGGGTAATTTTTTGGTAACAACTCGGTCGCAACGGAGCAAACCACATCCTTACAGATATGCCAATTCACAAAGGGGGAAACCAAGGATGAGGAGGATATGGAGATGTATGCATCACTACCTCCCCCAGATTTCTGTGAGCGATGCATGTGTTGGCCACAAGTGATGTGATGCAACCTAAGAGAACCCAATATTTGGATTTTGGAAATAACCCTATGACTTCTATCTGCATGGTTGATTGGCAAACCATGGATGGGGAGTCAATGGAGGAGACATCTAGTACAGAAGGTACCGTGGTGCGAATTCAAACCAGTAGTCAGCATATCAAGCGATGGCACAAACAAAAACGGTACCTAGCCCAAAAAAACGCATTGCTGCAAAGCAAACCAACGGATGCCCAATGGTTGAGATACCTTGAGGCTACAAGGGTACATGATGAATTCTCTAAGGATTGGGGTGAAGAGTTGAGTAAAATATCATTTTTTGGAAGGGAGGAATCTAGAGCAAAACACCCTTAGCACTAGTTCTGTATTTGGACACTAAAGTGTCCTGAGGACACTTTAGTGTCCTGTTTCTCACCAAAACTTTGGAATTTTTTGGGGAACCTAGAAACAACATTTTTACACCTTGTTTCAACCATAGGTCGGTTAAAAGTCAAAAAATAAAGGAATATTTTCATAGGGTCAAAACACAAGCTTTATTAGAAATTTGACAAAAAACTCTAACTTGAAATTTTCATTGAAATCTGAAGCTGTTTTGTCAAAAATCCCATAAAATGCCTATAACTTCTTGAATAAATCATGTTTTTCATGTTTGTAAAAGTCAATTGGTAGAACTTGGGGTTTCAAAACAACACAATCTCCTTTAGGTCCTAGTTCCTAAGCTACTTGTGAACTATAACAAAAATCTCATAATTACCAAGATGCTGAAAAAGAGGAAAGTTTTGGCCTTCCAAAGGTACTTCCATGAAACTAGGGTTATGTTAGTGCAAATTGGCAATCGGAAATGATTATATAGTTTAAAACCAAGTTAATACACATTTTTCAGGGTCCCAAGCTCAAGTAAATCTTGCTACTTGAGCACTATCTTAGTTTTTCAATCGTGCTACATTTTTCAAAATTTCTAAATTCTCTCTCATCAACAACCATGAAACAAAGGTTTTAGGTGCCCAAATTGTGTTTGTACAATGTACCTTAGCGGAATTATTCTATACAGACAAAATGTTGTAAGTTTACTAAGGAATGCAATGCGTATGACTCAAGAATCTAAATCCAGAATTTTTGTTGTGTGCAGTTTTGACATTTTGAAACAATTAATATTTGTAGCTTACTAAGTGGCTTTTACATATAACTTTAAGATCTCAATGGATAGAGTAAGCATTGTATCACCTTTAAAAACTTGCAAACACATTAAAACCATGTAATGGTTTGGATACAAATGGATGCTAAAAAGTGGTGTATCAAACACACACAACTTCCTACTATTTTAGACACTCTCAATTGAATTTTATTTCATGTGAAACTTGGCAAAATCTTTGACACAAATATGAAATAATTACTTGTAATTTTTCAGGGGGCTTAGTGATTTTTTTCTCTAAGCTTATAAGGCGGTTTTCTCAAACCTAAGTTGCAGTCTCCTGCAAGTCCTATTTATGGGTGTAATTCCTTATCGTGCCAGCATCCAAATTGCAAGGTTACATTTTTTAAAGACACACTAGGTCACATATTCAAACTCCTCAAGAGGGATTTTTAAAGACACACTAGGTCGCATATTCAAACTCCTCAAGAGGGATTTTGAATATGTCTTTCCTAGCGCAAGTAGCATTTTATTTGCATCGTCCGAAAAAGGACACTTTTGGTACCAAACTAGTGTTAAGAAAACCAATACACCCAAACTTACAAAAACAAGACGCAAAAAATGCAACAAAGCCTTGGCAAAGGCAGAACGTGAGGCCAAGAAAATAATGGAAGAAATAAAAAAAGACAATGAAGGATGTACTCTCAGTGCTGCCTAACCATTTCAAGAACTATACAATTGATGATCGAAGAGTGGCCCTGTTAATAGCCACTAGGTCAAAAAAGGAAGGGATATCAACATCATATGATGGCCTGGCAGAAGTCAAGGAGGTTGATATTACGGAATCAGGGGATAAAGCAAGGCGTGTATATATCGCCAAAGATTTGACCTCTATAGAAGAAGTAGACCTTATTGCTCTTCTCCAAGGAATACAAGGATTGTTTCACTTAGAACTATAAGGAAATGAAAGGGGTATCATCCGAGGTGGTACAACATACGATTCTAATTATGGAAGGATTACGGCCTACACTAGGCAGAAACCATACCAGATGAATCCAAAGTATGCAGCAATTGTAAAGGAGGAAATTGATAAGCTCATTGCTACTGAATTTATCTATGAGATCGAACATACGGATTGGCTATCACCCATTGTGATAGTGCCTAAAAAGAATGGAAAATTGAGAGTATGTGTTGATCTTAAGAAAGTAAATGCAGCCACTCGAAGCGACCATTGTTGTATACTAAACATGTCCTAGAAAGAGTGGCTAGAAGGGAAGCATATAGCTTCTTGGATGGTTTTCAGGGTACAATCAAGTGTCCATAGCACCAGAAGACCAACATAAGACTGCCTTCAATACCATGTGGGGAACATTTGCTTACAAGGTCATGCGGTTCGGTCTTACAAATGCCCCGATATCCTTTCAAAGATTGATGTGCACAGCTTTTAAGGACTACTTGCAAAAGTCGTTGGAAGTGTTTATTGATGATCTATGTGCACATTCTCAATGGGAAGATCATTTGAACTGTTTGAGGAAGGTGTTTGAACATTGCCGATTGTAATGGATATCACTAAACCCTTTGAAGTTCCAGTTCTGGGTCAAGCATGGTGTGATACTAGGACACATAGTCTCCAGAAATGGCATATCCACTGATGATAGCAAGGTCAAGTTGATCTTGGAACTACCACCGCCCACCAACTACAAAGGTGTGCAAAGGTTTATGGGTCATGTGGGTTATTATCGACGCTTCATCATATTTTATGCGGAGATAGCCAGACCATTGTATAATTTCTCATTGTCTTTGAGTGGACCAAGGAGTGTCAAGAGGCTTATGATCGTCTAAAGCAAGACTTGGCAAGCAACCCCCCAATTGCAATCTTATATTCCACGTACACATCGATGCATCAAATTTTGCCATTGCGTGCTGGCCCAACCTAGTGAATTCAAGTTGGACTATCTAGTTTGCTTTGCTAGTCATCAATTGAATGATGCAGAGGTGAACTACACCACTACCGAAAGAGAAGGATTGGCCATGGTCTACGTAGTCAAGAAATACCAACATTATGGCTAACAAATTCATATTTTTTGTGGACCATCAAGCTTTGCTATATCTAGTGAATAGACCTTGCACCACAGGAAGAATCACACGTTTGCTACTATTATTGTTGGAATTTGACTTTACTGTCATGGTAAGGAAGGGAAAACAATATGTGTTGGCCGACCATCTATCCAGAGTTCCAAATGGAGAACCACCAATTGGTGTCGCGACGATGACCTCCCTGATGCTTGTCTATTCAAATTGGATATGATACCAAAGTGGAGCGAAGAGATTTCAGAGTATTTGGCTTATAGCTTCCCTCAAAACGTACCCTTGAATACGGATAAGATGCAAAGGCTTATCAAGCTTGTAGCACCATATCAATTTATTGCCAGTGAGTTGTATAGACTAGGCAAAGACAATGTGCTCAAATGATGCATAAGGTAGGATGAATTCGTGACCATACTGGAAGAGTCTCATTCTGAGATAGCAAGCGAGCATTTTGCTTGAGAAATTACAGCCCGCAATGTGCTCCAAGCTAGACTCTAGTGGTCCACGTTATTCGAGGATGCCAATGAGTTCACCAAAATATGCGAGGAATGCCAACGTTTTGCAATCGCGCAAAAAAGAGACAAGATGCCACTAACCCCCATCACTGTCACCACAGGAGACCATTTGAGAAATGAGAAATAGATATTGTGGGGCCTATAAGTCTGGCAATTCATCCATCACAAGCCCGCTACATAATCATATCCACTGATTATTTCACTAAGTGGGCAGAGGCCAGAACTTCAAAGAAAGCAGATGCATGAACAACTGCAAAATTTGTATATGAGCAAATCATATCATGATTCGGATGCCCATTGGAATCGATGAGTGACCACGGATCACATTTCATTAATGAGGTGATTAATCAATTGCATACAGGATTCTTGGTAATCCATCGTAAATCATCACCATACTACCCTCAAGCAAATGGTCAGGCAGAAAGTACC
This sequence comes from Cibotium barometz, assembly GCF_041138505.1. Classification (NCBI taxonomy): domain Eukaryota; kingdom Viridiplantae; phylum Streptophyta; class Polypodiopsida; order Cyatheales; family Cibotiaceae; genus Cibotium; species Cibotium barometz. Next base: position 21,547,938 of record NC_141100.1, read on the forward strand.
AATAAGATTTTGTGTACCATCCTCAGACGAAAACTCTAGAAGCAAGTCGAACAGATTGGGAGCATAAGCTTACAACAGCTTTTTGGGCCTACTACACATCTTATAAGGTGGCAATAGGATATACTCGTTTCCGTCTAGCTTATGGTGTTGAAGCAGTTATACCCATGGAGTATTTAGTCCCGAGCTAAAGAATTGCTATATAAGAACGTTTAACTAAAAATGCATTAGCTGAAAGGCTAATTGACTTGGAAAAATTGGATGAAACTCGGTTGATAGCATCACACAGACTCATGGTTGAAGAAAACATTGGTTTGATAGAAAGCTCAAGCAAAAAGACTTAAAAAACAGGGGATCTTGTTGTTGCCATATATATAGGCAGTGATGTGTGTGAACACACTTAGGACCGCCGAGGCACTTTTTCCCTCTTTAGGAGGTTTTTTCCCCCGGCTTGTATATACGCCTATTATTCTAGGGCTAACTTATCTTTTGTACATTGACACAATCTAATACATTATGCATTGTGTGCATTCTCGATTCTTCTTCTCTAAGCTTTGTGTGCTTTTCGGCAACCCTAATTCCAACAATTGTTATTAGAGCAGGCATCGGCTCCTCCCAGGGCTACGCCGCCAGCACCCTCCGACTCACGTTCTCTGATTGAGGTGAGCTTTCACAAGCGCTTGTAGGTCCCTATACTCTATAGATAAGCTCGTTGTGCTTTGCGTTCTCAAAAAATGAATCTGAGGTCGTTTTGGGCTCCGTTTTTGCATTGTAAGTTTTGCACAGGTGTTTTCGTCATTTTCTGTAGAAATTTTGACAGTGCAGTTTTCTGCAAAAAACAGGCATACGTATTCTATTATGGACCGTGTAACATAGCACGAGTTGTCCTGTTCAGTCTTTGCTTCATTACAGGTAGCTTTTGCATCAGTTTCAGTCTCAGTGGTGGCCATGGCTGATAACAGCAATGATGTATTTCGCATGTTGTCTGCTCTGCTGCTGATGACAAACTGGATGGAGACAACAACTACCCACTTTGGTCATAAATGATGCAGCATGTTTTGGTTGCAAAAAGGAGTGTGGAACATTCTACAGGGTATGGATATACGTCCAGGTTCTGTGGATGTAGGATCTGTTGAGGATGTTGCAGGTTCTAGCAGCTCTACTGTTGCTGCTGTTGTTTTACCCACTGCTGAGAACAAGCTTGTTGGGATGGTAAAGATGCACAGGCTCATGCCTTGATTGTACTTTCTGTCAAACGTAACATCACCCCACATATTCGTTCAGCTAAAATAGCCAAACAGGCTTGGGATATTCTAGCTGGTTTATATGCAGGTCGTATAACGAGGCAAAAATCTCTTACCTGTGTAAAGAGCTAGAATCAAAGATTATGCAGATGATGACATGAATGTTTTTCTTGCTGAGATTAAAGATCTCAAGGAACAGTTGATTTCTGCAGGTGAGATTATTCCAGATCATTCTCTTGTGCAAACTGTTCTTGATGCTTTACCTGAGTCATATCAGACTTTTGCATCCACGTGAGACTTGTTACTGAGGACAGACCTGATGTTGTCAAGTATGATACTTTAGTCAAAAAGCTCTTGTAAGAAGCACAGTTCAGGCAAATATAGGGCTAGGCAGCGTGTAGTTGATCAAGCATTTGTTGCTTCCCAGCAAAGAAGAAGTGGTAAGGCAGCCCCTTCCACTATTTCTTCTCCTCTTAGTAGGTCTGCAACTTCTTCCCCTTCCACAGGTAGCAACAATAGGTCTGAGAAGGCTCTTGATAAAGGCAAGAAAAAAATGAGGTGCAACTATTGTAAGGCAACTGATCATGTCATTAAAAATTTCCCTAAGCTAAAGGCTAAAGAGGCAAAGAAGAAAGAGTCAAATGCAGCCACAATAGGATGCTTCTACAAATGCAGATTCTGCAAATGTTGTGCAGGATACAAAATGGGCATTTAGCGTGTATTGCCAGTATGATCCATCTGTACATGATGCATGTTTGGCAGTTTCTGTTGACTCTCATGTATGGTATTTTGACAGTGGTGCTACAAAGTACATTACCTCGCATCGTGATATATTCACTTGTCTTGAGGCTGTCCCTAATGGGAATACTGTCACATGTGCCAATAATGCTTCTTACCCAGTGAAGGGCATTGGTAAAATTATGCTTACTACTACAAATGGTCGCGCTTTCACACTTTCAAATGCTTTGTATGTGCTAGGGATAAAGAAGAATCTATTGTCTGTCTCTGCGCTTGCTAGACTTGGACTTGTAATCAAATTTGTGGATGACAGATGTACTGTTCATGATTTGACTTCTGGTGATACGATTATTGTATCTGGCACCTTGTTTCGTAGGCTGTATAGGCTCAATTCTTATGACAAGTGTGTGGAAGATTCAGCAAATGCAGTTTCTGATGAAAAGGCAGTTTCAGATGCAAAACTATGGCATGCTTGTTTTGGTCATCTGAACTTTGCTAGTTTGCTGCGTTTGCAAAAATTTGATATGGTTGCTTCATTGCCCCCTCTTGAGGCACCATTGAAACATGTTTGTGAAGGCTGTATTTTGGGCAAAATGCAGCGTTCTGCATTTACAAAGGATGGTTCTGTGCGGGCCACTCGCAAATTACAACTTGTACATAGTGATGTATGTGGGCCTATGCAAACTCCGTCATTTGGTAAACACTTGTACTTCGTGACTTTCATTGATGATTACTCAAGGCATGCATGGGTATATCCACTGAAGGCAAAGTCCGAAGTGTTTTTGTGCTTCAAACAGTTTTTACTTATGGTTGAAAATGTATCCAATTGTACTATGGGCACCCTCCGTTCTGATCAGGGGGGGGGGGGAGGAGAGTACATGTCTAAAGAGTTTGATGCATTTCTTGCTAGTCATGGGATAAAACACCAATGTACAATGCCGTACACCCCTCAACAAAATGGTGTGCTGAGAGGAAAAACATGTCACTTAAAAAGATGGCACGATGTATGGTCAAGAGCCAAGCTTTGCCACATGCATTTTGGCTTGAGGCTATCATGTGTGCTGCATATGTAGTCAATAGGTGTCCCACTAAGGCCTTGCAGCCTATCACTCCATATGAAGCTTGGCATGGTAGGAAGCCTTCTATTGGTCACTTACATGTCTTTGGTTGCTTGGCCTATGCTTTAGTGCTTGTGCAACAACGTAGAAAATTGGATGATAAGGCTGTCAAATGCATTTTTGTTGGTTACAGTGCTGAGAGCAAGGGTTACAGATTGTATCATCCAAAGTCAAAGCATATCTTGATTAGTCGAGATGTTGTTTTTGTAGAAGATGTTGTGCAGCCTTTGTTATCATGTACCAAAGAGACATGTGTGAGCTCACGGGATGTATTTGATACGTTGTTGCCTCTATTTATAGGTGGGAATTCAAATGTAAGTCCTAAATGAGGAAAATATTCAGCCTATGCAGATTTCCAACGACATCATAAATCAGCCTATTTTTGATGATGTAGATTTACAGGATGTAATTCATGAGGATAGGGTTGAAAATGAGCAAGCTAGAGGTATGCCTAAATGGCTGGTGCAAACCTTGCGTGATAGTAAAATTGATGCACCTATGTCTAGTCGTACTCGTTCAAGTTTTCAGCATGCCTCTTATGCATCAGATTGTCATGCTTTGGCTATGTCTAGTCTGTGTGAAGAGGAAGAACCTCCTTCATTTGATGAGGCACAAAAATCAAAAAATTGGTTGGCTGCAATGCAAAGTGAATATGATGCTACAATGAAGAATGGTACATGGTCTTTGTGTGATTTGCCTATTGGTAAAAAGGCCATTAGATGTAAGTGGATTTTTAAGTTGAAACGAAAGCCAGCTGGTAGTGTTGATTACTATAAGGCTAGACTTGTTGTGCAAAGGGTTATGCTCAGCAAAAGGGCATTGATTTTGATGAGACCTTTGCTTTCACTTGTCGTATGACTACCATTCGTAGCATTTGTGCATTGGCAGCTCATAATGGTTGGAATGTACATTAGTTGGACATAAAGACTGCATTCTTGAATGGAGATTTGCATGAGGAGATGTATGTATCACAGCCTCGTGGTTTTGTTCAAAGAGGGCAGGAAAACATAGTGTGCAGGTTGAAAAAGGCTTTATATGGTTTAAAGAAAGCTCCACGAGCTTGGTATGAAAAAATACATGCATATTTGACCGCACATGGTTTTTAGAATATGTATGTTAAACATGTGGATGATGTACATCTAATCATTGCTCTCTATGTTGATGACATGCTGCTCACAGGACCAAATGAGAGTCATATTGCTGATTTTAAGGCTGATTTGAATGCCTCTTTTGAAATGTGAGATTTAGGGCATTTGCATCATTATTTGGGGATACAATTTAAGCAGTGTGATGGAGATATTGCTTTGTGTCAGACAAAGTATATTGAGACATTGTTGCGGAGATTTGGCCTTAAAGACTGCAAGCCTATTGCTACTCCAATGGACAAGTTTGAAGTTGAGTCTTCATGATGCTGGAGATCACTTTGATGTCACACTCTATCAGACTCATTTATGTATGCATTACGGGACCCGACATTCAATTTGCAGTCTTAGAGGTGAGCAGGTTTATGCATAGCCCAGGGTCTCAGCATTAGAAGGCAGTTAAATGCATCTTTTGCTACTTGAGTGGCACCATTCATCTTGGGTTGTTTTATCCCAAGGGGGATCGTTGCCGCCAAATTTACATGCTTTTTCTCGGACTCAAATTGGGCTGGTTGCTATGGCACAAGAGTGTCCCACAAGTGGTTTTTGTTTCATGCTCGGTAGCTCATGCATATCTTGATTAAGCAGCAAGAAGCAACCTACTGTGGCCACTTCTAGTTGTGAATCTGAGTGCAGGGTAGCTTTCACAGCTACGGTTGAGTGTGTGTGGCTCAGACGGCTTATGGTGGCTGACTTGGGTGTTGGACAGGAGTCTACCACCTCTATCTACACTGATAGTCAGAGCATATTGGCAGTTGCAAGAAACCCAGTTTTTCATGCTCGCACAAAGCACATTGGGCTGCATTATTACTATGTCAGGGAGAGACTCTCAGCAGGAGAGATCAGCTTGGCCTATGTGCCAACACAGGACAACCTCGTCGATCTTTTCACAAAGGCGCTTCCTCGTGAGAATTTTGAAGCTTTCCGCAAAGCTTTGGGCTTGCTCCCCTTTGTGGACTGATCTACTTTGGACATGGCACTTCCCTATACATGAGTGCCAGCTCTCATTCACACCATCACTCCTAGGGGGGATTTGTTGCCATATATATAGGCACTGATGTGTGTGAACACACTTAGGACGACCGGGGCACTTTTTCCCTCTTTAGGAGGTTTTTTCCCCCAGCTTGTATATACGCCTATTATTCTAGGGCTAACTTATCTTTTGTACATTGACACAATCTAATACATTGTGTGTTGTGTGCATTCTCGCTTCTTCTTCTCCAAGCTTTGTGTGCTTTCCTACAACCCTAATTCCAACACTTGTCCTCATGTATGGTGTGGGAAGCGAAGAAACTGAAATACCACAGTCTGGGACCATTCCCCGTATCACAAATCACACCTCAAGGGTCTGTCCGAATAGAGAATTGATAACATCCAAATGGAGGGCTATGTCAATGAGAGTAAACTAAAAAAATACTTTGGACCATTAACCCAGGAGATGCTCTTCCAAGAACACCTCTTAAAAAAACAGAAACAATTAGCAAAAGAAAAGATCCATCAAGGTGTAAGATGAGACTAAAGCTAGGCAAGCAAAAACTAAAATGCAGGACTGATTCATGTCAATATGGCATCCATAACCCTGGTGAACGAAGAGGATCTAAACATTGAACCAGCAAGACTCAACTTGGGACTCACAACAAATAAGGGCATTGCAACAAGTGTTGCATTGATAGATATGGGATCGAGCCACAACTTAATCTCATAAGATACTTGGATAGCCTTAAGCAAACCAAACCTGGAACACATGGATGAAAAAGTTTGTAGTGTGCACCTAACAACCACAAAGGCCGTTGGGTATTTAAATGTTAACATTTCCATCAGTAATAATCCCTTGGTTGGAAAGGTGTTTGTAATGCCTGCAGGTACAATGGAAGAGGAAATGATCTTAGGACAATCTTGGATCTATGCCAACAAGTGCAATATCCAATGGGAAGATAGAACAACATCCCTAACCATTGGTACAAAAGTACTATCCATACCATTATGGACCTCGGCAAATCAGGGCAAACAAATTGCTGCAGAAGTGGTACTTTAGAAACTAGAATCTACACCCACCACATTCAAATTGCCTAACATACAAGAGTACATACAAATGGGTACCCAAGATTCACCCAAAGAGTCAACCTGAGAGGAAGGAACCAATGAATGATGAACATTCTCATAAGAGAACCCAGTTCAAAAGTCAACCATTGACACCACCTACAAAGTGGCAGAAGGTCAGGAACTTGCACAAGCCTCATTGACTGCTGTTCAATAGTGGATCAAAAAGGACCTATACTACGAGCACAAGGCTACTATCAAGGCAATAAAACAATATGGCTACCTAAAAGAAAATCGATGATAGACGCCACAATAGGTTTGGATCAATATACAAAAGAAGGTAAGAGCTTTCAGCAAAAGGACAAACCCCCCACTTGCACGTGTGGAGAAGAAAGGAAATTCAGCAACCTGAGTTGAGAATGACTCAAGCAACAACAATACCCACAGTAAATAAAGAATCTAATAATATGTGTGAAGGAAAAAACAAGGATGTCCCCAGTATAAGCAATACACAACCAGACACCGCAACAAAAATATTTAATTAGGTGTGGAAGGAACACTAAAAATCTCCCTATTAGAATTTAAAAAAAATCATCAAACAATTCCTAAAAATACTAGTGAAAACCTTTGGTTTCCATGGTAAAATTAAAAGAAAAAATCAATATGCATCATCATGATCATGCGGGTGTGTTTGAGTACAAAAATTTGAGTTTATAAACTTCACGTGAAACAGCAGAAAAGTACTTCATGATGTGAACTATTTTTTATGTTTCATGCCGTGAAGAACCCCAAATTGTTTCACGATGTGAACCATTTTAGTGTTTCATGTGGTGAAATGGTAAAAATGCAAAACCAATCACAAACTAACACGTGGATTGATCATTTAATGTAGCTGCCCTGTCCGACAGCTACGCTATAAAAGCGATTATTTTCTTAATTTCGACACTTTCACTTGTGATTACGCATTCTCTTTCATCAATTCCTTGCGTGCTTTCGACTCTTTGCTCCTGACATCGCCTTCCCGACTTCTCAAGGTGGGAGCTATACCCTTCCTTTCCTTCCTTTCTGATCTTTTGTTTTCGTTGTTGTTTCTTTTGGATGTATAAAGTTTTTGGGACGGATGTTTAAAGTATATCTGAAAGATCCCTACCCCCTCCGCGCAACGAATTCGGGGGTGCTAGCAAACGGAAATAGCAGTTCGTGCTTACGTAGGGCAAAGCCTCTCACTTGGGGCCTCGCCCACAGATATTCGGACAAGAGACTAATCCCTCTGTTCTTTCTAAATCAAACTCGGGAAGTTGCCCAGTAGACATAGGCAATTCCTCCTGGATATATTATTCTAACGTAGTCAAGGTCTTCACTAACCAAACTGATCCGACCGACCGAACCCTTAAGTGTCATGGTCAGATCAAGCAAGAGACTTGCACTTGGATCATAGAGTCTAATGCTTTGTTTCCTCATCAAGAGGCACATCTATTGATTCTTTTCCATAGAACAAGGGTTATCAAGGATTTACTTCAACTATCGTAATTTAACAGAATTGAGTCTCATTTTAGGGATCCATCAGTCTAGCCTAATGCCATCCAATCCCATGGGTTAGCCAACTACCCAACCACTATAGTGATAGGATCCATTTAGGAATTTGGTTATGTTTTTCCCTAGGTACTAGGGAAAAGAGTTCCCATGCTCCATAGCCAACGCTTCAAGCAAACTTCAAAAGATAGTCACACCACTTACACACCCAATATGAAATTGCCTTTTTCACAAATTCATCTATGAAATTGCCTTTTTCACAGATTCATCTATCTTTAAAACAATATTTTAATGAAACCATAGTATCAGTGATCATAATCCTCCAAAATATTGAGCTTGAATTCTAATTTCCAATAATTCCTTCATCTCTAGAAAACTCTCTCGCTCTGCTTAGAAGAGCAAGAAATAAATCCTTAGCAAAGGCTGTAAAAGAAGTTAAGGTTAGGAAAGCCAAGCTTCGTAATTTCTCCATCTCCATTAACATGGCCCAAGTAATTGACCTAGAAGAGGAAGACTCGGAGGTGAAGCGTGCCAGACTCTGGTTGGGCATAACCATGGAAATTGGTCTTAAATAAAACATAAGAGAGCTTGCTATAACCTAATGCCTCATGAGATAGCGTGAGATACAACAACCATCATTGACTCTCACAAAAGTGCAGGTGGAAGGAGTGAACTCGTTCCACACCACATGTATAGGAGCTTTCACTACTATGTTTATGGCATCATTGGCAACTAGAACGCTCAGCACTTGTTCACTTAGGGGCCTTTTCAATAGTATGTAGCTCATAGTACCCAACAATATAATCACATAAGAAAATCCAGATAGACTCTCCATTGTAGATCATCAAGATCAACCAACAAATCCATATAAAAGAGCCATGGACTCATCCGTTGAGGACCAGCAAGGACGATCAACTAGATCCATGCTCGAGTTCAGAAAACAACTCTCACACCTTGTTCCATTTTTCTTCCCCAACGCATGCGTGGGTATCTTCGACGACCCAAAGCCCGAGCACCATACGGTCAGCACCCTCTAGGCTCCTTTGCCAGGTCACCTAGTGCTTCACTCATAGGCCACTTCCTTAGTCCCTCATCCACCATACTGGAAGCTCACCATTTAAATCAAACCGAGGCTGGTCATGACCTCGGCCGACCTTGCTACACGCAAGACATCCTCCATTGACTCTCCGTCAGATGTTGTTGTAACTTTATCACTTAGTTCTCCACGACCTCGTTCACAAGATGGTCAAAATGCTGTTGCTTGCAAATGAAGATCAATACCAGGATGCAACAAAAACGATACTTAGGGCTCTTGAAAAGAGTTCCACTTTGTAGATGAATGTGGGAGAGGGTTTGATAATAATCCCACATGGGGACTTATGGGAGTCCTAGAATTTTTGTATAAAAGGTGGCTCATTTGAGAGCTTAGACACACTTTTGGGCTTAGTTCATGTAAGAGCTCCTTTGAGAGACCTACTCTCCCTCTTCTCCATAGAGGTGAAGACTCTTCTCTCACCCCATCTACATCATTGTATGAGGTAAATCTCTTCATTGAATCATTAGCAATGTCATGAGTCATTCTCATCCTCTTCTCTAATCATTTTACTCTTATGCATGCTTTTAGTATTTCATTTTTGAGTACATGGATTGATTTGAAGCTTTCATGGAAGCTTGATGCTTGAATGTATGCATGCTTGTAGGAAGATAGGAGTGGAGTGAGGTCTTTCTCTTTGCTTGAGTGCATAGTGATTGTATTCCTCTTGCTTGTATTTGTGAATGAATGGGTGTGTAGGAATGAGGACAAGTTGAGCTTGTGTGTATGCTTAGTCTAGTGTCAAGTGATGGTAGCCATGAGCATTCTCTCCATTTGTGGATAAGCTCTTGTGCACCGGTACGGGTCGAATCCCTAGCTCCGAAAGGGATGCAAATCCCATTGGATTGAGCTTAGTGTGGATCGTACTCCTCTTGCTACAAGAGAGAGAGTTTTCCGTCTCTCCATTGGCGCCGCTGCCGGGGAGAAGACTCAAATCCGGTTGAGAGTGTGTGGAAACCACCACTATTTCCTCTTTTGGTTGCAAAACCATTGAGTGATTAGGTTAAGTTTGGGTGTGTGATCCCGGTGTGAGTGGATAAGGTTAACCATTGAGCGGTTGAGGTTTCTCCCGCATTGTTTTTTATGTTTCATTGCTTTTATGCTTTTTCAAGTACCGTTCATTATGCTTACCTTCATTGTTTTTTGTCATTTCATTCTTTCATGCTCTTCGTTAACACGTGATTAGTAAAAAAAGAAAAAGAAAAGAGGTGCGTTGCTAAGCTCTTCCATAGCTTATGCAAGCCCCATAGACTCCCAAGCAAGAAGTCCGCTTAAGGATGAGAGGGGAGAGGGAAAGAGAAGGGAGATAGGAAGTGTTGGAGGCGACCTTTCTTTTGATGTTTTGTCGTGTTGTTATCGTGTGGGGAGGCATCTCCATAATTACAGCAAAGAAAAAATAAATAGATATATATATATATATCTATTTATACACATATATATACATTGGGGAGGCTTCTGCAGCAAAGAAAATATATATATATATATATATATATATATTTTACATTGGAAAGGCCGTGGAGGTTCGAAGGACAGTTAGAAGACGGCTTTTTAAAAAAAAAACAAAAACATTTATATTTATATATATAATCGTTTTTTTTAACGAGTGGTGCAGGCTGCTGGGCGGCGTTGGCATAAGCAAGGCATCTGCGTAGCAAAGAAAACTATATATATATATATATATATATATATATATATATATATATATATATATATAGTTTCGCTAAGGTTTTAGTGGAGGTGGCCGGCGGCGATAGCACAGGCGGGGGCGAAGCTGGCGCGGGCGCAGAGGCTAAAAGGAGGAGAGGAGAGATGACGAGCATCGTGGAAGGCGCTAAGCTGTAGGAGAGCAGCAAAGGAAACTATATATATATATATATATATATAGTTTCGCTAAGGCTTTGGAGGCCGGCAGTGGAGGTGGCCGAAGGCGGTAGCCTCGTCTGCAAAGCAGGTGGAAGCAGCTGGCAGCGGAGCTACAAGGGGCGCTGCTGGGCGGCGTTGGCATAAGCTAGCGCAGCAAAAACAAAGAAAGGCAAGCAGCGAGCAGCGAAGGTGGCGGTTGCACGGGCGATGAGAGCCTGGAGATGAGGCGACTACTGCTGGCACAGTTGAAGGCCGGGCAGCAGCGAAGGTCAAGGCGACAAAGGCCGGGCGGCAAAGCGTGAAAGGTGAGAAGCGGTGCCCAGCTGGTGAACTAGCCAGCTGCTAAGGTAGTGGTGGCCGGCAGAGCAGAGGAGGCGACTGCTGGCACAGCTCGAGGCCGGCACCGAAGGAAAAGAAGCCAGAGGGCAGCAGCGAAGGTGAAGGCGAAGCAGTAGCCAGCAGTGAAGACGCGTCTGAAGAATCGGCGAGCGGCGCGGCGGGAAATCCGGGCGGAAGCGGGCGAGCGAAGAAGATAAGGTAGGTGGTATTTTTCTTTTTTTTTTATTTTTTTATTTTTTTAATTAATTTTTTAATGTTTTTTTTTTGTATTTTTAAATAAAACAAAAAAATAATATTTTTTTAAAAAAAAAAGAGATCAAAAAAGAAAAAGAAAGAAAGAAAAGAAGAAAAAAAAGGGGAAAAAAGAAAACAATTAAATATTAAAAAAAATAGAGAGAAGAAATTAAAAAAAAATAAAAAAATAAAAAAAATAAAAATAAAAATAAATTTTTATTTTTAGGAGTCCATATTGTGTGCATATTTTTTATTTTTTATTTCTGTAATTTTTAGCATAATTAGTTTAGATTTGCATTGTTTTAACTTTTTGTTATTAAAAACAAAAACAAAAATAAAATAAAATAAAAACAATAAAACAAAACAAAAGGAAAAGAAAAAAAGAAAAAGAAGAAAAAATAATTTTTATTTTTTGAATCCACTATTCATTATTTAAATTTTTGTACAAAAATTTGCATAATTTAAGGTAGCCTGCATTTTTTATTTTTATTGCATGCATAATTAGTAGATTTATAATTTTATATTTGGCACGAAATTTATTCATTTTATTAAAAAAAAAAACACAAACAAACAAACAAACAAACAAACAAACAAACAATAAAAAAACCAACAAAAGGAAAAAAAACAAAAAAAAAACAAACAAACCAAAGAAAATTTTTTGATTTTTTAGGAGTCTATTATTTTTTTGCATATTCTGTAGTTCTTCATTTTTTTTAATTTTTTTTGCATAATTAGTGTAACCTGCATTTTTTCATTTTTGTAACTTTGTGCATAGTTAGTATTTTTTTTAGGGTGATTCATAATTTTGTGTAAATTTAAAAAAAAAAGAGTAAAAATAAAAAAAAATCATAAAATCATTTAAAAAAAAAATAATAATAATAATAAAAAAATAGGTTAGATAAGTACACCATACATTTTCTTTTTTTGTCTCTAGTGGTTAGGTAGGGAAAATATATATATATATATACATATATATATATATTTTTATCAAAAAACCAAAACACAAAAAACCAAAACTAAAACAAAACCAAACACAAAAAAAAAAAAACCAAAACAAAATTTGACCTTATGCACTTACGGTCGGGACGTCTTGTAGATTCTGCCATAGGGCCTAGGGCACCTTCTAGAGTACCTACGCAAGAAAGTGGGACCCAATCGGTAGGCAATTTGGCAGATATTGCTGAAACCCTATCTGAATCCCAATCCGATACCCTTTCCTCCAGAACAACTAGTTCATTGTCCATGGACAATCTAGGGCCATCAACTAGTTATCCCGTAGCCCCAAATAGGACACCCACACGATCCTTTAATCCATTTGAAGCCGACACCATGGGGTTAACATTCAATGTGCGACTCCAATATGTCTACACAAATGCTCAAGGAGCTGAGATCTTTAGGGACCCACAACAACGGTATCTTGTTAAGATAGCCGACATATTCTCAGAACTTGATAGAGCACCTCTAGTCAATGACCAGGGTAACATGTACATGGGTGGAGATGGTGTTCGCTACGAAGTCACCTACCATCCGGAAAAGGTAGACAAATTAGGGGAGCTCTCTAAAACTGAGTTGTTAGACTATTCACAACTTTCCAGAGCAAAAGAGTCTAGAGATGACTGGCTTATCGAGCCGGACATGCCTGGACCATCCAATGCCCAATCCTCAAAGCCATCCACCATAGATGATTTACTTCTTGTAGATCTAAATTTGGAAAAGGATAGGAAAGGCAAGTGTAAAATGGATCAGGGGGCTGAATGCCAATGGGAGTTTGTACGACAAATTCCTGTGACGAAGGTCTTACAGGATGACCCACTTCAAGAGGTCTATAAGGATTCGTTAGAGGGATACTATGCCACAACAAAATCGCCAGAGCTAGACCTTCCTCTAGCTTATGTAGTGGTAGTTGAGAAGTGTGCAGGACACATGAACAGAATAGTTGATAAATGGGCCAATGAATATCGAACGCTAGATTGGAAAGAGATTAGGGAACTCACGTGGAAAGGACAACCATTATTTATGGAAGTGTTCTCAACACATACAGCCAAACCAGGAGAGACAGCCTTTCTTGGAGAAACTGTTGCTCCTCCCCTACGAGAGTTCACTAGAGAGGGACCTTCAACATCTAGGTGGACCACTGCTAGTAGCCCAACTCTAGCACCACGATATCGTCCTACACCAAATGTGCGACCACAGGTCACACCAAAACAACATCTTTCCCACTATGACAATCGGATGAGAAGGGAGCCAACTAGGCCTCCTATAAATGCACCTCCTGAAATGATGGTGACAAGATCTTTGGAAGGGTTTGGTGAAGCTGGTAATAGGGTACCCACACCAATTTTGGAAACATATGGACCATCTTTCCAAAAAGAGGAACAATTCCCACTAAGGGTAAGAGGCCGTAGGCCCTACGATGAGTATTCACGACAAGTAAGGCCATCAACTCTTCAGAAATTGGTAAAGAAATATGAAGGGTCGGGAGATCCATACGACCATGTAGCAGCTTTTAGGCAAGCAGTTCGAGCTGAGCAAGTTGCTGATAAGCATACTCAAATAGAAGGGTTTGGACTCACTCTTGAAGGAAAAGCCCTTGCTTGGTTTCAGGCATTAGAAGCTTCTGACAAAACTTCTTTACGAGTTTTGGAAGAGAGATTCATTGCTGCTTTTTCTTTGATGGGAATTCAACATGACACGGTAGCACACATCTACTCTTTCAAGCAAGGAGAGAATGAGAGTGTTAGAGACTGTGTAAATAGAATGAAGCAGTACATTAATCGTTGCCCAGAAGATGAGAAGCCCGCCCAAAGTCGATTAATTTCTCTCTTCTTAAAAGGCCTCAAAAATTCGACACTGCATACACATCTCTATGCAAAGAAGCATACAAGTTTCAATGAGTGTTGCCATGATGCTATGGATTTCACCGATAACTTCAAGTTCCAAGATGGTTCTGGCCCTGAGGTGAAACCTAGAAATCAGTGGGGTGATGACCAAAGTTCAGGGTCTAGCGCGCTAGTAAATCCAGATCAGATAGCTAACCTAGTCCTACGGAGATTGGGACAGACTTATCGTCCACCCATGCAGCCACAACAACAGCAGCAGAGAATGAGGAGTATACTTCCTACAGGTCCTCATCTTTGTGGAGCATGTGGCGGTGACCATAAAACAGAGGACTGTAATACCTTTTCTCCTCTAGTCACAAACCAACCCACGAAAAAGTGGTGCCAAGCCTGTGCTTGGAACTTTACTCATACCACACAGGAATGTACTCGCATTGCGAGAATGAGACAGGAACGTGAGCAGCCGAGGGGTGGAGTGGCTCCACAAATGTATCAACAATATACAAATTTTGAACGTAAGCCACCGATGACACAAGAACAAGCACGACCTGTTCTTGGTGCTCAACCTCCTGCTCCAGGGACTGCTCCTGTAAGGGTTGTGGACTATGACAATTCAAATATGTGTAGAGAATTGGTAAACCCAGGCTATGTGGAGGAAGAATATGTATCATATTCATCCAAGGATAATATCTTTGAAAGTCCCATATACCCAAGCCAAGCACTGGAGATTCAACCAGGGGAACAAAACTCTTTAATGTTGCTAGGCGGCTACCAACCTAGGACTCCAGGCCCCTCAGGTCAATGGCAGCCAAGGAAAGTAGAGACCAAACCAATGGGCCCCTGTTATGAGTGTGGAGAACCCCATTGGGCTCGTGATTGTCCACATCGCTCAAGGCAAGCATCTAGGTCCAATACAACAGTGCAACAATTTCCACCAATAGAGAGATATTGTCTGGGGTGTTGTGTCGAACACTTCCCGAAGGATTGTCTGTTGAAACCACATGAGGAAGGCACCTCTCAACCAAAGGTTTCACTCAACCTTGTAGGTACAGTTCCATCGCCACCTTCATCTGAGAATGAGGATGTCGTGCCACTTAGAGTCATGACTCAATCACAGACACGAAACGCTGAAATACAGACTGATGAGACACCTTGAACTAGGGACGCAAAGACAAATCTAGTGGACAAGACCCTACAGTCCAATAGAAAAAAAACCACTAGGAGAAAGAAGAACCGAAACAAACAAACTAAAAGTGCATCCACTTCTAGTTCTCAGGAGACCTCTAAACAAAACATACGGGATAAAACTTTTACATCCCAGGAAGTGCGTGAGGAACATCAACCTCAACCTGAGCCTAGTGCTAAACAAGATGAGGCTAGTACGACTGAGGTTAGTTCTGGGGGTTCTGTTTTTGTGGATAAAGTAAATGAGACTCTAGAGGCCATCATTGATGCTCATAGAAGTCGCATTGCAGCTTTATCTGAGCTACCCAAAAAGCTTCAAGAATACCCAAACCCTCGTGAGGAGAAGATCAATTTAGCTGTACATCAGCAACTCATTAGGGAAGCTCAGTCGATACTTGAGGGACCACCACCACCTATTCCTCGGGGCCCAACCTCTCTTAAGCCAACATTAGAAACTATACCGGAAGTGTCATCAAGTAGGGAAATGAAAAGTGAGTTCATTTCACAAGCTCAAAGCGAAAGATCGGCACCAATTGACACTCCATTGAAAGAAGAAATTCTGCCATCACCCAGCCTTGTCTTCCCATGCAATGATGAAATTATTGATGCTAATGAGGACATGGCAAATGACATATGGGCCGCTGTAAATGAGAAAATAAATGAAAACATGTCTTCTGTTAGTTCGCCTCCATTCTCTGAGGTGGATTTTACCAGAGACTCGGAAAACAAATTTAGACACCCAAGCATCCAGGAGGAAGTTCAAACAATTGTTTCTCCTAGAAGTAAGCATACAATGAAAACCTTACCATCCTATCTGGGAGAATATGAGAACTGTTCTCAAACCTTGAGGATACCCTCAATGCATAAAAGGTTGACTAAGGAGAAAGATATGAGTATGGTGCAAGCTATTTTGTCTGCACCAGTGGCTTGTAACTTACCTTTGCTTGAATTGATAAAGCTTAAACCTGAGTTGTGGAATGATATTGCCACATGTTTGTCAGAGCAGGTATTGCTACAAAAGGGTCACCATGAGTGTACTATACACCCTGAAACAAAGCATGTAATGCCAGTTCCTATCAACAAAGTGGGAAAATTTTGTGAAGACGATCAGGGAAATGCTACCCTCCCATTGGAAGTGCGAAAAGTATCTTTAACTGCAATACTTGATAGTGGTGCAGGAGTGGGCATTGTGACAAGGTCCATTTGGGAGAAATGGGGCAAACCAGCTATTAGGAGTACCAGGATGCGCTTGCAGCTAGCAGATGGAAGCTTAGAACATCCCCTTGGGCTGCTTGAGAACATATTGGTCACCACATGTGGGATTGAATATGAGCATACCTTTGCAGTGGTGGATTTTGGAAAACATCCAAACTACGAAGTGATATTAGGTAGACCATTCATGCGACAATTTCAAATGATTCAAGATTGGGGATACAATTACTTGTACCTCAGACATGATTCTGTCATCACAAGGGTCAACCTAAGGAATCACTCATATCGTGATGTAACAAGGTCTCCAATAGATGAGTTTGATTCTGCTTCATCTGAGGGCTCAAAAATTACATTGTCAGATGGGCGAGAAGATCTATGGATGTGTGGAGCCTCCTGTAGGGATTTCGACACTGAGAGACTTAAGGGTAATCGAAGTGTATCAGACGAGGCATACATTCCACAACCCTTCCCTGAGCATTTAATTGATCCACTAGAATGGAGTCATGTCCTTGCAACATTATCGACATGTGCTTTACCAAAGCCAATTCAATTCTGTGACTCTGATGGATATGATATTATTCCTCTACGAATGGTACAAACACGTGCCCTTCTAGATGATTTGTACTATAGGGATACATCCACAACAGCTATGCATGTCGAGGAAGTCTCAGTAGAGGATTTGACACTCGAATCTGCTAATGATGCTGATAAGGAAGATGGCTGGGACTCTGATTTCGATAATGAAGATACAACCCCTGAGGAAGAGTTAGGAAAGGCACGCCTACTCTTGAGAGGAAGGGAGGTTCAAGTAGAGATCCCTAGAAGCCGACCTAAACGTAAATGCTGTAAGAGCCATAAAAGAACCTGTAGACAAGATGAGCGTGAACAACGTGAGAGACTGCAGAAAGAAAAGGAGGAATCTAAGAGTGAAAACTCTCGACCACCACCTCACTTCTCAGGAAAGAACGGATATCTATACTATGTCCAAGCACAAGATAGTATCAAAGACCAAGTCAAACGATCAGAGGGATTCCAAGCAAGGGGAAAGCTAACAACTGTTAGCAAAAATCGGAAAAGAGCGAAGAAACAAAAACCAAAACAAAAGTCTAAAATCGATTCAAAAAAGAGTGTGGGAAGTGCAAAGACAACGGTTAAACAAAAAAATCCGATGCAAGATGGCAAAGGAGAACTCAAAACTGCATGGTCTTCCATGAGTGGAGACTCAAGTGAACAAGAACAAGGTCTAAATGTTCCTTCCAATTTCACACAGTACACTCTTCAAGATCGGAAGATTGTTCTTCAACAGCCCATGCGACAAAAACCAAGCATGCCAGGGGTTTCATACGATGGTCCTGAAGATGCGAAAAAGATTGATATTGCTAAGCCAGGAGAAGAACCTCGCTATGTGTGGATTGCCACAGACTTGTCCTTAGATGAGGAGAAGTTATTAATACAAACAATAAAGGAGTATCGTGATGTTTTTGCTTGGAGTTATAAAGACCTCAAAGGAGTTGATCCAAGCATATGTCAACATACAATACCATTGCGAGAGGATGCAAAACCCTCTAAGCAACGTCCTTATACTTACAATGAAAACTTTGCACGGAAGATAAAGGAAGAAATAGACAAGCTCTTAGAGGCGGAATTTATCTATGAGATTGAACACACTGAATGGGTCTCCCCTATTGTAGTGGTGCCCAAGAAAAATGGAAAACTTCGAGTATGTGTCAACCTCAAGAAGGTAAATGCAGCTACTGTGCGTGATCATTACCCACTTCCAATCACGGATCATGTTCTGGAACGAGTTGCAGGGAAAAAGGCATATAGTTTCTTGGATGGATTCTCCAGGTACAATCAAGTGTCAATTGATCCAAAGGATCAACACAAGACAGCCTTTGCTACTGAAGATGGCATCTTTGCCTATCGTGTTATGCCGTTTGGTCTAACAAATGCACCAGCAACCTTTCAGCGGTTAATGAGTCATGTATTCAAGGAGTACCTTCGACAATTTCTTGAGATTTTCATGGATGATTTATGTGTTCACTCACAAGAGCGTGATGATCATATAGAACACCTGAGACTTGTGTTTCAAAAGTGTCAACTTTATCGTATATGCTTAAATCCTGACAAGTGCAAATTTATGGTAAGACAAGGGAAAATTTTGGGCCATATTGTTTCTCGCAACGGGATTTCAACAGATATGGATAAAATTGATGTCATTGTCTCATTACCTCGGCCTATCAACCCTAAAGGGGTACAAACATTCATGGGACATTGTGGCTATTACCGTAGATTCATCTACATGTACGCTGTCCTAGCCAGACCATTATATGCTCTTCTTGTAAAGTTTAATTGGACTGATGAGTGTGAGCAATCCTTTGAAAAGTTGAAGCAAGCATTAGTGACTGCACCCATCTTACGGGCACCAGATTGGAACCAAATCTTTCATGTCCATATTGATGCTTCCAACTTTGCAATTGGATGTATTTTGGCTCAATCGGGAGAACACAATAAGGATTTCCCAATCTCATATGCTAGCCGACAGTTGAACAATGCTGAGAAGAATTACACCACAACAGAAAGAGAAGGATTATCCATGATATATGCAGTGAAAAAGTTTCGCCATTACCTTTTGGCAAACAAATTCATATTTTTTGTGGACCATCAAGCATTGCTATATTTGGTGAATAAACCTTGTGCAACTGGAAGAATTGTAAGGTGGTTTATCATCCTTCTTGAGTTTGATTTTGAAGTTGCAGTTCGAAAAGGAACAACTCATCTAAGGGCAGATCATTTGTCTCGAATCACCTCTGGCGAAGCTCCTGTGGGTGTGGATGATGATATGTTAGATTCAACACTTTTCCTTGTAGAGACAGCTCCTAGATGGTCTGAATCCATTTTAGAAATTTTGACAAGTGGGCAAATACAACTAGCAGGTCCTAATGTGGACCTATGGCGACCATTCAAGTTAATCTCAGGAAGATTATATCGTCAGGGTAATGATGGAGTGTTGAGGCTTATACCTAACCCCGACCAATATGAGGAGATCTTGGAATGGGCACATGCAGGTATTGATGGAATCCATGCATCAGCTACTACTTGTGTGCGACGTATCTCTCAGGATGGGCAATGGTGGCCTACCATGCATGCAGATGCTGAGACATTTGTTCGTAACTGTGCTTCATGTAAAATTCAGAAGCCAATTCATAATGTCACATTATTCCAAATTTCAACTACACCAAGTTGGAGTAAGTATATTGTGGACTATCTTCAGCATGGTCATTTGGATCCAAAAATTCCTAAACATCGAAAGCATGCTATTAAAATTGAAGCGGCAAACTATATGCTGATAGAAGGCCAACTCTACAAGAGAGGAAAGGATGGCAATTTACGCATGTGTGTATGTGAAGCTGACTATCTGAAAATCTTAACTCATGCACATGCAGGTGTTGGGGGTGGACACTTTTCTGGCAATACCACAGCAAAGTTGATTAGGTGGTCTGGGCTTTGGTGGCCAACCTTACAAATGGATGCCGAAGAATATGTGAAACGTTGTGACGACTGTCAAAGGACCAAACCTCCCATCACAAAGGACAATATGCCATTGCGGCCTATGTTAAGCACACGTGCTTTTGCAAAATGGGGTATTGATTTTGTCGGTCCCATTAAACCTCCGGCTCGTAACACGCATGCAGAATATATTATAGTCGCAACCGACTATTTGACCAAATGGGTAGAGGCAAAGGCAACAGTCAAAAATGATGCCAGAACCACGGCCAAGTTCTTGTATGAGTACGTGTTTACACGCTATGGCTTACCTATTGAGATTGTTAGTGATCAAGGTGTACACTTTGTAAATGAAGTCATAGAATTTTTGCTTCAAGAATTTATGGTAATTCACAAGCGTTCTGCACCCTATCATCCCCAGACCAATGGACAAGCCGAGAGTACTAACAAGATTCTCTGCACAGCACTCACAAAGATTGTTGAGGGACATAGGACTGATTGGGAGCAAAAGTTGCACTCTGTTCTCTAGGCATATAGGACAGCCTATAAAACATCTGTGGGCACAACCCCATTTGAACTCGCTTTTGGGTTGGATGCAATTCTTCCCATTGAATTTCTTGTACCTACTCTACGAGTAGCTAAACAATTGGATTGGACTGGTCATGAGCTTTCACAACGTGTTGACGAATTGGAAAAGCTTGATGAAACCCGCTTATTAGCGGTAATGGGAATGTATGCTGAGAAGAGGAGACAAAAGCAATGGTATGATAGAAATGTAACAACTGGCCGATTCAAAAAAGGAGACCTGGTGCTCTTATACACACTTAAGAAGCATAAGAGAAAGCTCAAGAAACGTGGCCTAGGACCGTTTGTGATTAATGAGCTTACTCCAAGTGGTGCGGTGCGTCTGGAGACACTAGAAGGTGAGCAAATGCCTAACTTCATTAATGGAAGTCGTCTCAAGAAATACAATGAACCATTAACTGAAGCCATGCTTCAACAGATGAATGCTGCACAAACACGAAAAGAAGCACTTGACCTACTTAAACGTCAGGCTCAAGAGGAGGCTAAAGCTAGAGTTGCAAAAGCCAAGGAGCATCGCAAAGCTTCGGTGTTGGCCATACAGTTGGCTACTGATGAGCCATATGTCGATCCATTCAATATTCAAGTATGCCTTCATCTTCATGAGACTACCTACTTTGTCTCTGCCTTAATTGACTCTGGTGCAGACTATAATGTTCTATCGTTTGACACATGGATAGCCTTGGGTCAACCCACACTTGTACACATTCCTGTGGACCTACGAAGCTTCTCAGGAGAAGATAACCCTATAGAGGGAAAATGCGTCATTATGATGTCCATTTAGGATCACCGGATGTCAGTGCCCTTTTATGTGGCACGTAAGTCCAAGGCTGTGGTAGAGGTTGTTCTCGGTAGATCGTGGTTAAGTGCTACCAATTGCTCATTGGATTGGAAGAATAGACAATACAAGTTGCAAATTGATTCTGATTGCATCTTGGGATCTGCTACACCGCGAGCTTTATCGTGTCAAAAGGGTAATGTTTCTACCTTACCCAACCCACAATCAAAATCTGCTCTTGAAGCTCCAAAACAAATGATGTGGATAATTGATGAGTACTCAAGTGAGGGCCATGGCTGGTATGTTCCAACTACTCTAGTTGCTGCTCAAAGAAGGCCAGGCAAGAAGGATTCATCAATGTGGCTACCCAAAGATGCGTACAAACTTGTACCACCTATTCCAGTTGCTAAGCCTCTTAAGAAGCACATCATTTCCAAGCCTAAATCTCGCATTGTTACTCGATGGATCCCAAAACGGGTTCTTAAAGCACAAGGTTATTATGAGGGTGCAATAGCAATTTGGCTTCCAAAATGCCATGCGGAACAAAGGGTAAAAGAGTGTATCCAAAAGATTCCAAAAGTCACCCCTGATTGCCCATATCAGTGGGTGCAAAAGAAATCAACACAAATTCCCCAAGAAATGAAAGGTGGCTGTGATAGCACCTACAAATCTACTTGTGTTGATCTTCCTAAAACATGTATTGAAACAACTGTTGCCCCTATTTCTCCTTGTTTCACAATTCAACCATCAACTGGTGTACCTAAGACAAGTCCAAAGGAGTCTCATTTGAGCATAGATTCTGGTGCTTCATTGCCTAAATCCTCTTATCTTGCTCAAATCCCAAGACAATTGCTAAAGTCTACACCTCTTAAAAAGGATATACCAAAAGCTAAAGATAAGGCGTTAACACTACAATTAAAGCTCTTTGGTAAAACAATGTTTGAATAATGTAGTTCCTTATGCCTTTAGGAGATGTGTTCTTTTTGAGATAATCTTGTTTTTGATTGGAATTGTCATGATGGATATGAGTGTTCTAAATTTCATTATTCTACGTCCAGATAACTCCTGATGGATATTTGGCGCGATACATGTCCACCATGCATTGACCCTGATAGTACTCGACCTGATCATCGCGGGGGTTATGACTCGATCACAGACACGAAACGCTGAAATACAGACTGATGAGACACCTCGAACTAGGGACGCAAAGACAAATCTAGTGGACAAGACCCTACAGTCCAATAGAAAAAAAACCACTAGGAGAAAGAAGAACCGAAACAAACAAACTAAAAGTGCATCCACTTCTAGTTCTCAGGAGACCTCTAAACAAAACATACGGGATAAAACTTTTACATCCCAGGAAGTGCGTGAGGAACATCAACCTCAACCTGAGCCTAGTGCTAAACAAGATGAGGCTAGTACGACTGAGGTTAGTTCTGGGGGTTCTGTTTTTGTGGATAAAGTAAATGAGACTCTAGAGGCCATCATTGATGCTCATAGAAGTCGCATTGCAGCTTTATCTGAGCTACCCAAAAAGCTTCAAGAATACCCAAACCCTCGTGAGGAGAAGATCAATTTAGCTGTACATCAGCAACTCATTAGGGAAGCTCAGTCGATACTTGAGGGACCACCACCACCTATTCCTCGGGGCCCAACCTCTCTTAAGCCAACATTAGAAACTATACCGGAAGTGTCATCAAGTAGGGAAATGAAAAGTGAGTTCATTTCACAAGCTCAAAGCGAAAGATCGGCACCAATTGACACTCCATTGAAAGAAGAAATTCTGCCATCACCCAGCCTTGTCTTCCCATGCAATGATGAAATTATTGATGCTAATGAGGACATGGCAAATGACATATGGGCCGCTGTAAATGAGAAAATAAATGAAAACATGTCTTCTGTTAGTTCGCCTCCATTCTCTGAGGTGGATTTTACCAGAGACTCGGAAAACAAATTTAGACACCCAAGCATCCAGGAGGAAGTTCAAACAATTGTTTCTCCTAGAAGTAAGCATACAATGAAAACCTTACCATCCTATCTGGGAGAATATGAGAACTGTTCTCAAACCTTGAGGATACCCTCAATGCATAAAAGGTTGACTAAGGAGAAAGATATGAGTATGGTGCAAGCTATTTTGTCTGCACCAGTGGCTTGTAACTTACCTTTGCTTGAATTGATAAAGCTTAAACCTGAGTTGTGGAATGATATTGCCACATGTTTGTCAGAGCAGGTATTGCTACAAAAGGGTCACCATGAGTGTACTATACACCCTGAAACAAAGCATGTAATGCCAGTTCCTATCAACAAAGTGGGAAAATTTTGTGAAGACGATCAGGGAAATGCTACCCTCCCATTGGAAGTGCGAAAAGTATCTTTAACTGCAATACTTGATAGTGGTGCAGGAGTGGGCATTGTGACAAGGTCCATTTGGGAGAAATGGGGCAAACCAGCTATTAGGAGTACCAGGATGCGCTTGCAGCTAGCAGATGGAAGCTTAGAACATCCCCTTGGGCTGCTTGAGAACATATTGGTCACCACATGTGGGATTGAATATGAGCATACCTTTGCAGTGGTGGATTTTGGAAAACATCCAAACTACGAAGTGATATTAGGTAGACCATTCATGCGACAATTTCAAATGATTCAAGATTGGGGATACAATTACTTGTACCTCAGACATGATTCTGTCATCACAAGGGTCAACCTAAGGAATCACTCATATCGTGATGTAACAAGGTCTCCAATAGATGAGTTTGATTCTGCTTCATCTGAGGGCTCAAAAATTACATTGTCAGATGGGCGAGAAGATCTATGGATGTGTGGAGCCTCCTGTAGGGATTTCGACACTGAGAGACTTAAGGGTAATCGAAGTGTATCAGACGAGGCATACATTCCACAACCCTTCCCTGAGCATTTAATTGATCCACTAGAATGGAGTCATGTCCTTGCAACATTATCGACATGTGCTTTACCAAAGCCAATTCAATTCTGTGACTCTGATGGATATGATATTATTCCTCTACGAATGGTACAAACACGTGCCCTTCTAGATGATTTGTACTATAGGGATACATCCACAACAGCTATGCATGTCGAGGAAGTCTCAGTAGAGGATTTGACACTCGAATCTGCTAATGATGCTGATAAGGAAGATGGCTGGGACTCTGATTTCGATAATGAAGATACAACCCCTGAGGAAGAGTTAGGAAAGGCACGCCTACTCTTGAGAGGAAGGGAGGTTCAAGTAGAGATCCCTAGAAGCCGACCTAAACGTAAATGCTGTAAGAGCCATAAAAGAACCTGTAGACAAGATGAGCGTGAACAACGTGAGAGACTGCAGAAAGAAAAGGAGGAATCTAAGAGTGAAAACTCTCGACCACCACCTCACTTCTCAGGAAAGAACGGATATCTATACTATGTCCAAGCACAAGATAGTATCAAAGACCAAGTCAAACGATCAGAGGGATTCCAAGCAAGGGGAAAGCTAACAACTGTTAGCAAAAATCGGAAAAGAGCGAAGAAACAAAAACCAAAACAAAAGTCTAAAACCGATTCAAAAAAGAGTGTGGGAAGTGCAAAGACAACGGTTAAACAAAAAAATCCGATGCAAGATGGCAAAGGAGAACTCAAAACTGCATGGTCTTCCATGAGTGGAGACTCAAGTGAACAAGAACAAGGTCTAAATGTTCCTCCCAATTTCACACAGTACACTCTTCAAGATCGGAAGATTGTTCTTCAACAGCCCATGCGACAAAAACCAAGCATGCCAGGGGTTTCATACGATGGTCCTGAAGATGCGAAAAAGATTGATATTGCTAAGCCAGGATAAGAACCTCGCTATGTGTGGATTGCCACAGACTTGTCCTTAGATGAGGAGAAGTTATTAATACAAACAATAAAGGAGTATCGTGATGTTTTTGCTTGGAGTTATAAAGACCTCAAAGGAGTTGATCCAAGCATATGTCAACATACAATACCATTGCGAGAGGATGCAAAACCCTCTAAGCAACGTCCTTATACTTACAATGAAAACTTTGCACGGAAGATAAAGGAAGAAATAGACAAGCTCTTAGAGGCGGAATTTATCTATGAGATTGAACACACTGAATGGGTCTCCCGTATTGTAGTGGTGCCCAAGAAAAATGGAAAACTTCGAGTATGTGTCAACCTCAAGAAGGTAAATGCAGCTACTGTGCGTGATCATTACCCACTTCCAATCACGGATCATGTTCTGGAACGAGTTGCAGGGAAAAAGGCATATAGTTTCTTGGATGGATTCTCCGGGTACAATCAAGTGTCAATTGATCCAAAGGATCAACACAAGACAGCCTTTGCTACTGAAGATGGCATCTTTGCCTATCGTGTTATGCCGTTTGGTCTAACAAATGCACCAGCAACCTTTCAGCGGTTAATGAGTCATGTATTCAAGGAGTACCTTCGACAATTTCTTGAGATTTTCATGGATGATTTATGTGTTCACTCACAAGAGCGTGATGATCATATAGAACACCTGAGACTTGTGTTTCAAAAGTGTCAACTTTATCGTATATGCTTAAATCCTGACAAGTGCAAATTTATGGTAAGACAAGGGAAAATTTTGGGCCATATTGTTTCTCGCAACGGGATTTCAACAGATATGGATAAAATTGATGTCATTGTCTCATTACCTCGGCCTATCAACCCTAAAGGGGTACAAACATTCATGGGACATTGTGGCTATTACCGTAGATTCATCTACATGTACGCTGTCCTAGCCAGACCATTATATGCTCTTCTTGTAAAGTTTAATTGGACTGATGAGTGTGAGCAATCCTTTGAAAAGTTGAAGCAAGCATTAGTGACTGCACCCATCTTACGGGCACCAGATTGGAACCAAATCTTTCATGTCCATATTGATGCTTCCAACTTTGCAATTGGATGTATTTTGGCTCAATCGGGAGAACACAATAAGGATTTCCCAATCTCATATGCTAGCCGACAGTTGAACAATGCTGAGAAGAATTACACCACAACAGAAAGAGAAGGATTATCCATGATATATGCAGTGAAAAAGTTTCGCCATTACCTTTTGGCAAACAAATTCATATTTTTTGTGGACCATCAAGCATTGCTATATTTGGTGAATAAACCTTGTGCAACTGGAAGAATTGTGAGGTGGTTTATCATCCTTCTTGAGTTTGATTTTGAAGTTACAGTTCGAAAAGGAACAACTCATCTAAGGGCAGATCATTTGTCTCGAATCACCTCTGGCGAAGCTCCTGTGGGTGTGGATGATGATATGTTAGATTCAACACTTTTCCTTGTAGAGACAGCTCCTAGATGGTCTGAATCCATTTTAGAAATTTTGACAAGTGGGCAAATACAACTAGCAGGTCCTAATGTGGACCTATGGCGACCATTCAAGTTAATCTCAGGAAGATTATATCGTCAGGGTAATGATGGAGTGTTGAGGCTTATACCTAACCCCGACCAATATGAGGAGATCTTGGAATGGGCACATGCAGGTATTGATGGAATCCATGCATCAGCTACTACTTGTGTGCGACGTATCTCTCAGGATGGGCAATGGTGGCCTACCATGCATGCAGATGCTGAGACATTTGTTCGTAACTGTGCTTCATGTAAAATTCAGAAGCCAATTCATAATGTCACATTATTCCAAATTTCAACTACACCAAGTTGGAGTAAGTATATTGTGGACTATCTTCAGCATGGTCATTTGGATCCAAAAATTCCTAAACATCGAAAGCATGCTATTAAAATTGAAGCGGCAAACTATATGCTGATAGAAGGCCAACTCTACAAGAGAGGAAAGGATGGCAATTTACGCATGTGTGTATGTGAAGCTGACTATCTGAAAATCTTAACTCATGCACATGCAGGTGTTGGGGGTGGACACTTTTCTGGCAATACCACAGCAAAGTTGATTAGGTGGTCTGGGCTTTGGTGGCCAACCTTACAAATGGATGCCGAAGAATATGTGAAACGTTGTGACGACTGTCAAAGGACCAAACCTCCCATCACAAAGGACAATATGCCATTGCGGCCTATGTTAAGCACACGTGCTTTTGCAAAATGGGGTATTGATTTTGTCGGTCCCATTAAACCTCCGGCTCGTAACACGCATGCAGAATATATTATAGTCGTAACCGACTATTTAACCAAATGGGTAGAGGCAAAGGCAACAGTCAAAAATGATGCCAGAACCACGGCCAAGTTCTTGTATGAGTACGTGTTTACACGCTATGGCTTACCTATTGAGATTGTTAGTGATCAAGGTGTACACTTTGTAAATGAAGTCATAGAATTTTTGCTTCAAGAATTTATGGTAATTCACAAGCGTTCTGCACCCTATCATCCCCAGACCAATGGACAAGCCGAGAGTACTAACAAGATTCTCTGCACAGCACTCACAAAGATTGTTGAGGGACATAGGACTGATTGGGAGCAAAAGTTGCACTCTGTTCTCTGGGCATATAGGACAGCCTATAAAACATCTGTGGGCACAACCCCATTTGAACTCGCTTTTGGGTTGGATGCAATTCTTCCCATTGAATTTCTTGTACCTACTCTACGAGTAGCTAAACAATTGGATTGGACTGGTCATGAGCTTTCACAACGTGTTGACGAATTGGAAAAGCTTGATGAAACCCGCTTATTAGCGGTAATGGGAATGTATGCTGAGAAGAGGAGACAAAAGCAATGGTATGATAGAAATGTAACAACTGGCCGATTCAAAAAAGGAGACCTGGTGCTCTTATACACACTTAAGAAGCATAAGAGAAAGCTCAAGAAACGTGGCCTAGGACCATTTGTGATTAATGAGCTTACTCCAAGTGGTGCGGTGCGTCTGGAGACACTAGAAGGTGAGCAAATGCCTAACTTCATTAATGGAAGTCGTCTCAAGAAATACAATGAACCATTAACTGAAGCCATGCTTCAACAGATGAATGCTGCACAAACACGAAAAGAAGCACTTGACCTACTTAAACGTCAGGCTCAAGAGGAGGCTAAAGCTAGAGTTGCAAAAGCCAAGGAGCGTCGCAAAGCTTCGGTGTTGGCCATACAGTTGGCTACTGATGAGCCATATGTCGATCCATTCA
The DNA here is from genome assembly GCF_041138505.1 of Cibotium barometz. Lineage (NCBI taxonomy): Eukaryota > Viridiplantae > Streptophyta > Polypodiopsida > Cyatheales > Cibotiaceae > Cibotium > Cibotium barometz. The sequence goes on from NC_141100.1 coordinate 21,576,483, forward strand.
ATATTCAAGTATGCCTTCATCTTCATGAGACTACCTACTTTGTCTCTGCCTTAATTGACTCTGGTGCAGACTATAATGTTCTATCGTTTGACACATGGATAGCCTTGGGTCAACCCACACTTGTACACATTCCTGTGGACCTACGAAGCTTCTCAGGAGAAGATAACCCTATAGAGGGAAAATGCGTCATTATGATGTCCATTCAGGATCACCGGATGTCAGTGCCCTTTTATGTGGCACGTAAGTCCAAGGCTGTGGTAGAGGTTGTTCTCGGTAGATCGTGGTTAAGTGCTACCAATTGCTCATTGGATTGGAAGAATAGACAATACAAGTTGCAAATTGATTCTGATTGCATCTTGGGATCTGCTACACCGCGAGCTTTATCGTGTCAAAAGGGTAATGTTTCTACCTTACCCAACCCACAATCAAAATCTGCTCTTGAAGCTCCAAAACAAATGATGTGGATAATTGATGAGTACTCAAGTGAGGGCCATGGCTGGTATGTTCCAACTACTCTAGTTGCTGCTCAAAGAAGGCCAGGCAAGAAGGATTCATCAATGTGGCTACCCAAAGATGCGTACAAACTTGTACCACCTATTCCAGTTGCTAAGCCTCTTAAGAAGCACATCATTTCCAAGCCTAAATCTCGCATTGTTACTCGATGGATCCCAAAACGGGTTCTTAAAGCACAAGGATATTATGAGGGTGCAACAGCAATTTGGCTTCCAAAATGCCATGCGGAACAAAGGGTAAAAGAGTGTATCCAAAAGATTCCAAAAGTCACCCTTGATTGCCCATATCAGTGGGTGCAAAAGAAATCAACACAAATTCCCCAAGAAATGAAAGGTGGCTGTGATAGCACCTACAAATCTACTTGTGTTGATCTTCCTAAAACATGTATTGAAACAACTGTTGCCCCTATTTCTCCTTGTTTCACAATTCAACCATCAACTGGTGTACCTAAGACAAGTCCAAAGGAGTCTCATTTGAGCATAGATTCTGGTGCTTCACTGCCTAAATCCTCTTATCTTGCTCAAATCCCAAGACAATTGCTAAAGTCTACACCTCTTAAAAAGGATATACCAAAAGCTAAAGATAAGGCGTTAACACTACAATTAAAGCTCTTTGGTAAAACAATGTTTGAATAATGTAGTTCCTTATGCCTTTAGGAGATGTGTTCTTTTTGAGATAATCTTGTTTTTGATTGGAATTGTCATGATGGATATGAGTGTTCTAAATTTCATTATTCTACGTCCAGATAACTCCTGATGGATATTTGGCGCGATACATGTCCACCATGCATTGACCCTGATAGTACTCGACCTGATCATCGCGGGGGTTATAGTGCTCCTCCATTTCAAACACATTCTAGGTATTTCTACGCTCCCTTAGGTGAAAATTGCTGTGGGCATCACTTTGTTACGTTATTCTATCAACAGCATCACCCATTTCCACATTGTCAAGAGTGTGCACGGCTAGTATTAAGTGAAGCTTCACATATTTGTTGGATATGCCGCTCTTACTTTAGACGATATGGCACGGCCTTAATGAAGCAAATTGTGGGAATTACTCCCCAACGCCATAATCTTCTTAATGTGAGAATACCAGAAAGGGGACCAAATCAACGAAGATTACCTGAGGAGGTACAAGCACAACAATGGAGGGATACAAGCTTAAATGACTTGCAACTACCAATCTTGCAAGCCCTCCTTCCCCAACCCTCCACATGTCAATATTGGATCAATATGAGTACTTACATTGCACAGTTCCAAAATCAAAACTGTCTGACTAACCTTCCCATAGAACCAATGCCATATTTCAGTGAGGAAGCACTCCTTCCTCTACCACCTTCTCCAGAGGCCGGTTTTTGTGAGGGGTTGTCTCTGCATCCTGAGGAAATTGATACCATCTTTCCAGCAGACGAGGACACGGACCCACCATCAGCGCAAGAGTAACTCAGTGACTCCACAATAAGAACGACAAGCCAGGGCACTTTTCTCCCATTGGGTTTTTTCCCCTTGGCTATATTTGGTGATTGGCACCACTAACAAATTTTATTCTTTTGTTTTTTCTTTGTTTGTTAATAAAACTTTGTGCAGAGATCTCAGCTTAAGAAGAGCATCAGATACGCCCCTACAGTCCACCTATCGTGCACACAAATTAGGAAGGGGGGAGATATGCTATGCCTACAGGGATCAAGGAGAAGCAATCTGCACAAAATCAGCAATTATTCAAGGCAAACGAACAACATCAACAGGGCACTACAACAGGTGTATGCAAATCTTAATCTTTATTTCTTTAAGTGCTCTTATCTTTCGAATATATGGTTTGCATGTACACAATATTGGCTGGTTTGAGTTTTTGATTTGTAGTTAAAATATGGTGAGTGAATTCTAGAGTCTTAGAAGACTTAGTAAAAGATATTTCTATCTAAAGACAGTGTAGGATATATACCAAGGGAGTATGCCAAGTACTTATGTCTTCAAGGTATATTAGTTATCCCTAGTGGTAGTTATCTCTTAGATATGAGCTAGGTGCTACGAGTAATAAAAATTTATGAAAATATACCCTACAAAAATATATATATACAAAGTGAATTGCGACATGAAGTGTCTACTGCCATGCGAAGTGCTTGGTAGGACCTGGGGATGTCTCAGCACCTTGGGGCCGATGCCTTGGTTTCCATGGGGTGAACACTGATGTCTAAAAACTTCAGAAGAAGAACTTTGAGGAATCTATCGCCTTGATAGATGTTGGTAGGACTCGGGGGTACACTATGGGCCCTCAAGACCGATGCCCTCATCTTCAAGGGGTACTCCTTAGGTCATAAAAGAAAGAAAAAGGGTCTGTCACCCTTGAGATACTTAGCGGTCTTTAGATTCTCTTGGCGGAGGTCTCTTGGCCATTGCTTGGGTCTCATGGGGATAGAACCTTAATCTTTATCACCTTCTACACACATATCAAAAAAAAAAAAAAAAAAAAACAAGAGAGAGCTCCAATCACCTTTGCTCATACTTAGGAGTAGGGTTGCCACTTAGGAGTAACTTACATACTGATAGGACATTGAGACTGCGGTCATAACCGGAGGTGTACAAAGACACTTGCCTTTGCATAGCATTATCTACTACCTAAGTCTCACTTTGACTAGTTTTTACTCACCTCTTTTAGTATTCATTAAAACTTTAATCAGCCTTGCACTTGTATGCTCACGTGTGTAATTATTATTGCTGGTTTTGCTTTTCTTTTCTTTTTATCAATAAAGGACTTTACTTGTATCAATTGTTTTTTTTGTTGCAGCTCTTGCTACTACCGCGCTCGAGGACGTGCGCAAAATAGGAAGGGGGGAGTGTTGCTTGCAAATGAAGATCAATACCAGGATGCAACAAAAACGATACTTAGGGCTCTTGAAAAGAGTTCCACTTTGTAGATGAATGTGGGAGAGGGTTTGATAATAATCCCACATGGGGACTTATGGGAGTCCTAGAATTTTTGTATAAAAGGTGGCTCATTTGAGAGCTTAGACACACTTTTGGGCTTAGTTCATGTAAGAGCTCCTTTGAGAGACCTACTCTCCCTCTTCTCCATAGAGGTGAAGACTCTTCTCTCACCCCATCTACATCATTGTATGAGGTAAATCTCTTCATTGAATCATTAGCAATGTCATGAGTCATTCTCATCCTCTTCTCTAATCATTTTACTCTTATGCATGCTTTTAGTATTTCATTTTTGAGTACATGGATTGATTTGAAGCTTTCATGGAAGCTTGATGCTTGAATGTATGCATGCTTGTAGGAAGATAGGAGTGGAGTGAGGTCTTTCTCTTTGCTTGAGTGCATAGTGATTGTATTCCTCTTGCTTGTATTTGTGAATGAATGGGTGTGTAGGAATGAGGACAAGTTGAGCTTGTGTGTATGCTTAGTCTAGTGTCAAGTGATGGTAGCCATGAGCATTCTCTCCATTTGTGGATAAGCTCTTGTGCACCGGTACGGGTCGAATCCCTAGCTCCGAAAGGGATGCAAATCCCATTGGATTGAGCTTAGTGTGGATCGTACTCCTCTTGCTACAAGAGAGAGAGTTTTCCGTCTCTCCAAATGCTTTCCCAGCATTCTTGATATAAAACAGTCATTTAAAAACAGGTTTCATAAATACAGTTTCTAATGAACTCTCATCTTTCCACATTGTTCCACATCATTTCTCGTTGTTTCACATTCTTCTACATCAATTCACATTGCTTTTTCCACATCCAATCATATGTATTCCCATTGTCTTCATCCAATCACATCATATTACATCTCATCACATCTATCCTAACCACATCTATTGTCTTCATCCATTCTTATCCAATCACATCATATTACATCTCATCACATCTTTCCTCATCACATCTCATCCATTCACATCTACCCATATCCACATCACATCCATTCACATCTACCTAGATCCACATCACATCCCATCACATCTATCCACATCACATCTCATACATTCACATCTACTTAGATCCACATTCATCAACCTTACATCTCATCCATCCATTCACATTACATCACATTCATTTATATTCATTCAGATCCACATCTCATCACATCACATTCATTTATATTCATTCAGATCCACATCTCATCACATCACATCCATCCACATCATATCTCATCCATTCACATCTATGTCAAGAGGCAAAACAACTTGTTCATCTGCCTGCATTGGGACGACCTAACAACTTTTTCTTTTCATCCACCACTCATAATAAAATCGTATGTGTAGTGTGGCGCACGAGCTTTGAGATACCGAAGTGAGACACTAGATTCTACTATATTGCACTTGAACGTGTCATCCTTATGTATCCCTTCTACAGTCCTCCGCTAGTCTCCAAGCAAGGCTACCATGTCATCACCTAATACCTTCTTGCACCCAAACATCGTAGGTGTTTGTGAGAAACAAAATTGATTGAACATCTTGGCAAAAATATGTATAGGGCATACCCAACTAAGACTCACAGATCTAGAGGGCTTTGTAAACTTCAAAGACCCTTGTATATCACAAAGCATCTTTGATTTCATGACCATTTCAGTCCAAGCATCTGGAATTGGCCATTCTATAGAAGATAGGGGTGGAGATGTGATTATCTATAGCTTACCAAACCCACTGTCTTGCTTTGATTTCCAATGGTGCTCTAGTACATTTCACCATCGAACTCGGTGAGGCTCGATTGTAGTAGGCTATAGATAAACCCAAGCGCTCTTATGAAAGGCCTCTCCCACCCAAGCACCATCATCATCCTTCTTGTTGTGTAAGGATATCTCCTCAATCTCATATTTTGGTCTTCTTGGTGCGTCCATATCTTCTTGGAAGCTAGAGTAGAAAGGTTAGGTTTAGAGTAAAAAGGAAAGAGATATGCATACTAGGGTTTTACGAGAGCCTTGAAGAAGATGAAAGAGATGGAGCTCCGAGAAGGGAGGGAGATTAAGATGGAGGAGAAAGTTTAGGGTTTCGAGATTTGATGGTTTCATTAGGGTTGGGCAAATGAGATAGAGATGGAAGAGAAAGAGAGGAAGAGTTTAATTTGGACGTTCAAGAGGGAAAGCGGACTTGAAAATGAAATTTTTAATTACAATGAAATTTGAGTTGGGTTTTTGGGAAAAAATATGAGTTTTGGGGAGATCTCAAAAATTTCAAAATTTCAAGGATTTTTTGAGCCACAAAAATGGTGGTACCATACCTACCCTAAACCCCATACTTTTTTAAAGGGACAAGTGTAATTATTAGTAAATGAAGCGCCTAGTCTCCCTCCCTATAGCCTAGTCTCCCTCCCTATATTCAAAGGAGACCAAATGTGCACCATCCTTTATTCCTATTGGTCCGTTGCTAATTACTTTCATTAGTAAAAGGCCCAAAATATGTCCAAATGCCTCCTAATACTTGAGAGCACCAAAGCACAAAAGCACCTAAATAGCCCTCCTCATCATGACACCCCTAGAGAAAATCATTGACTTCCTAGGTGAGAGTGACTTTCCTAAGGCCATGCACGTGCACGCTATGTTTCTTTGTGTGGTTGACTAGACCTCCACCATCCAATTGCACTCAGATCTATTTGCTGACATAGTCACCTACATGGAGACCCACCTTAGGCCGCACTCACTGCATTAAGAGTTGATGATGGCTTGTCGGTGCCATGTGAGCACATAGCCCACAATGAAAAACCCTTCAAAAAATGGCTCAAAATATTTGAAGGTATGGTGACACTCTCAGATCACTTCATGGATCTTGAAAAAAAACAAGTCTGCAAGCTCGACAAAGGGGATATTGGCTAGTGCTTCCTCTCATGGTTGACATATTTTGTCTTCCACATTTCTGAATGAGAGGAGGAAGGTGAGGTTGAGCTCCCCCAGCTGCATCTTGGGGGGTTTGTTGTTGAGATATCGAGCTCATCTAGTGAGGCGGTGGACACTGACGACCCGCCTGGGGGATAGGTCCCACACTTACACCACTGGCATGGTTGGTGAGATCTTGGGTGATATGCGGCCAGTGGGATGACACGCTGTGTGACAGCCATTCTAGAGACTGGCATAGTTATAGTGCTAGCTCATTTAGTTGGGTTCACACTATAGAGAACCCTTGTATGTATTGATAGCCGTTTTTTCGACTATCCACATTACCACAAGGAGCTACCTCAGCCAAGGAAAATCACATAAACTATTTGTCATAAATACCTTTTCACTGTAAATAGGCGTGTGTGCGTTAGGGACTTTACCCATATCTTCTATATATCTTTTATATTATAAAAAAAAAAGTTTTTGCTAGCTACTCATCAAAAATAAATAAAATTATTACGACCCATTTTGTGTAAATATTTCATTTCATATAAGGGCCTAAATATGGGGGTCTCTATTTTCTCAAATATGTAAATACTTCATTAGGTGTGTGTATTATGAAACCTAAGTATATTTTATTTATTTATTATTATTATTATTATTAATTCTTTATATTACTTTTGGACCATCATTGTACATATGCTTCAACTTCACCATGCATAAGTAACTCCTATGCTCTCACATTTCCACCCACACCATGTAGAAAGCCTACTACCCACAAATCACTTTTTCCCTTAGACTATTTCATCTTTTATTCTCTCATCTACCCTAAAATAATGAGGGTCTCCCTCCCTTTTGACTTCCATACTTTAGTATTTTTGTATATATTTTTTACTATTAAATATTTTATATATTTTCATTAAATACTTTTTCATATATCAATTATTTTTGTATATTTTATTCACAATTAGATCTCTTTGTTTATTTTATTTTCCTATCATAATAACCATATTGTCATGATATGTTGACTAGTTCAATACTAGCTTGTTTTTTCTTATTATGTAAATCCTTTATAAAATGGAAAAAATCTCCTCCATGCAAGTGTCCACATACACTTGAGTCTCTAAGGTCAGGGTATGATGTATTGGGGGGCTCACTCTTGGAGCTATCAAGAAATTCCACCAATGGGGACCCACACAAAGATTTTAAAAATTCAGAAAATACATGATTTTGCTGAATTTTTTGCGCCCACCTCCACTCCGAATTTGGCCTGGTCATCAAAAAACAAAAGCTAGCTTGGGAGCTCAGCAATATGCTCAATTTTGTTGAGAATTTTTGGAGATAATGGCGGTGAGATATGAATTTTTTATTGGACCCCAGTCTGCACACTTTTTAGCAAGGTACACCTAGTCTCTTCTCACCTCCCTTACACATTCATCACCTACACACTTACTCATTCCTTTCTCACTCCATCAAACCTGCAAACTTCATGTCCTCTCTCACCCTCTCCACCTTTTCCCTCTCCTTTCATCTCCATTTGCTCTCATATCTACTCCACACCCATACCTCATCTCCATTTCTCTCCCTACTACTCCCATATTACTAAATTATTTTCTCAATCTCAAAAAATATATAAAAATTCAGCATGAATTTATCATATTAACCTCTGCAAATTTGGGATTTCCATCTACAAAAACCCCCATGTTCTTCACCTCAATCAACTTTTGTGGCGTCAAATGCAAGAAGGAGACCGGCGGTTAACTTAAAGATCTACACATGGGAGAATCCAAGCTTCTTCGAGCTTTCAACCACACAAAGGATCTTTCCAAATCTTTACTCCTCTCACTCATTTTGTACATTGTATTACTAACCTTTTATAGTGATTACTAACTACTAACCACCCACTAACATTTGTAAATAAGCACACACTCTACTACTTTTGGAGTAGGCATTACTATAAGTTATGTGCTCAAACCTCTACATCACACTCTCCTCTCATCTTCAATAATTCTCTCACCTTGAGCCCACATCCATGTGACTCAAGGGATAAGAAGAGGCCCACTCTCATTTCAAAATAAAAAATCCATAATCTATGATTTTCCATAATAAGATTGATTAGGCTTAATCCTAATTGGGGCTTCTCAAACCTATAAATAGAGCCCCCTCCATTCCTTGTAAAGAGAGAGATTACACACATTGTACACCACTCCTAATTCTAGTGTGTAAAGAGATAGTGAATCTTGAAGCTTGAAGCTAGTTATGTCATTGTTTGTGAGGGCTTGAGTGATGCCATACTCCCTATCATAATTGTATCTTGTCTTTGTGCAATAAGATTAGTAGTTTGGGTGCAATTGTGTACAAAATCTTGGACTCCTACATCTCCAAAGTTTATTTAGCGAAGCGGTCCGATTTTTGATTTAAGGTAAATTTGATCCTTTTATTTTGTGGTGTGATTTCATGCTAGGAGGGTTGAGGGCTTGTTTTTGATTTGTTGCCTTTCAATTCATGGTAAGAGGGTTGTATGGTGAGAGGGCTCCCGTAACCTCAAGACCAAGTACATAGCGACAACAAAATCAAGCTTATATTGTCTCTCTAAGATCTTCTCCAAGTTTGGTGTGCATCTATTTGTGTTATGCTAGTCTCCTCCACACATAATACCATATGTTATGAGTGTTTGTTGAGAGTGTGTGTCTTTTGATTGATGTATATGGTTAGCTTGTATTGATTGGCTACAAGGAAAGATTATTGGTGTCCTAGTTCACACACATAACTAGGTGGTGCCCCTTTTCTTGTTGGGTGTGTGGTTTTGGGGTTCTTATGTTTGTGTTGCGTTGTGACCCAAGCCCATTGAGCAACACGGGAGCCTTGAGGAGTGCTTAGAGGCCGCTCTTCTTGTTGCCCACCCCGGACTGCCTCAATTTTGGTGCCCCCACTAAGGATCGAGCAGTTTTTGAATGAGTATTTAAGGTACATCGATCTCTCTAACACATAAATTTCCTTGTTTGCTTGTTGGGTATCATATTTTAAGAAGGAAAGTGGTACTTTTGTGTGATCTTTCATGAACAATCCACCTCCTCCTAATCCTCTTGGGATTCAATTCAACCAGTTTCATTGGGTGCACTCCATTAGAGTGAATGTTTGCATTGATAGAAAGATTTTCTACCAACAACGCATGGTTCTTCTTTTTGGTCCAGAAAGACTAAGTGATATTTTAGCATCACCTAATCCTGTCATACTTCTCATTGTAGATTACACCATTTCCTTTGATGTGCATATTTTCATCTTGTTTTAGCTTAGTTTTATGAATCAAGAAGACTTATACCATAGGCCAATCTCTTATGCTAGGCAAGAAATACACATAGTTGTTGGTAGTAAGTTACAATTTCAGCGTGTCATTCGTCGTATGTTTGGACCTAGGCAAGTAGCAGCCATTAATGCCCTCAGTTAATCCATTTGTTTTGCCTTTGATTCGTTATCACATAAGCTTTGATGTCTATATTTTTATTCTACTTTGAAAAAGAAAAAAAAAAGAAAAAAAGAAAAAAGAAAAAAAGGAGAGAGAGAAAGAGAGTGAAGGAAGACCTTTGTGCAATCATATTTGTGCTTCCTTCTTCTCAAGCATGGATACCACTAGGCAAATGAGTGGCTATCCCTTATTCTTTGGAGAGCTCGGTGAGGATGCCGAGTTATTCTTATCAAACTTTAGAATGGCACTCCACATAAAGAGAGTGGTAGGAGACCAAGAATGCTTAGACATGTTTGAGTTGGTCCTACGAAGAGATGCTTCCACTTGGTTTCAATCTCTACCTGCACCCGCACGAGTAGATTACAAGGGGGTCATGCAACTTTTTAGAGACAATTACTTCACTCCTTTGAACACACAAAAGCTATGGCAAGAAATAGTTGCTCATAAGCAAAAGGATCTAGAGGACTACTTGAGTTATAAGCAAGAATTCTTACGTCTTTGGACTCTTTGGTTGCGTAGTCTTCCTAACCCTGGAGATGGTGCTGAATTCTTGAAGAAGGAGAGATTTATTGCAGGGATGTACCCATCACTAAAATTGCAAGTAGAGTCAAGAGAGCCCACAACATTTGATGCTGCTGAGGCTAGGGCTACCAAGAAACTCCGAAAGATGAGGTGTATGCTTGGGGGGGCTTTATCTTTGATGACTCAAAGCCTAGGGAAGAGGTACAGTCTTGCACTCGTAGAGAATTACCTGAGGTCACAGTCGAGGTGATAGAAAAGTTAAATGAGTCTTTAAATAACTTGTCTATCCACTTTGCACAAGCTGTGGAACAGAAGGGCCAAGCTAAAAGGGTTGAAGAACGAGAGCAACGACCTAGGCGACTCTTGCAATGTTGGAATTGTGGAGAGTCAGGGCATGGGATGTATATTTGTCCTTGGCCTCGTGGGGAGCCAGGGAAGCCTAACATGAATTATCTAGTGATGAATGCAGGTGAAGGCACTAGTCAACAACAACCAATGATTTTGTAGAGGCCTAATGCAACAAGACCACCTCCACGAGGAGTGGAAGGAATGCCACCCTTGTTGCCGGACCCAAATGTACATGTGGTAGAGGTAACAAAGGCCAAGGAGGTAGACATTGAAGCAAATGGTGTCAAACGAGGGCGTGGAAAAGAGAAGGAAAAGGAGGGTGTGGCATCACAAAGTGACCTTGGACGAGGAAAGAAAGTGAAGGAAAACAAGGAAGTCAAGAGGAGACGACGTCGTATAAACCTCCAAGATTTCCCCCTTGGACATGGTATGGCTCCATACAACCTTTTGGAAGACATGAGAGGTAAGGGTCCTGATATCGCGTGGCCTCAATTTTTAGCCTTATGCCCACAAGTTAGGAGGGAATTAACAAAGGCCGTGAGCACTAGGAGAAAAACAAAAGAGAATGTGCCTGTTGTAAAAATTTCACAAGCCGAGATGGATGAGGACATTACACCTATATTAGATTGCTACATCAAGGGAAGGCTAGTTAAGAAGGGTCTAGTAGATGGGGGTGCACAAATTTGCATCATGACAGAAGACCTTATGCAAAAACTAGGCATGCATATTCATGAAACACCTGAAATTAAGGTGAAAATGGCAAACAATAGCAAAGCAAAGTGTCTTGGGATTTGTAAGAATGTTTCTGTGGAAGTTTTTGGCATTAAGAAGGTCGTTGATTTTTATGTTATGTCTACCAAGGGAAGTGGTTATCCATTTATCCTAGGTAGACCATGGCTAATGAGAATGAGAGCTTTGCAGGATTGGGAAAATGGAAAGTTAATTTGCAGGAATGAAAGTCGTAAGAAGATTATCTTTGACATGAAGGAGCAATGACAAGAGGAGATAAATGAAGAATCTTCTCAAGGCGAAACAGAGGAGGATTGGACCGATGACGCCTCAAAGGAAGAAAGCAGCAGTAGCACTATGGACGAGGAGTCTTCCATTGAAGTCATGGGGGTAAGATTCAGAGCAAAAGACAAAGAGACACCCTGTCAAGTTTTGGAGGAGGTAGGCTCTCAAGAAGACCAAATTGTGCATGATGAAGAAATGTTTGATGCTATGCTCTCAAAAACGCTTACATCGGAGGAAGGAGAGGAGTTTAAATGTGTACTAAGGAATTTTCCCAGGTTTTTTGCTAAAGATTACACAGATGTGCGTGGCGTAGAGGCCATTCAACACAAGATTGAGCTAAAACCAGAAGCCAAACCTAAGGCACAAAAGCTATGAAGACTAGGAGTCATCAAGGAGCAAGCACTACTCAAAGAGGTGAGGAAGCTTCTAGCAGCAGCGGGGTTCATATATCCTGTAGAAAATTCAGAGTGGGTCTCTCCCATCGTGGTCACTCCCAAGAAGAACGACAAATGGAGGGTGTGTGTGGACTATCGTCCACTCAACGAGGCGACAAAAAGGGACCACTTTCCTCTTCCATTTCAAGATGAGATCCTAAATGAGGTAGCAGGTCATGAGAAGTATACAATATGTGATGGCTACTTGGGTTACTTTCAAATTGGGATTGCATTGGAGGATCAATTGAAAACAACCTTCATCACTCCTTGGGGTTGTTATGCTTTCAGAGTCATGCCGTTTGGTTTAACCAATGCTCAACGTTTTATGAACATGGTGTTTCAAGCATTCTTTGGGAAATCCATTAGAGTGTTCATAGATGATTTTTGCATCTATAGCTCTAAGTCATTGCATGTGCAGAGGGTGGAAGAAGGCTTGAAGAAACTCTACGACATGGGGGCCCAACTCAATCCTGACAAATGTCATATTGGTGAGGATGAAGTAATCTTGCTTGGTCATAAGGTTTCTTCCAAAGGCATTGAGGTGGATCCTACAAAGGCAAAGGCTCTTATCGACCTACCATCTCCAAAGAGTCTCAAGGAGGCCATCTCATTCATTCAAAAGGTGAAGTACATGTCACGCTTCATTCACTTAGCCTCAGAGTTACTTCACCCCTTGCAAAAATTCACTCAACAAGTAGAGTTTGCATAGTCTGATGAGCTTGAGGAGTACTTTTGTAACATTAAAGTCATTTTGTCAGAGCTACCAACACTCATGCGTCCTTGTTGGGAGTACACTTTTTTTGTTAGCTCTAGTGTTGGAAAGGAAACAGTGGGTGCAGTTTTGTTACAGCAAGATCTCCACAGTACTAGGATGCGGCCCATCTACTTTGTTAGTAGGGTCATGAATGTCATGGAGAAAGGCTACACGGAAGCGGAACCCATGATGCTTGCTCTCATCTTTGCGGTGAGAAAATTTAGATCCTACTTATTACCAAAACCTTTTGTAATTCTCACTACAGAAAATTTGTTTCCTTGGGTGTCTTCTCAAATGACTATCAGTGCTAGAATCACAAAGTGGGTTATGGAATTGCAAGAATTCCAATACTCTTTCAAGGTAGAAGATAGTCTGCGTGCACAATTGGCAGGGATTCTCACTTATAGAGTGCATGAAAAGGAGATTAAGGTGCCTGAAGTAAAGACCCTACCATTGCCACCACCCAAAACTATACCTAATGCATTCACCTTGTTCTTTGATGGAGCTTTTAGAAAAGCCACAGGTAAAGCAGGGGGAGGGCTAGTGCTGCTCAACCAAATGGAGAGGTGGTTATGAAGGAGAAGGTCAACTTGCCAAGTTCTACTAGCAACAATGAAGCAAAGTACGACATACTACTTCATGGTTTGAAGGTGTGCATCAATCAAGGGATACAACGTCTCCTGGTAAAAGGGGATGCACTTCTTATTGTAAGGCAAATTTTAGGCATTTGGGCATGCAAGAATGAAAGATTAAGGCAAAAGGTTCATGCTATCCGTAGGCTGTTTAATCAATTTGAGGAGGTGCAATTGTATCATACTCCTAGGAAACAAAATGAGGATGCTGATCTACTTGCACAACAAGATGTTGCATGTGTTAAGAAGGAAATGCAAGTAGTAGTCTTGGTTGCAGCGGCTATTAAGCAACCACGGTACCAAGGAATGGAGGCACTGGCTCCCATAGTGAGCTACATCTTGGAAGGTGAATTCCCACAAGACTTCACAAAGGCACAAAAGAGGAGGCTCATGAAGAGGGCAAGTTCTTTCTTGTTCTTAGAAGGTGCCCTCTACCAAAGAGGAAAAGATCAAGTGTGCAGAAGAGTACCAACAACCAAGGAGATTCCAGCCATTTTAGAGGGTTTGCATGAAGAAGCATGTGGTGGCCATTTTGCTCTAGAACTACCTGTGAAAAAGATTTTGCTTGCTGGGTATGTTTAGCCAAGCTTACATGTGGATGTCCAACATTGGTGTAGGAGCTATCATAACTGCCAAATCAATGGTAATAAGAGGTTGCTACATGGTCCACGCCAATTAGTCATTGCAAGTGGTCCATTTGAAAAATGGGGCATTGATGCTATGGGTCCACTACCTAGAACTAAAAATGGAAAATTGTACATCTTAGTGGCCATAGACTACATGACTAGGTGGGTGGAGGCTCAAAGTGTGGCAAGGGTGAATGAAAAGACTGTAAGCAAATTTGTTTACACTCATATATGTTGCAGATTTGGCACCCCCTTGGAGATTGTCTCTGACAATGGTCCAGGTTTTAGAAAAGGTTTGCTCACCGAAGTTTGTGAAGAGCTTCATATTTCACATCATCATAGCACACCCTACTATCCCCAATCAAATGGGTTAGTAGAGAAGGCTAATGTTGTCATTGCAGGAATCATAAGGAAGATGGTGGAGAACAAGACGAAGCTTTGGGATGAGTTCCTTGATGGAGAACTATGGGCATACCAGACTACCTACCGAGAAGCAACGGGGTTTACGCCCTTTCACTTGATTTATGGTCAAGAAGCATTGCAGCCTATTGAGCTCAACATTCCAACAATGCGGCTTCATGGAAAAGGTGGACTAGGAGATCAAGATGCATGGGTAGATCAACTTCTCACTTTAGTTGAGCTAGAGTGGAAAAGAGAAGCTGCATACGAGTGTTATAAAAGAAAATCCATGCAAGCAGTGGAGAAGTTCAATGCAACTTTGAAAGACAAGGGCATCAAAAAAGGAGATCTTGTGCTAAGGTTTGACAATCGACTTGATAATCGGTTTGATGCCAAGTTTGAAACTAGATGGCAGGGACCATACATTGTCAAGAAGGTTTTCAACTCTAGCTATTATCAGCTCATGGATTTGGATGGCAAAGAACATTCTAAGAAGGTTAATGGCTATAGACTCAAGCCATACTTGAGTCGCATTCTACCGACAGACTTACAGAAGCAACCACAAAAAGGAGATAAAAGGGCATGTAAGTTCTGTGGTTTGAGTGATGGATGTGGTGCAAAACACAAGGAACAGAAGAAAGATGGACAAGAGAACCACATTAAACCACTTGCTTTAGAAGGCCTACATTATCATGGTACATGAATATACCATCATCTAGGGGGAGGGCTAAATGATAGCCGTTTTTTCAACTATCTACATTACCACAAGGAGCTACCTCAGCCAAGGAAAATTACATAAACTCTTTGTCATAAATACCTTTTCATTGTAAATAGGCGTGTGTGCGTTAGGGACTTTACCCATATCTTCTATATATTTTTTATATTATAAAAAAAAAAGTTTTTGCTAGCTACTCATCAAAAATAAATAAAATTATTACGGCCCATTTTGTGTAAATATTTCATTTCATATAAGGACCTAAATATAGGGGTCTCTATTTTTTCAAATATGTAAATACTTCATTAGGTGTGTGTATTACGAAACCTAAGTATATTTTATTTATTTATTTATTATTATTATTATTAATTCTTCATAATACTTTTGGACCATCATTGTACATATGCTTCAACTTCACCATGCATAAGTAACTCCTATGTTCTCACATTTCCACCCACACCATGTAGAAAGCCTACTACCCAAATCACTTTTTCCCTTAGACTATTTCATCTTTTATTCTCTCATCTACCCTAAAATAATGAGGGTCTCCCTCCCTTTTGACTTCCATAGTTTAGTATTTTTGTATATATTTTTTACTATTAAATATTTTATATATTTTCATTAAATACTTTTTCATATATCAATTATTTTTGTATATTTTATTCACAATTAGATCTCTTTGTTTATTTTATTTTCCTATCATAATAACCATATTGTCATGATATGTTGACTAGTTCAATACTAGCTTGTTTTTTCTTATTATGTAAATCCTTTATAAAATGAAAAAAATCTCCTCCATGCAAGTGTCCACATACACTTGAGTCTCTAAGGTCAGGGTGTATGATGTATTGGGGGGCTCACTCTTGGAGCTATCAAGAAATTCCACCAATGGGGACCCACACAAAGATTTTAAAAATTCAGAAAATACATGATTTTTTATTGGACCCTAGTCTACACACTTTTTGGCAAGGTACACCTAGTCTCTTCTCACCTCCCTTACACATTCATCACCTAGTCTCTTCTCACCTCCCTTACACATTCATCACCTACACACTTATTCATTCCTTTCTCACTCCATCAAACCTGCAAACTTCATGTCCTCTCTCACCCTCTCCACCTTTTCCCTCTCCTTCCATCTCCATTTGCTCTCATATCTACTCTACACCGATACCTCATCTCCATTTCTCTCCCTACTACTCCCATATTACTAAATTATTTTTCCAATCTCAAAAATTACATAAAAATTCAGCATGAATGTATCATATTAACCTCTGCAAATTTGGGGTTTCCATCTACAAAAACCCCCATGTTCTTCACCTCAATCAAATAATTCTCTCACCTTGAGCCCACATTCATGTGACTCAAGGGATAAGAAGAGGCCCACTCTCATTTCAAAATAAAAAATCCATAATCTATGATTTTTCATAATAAGATTGATTAGGCTTAATCCTAATTGGGGCTTCTCAAACCTATAAATAGAGCCCCCTCCATTCCTTGTAAAGAGAGAGATTACACACATTGTACACCACTCCTAATTCTAGTGTGTAAGGAGATAGTGAAGCTTGAAGCTTGAAGCTAGTTATGTCATTGTTTGTGAGGGCTTGAGTGATGTCATACTCCCTATCATAATTGTATCTTGTCTTTGTGCATCAATAAGATTAGTAGTTTAGGTGCATTTGTGTACAAAATCTTGGACTCCTACATCTCCAAAGTTTATTTAGCGAAGCGGTCCGATTTTTGATTTAAGGTAAATTTGATCCTTATATTTTGTGGTGTGATTTCATGCTTGGAGGCTTGAGGGCTTGTTTTTGATTTGTTGCCTTTCAATTCATGGTAAGAGGGTTGTATGGTGAGAGGGCTCCCGTAACCTTAAGACCAAGTGTATAGCGACAACAAAATCAAGCTTATATTGTCTCTCTAAGATCTTCTCCAAGTTTGGTGTGCATCTATTTGTGTTATGCTAGTCTCCTCCACACATAATACCACATGTTATGAGTGTTTGTTGAGAGTGTGTGTGTCTTTTGATTGATGTATATGGTTAGCTTGTATTGATTGGCTACAAGGAAAGATTATTGGTGTCCTAGTTCACACACATAACTAGGTGGTGCCCCTTTTCTTGTTGGGTGTGTGGTTTTGGGGTTCTTATGTTTGTGTTGCGTTGTGCCCCAAGCCCATTGAGCAACACGGGAGCCTTGATAAGTGCTTAGAGGCCGCTCTTCTTGTTGCCCGCCCCGGACTGCCTCAATTTTGGTTCCCCCACTGAGGATGGAGCAGTTTTTGAATGGGTATTTAAGGTACATCGATCTCTCTAACACATAAATTTCCTTGTTTGCTTGTTGGGTATCATATTTTAAGAAGGAAAGTGGTACTTTTGTGTGATCTTTCATGAACAATCCACCTCCTCCTAATCCTCTTGGGATTCAATTCAACCAGTTTCATTGGATGCACTCCATTAGAGTGAATGTTTGCATTGATAGAAAGATTTTCTACTAACAACGCATGGTTCTTCTTTTTGGTCCAGAAAGACTAAGTGAGATTTTAGCATCACCTAATCCTGTCATACTTCCCATTGTAGATTACACCATTTCCTTTGATGTGCATATTTTCATCTTGTTTTAGCTTAGTTTTATGAATCAAGAAGACTTATACCATAGGCCAATCTCTTATGCTAGGCAAGAAATACATACAGTTGTTGGTAGTAAGTTACAATTTCAGCGTGTCATTCGTCGTATGTTTGGACCTAGGCAAGTAGCAGCCATTAATGCCTTAGTTAATCCATTTATTTTGCCTTTGATTCGTTATGACATAAGATTTGACGTCTACATTTTCATTCTACTTTGAAAAAGAAAAAAAAAAGAAAAAAAGAAAAAAGAAAAAAAGGAGTGAGAGAGAAAGAGAGTGAAGGAAGACCTTTGTGCAATCATATTTGTGCTTCCTTCTTCTCAAGCATGGATACCACTAGGCAAATGAGTGGCTATCCCTTATTCTTTGGAGAGCCCGGTGAGGATGCCGAGTTATTCTTATCAGACTTTAGAATGGCACTCCACATAAAGAGAGTGGTAGGAGACCAAGAATGCTTAAGACATGTTTGAGTTGGTCCTACGAAAGAGATGCTTCCACTTGGTTTCAATCTCTACCTACACCCGCACGAGTAGATTACAAGGGGGTCATGCAACTTTTTAGAGACAATTACTTCACTCCTTTGAACACACAAAAGCTATGGCAAGAAATAGTTGCTCATAAGCAAAAGGATCTAGAGGACTACTTGAGTTATAAGCAAGAATTCTTACGTCTTTGGACTCTTTGGTTGCGTTGTCTTCCTAACCCTGGAGATGGTGCTGAATTCTTGAAGAAGGAGAGATTTATTGCAAGGATGTACCCATCACTTAAATCGCAAGTAGAGTCAGGAGAGCCCACAACATTTGATGCTGCTGAGGCTAGGGCTACCAAGAAACTCCGAAAGATGAGGTGTATGCTTGGGGGGGGGCTTTATCTTTGATGACTCAAAGCCTAGGGAAGAGGTACAGTCTTGCACTCGTAGAGAATTACCTGAGGTCACAGTCGAGGTGATAGAAAAGTTAAATGAGTCTTTAAATAACTTGTCTATCCACTTTGCACAAGCTGTGGAACAGAAGGGCCAAGCTAAAAGGGTTGAAGAACGAGAGCAATGACCTAGGCGACTCTTGCAATGTTGGAATTGCGGAGAGTCAGGGCATGGGATGTATAATTGTCCTTGGCCTCGTGGGGAGCCAGGGAAGCCTAACATGAATTATCCAGTGATGAATGCAGGTGAAGGCACTAGTCAACAACAACCAATGATTTTGCAGAGGCCTAATGCAACAAGACCACCTCCACGAGGAGTGGAAGGAATGCCACCCTTGTTGCCGAACCCAAATGTACATGTGGTAGAGGTAACAAAGGCCAAGGAGGTAGACATTGAAGCAAATGGTGTCAAACGAGGGCGTGGAAAAGAGAAGGAAAAGGAGGGTGTGGCATCACAAAGTGACCTTGGACGAGGAAAGAAAGTGAAGGAAAACAAGGAAGTCAAGAGGAGACTACGTCGTATAAACCTCCAAGATTTCCCCCTTGGACATGGTATGGCTCCATACAACCTTTTGGAAGACATGAGAGGTAAGGGTCCTGATATCGCGTGGCCTCAATTTCTAGCCTTATGCCCACAAGTTAGGAGGGAATTAACAAAGGCCGTGAGCACTAGGAGAAAAACAAAAGAGAATGTGCCTGTTGTAAAAATTTCACAAGCCGAGATGGATGAGGACATTACACCTATATTAGATTGCTACATCAAGGGAAGGCTAGTTAAGAAGGGTCTAGTAGATGGGGGTGCACAAATTTGCATCATGACAGAAGACCTTATGCAAAAACTAGGCATGCATATTCATGAAACACCTGAAATTAAGGTGAAAATGGCAAACAATAGCAAAGCAAAGTGTCTTGGGATTTGTAAGAATGTTTCTGTGGAAGTTTTTGGCATTAAGAAGGTCGTTGATTTTTATGTTATGTCTACCAAGGGAAGTGGTTATCCATTTATCCTAGGTAGACCATGGCTAATGAGAATGAGAGCTTTGTAGGGTTGGAAAAATGGAAAGTTAATTTGCAGGAATGAAAATCGTAAGAAGATTATCTTTGACATGAAGGAGCAACGACAAGAGGAGATAAATGAAGAATCTTCTCAAGGCGAAACAGAGGAGGAT
Organism: Cibotium barometz; assembly: GCF_041138505.1. Lineage (NCBI taxonomy): Eukaryota > Viridiplantae > Streptophyta > Polypodiopsida > Cyatheales > Cibotiaceae > Cibotium > Cibotium barometz. The sequence goes on from NC_141100.1 coordinate 21,596,416, forward strand.
TGGACCGATGACGCCTTAGAGGAAGAAAGCAGCAGTAGCACTATGGACGAGGAGTCTTCCATTGAGGTCATGGGAATAAGATTCATAGCAAAAGACAAAGAGACACCCTGTCAAGGTTTGGAGGAGGTAGGCTCTCAAGAAGACCAAATTGTGCATGATGAAGAAATGTTTGATGCTATGCTCTCAAAAACGCTTACATCGGAGGAAGGAGAGGAGTTTAAATGTGTACTAAGAAAATTTCCCAGGTTTTTTGCTAAAGATTACACAGATGTGCGTAGCGTAGAGGCCATTCAACACAAGATCGAGCTAAAGCCAGAAGCCAAACCTAAGGCACAAAAGCTACGAAGACTAGGAGTCATCAAGGAGCAACCACTACTCAAAGAGGTGAGGAAGCTTCTAGCAGCGGGGTTCATATATCTTGTAGAAAATTCAGAGTTGGTCTCTCCCGTCGTGGTCACTCCCAAGAAGAACGACAAATGGAGGGTGTGTGTGGACTATCGTCCACTCAACGAGGTGACAAAAAGGGACCACTTTCCTCTTCCATTTCAAGATGAGATCCTAAATGAGGTAGCAGGTCATGAGAAGTATACAATATGTGATGGCTACTCGGGTTACTTTCAAATTGGGATTGCATTGGAGGATCAATTGAAAACAACCTTCATCACTCCTTGGGGTTGTTATGCTTTTAGAGTCATGCCGTTTGGTTTAACCAATGCTCCAGCGACATTTCAACGTTTATTGGTGAGGATGAAGTAATCTTGCTTGGTCATAAGGTTTCTTCCAAAGGCATTGAGGTGGATCCTACAAAGGCAAAGGCTCTTATCGACCTACCATCTCCAAAGAGTCTCAAGGAGGCCATCTCATTCATTCAAAAGGTGAAGTACATGTCACGCTTCATTCACTTAGCCTCAGAGTTACTTCACCCCTTGCAAAAATTGACTCAACAAGTAGAGTTTGCATGGCCTGATGAGCTTGAGGAGTACTTTTGTAACATTAAAGTCATTTTGTCAGAGCTACCAACACTCATGCCTCCTTGTTGGGAGTACACTTTCTTTGTTAGCTCTAGTGTTGGAAAGGAAACAGTGGGTGCAGTTTTGTTACAGCAAGATCTCCACAGTACTAGGATGCAGCCCATCTACTTTGTTAGTAGGGTCATGAATGTCATGGAGAAAGGCTACACGGAAGCGGAACTCATGATGCTTGCTCTCATCTTTGCGGTGAGAAGATTTAGATCCTACTTGTTACCAAAACCTTTTGTAATTCTCACTACAGAAAATTTGTTTCCTTGGGTGTCTTCTCAAATGACTATCAGTGCTAGAATCACAAAGTGGGTTATGGAATTGCAAGAATTCCAATACTCTTTCAAGGTAGAAGATAGTGTGCATGCACAATTGGCAGGGATTCTCACTTATAGAGTGCATGAAAAGGAGATTAAGGTGCCTGAAGTAAAAACCCTACCATTGCCACCACCCAAAACTGTACCTAATGCATTCACCTTGTTCTTTGATGGAGCTTTTAGAAAAGCCACAGGTAAAGCAGGGGGAGGGCTGGTGCTGCTCAACCCAAATGGAGAGGTGGTTATGAAGGAGAAGGTCAACTTGCCAAGTTCTACTAGCAACAATGAAGCAGAGTACGACATACTACTTCATGGTTTGAAGGTGTGCATCAATCAAGGGATACAACGTCTCCTGGTAAAAGGGGATGCACTTCTTATTGTAAGGCAAATTTTAGGCATTTGGGCATGCAAGAATGAAAGATTAAGGCAAAAGGTTCATGCTATCCGTAGGCTGTTTAATCAATTTGAGGAGGTGCAATTGTATCATATTCCTAGGAAACAAAATGAGGATGCTGATCTACTTGCACAACAAGCTGTTGCATGTGTTAAGAAGGAAATGCAAGTAGTAGTCTTGGCTGCAGTGGCTATTAAGCAACCACGGTACCAAGGAATGGAGGCACTGGCTCCCATAGTGAGCTACATCTTGGAAGGTGAATTCCCACAAGACTTCACAAAGGCACAAAAGAGGAGGCTCATGAAGAAGGCAAGTTCTTTCTTGTTCTTAGAAGGTGCCCTCTACCAAAGAGGAAAAGATCAAGTGTGCAAAAGAGTACCAACAACCAAGGAGATTCCAGCCATTTTAGAGAGTTTGCATGAAGAAGCATGTGGTGGCCATTTTGCTCAAGAACTAACCGTGAAAAAGATTTTGCTTGCTGGGTATGTTTGGCCAAGCTTACATGTGGATGTCCAACATTGGTGTAGGAGCTGTCATAACTGCCAAATCAATGGTAATAAGAGGTTGCTACATGGTCCACGCCAATCAGTCATTGCAAGTGGTCCATTTGAAAAATGGGGCATTGATGCTATGGGTCCACTACCTAGAACTAAAAATGGAAAATTGTACATCTTAGTGGCCACAGACTACATGACTAGGTGGGTGGAGGCTCAAAGTGTGGCAAGGGTGAATGGAAAGACTGTAAGCAAATTTGTTTACACTCATATATGTTGCAGATTTGGCACCCCCTCGGAGATTGTTTCTGACAATGGTCCAGGTTTTAGAAAAGGTTTGCTCACCGAAGTTTGTGAAGAGCTTCATATTTCACATCATCATAGCACACCCTACTATCCCCAATCAAATGGGTTAGTAGAGAAGGCTAATGGTGTCATTGCAGGAATCATAAGGAAGATGGTGGAGAACAAGACGAAGCTGTGGGATGAGTTCCTTGATGGAGCACTATGGGCATACCGGACTACCTACCGAGAAGCAACGAGGTTTACGCCCTTTCACTTGGTTTATGGTCGAGAAGCATTGCAGCCTATTGAGCTCAACATTCCAACAATGCAGCTTCATGGAAAAGGTGGACTAGGAGATCAAGATGCATGGGTAGATCAACTTCTCACTTTCGTTGAGCTAGAGTGGAAAAGAGAAGCTGCATACGAGTGTTATAGAAGAAAAGCCATGCAAGCAGCGGAGAAGTTCAATGCAACTTTGAAAGACAAGGGCATCAAAAAAGGAGATCTTGTGCTAAGGTATGACAATCGACTTGATAATCGGTTTGATGCCAAGTTTGAAACTAGATGGAAGGGACCATACATTGTCAAGAAGGTTTTCAACTCTAGCTATTATCAGCTCATGGATTTGGATAGCAAAGAACATTCTAAGAAGGTTAATGGCTATAGACTCAAGCCATAGTTGAGTCGCATTCTACCGACAGACTTACAGAAGCAACCACAAAAAGGAGATAAAAGGGCATGTAAGTTCTGTGGTTTGAGTGATGGATGTGGTGCAAAACACAAGGAACAGAAGAAAGATGGACAAGAGAACCACATTAAACCACTTGCTTTAGAAGGCCTACATTATGATGGTACATGAATATACCATCATCTAGGGGGAGGGCTAAATGATAGCCATTTTTTCGACTATCCACATTACCACAAGGAGCTACCTCAGCCAAGGAAAATTACATAAACTCTTTGTCATAAATACCTTTTCACTATAAATAGGCGTGTGTGCGTTAGGGACTTTACCCATATCTTCTATATATTTTTTATATTATAAAAAAAAAGTTTTTGCTAGCTACTCATCAAAAATAAATAAAATTATTACGGCCCGTTTTGTGTAAATATTTCATTTCATATAAGGGCCTAAATATGGGGGTCTCTATTTTCTCAAATATGTAAATACTTCATTAGGTGTGTGTATTACGAAACCTAAGTATATTTTATTTATTTATTATTATTATTATTATTAATTCTTCATAATACTTTTGGACCATCATTGTACATATGCTTCAACTTCACCATGCATAAGTAACTCCTATGCTCTCACATTTCCACCCACCACACCATGTAGAAAGCCTACTACCCAAATCACTTTTTCCCTTAGACTATTTCATCTTTTATTCTCTCATCCACCCTAAAATAATGAGGGTCTCCCTCCCTTTTGACTTCCATAGTTTAGTATTTTTGTATATATTTTTTACTATTAAATATTTTATATATTTTCATTAAATACTTTTTCATATATCAATTATTTTTGTATATTTTATTCACAATTAGATCTCTTTGTTTATTTTATTTTCATATCATAATAACCATATTGTCATGATATGTTGACTAGTTCAATACTAGCTTGTTTTTTCTTATTATGTAAATCCTTTATAAAATGGAAAAAATCTCCTCCATGCAAGTGTCCACATACACTTGAGTCTCTAAGGTCAGGGTATGATTTATTGGGGGGCTCACTCTTGGAGCTATCAAGAAATTCCACCAATGGGGACCCACACAAAGATTTTAAAAATTCAAAAAATACATGATTTTACTGAATTTTTTGCGCCCGCCTCGACTCCGAATTTGGACTGGTCATCAAAAGACAAAATTTATCTCGGAAGCTCAGCAATATGCTCAATTTTTTTGAGAGTTTTTGGAGCTAATGGCGGTGAGATATGAATTTTTTATTGGACCCCAGTCTGCACACTTTTTGGCAAGGTACACCTAGTCTCTTCTCACCTCCCTTACACATTCATCACCTACACACTTACTCATTCCTTTCTCACTCCATCAAACCTGCAAACTTCATGTCCTCTCTCACCCTCTCCACCTTTTTCCTCTCCTTCTATCTCCATTTGCTCTCATATCTACTCTACACCCATACCTCATCTCCATTTCTCTCCCTACTATTACTAAATTATTTTCACAAACGCAAAAAATACATAAAAATTAAGCATGAATGTATCATATTAACCTCTGTAAATTTGGGGTTTCCATCTACAAAAACCCCCATGTTCTTCACCTCAATCAACTTTTGTGGCGTCAAATGCAAGAAGGAGACCGACGGTTAACTTAAAGATCTACACATGGGAGAATCCAAGCTTCTTCGAGCTTTCAACCACAAAAAGGATCTTTCCAAATCTTTACTCCTCTCACTCATTTTGTACATTGTATTACTAACCTTTTATAGTGATTACTAACTACTAACCACCCACTAACATTTGTAAATAAGCACCCACTCTACTACTTTTGGAGTAGGCATTACTACAAGTTATTTGCTCAAACCTCTACATCACACTCTCCTCTCATCTTCAATAATTCTCTCACCTTGAGCCCACATCCATGTGACTCAAGGAATAAGAAGAGGCCCACTCTCATTTCAAAATAAAAAATCCATAATCTATGATTTTCCATAATAAGATTGATTAGGCTTAATCCTAATTGGGGCTTCTCAAACCTATAAATAGAGCCCCCTCCATTCCTTGTAAAGAGAGAGATTACACACATTGTACACCACTCCTAATTCTAGTGTGTAAGGAGATAGTGAAGCTTGAAGCTTGAAGCTTGAAGCTAGTTATGTCATTGTTTGTGAGGGCTTGAGTGATGCCATACTCCCTATCATAATTGTATCTTTCCTTTGTGCATCAATAAGATTAGTAGTTTGGGTGCAATTGTGTACAAAATCTTGGACTCCTACATCTCCAAAGTTTATTTAGCGAAGCGGTCCGATTTTTGATTTAAGGTAAATTTGATCCTTATATTTTGTGGTGTGATTTCATGCTTGGAGGCTTGAGGGCTTGTTTTTTATTTGTTTCCTTTCAATTCATGGTAAGAGGGTTGTATGGTGAGAGGGCTCCCGTAACCTTAAGACCAAGTGCATAGCGACAACAAAATCAAGCTTATATTGTCTCTCTAAGTTCTTCTCCAAGTTTGGTGTGCATCTATTTGTGTTATGCTAGTCTCCTCCACACATAATACCATATGTTATGAGTGTTTGTTGAGAGTGTGTGTATTTTGATTGATGTATATGGTTAGCTTGTATTGATTGGCTACAAGGAAAGATCTTTGGTGTCCTAGTTCACACACATAACTAGGTGGTGCCCCTTTTCTTGTTGGGTGTGTGGTTTTGGGGTTCTTATGTTTGTGTTGCGTTGTGCCCCAAGCCCATTGAGCAACACGGGAGGCTTGAGGAGTGCTTAGAGGCCGCTCTTCTTGTTGCCCGCCCCGGACTGCCTCAGTATTTGACTGAGTACCTTTCATATTGTGTGTACTCTTATCTTGTATATGGTGTGTTGAGTGTTGAGTTGAGAACAAGAAGATTTTCAGCCTCTCACCTTGTGTGTTCTCTATTAGGGTTTTGTGAGTGTGTGTGTGTGTGCTTGTTGCAAGATCTCAAGCTCTCTTCCCCCCTGCATCTTTTCATGGTATCAGAACCTGGTTCGTGCTAAGGGCTGAGCTGCAAGCAAGAGAACCACAGGAAGTGGTACGAGGGTAAAAGTTTCAACTACTCTTCCCTATTTGTGTTGGTGACTACACCCTTGTCGGGAGCTCTACTGGAGGCACCGACAAACGATCTCTGACTGAGGAGCTTTTCTCACGGGAGTAAAGCCATAGGACAATGTTTTTAGGGCCGAAAACGCATTTCGAGCGCGTCTGGACCTCTGTTTTTTAGAAAGCAGTAACCGGACATAAATCCGACTGCTGCAGATGTGAAAGAGTTTAAAGACTGGAACCAAGGAGCCAATAAAGTTATGTATTGGCTCTCCATTAGTATACAGGACACCATGATTGGGCACATTCAGGATGCCAAGTCCCCCAAGGAGGCGTGGGACATCTTGGTAAAACTCTATGAAACAAATACCAAGACACGTAAGATACAGTTGAAGAATGAACTTCATACTGTGGAGAGAAAGAGCATGTCTGTGAATGACTACATTGAAGATAAAGGGTATTGTGGAATCCCCTGCTGCATCTATTGGTGTGTCAGTAGATGATGATGATAAGGTGGAAGTCTGTCTATGTGGTCTCGGACCACCACAATACAAGGCGTTCAAGACATCTATTCAGACTCGAGAAAACATTCCCAACTTTATAGATTTGGTGTCTATGCTGATTATAGAAGAGAAGAGCTTGGGTGAAGACCAACAGTCTTCACAAAACAAAAACAATTCAGAGCAACATGACTTCTACACAAGTTCAGGTAGAGGACGAGGTAGAGGAGGCCGTGGACGCGGTCAAGGAGGTGGCCAAACAGGTAATCAGAATTATGGCCAGCACCAGCAGCAACAACAGTCCCAAAATACACAACAACAACATCAACAACACACAGGTGGAAGAGGCAAATTCAGAGGCAGGGGGAGTCAAAGAGGACGTGGAAATTGGCAAAGGCAATATAATGATGCACGTGAATGCTTTTATTGTGGTAAGCCTGGACATGTGCAGGTAGAATGTTATAAGAAGCAGGCTGACATGCAAAATGGGAAAGTGCAGCAGAATAACTATGCATCCTCAAGCAGGAACAATGAGGATAATGAAAGATTGTTTGTTATGCAGCATGTGAATGCCATGTCTGAAAATGTTGAAGCAACACAAAAAGATGATGTATGGTATGTGGATTCAGGTGCTTCGAACCACATGACAAGTCATGGGGAGTGGTTCAAGGAGATGGAAAACCTTGAAAGACCAGGTTTTGTGGAAACAGGGGATGACACTACTCATCCGATTGCCCATGTTGGAGATGTGCCATTGTCTATGCAGGATGGCAAAGTGAAGTACCTAAGATGTACTTCACGTTCCGAACATAACAAAGAATCTGGTTTCAATTAGCCAGATGATTGAGCAGGGTTTGTAGGTTCGGTTTAACCCTGATGGTTGTTATGTTGAAGACTTTAAAGACAAGTGCAGGTTGGTTGCAAAAGGCAACAGAGTGGGCAGAATGTTTACGTTGAATGTAGACATGCCTGAAATGAGTGCTGCGATGTTTGCAAATGGTTCAGGAATTATTGCAGACACAGACATTTGGCATAAAAGAATTGGACATGTGAATGTGTACAGAATGAAGTCTATGCACTAAAGGAATTGTGACAGGGCTGCCAAAGTTTAAAGTGGAAGGTATGCAGAGAATATGTGAAGCATGCCAATTTGGAAAGCAAACAAAGCATGTATTTCCACGTAGCAGATATGTGAGTAGAAATGCACTACATGTTGTGTATTCAGATGTATGGGGTCCTATGAAGACCATGTCTATGGGAGGCTGTAGGTATTATATATTATGTGACATTCATTGATGACCACACAAGGAAAGTGTGGGTATATTTCATGAAGGAGAAGAGTGAGGTGTTCACTCACTTTCAGAATTTCAGAGTTTTGGTTGAAAAGCAAACAGGGAAATATGTGAAGTGCCTAAGGTCAGATGGAGGGGGAGAGTACTTCTCCAATGAGTTCTCTGAATTTTTGAAGAAGAATGGTATTCGGAGACAGTTTACATGCAGATACACTCCGCAGCAAAATGGAGTTACTGAGCAGAAAAACAGGCACATTGCTGAGATTACGCAAGCATTGATGGAAGAGAAGAATATGCCGCATAGCTATTGGGCTGAGACTATTTCTATAGCAGCATACATCATGAACAGGACTCCAACTGCAGTCATACATGAGGCTGTTTCTACAGCAGTATACATCATGAACAGGACTCCAACTGCAGCCATACATGATGTAACAGGTTTACTGGCAGAAAACCTGATTTGTCTCATCTGAAAGTCTTTGGATGCATTGCATATGTGCATGTGCCAGATGAGCTAAGAACTAAGCTGGATCCAAAAGCTGAAAAATGTGTGTTTATTGGATATTCCCTTAAGCAAAAGTGATACAGGTGTTATAACCCTGCTACACATGAGTTGAGGGTAAGCAAGGATGTTGTCTTTGATGAGATGAGCAGCTGGTATGCTGCTGGAAAAGAAGCTGTTGGGACTGATGTGAGTGGAAGTGTGGTTGCACAAAATGCAGGTCAGCAATCACAGTCTTTGAGTGGACCAAGAGAGTCCTCATCTAGTGGGTCTGTTGATAAACCATGGAGTGGCAGGCTGCGTCATAATACCAGCCCTGCAAATGTGATTAGTACATCATGTAAAGGAAAAGAGAAAGTGGTTGAGCCCCTTGGTATGCCTGACATTTCTGCAGGGCATTCTCATGTTTATGGAGAGTCCAGTGGCTCAGAGATGAGCCTTGATGACGAGCTTGGGATCCCAGCTATGAGAACACCTGGTGTAAAGAAGGCTATGGAAGCCATGAATGAAAAGCTGCGAAGATCTCGGAGAGTGAAAAACCCTGTGCAGAGGTTAACCTATGATGGTTATGTGGCACATCACTATGCATATATGGCAAAGGTTGTGCAGGTTGTAGAGCCCACATGCATTGATGAGGCTGTTGGAACTGTGTGTTGGGAGAAAGCTATGGATGAGGAGATGGATGCACTATATGAAAATGAAACTTGGGATTTAGTGCAATTTCCTGAAGGCAAGAAAGCCATTGGATGCAAGTGGGTGTACAAAGTTAAACATAACAGTGATGGAAGCATAAACAGGTACAAGGCTAGATTGGTAGCCAAAGGATATGCGTAGACATATGGCATTGATTATGAGAAAACTTTCAGCCCAGTTACCAAGATGGCAACAGTGAGAGTTGTGATAGCAGTGGCTGTGTCAAAGCAATGGTCTTTACATCAGATGGATGTAAAGAATGCATTCTTGCATGGGGATTTGCAAGAAGAGGTGTATATGTTACAGCCACCTGGTTATGAGGATGTGAGTCACCCCCCCGAGCATGTTTGCAAGTTGAAGAAAGCCTTGTATGGCTTAAAACAAGCACCAAGAGCATGGTCTGACCAGATTTATGAATATCTTGTCACTATTGGCTTTCATGTAGCCAATGCAGATTTCTCGCTGTATGTGAGACATGGTGATAGAGGGGTTGTGCTTATTGTCATCTATGTAGATGACTTGATCATTACGGGAGACCATGATGCAGAGATCTTTGATATAAAGATCTTGCTTAGACAGAAGTTTGAGATGAAAGATCTGGGGGAGCTCAGATATTTCTTGTGGGCATTGAGGTGATTAGGTCACCACATGGTATTGGATTACTACAGAGACAGTATGGTTTGGACATGTTGTCAAAGTATGGTATGAAAGACTATAAGCCTATCTCAGTGCCATTGGATCAGAATGGCAAGTTGAGTGCAGATTCAGGAGAGATTTTGGAGGATCCTACTATGTATAGGCGCATAGTAGGAACCTTGATCTACATGACGATCACCAGACCAGATTTGAGCTATGCTATTGGGTTGGTGAGTCAGTTTATGCAGGTTCCACGAAAACCGCATTTGGATGCATTGAGACGCATACTGAGGTATGTGAGATCTACTTTGCATTGTGTACTATTCTATGAGACTGGGACAGAGATATGTATACATGGGTACATAGATGCTGATTGGGCTGGTAGTATCTCAGATAGAAGATCTACCAGTGGATTCATGTTTTCTTTGGGGAGTGCTGCTATGACTTGGAGCATCAAGAAGCAGCCTACGGTTTCTCTATCCAGTACAGAGGCCGAGTACAGAGGAGCTGCTATGGCAGCATGTGAGGTAGCTTGGTTGAGAAAGCTACTTGCAGATTTGGGTCTATCAGTGGACAAGTTGTCATTTTTTGTGACAACATTAGCAGTATACAGTTGGCCAGGAACCCAGTTTTTCATGCTCGCACGAAGCATATAGAGGTCCATTACCATTTTGTCAGAGAGAAGGTCTTGGCAGGAGACCTTGACCTTGCTTATGTCAGCACCACACAGGATCAGGTAGCTGACATCTTCACCAAAGCATTGGGTACAGAGAAGCTCCGCAGATTCAGGGCTTCGCTTGGTGTACATGAGATGGAGTTGAGCTTGAGGGGGAGTGTTGAGATATCGAGCTCATCTAGTGAGGCGGTGGACACTGACGACCCACCTGGGTGATAGGTCCCACACACCACTGGCATGGTTGGTGAGATCTTGGGTGATATGCGGCCAGTGGGTTGACAGGCTGTGTGACAACCATTCTACTTGGTCGGCAAGTAACTTGGTCATAGACCCAGCCATTCTGTGGTATATGGTTCCCTTCTATGGTCTGCACATAACTGTTTGGTCCAGGGGTACCCATCAACCAGAAAAAGCGGACCAGCTTTAGCTTCTCAATCCAACAAACCCACTTTAAAATAATGGTGAGATTCCCAATTTGGTCTACTCAAATGATGAAGTACCTTGGCCCACGATTCCAAAAGTGGTCTCTACCCCACCCTCTTTGGGTATACGATAGGGATGAGGGAGGAAAAACTTCTTGATTATTTGTATCATTGTATCACAGAATTTGAAATTCAAGGAGTGACAAGCTCTCTGGAAGATACATTCAAAGACTAGGAATCTGGAGTAAGCATCTTTCTCCTTCTACAATCATTCATTCACCAAATCAAGTTGTACTAGTAAGGTATTTTATCAAACAATATCTAATTAAGATAAAACATATACTTTTAAAAAACCCTAAATAGCAAATCCTAGAAACTAAAACTCTACTCTGATACCATTTCTAAGGTCCCCAATCGAAAAAGGGGAATCTTTAAGATAGTCTATTAAGTCTTTCAAAGAATTTCTTAGTCATCGATACCTAGACCATGTAGAGATACGAGGATACAATTACTAGGTAAGACCTAGCTCTATCTCACAGGGGGAGCATAGTCTCCTAAATGGTTCTTAAAATCGATTCACCCATAGAGTGATCGACCTATCTTGGGCAACCTCTATCCTTGATTCCTAGAAGCAATGCCTTTTTCCCATCTACGTGAGGCTTGGCCTCTGACCTAGTCCTCTAGATGAGAATTGCCCAGGGAGTTACTTACCTTGTGTGTAGTGTGAGTGATTAGTTTTGTTGGAAAGCTACCCTACTAATCGGGTCCACCTATCCATAGGATGACACCATCAAACTTTCCATCCAACTCACCTACCATTTTTATTTTCTAATTAATCCTACCACATGGTGTGACATATATAGACAAGTTTATTAATTAGGGATCTTACATGGTGTTCATTAGAACAACCACTTAACTTAAAACAATGATACAACAATACTAGAAAACAAGGGACTTAATAAAAAATAATTACAAAGGTTCAAATCCAACTATGGCCAGCTCTAGGCTCTTTGATTCCACATTTTATTCCTCCAATGATCTAGAATTCGGCCTTTTAGTCTCCATTGACTAGGCAATATATACCTCATCGTTGGTAGCTGGCAAGGACTCAAGCCGGCCTATTGCCCCCTCACGCTCCGTTGCTTGATCCTCCCGCTCCTCTTAGGGATGTGTACGAACTAGGGTAGGCTTATTCACCACACTAGCCTCGGCCCATAGAACTAGGCAGCATCAATAACTCTCACCAAACCAATGAGTTACAACTTCCAGGGATACCTTGGGCTGACTCTAGGCCTCACTAACATCTCAGCTAGGCTACACAAGCACAAGAACGGGATAGCATCCAAGCCGGGAGAAGATGTGCGTATACTTTAATTTTAGCAAGATGGCAACACAATAGTTCAACCCAATCTCATAAGATACAAGAAACCACGTTATCTTTTCTTAAATCAAAGAAACGAGATTGTAACAATTCTACAAGAAATTAGATTTTTATGTTTAAATGAATATGGAAGCCTATATTTCAAGACAAGAAAAAGTAACATCTTTAATCGTTCTTAAAAAATGCTAAGATCAAAGGTTTACCTAACTCCTAATCTAAAAACCCCTTTTTAAAGGATTTTCAACCTAACCTGGCCATTGCCTCCATGAGGGACTCCCAAAGGAAGAGTCGGGACCGCATTTGGAGCATCCCCTCGTGTCATTGTAGTGCACGCTTCTCAAACACATCATTTTTCATCTTCAAGGAGGAGCCATACTATTTGCTCTCTTATAGCTCCTACAAATCACAAACTCAACGATCGAGATGGCTCATAATTTGGAGTCTTTTTGCTCACTTTATGAACAAAAGATTAACCCATGGAAACCACCTCTTAGGGCTAGAGTGTGCTTAAGTCTCTTTATATGGGGGGGAGGGTGGGGGGGAAGTAGAGTGTCCTGAAATGAAGAATAAGGCTGGCTGGACTCATGTAGAGGGCTATTGGGGAGAGCTTCTAGCCAGAGAGGGCTGCTGGCCATAGGTGGTTGGGGGGGGTTGTATATGGGGTCTAGTACGGGTAAGGAGAGAGCAAAAAGGAGGCGGAAAGGATGTTGTATGTGAAAGTACATCGGTATGTGGTTGCATGGGCCTATGGAAAGGGTCGTGCCTATAAGTGGGCTAAAGGTGGGGTACGCATGGGCCTTCCAGGGAAGTGGGCCCATGGGTGTCCACGTGGCGTAGAGAGAGAAGACCTTACTTTAGGGTGACCGGTCCTTGGTCTGTGTGTGGTCTTTTGTATGGGCGTCCTAGTATGTGTACAGTCCACAATAAGGTTCTTTGGTGCACGCTTTCCAAGGAGGCATCTTTTGGGGTGGGAACTTCTTTTTTGGGATGGTGCAGACCTCGATATGCATGTCGACGCTTCCCGAAATGTTTTTCGGTGAAATTATTGGGGGTGTTTTCCTAGTCGTCGCAGGGGTGCAATCTGTTCGTTAATCAGACACCCATAAGGTATTTATTAAGGTCGGTACTTTACTGTAATTTAACAAAAAATTTACGTAGAAGCTTATTCTGGTGTCCATTTTGAGTGCTGTAGAGTCCTATATTAGGGTACAATCATGCGCAAATTTCAAATTTAGACTCAGAATTTTAAGATTCCAAGTAAAAATAGTCAATTATTATGATGATAATTTTTACACTATAAAAAGATCACAATTTCATCTATTAAATGGAATATATTATTATTGAAGTTGGGCATATTACATTGGCATATACAGACAGAGGTGTAACACATATTGAATGTTTTCTATGTTTTAATAAAAAGACATATCAAAAGATGATCTCTTTAGATATTATTGAAACCTTACACCCTCCATGCCAATTTGGTGCATCAGTAGCTTTATAACGTTTCAATGCTGCAACTATGGTAAAAAATTTGAAGCCCAAAACGGCCTTCAAATTTAAGCAATGCTTGGCCTTTTCATGCGATTAACTCATTAGAATGCTTTTTGATAGCGGCAGGGTACCTGTGGATGCAGTCGAGCCAGGGACTGTCGAGCGGAACTGGGATGTCATTGATGGCCTTCCAAACTGCACTGTTGCACTTGAAGCCAGACCCCAAACCGAGCATCCACACCTTGTCCCCTTTCCTTATGTTCTGCTTGGCTTCCATGTATCCGAGCACGTACCACAAGCAGCTAGCAGAGGTGTTACCAAATCGGTGAAGGGTGGCTCGCGAGGCTTCCATGTGGTCATCAGAGAGGAAGAGGTTCTTCTGGATCTCGTCTATGACTGCACGTCCCCCGGAGTGAAAGCAGAAATGCTGAAATGCAAGCTTGAAGTCAGGCTGGTATAATTGCTTGACCTTGAGGTTGAGTAGCTTGCGAGAAAGGAAGCTATAGAGGTAAAGCAATTGCTCGGAAAAAGGCAAAACACGAGGGCCAAGAGTGACTATGTTAGTTCTTAGTGCATCTGCTGCCACCCCCATCAGATCCCTCGTTAACGAAACACCCAAAAACCCCTCTCCATCCTCTCGCTGATACGCACACGTGTGGGCGCGGTCGCTCGCCGCCTTGTGAGTCCTCACACAATGCAAAAACTCGTACTTGCATCTAGTCCTCTCCTCTCGCTTGTTTGTAAGAAGCATCGCACCACACCCTAGCCGAAACAAGCAATTAGTCACTAATTGCGACTTGCTGTTCCCAAAGTACCAATTAAGAGAGCTGTTCTCCGTGCTTACCACCAAAGCATACTGATTAGGGTAAACCTTAAGCAAATCTCTAGCTAAGCTGCATGCTATTACAGATGCACTGCAACCCATCCCTCCCAAGTGAATGGCTTTTATAGTCTCCTTCATCTTGTAGCGGTTTATAAGCATGGATGCAAAAGAAGGAGCTGGGCTATAGAGGCTACAATTTGTGATAACTATGCCAATATCCCGTGGATCAAGTCTTGTCTTCCTCAGGAGGCTATCTACACAGCCAAATAACACTTGCTCTGCTTCGAGGCGCGCAGTCTCATATCGAGACAATTTGGTGTCAGTATAATCAAGCATGTGATAGGGCAAGTAGGTCTCTTCACCAAGCCCCGAACGCTTAAAGATCTTCCGTTGAAACTCCAGGCTGGGTAGGGTGAACCTCCCAGTGAGCATTGTGATATATTCCGACTTCTCGTAGTTGCATTTCTGTTCATCATCGGGCTGAAAACACGAAAAATCTACCAGGTAAACTTGCCTTGGTCTAAACACAGGGTAAAACAAGGCTGCAGCAGCAGAGGTGATCATGACAAAGGCCCATGCTGAGAAGACTGGAGACCCGCTGATAATATGGCATTTGCAAGCTTCCCAAAGCATGATCATGAGCTCTAGTTCTTGCAGCAGTGAGGCAATTACAAACGTGGACATAGCAAAGAAAAGAGACAGAGAACTCAGCATTGTTTCAGTGCGATGCAAACTAGGCGCTAGCTGGTTCACTCTAGGTTTGCGGGAAAACCATCACAGTTAATTGAGACGTTTGGTAACGAGATGCTCCAGGTCTGTGCGAAGCTACATGTGAAGGCGTACTTATAATAGGCTTTGCTTGTGCTGTTTGTTATCGTTTGGGCATGCAAAATGCATGCATGGTTTGCCTAATGAAATCGCAGCTCTGCAAGCCGAGGCGCTCACGACCCACGAGTCACATTAACATCATTGCCCGTGACTCGCTGGCGAAGCTTTGAGCAGAAAGGACGCGGAAGCAGTTAAGAGCGCTGTCCCGCCAAGGTTAAGGGGGCAAGAGTACTATTGCCTGTCAAACTGTGCAATACGGCAAGGTTTGCTGGATGCCGGCTGTGTGCAGTGATAAAGAAGGAATGCTTGCAGAGCCATCGTAAAGGGGTCTGAATAAACTAAATTCACAACAAATCTAGCTAAATCAATGTTCGCCCGATGATTCTTCCACTTACCTTGGACATGAAAAGATTCATGCAAAAGAGACTCTGGAGAATATATTCTACATGGATCATCACCCTGCAATCACAGGAATGTGAGTCTCCTTGCTTGCGCACTTGAATATGCTTGATCTCTGACTTGTACAATTCATAGTCTCTATATAGGGAACCAAGAACATGAAGAAGCTTTTTTATATACCTGCATAATAAATAAGCTTTCACAATAAGATACATTGTCAACTTCAAGTAGCTATAAATACTAGAGAAAGGTGCTTGGAATGTTTATTTACAGGCCTAACTCAGGATGTGATCTTGGTACTGAATTAAGGGTCCACACGATTCTCTTATCCAATTCTATAACGACAAGGCTCCAATGGTTCCTGAAAAAGCAGAAATCTCTAAAACTAAGGCATCCCCTATCTATTACATACATATGACTAACAAGGTAGAGACCAACATAAAAACATAACTAATAGAACTCAGTTGACATGGAAGAATTACTACTGTAACCTCTAGCATGTTCAAATACTGAACCACTTTTGGATCTCTTGCTAGGAAGTGCTCCTTTTTCTTAGCAATGGTGCCAGCTATGAGAGTTTAGAATAAACACCTCAAAATTGCTCTCTTGAGGAAGCTGGCACTTTATTAAACAACAAAAACAAGGGTAACTCATTAAGGAAAGAACTAAAGAGGGAAGGACCATATCATCAATAAATGCAATTTGCATACTTACTTTAGGCACATGTATAGGATAGTGTCAGAGATTTGTGATGTCCTATCCTTCAAGGTCTTGACATCCACCAAGTCAAGAGAGAGTTTTCTCTCACCATCTTCCATATTCACAAAGACAAAATTACCCCTCTGCAAGCTCCTTAGCATCTCCAAGTTGGCTGACTCCAACTCTTCTATTTCTTTGATGTACTATTCTTGGATATTCACTGGGGTTATTTTTACTTGTTGATCCTTTTCCTTTCTAATATTGTGCTCTTCCTCCCATATGGCCTCCTGTTCTTCCCTTGCTCTTGTGTTAACATCATGTGTAATCTCTACAATTTTTATTTTATCCTATGGAGCTCTTGCTGGTGGAATCATCAGGATGTCTCTCATCTTTGGATCTATAAGCTTTATAGGGTGTAGAAGCTTCTCATATCTCCATCTAAGCCTCTTCAGTGTCTCATTGTGCTTGGGCATTATTGTCATCCTATGCGCATAGGCACACACAACACATAGGTCATTGAAATACTCTATGAGAAAATCTTCAGCAGCCTCATGTAGACAGAGCAAGGCTATCCTCTTTCACCTTAGAGTTAGGCTCTAATTCTCACAAATAGACTTGCACAGTCTCTGGAAAGGGAGATTTGGAACACATAACTCTACACAATTTTGAGCTTTCTTGATTTCCCTCAGAATGTAAAAGTTCTGCAAAAATCTTCTTGTTCTCGCCTACTTCAGAATACGGATAGGCTTTCCCTTTCTTGGCTTCTTCTGAGAGGCAACCTTTGCCTGCCAATCCAGGCCCCTTACCCTGTCTTGAAGAAAACCGATTAAAATTCACCAATAAAACCAACCAATCAAAAATATTTGATCAAGAAATCTAGCAACACTCGAACCTTGTCCTTTTTCTCCCTAGCTAGGAAAAATGTTTTGCGCAAGTACTGGTAGAATTTAGCTTTGAGAACTTGAATCTCACAAGGCCTGTTTTGTCCAAAAACTAAAGGAAAGGTACACGTGTTGGTGCAAATGTTCTTTCTCAAGGATTCATTCAATCAAATGCGCCTTCACAGTTTTGGGCTCCATGAAGCATTGTGCAAATGCAACTGTTTGTAGATATGTAGAGATTAGATGCAACATGCAAGTGCATATAAAATAATATTAGAGAGTTTGAAAACTTCTCAATTTTCAATTTGCAAAGATTCACAACAAATGGGGAGCACAGTGAACACTATAAATCTTTTGTAAAAACTCCCTCATGTGACATTCATTAGAAAGCTCTTGACATGTATACTCTATATATAAAATCTTCAATAAATTTAGAGTTGGTGTGCTCAAGATACTCTAATAAGTAGATTCAAAAGTGCCACCAAAAGAAATTTCTAAACTATGGGGATTTTTGCAAACTCCCTAATATAGTCTTACATATTTCCACCCAACATACATACAAGAGTGGTATTTCTCTTTGTGAAACAGTCCTATACCCAAAAACTATCGAAGCTACCTACCAGAATTTGAAATGTGTTATGGGTACCTGTGATTCTTGTGGTTCTTTAGAGAGCCTGGTAGCATGTCCACATGAGCTCAATGACAATAGAAAAAGGAGTTCTTTAGAGAGCCTGGTAGCATGTCCACATGAGCTCAATGACAATAGAAAAAGGAGTTCTGTGAAACTATTTGAAGATGTGGAGACAAGTAGTGACAAAAATGGTAAGAAGAAAAAAAAAGGACCTAACATTCAAGGAGATGCAATGCAGTGAGCTACGTCAGTTGTTAAAGTCTCACCTTCAAAAATTAATTATGCATAACTTTGTCTATAGATGGTAGTTGATCGATAAATGCATAACTTTGTCTATAGATGGCAGCGCTTTTCTTTAAAACTATTTGAAGATGTGGAGACAAGTAGTGACAAAAATGGTAAGAAGAAAAAAAAAAGGACCTAACATTCAAGGAGATGCAATGCAGTGAGCTACGTCAGTTGTTAAAGTCTCACCTTCAAAAATTAATTATGCATAACTTTGTCTATAGATGGTAGTTGATCGATAAATGCATAACTTTGTCTATAGATGGCAGCGCTTTTCTTTAAAACCTTTATACTATAAAAGTTTTAAAAGCTTAAATAAACCTTAAGATTTAAAGTTTATAAGTATTAAAAGCTTTAAAAAGCTATATCTTAAACATATAAAAGCTTTATATTTTAAATCTATAAAAGGATTTAAACTTTCAAAAACTCAAAAAGCTTTATATTTCAAACCCATAAAAGCTTTAAAGCTTGGTACTCTAAAGCTTTATACTTTAAAAGCTTTACAATGCTATAAATCTTTATGCTTAAAAGCCTTTACAATTTTATAAGGTTAAATAAAGCCCTAAGCCTAGCTTTAAATAAAAGCCTATAAGGTAAGCTTAAAGGCTTGTATTTTAAATGCTTTAAAAAGTTTACATTCCAAAGTTTTCTTCTCCAAAGCTTTGTTTATACCAATTAGTATTTTTATACTTTTGGTAGGCACAAGACTTTATATTTGTGGCTTGCTATATTTTTTAAAGAGCTAGCTTTACAGGTGGTACTCGGAGACTAGAAAACAGACCATTTGGAGCTTTACAGGTGGTACTCGAAGACTAGAAAACATACCATTTGGAGCTTTTTTAAGACCAACCATGGGAATGGGGAGCATGATGGTGCTAGTGCATACGTGAAGCACGCTTTGCGATGTCACCAGCTTTACACTACAAGGGATTGGGCTCATACCCGCGCTCTTAGCCGCTAAAAATGACTTGTGAAAAAAAGTAGCGGGCCCGTGTATCAGCGCGTGTATTCTCGCGGCCACAGACATGCGTGTAAAAACGCGTGTAAAGTACCTCTCAGACGCGCGTATACACGGGTGTGTAGCCGCGTTTTTTTTTTCAGACGCATTAATACACGCCAGTATACACGCGTCTTCTTCTATTAGACGCGGTTATACACGGGTGTATAGCCGCATCCTGTTCAGTTCCAATGTCCCAGCCGCGTTTTTACTTGCGTCTGTACACGCGTTTATTTTATTTAGATGCGCTTATACACGCGTTACTGCCAGTTTATACGCGTGTATACACGCGTTATTTCCAGTGTATCCGCGCAGATACACGCAATTTTTAGCAGTTTTGACGCGTTTATACACGCGAACAGAGAGCAAAAAAAAAAATCCAGAGAGTGCTATTTGGTGCCTGAATACTGTTCCAGCATTCCAGCACCCAATAGCACTCTCTGGTTTAGGGTTTTTGGTGCATTAGACCATCCACGAAGAACATATGCACGAGGGAGATTAAGACAAGAACGACATGAATGCATACATTGTCATTACACGATTCAAGAGAGCCATGAATGTAATACTATCGATCAATCAATTCAATATTACTATCAAAATTTCATACATGTATACAAGGGAGTCCATATCTCGAAGTAGCCCATGGCTTGAGTTTACAAAAAAATATATACAATCACATCCTAAATATGGAATGTGATACTACAAATCTGAGTACTACTCAGACCCAGATGATGACTCGGTGCTCCCCTCATGCTCAGATGAGCTCGCATCGGTCGGAATGTCCGAGGAGTAGTGCTCACGTCCACCCTCTGCAGCGGCGGCCGGTGGATCATCAGCAGCTTGTGCCTGTTCAAGTAATATATAGTATATAAGTATATATATATATATATATATGCAATTCAATAAACCAAAACCATTCGTTACGAATTTTCAAGTACCTGTCGACCGTATGGTCTCATGGCCAACTCAAACTGCGCGTCCGTAATACGTCCCTCGGCTCTGAAGATGGCCCACGTGTCACGTCTGCTATGCCGGCGAGCATACGCAGTATCGTGGGTTGTGGGCTTCCTCCCCGTAACCCGTCGCTGTATCATAATCAACACAATTTGTAAGATTAAAACAATTCATAGAATCAATGAATTAAGTAAACAATCAAATAAAGTGACAGGATACTTACGAACTCTGCCTCCCATGACTCGACGCCGCCAGATCCGAAATGCGAAGATCCAACGGTCTCCATCTGGATCCGTCGTGCCTCCACATGCTGCCTGCTCTTCACGCCACCCTCTGCTCGTTTCTTTGCCTCCTTCCACTCGCGTTTGTGCGCAGTGGCAGGTTTCTCGGCAGGATAGCCACCCGCAGCTACATTTAGCCGGTCATCGTACGCGAGTTTTTTAAGGTGAGATCTTTTATTACTTAAGATCTCCCTTATTCGCGTCCTTCCCCATACATCCGAGAATGTAGCATGTGGGGGATTGGGGTACCGACTGTGTACAGCCTCTATCACCTCCCCAACTAATCGGCTATTTTGATCTTTAAATTTAATAAAACAATTTCTATATGAGTTTGATACTACCCCACGCATGTATTCCATTACCTCCCTCCCCCTCGCATCCATCACTATCCCGCCCCTATCCGTCACATCATAGCAAACCACTCTCTCCATCTCTCTCATCTCCTCCTCTTCCGAACTGTCTCCTCTAACTCTTCTCCCTCTATCTCCTCTCTCACCCCGTGCCCTACTACCTCCCCCACCTCCCCCACCTCCCCCACCAAAGCACCCGCCGCATCCTCCCCCACTCCCACTCTTCCTACTGCTGCGGGTGGAGTCACGACTGGGGGATTGTCTACGTGACGGTGGCTGTGAGCCCTGACGTGACGGTGGCTCTGAGGGAGCACGTGATGGTGGCTGTGAGGGTGTACGTGAGTGTGTCTGGGACGAGGTATGTCTCCTCGGTGGACGTGGAAGAGGAGAAGCTGCATGCCGTCTCGTCGGACTCGGAGGAATAGACGGCACTGGAGTGCCCTGGATACTCGCGACAGGGGTATAGACACCAGGCAGGGAAGGAGGGGGATGGACATACATATACTCTGTAAGCTCAACCGGACCAGGTTGGCGCCCAAAGTGATTCATCATCTCCATCAACCAATTGCTGTACGCAAATGGATCGGATGAAGAACCTGGAATATCCATAAAGAACCTGCAACAAACATCATCATGTACATCATGGGCTGTCTCTTGACTCACACATTGTCATTACACAAGTCAAATGCCTGCAAACCCTGAAATCTGAAACGCGGCAGTTTTCTGTCTGCAGAAACGCGTGTATACACCCGGCAAAAAACGCGTGTATATACCCGGCAAAAAACGCGTGTATATGCGCGTGGAAAAACTCTGCAGACAGGTTACACGCGCTCCTACACGCGTTCTTACACGCGACCTGCGAAAAAAATTTCTCGAAAAGACCGACCCCCCGACAAAAACAGAATGTCCTTACAAAAGGACCAGCCATTGTCGCCCCTGTCAGGATGCAGCAACCCAATCGTGTGCAAAAAGACAAACCCAAAGAGCAAAGAGCAAAGTAAACAAATCTGACAAAAGAGACAAGGCACAGGACAAAGTGACTCACCTCTGAAAAAGTGAGTCCTCTCTGCTCCTTCTCTGCTCCCTCCTTCTCCCGTGTGTGTGCTCCTTTCTCTGCTCCCTCTTTGCTGTTGGAAGAGGCGAAAACAGGCGCACTGTTGATTTCTAAGTTCAAAATCTATATTTGGGGAAGGCGGGCTATGTTTAGTTTAAATATGCCGCCGCGTTTATGTGTGCGTTTATATTCGCGTATATAAACGCAGGTATATTCGCGTGTACATGATTGTAGCTGCGTTTATACACGCGTTTTGCAGATATTAGCCGCGTGAATACACGCGTTTTTTAGGAAGTAGCCGCGTTTATACACGCAAATTGTAGGAGATAGCCGCGTGAATACACGCGTTTTTGTGCTTTCATTAAAAATATATAATGAGTTTGTGTTTTCTGATTTGTACACAGGATGTCATCAACCTCTTCAAGCAGTTCTGAGGAAGATGAGACAATGCGTCATCGTAATCGCGATGTGTGGTTGGGACAACGGATCAAATGTATGTGTAATCGATGTCAAGGATGCATTGTACGAGCACGTCGAATTACCTTGAATCATATCTCCATGTATGGAGAATGGAATCAAACAGGTTTGGAGGTGAGTAGATGTAAATTGATGGTATTCAAATGACTCATGGTATCCAAATTAAATTAATAGAGTTGTAACATATAATTTGATAAATTGAAGCAGGATGCAGTACCACACCCTAACATGGTACCCTACGCGCGACGAGAGCACGTAAAGCGTCGACGAGATGATGCTGGAGCTTCGGGATCTAATGTCAGAGATGAGTGGGAAAGGGACGACAATAGCCCTGCACCTCACGAAGTTGTGGAAGAGGAGGTGCTTGATGATATGGTGCGAAATCTTTTTAAGGATGATCCCAAAGGTATGGACGACGATGATATGGAACAAGAGCATCTTTATAAAGCTTCATCGACACCGGTGTTTGAAGGGTGCACATTCTCAATTTTACGTGCTTCCCTTGAACTACTTAATATACAAACAGTTTATGGATGGAGCAATGCAAGTCTTGACGCATTGTTGAAGTAAGCATTCTAACTTATAAATTTGAATTAGTGGTTTAAGGTTTAGGATTTAAGACTAATTATAATTGATGATATTGGATGCAGGCTATTGTCAAATATGCTTCCAAAGGAAAATAGACTGCCCACCTCAAGAGACATAGCGAGGCGCTATGTGACATCTCTTGGAGGACTGGATTATGATAAAATACATGCATGCGTCAATGATTGCATTCTCTTTCGTGGGACGCATAAGGAGGCTCTGACATGTCCCACTTGTGGTGAAGCAAGGTACAGAACAGATATGAAGAGTTTTGATGTACCTCGTAAAGTCTTGCGACACTTTCCTATAATTCCTCGCATCAAACACATGTTCAAGTGCAAATCTATAGCAGAGCTCATGTCATGGCATTCCTCACATCGATCGGATGATGGCATGTGGAGAATTCCCGCAGACACTCCTGCTTGGAAGCATATTGAAGATGAGTGGCCCAGCTTTAAAACAGAGCCCAGAAACTTGAGACTTGGCCTGGGTATGGATGGAGTGAATCCATTTGGTTTCAAAAGCACCGCGTACAGCGTGTGGCCAGTTGTGCTGGTGAATTATAACCTTCCACCATCAATGGCGATCAAGAAGGGACATCTTATGTTATCCCTTCTAATTCCAGGGAAACATAAAGTCAAGCATATGGATGTTTATCTTGAACCACTGATTGATGAGTTGGAGGAACTATGGAGAGGTGTTGCGGTGGTGGACATTAGTAGGCCTCCCTCCTCTCGACACTTCGACTTAAAAGCAGTGTTGATGTGGACAATGCATGACTTTCCAGGATACAGCGATTGTTCTGGTAAGACGTCTAATTACCTCCCTACTCTATTACTATTGGCTATATATATTAATTAGACGGTTTGACTTTATTATTCTAACTTTTGTTTATATTTTAACAGGTTTGAAAACATCGGGTAAACATGCATGTCCTGTTTGTGGCCCTTCGTTAGTACATGAGTATGCTGATGGTTTGTGTAAGACTATATTCGATAATCATCATCGATTTCTCCCCTCAGATCATCCTAAATATGTTGCTAGTAAGAGTAACATTCCTCCACAAACACTTCGTGCAAAAGATTGGAAGCGTATTTGGGAGTCTACAACTATTCTTCCTCCAGATGGCATGAACAGGTATAGTGATGTTTTTTCAATCTTGTTTTGTGTAGTCTCTAATTGGATTAAAGGTCACATAGAGCAATCCCTTGTGCAGGTACTCCATTTTTTTCCGGCTGCCATATTGGACCCATCTTAAGATCAACCATCTTCTTGATCCCATGCACATCTTCAAGAATGTGGGATCTGGTATTTGGGAACATATTACTGGTAAACGAGACAATGTTAGCGTACGTGAGGACTTGCGGGTCGCAGGACGTATGCGTCAAGCTTGGCCACGAGAGGTGGGTGGGCACGTTCGTCTTCCGCCTGCACCATGGATTATATCAAAGAAAGAGGAGAAGCAGGTAAAGCAGGCCATCACCACTTTGCGTACTCCCACTGGATGCATGAGATCATTGAAGGGAGCCTTTACAACCACTAAGAAAAGAGGCGTTGAGCAACTATATGGGTTGAAGTCCCACGATTGGCACAAGATGCTTCAAGTAAGCGTTTTCCAAGTTTTGTACGTACGTTGAAATTAAATTTTGTAATGCCATAAACCATAAATGTGCTCTTATGTGCGCAGTTCATACTACCTACTAGCATCGACCATTGTGCGAATAAGAGTTTGAAAAAATGTATTTATAAGATGGGCGAGCTTGTGAGGTATGTAAAACCCATGCTCAGATCACCCTTCATTATACCTTGCAAAATGAACGTGCATGAGGTATAACGTACTATTTATTTATTTTTCAGATATGTTAGTTCCAAAGCAATTGATCCAGCCACGTTGGATGATGCGCGTGTTATGGCAGTGGAGGTGGTTTGTTTGGTAGAGGAGACTTTTCCGCGAACCATTCTCACAAGTCAACTACATCTCATTGTGCATTTAGTGGACGAAATTGCTTTATGTGGTACTGTGCATGCACGTTGGATGTTCTTCCTAGAGCGCTTCATGAAGACCTTAAAAGACTTTGTGAGGCAAAGTGCAAGGCCTGAAGGAAGCATGGCCGAGGGTTGGTTGATACAAGAGTCGCTTGTATATATTTCAGAATTTCTTGGTCAGGTGGACAGCTCTTTGCCACGACTATGGAGCAATGAAGAGGACTTGAGGATGACCTCTATTGTGCCTCAAGGAAAAGGACAGAGTAAAGTAATTGACAAAACGTTGATTGATGATCTCAATTTCACTTGTATCCTTAATAGTGATGTGATGAGCAGATGGGTTACAAGATATGAGGATGCAAAGACAAAAAGGCAAGCAGAAAGAGCTCTCTTTCGGAGGCAACATGGCTCTCGGAAGGCGTACCCTAAGCATCTAGCAACACTTCCGAATGATATCCATGTTGATTGGTTGCATGAGGAAATGGAGAGAGCAGAGAGTGACGAGGGGCTGCATATCACGGCGGAAGAATGGGAGTATGCACGAGGATGCATGTCAAAGGTACATAGAACTAATGTTTTGCATTAGTTGTAAGTGATTTTCTTTTAATATTTATTCACATTGCTTACACAAATATTGTTTCTATTTTGGTCCAGTGCACTATGTTCAATGCTATATGGTGTGAAGGCAAGCATTTTCGAACACAAAGAATTGATGAAAAGAGAAATACACAAGATTGCGGTGTCATTAGTAGCTTTGAGGGAGCTAATGGAAAAATGGATGATTATTGTGGCATAATCCAAGACATATTTAGGCTCGACTTTCGTCGCTTCTTTGTATATGTTTTGGATGTCAAATGGCAAATGAACGTGGTGGAAAAAGGGCCTGATGCAACGATAAAACGCCATGCAAGTGGATATGTAACTATTGACTCTACAAAGTTCTGGCAAACAAAGAAAGATAGGCTCGTATTGCCACAACAATGTGAGCAGGTATGCATTTTTTTACTAATGTGTTTCATGTACATATATATCTAAGCTCGCGTACCCCTTGACTTTTGATATGCTAATTAATTACTGTACTGTGTGTATTTGAGTAGGTTATCTATCTACCAATGGTGCATGACATCAAATGGTGGTACGTCATCCCTATTGCACCACGTTCCAAAGTGATGTATAATACATTCACTGATATGGAGCATATGGAGGATGTAACAAGCCGCAATGAAGATGACGTCGAACATGCATATGCCATTGAAGATGTTGTGATCGATGATCAAGAAATAAGAGATGATCGTGATAATGAGGATGAGCATGCCATTTCTCATGATCATGAGAATGACCCTACCATTGAGGATGATGGTGATGTTGATGAGGATGATCAGGACATCGATACCATTATCAATGGAGTACAGAATATCGATAGTGGAATAAATTTAATCGTAGCCTTACCAATTGATCAAATGGATATTGATGTTGATCGTTTGGCAAGGATGGATCTTATTGAAGATGAGATCGAACCCTAACCAATCCGTCACTGTATGTTCTAAATTGATGACATTTCCATCATCTCATATGCAATATGATTTATTCTTGAATATATTTCATTGTTGTAAATGCATGTAGTGGGATTGTGTAATGATCTATACTGTAATGTACTATGAGATGGTTTAAGGAAAATAGTTTTTAATTTTGTAAAGGAATTCAGTTTTTTTTCAGTTTTTCTCTGCCATTCGTGTATTAATCCGTGTATAGTAGCGTGTATTTATCCGTGTATAATAGCGAGTATTACCCCGTAAATATTATCGTGTATAGGTGCGTGTATTACTGCGTGTATATAGACGCTTTTATACACGCGTTTATTAATGCAAATATACACGCGAATTTAAATGCAAAAATACACGCGCCCGATTCTATTCAAATACAGGCGCGACCATACACGCGTTCGTAATTTATCGCGTGTATGAAACGCGTGTATGGCAGCATTGTCTTGTAGTGTTAGGGAGGTTTAGAGATGCATAATAAGTGGTGAAGTGGTATATAGGATACTTGAGTGGTAGTGCGATCTCTTCTTATCCCTAAAGTGATGCGAGGATGGTCAAAAGATATGTTGGTGTGTGGAAAGTAGCACTATCGATCGCTCGGTGGCATTCGATTGCCAGACAGTTCCAGGCACTTTGGGCTTCCACTCTATTGGAGCACCTCCTTTGGCAGTGACCCCACTATCTTCACACAATGGTTTGCATGCTTCTGTGAAGCATGCGTAGAGGGTGATTGGGGTGAGTATACCATGTTTGCTTGGGAAAATTCTTGGACTGAGCGAGTGATTACATCTAAGCATCCGATGCATGTTGTACCTACGACACTTAATGTTAGTGCCGTGTTTGTAGCAGTTGACTATGACAAGCTTACAGATTTATTAACCATGGATGATGTCTTTGTTATCATTGCGCCTAATGGCATGAGGAGCAAGTGGACTACTATTTATTGAGATACTATGTGCCGACCAGTGTTCGAAAAAAACCCAGGTATAGTGTAATTTGCACCTGCAAATTTTTAAAATTACCTTCAAATTTGAAACTTAAGGGTATAAAAACCTGCAGATTTTGAGGGGTTGTAGAATAAAAACCTTCAAAATTTGAAAATTTTCTTTATAAATAATTTCACAATTTTTAGATGAAGGTTTTTTACTTTTTGGGAAAATAGTTTTTTTCGAACACTGGTGCCGACACTCTCAAACAAGGATACCATGGATAGTCATGGGGTCCAGTTTGATGCATATAAAATGGTCATGGTAGGCTATTATTTTCAGCAAGTTTGCAAGCATGGGAGATACATTTAGTTCTAGTAGTACGAGGTTGATCGTGAGATCTATATCTTCTCTCATCTTGTGATTGCAATCAAGCTTCGTCTTAATCGAGTTGAGACTCGAGAGCCACAAAAGCAGTGCTTGACGTCTCCGGCGACTTCATGTAGATGAGCATGAGAGAATATTGCAATAGGATGCTGCCTTGTGTTGCCCACCTTTCTTTAATGAGTCGGCCACCCTTACATGAGCATGATTACTTTGTGTTGCCCACCTTTCCTTAATGAGTCGGCCACCCTTACATGAGAGAATATTGCAATAGGATGCCTGAACTGTCTTTCAAAAGGGGAATGGTCTCTGCTGCATGTTTCACTTTTAGCATTTGAAACATTTCTTTGGATGGTCTGTCAGCTTTACCAGCCCACCACTCTCTGAAAAACAAGGCACTGTCCTCTAGTTCTTTGAATCTACGACAAATCAAGCAAACTGCCTCAACTAAGCTCATATCCAGGGCTATTGACATGCATGATAAGGATGAAGCTATTACATCTTCTTCAAAATTGACAAAGCTTATGACAGACTGAGCTGGGGATATATGATAGATGCTTTAATTGGCTTGTTCAAGACAGAATCAACAAAGGAGAAATGAAAGGAATTCTGCTTGGCAATAGTAAGCAGGTTTGCACTGAAATGTTTGCGGATGACATCAATGCACTTGTTGATAATGAGGAGAGCAGTATAGGGGCCTTCTGGGATTGTCTGCAAACCTATTGTAAGGCCTCAGGTTCAGTTATCAACCATAACAAGACTGGTATCAGAACTAGCATACAGCCCCCGCCTAACTGGCTGCTTCTAGAGGGTTGCAAGGTCATCCAAGATGGGGAAATAGTTAGGATCTTAGGTATACCCATGGGGTTCAGAGTTTCCCTTAAGAAAAAATGGCAATGGATCATGCAAAAAATAGAGATCAAGTTAAAAAAATGGCAGAATAGGCAGCTTAACATGGCAGGGAGGAAGATGGTGCTGAACCATTTTATTATCCCCACAATTATCTACTTCCTGAGCTGTTGGAGACCTCCTGAAGAACATTTGAAAAGCTTCATTTCCTGTTGCAGGAACTTTCTCTGGGGAGGAGACCCGTGGGTGAAGAAAGTGGCCAAAGTGAAATGGGAATTCTGCTGCCTTCCCACTGAGCTTGGAGGGCTAGGTATCTTAGACATTGAAAATATGGCTGACAGAATGGCAGCCAAATGGATTCTGAGAGGCTTAATGTCCCCAGATGAGAATTGGGCTTGGCTTCTTAATAGGAAAAACCATCTGTTTGCTCTTAAAGGTCATTACAGATGGAAACAGCTCCCTTTTCTAACCATTTTGGGAAGCAAGTATCAGATAACCCCTAAAGGATCAGAGCTATTGATCTCTCTATGGAAGGCTTGGTTTAAAGTAAAAGCCCAGCTGATGCCATCCCCAGACTACAAGGACACGCTGGGCATCCACCCCATCGATTCCATCTGGTGGCCTGCTCTTGACTTGCCTCAAGTTGATACTCAAGATGTCGAAGAGGCACTGAAGCTTCATTTAGGTGGCATTAAGACATGGAGTAACCTTTGGGACTGGGATAAGAAAACCTGGCTATCAAGGGCTGATCTCATTGCTAAGTACAACCTCTCAGATTCTTAACTGGACATTATTGGCAAAAGGCTGATGCTATGGCATCGAGAAGACTGGTGGCTAATGACAATTGAAGACCCCCCTAAGCTGAAGGCTTTCCAGTGGATTAACCAAACAAGCATCTGGCCTATTCCTCCCAGGTGGAATACCCCTCCAATCCATTGTATTCTAAATCAAAGATGGAATATCCTCAAAGATAGGAGCCAGTGGTATTTCCTCTTCAAATCACTTTGGGGCATACATGTGGA
Organism: Cibotium barometz; assembly: GCF_041138505.1. Classification (NCBI taxonomy): domain Eukaryota; kingdom Viridiplantae; phylum Streptophyta; class Polypodiopsida; order Cyatheales; family Cibotiaceae; genus Cibotium; species Cibotium barometz. The sequence continues at coordinate 21,626,217 of NC_141100.1, forward strand.
ACCTAAGAAAGCCTGTCTTGCTTGGCTTATCATGTACAGGGCCATTTGGACACAGAAAAAAGCTCTAGTCTTTGGCAAGGGAAATGGATCATGTGCTAGATGCCTCAAAGAAGAAGATGATGTTCACATTTTTCTACTGTGCCCTAACATAGAACCAATGGTAAAGAAACTCAATGAGTATGTGGCCAGTTGGGGGAAAACTTGCTTATCCTGGAAGCATCTGCTCATTGGGGAAACCATTGGCTGCTCTACTGAACTATGGACAGTTTTAAGAACAGAGATCCTCTGGTTCTTCTGGATTGAAAGACTAGCGGCCCTACACAACGGTGATACCCGCAATACCTGCTCCCTCAAAAGTCTCCTTATTATTGCAGGGGAGAGGTTCTACTTGAGGAAGATCACTGAACATTGAGGCCAAAATTTCAAAACTGGTAGGCCCTATTGGAAGCACTCCAAAGAATGTCTCAGATAAGGTCAAGATTCTTCAGCTTCAAGAGAAGAGAGAATATCTTGTAAACGTGGATCTAAGCTATGTGCTGAAGCTCCAATACCTGTAGATTCTAGGATAGAGACCCAGAGGATCATTGCTCTTTGCTGATTGCCTAGGATAGTGAGAAATCTCGGCCTGAAATTGGCTTTGTGATGCCAGTTTTTGTAACTTGTCTCGTTTTTCTTCAATATTAAAAATGCCTTTATTGGAAAAAAAAAAGAATATTGCAATAGGATGCTGCCTTGTGTTGCCCACCTTTCTTTAATGAGTCGGCCAACCTTACATGAGCATGATTACTTTGTGTTGCCCACCTTTCCTTAATGAGTCGGCCACCCTTACATGAGCATGATTACTTCTTCGATGCGAAGCTGGCTGAGCTTTGGAGCAGCATAGGAAATGAGAGGGATAAAAACGTTGATGACTCTCTCAACGTATCCTCACAAGGGAATGATGTCTGGTAGTAGGAGAGCATGAATGAATGATGTCTTGATCCATCACAACGCAAAGGCTGAAGGGCACTTGAAGCAGTGAGAGCACATTGAAGTGATTACCGGTCATCAAAATTCTAGTGGACGCAGGCAGCACCCCTCACCTAGAAAATCAACCCTGATTGAGACGACCAAGTTGCATTCAATGCAGTTGGAACCCTGATTGAGGTGAGCAAGCTGCATTCAATGTAGTTGGCCAAATAAATTGTGAGAAAATGGTAAAATGCGCCTGCTCCAGCAGCACCAAGGCCGTCCCTACACTAGCAAATTACTATGGCACGGATAGGATTAACCTGCATTGAATGCAACGAGCCAAGCATACTTTGGCCGACTGCTGCCAGTACGAAAACGGTATGCACTTGCGACTGCGCTTTATAATTGTAAACTATCAATAGTTTGTAGATGCTTACGCAGAAGGTTTTAGGGCCGAGCGGCCCATGGGTTTAACGCTCCCTCCCTAGGAGCGGCACATGGGTTTCACGACAGCACGCGGTTTCTAACCTTTTCCTTTATATAAGCTTGCCCGACAGTGGTTTACTCAACTTTATACACGTACTCGTATGGACGTGAATTTTGAAACGAAATAAAACACACAATAATTTAAATAAGCAAACTAGGGTGATGGCCTAGCAGTCGGGGATCTTGCCCTACACCTCGACAACCCGGGTTCAATATCCACCCCCTTCTCTGCATGCCTAATGGCATGTCTTCACCCAATTCTGTCTCTAAAATAACCGTTGCGATACAAAAGAAAAAGTAAACTCGACTTGTTTCACGAAACTCTCAAAATAGAAGAATACGTCCTACTCATTTGAAAACGAAAACAATTAACTCAGTTTGTTTTATCAGAAAACGCCCGTTATTAACAATTTAACAAGGTGTTTGTGAGTCAATTTGAAGTATTCCTAACTCTAAACATGTGCTTTTGACTTTTCATTATGTATTTAGTCTATTTATCACTCAATGTATACCTTTGTAGTCTCATGTGATGTAATTGATTATGATTCATTATTCTAGAACTCTCCCCCATGCATGTTCAATAAGGAAACCTTATCATGTATGTTCATTAAGGAAATGTTAAAAGGGTGAAAGCAAGGTAAGGTGGTACACTTAACACAACTTTTTTTGGGTAATTAATAGGTGGTTTAAAAGCTCCATGGGAAGCTCTCAAAATAATATTTTCTTAAAAAACTCAACAAAGGGATCACTTTTTAAGTTCAAATAATAAAATTCGTCAATTTAAACAAAGAGAGTCTTGTCGATATCATCATTAAATGGAGTTACAACTTCATCATGAAAATCTACATGCACATCTTTGTGTGGCGGCTCCTCTGTTGCTTCCTTGAACAAAAGTAAACCTTCTCCGTTTCCTACTTCCCTGAACGAGCTAGATGAAAGTGCTCCTTCAGGACTACGTCTTTGTTGAATGATTTAGCGTCCAAGGTTTTCTCCTCCTCCTCTCTCTCTCTCTCTCTCTCTCTCTCTCTCCTTCTTTTCCATCATCATCATCATCTTATGTGTGTCTTTATGGTTCTTTCCTGAATGTACATATGGCTGTTATGGATTGTAGTTAATAGTTGGCTATCTTGCAGAGAGGATACATCGGCCACATGGGTACCTGATATTCAATTTCCAAGACTGACCCGATTTTATTCTACGAAAGAAGATTTTCACACTGTTGTACACAGGCTAGGGCCATGTTTGATGGTGATTGCATTATTGTGTTGTTTCATGCATTACATGTGGGAGGCAAGGAAACTTTGAGAGTATTATGTATGCAGCCAATTGAAACTAGAGTTGGTATGCACATTGTGGATGAAATCATAATGAATCCAGACTATATATTTGCTCAAATATATGAGGAGACCGTTGCCTAACTGATTTAGTGAGTTACCCATGGACATATATAAGATAGGAAGACTCGAATGAAAAGGCCATATTTTGTATGAATCCAAGTTGTGCAGAACTACTCGTACTTGGTCCATAGTTTAATAATATGATTTATATTCTGACTAAAAGCTTAAAACCAACCAATAATAGCTTGGTGTATACCTTTCAGCACTCACAAGGCTCTCAAAGCATTAGAAAATAAAATATATACAACATTTACACAAAGTATTTCAAACAAATAAAAGATAATTGAGAACATCTGATAATCATCACGTTACTCAAAAAAACTTCAAAGTTGTCTAAGTTCCAACAATGTTTTAAATAGGCAAGCAAACAAAGAAAGTTATAGCTCGAAGGGCATGCTATCGTAATGGCTTGCTCTATTTTGGGGCGACAACTTATAGACATTAGTCTTACATGGTACTGGCTCCATGTGGAACTTAATTGCCTTCACCAGGTGTGAATAATATATTAGAGCAATGCATATCATAGAGGCTATACTCATGGTTGTCTTCTTTGGGGTACCAGTACCCTATAACCACAAAAATACGAGTTTGCATCAATAACATTGCCCCAATGGTCCTTTTTTGCTTTGCTTGTTTGATGCTTAGGCATAATGCATTTCAATAATTAGAAATCAACATTTTCATCATTGCTTTCCTCAGCATTCACTGCAAAGTTATCCCCTATGAATAAAGCATCACCTAAAGCATCATGATGGCTTGCATACATTGGCTCCTCAATGCCCTTTTCATCACTTGAGGTATCTGATGACTCCTCATCTCATTGACAAGAATAAAGGTATGAAATTTCCAGCTCTTCACATAATCTTTATTCTTGCATCTCCACCCAGTCCCCACATACATGAATCACATAAGTAAGAAAAGATTTTCGATCTCAAAGCACATGAATCTATTTTTGAGTATCCATTCACATAGTGCAGTGAGCATGATCCCTACACACACTTGCAATCCCACTTCACACTTCTCTGCACTCCACCTACCTTGATCTCCCAAAACACTCTAGTGCCTTGCTTGGTTTTAGCTGAGCTACCAATGTGGGTTTCCCCAACTGAAATAAACCCTCAAAAACTCCACCACATTAGTTAAACATTTTAACTGGGCTCCATCTCTAGCTTTAGCTGCTAATGGGTAAAATCCCTCTTGATGATTGCATTGGCTCCATCGTGCTCCCCTTTCCCATGGCTTAAACCAAAAAAATTCCATTGCATCTCTAGTCCTGTGAGATTGTAGAACCTTGTAACAAAGTAAAAAGGCCTCTTTGCCTTGAATTGAGATGTAGCTTTGTTGGACTGTACCCAATGCCGCTTCAATACAAATCCTTGCTCCCTTAATGACCTATCATACAGTGGAAACATGGTAAAAAAATAAGATGCCTCCATGAATATATAAGTGTAGGTGGGTTGATAACTATTCCTCCTATATATAAATCTAAAATTGTAGAAAATGGGGTGAATGTTTTCAAAAAATTCCCTAAAATGTCCAAAATTGGGCAAGTATTTTCTAAAACCCTTCAAAACCGCCAAAATTTTGGCAAATGTTTTAAGATATCGGGCTAATTTTATTACAAAAAAAATCCCAAAAATAGCCAGTTGGGGCAAAGATTAGCTCCTATTTTTTTTCTTGAGTAGAAAGCAATACTATACAAACAAGGTATCATGTTGTTTGTCATCTGACACAAAGAAATGCATAGTCTTCTTCACATCACCTACCCCACTCGTCGACAGTATGAGATGTGAACTAGTATGATCACCTGACTTGAATTCCAATGCATTGACTGAATCTCATGTTGCTCTTTAAAAGAGTAGTTCTCAACAAAGTCGACAAACTGATACCACTGTATCACTTGGGAAGCTGGAGACATAGTTCTTGAACTGTTGAGCCTTCCACCTATAGATGAGGTTATGCTTCACAAATCTCCACAAATGTTTTTTGAACAAGCAAGTTAGGTCTACGCAGGCCATATTATTCAGAATAAGATCCGTCCTTTTCTTTTTATTTCCATCCTCATCAACTTTGCCAGTCTCTATATCCTCAAACACCTGGACAAAAACTTGCTTCTCCTTCTCCTCATGCTCTAGTGGATATAATATTACCATATTATCAATGCCATCTCAACCACACTCTCCCACGAAACATTGATGCGCATGGAACATGGAGTTTGCAAGCTTCGAGCAAAGTACGGATTCCCACATAGCTGTAACACTATTGTAAGGATGTTGGGCTATTGTGTAAGAAAGTGATCTTGAAACCCTGCATATTGAACAAGTACATGTGCATATTTTCCCATGGATCCCACATTGCATTAGATTAATTGCATCCTTTCAAAACATCATTTGTACATGCCAAACACAACAACAAGTATATCGATCTTTTAGCTTCTATACAAAATATGGCTTCAGTCTCTTGAAACTTTGTAGAGAGATATTCAGATTTGGTATTCCTCTTGGAATCTTCTATAGAGCTCAATTGTGATGATAGATTTTAGAGAAAAGTAACAAGGTCAAATCATGAAAGTTTTCAACTACTTTAAAACAATGACAAGCACTAAAAAGCAATTTAAAGTAGTGACAAGCACTGAAAAGTAGTCACAAGTGCTACAAAGTATTCAAAAGGTGTGACAAAACTGCAAAGCAGTTTAAAGAAGTCAAAAGCAGTTTAAATCACCAAAAAGCACATAAAAGCAGCCAACTGTGCCTTAAAGCAATGACAAGCCTTAAAGAAAAATTCAAAGAACTAAAACACATGAAAGCAACAAACCGCTTGAAAGCTTTGAAAAAAGCACTAAAAAAGAGGTTAAAAGCACCTAAAAGTAGCTAACTGCTTTAGAGTAGTGACAAGTATTGCAAAGTAGTTAAACTCACATTAAAAACATTTGAAAGCAGATAAATGCTTTAAAGAAGTGTCAGATATTGTAAAGAATTGAAAAGCATATGAAAAGCACTTGAAGGCAAAAAATTACTTTAAAGCAGTAGAGCAAGCAGTTAAAAGCACATGAAAGTAGGCATCTTCTTTAGAGTAGTTTAAAGCACTTGAAATCAACCAACTACTTTAAAGCAGTGGGAAGCACTTGAAATCAGCCACTTGAAATCAGCCAATTGCTTTAAAGCAGTGGGAAGCACTGTAAAGCAGTTCAAAGTACATGAAGGTAGGCAACCACTTTAAAGAACTTCAAAGAAATTACAAGCACATGAAAATTGTTCCACCATTTGTAGTAGTGATAACAACCTTACCAACTCCTTTCAATGGATATCATGAGTTGTATACACATATGACTATGCCTCCTTGAGGAGGACTCAAGCAAGGAAAATAACCCACGATGCTGAGAAGTAATGTGCTTGCTAAAACCACTATCAAGATAGCAAACATACTAATCTATGCATACATCATGGACATAAGGGTCATAACTGTAGTGCACAATCATCCTTTGCATAGTTAGATGACTCCTTATTTTAAGCATTTCAACCACCACCATACTTGACTCTTTTTTCTTCTCATTCTTTAGCCTTTTAGACATTCATTGATATAATGACCCGGATTCGAAAAATAGTTATATTTTCCTTTCTTCTTAGGCAGAGATTGCACTTTTGGAATCTACTCATCAAGACCTTTCCACAAATGATATATAGCATGAAGAAAATTTTTAATTATTCAAGAAGTCCCCAAATTAGTGATGATGTGGCATAACAACATGCCACATCATCACTAATTTGGGGACTTCTTGAATAATCAAAATTTTCCATCATGCTATATATCATTCAAAAGGTCTCTATGAGTAGATTCCAAATGTGCAATCTCCATCAACTTTTGATTTGATTTACAAAAACTTCACGCGATGAGCTCATTTGTCTAGAGAGAGGAGGTGTGGAGATCCTTAAGGGGAAAAAATGAGAGTCCATATTTTTCCTAATGACTATTACACATATATCTATATGCACATATTTGTTTATGCATAACCATAAAAATATTGCATAACATATTTATACATAAACTTAGTACTTTACGTGCTAATGCACATCTCTTGTAGAATATCTCTTCGGGGGGGGGGTCACTCATAAATATGTAAGCGTAGCATATGGATTCAGTAGAAGGGGTTGTTAAAACCCCTTTTTTACACATTTTGTTACATACAGAAGGGTACCATTTAAAGGGGATATTTACATATTGAAAAGAAAAAGGATGTGTTTTAGTCATGAAAAATTTACAAATAAGGGCTTTTTAAATTAGACCTTGAACGCACATGATATAGAGAGTCTACATATAGTGAACCCCCCGAGATATCTCTTAGCTTCTTCACATCCTCTTTGTTTATAATACTTTATGATTATGCATAATCAAATGCATCAATAGAGTTTATTTAACCACTAGGAATTAGAGCTAATATACAAACTCTAACATCTCCGAAAGCTTATACATATTAGTAGGAAGCTAATGTAGTGGGGTAGATCATGCATAAGCTCTTCATGCATTATATTATACATAATAAAAAATGCATAAGAAAATTATTGATAGTCATAAGACTTTATACTTATGCACATCTCTTGTAGCATCTCTCTTAGATTCTTTACATCCTTATCCTTCTCTATCTTAATGTGTTCTTGTACTCTTTTAATCCTACCCACCCTCTTCTCTAATATCGCATTCTATCTAATGTGTTCTTGTACTCCTTTAATCCTACCCACCCTCTTCTCTAATATTGCATTCTATCTAATGAAAACATGTAAGTTTTTATCTTTACTCAACTCCTCCATCTCATTCTTGATTATGTATTCATGTATGGCAATGCTTTGAAAGGCTTAGTCCATCCTATAAATCCTCTTCTAGCTGGAGGCTACTTATAAGATCCTTGATGAGCTTTAAAATAGTTCCACTAGTTATAACCTCCTAAGAACTAGTTATAGTAATAGTTCAAAGCTTTAACTTATTATAAATTTTTTATATCCTTTCTCACAATTCCAATTGATATCTAGAGGGATACCTCCAAATTCCATTTAGCATATTTTTTGCATTAAAAATGTTTATTTTTGTATACAAAAAAAGCAATGAACTAGAATTGATCACTCAAGGCATGGAGTGATAACATGGGTGTAAGATCACCATCCATGAGCAATAAGAAGGGCAAGATTTCCATGAAGACTTGTTAGCTTGTAATTTGGATTAGTAGAGTTAATTGTGATTAGCAATTTACATTAGCCTATATACCATGGCCTCCTTTTCACACATATTAATGTCCACCCTACTTGGCCTTTTGCCTCCATAAGCCTATATCCCTCACTTACACTTGGCCCCTTTGCCCCCAATAAAACTTACTCTTTGGCCCTTGGCCTCATATGTACAATTTGTGTCAACACTTATGTCTCCACTCCTTTATTACAAACCATCCCCACCCAAATATGTTTTGTCCTCAAAATATGCACAAAGTAAAACCATAGTATGGATGGTTTACATAAGAATCAACATGAACCACTTCACACTTCTTTGCCAAAGCTATCCAAAAGAGCATGATTTGAGCCTTTGAGACCTCGAAAACTTTAAGTAATGCTCCCTAACACATTGTCAATCATGGCTAAGAAGTACATATGTCAATGTCATCCGTTTGAATCTCTTTTATGCCTCATAATAGTAAATTATAGCAAGCTATGTTTTTAATTATTTTGACTCAAGAATGCACCTCGAATGCATCAAAAAGGTGTCCCATCCCCTCTGACATAGAGGCAGGCTGCCATGTTTCTTCATCTTAAGGTAAACCTTTCCACTTGAAAAGGTCATGCAAAGTGCGATTGCATAACACCTTCTCTCTTTCTCCCAACACCTTCTTGGGAATGTACTCCACCATGCCATCTTCACTAATGGGTGGAAGCTCATCCAATACTTGCACCTCTGGCCCAGCATATGCCTTCAAATGTGATACACGTGAAAGACATCATGTATTCTTATAGTAGATGTAAGTAGCAATTGATAAGCCACGTCACCAACCCTTCTCAATACTTTGTATACTCCATAGTAACGGTCTACAAGCTTTGTGTTGGTACTACCTTTTAGAGACCCATATCGAGTCTTAGGTATCCTTAAGAACACAAAGTCCCCTTCTTTGAATTTCAATGGCCTTCGATGTGCATGTTCATAATACTTCATCTTCTCTTGAGACTTCTTGATGTTCTCTTTGCATATTTGCAAAGAAAAGAGTTTTCATTCTTTCCACTTCCTCCCTTGCATATGGATTTACATTCTCTTGCTTAAATTCTATGGTCAGTACATGCATCCTATAGCCATACATAGCCTCAAAAGGCCGCATTCCAATACTATTATGATAGGTGCTATTTTAGGCAAATTTTACCAAATGCAACCAATCACCCCATGCATGTTGCGTTTCATAGCAATAATTCCTCAAGTAAGTCTCAAGTCACTTAAGTCCATATTAGATAAAATGGAAAAAATCTTGCATTTTAGGAATTTTGAAATTGGTATGTTTCGCATGAATTGTGAATTTTCCACTTATTGTGGGAATTTGTACGTGTAAAGAATGGCCGTTGGGCCATTCCATACTTTCAAGGAGATAGATAGATCATGTAGGAAGGTGGTGTTGATAACACCATTAAAAGGGAGCCGCATATGTCTTGTACATAAATACCCACAGACTTCATGCTTGTGGATCAAACTAATAAATGAAACTCTACCTTCAATGGCAACAATTAAATGAAACAATCTTTAAATTTAAATACCAAGTCTTGAATAAGTACGATGGAAGATTATGATGGTGGAAAAACAATCTCATTTGCAAATTAGGTTGTGAGAAATAGAAAATTTTAAATGAGACTGGTGCATTTTTACTATCATGCAAGTTTAAAGCACAAAAGTCATAGCACCCACAAAAGTCATAACTCTTCAAGGCAGGCACTGTCAAAGTCTTCCTCTCATGAGGTTGATCTTCTCCACCTAGGTGCATTCTTTCTTGTGCTTTTCTGGCTTCCTTGACCAGGTATCTTGATTCTCATATATAAGGCCCTGGTTTTCTAGGCCTCCATGACCAAACAATTGCATCCGCCTCTTCCCACACCCGAGGATCTACCTTGTTCTCTGCCCAAAACCCCTTCCAACAATCAGCATAGACCTCTGCATTTGTCAAACCACCCTTTCTTGCACATGGTGCCCAATACTGTATCAGAATCTTCTTGTAGTTTGGTGACTTCCTATCCATATCAATGTTTGATTCAGCCATAGCAAGCAAATAGGATACACATCTTTGTTTGGTGGGAGCAACAAGATAAACTCCCCTTTCTAGACATCTAGCATTGGGTTGAATTCTTCCCTTGGTTTCTCTCGTTGAGGCCCACAATAATGATCATTGTACTCCTCGTAACCTAAGAACCTTTTGGGCTCAAAGGAAGCATCCATGTCCTGCTATTGAGAGCCCTGAGACTTTGGCTAAAAATGTGTGTACAATCTAGCCTCTAATGCTATAGTTGGTTTATCAAGCTCTTTGGTTACATTATTCCAATAATCTATCACATGTCTAGAATATCTTGGAACAAAAGAACCATTTTGCCAAAATCTAATATAAGACTTTATACCTGATATCACATCCCCATGCCCCTTGATGTAAGATTCCTCTCCAACCTCTCAAGATGTCCATCATCTTCCCTTGTAATCAAATCCCTCTTCAAAAATATAAAAGATCTTGTTTCTACCTGTTTTGGCGTAGAGAGAGAAAATATTATAGAGAGAGGTTATTCAGATTTTGAATATTTTTGGATGGAAAAATATCTCTTCTTATTAAAATAAGTTCCCCCGAAACAAAAGTTCAAAAAGATTTTCAGAAGGTGCATTAGAAAATCAAGTATAATTTTCTCAAGAGGCCTTATCCTAGGGGTCCAGATTTTCTGAAAATTTTAAATTAAGGTTTTGAGGGGCCAATCAGATTCATCCAAATGTGTGGAGAAAATAAATAGAAGAAATAAATAAAATCCCCCCAAAAATGAGTAAATACTCACAAAAGATGAAGAGTGGACTAAGGACCAAAGGAAATACTAAAAAAATGAATTTTTGGCACCTCACAATGGGAATTCCCCCCTCATGAAGGAGGCGCCTATTTCACATGTGTGGTGGAGTTTTAAATTATCAAAAATTGAGATATTTCATCTCTCCTCTCTCCTAATTCAAGTCTAGTTCTAAAAAGTAAGCTAAACTGACCTAAAAATGGTAAAAAAATTGACCAAACTGATCTGGAAAATTCTAGAATCAGTTTGCTTGGTTAGAAGCTCACTTTTTCCTATAAATAGAAGTCTCCCCCTTTGTTGAAGCTTAATAGTGTTTTATGCACTGTTACTCTACTCCTCCCAAGAGCCAAGAACTGTGAATTTCTTAGTAATTGACTAGTTTTTTTGACCATTCCCTCTTCTAAATATTTGGTGGCCACTCTTGTTGCAAACAAGAGTAGATCCCTCAAACCATCAAGCCAAAGGAAATCTCCTAGAATTCATGTAAGTTAGAAATCTTATATTTTTCTTTACTCTTTTAATGGTTTTCTAATTTTTGTTTTGTTTGAAATGATGAATCGATGCTATGCCTTGTTGGAAAGACTTTCCCCCTCACTCATTCTTAAAATGATAAATCGATGCGATGCCTCGTTGGAAAGGCTTTCCCCCTCTCTCATTCTTAAAATCAGCCCTTCTTTATCCTAGTTAAGTGATCTAATAGTTGGAATCAAAATTTTCATATGGTTTCTTTTTTAAAAGTGAAATTTGATTAGTTTAGAGTGTTTAAAACCATTTGGGGATAATTTTTAAGTAATTTTAAGATAGAAAAATTTTAAAAATGGTGAGCCATACAAAGGAAGTTATGGCAAAATTTTGGTGAAATAAGTTTTATCTTTTATCATTCAAAAAGAGTAATCTCCACCATTTGTGTATTCTAAAAGTATTATTTTCATTCTATGCATAGAAAAATGCATAGTAGAAATATATTTATTCTAAAAGTGTTATTCCCATTAGATTTAAATTCTATGCATAGAAAGATGCATATTGGTTATTTTATTATTATTATAAAAGAATGATTTTTATTAGATTTAAATTCTATGCATAGAAAGATGCATATTGGTTATTTTTATTATTATTTTATAAAAGAGTGATTCATTAGATATAAATTCTATGCATAGAAAGATGCATGTTGGTTATTTTTTTATTATTATAAAAGAGTGATTTTCATTAGATATAAATTCTATGCATAGAAAGATGCATATTGGTTAAATTTTTATTACAAAAGTGTTACTCTGATCAATATTGATTTTTATGCATAAATAGATGCATAAAATAATATTTTTTATTAGAAAAGTGTTACTTTCATCAATATTGATTTTTATGCATAAATAGATGCATAAAAGAATATTTTTATTACAAAAGTGTTACTTTCATCAATATTGATTTTTATGCATACATAGATGCATAAAAGAATATTTTTTTATTATAAAAGTGTTACTTTCATCAAAATGGATTTCTATGCATAAATAGATGCATAAAAGAATATTTTTTTATTTTAAAAGTGTTACTTTCATCAAAATGGATTTTTTTGCATAAATAGATGCATAAAAGAATATTTTTTTTCTTATAAAATGTTACTTTCATCAAAATAAAATTTAATGCATAAATAGATGCATAAAAGAATTTTTATTATTATTATAAAAGTGTTACTTTTGTCAAAATGGATTTTTATGCATAAAATGATGCATAAAAGAAACTTTTTTATTGTAAAAGAGTTACTTTCACTAATATTGATTTTTATGCATAAATAGATGCATAAAAGGATTTTTCTTTTATATAAAAGTGTTATTTCTTTAGAAGTTGGATTTTATGCATAAATAGATGCATATACAGAATTTTTATATCAAAACAAGAGTTCTCTTTAATCCTTTGTTTATTAAATCCCATGAATATTGGTAAATGAATAAGTTAATACTCTGTGAAAGAAAATTCTACCATTTCATATTCTCTAGGATGGTAATGAGAAAATTCAGAAAACCTATCGAAGTCGAAATTTTAGTTAAATGATTAATTTATCCTTCATAGGAATTCATGATTAGTTTTGAATTCAGTTAAGCAAAATACTCAATGAATGAAATTCAGTAAAGTAGTAATTGAAATATTATCCTTCGAGAAAGATAATTCAGGGAGAATCTTTCCAGACTCGAACCCTGAATCAGACTATGACCGAGACTTAATCTCCTTCGTAAGAAAAGACGATGTGACTAGTTCACTAATCTACACTCAAATCACCCACCGAATCTAAAATTAAATTGAGACCTTTGATTTTGATATGAGGATCCAAGTTACAGAATTCATGAAATTCTGCTTGGGAATCCAGACCTGTGATCTACAAGTATTTGGATACGGAATTAAGATATACTCATTGTATTCAAAAGAAAATCAAAATTGAAAACTTACATAGAAACCCTATTTTCTGAAAGGATTGTCTTACGCGAGAATGCTGGAGGGAGCATTTGGTATATGTGTTTTTTCTAAGGAAAGTTCGGTTGTAACAGTTAGCGGGGAGTGTTCAAAGGATGGCTCACGCGGCAAAAACCTGCCCAAGTCTTGACCAGCCTAGGTATGGTGTAAAATGGTGTGCTTCCGGTACGATGGGCGAGGGCCGACAAAGCGGTCCCTGAGTGAAGTGCCAGGACACCTAAGGTGGATCTTGTAGGGTTCTGACCAGGCGATGCATGGGCTTGCGGTGCTTAGGACACCCATGCGTATGTCGTGGAAGATGTATATATGAATGATGACAAGAAAATTATTGTAATCTATTACTGGATCTCGTTGTTGACCTACTGGTCTCAACGGAGAGTCCGGAGTGATATTGTTTTGTGGAGAAACAAGGATTGAATAGAAATTCTGAGTTATGACATCTGTAACCATTAATTGTTTGTCAATGGATTGTTTTATAAATTAAAGTTTAAAGAGGAGTGTATGAGTGTCTCTATTCTAAAGCAAAAGTTAAGAAAGGCTTTCAATTATTGGTGGGTGAGTACTTGTCTGGTTCTACTATTCCAGTGGTTGGGCAGTGGCTAACCCGTGGGCGGGGAATGAGGCTGGAATCAGTAGAGTTTTAATAATAAAATTGATTAATAGGAATACGCTTAGAACTCGAGTAGTTAATTAGAATCCTGAAGACTTCTCTAAAGAATAAATCAACGGTTGTGCCTGATTCGATTAGGAAAAAAGTATTGATTCCTTCAAAGTTAAGTCTGTAATAGTTTCCCTTCTATCTGGTTTTATCAAATGAAGGTAGTTCGGTATCTTGACCTCGTTAAAAGAATTCGTTCAAAAAATAAAAATGGTGGAATCGTCCCCGCTTTCCGGGCATGGAGAATTATCCCGGTTTTGATTTTCGAAATGACACAAATCTCAGCCTGGTCCCTTCAAGGGTGAAGGGGAGCAGTTAGGTGAAGTAGTGGAAAAGTGGATTGAATTAATGGAGGAATACTTTGATGTATCTGGCTAGAATGAGAGAAGCAAGATGGCTCTCGCCAGGTTAAAGATTGTGGAAATGGCCAGGGTCGCGGAGGAATCACTGCGAGACTAACCGTCTCGACCGGAATACCCAGACCTGGACCGATCTTAAAGCTTACCTCAGAAAGAGGTTCTGTCCTCCGGGCTTCCTTGAAACCAAAATGAATGAGTTCTTGGAACTAAAGCAAGATAGCCAGACAATTGAAGAGTACCATCAAGCTTTTTCCCTTCTCCTTAAATATTCCCCGCAATTGGATGAAGAGCAGCTGATGGCTAGATTCATTCAAGGAATGAACGAGCCATTAGACACCTTAGTAAAGAATGCCAAACCTGTCTCAATGGCTGAAGCAGCAGTAAGAACGGCAAAGGACTTTGCCAAAGCCTTTGTTGTTAAGGTCTCGCCAAAGCTTGCACCCTCTAACTTTAAAAGATTCCAAACCCCGGGAAGTACTTCACACTTTCCTCCCCCAAAGAGGCAGCAAGGCCCAATTCAGAATTAGGATGCAGGAAGATTCAGAAGTAAAGGAAGACCCTTCCCCTAGAACACTTTCTTCTTAGAAGCCCCACCTATTTCAAGGATTTAGAGGGATGAGCTTAGAAGTGAGAACCAGTGTTTTGGATGCCAGGGTTTTGGTCACCAGTTGAAAGACTGCCTGACTCCTACCATGTCAAGGGGACAGGGAAGTCAAGGACCGAGAGTGCAAAGACCAAATTCTTCCTATCAGTTAAATCAGGGTCCACATCTCGCCCAAATCAGGGAAATCCTAGGAGAACTCCAGCTCAACCATTTGCCTCTGTCCCCCCAAAGTAGCCTCAGAACTCCTTCCCAGAACTAGGGCAACCAAAGAGAAAGAGTTCCGCCTCTTAGACTGCAGCAACCAAAGCAGTCACAATAGTAGAAGTAGTAGAAGAAGAAAGAGGATAGATTTATGCAGCAATTGAAAACCAAGGACCAAACCGTCAATTCTTTGTCATCCATACTCCAGTTCCAAGTCTAGTTCCAAAAAGTAAGCTAAACTGACCTAAAAATGGTCAAAAATTGACCAAACTGATCTGAAAAATTCTAGAATCAATTTGTTTGGTTAGAAGCTCACTTTTTCCTATAAATAGAAGCCTCCCCCTTTGTTGAAGCTTAATAGTGTTTTATGCACTGTTACTCTACTCCTCCCAAGAGCCAAGAACTATGAAATTCTTAATAATTCACTAGTTTTTTTGACCATTCCCTCTTCTAAAGATTTGGTGGCCACTCTTGTTGCAAACAAGAGTAGATCCCTCAAACCATCAAGCCAAAGGAAAGCTCCCAGAATTCATGTAAGTTAGAAATCTTATATTTTTCTTTACTCTTTTAATGGTTTTCTAATTTTTGTTTTGTTTGAAATGATAAATCGATGCTATGCCTTGTTGAAAAGGCTTTCCCCCTCTCTCATTCTTAAAATCAGTCCTTCTTTATCTTAGTTAAGTGATCTAATAGTTGGAATTAAACTTTTCATATTGTTTCTCGATGTTGTGCATCGAGTTGATGCAAAACATCAAATTTTCCACACAACTCGATGTTTTCATTATTACGAATTTTTTAGACCCAAAAAGGGCCTCCTAAGGATTCCTAATTTTAAGGGATTAGAGCTTAAAAAGCTGGGCTTAAGAGAGACAAAGGCTATGATGACCCCTATTTTTTGCCTTGCCACATCAGCCATACCCCCCTAGTTTCACTTTTTAAAGGGAATATTCTCATACTTTCTCTCTCTCTTACTTTTTGACTTTTCTCATACTTTCTCTCTTACTTTTTGAATTTTTTATCTTCACTCTCTACAAATTGAATCTTTCTTGTCAGTTTGAAATCTCCTTTCTCCTTAACTCCCCCCATATCTCCCTTCCACATCAGCAAAACATTCTCGTATTTAGGTGGGTCCCAAAAAGTGAATTTTTTTTATTTTTTTCTTTTTTACATTTTGAGGTGGAAAAAACACCACCCAACCAATGTATGATGAAAATAATTTTTTCCCTCCAAAAAGCTTGTAATTCAAGGGTCACGTCAAAAGCCTGAAGAGCGAGTACATCCATAAGGTCCCCACAACCCCATAAACATAACTAACCTATGGTCATAGGAACCACTACATCCATGAGATCCCAAAATTGTGGAGACCCCAAAAACTATTATTTTTTAAATTTTCTCATAAATGTAATTTATTGATGAAAAACTCCATGTTAGTATATTTGTATATCAAAAATATCATTTTCTACTTTCATCATAAATGATTTTTATGCATAAACATATGCATAAAATATATTTTTTTTAAATTAAAAGTGTGATTTTCATCATAAATGATTTTTATGCATAAAAGATATATTTTTTATATTAAAAGTATGATTTTTCTCATAAATGATTCTTTGAATAAAAGATATTTTTTTATAATAAAAGTGTGATTTTCATCATAACTGGTTTTTATGCATAAACATATGCATAAAAGATATTTTTTTAATATTGAAAGTATGATTTTCATCATAAATGATTTTTATGCATAAAAGATATTTTTTTATATTAAAAGTGTGATTTTTATCATAAATGATTTTTATGCATAAACATATGCATAAAAGATATTTTTTTTATAAAAAAAGTATGTTTCATCATAAATGATTTTTATGCATAAACATATGCATAAAAGATATTTTTTTATATTACAAGTGTGATTTTCATCATAAATGATTTTTATGCATAAACATATGCATAAAAGATATTTTTTTATATTAAAAGTATGATTTTCATCATAAATGATTTTTATGCATAAACATATGCATAAAAGATATTGTTTTATATTCAAAGTGTGATTTTCATCATAAATGATTTTTATGCATAAACATATGCATAAAAGATATTTTTTATATATTAAAAGTGTGATTTTCATTATAAATGATTTTTATGCATAAACATATGCATAAAAGATATTTTTTTTATATTAAAAAAGTGATTTTCATCATAAATGATTTTTATGCATAAATGGGTGCATTAAAGATATTTTTTACGCATAAATGGGTGCATAAATGGGTGCATTAAAGATATTTTTTATATTAAAAGTGTGATTTTCATAAATAATTTTTATGCATAAACATATGCATAAAAGATATTTTTTTATATTAAAAGTGTGATTTTCATCAGAAATGATTTTTATGCATAAATAAGTGCATTGAAGATATTTTTTTATTTTAAAAGTGTGATTTTTATCATAAATGATTTTTATGCATAAACATATGCACAGAAGATTTTTTTTTATATTAAGAGTGTGATTTTTATCATAAATGATTTTTATGCATAAAAGATATTTTTTTATATTAAAAGTGTGATTTTCATCATAAATGATTTTTATGCATAAACATATGCATAAAAGATATTTTTTTATATTAAAAGTGCGATTTTCATCATAAATGATTTTTATGCATAAACATATGCATAAAAGAAATTCTTTTATATTAAAAGTGTGATTTTCATCTCGTAAATAATTTTTTTGCATAAACATATGCATAAAGAAATTCTTTTATATTAAAAGAGTGATTTTCATCGTAAATGATTTGTATGCATAAACATATGCATAAAAGAAATTCTTTTATATTAAAAGACTGATTTTCATCCTAAATGATTTGTATGCATAAACATATGCATACAAGAAATTCTTTAATGTTAAAAGAGTGATTTTCATCATAAATGATTTATGTTTTAAAAATCTGTAAGTAAATATTCGTGAAATTTAGAAAAAGAGAAATTAAAATAGTACCTTTCGAGAAAGATAGTTTAGGAAGAACCTTTCCAGACCCAAACTCTTATTCAGACTATTGACCAAGACCTAATTCCTTCGTCATCAATTTCAATCAATGACGATGTGCCCAGTTCACGAAAAATGTACTCGAATTCCCCACCGAATCTGAAACTAAGTTAAGACTTTTGATTTTGATCTGAGGATCAAGTTAACAGAATTCGAGGAATTCTGTTTGGAATTCAAACCTGGATCTAGAAGTATTGGGATACGGATTTAAGATTATTCATGGTTTTCAAACAAAATCAAAACTGAAAACTTGCATAGAAACCTTGTTTTTTTAAAGGACTGTCTTACGCCAGAATGCTGGAGGGAGCATTTGGCATATATGTTTATCTAAGGGAAGTTCGGTTGCAACAGCTCGCGGGGAGTGTTCGAGGGACAGCTCACGCGGCAAAAACCTGCCCAGGTCTTGACGAGCCTGGGTATGGTGAAAAATGGTGTGCTTCCGCGGTACAATGGGCGAGGGCTGACGAAGTGGTCCCTGAGTGAAGTACCAAGACACCTAAGGAGGATCCTGGAGGGTTCGGTGCTTAGGACACCCATACGTATGTCGAGGAAGATATATATATGGATGTTGACAAAATGATTATTGTAAGAATGGAAAAAGATTTTGCCAAAGCCTTTGTAGTAAAGGTCCTGCCAAAGCCTGCACCCTCTAACTTTAAAAGATTCCAAGCCCACGGAAGTACTTCAAACTTTCCACCCCCGAAGAGGCAGCAAGGCCCGAATCAGAATCAGGATAGAGGAACATTCCGAAGTGAAGGAAGACCCTTCCCCCAGAATACTTTCTCAGGAGCCCCACCTCTTTCAAGAAATCAAAAGGATGAACTCAGAAGTGAAAACCGATGTTTTTGATGCCAAGGTTTTGGTCACCAACTGAAAGACCGCCTGACTCCTACCATGTCAAGGAGACAGGGAAGTCAAGGACCCCGAATTAAGAGACCAACCCCTTCATACCACTCTAATCAAGGTCCGTCTCGCCCAAGCCAGGGTAACCCCAGAAGAGCCATCTGCCTCTATCCAGAGTAACCTCAGAACTCCTTCCCAAAACTGGGGCAACCAAAGAGAAAGAGTTCCACCTCAGACTGCAGAGCAGCCAGAGTAGTCACAATTTTAGATGTAGTAGAAGAGGAAAGAGGGCACATCTTTGCTGCAATTGAAAACCAAGGACCTAACCATCAGTTCTCAATCATCCATACTCCAGCAGAATATCAGGGTAAGCCTTTTAAACTTTTGATTCATTCAAGTAGTTCTCATTCATTCATTTCTCCTGGATACTTGCGTAAGCTAGTCTTAAAACAAAAATCAGGAAAACCTATGCAAGTTGAATTGGCTAGTGTGAAGACTCTTTTCACTCACCATGAGACAGATCTTATCCAGTTCAATCTAGATGGTAATGTAACCGACTGTCAATTCAATGTCTTACCTCTGGGAGTTTTGGAATGGATTGGCTCCACAAAAATCAAGCTGACAGACACTAACAATGGAACCATTTTCTTCCATGACCTTCACGGGAACATAGTTCAAGGAACTGGAGTTTTCGGATCCCCAGACCTTCAGTTAGTAAAAGCTTCTAGGTTGCTGAAAGGAATTAGAAAGAAGCAACAAATTTATGTTGTCAAAATGAACCCAGTAGACTCAAAGCTTAAGGCTAAAGAACCAGAATGCTTAAATGAATTTGATGATCTATTCCTAGCAGAGCTAACTGAAATGCCTCCAATCTAGGAAGTAGATCATGTGATTGAATTGACCCCCAGAGCCAGTAGCCCTGCGCACATACAAAATGCCAGTTCCTGAAGCCATCAAACTCAAGGAATCGCTTAGACAGCTATTAGAACAAGGGTTTGTAAGACCCAGTGTTTCACCTTGGGGTGTGCGAGTTCTCTTTCAGAAAAAGAGAGATGGAACGCTTAGACTCTGTGTGGACTATAGAGGACTAAATCAACTGACAGTTAAGAATAAGTATCCTATCCCAAGAATTGATGAGCTTCTGGACAGGCTAAATGGAGCCCAGATCTTCACAAAGATAGATCTCAAATCCGGGTATTACCAGATATACCCAAAACAGCCATCAATACTCGCTATGGGCTTTATGAATTTACTATCATTCCGTTCGGATTAACTAATGCCCTAGCTATATTCAATCGCCTAATGCAAGACATCCTCATAGAATACTTGGATGATTTTGTTCTAGTTTTCTTTGATGACATTCTGATTTACTCAAGGAATGCAGCTGACATGAGACTCATTTCCGAAAAGCTCTTGAGATTCTAAGGAAGCAAGGAAGCACCAACTCTTTGCCAAAAAGATCAAATGCACTTTCTCTATCGACCACCTTGAATACTTGGGATTTTTGGTATCCAAAGATGGAATTTCTCCAGATTTCGCAAAAGTCCAAGCAGTCATAGATTGGCCTAAACCAAAAGACAGTGAAAGAAGTCAGAGGATTCTTGGGATTGACTGGTTGGTATAGAATTTTTAAACCAAAGTATGGTCTCATAGCTTCCCCCTGATTAACCTTCTCAAAAAGAATACCCCATTTCAGTGGTCTGCCAGGTGCCAGAGTGCTTTTGATAAGCTGAAGACCGCCTTGGTAACGAGTCCCATTCTGAAGCTGCCAGATTTCTCTCTACCCTTTGAGGTAGTAACTAGTGCAAGTGGTTTTGCCCAGGGAGGTGCACTTATGCAGGAAGGTCATGCACTGGCCTATGAATCCCAAAAGCTCAGAACGCATGAGAGGAATTATGCTGTCCAAACGACCTGGAATTACTTTCAGTAGTCTATGCCTTAAAGTTATGGAGACATTACCTACTGGGAAAAAGATTCACTTTGATGACATACCATCAGAGTTTAAAGTGGATCTTCACTCAGAAGGACCTCAACATGTGCAAAAGAAGGTGGATGCAGACCCTGCAGGAATTTGATTTTGAAATCAAGTACTGCCCAGGCAAAGAAAATGTGGTAGCAGATGCCCTCAGCAGAAAAGCCTCCTTGCTTGCAATTACTGTAGTATCAAATCCTTTGATTATTGAAGAAAGAGAGAAGATCATGCAGGATAGATTCTTTGGCCCTATGCTACCCTACTTGCAAAAAAGAAAAACTCCTTAGGAGTTGAACAGAGTTCAAGGGTACATCGTGGATGATGGCATTATGTATTATAATTGCACGCTATGCATTCCCAATGATGAGGGGACCAAGGATCAAATTCTAAATGAAGCCCATGACAGCCTTATAGCAGGACATCCAGGTTTCATCAAAACCTACATGTCTGTAAAGAAAAGCTTCTTTTGACCTGGTCTGAAAAAAGGATGTAATGAATCATGTACGTCAGTGTCTGACATGCCAGAAAGTCAAAGCTGAAAGAGTAAAAATACCTGGGAAGTTACATCCAATGGACATCCCCCTGATGAAGTGGGAGTGTATCAGTATGGACTTTATTAGTGGATTACCTTCAGTGCAATCAGGTTACAACTCCATTTTCGTGGTAGTTGATAGACTAACCAAAGTTGCCCATCTGATCCCAGTAAAATAAACCTACACTGCAGTGGATGTGGCTAGAGTGTTCCTCAAAGAAATCTTCAGATTCCATGGCCTACCCAGGAGAATAGTAAGTGATCGAGATCCCCAAGGAGAATAGTAAGTGATCGAGATCCCAAGTTTACTTCAAGGTTCTGGACTGCATTTTTTTAAGCAGTGGGAACTTTCTTGGATCTCAGCACAGCTTATCACCCTGAGACCGATGGCTAAAGTGAAAGGGTAAACCAAGTAATCAAAGATATACTTTGGTCATGCTGTGGTGGCAGGGAACCCAAGAAGTGGCTAAGCTATCTGCACCTAGTCAAGTTCGCCTACAATGCTTCTTATCACCGAAGTATCGGGATGAGCCCTTTTAAAGCTCTGTATGGACAAGATTGCTTAACTCCACTAACTTGGTCCGACCCATTGATTAGGGTCAAGATGTCCAGAGACAGATGCTTGATGACATGAAGTAGTAGATGCAGTCAATTCATAAAGATATTACAGCTGCCCAGGATCGACAGAAGCAGTATGCAAATAAGAAGAGGACAGACAGAAAGTTTGAAGCAGATATGGTCTTCATTAGAGTACGGCCCAAAAGAAGTTCTCTATCTCTTGGAAAGTACAAGAAGTTATCCCCCAAATTTTGTGGGCCATATCTGATTACAAAGAAAGTAGGTGACAGCCTACGAGCTTCTTCTGTCTCATCATCTCAAAGTTCATAATGTCTTTCATGTAAAGCTTTCTAAAGAAATATGTGCCAAGCCCAAATCATGTACTTGATGATGAAATCCTAACCTCTTCAACCCAAGGGCAGATGGAACTCCAACTTGAAGAAATTTTTGATGTTCGAGAAAAGATTCTCAAGAACAGAATTCTCAGAGAATTATTGGTAAAATGAAAGTTCTATCCTTTTGAAGATGCCACTTGGGAGAATGAAGCCGATCTGTTTGTGGGATTACCCCCAGTTTGCGAGATGAGGGCATCTTGCGTTTTTCAAGTGGGAGAGAATGTAAGATTCCTCCTCAGCCTCTCAAGATGTCCAGCATCTTCCCTTGTAATCAAATCCCTCTTCAGAAATATAAAAGATCTTGTTTCTACCACTTTTGGCCTAGAGAGAGAAAATCTTCTAGAGAGTGGTAATTCTGTTTTTAAATATTTTTGGATAGAAAAATATCTCATCTTATTAAAATAAGTTCCCCTGAAACAAAAGTTCAAAAAGATTTTCAGAAGGTGCATTAGAAATTAAGTATAATCTGTTTAAGAGGCATTCCCTGGGGGTCAAGATTTTTTTGAAATTTTAAATTAAGGTTCCTATAGACCAATAAGATTCATCCAAATGTAGGAAGGAGATAAATAGAAGAATAAATAAAAAATCTCCCAAAAATGAGTAAATACTCACATAAGATGAAGAGTTGACTAAGGACAAGGTTAATAGTTAAAAAAGAGAGATATTTAGATGAAATGATGCATTTTTGACACCTCAGTATGGGGGAATTTCCCTCATGAAGGAGGCACCTATTTCACATGTGTGGGAGAGTTTTAAACTCCCAAATAATGAGATATTTTTATCTCTCCTCTCTCCTGTTTCAACCAGATCCAAAAAGTGGACTAAACTGACCCAAAAAAGGTCAAAAATTGACCAAGCTGATCTGGAAAATTCTAGAATCAATTGTCTTGGTTAGAAGCTCACTTTTTCCTATAAATAGAAGCCTTCCCCTTTGTTGAAGTTTAATAGTGTTTTTGCACTGTTACCCTACTTCTCCCAAGAGCCAAAAAACTGTGAATTTACTCATAATTCATTAGTTTTTTGACCTTCCCTCTTCTAAAGATTGGTGGCCACTCTTGTTTCAAACAAGAGTAGAACCCTGAAACCATCAAGCCAAAGGAAAGCTCTCAAATTCCTTCGTAAGTTGGAGATTCTTCTCTTTTCTATTCATTTTATGGTTTTTATCTTCTCTAAATTAAATATGATGTTATGCCTCATTGAAAAAAGGCATTCCCCTCTCTTCTTTAGTAAATCCAACCATTCTTATCCTAGATGAATGATTAATGGATAAAATCAAGTTTTTCATAATGTTTCTCTTTGATAAAGTAGAAAATGTTTACATTAGAATGATTTAAATACTCTTGGTGAACTTCTAATTATTTTTAGAGAGTTAAAAATTGAAAAACGATCAGCCATACAAAGAAGGTTATGGCAAATTTTTTCTAAAATTGTGAAAAATAAGTTTTACTTTTTTATTCAAAAAGAGTAATTCCCGTCGTATATGTATTCTTAAAGTGTTATTTTTCATCCTAGGTATAGAAAAATGCTTACTAAAAATATTTTATAAAAAGAGAGTGTTACTTTCTTTAGAATTAAATTCTATGTATAGAAGGAAGCTTATTGAAATTTTATTTTAATCATAGAAGAATGATTTTCATCATAAATGATTTTTATGCATAAACATATGCATAAAAGATTTTTTTTATTAAAAGTTTGATTTTCATTATAAATGATTTTTATGCATAAACATATGCATAAAAGATATATTTTTTATATTAAAAGTATGATTTTTATCATAAATGATTTTTATGCATAAACATATGCATAAAGATATTGTTTTATATTAAAAGTGTGATTTTCATCATAAATGGTTTTTATGCATAAACATATGCATAAAAGATATTTTTTAAATATTAAAAGTATGATTTTTATCATAAATGATTTTTATGCATAAAAGATATTTTTTATATATTAAAAGTATGATTTTTATGCATAAAAGATATTTTTTTATATTAAAAGTGTGATTTTCATCAGAAATGATTTTTATGCATAAACATATGCATAAAAGATATTTGTTTTAATATTAAAAGTATGATTTTCATCATAAATGATTTTTATGCATAAACATATGCATAAAAGATATTTTTTTATATTAAAAGTGTGATTTTCATCATAAATGATTTTTATGCATAAACATATGCATAAAAGATATTCTTTTATATTAAAAGTGTGATTAATGATTTTTATGCATAATCATATGCATAAAAGAAATTCTTTTATATTAAAAGAGTGATTTTCATCATAAATGATTTGTATACATAAACATATGCATAAAAGAAATTCTTTTATATTTAAAAGAGTGATTTTCATCCTAAATGATTTGTATGCATAAACATATGCATAAAAGAAATTCTTTTATATTTAAAAGAGTGATTTTCATCCTAAATGATTTGTATGCATAAACATATGCATAAAAGAAATTCTTTTATATTAAAAGAGTGATTTTCATCATAAATGATTTGTATGCATAAATTTATGCATAAATAGATACATGTAGAATGATTTTATTTAAATAAGGGTTCTCTTAATCCTCTGTTTAATTTCCGTAAAAATTGAAAAAATGAATAAGTAGATAATCTGTGAGAGAAGAAATGCGACCGTTTTATATTCACTAAGATGGTAATGAGAAAATTCAATTAACTATCGAAGTCGGAGGTCGAGATAAATGATTATTTTATTCCTCATAAGAAATTCATGTTTTAGAAATCTATAAGCAAATATTCATCGAACAATTTATTAGAAAAAGAGAAATTGAAATAGTACCTTTCGAGAAAGATAGTTTAGGAAGAACCTTTCCAGACCCAAACTCTAATTCAGACTATTGACCAAGACGTAATTCCTTCGTTGTCGATTTCAATCAATGACGATGTGCCCAGTTCAGGAAAAATGTACTTAAATCCCCCACCGAATCTGAAACTAAGTTAAGACTTTTGATTTTGATTTGAGGATCAAGTTAACAAAATTCGAGGAATTCTGTTTGGAATTCAGACCTGGATCTAGAAGTATTGGGATACGGATTTAAGATTATTCATGGTTTTCAATAAAATCAAAACTAAAAACTTCCATAGAAACCCTGTTTTCTTAAAGGACTGTCTTACGCAGAATGCTGGAGGGAGCATTTGGCATATATGTTTATCTAAGGGAAGTTCGGTTGTAACCTGGCGGGGAGTGTTCGAGGGACAGCTCACGCGGCAAAAACCTGCCTAGGTCTTGACCAGTCTAGGTATGGTGAAAAATGGTGTGCTTCTGGTACGATGGACGAGGGCCGACGAAGCGGTCCCTGAGTGAAGTACAAGGACACCTAAGGAGGATCCTGGAGGGTTCTAACTAGGCAATGCACGGGCTCGCGATGCTTAGGACACCCATACGTATGTCGAGGAAGATATATATATGTATGTTGACGAAATGATTATTGTAATCTGTTACTGGATCTCGTTGCTGACCAGCTGGTCCCAACGGAGAGTCCAGATTGGTACTGTTTTTGTGAAACAAGGGATTGAATGGAAATTTTGAATAATGAAATCTGTGATCATATCTGTTTTGTCAATGGATTATTTTTATATTAAAGTTTTAAAGAGGAGTATGTGCGTATCTGTTTTCTAAAGCTAAAGTTAAGAAAGGCATTTCAATTATGGGTGGGTGAGTACTTGTTTGGATCTACCGACTCCAGTGGTGGCAGGGTGGTGGCTAATCCATGGGCCGGATGGGGTTAGGCTGGAATCAGTGGAGTTTTAATAATCAAACTGAGAAATCTTAGGATTACGCTAGGATTTGAGTAGCTAGTTAATTCCCTTATAATTTTCTCAATTGAGTGGATTAACGGCTGTGCCTGATCTTGATTAGGAAAAAAGCATTGAAATTACTCAAATGATCAAATTATATCAACAATAGTTTCCTTCTATCTAGTTTATTCAGGTGAAGGATAGTTTATAATTGATCTCCTTAGAAAAAAATTCGTTAAGAAAATTCAAAAAGGTGGAATCGTCCCTGCTTTCCGGGCATGGAAAATTTTACCAGTTTCGTTTTTTGGAGTGACCACCAGCCTAGTCTCGTGCTCGGACATTCGTGGGTGAGGCCTCGAGTGAGAAACCCTGCCCCGCGCATGAGGGGGCTACTTCCGCTGTCTATCGGGAGTCTGGTGCGCGGAGGGGGTAGAGGGATCTCACAGGCTCCATACAACGGCGCTGCATGCTCAAAATTTGCACTGTTCTGGCACTGCTTCCCCAGCCACTCAAGATCATTTCTGATGCGTCTATAATGAAGTTGAGCACACTAATTGTGAGAAACGATAGTTTATAAGATAAAAACACCTTCAATCATGTGTAAAAATATAGTGTTTATCATCCAATGCATCATAATTGCTCCTGGAGGACTGGGGAAGCTATGCCAGAATAGTGCAAATTCAGGCTCTGCAATGGTGGTGCAGGCTCAAAATTCGCACTGTTCTGGCATTGCTCCCCCAGCCACTTAGGATCATTTCTGATACATTTATAAATGAAGTTGAGTACATTAATTATAAAAATAGTAATTTATAAAATAAAAATACCTTTAATCATGTATAAAAATAAATTATTTGTCATCCAATGCATCATCAGAATTGCTCTTGGAGGGCTGGGGAAGCTATGCCAGAACAGTGCAAATTTGGGCTCTACACCAGCGATGCAGGCTTAAAATTTACACTATTCTGGCAATGCTCTCCTAGCCACTCAGAATCATTTTTGATGCATTTATAATCAAGTTAAGTACATTGATTATGAGAAACAGTAATTTACAAGATAAAAATACCTTTAATCATGTGTAAAAATACATTATTTGTCATCCAATGTATCAGAATTGCTCCTGAAGGGCTGAGGAAGTTGTCAAAACAATGCGAATTTGGGCTCTACAGTAGAGGTGCAGGCTCAAAATTCGCACTATTCTAGCACTGCTCCCCCAGGCTCCCAGGGTCATTTCTGATGCATTCACAAAAACATTGATGGTACAAACTAGAAAAAAAATGATATACTTGATGAAAATAAGTTTGTAAAAATTGTATTGTATTCATAAATAAGAAGTGATACATCATCTTTACAAAAGCTTTCTTACAATATTGAGCTTCCTTCTCTTGTTATTGGGCGGCAGAGTGTGCTCAAGGAGTGATTGGGCTATTTCTTGAGGATCCTCTATGCCTATGCTTTTGGCTATACCTATATAAGCAAGAAGCTTACCCCTAAATCCAGAACCAAAAACATCAAAGGCAAGGGATTTTCTAATTAGAACTATACATTTGGTGCTCTATGCCATAGAGGCTACACAGAGCACCTTAGAGAGGGCTTTCAAAAAGAAGAGAGTGAAGGCAGATTGAGGGGTGTAGTCCCTGTGGATAATGGCATCCACAGGAAGTCGACCAAGATAGTGCGCCAATGCAGCATCATGTCCATGGACCTTGGCCTGGTCTCTGCTAGCCGCCGCCTCTCCCAGCAAATGCGTCAATTTCAACCACCCTCTGCAATCAAAGGAAAAATCAAAATATTTTCCTATACATAATTACAAATTTTTCTAGGTTGTAAAAGGTCGATCATTACCTCTTGCTCAATGTCTTCTTTTGCCAAAGTGCTGGTGGGGGTGGAGAGGTCAATCGAGGACTTAGCCTCCTCCTTTTTTGGTGCTTTGGTCTCCTCCATTACTCCAGTAGCAAGGGTATCCTTTTCAGCCTCTAGCTTGTCTTGTAAGGTTGTGAACTCCTCCGCTAGAACTAGGGCTTGCTCCGCGGTCTCAACCACAGTTTCCTTGACCAAAGCAGCTATCTCTGCAAGATTCTCCAAGGGGTAATATAGCACTATGTAGGTGAGGACCAAGGTTGGACATAACAAGGTACCTCACATCGCGTGCATATAATGCCCAAGCATTCATCCATTCTCAAGACAGCTGCCTTTTCAAGGTCATGAAGAAATAAGTATTCTTCACCTTCCACCACAATGGTGCTCAAGAGATTGATCTCAAGCTCTGGCAGCACCTTGCTCTCCTCGTGTGGGGAAGATGGCCCCGCATCTTCTACTACAGTGGGCTGTTCAGCTGCAGATTGTGCACCCTCTGGTGCTCTGATGCAAGCTGCTCTTCTACACCAACACTCGTTCCTACTGTCTTCAATTCCTTGTCATCCCTCAAATACCCTACCAAAAACTGCAATGTAGGCATCTCTACCTCCTCATCCGAATCCTCATCGCTCGCTGATGAGGAACGCAAAAGTGGCGAGCCACGAGAGGAACCTAGTTCCTAAATTTCCTTTCCCCAACCTCTTCACCTTCTGCTTATTGAAGGTACAGTAAGCTCCTACGGGGATGCAGATGTCGATGAAGCATTCAAGGCGCTGGATGTAGGGGCAGGCATATTGTTGAATGTACTTAAGCAGGTGAACAGGCACCCATGGATCATTGGGGTAATGGGGAAAGGAAATGGAGTGGGGAGCCAAGTATTTCTCCAAGTATGCAATCTGCATCTCATAATGTTGGGATGCAAGGGCGAGTGACTTTTCAAAGTCGACTTCGCAAGAGAACATGACAAAGAGCTCGCTCTTGCCCGCCCACAGGGTGGTGGAGAGGAACTCACAGAAGTTGTCAACGTGGGTAGCACAAAGAGATAGTGTGAGCTCGTGCTTGGTTTCTATTGCGTGAAAATGAGAAAGAAGGCACCTTTGGCTATTTATAGTTAAAATTTAAAGTTTGGTCTTTTCACACTAGACCACTAGACAAAAAAATTGCAGTTTGCAAAAATATTAAGATTTCAATTAAATAAAGATTGGTTAAAAAAGAGCCTGTTACAAAATAAAGATTGGTTAAAAAAGAGCTTGTTACAAAATTACAAGCATGTCATCTAATCTAAAATTGTTATAATGTCTTCATTTTTTGCCCCTCTTGTGACATTTACTTCATGTTGATCTCCATCTCCTTGTTGACTTCTTGAAAGCTTGTCATTGCCTTCACCTCGATCGTGAAACTCTTGCCCCTCACGTGCATCAAAACAGAGGCTATTTTCCCATATACTCAGTTCATCGTCAAGCTCTTCCACATGCCTACTATGTGTTGGTAGGGCTATGCACCTTGCTGTTGAAAATTCAAGGTCCCCCATTTGCCATGATTCTGAGCCCATGGTTGTCCCCTCCTTACGCTTCCCAATCTATAAAAATATAGAAAGTGATACAATAACCAAAAAGTATAAGGGTTAATTCTAGACATGTAGTGGAGTCAGATATACCTTTCTTCTCATCAACTTGAAACTTGACTCTTCCACATTGTCAAAGCCCATGACGCTAAAGTGCTGATGCAGGTCTACTAGGCTCCAATGCTTGCTTGCAGCCACTCTCGCTCAATCCATCCATTTTGCATCATCACAGCAGCTACCTCAATAGGCATAATTTCTTCTTCTGAGGCTTGAAGTGGGATCCATGTCCCGTGCTTTTGTATCCATCTTTGGTAGTACAGACGCATGTACAAAATAGAGCGTGCCTTCAAGAACCTGAAAGACACTGTAGAATCTACTACATTTCACTTGTACACATCACCTTGATGTGACCCCTCATTAACCTCCTAACCCTCTCCTAGTAATCCTTGAATGAGGTCAGACTGTACCTCCTTACAAATATACATTGTTTTTGTTTGGTGCATTGGCATGGAATTGAACATGTGCACAAAAACATGTAAAGGACAAAACCAATTTAGTCCTACTGACCTAGATGCCTTTGAAAACTTGAGTGATGTCTTGATATCACTTACCATCTTAAACTTTAAGCATAAGATGGTCCAAGCATCAGGTTTGGGCCATTCGGGGATTGTTAAGAGGGGGGTTGGGGATCTCTTCTAGCTTGCCAAATAGATCTGGTTTTTTATCTACAAAATATGAGTGAGAAAAGAAAAAGATATTGTTTTGTACAAGATCACTTAGGCTTTGAGATACAAACATTGTGCCTCTCTTCCCAACATACTTGCCTTGAGTTTCTTGATGTGAGCAAGGCTCTTGGCAGTGCCGTGGTGTCGATTTGCTGCTGGTCTTTTTTGGGCATTATCATGGTGATTAGTCGGCCATGCAGCTGGTCATAGTTCTACTGGAGAGTAGTGGAATAATCCTTCAACACTTCCAATAGCTGTAGCCTTTCTATGTTGATAGGTGTATATGGATTTAGTGTTGGCAGGTTCTATGGGGGTATCTCTACTTCTTCTCCTTTTTCCACTTTCCTAACTTCATCACTTACTTCAGAGTGCAAAGTGTTGATCTGAGGTGAGGATGGATGTGCCTCTTCTAGTAATATCCCATCAACATTAGGTAGCAGCACAGAGATGGGAGGTAGAGGAGTTTCCCATGACCCTTGAATGTGAGCTATTGTGTTTGAATGTTCCTTCGTGTTACTACTATTGTTAGTAACTTCAGAATCATATTGTGTTCTTGTAAATGGTCTTCTAGTTTCATTGTTGCTGCCAGAATGCTAGATTCTTTGTCCTCTTCCTCCAAAGTAACTTTCTTTGTCATCATCAGAGCTATGTCTGTCGTGCTAGTTGTTGGCATAGCCAAGAGTTAGCTTTTGAAACCCATTCGAAGAAGGCGGTTCTCTTTCTGGCTATCTTTGGCTTCTCCCTTTGTTGTAAGGATCTTTATTGCCATTTTTCCAGATGACTCACCTTCACTGTAGAAACTTCTACAAGGGACTAGACAGTCATCATAGGTGGTGGATTCTTTTTCAGGGTAATGCTAACTTCGGCTCTTGTAAACGGATTTTGGGAGCATGTTGTACCTCATGGGGTCGATGTGCACATGGGTGGTACTTCAATTTTGGCTATGGGGTTGGGTTTTCTAGGGTTAGAAGTTGGCCTTTGGGTAGATATATGGTATTCTTGATGGCTGTGTGCGGAGCATGTGTAAGGCGAGAGAAAGTGTAGAAGGTTGTTACAGGTTAAGGGTTATGGCTTGGAGCAAGAAGGTGTGCTGCATGCAAACAAATAGATACACCAAGATTAGTTGGATTTTAGGGGATCTAAAAAGAGTTACCATGTATTATTGGCACATAGTGGTTGAAATTTTTTTATGAGACTGCATCATGTCGCTTAGCACTTGAGCTAAATCTTTCGTGATTGTTTGGAGAGGGGCGATATGATGGTGATGGATGCTTAGGTAGTGGATTGGTGGTTCTATCACCTCAATGAGGGGATTCGGTGGCATTGGTGCATGGTAGGGTTGTATAGGTAGTAGTCATTGAGTAGCTTCTAGAAACGTTTACCATTGAGCGTGTCAAGAAGGAAAGTGTCGTCATAGTCGACGATCCAGAATAGTCATGTCCACCAGAGCTTCAATTTTTTGGGATGTGAACCCATGCGAGACTGAAATAAGAGGACTGGATGTTTGTTATATGTACATTATGTGTACATATACTAGGAGGCTAACCCACATTAGGCTTGTGTGTGAGCAGGTGAGCAGGGGAGCATGGGAACAAGCTCTAGTGGAGCATGGGTTAGGACTAACCTTAAGGGTTAAGGTTAGGGTCAGGCATCCAAGGGTCACACATGGGAATTGGAGATTCAAGAGTCACTTGAGGGCCCTCCTATATAATAGGGGTATAGGGCACACTGTTTCTATGCCAAAATAACTATCTGTCCCCAAAAACTACTTCACACGACTTTCTAACTTCCAACCAGATTTTAAAGGACACTTCACACTACATCCGATTATGACAATTTAAAAGACTAAGGTTTTAGACAAAAATATCATCCAATATTCAGCCCTTAAACACTTGGCACAGCTCGGTGGCTTGAGCCGCAGAGGCTGACACTGGATCCACAATCCCTTGATCCGGATTAATTTCTGCCTTATCCATCCCTGCACTTTCATCTTGTATTGTCACTTCAGCTTTCGCCTCCTTGGTCTTAACTGCTTCTCCGGCTTTGACTCTAAATTGACAATAGTATTTTCTTGAGGCTCATCCTGCTTTTCCTTTACTACTTCTTTCCTCATTGCCCTTGATTTCTCCACACGTCAATTTCCAACTGTGTTAAGGCAACATTCTGCTCTATTTCCAACGGCTTCTTCAAATCTACGACAATCCGCTTCAACTTCTCATTTTCTTTCCGAACATTCTCTGCTCCTGCTGCTTTGAACCACATCCTGAACTTGTCAATAGGTTCCTCCAGATGCTCTTCAAACAACCTAGTAGCTCCACTCCACAGCTTCTGTGTGTACGGATACACCTCTTGCTTCAAAATTTCCACCAAATCCACTTCGGCTACTAGTACTCCTGTGTGACTGCTTGTTCGTCGAGAGCCGCCTTCTCCAGGCTCACCAAAGGCGTTAACCTATTCACATCAAAAAATTATTGTCTGAAATCAATTGTGTGATATAGCCCTCAAACACTTTGAACTGATCATCCATAGCCAACTTCAAGCCGTCAGCACAAGTTCCAAATTCCAAGGCTGTTTGGAGTAATTCCTCCATCTTCATCTGCATCTCAGCACAAAGTATCCTCCAATTCTGTCTTTTCTTTGCATGTTGTATCTAACTGGTCCTGTAAACCCTGCACTTCCCTTTCTAAAATGGCAAGCTGCTCCGGATCGATCTTCCTAGCCTCCAAAGTTACAATCATTGCTTCTTGGTTGTTGATAAATATGCTGAGATCCGCCAAACTTTCAATAGCATCTTGCACAGAAAACACTCCCTCAGCCAGACTTTTTCTTGCCCAGGTCTGTGTAGTTTGCTTCTGTATTGCTGGAAGAAATTTCTTATCCGCTGTCATCTCCCCAAGCTTGTTTGGAATAAAAGTAATAGTTTTGGCCCTTGCCTCTACCTGTTGCACATTTGCCAATCTAGGGAGTAAGGAGAGCTTACTACTTCGAGCCTGTGTCACTGGAGCAACACCCTCCGGAGTTACCCAACTTATCCGAGCATATGACTTTTGCTTCAAAGCTATTGGTGAGTCATACTCCAATTTCCGCTTCTTCTCATCTTTTATCAGCATCACCATAGGCCCCACAGGCACCTGCAACACATGACTGAACATCCCTGCCAAATATGGGACTAACTTCCCAATAGATGGTGATCTTCTCTTGTCTCTGGTCTCAGTAAACTACAACCTCTCATGTAAAAATGACGCCCAATCCATGCGAACACCTTTTTCGGCATTCCTCAGAGGCGCAAAGGCTTCCTTGGACATGTATGCACTCTTGGCCAATAGACAGACCTTATCCAAATACCAAAAAAGATGCGTGCTTCTTACCTTATCTGCATTCCTCACCATGTAGTAAGACCTGGTTCCTTCTGGCATTCCAAACTCGCCTTTCATGTGACAGAATCCAAAATCTTCTTCAAATTTAGCCCTTGCACATTTGGTACCTTAAACACTTCAGCCAACCAGTTTCAGCATAACCTCTTTCTCTTCTATAATGTACCCACCACGGTTCTCTCTCAAGTGGTATAGCTGCTGCTCAGCAAAAGAGTTCTGCACCCATGTCGCCCAAGGCAAGTTTGCAAAATCGTATATAGACCTATCTGCTTCAACCAGACCTTGGTTTCTTCCTCTTGTGCATCAGACCCCTCATCTATCTCCATCGCCTCCGGCTGGCCTTCATCGACTCAACTTCATCATTATCATCAATGGTCTGCATGATGACTCTCGGCGCCCTTAATTCTTCCAAGGCCGTCTTCATCGAGCGCGTCTTTGTCATGGACTCACTCGTGACTTCCTGTGGTGCTTGCATGAGAAGCTTCTTCCTTAAGCTGTCTGAAAACATCCCTGCGCGAGCGCTTGCAAAAAACTCAAACATGCAAAAAGGTCACACACTTGGAATTGAACCAAGCGATCAAATCTACCCCTCTCTTTTTTATCATGGCACTTTCCCTACAAAAAGCGCACCCCATGCAATCGTTTCTAAACATGTACCATCCATTATCAGCTTCACACGTGCAAAAGATTTTGCCTCGATTTGAGGTCCAAGATTCTCCTGAAAAAGAAAACTTCCACCTAACTGATTTCCAGTTTGAAAAAAATTTTGACATCGGCTTTGACCAACAAACTGCTCCACTGAAGACTTCTTTCCGCTTTTGCTTTGGTATTCTGAAAATCTGACATCCCAATCTAACTCACATATTGCATTTGTCACCACCGATTCTGCTACAGATCCAAAATCAACTGCCACATGTCTCACAGCAATATCTTTAGCCCTGTTAATCATCCATTCTTGAATTTCAGGAATGTTGCCATAAAATTTCTTCAGTCAAAATCCATTCACTGGTTTGAGAATCAAAGTTCCAAAAACATCCCTCAATCTGAAAGTTCCCTGGCCTAATTCCTCCACAATTTGATATGGCCCAAAATATCTGAGCTTCAACTTTCCTGGGTGTGGTCCCAACTTGGAATTATACATCATTACCCAATCACCCTTCTGAAAAATCTTGAACTTCACCTGTCTTGTCATCCATGCTTGTCTTTTGTGTTGACTTACTTCTGCCACATATGCACTCATATGCACTGTGAATTCTATCCTCCTCCAATTTCAATAATGCCCTTTTCCTGTGCAATACTGAATCCTCTGGGCTCAATCTATGCTGAACTGCTAGCCTCAAACTAGGTGTCACATACTCCATAGGAACAACTGCTTCAATTCCATAAACCAGTTTGAATGGTGTCATACCTGTTGCCACTTTGTATGCTGTCCGAAAATGACCAATCCGGAATGACCATAATGCTAAATCTAGCTGTCATCCCAATCCACTCTATTTTTTGAAACAATTTTCTTTAAAATCCTAACCAACACCTTCTTTGTGCTTTTTGCCTGCCCATTTGCTTGTGGGTGATATGGAGTAGACTTCTTGTGAAGAATCATATGCTTGGATGTCAATTCCTTGATGACTGAATTCAAAAAATGCACACCCTGATCTGACACCAACAATTCTATTGGGCATCCAAACCTAGTCATGATCTTGTACAAAAATCTAGCCACACTTGATGCTTTATTATCCCTCAAAGCCACTGCTTCTACCCATTTTGTGGCATAATCAGTTGCAAGCAAAATGTACCCTGCTCCTGTCCTCCTGGATTTTGGCTTTATTGGCCCAACAAAATCAAGGCCCCACTTTTGAAATGGTTCAAAAGGTAATACTAGATGATCTTGCATCCGATCCATCAATGTTGGTTGCCCCATTCTTTGACACTGAACACATTCTCTAGAAAATGTATGAGCATCCCTCAACAGTAATGGCCACCAAAGACCTACTTGCATAACTTTTTGCCCCGTAATCTCTCCTAAAAGATGACCTCGAGCTACTGCAAAGTGAGCTTCTTGTAAAACCACCTTCTGCTCTTCATCCGAAACACATCTGCGAATGACTTGATCTGCTCCTCTTCTGTACAAAGCTCCAGCAATTATAAAAAATGGCCTACTTCTTAAGGCAAATTTCTTCCTCTGATCCGCTGTCAATTTGGTGGTTGAAGAATAGGTGATACTACCAACATCTTCTTAATGAAAAGCTTTTTCCTGAGCTTCACCCCACACAAAATCCACATCCTTCTTCGTCAAATGACTCAAAGGTGCACTTACATCTGCCAAATATCTCAAATAACGGTTATGCCATTTAATTTGACCAACAAACTGCATCACTGCCTTCAAATTATCTGGTGCTCCTGCCTTCTGAATTGCACATATTTTGTCAGCATCAATTGACATCCCATCCTGCGAAATAATGTGACCAAGTAACTTTCCTTTTTGAACTGCAATTGCACACTTGTGCGGATTCAAAGACATTCTAAACATCCTGCACCTTTCAAAACACTTCCTCAAATATTCCAGATGCTTAACCTTTTCTCCAAAGACTGAAAAGTCATCCATAAAAATCCGCATGTACTCTATCGTCAAGTATGGCTCAAATGTTTTAAAAGCTGCTTTTGAAAATGAAGGTGGTCTATTTTTCAGACCAAAACTCATTACTGTGTAAGCAAATGCTCCCCATTCGGTGATGATAAATGCTGTCTTCTGAATATCCTCATCTGCCATTGGAATTTGATTATACCCAGAAAATCCGTCAAGAAAACTATACATTTCATGCCCTACAACAGCATCCAAAATAGAATCAATAAATGGCAATGGAAATGGATCGGCAATGGTTGCCGCATTCAGTTTTCTGTAATCTACACACACACGGATTTGGCCCGACTTCTTTGGCACCACCACAATTGGTGATAACCACTCTGCTTTATCTACTGGTATGATGAAACCCACATTCATAAGTTTATCCAACTCTTGCTTGACCTGTTTGGCATAATTCGGATTCATTCAGTACCTTTGCTGAATAACTGGCACCGCATCCTCCTTGAGATTAATCTGATGTTTGTATACCTGAGGATCCATACCCTTCAAATCAGAATATTCCCAAGCAAACACATCCATAAACTCCAGCAAAAATTTCTTCAGATCACCTTTGAACTCCTCATCCAAATTGACACTGGCTTTGACAACCTTTGGATTTTTTGCTGATCCTAAGTTTAGATCTTGTAAGTCATCCTCCTTAACTCTGGAAACTTTGTCCATCAATTTATCATACAAAAACTTTGCTCTAAGAATTGCTTCCTTTGGTGCAATATCTGCATCCTCTCATCAGCTATATCCACCTTTTCATCTCCATCATGTTCTGCTGACTTCAACTGTGACACATGTCCAAAACTGCTTTCCACTAATTGACAAAACACTTCCTCCTGTGTCTTATGGTTGGACGACATACTTATCCAGAATCCGTTCCACATCCACTTCAAAAACTAGAACTGTTGTTGGGTTAGCTGCCAAAAAACAATCTTCCTCAACTTCTTTTGCCAAATTAATTAGCTGAGCCATCATTGGCTTCACTGACTTTGACAACTCTTCTCTAGATTCCATTGGTAATATGACAACTTTCTTGCCTTTCTTTAATGTAACCTCATTCTTTTCCCAATCTTCCTTGAGCTTTGCAGTTTTAAACCATGGCCTTCCCAACAACATTGAGTAAGCATTCCCTGCATCTTTCATCTTTAAAACAACAAAATTTGCTGGAAACTGCAATCCTTGTATTGTAAGAGATTGTCTTCTCAACATCCCAAGTGGTTGAACTCTGCTCTGAACTCTGCTCTGATCTGCTATCCTTACTTGAAATGGCGCTGGCTCCAATTTGACATTCTTCATCTTCAAGAATTCTGATTCTAACAAAATGTTGACTCCAAATCTGCCATCCAATAAGACCTTTGAAAACTACCGATTGTCAAAATCTAGTGGAACCATTGGAACAGTGAAATCCACATCTTCAGGACTAATCTGATGACTTTCCACACTCTCTGGTCCAAAACATCCATTATTTCTACAACCTTTGACTTTCCCATGGCCGAATAAAGTTGATCCCTGAAAATTGGGACCAACGAAAGCAACTGATCCAATGTAAAATGCATAGGAGTATTCAATAACTCTTGAAACAGTGCTTCGGATTCCTCCCCTTATTCTCCATCCTTTTCAATGACTTCTTCTTTTTCTTCTGAATGTGTTCATTATCCTGTGCTTCCACAATCCCCTCTGCTACTTCATCACATGAACAACTTTCTGCTCCTCCCAATCTAATGGTGACTTCAACCTTGCTTTAGACCGTGTGACTGCCAGCACTTCCAAATCCTGTATGTCACATTGAGAACAATCACATGCAGGCGCACATTCCGCCAACACTTCCTTTACTCCATGTTCCTGAGAAATCTCCACATTCACCAAATTCCTTTATGGAGGTTTATTTATTTCCGCTTGCTGAACAGGTGGCGCAGGCAACTGAGATAATGACTGAGTAGGTCTTGGTTGATTCCACCCTTGTTGATTCCATCCTTGTGGATTCCAGTTCTGTTGATTCCAGCCTTGTTGATTCCAATTAGCTGGTTGCTGCCAATTTTGCTATTGAGGCCAGCCTTGTGGCTGGTTCCAATTTCCTCCCCATGGTGGTCTAGAATTCTGCCATCCTCCAAACCTTGATCGTCCTCCTTAATTGAAATTTCCCCTGAATGGTGGTCTCCTTGGTGGTCTCCAATTCAAATATGGCTGCTGCTGCTACCTCTACCATCCTTGATAATTGAATGGCCTCTGTTGGTCCAATGCTTTCGGAAAAATCCCATGAGCCTGTGTCACATTTTGTTGCATCTCGTTAGGGAAAATTTGTAAGAGATCCCTTGGGATGGTGATGTGGACAAAGCAAGCCAATAAACCCACATATAATATTGGAGGGTAGGTGCGTCATTTTTTAGTTCTTTATTCTATTAACTGACATGTAGAGTGTTTTTTAATTCAAAACAATGCCTCTTAGTATAGTTTTTTATTCCCACTATGGTGCCTTATTTTATTGAAAAAAGTCACCACTCTCTTTCTTCATTACACTTTTGAATGGAACCAAGCCAAACTTGAACCAAACTTCGTCCCTACTACAACCCATCATCTTGCATTGTCTCCCTCATTGTCTTCCCGACTCCACAACCACAACCACAACCACTCCAAATCCGAATTGTTTTGAGCGGGAAGTTTTTTATTTTCTCTTCTTCTCAAGGCGGCAAGTTTTGAAAAAGGATGGAAAAGAATTTGTTCTTCATGCGCCATACCTGCTTGTGCATGAATAACAATCCCATTTCTTACCTTTTTCAAGTGAGGGTTGTGCTTACAAGTATTGTGTACATTTTGGTGCGTCCAGGATACCAACAAGTTTGTTTGATGGACAAGGAGGTATTATTTAGTGATGTTGTCTTTTGGTTTTAATGAAGAAATCTTCTTCACGAGAGATAAGTGTAATATCTTTGGTTTCTTTTGGTTAAAGTGTGAGTTCATGATGCTTTTTGGTGTTGTTAAAGCATAGAACAATGCAATGGAACCTGTGAAACAAAAGAAGAAAGAGGTGGACATCCACTTCCAAGTAGAAGCCGATTATGCTCCCTGCCTGTAAGAGAAATTGGTCTAGGCCAACATGCGAAGCCCACATTACTGAGCTTCAAAATGAAGGAAGAAAAATATGAACCTATGGTTGGATGATGGTAGTATTAACCCACCAGATCCAACCTCCTCTCAATCTCCATCATTCTTTGGGTTGACAATTTTCTTCAAGTTTTTGTGTGAGGGTGAAAATGGATTACTTGGATATTGCAAAAGATTGTTTGGCCAATGTCAAAGTATCTTTGAAAGACATTTGAGTGATAGAGATGCCAGAATAAAAATGCTTGAAGGTGCGAATTTTTACTTGGCATTGATCACAAACAGCTTTGCAAGCTTCATATGAGGACAAAGCAAAATTTTGTTTTGGGTTACAAAAAGAGATTGATCATTTGCAGCAGCAGACTATTTGTAAGATGCAGAACACTATTAAAGAGAAGAATGAAATTTTGGCAGTTCGAGAAATCAATAATTTCACTTTGGAGAGTGAGAATGCACACCTTAGAAAACAACTTGAAAAGTTCAACAAAAAATTACAATATTTGAAAGACACGCCATTGGGTGCTCGATTACGCAAGAGACAGTTCAAACCATTGGAAGAACTCAATATTGGAGATGGCCAATGGAAGCGTCGTGTAAAAGCTCGCAGGTATTAGGATCTATAATTTCTTTGAGCACTCACTTTTCATTTTCATCTTTAGTTCCTTTTTTGGAGATGGGGGATTGGGTGTGGGGATGGTATAGTTAGATGAATGATGGACTGAAATAGCTATCCTTGTTGCTTCAGGATGGTCACAGATGTTGTGGGTCCAAAAGAGCAAGGTTCTGATATATTTGGCAAAGTTCTGACAAAAGACATCGTGGAGTCAGCAATACATCATCCTAAGTTTGCAACAAGACTTTGATCAGACATAGCAAAGCAATCCTTGTAGAAGGTGAGTGAAGCATTCACTCCTGCAGATGCACAAGGTATATGTGACATGGCTGGCATAAGCACAAAGTCTTACAGGATGTTGTTTAATAAAGTTAAAGAAGGTTTCAATTCTAAGCTTGGAAAAAAAATAGTAATTCCCATTCCAAAACTATTCTCAACTTGGGAATGGTCGAACTTGTTGGAGAGCCTTGTCATGTGTCTAGTACATTGACAGTGACTAAAAAGAGCGGGGAACAGAAAATCATAGAGCTTACAGAGTTCAACAGTTTCATTATGGATATTTGAAAATTACAAATGGCTATGGTGAAATTTTATGACATCAGTGTACATGAGTGCAATGGAAGGCTGAAATTTGTTTTAAAACTTGATGAGAGTGAGGTGATCAAAGGAAAGAAGCTGGAAAGGGTTAGCTTGACTTTAATGGAATAGAGCTTTGGATGCAAGTATCAGTAATGCTGATGAGAGGCACTTTAGTGTACAATCCGAAAATGAGATTTGGTGGCTGGCTGCATTTGAGGTGACGTGCTATCCATTTTTAAAAAAAGTATATTATGTTGCTATCCATTAGATGTTTCAGACAATTTAATTGGCCTCTTGTTAACAGGTTCCAACAGAGACCCATGAAATTCTAAAGTGGTACTTTAACCAGACTGAGCTTCCTTCCACTATCCAGTAGAGCAGTCGAATGGCGAAAAGCTTTATGTAGAAGGATATGGTGAATATGAGGTTGAATGGCACCTGGCTGCAGATCTAAAAACCTTGAAATGCATGTTTGGTATTTCCCAAGGAGCAATGGCCAAGTATCCTTGCCTGTATTGCATGACCGAACGAGGTGTCTCCAAAGGAGGAAAAGAGAGAGAATGGAAATGCCTAAATGCAATCAATAATAGGCGTGAAGCCCCAAATCGTGATGCTCTAGGAGTGGATTCTAATTGGGATCCAATTCTTGCTATCCCTTTGATCAGGGTTCATATTTGTGTTCTGCATGCACTGGTTAGAATAATTGAGAAACTAGTCTACATGTACATCAAATTTTCATGGAATATGAAACCAACATTAGAGAGTGAAAGAACTATTAAAAAAATAGAGCAAGTAACACCATATTAGATAATTTGGGGAAAATCCCATTCCCATTTGAAAAATGGGAGCATGGTGAACTTGTCCAAAAGTTTGTCATCAAAACCCCCTCATGTGATATATCATCGGAAAGATCTTGAAGGGTAGAATCTAAATCTATGATCTCCAACAAATTTGGAGTTAGTATGTTTAAGATATGTCTAGAACTATATGAAGTAATTGATTCCCAAAATGTGAGATTTTTCCCAAATTACCTAATATTGACTTAAGTGCTTTCAGATGCAGGTTTACATTATGGTCAAGTGAAGATTGAGAAGGACTTGAGAAGATCAGGGAAGACAGGAAATGTTTCTAGCAAACCATGTTTTGGAGGTGCAAAAGCCAGAAAGTTCTTATCTAATCATACCCAGAGAGGTCATTTGGGTATAGATTTTGAGGTCTGGAGGAAGCTTCATGCAGCTGTACCTGATCGAGGCTCTTCAAGGGTGGCAAAGGCCAAAGCGTGGTTGGCACTTGATCGCCTAGCACCTTTGTTGCAAAAAGCAAGGTTTGAAGATGGGGATGTTGAGAAATTTGAGGCAGTTGTGACAGAGTTCTACACTAGCTATGAAAAGGCATGGGGTGCGACAAACTTGACACAGTACATGGTTATTACTTGAATACCTACAGCTTTGAGTTTTTATTGTTGTTCAAAATATATTGTACGACGATACTAAATGTCTTGTTGTTGTTGAGCATTTGTAGCACATTTTGCATGCACATGGACCTTTTTTGCGGAAGAGTTTGGAAGCCTTGGGATTTGGTCTACCCAAGGCATGGAAAGATCTCATTGGCAAGCACGTTGTGCCTATCAAAGGGCCACTCAACATGGAGGAGGAGTGAAGAAAAGTAATCCCATGAAGCAACTATGTCAGTGGTGGTATAGGCGGATTCAAGTGAGGGCTCGTGTGTGAAGATCAAACAGTCTAAATCAGATGTGTCATGTGCAATAAGAGAGATGTAGGCTGAACGAAGACGATCAATATATGTCTCCTCACAGGGAAGGTAGAATCATGCCGAATGGCTAAGACAATGACAAAGATAGGGCAGAGTGTGGAAGAAAATTGATCATTGAAATACATATTATAAAACAATGATGTAACTTTAAAAGATTTTAAAAGAACAAGAGCTTTCATCTATGTCCCATATAAATGTTTTCAATATATATACATTTCATAGTTTTTAATGGTAAGCAAGAAGAGTATTGAGAAATATGAAGAAACTTCTTAACAACTGGAACAATCTAAATCTATTGTTCTGGAGCAAAGACTTCCCCCAGCCGAGCCATTTTTGATGAAGTTTCTACAACATCTTCTTCATCCTCTATCAATGGCACAACAGGGACCATTGGCCTTGCTGTTCTAAGAAGATGCTTCTTCCTGCAATCACTGAACAGATTAGGATCTGTGATTCCACATGCCAAGTCGTAAGCAGCATATGTTAAATAATATTTACATCTCAATGAATATACTCCTAGTCCCTCCCCAAAAATTTGAACAGCTACTTGTCGCTGTTCGAACAGCTACTTGCCGCTCAAGAAGTATTGCCTTTTTTACATTCAGCCTTAAGTGATAGCCACCTAAATACTTGGATAGAGTCTTTATCGCCATCAGAGGAAAACTTGCATTGTCCTTAGAGAAGCTAGCGTGAAATATCACAATTTGAGGGAATTTTAGGCGATGTACATATGTTCCTAGTGTCGAATCGTGGCCCAATCTCGCCATACGCTTGCCTGAAGC
The DNA here is from genome assembly GCF_041138505.1 of Cibotium barometz. Taxonomy (NCBI): domain Eukaryota; kingdom Viridiplantae; phylum Streptophyta; class Polypodiopsida; order Cyatheales; family Cibotiaceae; genus Cibotium; species Cibotium barometz. The sequence goes on from NC_141100.1 coordinate 21,669,477, forward strand.
ACATCTGAGGAATGTGTCTTCATATATTTCCAACTGAAAAAATACAGGAGCATTAGCCCAGAAAAAACATCACCAAACAATTCAGGACAAAGTTGATAAAGCCAAATCCGCGAAAACACAACAAAAGAAAATAACCTCTTGGTTCTCATCTGATTCAAGCAAGGCGTCTTGCCATAAATTAGTGCTTGAACTAGGAACGGTTTCCGCTGTCTTACTTGGCACATCCCTAAACTCTCCCATGTTGGTAATATTCAGTCTTTCCCTTGCTTCTTGTAGCTCTTCCTCTGTGGCATCTTTTCCTTCATATTTAAGGGCATCAGCATAGATCATCTTTTCCTTCATATTTAAGGGCATCAGCATAGATCATCTTTAGTGTTACTGTATAGCAGATAGGAACTTGGTGTCTTTCACATGGCTATCCACTAGTAAGTACTTATCTATCCCATCATCATCTATAAAATTATCATCAACCTCCAGATTTTGGGCTATGAAAGCTATGCAATGGTCCTCTCTTAAGTTAAATACATATTGTATGTCTGTCAGCAATATATACTCTGAATCTCCTACTTGGTAGGAGGGGAGTAATGGCGTTGGAATGGGGGAGAAGTCATCTGAATCAATCACAAGCTGGCCTATGTCAGTGTTTTGTTCTCTCACTGCCTCAATATCAACCGTCGAACTGAGCTTTCTCTCTTCTTCAACATTGAACTCCTCAATCACATGAGGAGTGTCCTCCTCTTCAGCAACATCCTCAACGGTGGGACTAGCCTGACGAGAAACCGTGTCTTCACTTTCATTTGTCGCATGCGGCTCTATACATTCTTCATCTGTTAATTGCACGTTCATGTGCAAGAAGCATAAGAAGGCATAAGAGTATTCCATGAGGCGGCATTTTCTTTTGTGAAAAGGGCATGGCAAGGCTCTCTTCTTCTTATCACATGGTACCTTGTGCCAATCCCTGTTTAACCTCTGCTTCTTCTCTGGGGCGACACCTTGAGATTAAAATAAATGTGGTTTTTCCTATCAATCATCACTGTATCTTCATTTGTGAGCTCATCAAACTCTTACTTTGCCTCTTCAAAGTATCGGAGATGGCTAGAAAATGTATCCTCCAAAGAAAAATCGCAATTGAACATCAATGAAATCGAAGGGTGCAAGTCATGACGTCCACATTTGTAGAGGAAGTCATACAACAAAGTTGCAGGTGTTTCTTTAATCTCTTCGTCCACATCAAACTCGACTTGAACTTGCGCCATGGCTAAATTCAAGGGTGTAGATAAGACATGGAAATTATTAGTTCAAGCAATGAATCAAGAGACAGTTGATCTTAAACACCAAATCTCTGTGTGGTGAATGGATTCAACATAACACGAGAGGAAATGCCAAAGGAAGCTAGGTATTCCTCCTCGCGTTGTAGTGAATCTATTTTCCCTAACACAAATAAAATTGCAGCTTCATCAAGGACCTCTTCTCGTGTTATGGTGAATCGTTCACCATAATGCGAGGAGGAATATTGTGCTTCCTATGGGACCTTCGCTCGCGTTATGGTGAATTGATTCACCGCAACATGAGGACTTTTTCATCCTTTGGCGCCGCCTCTCACATTATGGTGAATTACAAATAAAGATACTTCTCAAGTACCCATACTGAGAGAGGAGGTGCCAAACGAATTAAAATAGTCTTCCTCGCAGTCAATTCACCATAATGCAAGGAGTCATAGGTTTTCAATTCACCTTAACGCGATGAAAAGACAAAGCAAGGAGTTCTGCAAGAATGAAACCAAAAGAACGAAATAACAAAAGAAGAAGGAAGCACAAAAGAGATAAAAATACCAGGAAAATGAATTGTATACAAACGTCGCAAGAGATGGAGATGAAGGAGGTTGTCGTTATCTTTGATGGAGATGAAGGAGGTTGGAGGTTTGTCTTTGTCGTTTGATACAGGATGATGAAGGAGGATGATTGATGAAGGAGGATTGGAGATAGTTGTTGATGGAGATGAAGACTGTTGGTGGGAGATAAATGAGAATACGACCTCCAAGAGAGGCAATAAATGAGATGGGTATCCTAGAGGCAATTAAAAACCGTTTTTAATGCTATGCGACACGTCAGCGTCGCGTTTTCACCTGCCATTCCATGAATGCCACGTGGAAGCCCGCCATGTACCTAACACGTGTACATGCTATAAAGACTAATCAAAGCAAGAGAGGAAATTAAAAACTATTTTTAATGCTATGTGACACGTCAGCGCCGCCTAGTCGCCCGCCATTCCAAGAATACCACATGGTAGCCCGCCAACACGTGTGTTCGCTCTAAAGACTAATCAAAGCCGTTGGTTAATCACGCCACCTTTTCGTCCTCTTATCGATTTCGCCTTGTCCGTCCTCTTATTTACCTCCTTCCAACTTCCGACTACCCCCACAGTATTGAACCAATATTCCACCTCCTACACGACAGTCTCCATCCATTCCCACGCATGAAATGTGAGTTTTTGTATATTACTTGATTGTTTTGTGAGTTTCTTGTATATTCCTTGATTGTTTTGTTTTTTCTTCGACTGTTTTTCCTCTGCCATTGTTTTTTCTTTGACTGTTTGCCCTCTTCCATTGTTTTTTCTTTGACTGTTTGCCCTCTGCCATGGTGATTCGATTCACCTTAAAGCAGACGACGGGCCATTAGAATCTCAATACGGCTCCATGTGTTATGGTGAATCGAATCACCAAATTGCAAGATGGAATAGTAAGAGATTCGTGATAATCCTCCTCCCGTTGTAGTAAATTGATTCACTATAATGCGAGGAGGATTGTTTTGCTTTGACTGGCCCTTAGTCTCGTGTTATGGTGAATCAATTCACTATAACGCAAGATCAAAGGGCAAAGGATTCACGGTAATCCACCTCTTATTGGTGTCAATTAATTCACCTCCTACACGACAGTCTCCATCCATTCCCATGCATGAAATGTGAGTTTTTGTATATTACTTGATTGTTTTGTGAGTTTCTTGTATATTCCTTGATTGTTTTGTTTTTTCTTCGACTATTTGCCCTCTGCCATTGTTTTTTCTTCGACTGTTTGCCCTCTGCCATGGTGATTCGATTCACCTTAAAGTAGACGACGGGCCATTAGAATCTCAATACGGCTCCATGTGTTATGGTGAATCGAATCACCAAAATGCAAGATGGAATGGTAAGAGATTCGCAATAATCCTCCTCCCGTTGTAGTAAATCGATTCACTATAATGCGAGGAGGATTGTTTTACTTTGACTGGCCCTTCGTCTCGCGTTACGGTGAATCAATTCACTATAACACAAGATCAAAGGTCAAAGGATTCACGATAATCCACCTCTTATTGGTGTCAATTAATTAACCATAATGCGAGGAGGATTATTGTGCTTCAGTGGGACTTCATCTTGCGTTATGGTGAATAGATTCACCATAACGCGAGGAAGTGCATATTGCTTTCTTAGCCACCCTCTCTTGCTTTATGGTGAATTGTTAATCATGTACTACTGAATAGCTAAGTTTTCTGCACTTGCTTGCGTTTTCAGATGGCTCGTGTAAGACATACAGCTAGACCCAAGGACAATGTAGGTCCCTCATCTAGTGAGAAGAAGATGGGCACTCTGAATGCCTCAAGATCAAGGAAATCAAGCAGTCCTTCTCGATTATCCAAAATACAGCCTAGACAAAGGCGTTTCGTAGAGCATTCGTCAGGGCTATGAGAAATCACACGATTTATAGCACCCGACTATTGCTATTCCAAGATTATCTTTCCAGAGGCTTGCCAGGAGAATTTGTGAGCAAAATGGAATTTTGTTTAGGTGGAAGGCATCGGCCCTGTTTTGCTTACAGGAGACCTCAGAGGATTAGATGATTGAATTTTTTTTGGATAGTTACATTCTTGCTACCCATGCACACAGGGTCACAGTGATGAACAAAGATTTTTTCAGCCTAGTAGCCCTTCGTTTTAGATATGATAAGTTACTTAGGCCAGTTACATTTACTGATGCACGAATGGTGCAAATTTTGGATGTCCATCCTGTTCAAAAAGTGACAATTGAAGAGGTGACGGAGGGAGTTCCAGAACATGAACATCAAACTCGGGCAAATTTTCAGACAAGCACTCAAAGGGAATATCATGTGGCAATGCTTGCATTGCAAACAAAAAGAGAAAATGTTCGCGCTCTCCATGCTGTGAATCGGGGGAGGCGCTTCAATTTTTGTTGCCGGAGTTCTATGTACCCTATAATATTAGAGGGCAAAGATGTTATTTCCCGATTCATGCTGAGGAGATAAACATTTTGTTTGATCCTAGAACTGAAGTCAACGACAAAGTGCTCAGATGTGTTTTAAGGTATACTCTTTTCTCTCTCCTCCCACAATTTTTCATTCTTGGATCTTAAAGTTTATGCCTAACTCTTGATATGTTTCCTTGTGAAGTTTTGTTATTTCGCCAATTGCTCGAGGATGTATAGCATCGGGTGTTCCAGATTGATTCGCTGGTGTCAACACTATTGCTAGTAGAGTTAGTTCCATACCTCGATGTGTTGAACTAGTTTCGGGAGGTCCAACTGGACGATGCTCGAGTAATGTTTTTGGCATATCATGAAAAGTGAGTTTGTCTCTGTATCTCTCTTGCATGATGTTTATACGAATCACCATACACGAGTTATATAGTGCTTCCTTTGGCATGTGCTCTCGCTTCACAGTGAATCGATTCATCACAATGCGAGGAGGCATTTTGTTTTTCATCTGATAGAAATCTATTTGGATGTGATGCAGTTCCCATTGGAGTCTTGTTCTAGTCGATGTGCAGACAATGTTATTCACCTTGCAAATTCGACATTTGGTGTCCATGGCAATGTTTTGCTATAAGTTAAAATCATTACGATACATATTATTGTTTGAGTTAGAAGTCCCAATTGATCAGGATATTGATTGGTCTTTGTTTGCAGTGGTGTCAGGAAACTAATGGCCGCTTATGAGAGCCTGAGCATGGACATCGACACCTTGGATCGAGCGACCATTCGAAGGGTTAGTGTGCCCAAACAAGAAGATGGTTATAGCTATGGGTGGAGGGTTGCACTCAATGCATTGTTGCTGCTCTACGGAGCATTTTTCAGCTCCCTTCAGAGGATGTAAGCATTTTTCAGCTTCCATACGCATGCGTACTCTTGTTTATCTTCTTGTATATTGTCATGTTGATCTTATGCCTTGATGAATTGTGATGGCAGTTTCCATCCATGTCTCGTTACATGGACCTAGACATCCAAACGTTTAGGGAGGAAACGATTGCAAAAATGATCGAGGTCGCAGAAGTAATGCCTCCAGACGGCCCAGTGGACTTCATCCTGCCCAATCCACGAGGAGGGATAGGCCCCCCTGCTGAGCCTCTTACATGGGCTCCGTACTTGGGAGAAGAGCCATGGCTCCATCCTTAAGCCCAGTCCTATGGGTTCTTGTAATAAATAGTTTTTTCCTTATAGATGTGTTGTTGGATTGCTTCTTCCAACAAATGTACTCCACTCTGTAACATGCTGTTTGTAAATATGTAACTACACATGTACATTTATATTTTTTTACACATATTTAGTGTTATTGGAGAGAGAACATCAATTGTAAATGCACTTTTAATTTGAAAATCAGAGGATCAAATTTGCTACTGTGTTCCTTCACTGCTTGTTTTCTTACTTTAGGCCTTTTTGTGTACATAAAAATTCAATTTGGGGAATTTTTGCCTTCAATACATTGTTTTAAACAATAAAGCATTACAAAAGCAATGTTCTGAATAGATAAATTTATTGCATATGGAAAATACATTATCACCGTATACATATACATGGTCACATCATATATCTTCTAGTTCCTCCAATTCATGTGGGGCTGCAACATCTTTACAAATGATCTGATGCTCTCTTCTTCTACTTACCTTCTGACCATCGAGCTTGAAGCAAAATTGATCTGGAGGATTCTGAATAGCTACTTCTAATTCCTTCCTAACATATTCGAGAGTCCAATTCTCTTCCACTTCTAATGTCAATGATGGGTGACCGTGTCGAATCATAACTATATCTATCAAGCAAGAGTGGCTGCCATCTCTTGTATCTTGGTCCATGCTTTCCCAGTTATTGTCGATCCATCGCCACCTTCTATAAGTAAATGACATGCAAAGATGTTGCCTGGCAATATAGTATCTGATTCCAAAATATCATTAGGATAATTTCTCGAGTATAATCAAATAAGCTTTGTAACTGTTTCACAAAAATACATTTGAATGTTATAACACTCACCGAAATGTAATGTCGGAGGTGTTCAATCGACATTCAATCAAATCATCTCCCTTTGATGATTTCACTCTCCAATCTTTGTCAAACAAATGATCAAGCAAGGCTTCATCTATATCTTTGCACACAAAAGTTGTTCTAGTTTTTCTCAATTGTTTACAATCAGAAAATAAATCAACAAAGCATGCAACTGGAACAAACAAACTTAAGTGGACATTTCTTGCACCAATGCTAGGCTTCATAGCACATTTAATATCATTAGACATTTTGGTCTTATATGACTCTATCACTTCTATATCAAGAAATGGCCACTCAGGACTATCAAGTGCAGGCAAAGGACTATGTTCCAACTTTCCATGTCGACTCGATTGAGTGGGCAAGGTATAAAATGAGTCATAGAAATATGTTCTACTTCTTGCGAGATCACTTGATGCACGACCTTCATATTGAAGTTCCCCCACCTCACCATGTACGACATTCAAGAATCCCGTCAAGCATTGTGCAGGCTCCCACTCCTAAAGATTGGATGGGTACAAATCTGTGCAGGCAGAAAAATGTATATCAATCACCTTATTTGTAACATTTGAAATACAAAACACAAGCACTTACAATGTGGTCTGTGTCTTGGAAGTCCTTCCAATGGTCCCACATTGATCTCTTTTTGCATGAATACATGTTGGATCAACACTTCTTGGACAGTTTTCCCTCCTAGTGCCATCTTAAAGTCAAGGATCCTTCCTTTCCAATGTTTGGCCAAGTCTTCAGATGCCTTTCCCTTCACTCGGTAGTGGCCATGTTTTCTTGGCTGCATAGAGACCCAAGAGTACTTCTTGTATACTTGGGGAATCCATTCTTCATTCTCGTCTTTTATGTTATACAACACAACAGATGAGATACTGCTCCTTGCTCGTTTCAGTCCACTTTCAAGTGCCATGAGAGATTAACAGACGTATGAGAAAGAAGAAGTAGCAGGAAGTGGATGACTGAGCTAACCACTTTTGTGGATCAAGGAGGGAAGAAGAAATGAGGGACGATGTGTTCTTTTGGGCACCAAAGATGTTTCGAGATTCAAAAGTGGAACCAAGTTGAGGGAATAACCAGGAGAATGTGTATCTATCTATTCCAAGCATTCAAGCTTCATTAGTTCTAGGGGTGGTGGAAAGAACTTTTTAGTGCTCCATGTCTAACACAGGAATGTGGAAAACATTCTTTTATTGTGTTAGGTGCTGACAAAAAAACGGGTTAAAACATTTCAAGACAAGGTGATGGTTTTTTTAATATTTCATGAAGATAAGAGTTTCTCCACATTTTAGGTGGGTTTGTACAGAGGTCCCACCACCGTGGTAGATTTCATGTCACTCAATCTATGTGTCTATTACTATATTATTATTGAAACTGCCCTCTTTTGAGTCCAAAATTTTCCTAATGTTTGCTGTATTCTTTCAGAAACTGCTCCCCTAAAACTTGGATTGTACCAGCAATCTTTTGTCTTATGACCATCCTTGAGACAAATTTCACAATGATCTATCTTGCTTCCTGATTCCTTCTGAATTCCCATCTGCTTTAATTTCTTTTCCACTACCTTTTCCATTGACTTACTCTTTGTCTTCTCCTTTGACTTCTTACCTGACTTCCTCTTATGTTTCTTTTTCTTATCCTCCTCGTCATCTGACTCCAAATCACTATCACTACTTGATCCTGAATCATCATCACTATCCGAATCATCATCACTACTTGATCCTGAATCCGTATCCGAATCTGTATCAGAATCTGACTCTAAATCGTCATCCGAATCTTCATCACTTGACTTCTTCTTCCTTTTCCCCTTCAACTTTCTCTTCTTCCTATCCTTAGAATGCCTCTTTCTTGAACTCGAGCCTGTTAACCCAAATCTTTTCTCCGCTCTAGTAGCAGTACCTATTAGTGCATCCATTCCACCCGCAACATCAACACCTGAGCGACTGCATTCCGTAACTCTTTTCTCAATCCTTTCACAAAGTATGCTGCCAACATCTCATCTGTAGGCCTTTCTTGTATTGTGAGCCTTCGCACATGCCGATTAAACTTCTGTGCATAATCTTCCACAAACATCTTCTGCTTCACACCTTTGAGTTTTGTCAGCACATCATTTGCTGTCTTCTCCTTCCAAAACCGATTCAGAAATGCAATCCTTAATGCATCATAATCTACAAAATGTCCTGCACAGCAAAATTGCTAAACCATTGCATGGCTTTTCTCTCCAATGTTGCCTCGAACTGGCGCATCTTGGCTTACACATCATATACTCCGGCAAATCCTCTGGCCTGCCATCTGGTCTCGAATTGACCACATGGCAATCAGGGTCTTCTTTAGACTTCCCTGAAAAGCTCCCGAATTTGACGCATAAATCTGCTCTAGCCGCTGCAGCCATATTAAGAGGTTGATTTTGGGGTAACCGCCTTGCAGTACTTCTTCTCGCTAAAGGATTGAACCACAATCTTCTCCTAGGCAACAATGCCCGTTGTATTGCTGTTGTGGCTAATAATTGTGAAAAACTCCCTGATGATTGTGCCACTGCTTCACCTGAATTCGCTGAATCGTGCTCTGTCTCCTCTTTAAACCCATCTGTTTTGACATTCCCCTATCGCCATCTTCTTCCGACAACTCCTATTCTTTGTCATCTCCCCTAAGCTGCGAACCTAATCGACTTGATACTGATAAAGTATGAATGAGATGATTCTGCTGACTCCTCCAGATCGAATTCAAACACCCATCATAATTATCCCATATTTGAAAAAATTCTAACCGTCATCCCCATTAACCGCTTCGACACGCGCCCTCTCACAGAAGAAAATGAACCCGTACATGAAAATTCATCATAAGCACCGTGTAAACTACATTTCCTTCAACCCTCTACAAAACACAGACTTTCTGACAAATGAACTGACAAATTTCTCACTCAACACAGTCAGAAATAACTCACACATGCCAAGTTACTCTGTGAATAAAAACTCCATTTCATCTTCAAAAATTCATGTTACAGAAGTCCATCAAAGAGAAAACACTTGACTGACAAATAACTTGAGACAAAACAAAACTGCCAACTGCTTAAAAACATCATTCTTCTTCCTCAGCGATTACATGTGTATCAACTTCTACACCAAAATAACTATATATCCCCAAAAACTACTTCACACAACTTTCTAACTTCCAACAAGATTTTAAAGGACACTTCACACTACATCCGATTATGACAATTTAAAAGACTAAGGTTTTAGACAAAAATATCATCCAATATTCAGGCCTTAAACACACACTCACAAGGGAGGAGGCTTGGAGCGCTTGAGGCTTGGTTATGTTATGCTCTCTTGTGTAGAGGATCCTAGCTACTCACCTACCATTTCACAATATAGCTACATGCTATTGGATTGGAGTTATACCTCTTGATGGTATGGGACATCAAGGTAGAGGTATGATGTATTTCATTCATAATTCATATGTGCATCCCTTGGGCAGCTCGAGGGTGGTTGGGTGGATGAGTTTATGCATGATTTATGCATGTTTATGCATAACAATTATCTAGAGAGATCTTAGGGTTTTAACAGTGGTATCAGAGAAATCTCTAGTTAATTGTTGTTGATTTCTCTTTTTTATTGTAATTTTTAACATTTTTTTTGAAGTAAATTTTAATATTTAAATGTTATTTTATTGATTTATGTTGATGATTTGCACGTGGATCGTTGATATGGCGATTGGAATATGTGTTGCTACTATTCAATGAACGAATCGACATTGTGGGAGAATTCCATGAGTTTAATGCTATTTTTTATGGTTTAAAATAAGCATTACTAGAAATTTTTACAAAAATACCACATATTTTATTGTGGGATATTTTTGGTAGAATGGATCCCCTAAATTTTTAGAATTTTTAGGATTTTTTTCCTAAATTTTTTGAGCATTTTTATGGTTGAAAATATATTTTTTATACATTTTTGCGGGTTTTTCCGCGGGTATGCGATCAAACTTTTGTCGATTTTCTGCTGAAATTCAGTAAGGGGGCAGCATGTTGATGCATGGAATGCTCTCCCGTGTGCGTGGGATCTTCTTCGTCTCTCAATTCTTAATTTTCCTCTAAGGCTTTCTCCGAATGATCTATTTCCCTAGTTAGGATCTTGTAAGGGATGGAGCAAATTTTGGCTTGTAATACTCACTTCTACCCTGTATGTAATACAATACCAATAAATAATATTATTATTTTTTGCCATATATGGATTCAAGTGTCATTTTGCCGTAATTTTTATTTTTTATTTTTTCAACTTTCATTTAATGTCAAAATTGTGGATTATCAAGCGAGGGAGATTGTCAAGTATTGTAGAATTGAGTTTTTTGGACAAAAGAAATCCAAATGGGTGCAAAAATGCCCTGTGTGAGGTGCCCGCACTGGGCATTTTCACACCATTATGGCCCATATGAAACGCCTCCTATAATTAGGGTTTCTTGCAATGATGAATTTTTTGAACTTTATTTAAGGAGATTTTCTTCTTTGGGCCATTTCATACATTCGAGAGCATACATCCTCTTTGGGCCTTTTTGAGTTCAAGCTTTTCAAATAAATTTATTTTGTGTTGCATACCTTTGTAACAATAGTGCATGCAATCGTGATGTTTCTTACAATCTAATCATCTATAGGCGAAATGACCTTCAACTCAAAGTTGGATCAAAAATAACTAATACATCCATGTAAGAATTAGATAACTCAAAATCTCATGTCAATTCTATTCATATTCCCACCTCAAAGTAATCGTGCCATTTAATTTGTGAAAAGACATCCATGTGGTTCTAGACACACATGAGATTTTATGTGATACATATATCAATGTTTGTGGATTTTTTTGTGCACATAATGCTTTAATAGGTGTCCAAATATCACTATACTACGTTTACAAGTAAAAAAACCTGGTGTAAAAAAGGCCTGTGCAGGAGGCTTGCACAGGGCATTTTTGCACCCCTCTAACCCCTTTGGATTTTGATGTTTTGTACAATTTGAACACACGGAGAAGCTCACGGAGAACATAAAGATGAACCATATACAAACTCCACAAAAGATTAATTACAATTTGAAAGAGCCCATTTATATAGATTGCAATACATTTCAATAAAGTTTCATAGAGATTTCATTAAAACAATTTGAAAGAGATCGTTTACATAAGATTTTACATGTAAGAGGGTGGGATCGTTTACATAAGACTTTACATGTAAGAGGGTGGGATTTGTCCTACAAGGTTTGTCCAATCCTTTTTAGCTATGGGTAGCTCCCTTGTTAAGATGGCTTCTACTACGCCCTTGGGCGAGTTTTGGCCTCTGGATTGTGCAATTCCTATTTGGGTCAACACCATGCCTCTATAGTTGGTACCAAAGGTAGTCATTACAAGAGACTTCTTGTTGAACCTTAACACATTATGCTTTAGGCACTAGGTGGAATATCCAAAATTAAGAGGAATGTCCAACTTGGCAGTTATTACTAGCATAACATGTGGAATATCTGATAATGTAATAACGGCTATAACTGCTAACTGTAAGTCGTGTGGTGAACGCCATGTGATATGGAGAGGCGCCATGCTTATAGCATATATTGAGGTGTACTCGGGTGTTCAGGAGGTAGGAAATCAGTTATCATAGATCTCACAGTCAGTCAAATGTTTTGCAAGTTTATGCTGAATATGATCAAATTCTTCCCTCCATTTCCATTGTCTTTGTACATTTCTGAATAAATGTTTTATAGTGTTGTTTATGCTATGTTGTTAGATTATTCATGATGTGGTGGAATTACTGTGAGTGGTGGATATGTAGATTCTGTGTGTAATGCGAGAGAGACTAGGGTTAGGTCAGATTCTTGGAATGTCATCTTTCTATGTTTAGGGTTAGAAGTATAAGGTATTACATAGACTTGTACACATTGGCGATCTTGCGGGCTTCGCATATCTAGAGAAGCCTTGTGTAGCATTAGGGTATGGGTAGTTATTTCAGGAAGAGTAGTGATTGTGACGTGTTGAACGTGTGTTGTATGAATGTCAGATAATGAAGAGAAGAAGAAGGCGAAAGTTTATTTTACACGGGCACAAGCATTAAAAAAAGATCCATTGTTTGGCTATGAGGAGAAGTTATTTCCAATGGGAGGAGATGAATAGCCTAGAAGGGAGTCAGAATGCTGATTTGACGACCCCGGTGGGGCAAGGAATGTCGAGTGAAGATGAGGATTTAGATCTGCACAAGCAGGTGGCCAACCGGAGATCACACCAAAAATTGTGCAATTGCAAGCATCGGATGAGGTAAACCTAAATCAAGAACTTGCAAGAAAGCATGTGCATCAACTTGTAGGATCTCTGTGACAGAAAAACCTGCAAGAAGCAAGAGAAAACTGCAATTTGACCCATTTGAGGGTAAACCTAAGCCTAAAGCTAGGCAACCGTGTAGAGTAGCCGCTATGGCTACAGCAGCAACACCCAACCCCAAGGTACCAGCTACCAAATTTAGGGCAAAGTTCGGGGAAGATCCAGACTATCACGTTTGAGACCCGATGGCAAGCAAGTGGATATCCTGCCTTGTATGGAGATCTGGTGAAACTACAACAGTTTGCAGCAACTTTGGAGGGGACATCTATGAGCTAGTTTAGCCAATAAAGCCTTGCACATTTTGTAAATTTTAACACATTGAAGGATGCTTTCTTGGCTAGATTCAGGAAGGAGAAAAACCCTACTGATATACTTAAAAAGATAAAGTCCATGGATGACCAGAAAGGGATGTTAGTAGATTATACACAGAAGTTTAGAGGGTTGACTGCAAGATTGCAAGGGAATGAAAGATCTTCAGACAAAATGTTGGCTAGTTATTTTGTCAAAGGACTGAGGGAGAATTTGAAGAGTGTTGTGGCCAATGTGGACATAGCAGGTGGTTTTGACGACCTGGTGACAACTGCATCTAGAGTAGAGAAAAGGTTGGGTATAGTCAAAGGAAGAAGAAAGATGCATCAAAATTGGATAGTATGACAGATGAAGAATCAGATAATGAGGGGGAAGGGTCGGAGGATGAATCGTCTGAAGACTCAGAGGATGAGAAGCCTAGCAAGAAGAAGAGGGCTTCTAGTAGGACAAAGTAAAGGGCAGAAAAGGAAAATAAAGTAAAAGGAGTGATGGAGAAGAAGATTCTCGAACAACTTAAAAGTTTGGGATATACAACAGTCCAATCTAAGGAGAAGCAATATTGTCAAATTTGTGAAAAGGAAGGTCATCTTACAATAGCATGCTAGTACAACCCTGATTATAGGGGTAAAGTTCCTGCAAATGTAGCTAATCAGATACCATAGCAGCCAGTTTTTTAAGCCAATCTAGTAATACTTGCAAATCAGAATGCACCATACAACACACCTACTACAAGACCATTTGTCTCTAGAAAGAATTGGCAAGGCCAACAAGGGAATCAAAGGGGACCTCAAGGAGTCCTGCAATGTGATTATTGTAGCAAGGAGGGCCATAGAATTGGGCCTGCTTTGTGAACTATGGTGCAAGCATAGAGAAGAGAGAGAAAGACTTGTGATTAGATATAATGAAGGCAACAAAGGCCAAGGACACCAACTAGGGCAGTAGAAGCAGCAACCCCCAGCACAAGCCAATGCAATCTTGGTAGCAAGGAGGGCCATAGATTTGGGCCTGCTTGTGAACTGTGGTGCAAGCATAGAGAAGAGAGAGGAAGACTTGTGATTAGATATAATGAAGGCAACAGAGGCCAAGGACACCAGCTAGGGCAGCAGCAGCAACCCCCAGCACAAGCCAATGCAATCTTCGTAGCGATGATGCACAATTTAGTAGTTAAAAGCAGAAGTGATGTTCTAACTTTAGGAAATGGGCAGCAGCAATTGCAAGAGCAACAAGAAGAGGATTCGGCACAAATAAGCCTGGAAAGTCAAATATCTCAAGTGTATGATCTACAATGTGATTGTTCTAAGTGTATGGTTGTTGAACATTGTGAAGAAGGGCAAACAGTAAAAGCCTTAGTAGTAACTAGGTCAAAGGCTAAAGGGCCTATAAAGTGGGAAGATCAGGAAGTGATAAGGAAGAAGGTATCCAATCATATTGATAAATTACAGAAAAAGAATGTGTGGAAGATCAGGAAGTGAATGATCAGGTATTCCATCAATAGGTAGATTTAGTTCATGAGTAACAACCAGAAAAGGGGAATGAGAAAGGATCTAGTGAATTGTTTGATGCATTAATTCATGCACCCATTAAAATTTCATTAAATCAGCTGTTGAGCATGGTACCAGCCCTTTAGGGAGAAATTACTGATGAAGTTGCAGAAGACAGAAAGTGAGAAACCTGTTTCTCATGTATCCCCAGTGGTGGGAGTCTCTCAAGTAGATCCGGTAGATGTAGAATTCATAGTTCTAGTAATAAAAGTTTTGATGATGGAGATGATGTTCTTCTTGATGGGGGATCTAGGGTTAATATACTACCAGAGTCTATTTATCTTAGTATGCACTTGCAGGAGTTGGAGCCTACACCATTTCAGGTTAAAATGGCAGACCAAAGAAGGCTGCAACCCTTAGGGACATTGAAGCAACAGGAAATTGAAGTTGTAGGATTGGTGTTTTGGGTGAATTGTGTGGTAATTCATATGCAAGACACTGATTCCTCTTACACAATGTTGCTGGGCAGGCCATGGTTTAGAATTTCTAGAGTAAAACAAGATTGGGGGGACAATATAGTCATAGTGAGGCAAGGCAAGAAAGCTGCAAAATTACCTATGATCTCCAAGAAGGTTCTTAAACAAGCTCAGAAGCCACTATGGGCTCAAGGGATTAACTTGGCAAAAGAAGTGGAGGATGATGAGGAGGAAGAATACTTGAGAGCAAACCCCCCCATGGTACCCGTCTTTGAAGTCGATGTTGCAGATATAGTGGAGAGATACCAGGAAAATGGACGAAGCATAGTGCGCGGTCATATGTTCAGCAGTATGTGGAGAGTGAGTCAAAAAATCTGATAGGTGAATTAGAAGAGGGACAAGCAATAGAAGGTAAGGCCTTGAGCCAGATTATTGGAAAAGCCCTAGAAAAGAAGGTAAAACAGGAAGATGCTGCTAACGAGCAGGAAGCTATAATTGCAGCAGAGCACAATTATGAAAAGAATTTCAACAAATCCACTAGAGTACAGGAGGATGAGCTTCAGGATATGAACTTGGGGACTGAGGAAGACCCTAAGGTAGTAAGGGTCAGCATCCATGTGGAAGGGCAGTTTAAAGAAGATCTGAGGAGACTGCTAATGGAGTTGAAGAATGTATTCGCATGGGAATATTTTGACATGAAGGGGATAGATCCATCTCTTCATCAACACAAGATAAATTTGAAGAAAGATGTAGTACCTGTTGTACAGTAGAGGTATCGCATATGAATCCAAACTATGCAAGACAGGTAAAAGAGGAATTGGATAAATTATTGCATGCACGGCTTATTAAGCCTATTAGTGAGGTGACATGGTTATCTCCCATAGTTGTGGTGCCAAAGAAGAATGGAAAGATTAGGTGTGCGTAGACTACAGGAAATTAAATGCAACTACCATCACTAATCCATTTCCAATGCCCTTTTGTGATACACTCCTTGATGCAATGGCAGGACACGAGATGTATAGTTTCCTAGATGGTTTTTTAGGGTATAATTAGATCAGTGTAGCACCTGAAGACATGGATAAAATAGCCTTTATCACAGAATGGGGAGCATATGCATATACAATGATGAGCTTTGGGCTAAAAAATGGTCCACCTTCATTCTCCTTTGTGGCAAGCAAAACATTTGAACCATATTTGTTAGACTTCATGAGAGTTTTCATGGATGATTTCTCAGTATTTGGTAAGAGGAATTTGCATTTACATCACCTTAGGCTCTATCTGGGAAAGATGTCGGATGTTCAGAGTAGCACTCAATCCTTTTAAGTGTGCCATTGCAGTATTAAGGGGGGTCTTAATGGGTTATGTGGTGTCCCGAGAAGGGATGTCCATAGATTCCAAGAAGATAGAAGCTATACAGAAGGCTGCAAAACCAGTCAATTTGAGAGAAGTAGGTCAATTTGTGGGTCAAATTAAATGGCACAGTAGGTATTTAAGATACTTGTTAGTTTTTTGTGCACCCCTTACACACTTAACAAAGAAAGGAGTGGACTTTGCTTGGTCTGCAGTTCAAGACAAGTCATTTCAGATTTTGAAAAAGATGTTGGTAGCTCCGATATAGTGCAGCCCCTAGATTGGGATTTACCTTTTCATGTGTTTGTTGATGCTTCTGATATTGCTATTGGGGCTGTGCTTATGTAGGAAAAAGTGAAAGGCTAGTTCAAACCAATATACTATGCAAGTAGGATGATGACGAGTGCTGAAAGAAATTACCCTGTCATCACAGAAAGGGAGGCATTGGGCATGGAATATTCACTTAACAAATTCAGGCATTATCTGCTTAGTAATAAGGTGATGTTTCATGTGGATCACCAAGCATTGTTATACTTGATCAAGAAACCTCATCTTACCTACAAGAAGATTAGCAAGATGGAGGCTTTTGTTACAGGAGTTTGATTTTGTTATCATTCATACACCGGGAAAAGAACATGTAATAGCGATTATTTGAGTAGATTGGAAAGTGGAGAACCAGCAAAACAAGAGTAGATAATCAATTTCTTGATTCAGCCTTATTTGTAGCCTGAGGGTCTATATCAGATTCCTAGTATGATCAGATGTTGATGTTCCTTAATGGGTGGAGTAATGCCCACAGGGTTCACAACTGATCAAAGAAGGAAATTGGCTTTGAAGAGCAAATTATTTTTGGTAATTTTGCAGGTGCTCTATATAAGAAGGGCATAGATCAAATCATAAGAAGGTGTGCTCTTGAGTTTGAACAGCCTACTGTTTTGCAAGAAGCACATGGTGGAATTGTAGGTGGTCATTTTTTTGGTGACCTAACAGAGAAGAAGATACTGCAGGCAAGGTTGTGGTGGCCCACTGTTTTAAAGGATGCTCATAATCATGCAAGGAGCTCTTTTGTGTGTCATCAAATGGGTCATCCAAGCTCAAGAGACAAGATGTCAGATAATCTGATTTTGCCCTTAGAGCCTTTTCAAAAGTGGGGTTTAGACTTTATGGGACCGGTAAAACCCAAGTCAAAAAGAACAGGATGAAGATACATATTGGTGGCTACAGATTACTGTACTAAATGGGTAGAAGCGATGGCTTTGAAGGATAATAAGGCAAGCAGTGTAGCAAAGTTTCTGTATCACAACATTATGACAAGGTTTGGATGCCCATCATCCCCTCAGGCTAATGGTCAGGCTGAGAGCTCCAATAAAATCTTGGTTAGGATTTTGAATAAGATTGTGGTAGAAAACAGGGATGATTGGGATGTTGAATTGGACTCAGTTCTCCGGTCATTCAAAACAATGTTTAAGGTAACCACCACAGGTATGACGCCTTTTAAGTACCAATGGAGTATATTGTACTTAGCTTAAGGGTGGCTGTAGTAGAAAGGTTGTCACCTGAGGAGTCCGTGAAGCACAGGCAAAGGTATCTTATGCAGTTGGAAGAGGACATAATTGTTAGCTTGTATATAACAGAGGTTATTCCAGAGAAGCGGAGGCAAGCTTGGGTGAATAGGCAAATTAAATTTAAGGTTTTCAAGGAAAATGATTGGGTTATGTTATATAACTCTAAGTTGGGGCCTCACCTGGGGAAGCTAACACTTAGATATATCAGACCATATAGAATAATAAAAGACTGTGGTCAAAGGACATTTAAACTGGCAGACATGTTTGGAATAGAGGTGGAAAAATCGATTAATGGGTTCTGACTAAAGAAGTTCATAGGAAATCCGACAACGGTTGGACTTTTAAAAGAAGTGTAGGTGATGAGAATTGATGTGTCGAGCAGTATGCCAGAATATTTTCCAGCATTTGGGGTTTATAAAAGTGACACCCACACACTTGGTGGTTACTTCAATCAAAAGGAATGGCAGAAATTTTGGGTTTGTGTTTTTCTCCAAGTTTGCATGAGTAACTTTGAGGCTCTTCAGAAGCTTAACGCCCTCTGCCAGCAGGTCATAAGAGATGGGGCGTAGCAAGGGCACGAGGGCAAAAGCAGGGGATGAAGGCATGCCAGTGAGAAGAACACCCCGCCAGCATGCCATGGCGATCAAGGACACCATGACTGCAGAGGAGATAGATGTCATCGAGCTTGAAGAGGAGTTATCTCTTGATTCCGATAAGCTTAACTCTAAAGCACTTCAGGCATTAATGGATCCGTTTATCGATTTTAAAAGGTAGACTTAAATTTGTCTCATTAGAGATGGTTGAAATAAATAGGGTTGTGGGACTTTGCATGCTTACCCTGGGAGCAATGGAAGAATAATTTCTTTGCAAAAACACAGATGGAATTGATTCAAAAAATGGATGGACATGTATTATCCAATATCAAATTAACGCCACTGCTGATAGTAGCAGACATATTCTGCCTACATTATGATGAAGATGCAGTAGTGGTTAAGTGCTCTGAGCCAATTTATGAAGATGCAGTAGTGGTTAAGTGCTGAGCTCGTTATGAAGAAAGAATTTGGATCCCCATAGGGAGCCAAACAGTACTATATGCTGAAGAATTTGGAGAGTAATCAGAGACAGCAGCTCAAATGGTATCTGGAGAGAGAATCTGTTAGCTGGTTAAAGTGGACTATATGTCCAAAAAAAACTTTGCACCATTGGTGTATGCGAAAAAGAGGGGAAAAGTGAGTTGGGCATCAATTTTACATGAAAGAATTATGCAAGAGATAGACAACAAGGATAAGAGGAAGTCACAAGTAAAATCAAGGCTGAGTGCCTTTTTGGCAGCAATCTTTACAAGGGTAAAAGTCATGAGATGGATGAAGATCCTTCCCTGTCAGTGGGTTAAAGAAGGTAAGAAAAAGACGGTGGGTTCATTCAGAGAGATAGATCCATAAAGAGGAGAATGCTATGGAATGTAGCACACCAACTTCACTGCTACTGCTGGGTTTTAAGAACCAGAAGGACAAAATGGAGAAATGTACACTTTTGGTGGAAGTAGGGTACACGAGAGAAGAGGCTAAGAAAGTGCTGATATCACCAGATGTTCTGGACGGCCTTGACATGCTGAAAGGAGCTGCTGATGTCTTGGAGCTGCTCTGCAAACACCTAGTAAATTGGGAGTACAATTCAGGAATAGCAAGAAAAGGAAGGGCATGATTGAGGAAGAAGACCTAAATAGTGTGAAGAAGAGGATGGAATTCGGGAAAACAGGTGAGGATGAGTGGGGACCAGTTCTTGATATTGCCAAGGAGGTGCAGCATAGGGCAAAAGTGATGGAACCATCATGCAAAGACCTTCAGAGTGCCCTCTAGTCCTTGAACGAAGTACAAAAATATCTGGTGAAGCAGAGTAATCAAGTAAAGGACCTAAAATCGGAAGTTGAGAATAAGCAGAACCAGACAGAAGATGAAAGTCAATATAAGATGTTAGTTAAGAAGCAAGAAAAGGAGCTTGCAAGGGTGAGAATAATGTTACAAGATGCTGAAGTGAGCAAGATGTATTGAAAACACAGGAAGCTGAGAGTCAAAAGATGTATTGAAAACACAGGTAGCTGAGATGTATTGAAAACACACGTAGCTGAGAGTCAAAAGATGTTGGTAAAGAATAAAATGTCTTTGGGGATGTTTAAGGAGTGGATGTCAGGACTGAAGGAGAGAATGTATGTAGAGCTGACTGTACTTTGTGATAAGAATATTAATGTGCAGGTGGAAAATCAGGTGCTATTACAAAGAATTGAGCCCCTTTTAGCAATAGAAAAACAAATTCTTAGACAAGAAGATGTGGATATTCAGGGGGTCTTAGTGACAGAGTTAGATGTTGCTGTCATGAGAGGCAGAATATGACCCAGGTTGGAGTGAAGCTATGGAAGGAGATCCAGGAAAGGATTGAAGCTTTTGCAATGAGGACTTATGATACTTTGAAGGATGCATTTGTATTTGAGCATGAGAGTGATTTGTTGAATAAGATAGATATGTTGAAGACAGAAAAAGAGGAAATGTTATTAAAGATAGCAGCCCTGGAGGAACAAAAACAAATGGTTTTATGGGATGATCAGCTTCAGAAGAGAAAAGAAGAGGTAAGTCAGGCTGTATGGATTGATGGAATTGGGACTAAACAGCAGAATCTATTGAATGAAGAAGAAGCCAGGAGAAGGAAGCTACAGCAGAGAAGGAAGCTACAATTGAGAAGGAACCTATAGTAGAAGAAGAGGGTGCACTAGCTGAAGAAGATGTAGCACAAGGAGAAGCACAAGGAGAAGGTGCAGAAAAACAAACCCATATGGGGGAGATCTTAATGTTCTAAGTTTACTACTACTATGTTTTATTTTTTGGGGTTTTTAGGTTTTGTTTGTTTTTCTAAAAGAAAAAAGAAATGGGGAGATTCTGATCAAGGGAACATGTGCTTTTCTCTTCGGTTTGCTGGATAGCTATGTTTGAGGTAGTTTGAACCTTGGTAGTACTACTCCAAGCTCTTCACTCTATTTTTAGCATAGTCTTGACTTGGTGTGGTGCATCAAGTTGGGGGTCCATCAGATTCCATGAGAACTGATCAAGGGATATGTGGGTCCAAGTCTGATTTTGTGCAAAATCCAGCCACCAGGCTGTGCCATGTGTTGAACCTTAAGGCTTTAGGCACTAGGTGGAATATCCGGCCTTAAGAGGAATGTCCGACTTGGCAGTTACTAGCATAACAGGTGGAATATCTGATAATGTACTAGCGGCTATAATTGCTAAACTATAAGTCGTGTGAACGCCATGTGATATGGAGATGCACCATGCTTACAGCATATATTGAGGTGTACTCGGGTGTTCAGGAGGTAGGAAATCAGATATCACAGATCCTATAGTCAGTCATATGTTTTGCAAGTATAAGCTTATGAATATAATCAATATATGCTTACAGCATATATTGAGGCATACTTGGGTGTTCAGGAGGTAGGAAATCAGATATCACAGATCCTATAGTCAGTCATATGTTTTGCAAGTATAAGCTTATGAATATAACCAGATTCTTCCCTCCATTTCCATTGTCTTTGTACATTTCTGATAAATGTTCTGTAGTGTTGTTTATGCTATGTTGTTAGATTGTTCATGATGTGGTGGAATTATTGTGAGTGGTGGATATGCAGATTCTGTGTTGTGTAATGCGAGAGAGATTAGGGTTAGGTCATATTCTTGGAATGTCAACTTCTTATGATTAGGGTTAGAAGTATAGGGCATTTCAGAGCCCTACACACTTCTTAACTAACATCACATAGCTAACTGATTGGCCTAAAGTGGCCACGCAGAGCTGCTTTGACAACAGTTTCAATGCAACAAGTGGGAAAGTGGCCAGACGGGGTGAATTACTTATGGATTATAACAAATCATCCACATGGAGAAGGGGAATATAATGGTTAAGGGTTGGGTATGGGCCAATGGAACTACGTGTCCCCCCACCTTGCGTGGCTCCCCAACTATCGACCTCCACCACAACTTCCTTCTTTTTATCTTCATCTTCATTGGCTTTGCATTCCAAATCAATCTTGGACCTCGCCTCATCCAAATGTGCCCTCTTTGGACTCCTGCCACACCCATCTCTGGGTATGGCATGACCACAAGTTGGAGATTTTTCTGGGCAGTCTCTGAAACTCCTCAGTTACAAGAGATCTTGTTCCGCGCTCTTTGCTGCCTCCTCTAGTGTGATCACCACTGTGTCCTCCATGGAATCTTTCAATGACACGAGGTTATCCTCAAGGTTTCACATGTACCCGAATCATCTATAGGGAATTCACATTTCACTTTAAGCATGCTAAAGCACTCATCCATGTGAATCCCACAAGATTTTTTAAATGTCGCAAAAAAGAGAAAGAGCTCCCTCCAACCACCACCACTGGACATAAAGTTTCAATTTCTATTTTTGGAATGGGGGCAAAGTCATCTTTGTCTTTAACCGCCCTACTGCTAGCATTGGCCTTGAAGAGGTGAGGGTTCTTAGCCAAAGGGAAGTCTTTTTGGACGAGCACTGATTCACTACTGGGACCGACACAGTGGCTATCCTATCTCGCTCACCCTTCTTTGTGACAAACCCCCCAAGGCGTAGATGGGGAGCTCAACCTCACCTTCCTCCTCTCATTTGGAAATGTGGAAGAGAAAACATGCCAACCATGAGACAAAGCAGTGGCTAATATCCCCTTTGTTGAGCTTGCGAACTTGTTTTTTTTCAAGCTCTATGAAGTGATTTGAGAGTATTGCCATACCTTAAAATCTTTTAAGCCATTTTCTGAAGGGTTTTTCATTGTGGGCTATGTGATCGAGTAGTTTACATGTCACCCACAAGCCATCATGATCTTGTAATGCCAGTGAGTGCGGCCTCAAGTGGGTCTCCCATGATGTAAGTGAGTGTGCTAGCAAATAGATCTCAGTGTAGTTGGATGGTGGAGGTCTAGTCAACCACAGTGAACATAGCATGCACGTGCATGGCCTCAGTGAAGTCATTCACATAGACAGTCCATGAATTTATCTAGAGGTGTCATGATGAGGAGGGTTGTTTAGGTGCTTTGGTGCTCTAGAGAGTGTGAAGAAAAAAATGACACATAAAATGGGCCCTAGGTATTTATAGAAGGTTTTTATCCTATTACACTAAACCAAAAACAAAAACGCAAAACCATATTTTCTAAAATTGCATGAGTTGAAAATTAGGCTGAGCGAGTTGAAGCACACAAAAAAACCAAGTATAAAAATAAATCAACCATACCACAAAACCACAATTTGAAAAGATGCAGGAGGAAAGAGAGCTTGAGCTCTTGCAAGCACACACACACTCACAAAACCCTAATAGAGAACACACAAGGTGAGAGGCTGAAAATCTTCTTCTTCTTCACTCAACACTCAGCACACCATATACAAAGATAAGAGTACACACAATATGAAAACACAATATGAAAGGTACTCAACTAAATACATACAAAGGTTCTCTATAGTGTGAACCCAACGAAATGAGCTGGTGCTATAACTATGTCAGTCTCTAGAATGGTTGTCACACAGCCTGTCATCCCACTGGTCGCATATCACCCAAGATCTCACCAACCATGCCAGTGGTGTAAGTGTGGGGCCTATCCCCCACGCGGGTCATCAGTGTCCACCGCCTCACTAGACGAGCTCGATATCTCAACACTCCCCCTCGAGCTCAACTCCATCTCATGTACACCAAGTGAAGCCCTGAATCTGCAGAGCTTCTCTGTACACAATGCTTTGGTGAAGATGTCTGATCCTCTGTGCTGACATAAACAAGGTCAAGGTCTCCTTCCAAGACCCTCTCTGACGAAATGATAGTGGACCTCTATATGCTTCGTGCGAGCATGAAAAACTGGGTTCCTGGCCAACTGTATACTGCTAATGTTGTCACAAAAAATGACAACTTGTCTGATAGACCCAAATCTGCAAGTAGCTTTCTCAACCAAGCTACCTCACATGCTGCCATAGTAGCTCCTCTGTACTCGGCCTTTGTACTGGATAGAGCAACCGTAGGCAGGCTGCTTCTTGCTGCTCCAAGTCATAGCATCACTCCCCAAAGAAAACACGAAGCCACTGGTAGATCTTCTATCTGAGATACTACGAGCCCAATCAGCATCTGTGTACCCATGTACACATATCTCTGTCCCAGTCTCATAGAATAGTCCACAATGCAAAGTAGACCTCACATACCTCAGTATGCGTCTCAATGCATCCAAATGCGGTTTTCGTGGAACCTACATAAGCTGACTCACCAACCCAACAGTATAGCTCAAATCTGGTCTGGTGATCATCATATAGATCAAGCTTCCTACTATGCACCTATACATAGTAGGATCCTTCAAGATCTCTCCTGAATCTGCACTCAACTTGCCATTCTGATCCAATGGCATCGAAATAGGCTTACAACCTGTCATACCATACTTGGACAACATGTCCAAGCCATACTGTCTCTGCAGTAATCCAATACCATGTGGTGACCTAATCACCTCAATGCCCAAGAAATATCTAAGCTCCCCCATATCCTTCATCTCAAACTTTTGTCTAAGCAAGATCTTTACATCAAAGATCTCTGCAGCATGGTCCCCCGTAATGATCAAGTCATCTACACCCCTCTATCACCATGTCTCACATACAGCGAGAAATCTGCATTGGCTACATGAATGCCAATAGTGACAAGATATTCAGAAATCTTGTCAGACCATGCTCTTGGTGGAAGCACGCTTGGAGAGAGGGAGATTGCGTTCTCATTTTGGTATAGGGTCTAGGAATCATGTTATAGGGTTGGCTCTTCCAATTCTTATAAATAGCCTCCCTGGGACCCTCCTCTCATTTTCCATTTCATTGCTTCGAGCGCTCCTTGTCATGGCAACCATGAACGCTGAGGAGATTGCACAATCTTTGCTTGACCTAAAGCTACCCATTCTAACTGAAGAGGAGGCCGCCACCTTATCCCACAAGAAGCACGCTTGCATTCCCACATCCAAGATTTGTAAAACCTTGGTGTCCATATTGGCCATACTTCTTGGTAAGTAATGTGTAAGAGCCTCAGAGCATCATTTATTTCATGGTTTAAATTTTTGATGATTGAAAAACTTGTTTTAAAGGTTTGCAATGTAAACCAAAGTACATTCTGCTTTGTCACAAGTGGTAGAGCCCCCAGTGACCCTGCAGTGCCGCAAGAAGACTTAGCCTTGGCCTTGCACTATGCCACAAACATTGCACAACACCAGGAAGCTATGGTGCATAACATTGTCCAAGTACTCGAGTCCCCTACTCTTTCAAGCACATTTAAATCTAGTGTAGCTCTAAGCTTTCTCTGAATGATCTATTTCCTTTCTCTGAATGATCTATGCCGCAAACATTGCACAACACCGGGAAGCTATGGTGCATAACATTGTCCAAGTACTGGAGTCCCCTACTCTTTCAAGCACATTTAAATCTAGTGTAGCTCTAAGCTTTCTCTGAATGATCTATTTCCTTAGTTAGGATCTTGGAAGGGATGGAATTTTAATGGCAAATTTTGGCTTATAATACTCACTTCTACCCTCTATATAATACGATACCAATAACTGATAATTTTGTTTTTTGCCATCAATGGATTCGAGTGTCATTTTGCCACAATTTTTGTTTTTAATTTATTCAACTATCATTTAATGTCAAAATTGTGAATTATAAGCGAGGGAGATTGCTAAGTATTGTAGAATTGAGTTTTTTGGACCAAAAAACGTTTTAGGCAAAAAGGCTACGAAAATGCCCTGTGTGCAAGGTGCCCGGACTAGGCATTTTTGCACCATTCTGGTCCGTGTGAAACGGCTCCTAAAGTTAGGGTTTCTTGTAATGATGTCGTGTTTTTTTTGCTCTATATAGGGAGATTTTCCTCTTTGGACCATTTCATACTTTCAAGAGCATACATCCTCTTTGGGGCCATTCATACATTCTAGGCCATGGTGTACACTAAGTAGACTGTGAAGAAAGTCATAGAAGAGGAGATAAGGAGGGAAGCAGCTGCCAAGGACATTGCGGAGGAATTTAATGCCTCCATCATATAAAAAAAAAGGGAGGGTTCTTGTGGATTATGATAACATCAAACAGCACTAGTGACACCATGCAGAGGAGTAACTCCACCGATTCGGAGACCAATTCAGAGAGGACTAAGTCGGAGGACGACAAGATGGAGGAGCCCACATGGGCTGGCATGGAGATTTTGACACACCCGGCAGTAACCTTGAAGACTCTGCCCAGAGGTTATGCCCCTCCAAGACAGGCAGAGGCCACCGAGACTCCCAAAGAACCCAAATGGCTAGAATCACCTCCACAACACCACCACCATAAGAGCAAGTTTTTCAAGCCCCCGCACGTATGTCCCGATCCCCCCAAGATCTTCCGCGTGCTCCATGATGCAAAAAAGCATTACGGCTAGAGAAGAGTATTCAAAGAGATATGCCATTACCAGAAGTTGACGGAGCTGTTAATCCGGAGGGCTCTATTTGCACTGACATCATGTAAGGAAATTCTATGGGATTACAAGATGGAATGTTGCACTTACAGGAGGCAGCAGAGGCCTACCTGGTCACTCTTTTTTAAGACATTAACCTTTGTACAATTCATGCTAAGTGAGTGGCCACCATGATGAAGAACATGCAGTTGGTGTGGTAAATTTGGGGTGAAAAAGGGCCACAAAAGTAGACCGTCTCACTTTTAATGTAATTGGCCTATCAAGTACAAATGTAATATTTCAATGCAAGATAACTTTCTTGTCTTTGTTTCATAGTTTGCAATTGAGTGTTTCATGCAATGAATGCTATACTCGGTCTACGAATTGATGCTACACTCGATTGATGAATTTATAGTATGCGCTACGTAGACATAAACTCTATGCTAAGAAAAGTAAATGTAGCTTCTTTACTCACCAGAATGAGTATCTGGATTCATTCTCTGCCAAGATGGTATCTTAGTAGATCCTGCCAAGGTCAAAGATATACTGGAATGGCCACACTCTAATTCAATCCGCAAAGTTTGTGGATTTTGTGGGGATCACAGGATGGTATAAGATTTTCATCAAAGATTACTCCTTGGTAGCTACACCCTTGACCGATTGTCTTAAGAAGGATTACAAAATAGTGTGCTTACCAATCCATCATGTCAGCTTTGATCATCTCAAAACCATCCTTACCTCAGCACCAATTCTGAAACTTACTGATTTTTCCATGGCATTTGAGGTGGTTATTGATGCGATTAGTCTAGAACTTGGTGGTGTCTTAGCCCAAGAAGGAAGACCAGTGACTTATACTTCTTGCAAGCTAACTATGCCACCCATGAATTTGGAACTCTTATCAGTTGTTCATTACCTCACATTATGGAGACATTACCTCCTAGGGCGCAAGTTCTAGCTTGTGGATCTTCACCCAGCCTAACCTCAATATAAGGCAGAGAATATAGTTGAGATTCTAGAAGAATATGACTTCCACATAAAATTCCACCCCAGGAAGGATAATGTGGTAGTAGATGCACTTAGCTATAAATCTTCCTTGAGTGCAATTTCTATGCCAAATGACCCCATACTGTTCAATGTGAAAGAAGTCTCATTTCATGATACTGACTAGCAAAGTATGGTGAACCTAGTCGAAGAGGGGGAAAACTCAAAGAAAGAAGAAAAATCTAATCAAGGGTTACTCCACCCATGATGGGTGCCTCTACTTCAATCATAGGCTATGTATTCCTCTCAAGACCCTTCCCTAAAGAAGCTAATCCTCCATGAAGCTCATGATAGCTGCGTCATAGAGAGCACCCAAGCTATGCAAAGACCTTGAAAGTTATAAGAAGGAGCTATCATTGGGCAGGCTTGAAAATTGATGTCCTACGATACTTGAAGAAATGTCTCTTATGACAAAGAATCAAAGGTGAAAGATTCAAGATGCCTGGAAAGCTTCGACTCTTGCATATTGCTCAAATGAAGTGGAAATGGATTAGTATAGACTTTGTCACAAGTCTCCCCACACTAACAAGGAGGATATTATTCATTTTGGTAGTGGTGGACTCGCTCACCAAAGTAGCTCATCTTATGCTAGCAAAGAAAACCTTCAAAGCTTCTGATGTTGCCCAATTATTCATCAAGGAGGTCTTCAATCTTCATGGTTTACCGAAAAGGATAGTCATAGATCGGGACTCACACTTTGCTTCAAAGTTCTTGGATTCCTTGTTTTATGCCTTGGGTACTCAACTTTGCTTGAGTATAGCTTACCATCTAGAGAGACTAATAGCTAGACTGAGAGAGTCAACCAAGTAATTGAAGACATTCTTAGAGCATAATGTGGGTGGAGGCTAAGAATATAGATTCAATACCTTTCTCTAACAAAATTTGCCTATAATACATCTTATCACCAGAGCATAGGGATGTCACCATTTAAGGCACTCTATGGGCAGGAATGCTTGTCTCCTCTAAATTTCTCTGATCCAACCTTAAGATTCAAAGCCTTTATAAAAATGCTAGAGGAGATGGAAGAGCAGACCAAGGCTATCCAAAAAGATATTAAAGCTACGAAAGATCGGCAGAAACATTACGCCGACACAAGGAGATCTTAAAGGATCTTCAAGAAAGGATACAAAGTTCTTCTAACGGGTGTGACCCAAGCATATCTCTCTATCACTTGGAAAATATAAGAAACTCAGCCCAAGATATTGTGGAACCTATATAGTCATCAAGTGTTTGGAAAGAAGTGCCTATAAGCTACAACTCCGAGTCCATGTTAAGGTCCACAATGTATTTCATATAAGCTTGTTGAAGCCTTACGTAACCATTCTTGATCATATTCTTAATGAGATGAGCAAGTTATAATCTAAACTCAACGATTACTTGACTTGTAGCCTAGTAGAATCATAGATTCTAGAGAAAGATAGCTCTGTAATCAAATCCTTATAGAGAATCTAGTGTGATGGAAAGACTACCCTGATTGAACAGGATGCAACTTGGGAAGATGAAGCTACACTCTTAAGAGATTACCGAAAATTCATGATGAGATGAGGACATCTCGATTTCTTTAAGGGGAGTAAGAATGTAACATGCTTATCTTCAATAATACATCTCCATTTAATAGTTGAAATTATGGTCCTTTTTATAGTGTTAAAGTCATCATTTTAATGATTGAACTATTTCTATTTGGAATCTTAAAATTCTATGTCTAAATTTAAAATTTATGCATAATTGTACCCTAATATAGGACTTTGCAGCACTCAAAATGGACACTGGAATAAGCTTCTATGTAAATTTTTAGCTAAACAATAAACTTCTAACCTTAATAAATACATGCCCGGGTGTCTAATTGATGAACAGATTACACCCTTGCGACCAGGAAAACACCTCACACAATTTCACCAAAAAAAACATTTGGCAGGCCGACGAACACACCACTTTACATATCACGATCCGCGCCCCCCAAAAAGGAGTCCCGCCCCAAAAGATGCCTCCTTGGGAACCATGCATCAAAAAACCTTACCCTGGACCACCATACACATACCACAGCGACCATACAAAACGGCCGCGCACAAACCAAAGGCCGGTCGGCCTAACATAAGGTCTTCCCTCTCCACCACGTGGACATCCATGCGGATACGACCCTAGAAGGCCCATGCATACTGCACCTTTAACCCACTTACAAGCACCACCTTTTCCAGAGGCTCTTGCAACCGATGTACTTTCACGTACACCTCCTTTCCACTCCTGTTTTCTATCTCCTTACCTGTACACCAAACCCCGTATACACCCCCCCATCCCCAGCATCCCCGCCTATGGCCGACAACCCCTCCTTGGCTGGAAGCTCTCTATAGCCCTCTGTGGCCGACAACCCCTCCTTGGCTGGAAGCTCTCCCCGATAGCCCTCTATAGCCAAGGTCCCAAAAGCTTTCCCCAACAACCCTCTGTAGTCAAGCTCTCACAGCCAACCCCCTTGTGTTGTGGAGGGGGTGTCCTACACCTCTCCCCAACATCCCTCTTCACAGTGCTTCCACAGCCCAGCCCCCTTGTGTTGTGGAGGGGATGTCCTACACCTCTCCCCAACAGCCCTCTGTAGTCAAGCTTCCATAGCCCAGTCCCCTTGTGTTGTGGAGGGGGTATCCTCTCTCTCTCTCTCTCTCTCTCTCTCTCCCCCCACCACCTCATGTGAATAGACTTAAGGGGAGAACCCTCCTCCTCCCCCCTAATCGTGTCCAACCCCTGTGGTCCTGGTTCCACAACCAGCCTTATTCTTCATTAGGGGGGAGGAGGAGAACCCTCCTCCTCCCCCCTAATCGTGTCCAACCCCTGTGGTCCTGGTTCCACAACCAGCCTTATTCTTCATTTTAGGACACTCTACTTCCCCCCTCCATATAAAGAGACTTAAGAAAGCACACTCTAGCGCTAAGAGGTGGTTTCCAATGGTGAGTCTTTTGCTCATAAAGTGAGCAAACGGACTTTGAATTGCGAGTCGTCTTGATCATGATTATACGTGCTAGGAGAGAGTGGATAGTATGGCTCCTCCTCAAAGATGCAAAAATACTACCTCGAGAAGCATGCACAATAATGACATAAGAGGGGATGCTCCGAATGCAGTCCCCAGCTCTTCCCTTGGGAGTTCCTCATGGAGGAAATGGCCAAGTTAGCTTGAAAATCATCTAAAAAGAGGTTTTTGGATTAGGATTTAGAGGTAAATATTTAATCTTAGTGTTAATTAAGAAAGATAAAAGATATTACTTTTCCTTGTTTTGAACATAAAGGCTTCCATATTCATCTAAACTTAAAAATCTAATTTCTTGTAGAATTGTTACATTTGTTTTCCTTTGATTAAAGAAAAGATAATGTGGTTTCTCGTATCTTATGAGATTGGATTGAACTATTCTATTGCTATCTCGCTTAAATTAAAGTGTAGGTATATCTTCTCCCCGCCTAGATGCTAACAATGTTCCTGTGTTTGTGTAGCCGAGCAGAGATGTTAGCGAGGCCCGAAGTCATCCCAAGGTATCCCTCCTACCATTGGGAAGTTGGAACTCACTGGTTTGGCAAGAAATATGGATGCTACCTAGTTCTACAGGCCTAGGTTAGTGTGCTGAATAAGCTCACCCTAGCGCGTAGACAAGCGACGAAACTTGAGAGGGCGATAGGCGAGCTTTAGTCCTCGTGAGTTTACCAATGACGAGATGTATAGCCCCGTAGGGATTGCCTAGTATACGGAGACTAGAAGGTCGAATTCTAGATCACCGGTAGAATAAAACGTGGAATGAGAGAGCTTGGATCTGGATTTGAACCTTTGTAATTATTTTTAGTTAAGTCCCTTGTTTTCTAGTATTATTGTATTATTGTTTTAAGTTAACTGGCTATTCTAATGAGCACTATGTAGTAAGATCCCTAATAAATGAACTTGTCTATATATGTCACACAGTGTGGTAGGATTAATTAGAAAACAAAAATGGTGGGTGAGTTGGGTGAAAAGTGGGAGGGTGGGTCGCCCTGAGGGTTCCATCCTATGGGCAAGTGGACCCAATTAGTCGAGTAGCTTTCCAACAAAACTAATCAATTGCACTATGCTAGGTAAGTAAGTCCCTAGCCGATTCTATTGTAGAGGACAAGGTCAGCAACCGTGTCTCGCATAGATCGAGAAAAAGGTGTTGCTCTAAGAATCAAGGACAGAGGTTTCCCAAGATAGGTAGATCACTCTATGGGTGATTCAATTTTAAGAACCATTTAGGAGACCACGCTCCTCCTGCAAGATAGAACTAGGTCTTACCTATTAGTTGTATCCTCATATCTCTACACGGTCAAGATGTCGATGACTATGAAATTCTTTCAAAGACTTAGTAGACTATCCTTATGCTATTTTTCATTGGAGGTCAAACTTAAGCCCAGTCAGAGAAACAACAAGCTATTTGGGACAAATGATATCATAAGATGGATGCACATCATTAGGGATTTTTAACAATCTATAGTACACCCAAACCCGATATCCTTTGGATGGTCAACCTAGATGATTGACTTTGACCAAAAAGTCAAAATAGAGTATATTTGCACTTTGACTTTGGTCAAAGTGCAAACCATCTTAGGCATAGTTAGCACTCATCATCACTCATCACAAGCTCAGAAACCAAATTTCATCTAAATCCAATGAGCTTTTAGTAGTCCATAGTCTAATCTCCATTTTCAGCAATGTTGTACAAACCCTAAAATAGAGAATATTAGGGCTATCCAAAAAAAACATTCTTGTATATTTGGATACTACGCAATAAGATCTACCCATAGTGCCCTAGATCATCAATTTTTGACACCATTTAAGCCTTCTACTAACCATTTTTAATTTTTAGCCATTATGCCAAGGGAGCATCCATATAAGCAAGCGATGGAACTTCAAGGAGATAAGGGAAGACAGGCAAATGGGCCAAAGCATAAGTTGTATTGGGCCAAGGGGCCAAGTGTAAGTGAGGGACATAGGGTTATGGGCAAAAGGCCAAGTAGAGTGGACCTTAAAATGTGTGAAAAGGAGATCATGGCATATAGGCCAATGCAAACCACTAATCATAATTAACTCATACTAATCCAAATTACAAACTAACAAGATTTCATGGCAATCTTGCCCTTCTTCTTGCTCATGGATGGTTCTCTTACACCCATGTTATCACTCCATGCCTTGAGTGATCAATGCTTGTTCATTGCATTTTAAGTATACAAAAAAAAACATTTTTAATGCAAGAAATATGCTAAATGAAATTTGGAGGCATCCCTCCAGATATCATTTGGAATTGTAAGAAAGGATATAAAAATTTTATAATAATTTAAAGCTTTGAACTATTATTATAACTAGTGCTTAGGAGGTTATAACTAGTATTTTAAAGCTCCTCAATGATCTTATAAGTAGTCTCCATCTAGAAGAGGATTTATATGATGGACTAAGCCTTTCAAAGCATTGTCATTCACGAATACATAATCAAGCATGTGGTGGAGTAGTCTAGTAAACATAAAAACCTTACATGTTTTCATTAGATAGAATGAGATATTAGAGAAGAGGGTGGGTAGGGTTAAAAGAGTACAAGAACACATTGAGATAGAGAAGGATAAGGATATAAAGAATCTAAGAGAGATGCTACAAGAGATGTGCATAAGTATAAAGTCTTATGACTATGAATAAGAAATTTCTTATGCATAATCTAATGCATGAAGAGCTTATGCATAATCTACCTCACTACATTAGCTCACTATGAATAAGAAATAGCTTATGCATAATCTACCCCACTATGAATAAGAAATAGCATATGCATAATCTACCCCACTACATTAGCTCCTTGCTAATGTGTATAAACTTTAGGAGATCTTAGAGTTTGTATATTAGCTCTAATGCCTAGCAGTTGCATAAGCTCTACCGATGCATTTGATTATGCATAATCATAAATTATAATGAACAAAGAGGATGTAAAGAAGCTAAGAGAGATGCTACAAGAGATATGCATTAGCGTAAAGTACTATGTTTATGTATGAAGATGTTATGCAATATTTTTATGGGGTTATGCATAAACAAATATATGCATATAGATCTATATATAATACTCATTAGGTGAAATATGGACTCTCAGTTTTTTCCCTTAATGTGAGATCCCAATCTCCACCACGCAACAGATTCGGGGTACTAGCAGCGGAAGTAGCACATCATGCGTGGGTAGGGGTCTCACACTCGGGGCCTCGCCCATGGATATCCGGACAAGAGACTAATCCGACGGTTTGTCCAAAACCGAAACCGGAAAAACTTCCTTTACCCGCCGGAAAGCATGGGCGATTCCACCAGGATAACTCTTTACTCTAACGTAGTCAAGATCATTACGAATCAACTGATCTGACTGCACCTTTAACGGTACTTGGTCAATCAAGGAAGAGACTTGCACTTGGATCATTGGGATCAACGCTTTTTTCCCCATCAAGAGGCACAGCCGTTGATTCCTATCCATAGAACAATTTCTATCCGGGATTTACTTCATCTATCGTAATAATAGAAATTAGATCTCGATTTACGGATCCATCAGTCCAGCCTAACCCCATCCAGTCCCATGGGTTAGCCAACCGCCCAACCACTGTAGTGATGGGATCCAATTAAGAATTTGGTTAGGTTTTGTCCCGGGTACCAAGGAAAAGAGTTCCAAGGCCCCCTAGCCGGAAGTTCATACAAACATAAAACTAGTCATACCACTTACACACCCAATATGAAATTGCCTTTTTCTTAGCATCAACTAGCTTTAAAACAATCCTTTAATAAAACCATTATGTCACTGATGACAATCCTCAAAGTCTCTAGTTGAATCCTTATTTCCAGTCATTCTTTTATCGGTGTACTTATGGCATCATTGGCAACCAGAACACTCACCACCTGTTCTCTCAGGGGCCTTTTTTATAGTTCCTAGCTCATAGTAACCGGCAATATATTCATATAATAGAATGGAATCTCCGTGGAAGATCAGCAAGATCAACCCACAGATCCATATAAAAGAGTCATGGACTCATCTGTTGAGGACCAGCAAGGTCAATCAACCAGATCCATGCCCGGTTTCAGAAAACAACCCTTACTCCTTGTTCCAATATCTTCCACGACGCACGTGTGGGTATCTTCGGCGACCCAGAGCCCGAGCACCGTATGGTCAGCACTCTCTAGGATCCTTCGCAGGTGACCTAGCGCTTCACTCATAGGCCGCTTCCTTGGTCCCTCATCCACCGTACCAGAAGCTCACCATTTAAATCGAGCCGAGGCTGGTCAAGACCTAGATCGACCTTGCTACGCGAGACGTCCTCCATTGACTCTCCGTCAGCAGTTGCAACTTTATTAGTTCAGTCTTCATGACCTTAATCCTCAAGACGGTCAAAATGCTTCTCCAGCATTCTTGACATAAAACAGTCATTCAAACAGTCACAAATACAGTTTCTATAACGAACTCTTGTCTTTCCATATTATCCACTCTCGGACCACATTACTTATTCCACATTCCATTCAGTGTGTACTCGTTCTCATCCATTCACTCATATAGACTACATTATCTCACATACATCATATTCATAATTCTACATATATATCCATGTTCGTACGTCCACATCATACATCCAGTTTCACATTCATACATACGCATCTACATGCATACATCCACATCTACATTCATACATCCATACCTCCATTTCCACATCCACACATCCACATTCATATTCATACATCCACATTCACATGCATACATCCATTTTCACATCCTCATTCATATATCCACATTCACATACATACATCCACATCCGTATCTAAATCCATACATCCACATCCACCTCTTCATTCACAATCACATCCATACATCCACATCTACATACATACATCCACATCTACATACATACATCCATACATCCATCTACA
Organism: Cibotium barometz; assembly: GCF_041138505.1. Lineage (NCBI taxonomy): Eukaryota > Viridiplantae > Streptophyta > Polypodiopsida > Cyatheales > Cibotiaceae > Cibotium > Cibotium barometz. The sequence goes on from NC_141100.1 coordinate 21,704,748, forward strand.
TACATACATCCATTTTCACATCCTCATTCATACATACACATCCACATACATACATACACATCCGTATATACATCCATACATCCACATCCACATCAACATTCACATTCATACATATACATCTACATGTATACATCCACATCACATTCATACAACCATATTACATCCATTCTCATCCTAACACATCCCCTATACATCTTAACACATCCTAACTCATCTTAACACATTCTATCACATCTCATACACATCTTTTTACATCTCATACACCTCTTATCACATCCTATCACTTTTCGTACGCATCTTATCAAATCTTATCACATCTCATACACATCTTATCACATCTTTTTACATCTCATACACCTCTTATCACATCCTATCACTTTCCATACGCATCTTATCAATTCTTATCACATCTCATACACCTCTTATCACATCCTATCACTTTCCATACGCATCTTATCAATTCTTATCACATCTCATACACCTCTTATCACATCCTATCACTTTCCATACGCATCTTATCAATTCTTATCACATCTCATACACCTCTTATCACATCTTATCACATTTCATATCTTTTTTTTTAAAAAAGAATTCTTATATTTGATATAAGATTTCTCTACACATTTATTTAAAAATAAATTCCATTTAAGGAGACTAACACTTTCGAAATTAAAATCAATCTTTTATGCATCTTCTTATGCATAAATTCAATTTGGTAGGAAATTACACTTTTAGAATAAAAGACTTTCTCTTATGCATCTAAGTTAAGCGTAAAATCCATTTATGAGAAAAATCACACTTTTAGTATAAAAAGAATATCTTTTATGCATACCTATATGCATGAAATCCAATATGATAAAAGTAACACTCTTACAATAAAATAATCAACTTTTATGCATACCTCTATGCATGAAATTCAATTATGATAAAAGTCACACTTTTATAATAAAATAATCAACTTTTATGCATACCTCTATGCATGAAATCCAATATGATAAAAGTAACACTTTTGATATAAAAAATTTTCCTTTATGCATACTTCTATGCATGAAAATTTAAAAATGATAAAAGTAACACTTTTGATATAAAAATTTTTCCTTTATGCATACTTCTATGCATGAAAATTAAAAATGATAAAAGTAACACTTTTGATATAAAAATTTTTCCTTTATGCATACTTCTATGCATGAAAATTAAAAATGATAAAAGTAACACTTTTAATATAAAAATTTATCCTTTATGCATACTTCTATGCATGAAAATAAAAATGATAAAAAGAACACTTTTGATATAAAAATTTATCCTTTATGCATACTTCTATGCATGAAAATAAAAATGATAAAAAAAACACTTTTGATATAAAAATTTATCCTTTATGCATACTTCTATGTATGAAAATAAAAATGATAAAAATAACACTTTTGATATAAAAATTTATCCATTATGCATACTTCTATACATGAAATAAAAATGGTAAAAATAACACTTTTGATATAAAAATTTATCCATTATGCATACTTCTATGCATGAAATAAAAATAGTAAAAATAACACTTTTGATATAAAAACTTATCCTTTATGCATGATATTAAAATTCAATTTCTCCATGATTGTAATGAAATTCTTTCAATTAATCTAGGATGATAATTCCTAGAATATGGTAGGAAGTCCTCTTTTTATGCTTTGAATGAGATTATTTTATGCATAATTTTTATAAAAATTTTGCCATAGCTCCGCTGCTATGACTGATAAATCTCAATTTTTCTAAGGGATAATGCTTATCATTAAGGAAATAATTAAAATGATCTCTAATTGGATTATTAATCCATAATGGATTGAATCATCAATATACATAAACTAAAAGCATAGAAGAAAGCCATTAATTTGGCCTCAAGCATAGCTTAATCTTGGGTTAAGGAAAAGCTTTATGAAAAGCTTGATTTGGATTGAGAACGGGTCATGAGTATGACCATTTCTTGAGTGAGAGAGAGAATTTACATAAAAATCATTAGAATTTAAACATAAATGAAAATTAACTTCAATAGCATTTATTAAATTATGTAACTCTTCACTACTATTCAAACTTCAATAGCATTTAAAAAAACCATACCAATTAAACTTCTCAAGCTTGAGAGGGGTTGAGAAGAGAGAAACATTGAGAAATTATAGAAAGATCAATATTCACTAATTACCTTACAACTTGCTTGATTCTTTGTTCACGGTAGAGGCCCCCAACCAATCAATTGGTTAAGTATGTTGATGGAGCCACTAATGGGGATTGAAGAAAGAGGGAAGCTCCAAAAACTAGTGAATTATTAAATGAATTCACAGTTCTTGACTTAGGTGGAGTAGAGTAACGATGCATAAACACTATCTATTTTTCAACAAGGGGGAGGCTTCTATTTATAGGAAAAATTGAGCTCCTAACCAAACAAACTGATTCTAGAATTTTCTAAATCAGTTTGGTCAATATTTGACCATTTTTAGGTCAGTTAAGCTAACTTTTTGGAACTAGACTTACATGAGGAGAGAGGAGAGATGAAATATCTCAAATTTTTTTTGAGTTTAAAACTCATTCAAGCATGTGAAATATGCACCTCCTTTAAAGAACTCCCCTTCCTTACATATGTGTCATAATGGAATCATTTTAATATTGCTCATAGTTTTTTACTAATAAACCTTGTACATTTTCAACTCTTCATCTTATATGAAATATGCACCTCCTTTAAAGAACTCCCCTTCCTTACATATGTGTCATAATGGAATCATTTTAATATTGCTCATAGTTTTTTACTAATAAACCTTGTACATTTTCAACTCTTCATCTTATGTGAAATATGCACCTCCTTTAAAGAACTCCCCTTCCTTACATATGTGTCATAATGGAATCATTTTAATATTGCTCATAGTTTTTTACTAATAAACCTTGTACATTTTCAACTCTTCATCTTATGTGAGCATTTACTCATTTTTGGGTATCTTCTTTTACAAATTGGATTTATCTCCTCCCTACACATGGATTGATGCTATTGGCCCATAGGAACCTTAATTGGACCATAATCTAAAAATTTCTGAAAATCTAGACCCTTAGGCTAAGGTCCTTTATACCCATTTCCAATTAATTCCAATTGCACATCGGAAAGTTCTTTTTGAATTTCTGTTTCAGGGGAACTTATTTTCATAAGATGAGATAATTTTCTATCTAAAAATATTAAAAATTTGAATATTCTCTCTCTAGAATATTTTCTCTCTCTAGGTTAAAACAGTTAGAAACAAGTCTTTTATATTTCTGAAGAGGGATTGATTACAGGGGAAGATGCTGGACATTTTGAGAGGCTGGGGAGGAATCTTACATTCTCTCCCACGTAAAAAACGCGAGATGCCCTCATCTCGCAAACTGGGGTAATTTTGCAAGATGCACAAGTATGAGACTGAGAGAATTTTTTTTAATTAAGATTAACCACCAATTAAAAAAATCTCAAGAGAGCAAGATTCAAGATAAGAACAAGATTTAAACTCTATTCATTCTCGGAACTTATACAATAAAGATAGAAGAACTCTTTACACTTCCATAAGCCCGTCCATAATATGATCACAAAAGCAGCACTCACAAGCTGCACAAGTATAAGGTAACTCATCTATGGGAATAATTCTGTTGGTTATTGCTGCACCTATCTCAGTGGTATGAGGTGATCTAACAAAAGGACCTCTGAGAGGCAAGCCAAAAATGGGGTAAAGGCATATCTTCTCATGAGGAAGAAAACATGCCAGTAAGAAGACCCGCTCAGAAAACCCAGGATGCCTTGATCTCATGACGCAGTAGTATCGGGGACCCAAACCTAAAGCTTCAATAACCATGGCCAAGCGGACATTGTTACGAAAGTGCTGCTGACCCTAGGGTGTTACCCTAGTTATGTCTTGATAGGTCCGCCATTTTGTCTGCGCTACAGAAGTTCCCAAGTGAGGGAAAAGTGAGCGCTCATACTGCTCTATAAAATCTTTCTTCACAGACTCCCTTGCGTCTTGAAGGTGAGAAATCATCATGGATAAAACTAATTCTTGTTGCCAAGCCATGAAGGAGATTAAGAAAGAAAGAAGATCGATGGAAGTAGGATTACTGTGAACGACAAGTAAAAGTTACGACTTATATAAAGGAAGGAGCTAGCGTAACTTAGAAGCCAACGGTAACTTGCCACTGAAGTCTTACCGTCTTTCCAAGATTTGGGTTTGGCACATTTTTCTATAGAAGGCATTCAGAACTTTGAGATGAGGAGATAAAAGAAGTTCGTAAGCTAAATCACCTACTTTCTTTGGTCCACAATATCTGGGAGATAACTTCTTATACTTCCCAAGAGATAAAGAACTTCTTTTGGGCCGTACTCCAGACCAAAACCTTGATATCCAAAACATCGATTCTCACTTCTGAACTCGTTGTTCTGAATCCTTAAAACAGGTGGGACTCTTGAGAAGTATTCAGGAAAAAGGGTCTTCCTTTTTTAAACAGAATCTTTCTTTTATTTTAGAGAGAGAATAATTATAAGATCAGAAAGGGAGATTCTTACTCCTGTATACCTCTAAGGCTGGGGGAGGAATCTTACATTCTACCCCACTTAAAAGGTGCAAGATGTCCTCATCTCGCAAGTAGAGGACAACTTTTTTGCTTAAGATCCAATTTATTCTGGGGTTCCTTATATTCCGGTCAACCCAACAGAATATGGGGATAAATATCCCTTATATAGAATTCATCATTAAATAACAATTCATTCAAATCATATCATTCATATCTTTAACACGATAATGGTCCATTAGACCGAAAATTTCCTTCTGAACATTCCTCCACGGAATTTAAGTTAAGCAAGTTCTCAATTTGTCATTCCTTAACTTGATCTACCGTCTCAAGTATTAACAGTAGCAATTTGACAGCATAATCCACTAATCTCATAGTGATTTGCTTAATCATTTTCATCATTTATCACTACACGGACTCATCCCAATCATCCACATTATGGTTTCGCTCAGCTTATTACATTTCAACCCATTTTCAGGGATCATCATTTTTCAATCAGAATCCAAATCAATTCATCAGTTCCCAAACAAAATTAAAAATCATATCAACCACATTCGAAATCATCATCTGGATAGCATTAACGCTTATAATTTCAAGTCTTAGATTTACTCGTATATACTGTCGGTAAAGAGCTGCAGTTATACCCTCGGTATATACGGATAGTCATGATACTCGAAACTATAAGGTAAATACCATCATGTCTAGGTCTCAAGCAAGTCAGGGTTCCATACAATTGCGGTACTTCCAATTGAAGACCCAATTACTAATTTACGAATTTCAATTTGAATTAACAATTTGTATGAATTATATCAAACAATTACAACCTTTTTGTGCGTCTTGATAAACTTTTGACATAATTGGCTCCTCAGTTGATCTTATTGGAGATCTATGACTTAAGTCTGATAAATAGATTTTTCTTTATCCGATCATCCGTAAAAAAACATTTGTATATTTATATACAAGTTGCAATAAGTACATAGAGTGGCTCGGCTCCAAAATTCAAAATCTCCTCGAGAGACGCATAAGACGACGGTACTGGGCCATAGTCATGCCCTGTTACATAAGTTCTCTAACTGCGAAGGGAGTTATTATTTTCTCCTTAGGAATAAATCGACTAAGGAGTCTATAAATTCGACATGAAAGTCTTAAATTTCGAGGTGTCGAATGATATAGAATGACACCACGCACCATTTTCAGCTTTAACAGGATCATAATCAATGAGAGATTCTACCACAGCATTGTACGGCGGTTGCAATGGGCGTGGACATATTGCCCTGCAAACCACTTATGTTGTATTCTCTCCGCTGGGGTAGGAAAATATAAATCCGCGAAATGGCGTGCGAGTCTTGCTCGGCTTGTTTGAGTTGAAGCGGAAGAGATGAGATGCTCGAAGGCAAATGCAATCATATCTTGAGACTGGGTGAGGTCGGGAATACCAGATAAATGTGGAACTTCCATCTATAAAAACAATTTCTTTGATTAAAATTTCTTCATTAAAGAAGCTTACGGGATGAAAATACATTATGAAAATGCTGTTTCTGAATTCTTATTACCAATTTCAGATAAGAATTTAATTATCTTTATTAGCTTTCAAAAGCTGCTCTGATACCAACTGTGAGATCCCAATCTCCACCACGCAACAGATTCGGGGTACTAGCAGCGGAAGTAGCACATCATGCATGGGTAGGGGTCTCACACTCGGGGCCTCGCCCATGGATATCCGGACAAGAGACTAATCCGTCGGTTTGTCCAAAACCGAAACCGGAAAAACTTCCTTTACCCGGAAAGCATGGGCGATTCCACCAGGATAACTCTTTACTCTAACGTAGTCAAGACCATTACGGTTCAACTGATCTGACTGCACCTTTAACGGTACTTGGTCAATCAAGGAAGAGACTTGCACTTGGATCATTGGGATCAACGCTTTTTTCCCCATCAAGAGGCACAGCCTTGATTCCTATCCAAAGAACAATTTCTATCCGGGATTTACTTCATCTATCGTAATAATAGAAATTAGATCTCGATTTACGAATCCATCAGTCCAGCCTAACCCCATCCAGTCCCATGGGTTAGCCAACCGCCCAACCACTGTAGTGATGGAATCCAATTAAGAATTTGGTTAGGTTTTGTCCCGGGTACCAAGGAAAAGAGTTCCAAGGCTCCCTAGCCGGAAGTTCATACAAACATAAAACTAGTCATACCACTTACACACCCAATATGAAATTGCCTTTTTCTTAGCATCAACTAGCTTTAAAACAATCCTTTAATAAAACCATTATGTCACTGATGACAATCCTCAAAGTCTCTAGTTGAATCCTTATTTCCAGTCATTCTTTTATCGGTGTACTTATGGCATCATTGGCAACCAGAACACTCACCACCTATTCTCTCAGGGGCCTTTTCCATAGTTCCTAGCTCATAGTAACCGGCAATATATTCATATAATAGAATGGAATCTCCGTGGAAGATCAGCAAGATCAACCCACAGATCCATATAAAAGAGTCATGGACTCATCTGTTGAGGACCAGCAAGGTCAATAAACCAGATCCATGCCCGGTTTCAGAAAACAACCCTTACTCCTTGTTCCAATATCTTCCACGACGCACGTGTGGGTATCTTCGGCGACCCAGAGCCCGAGCACCGTATGGTCAACACTCTCTAGGATCCTTCGCAGGTGACCTAGCGCTTCACTCATAGGCCGCTTCCTTGGTCCCTCATCCACCGTACCGGAAGCTCACCATTTAAATCGAGCCGAGGCTGGTCAAGACCTCGATCGACCTTGCTACGCGAGACGTCCTCCATTGACTCTCCGTCAGCAGTTGCAACTTTATTAGTTTAGTCTTCATGACCTTAATCCTCAAGACGGTCAAAATGCTTCTCCAACATTCTTGACATAAAACAGTCATTTACAAACAGTCACAAATACAGTTTCTATAACGAACTCTTGTCTTTCCATATTATCCACTCTCGGACCACATTACTTATTCCACATTCCATTCAGTGTGTACTCGTTCTCATCCATTCACTCATATAGACTACATTATCTCACATACATCTTCATATTCATAATTCTACATATATATCCATGTTCGTACGTCCACATCATACATCCAATTTCACATTCATACATACGCATCTACATGCATACCTCCACATCTACATTCATACATCCATACCTCCATTTTCACATCCACACATCCACATTCATATTCATACATCCACATTCACATGCATACATCCATTTTCACATCCTCATTCATATATCCACATTCATATACATACATCCACATCCGTATCTACATCCATACATCCACATCCACCTCTTCATTCACAATCACATCCATACATCCACATCTACATACATACATCCACATCTACATACATACATCCATACATCCATCTACATACATACATCCATTTTCACATCCTCATTCATACATACACATCCACATACATACATACACATCCGTATATACATCCATACATCCACATCCACATCAACATTCACATTCATACATATACATCTACATGTATACATCCACATCACATTCATACAACCATATTACATCCATTCTCGTCCTAACACATCCCCTATACATCTTAACATATCCTAACTCATCTTAACACATTCTATCACATCTCATACACATCTTTTTACATCTCATACACCTCTTATCACATCCTATCACTTTTCGTACGCATCTTATCAAATCTTATCACATCTCATACACATCTTATCACATCTTTTTACATCTCATATACCTCTTATCACATCCTATCACTTTCCATACCCATCTTATCAATTCTTATCACATCTCATACACCTCTTATCACATCCTATCACTTTCCATACGCATCTTATCAATTCTTATCACATCTCATACACCTCTTATCACATCCTATCACTTTCCATACGCATCTTATCAATTCTTATCACATCTCATACACCTCTTATCACATCTTATCACATTTCATATCTTTTTTTTAAAAAAAGAATTCTTATATTTGATATAAGATTTCTCTACACATTTATTTAAAAATAAATTCCATTTAAGGAGACTAACACTTTCGAAATTAAAATCAATCTTTTATGCATCTTCTTATGCATAAATTCAATTTGGTAGGAAATTACACTTTTAGAATAAAAGAATTTCTCTTATGCATCTAAGTTAAGCATAAAATCCATTTATGAGAAAAATCACACTTTTAGTATAAAAAGAATATCTTTTATGCATACCTATATGCATGAAATCCAATATGATAAAAGTAACACTCTTACAATAAAATAATCAACTTTTATGCATACCTCTATGCATGAAATTCAATTATGATAAAAGTCACACTTTTATAATAAAATAATCAACTTTTATGCATACCACTATGCATGAAATCCAATATGATAAAAGTAACACTTTTGATATAAAAAATTTTCCTTTATGCATACTTCTATTCATGAAAATTTAAAAATGATAAAAGTAACACTTTTGATATAAAAATTTTTCCTTTATGCATACTTCTATGCATGAAAATTAAAAATGATAAAAGTAACACTTTTGATATAAAAATTTTTCCTTTATGCATACTTCTATGCATGAAAATTAAAAATGATAAAAGTAACACTTTTAATATAAAAATTTATCCTTTATGCATACTTCTATGCATGAAAATAAAAATGATAAAAAAAACACTTTTGATATAAAAATTTATCCTTTATGCATACTTCTATGCATGAAAATAAAAATGATAAAAAAAACACTTTTGATATAAAAATTTATCTTTTATGCATACTTCTATGCATGAAAATAAAAATGATAAAAATAACACTTTTGATATAAAAATTTATCCATTATGCATACTTCTATACATGAAATAAAAATGGTAAAAATAACACTTTTGATATAAAAATTTATCCATTATGCATACTTCTATGTATGAAATAAAAATGGTAAAAATAACACTTTTGATATAAAAACTTATCCTTTATGCATGATATTAAAATTCAATTTCTCCATGATTGTAATGAAATTCTTTCAATTAATCTAGGATGATAATTCCTAGAATATGGTAGGAAGTCCTCTTTTTATGCTTTGAATGAGATTATTTTATGCATAATTTTTATAAAAATTTTGCCATAGCTCCGCTGCTATGACTGATAAATCTCAATTTTTCTAAGGGATAATGCTTATCATTAAGAAAATAATTAAAATGATCTCTAATTGGATTATTAATCCATAATGGATTGAATCATCAATATACATAAACTAAAAGCATAGAAGAAAGCCATTAATTTGGCCTCAAGCATAGCTTAATCTTGGGTTAAGGAAAAGCTTTATGAAAAGCTTGATTTGGATTGAGAACGGGTCATGAGTATGACCATTTCTTGAGTGAGAGAGAGAATTTACATAAAAATCATTAGAATTTAAACATAAATGAAAATTAACTTCAATAGCATTTATTAAATTATGTAACTCTTCACTACTATTCAAACTTCAATAGCATTTAAAAAAACCATACCAATTAAACTTCTCAAGCTTGAGAGGGGTTGAGAAGAGAGAAACATTGAGAAATTATAGAAAGATCAATATTCACTAATTACCTTACAACTTGCTTGATTCTTTGTTCACGGTAGAGGCCCCCAACCAATCAATTGGTTAAGTATGTTGATGGAGCCACTAATGGGGATTGAAGAAAGAGGGAAGCTCCAAAAACTAGTGAATTATTAAATGAATTCACAGTTCTTGACTTAGGTGGAGTAGAGTAACGATGCATAAACACTATCTATTTTTCAACAAGGGGGAGGCTTCTATTTATAGGAAAAATTGAGCTCCTAACCAAACAAACTGATTCTAGAATTTTCTAAATCAGTTTGGTCAATATTTGACCATTTTTAGGTCAGTTAAGCTAACTTTTTGGAACTAGACTTACATGAGGAGAGAGGAGAGATGAAATATCTCAATTTCTTTTTGAGTTTAAAACTCATTCAAGCATGTGAAATATGCACCTCCTTTAAAGAACTCCCTTTCCTTACATATGTGTCATAATGGAATCACTTTAATATTGCTCATAGTTTTTTACTAATAAACCTTGTACATTTTCAACTCTTCATCTTATGTGAAATATGCACCTCCTTTAAAGAACTCCCCTTCCTTACATATGTGTCATAATGGAATCATTTTAATATTGCTCATAGTTTTTTACTAATAAACCTTGTACATTTTCAACTCTTCATCTTATGTGAAATATGCACCTCCTTTAAAGAACTCCCCTTCCTTACATATGTGTCATAATGGAATCATTTTAATATTGCTCATAGTTTTTTACTAATAAACCTTGTACATTTTCAACTCTTCATCTTATGTGAACATTTACTCATTTTTGGGTATCTTCTTTTACAAATTGGATTTATCTCCTCCCTACACATGGATTGATGCTATTGGCCCATAGGAACCTTAATTGGACCATAATCTAAAAATTTCTGAAAATCTAGACCCTTAGGCTAAGGTCCTTTATACCCATTTCCAATTAATTCCAATTGCACATCGGAAAGTTCTTTTTGAATTTCTGTTTCAGGGGAACTTATTTTAATAAGATGAGATAATTTTCTATCCAAAAATATTAAAAATTTGAATATTCTCTCTCTAGAATATTTTCTCTCTCTAGATTAAAACAGTTAGAAACAAGTCTTTTATATTTCTGAAGAGGGATTGATTACAGGGGAAGATGCTGGACATTTTGAGAGGCTGGGGAGGAATCTTACATTCTCTCCCACGTAAAAAACGCGAGATGCCCTCATCTCGCAAACTGGGGTAATTTTGCAAGATGCACAAGTATGAGACTGAGAGAATTTTTTTTAATTAAGATTAACCACCAATTAAAAAAATCTCAAGAGAGCAAGATTCAAGATAAGAACAAGATTTAAACTCTATTCATTCTCGGAACTTATACAGTAAAGATAGAAGAACTCTTTACACTTCCATAAGCCCGTCCATAATATGATCACAAAAGCAGCACTCACAAGCTGCACAAGTATAAGGTAACTCATCTATGGGAATAATTCTGTTGGTTATTGCTGCACCTATCTCAGTGGTATGAGGTGATCTAACAAAAGGACCTCTGAGAGGCAAGCCAAAAATGGGGTAAAGGCATATCTTCTCATGAGGAAGAAAACATGCCAGTAAGAAGACCCGCTCAGAAAACCCAGGATGCCTTGATCTCATGACGCAGTAGTATCGGGGACCCAAACCCAAAGCTTCAATAACCATGGCCAAGCGGACATTGTTACGAAAGTGCTGCTGACCCTAGGGTGTTACCCTAGTTATGTCTTGATAGGTCCGCCATTTTGTCTGCGCTACAGAAGTTCCCAAGTGAGGGAAAAGTGAGCGCTCATACTGCTCTATAAAATCTTTCTTCACAGACTCCCTTGCGTCTTGAAGGTGAGAAATCATCATGGATAAAACTAATTCTTGTTGCCAAGCCATGAAGGAGATTAAGAAAGAAAGAAGATCGATGGAAGTAGGATTACTGTGAACGACAAGTAAAAGTTACGACTTATATAAAGGAAGGAGCTAGCGTAACTTAGAAGCCAACGGTAACTTGCCACTGAAGTCTTACCGTCTTTCCAAGATTTGGGTTTGGCACATTTTTCTATAGAAGGCATTCAGAACTTTGAGATGAGGAGATAAAAGAAGTTCGTAAGCTAAATCACCTACTTTCTTTGGTCCACAATATCTGGGAGATAACTTCTTATACTTCCCAAGAGATAAAGAACTTCTTTTGGGCCGTACTCCAGACCAAAACCTTGATATCCAAAACATCGATTCTCACTTCTGAACTCGTTGTTCTGAATCCTTAAAACAGGTGGGACTCTTGAGAAGTATTCAGGAAAAAGGGTCTTCCTTTTTTAAACAGAATCTTTCTTTTATTTTAGAGAGAGAATAATTATAAGATCAGAAAGGGAGATTCTTACTCCTGTATACCTCTAGGGCTGGGGGAGGAATCTTACATTCTACCCCACTTAAAAGGTGCAAGATGTCCTCATCTCGCAAGTAGAGGACAACTTTTTTGCTTAAGATCCAATTTATTCTGGGGTTCCTTATATTCCGGTCAACCCAACAGAATATGGGGATAAATATCCCTTATATAGAATTCATCATTAAATAACAATTCATTCAAATCATATCATTCATATCTTTAACACGATAATGGTCCATTAGACCGAAAATTTCCTTCTGAACATTCCTCCACGGAATTTAAGTTAAGCAAGTTCTCAATTTGTCATTCCTTAACTTGATCTACCGTCTCAAGTATTAACAGTAGCAATTTGACAGCATAATCCACTAATCTCATAGTGATTTGCTGAATCATTTTCATCATTTATCACTACACGGACTCATCCCAATCATCCACATTATGGTTTCGCTCAGCTTATTACATTTCAACCCATTTTCAGGGATCATCATTTTTCAATCAGAATCCAAATCAATTCATCAGTTCCCAAACAAAATTAAAAATCATATCAACCACATTCGAAATCATCATCTGGATAGCATTAACGCTTATAATTTCAAGTCTTAGATTTACTCGTATATACTGTCGGTAAAGAGCTGCAGTTATACCCTCGGTATATACGGATAGTCATGATACTCGAAACTATAAGGTAAATACCATCATGTCTAGGTCTCAAGCAAGTCAGGGTTCCATACAATTGCGGTACTTCCAATTGAAGACCCAATTACTAATTTACGAATTTCAATTTGAATTAACAATTTGTATGAATTATATCAAACAATTACAACCTTTTTGTGCGTCTTGATAAACTTTTGACATAATTGGCTCCTCAGTTGATCTTATTGGAGATCTATGACTTAAGTCTGATAAATAGATTTTTCTTTATCCGATCATCCGTAAAAAAACATTTGTATATTTATATACAAGTTGCAATAAGTACATAGAGTGGCTCGGCTCCAAAATTCAAAATCTCCTCGAGAGACGCATAAGACGACGGTACTGGGCCATAGTCATGCCCTGTTACATAAGTTCTCTAACTGCGAAGGGAGTTATTATTTTCTCCTTAGGAATAAATCGACTAAGGAGTCTATAAATTCGACATGAAAGTCTGAAATTTCGAGGTGTCGAATGATATAGAATGACACCACGCACCATTTTCAGCTTTAACAGGATCATAATCAATGAGAGATTCTACCACAGCATTGTACGGCGGTTGCAATGGGCGTGGACATATTGCCCTGCAAACCACTTATGTTGTATTCTCTCCGCTGGGGTAGGAAAATATAAATCCGCGAAATGGCGTGCGAGTCTTGCTCGGCTTGTTTGAGTTGAAGCGGAAGAGATGAGATGCTCGAAGGCAAATGCAATCATATCTTGAGACTGGGTGAGGTCGGGAATACCGGATAAATGTGGAACTTCCATCTATAAAAACAATTTCTTTGATTAAAATTTCTTCATTAAAGAAGCTTACGGGATGAAAATACATTATGAAAATGCTGTTTCTGAATTCTTATTACCAATTTCAGATAAGAATTTAATTATCTTTATTAGCTTTCAAAAGCTGCTCTGATACCAACTGTGAGATCCCAATCTCCACCACGCAACAGATTCGGGGTACTAGCAGCGGAAGTAGCACATCATGCGTGGGTAGGGGTCTCACACTCGGGGCCTCGCCCATGCATATCCGGACAAGAGACTAATCCGTCGGTTTGTCCAAAACCGAAACCGGAAAAACTTCCTTTACCCGGAAAGCATGGGCGATTCCACCAGGATAACTCTTTACTCTAACGTAGTCAAGACCATTACGGTTCAACTGATCTGACTGCACCTTTAACGGTACTTGGTCAATCAAGGAAGAGACTTGCACTTGGATCATTGGGATCAACGCTTTTTTTCCCATCAAGAGGCACAGCCGTTGATTCCTATCCATAGAACAATTTCTATCCGGGATTTACTTCATCTATCGTAATAATAGAAATTAGATCTCGATTTACGGATCCATCAGTCCAGCCTAACCCCATCCAGTCCCATGGGTTAGCCAACCGCCCAACCACTGTAGTGATGGAATCCAATTAAGAATTTGGTTAGGTTTTGTCCCGGGTACCAAGGAAAAGAGTTCCAAGGCTCCCTAGCCGGAAGTTCATACAAACATAAAACTAGTCATACCACTTACACACCCAATATGAAATTGCCTTTTTCTTAGCATCAACTAGCTTTAAAACAATCCTTTAATAAAACCATTATGTCACTGATGACAATCCTCAAAGTCTCTAGTTGAATCCTTATTTCCAGTCATTCTTTTATCGGTGTACTTATGGCATCATTGGCAACCAGAACACTCACCACCTGTTCTCTCAGGGGCCTTTTCCATAGTTCCTAGCTCATAGTAACCGGCAATATATTCATATAATAGAATGGAATCTCCGTGGAAGATCAGCAAGATCAACCCACAGATCCATATAAAAGAGTCATGGACTCATCTGTTGAGGACCAGCAAGGTCAATCAACCAGATCCATGCCCGGTTTCAGAAAACAACCCTTACTCCTTGTTCCAATATCTTCCACGACGCACGTGTGGGTATCTTCGGCGACCCAGAGCCCGAGCACCGTATGGTCAGCACTCTCTAGGATCCTTCGCAGGTGACCTAGCGCTTCACTCATAGGCCGCTTCCTTGGTCCCTCATCCACCGTACCGGAAGCTCACCATTTAAATCGAGCCGAGGCTGGTCAAGACCTCGATCGACCTTGCTACGCGAGACGTCCTCCATTGACTCTCCGTTCAGCAGTTGCAACTTTATTAGTTTAGTCTTCATGACCTTAATCCTCAAGACGGTCAAAATGCTTCTCCAGCATTCTTGACATAAAACAGTCATTTACAAACAGTCACAAATACAGTTTCTATAACGAACTCTTGTCTTTCCATATTATCCACTCTCGGACCACATTACTTATTCCACATTCCATTCAGTGTGTACTCGTTCTCATCCATTCACTCATATAGACTACATTATCTCACATACATCTTCATATTCATAATTCTACATATATATCCATGTTCGTACGTCCACATCATACATCCAATTTCACATTCATACATACGCATCTACATGCATACATCCACATCTACATTCATACATCCATACCTCCATTTCCACATCCACACATCCACATTCATATTCATACATCCACATTCACATGCATACATCCATTTTCACATCCTCATTCATATATCCACATTCACATACATACATCCACATCCGTATCTACATCCATACATCCACATCCACCTCTTCATTCACAATCACATCCATACATCCACATCTACATACATACATCCACATCTACATACATACATCCATACATCCATCTACATACATACATCCATTTTCACATCCTCATTCATACATACACATCCACATACATACATACACATCCGTATATACATCCACATCCACATCAACATTCACATTCATACATATACATCTACATGTATACATCCACATCACATTCATACAACCATATTACATCCATTCTCGTCCTAACACATCCCCTATACATCTTAACACATCCTAACTCATCTTAACACATTCTATCACATCTCATACACATCTTTTTACATCTCATACACCTCTTATCACATGACCAACATCAAACGAAATGTATAACCATCACCATGGAACAACGATCCATGGAAACATAGTCAACCATCATCGGCGAAACATGTAACCATCATCATGGAACAACACCATGGCATCATGGATACAATCCATGGAAACATAGTCAACCATCATTCACGAAACATGTAACCATCATCACGGAACAACACCATGGCATCATGGATACAATCCATGGAACGTAGTCAACCATCATCTACGAAACATGTAACCATCATCATGGAACAACACCATGGCATCATGGATACAATCCATGGAAACATGATCAACCAATATAGATTAGCCAAGTCATGTTACATGGTTGTCCTAGTCCACAAACTTGCCTTTCTGGAGAATCAGACTCAAGGCTAGTTAAAGCATTGGTTGATAAAGGAGAGAATAGTTCCAGCACTTTCTGATAGTAGTTATGCCATATTTCACCTCCCATCACCATCCTTTGCGCAACTTTTCTCAAATATTGATGTATGAGGTTCTGCATAAGATACTAAAGACCCCTCGCATGGCACTCATGGGTTACCCAATCACGCACACTATTGATACTAAAGACCCCTCGCATGGCACTCATGGGTTACCCAATCACGCACACTATTGAACTTGTGCTGATCCGTGTGCATCATCACGCACATAGATCCACATGCAAGCAAGTGCAGATACATGAAAGTGATGAAGTAGGAAATATTCTTTCTTATAGAACAAGAGAATAGCAATGGAAACAGAAGGCATGACAAATCTGAAGATAACGGTGGAAATCCATGGTGCTGAGGATAACAGCACGTTCATGAAGAAAGCATCATCCCTGTTGTCTTTGTAAAATTTGTGCTTTCAAGACCTTGTCCGCACTGAGATGGCATGATCGACCACGAGTAGTTGTAGACAAGCAAAATTCAATCCATCGAATAGGGACCCATTTGCATAGAAACCTTCACCTGCACACCAGCGATGGCAGAAGGGCTCTCAAAGCTGTGATGAGAGTAGAAACCCTATGACAATTTCAAGTCTGGCGTGTGCTCTTGTGAGGTTGGCCTTGAGACAAATCGCTTTTCCTAGCACATTTTCTTTCCATATCCGCAGATGTGTTTGCTAGGGCTACTGCATCCTCTGATTCTTTGTCTTTATAGGAGCTCCTGGAGAGCATAACGATCCACAGCTGGCAATCCAGTATTGTATAGTGGGCCTGTGGCTGGACTATCCCGTTTTGTGCGTGCATCTGAGTAGATGGTCCTGCAATTCCTTTGGAATCTCCAACAGAGCTCTTGCTTTCGTGGGCTTTGGAGATTCTCGTGAGCTCTCTGCTGCACATGTCAGTGCTTGGCCCGCTATGTCACGTACCACTTGACTCGATCCAACAGAGCTCTTGCTTTCGTGGGCTTTAGAGATTCTCGTGAGCTCTCTGCTGTACACGTCAGTGCTTCGCCCGCTATGTCACGTACCACTTGACTCGATCCGATCCCCTCGTGGCCAGTCCGTCGGTTATGGTGCTCTCCCCAAGCCCGTGGCTATGGCTGTACCGTGGGCTCTCTGTCCCGTCGTGCGTGAGTGGGGATGGCCTGCCCGTTATGCTCTCTGTCTCACCGTGTTTCCTTGTTGTGCTTGTGCTTCGAAACGCCTTCATCCTTAGAGTCTCTTTCCGGGGTAAGGAGATGCTCCGGCGTGCGCAGCTCCATGGCCAGGTCAAAGAACCGTGGGCGGAAAGCTTCGCAGGCCTTAGGGTTACACAGAACAAATGAACAATGATGCTCTGATACCATGTTGAGCCAACGTGAGAGAGAAAGAGAGAGAGAGAGACACGTCATATGCATCCCCAAAGGTGTGTTCAATACACACGAGAGATTGATCATATATAGATATATATAGAGCACATCTATATATATAGTTCCAACATTGGACCTGAATGGTCTACTACTGAAACGTTGTCAACAACAACCATCTTCAATACATGAGTCTATTCAAATGGATTTAAAACGATATATTGTACTAAGGTATCCAATTCTTGAAGATTTTATTAAAAAATATTAATGTTGGGATTTGGTCAACAACGACGACAGAGAGTAATGTTCTTCAAATATTGAGAATATTACAAGACAGAGCAGGAGAGATATTGCCTTTTTTTGTAGTTTGGGCTCAAGAGGCTTGCGAGAAGGATAAAAGTGGTAAAATAGCTAAACCTGATAATCCAACAGTTCAGGTAATGTTCAAGCCATTGTCAAAAATCGCTTCATGTTTTGATTGTGATGCTCGTAGAACGGTTCTTATTGATGACTCTCCATACAAGGGATGTGCTTCTCCTGATAATAATTATATATATCGTGCAAAGTTTGATGAAGAAAAGATGGTCGACAATATTCTCATTGATGAGCTGCTCCCTTACTTATTGCAGCTTGATGAGAGTGAAGATGTGTGTGAGATCATTGGCTCTAATCGCTATGGACAACCTCCAGTATCCAATGAAAATGAATACAGAGGTGTGGTAGATTTTTGGAAAAAGCACAATTTAAATTGGTCACAGAAGACAATCTACACAGATAGGCTACCACTATCAGAGATTATACAAAAGTTTGTCGACAATTAAGAGGTATTAGCGAGACAATATGAAAACAAAAGAGAAGAGATAATAGAAATTATGGCAAAAGAACGAGTCAGTATTGCTAGCATGAGGGGACCACAAGTGATTTCTCTAGCTAGAAAATTGGGTTCTACCACAACGCAGTTGAAGGCAGCCAATGCAAGGGCTTTTATAAACAAGGTGTTAAATGAGTACAATCTTCTCCAACGGGATAGAAATAACTAAGGTACTACCCAACATAAATGATAATTATAACCAAATACATAATTTTATACAACAATTTTGTATTCACAATGAAGAAACTTAATTTATGATGGTTTCTTGCAAATTTATTTCAAGGATATTGTTCCAAGGAGTATTCACTTAAAGAAGCCATTTATCACAAGGATTGTATTTTTTTTGGAGGAATTTTATCTTTTTGTAATCATGAATTGACAAGAAATTTTGTCCTATTTTTAAAGTAGTGGCAAATGTATTACTCTTCAGATAATTTTATAAATGTTGCAGTGCACTCTACTATAAGGGGCCTCCTAATTTGAAAATGTATGGAAGCTTGATCTTTGTCTTATGATTTTAATTCCTACATATTTGGACTATGGTAGAGCTAGATCAATGCCTTCTAGCTCCACCACATGGTAGAGCTAGACTTCAAAGCATTCTAGCTCCACGACATGGTAGAGCTAGACTTGAAAGCGTTCTAGCTCTACCATATGGTAGAGCTAGATCAATGCATTCTAGCTCTTCCACGTCACCACATGGTTGAGTTGGACTTCAAACCATTCTAGTTCTACCATGGGGTCCACCTAAAATATTTTGATACAGCTCTACCACGTGCTAGAGCTGGACTTCAAATATTATTTCTAATTTTGGCATGGGATCGAGCTAGAATACTTTGATATAGCTCTATCACATGGTAGAACTAGATTTAAAAATATTCTAGTCCTACCACATGGTTGAGCTAGAACAGTGTATTCTAGCTCTACCACGTGGTTGATCTAGATCAATGTATTCTAATTTCACCACATTCTGATACCTGCTACTAGCACATTTTGTCGCATCTTTTTAGAATCAAATGGAAAGAGTCTTTGCATCTTGGGTCATTTTGTAATGCAACTCAAGTCAACATTTTGGAATAGTATATAGTTTAATGTTAGCGTGCATTAGGCACATTTGTTTTGTAATTGTTTAAAATCTATCTTTGCATAAGAGTAGTTGTAACATGCCTTCCCCCCACATGCCCACCTTTATCATTAAGCATGCTCATTTTTTTCCAGGTCATGTGATTGATTCTAATTGGCAGAGGCGACTTCTTCGTCACACAGCATTAGTACGTCACATGTCCAAGAAAATCCAGAGTATACAAAGACAATTGGTTCAGCACCGTCTTGACCGTCTACGGGAAATTGATGCAAGGTTGCGCTTTGTGCATCCCTCTGAGGGGGTTATCATACTGACATGGTATTTGTCAGACCCAATATGTGTACCCCTATGCAAAGAGGATGATAGGAGGGCTATTATTCTAAACCTCAATGGTTTGTTGTGCCATGTTGTCGAAACCCAATATGATGAGAAGGATCCTCCTTAACGTGTTGGTAAAATACCCAATCAACCAATATCGTTATGTCCTATGTCACAAGGATGCACATGAGTTCTTAGATTGGTGTATTCAATTCTTTTATGTTTTTATTTGGAGTGCATGTAGGAGAACTAAGCTCTCTGGAATAATTGACACAGTATTTCCACAACAAAAGCCCAAGTTTGCAGGTGTTCTCTCACAAGAGCATTGTTCAAAATCCACATGGGTTGTGCAGAATAGACAAGTTTTCTTTAAAAATCTTGAGACCTTTTGGGGTCTCCATCCTTTGTACAACAAGAAAAATACATTGATAATTGATGATAGCTACTATAAGGTGTTTAAGAATGAGCGAGGAACCTGCTGGTTAATAGTCCCAAAATTGTACCATCAACCTTCCAAGGAAATTTATAGTTTTTTGACAGAAGATTTAAGAAATTGGTTGTTTTTATGGCTACAGAATGATCGGCAAGAGTATACATGGGATAATGCCTTTGAAGAAAAACCTAACCAATTCTCAGATGATGTGATGAAGAAATGGCTTGAAGAAGAAATTGGAAATAGAGAATAGGAAAAAGGCAGAGGTGTGGAAGCGACAGCAAGAGGCTGATGCTGAGGCAGAGAGGCAGGAACAACTTGAAATTCAAAGAAAGCAACGAGAGGAGGCTGAAGCTGAGGCAGAGAGGCAAGCAGAGAGTGAAAATCAAGCAAAGCAACAAGAGGAGGCATCATGAAAGTAATACACCACCATTTTGTTTGTCCCTATTATAATCAAATGTAGAGGATGCAAGTAATTTGGCCTTATTTTAATGTAATAAAAGTCCATATATTGAAATATGATATTGTAATCAGCATACTGTTCAAATGTTTGCCTTTGCAAAGCATTGAACAAATTCTAGCACAAGCAATAAATTCATGTGCATTTACAATGTCTTATTATAATTGAGTCATAAATGGAGTGCATCCTTCTAAGGGGACTCCTTTTATCCTTTTATCTTTTGGTCAAACTTTGCAAATTATTATTTTTTTAGTAGAGTAGGTGAAGACTTTTAACTATCATTTTGACAAAGGGCATCCTACTGCAAGGAGACTCTTTCTATCTTTAATAATGTTAATTTGTAGTAGTTGTGTATATAAGGATACTTTCACCATGTCAAATTATAAATTCTTGTTTATTTAGTCTTTGTTCATTACAATGCAGTCTTAAAATTGGAGAGTGCATCCTACTCTAAGGGGACTCTCAATATACAATCTCTTGTATCAATGTTTTTACTTGGAGGTCTACATTGAACAAATGGTAGATCTTGGTTCTTTCAATGCGTTCTTGCTCCACATGGTAGAGCTAGCTCAGAATTCTAGCTCTACCATGTGGTAGAGCTAGAATCCCTTAAAATCAAGCTCCACCATATGGGATGGTAGAGCTAGAATTCTATGTCTATATCTACCATGTGGTGGAGCTACCATCCATTGAAGTCTAGCTGTATAATTTCATGGAGCTAGCTAGCTCCACCATGCGGTATCTTATTGAGCTCTAGCTCCACCATGTGGTGGAAGTAGCAGCCATGGTCTCTTCATGGAATTTTGGCCTTACCACATGGTGGAGCTAGTATCCATGTGTGGTAGACCTAAACCTAGTATGGAAGTCATACAATACGACTAGAATTTTGAGTTTAGATCTATAGTTTGGTGGAGCTTGCATCCACTGAAGTCTAGCTCTATAATGTCCAAGTGGTGGAACAGGATCTAGAATGGATAAGTCATGGATCAAGAAATCCTTTTCAGCTCTATAATAGACAAGTTCTAGATCTAAAGTGAAGAGATAAAGTGAGCGACGCTGGACTGCTAGCCATGCTAGACACCTCAATATGAGCAACAAGGCAAATATCTCTCTACATTGTCCATTTCAGACAAATAACTACACGAGTTTTCTTCAAAAAAGTTTATTTCTTTTGGGGTCTCCATGTTTTGTACAACAACAAGAATACATTGAAACTCGATGATAGCTACTACAATGTGTTCAATAATCAAGATGATAATCAAGATAATAAT
This sequence comes from Cibotium barometz, assembly GCF_041138505.1. NCBI lineage: Eukaryota > Viridiplantae > Streptophyta > Polypodiopsida > Cyatheales > Cibotiaceae > Cibotium > Cibotium barometz. The sequence goes on from NC_141100.1 coordinate 21,727,181, forward strand.
TGAGAGAATAATCTAAGTGTGTGATCTTGTGAGTACACAAAATGAACATGCTTAAAAAGAAGCTCAATACCTCATTCAACCAATACACCCCCATGACACTAGCACATTTTGTTACTCCCTTTTGTAATTGAATGTAAATGGTCTTTGTAAATGGTCTCTATTATAATAAAATATAAAGGGTCTTTGTAATCTGGCCATCTTCGGGAGCATGCTGTTCAATTGTGTGCCTTTTGCAAGGCATTGAACATATTTTAACACCAAAAAATAAATTCTTTTTCATTTACAATGTTTTATTATAATGGAGTCGTAGATGGAGTGCATCCTACTCTAAGGAGACTCCTTTTATCTATTGACAAAGTGCATCATACTTTAAGGGGACTCTTTAGTAGAATAAGCTTCATCAAAATGAAATCTTTTAACCGTAATTTTGACAAAGTGCATCCTACTCCAAGAGACTCTTTCTATCTTTAATAATGTTAATCTGTAGCGATTGTATATATAAGTATACCTTCACCACCTCAATTTATAAAATCTTGTTCATTTTGTCTTGTTCATTACAATGAAGCTTTAAAATTGGAGAGTGCATCCTACTCTAAGGGGACTCTCAATATACAATCTCTTGTATCAATGTTTGTACTTGGGGGTCTAGATCAATCAAATGGTATATCTTGGTTTCTTATGGACTGTAGAATGGCCAAGTGGTGGATCTAAAAATCTTTAAATCCTCCTCAATGTGTTATAGCTCCACATGGTAGAGCTAGCTCAAAATTCTAGCTCTACCATGTGGTGGAGCTAGAATCCCTTAAAATTAAAATTACACCCCCATGATACTAGCACATTTTGTTACTCCCTTTTATAATTGAATGTAAATGGTCTCTATTATAATAAAATATAGAGGGTCTTTGTAATTTGGCTAACTCTGGGAGCAGACTATTCAATTGTGTATCTTTGCAATGCATTGAACAATTTTTAACACAATAAATAAATTCATAGATGGAGTGCATCCTAGTCTAAGGAGACTCCTCTTATGCATCCACAAAGTGCATCCTACTTTAAGTGGACTCCTTTTATCCTTTTATCTTTTGGTTGTTAATGCAAAAGTTTTATTATTTCTTTAGTAGAATAAGCTTCATCAAAATGAAAATTTATAATCGTAATTTTGACAAAGTGCATCCTACTCCAAGGAGACTCTTTCTATCCTTAATAATGTTAATTTGTAGTGGTTGTGTATATAAGGATACCTTCACCATGTCAATTTTTAAAATTCTTGTTCATTTAGTCTTGTTCATTACAATGAAGTCTTAAATTGAAGAGTGCATCCTACTCTAAGGGGACTCTCAATATACAATCTCCTGTACCATTGTTTTTAATTGGGAGTCTAGGTTGACCAAATGGTAGAATCTGATCTTGGGTTCTTATGGACTGTAGAATGGCCAAGTGGTGGATCTAAAAATCCTCTTCAATTGTAGAATATACAAGTGGTGGATCTAAAAAATCTTGAAACCTTTCTATTTCTAAGATCAAGCTAGGTTCGATCTAGCATCACTTGATAAAGCAAACCATTTTTAAATTTTTTATAGGTTGAAAAAGGTAGATTCTAGATTAAATGCATTAAATTTTTCAATGTGGGAATGGGATTTTTCCCACTTTACCTAATACGGTCTTTAATGCTTAAAGTAGTAGGTAGCACCTTAAGAGGATACTTTTTCTCCCTAGTAATAAAAGCAGTTAAAAGCACCTAAAAGTAGTAAAAAACACTTAAAAGCTATCAAAAGCACCTTAAAGCAGTTCCTGGACCAAGATCCTCTTCCTCCCAAGCAGTAAAAAACACTTCAAAGCAGTTGCTTGAGGAGGACACTTTGCCTCCCTAGCAGTAAAAGCAATCAAAAACACCTACAAGCACCTAAAAGCAGTCAAAAGCACCTAAAAGAAGTGACTCCCAAGAACCTTCTATTTTCTCCTAAAAGGAGCTAAAGCGCTTAAATGCAATAAGAAGCACCGTAAAGCAATGTATTAAGCACGTAAAAGCACTTTTCATCGCAAGCACCCACAAGCAATTAAAAGCACCTAAGAGCACTAGCTTCACCACATTGTTGAAATCACATTATAGTTAGAAGCACCTTAAAGCAATCAAAAGCAACTAGAAGCAGTCCAAAATACATATAACTAGTGGCACCTAGAATCATTTTACTTGCCTAGTAATCCAAAGTACCTAAAAGCATTGAAGAGCACATAGAACTTCTGGCCTTTTGAACACCTAATAGTCAAAAGCACATTCAAGCTATGGATCGATCCATGCACAAAGAAGTGAAACATCAAAAGGCATACGAAAAATAGTGTACAAGAACTTTAATGTAGCTAGAAGCACAAAGAAAAGCGATCTTATAAGAGAACTAGGAAAATTCCACGTCAACCTTGAAATTTAATATTTGTTTATCTGCATAGATAGTAGACAAGAGAGAAGTGCATGCTGAAATCTGTGCTTCTAGTTTCAATACTTCCTCCGTTTTTGCTTGGTCCAAAACTGCTCATTTTTTCTGTGCAGGTTCTAATTGCCCTTGTAAAGTGGCCATGACATTAAAGGACCTTCCACATGTAAAAGTTCTCCTTTTTTCCATCTAATGGAGGTTTCTTTTCAGCCTTTGATTCTTCTTTACAGAAACTTTTGCTTGTGCACGACGATAGGCCATGGATTCTACAAGTAGCATATGCTTTGGATAGACTTTGCAAAACTCTATGAACAAACAGTGCATTTGACCTCACCTTGATAGCTGTGTAGGATCTTGTGACTCGAGTTGATCCTCTTCTTCGGTCTCACACTCCATCTCATCCCTGTCAACCCCTCCAACCAAAGATGCTTATGTATAAGATAACCTATTTGACGCTTCTCCAACGGTCCACAGCTTCCATTATTGCAATGCACCCGGTCACGCTTCCATAACCTCCGGGAATATCCTTATGTGATAAGGCTCTTACATCTTGTCTATGCAAGCTAAGCCCATACTCAGTGTGAAAGTCCTCTTTCGTAGAATAAAATCGCGTCAATCTTCGAAATTGAATATCAAGTACCCGTGTGGCCAACGCATCCTCTCTGCAAGAGAGCCAAATATTAACTACAATCCATAACAGCCATATGTATATGGATATGTGACAAACCTAGAATACTTACTTGAAGACTCAGGAGAGCGTGTTTGACTCCTCATTTGGGCGGTAAACTAATTGCAACAATCACTGTAATATAACACTAAATTCAGGAAAGAACCATAAAGACACACATAAGATGATGATGATGATGGAAAAGAAGGAGAGAGAGAGAGAGAGAGAGAGAGAGAGAGAGGAGAATACCTCGGATGCTAAATCACTCAACAAAGATGTAGTCCTGAAGCAGCACTTTCATCTAGCTCATTTAGGGAAGTAGGAAATGGAGAAGTTCAAGGAAGCAACATAGGAGCTGCCACAAAGATGTGCATGTAGATTCTCATGATGAAGTTGTAACTCCATTTAATGATGATATCAAGAGACGAGACTCTCTTTGTTTAAATTGATAACTTTTATTGTTTGAACTTAAAAAGTGATCCCTTTGTTGAGTTTTTAAAGAAAATATTATTTTGAGAGCTTCCCATGGAGCTTTTAAACCGCCTATTAATTACCCAAAAAAAGTTGTGTAAGTGTACCACCTTACCTTGCTTTCAGCCTTTTAACATTTCCTTGATGAACATACATGATAGCGTTTCCTTATTGAACATGCATGGGGGAGAGTTCTAGAATAATGAATCATGAATCAATTACATCACATGAGACTACAAAGGTATACATTGAGTGATAAATAGAGTAAATACATAATGAAAAGTCAAAAGCACTTGTTTAGAGTTAGGAATACTTCAAATTGACTCACAAACACCTTGTTAAATTGTTAATAAAGGGTGTTTTCTAATAAAACAAACTAAGTTTATTGTTTTCGTTTTCAAATGAGTAGGACTTATTCTTCTATTTTGAGAGTTTAGTGAAATAAGTCGAGTTTACTTTTTCTTTTGTATTGCAAGGGTTATTTTAGAGACAAAATTGAGTGAAGACATGCCATTAGGCATGCGGAGAAGGGGGCTGTCGGGGTGTAGGGCAAGATCCGTGACTACTAGGCCATCACCCCCCACGTTAGTTTGCTTATTTAAATTTAGTAAAGCACAAATTATTGTGTTTTATTTCATTTCAAAATTCACGTCCATATGACTACGTGTAAAGGCTGAGTAAACCACCGTCGGGCAGAACTCAAAAACCACCAAGTGAAAGTTTGCTTATTTAAATTATTGTGTGACGTGTAAAGTTGAGTAAACCACTGTCGGGCAGAACTCAACAACCACCAAGTGAAAGCGTATATAAAGTAAATGTTGGAAACCGCTCTGAAACCCATGTGCCGCTCGTAGGGAGCGAGTGTTAAAACCCATGGGCCCTACAGGCTACGGCCTAGGCCCTAAGGCCTTTTTCTCTAAAACCTTCTGCGTAAGCATCTACAAACTATTGATAGTTTACAATTATAAGCGCAGTGGCAAGTGCATACCATTTTCGTACTGGCAGCAGTCCGCCAAAGTATACTTGGTTCGTTCCATTCAATCCATCAATCCAGCTTGGCCATCTTAATCCTATCCGTGCCAGTGTCAAAAAAAAAAACCACCCTTCTTCAGTGTAATCTTCACGGCTGAAATTTTTTTTCCGAAGGTACAAGAAATTTTTAGAAACACACATACACATCCAACCTCCGTGGGAGGCGGCCCCGCCGAGATGAGGGTTGGCGAACCCATCGTACATGCTTATAATCAACCCATCAAGGGTAGGTACCTAATGAAATTGAGAAAAACCGGTTATAATTTTGTCTAGCCTTTGCCATAGTAATTGCTAGTGTACAATTATAGTTTCTCATTTTACCATTTTCTCACAATTTATTTGGCCACATTGAATGCAGCTTGCTCACCCTCAGCTCAATCAGGGTTCCAACAGAATTGAATGCAACTTGGTCATCTCAATCAGGGTTAACTTTTTAGGTGAGGGTGCTGCCCTAAATTTCAAGTGACATGTTATATCAAAATGAAAAGACCTTATAGACCTTGTGCAACCTTGTGCAATCCCCCCCCCCAAAGTTGGGTGCTATCCATTCAAGCCATCTTGCTTGCCCTCAGAAGTTAGGATGAAAACAAGAAGTTAAAGGAAGAAATAACATCCATGTTTGCCCTCATACCACAAGAAAGAAAGAGTATTATTATAATGATATGCATTGTAAATTGATTATGAATGGCCTAAATGCTTCATAGAAATCTTTAAACTAAGGCACTAACATGGAAATAAATGGCTTCCAAATCCTTGTCGTTGTATCTTCTTGTAAAGTTTTGATAAGGATTACCTATCCAAATCAAGATGGTCCTAAATTTGTGAGAGAGTAGGAGACTTGAACCCCATTACCACATGAAGTGGCTACACCAAGGTGGAGGGGAATTGAGCCACTCCACCAAGCTACGGGACTGAGTCAACTCTCCCCTCGTCCCCCCCCTCTCCTACTCTACAAAACTATTAGAACATCAATAAGAATTAGGCACAAAAATTAAAACAAATATTCGTAAATATTTAAAGCTTTTGAATTGAAAATATTACTTGACTCCATGAGATTTGAGATACCAAACTCCTAAACACCACACACACAAATGAGAGGGCCTGAAGTAACATAACAAATTCACCAGTCTATAATATATATACATATATAAATACATAAATATATGTTTAAGCTTATATATCTACATTTTTAGAGATAAAAATGTATGTATAGAAGTTGAAACATATTTTTCTATCTATTTATCTCTGTATATAGATCCATATACATAGATAAATAGATTTTAAAAAATGTTTCAGCTTATATACATACATTTTTATCACTAAAAATGTATGTGTATATAGATAATACATAAATATATGTTTAAGCTTATATGTGTATATAGATAATACATAAATATATGTTTAAGCTTATATACATACATTACATGTAAATATATTTTATATACATGTGTATATAGATAAATACATAAATATATGTTTAAGCTTATGTGTATACATTACATGTATACATTATTTTATATATTTATCTACGTATATCTAGATACATACAATTTTAGAGATAAAATGCACGTGTATAAGTTGAAACATATTTTTATCTATTTATCTACGTATATAGATCTATATACATAGATAAATAGATAAAAATATGTTTAAGCTTATACACATACTTTTTTATAAGCTTAAACATACTTTCATCTATTTGAATATGCACAACCAAAAACAACAAGCATATGATTCCATGTTGCAAATTGCAAGCAAAAGAATAGAAAGATCAAGCAAAAGAACATTAAGATCAAGCAACCATGGGCTGTGAAGAAGCGAGATCATAAGATAAACATACCAGAAACAAGATCTAGACCTTTTTCAAGCTTTCAAAGAGAACAAAACACAAGCTAAGCGAAAATATAACGTTATAGAGCTCCTGCACAACTTCAAGGATACAGGATTGGTGTTTACGATGGTGGCTACGTCGTTGAAGTTGCAGGCATTCTGGTTGACGTAGTAAACATCAAAGGCATAGGAGGCATGGGTAGCTAATGTGTTGGTGGTGAATCATGCTTCTCAAGACAGATGAGCTAGCTCTGGCCTGTGACCCGTCTATGCAAGAGGGCGATATGGCCAGATTATGGGCGGAAGCCCCCGGATCCATAATGTAGGTGTTGTCTGCGATAGAGCTGCTATTGTTGTCACCTGTGATAGAGCCAAATTAAGGCGCAAATTGATGAGGGTGAATCTTGGATAATAGAGCTAGGTGGTGTTGCTACACTGAAGGACTACTATAGGTAATAGAACTAGATAAGCGGGAGAGGAGATCCTTGAAAGTATGAAAGGGGCAAGGTAGGTGGTGCCACCGTGGTAGCAATTAAGATTATAATAATTTAAAATAGAGCTAGGTGGTGTTGCTACACTGAAGGACTACTATAGGTAATAGAACTAGATAAGCGGGAGAGGAGATCCTTGAAAGTATGAAAGGGGCAAGGTAGGTGGTGCCACCGTGGTAGCAATTAAGATTATAATAATTTAAAATCATTTAAACTATAATATATATATTATATATCTATGTAAATAATAAAGTTATACAAATATAAAACATAATTTTGCCCATAAAATATATAGAGATATCATATATGTATATAGCTTAGAATTAATAATACAGTTATAAACTATAAAGTGTGTGTGTGTGTGTGTGTGTGTGTGTGTGTGTGTGTAGTTTGCAAATTTTCAAGACCAACATGTCAAATAAAAGGCATTCTCAAATAGAGCATTGACTCTAATTCTACTCCTTAAATGAATAGTTTTTTATGAAGTCCACCACCACTGACACCACAACATTCTAAGAAAACCTTAGAATGCATTTATCGATCAACTGCCATCTATAGACAAAGTTATGCATTTATCGATCAACTGCCATCTACAGACAAAGTTATGCATTTATCGATCAACTGCCATCTCTAGACAAAGTTATGCATAATTACTTTTTGAAGGTGAGCCTTTAACAATTGAAGTAGCTCACTGCCTTGCATCTCCTGGAATGTTAGGTCCTTTCTTTTTTTCTTCTTGCCCTTCACATCTTCAAATAGTTTCACGGAACTCCTTTTTCTATTTTCATTGAGCTCATGTGGACATGCTACCAGGCTCTCTGAACCAAAAGAATCACAGGTACCCATAACACATTTCAAATTGTGGTAGGTAGCTCCAATAGTTTTTGGGTATAGGACTGATTCCCAAAGAGTAATACCACTCTTGTATGTATGTTGGAAATATGTAAGACTATATTAGGGAGTTTGGGAAAATCCCCATACTTTAGGAATTCCTTTTGGTGGCACTTTTGAATCTACTTTTAGAGTATCTTGAGCACACCAACTCCAAAATTATTGGAGATTGTATATATAGAGTATACACATCAAGAACTTTCTAATGAATGTTACATGAGGGAGTTTTTACAAAAGATTGATAGTGTTCACCGTGCTCCCCATTTGTTGTGAATCTTTGCAAATTGGGAATTGAGAAGTTTTCAAACTCTCTAATATTATCTTATATGCACTTGCATGTTGCATCTATATCTGTACATATCTACAAATAGCTTCATTTGCACAATGCTTCATGGAGCCAAAATTGTGAAGGCACATTTGATCGAATGAATCCTTGAGAAAGAACATTTGCACCAACACGTGTACCTTTCCTTTAGTTTTTGGACAAAATAAGCTTTGTAAGATTCAAATCCTCGAAGCTAAATTCTACCAGTACTTGCGTAAAACATTTTTCGTAGCTAGGGAGAAAAAGGACAAGGTTCGAGTGTCGCTAGTTCCCTTGATCAAATATTTTTGATTGGCTAGTTTTACTGGTGAATTTTAATTGGTTTTCTTCAAGGCAAGGTCGAAGTTCCGATGAGGTAGAAATATCCGGACGACAGGATGGTGACCAATGTCTACCGAAACACACGCTTGGAAGGAAATTCTGATCAGGTAGAAATATCCGAACGACAGATGGTGACCATCGTGCCCACGTGTACCGAAACACACACTTGGAAGGATGTTCCCCCAAGAGGATTCGAACCGAGAATCTCTCGAATGAGAAAGCGAATCTTTGTCCCCAATAGACTACACCATTGGGGACTGCTAGTTTTTCTGAATACACTATGTGGCAATACACTGAAGGCTATGTGGTGCAATACACTGAAGGCTATGTGGCAACTTGAAAAGCTGGCATCAGTGGTGGCAACACCACCTTTTCTCTTATTGCCGGGGCCAATTATTTTTTTCAAAAGCGTAGGTACGACCCTATTTTTACGATGGCTCTGGAAGCATTCCTTCTTTATCACAGCAGCCAGCCGGATTGCACAGTTTGACAGGCAATAGTACTCTTGCCCCCCTTCAACCTTGGCGGGACAGGGCTCTTAACCGCTTCAGCCTTCTGCGTCTTTTGTGCTCAAAGCTTCGCCAGCGAGTCACGGGCAATGATGTTAACGTGACTCGTGGGTCGTGAGCGCCTCGGCTTGCAGAGCTGCGATTTCATTAGGCAAACCATGCATGCATTTTGCATTCCCAAACGATAACAAACAACACAAGCAACGCCTACTATAAGTACGCCTTCACATGCAGCTTCGCACACACCTGGACTATCTCGTTACCAAACGTCTCAATTAGCTGTGATGGTTTTTCCGCAAACCTAGAGTGAACCAGCTAGCGCCTATCTTGCATTGCACTGAAACAATGCTGACTTCTCTGTCTCTTTTCTTTGTAATGTCCACGTTTGTAATTGCCTCACTCCTGCAAGAACTACAGCTCATGATCATGCTTTGGGAACCTTGCAAATGCCATATTATCAGCTGGCCTCTAGTCTTCTCTGCATGGGCCTTTGTCATGATCACCTCTGCTGTTGCAGCCTTGTTTTACCCTGTGTTTAGTCGACCAAGGCAAGTTTACCTGGTAGATTTTTCGTGTTTTCAGCCCGCTGATGAACAGAAATGCAACTACGAGAAGTCGGAATATATCACAATGCTCACTGGGAGTTTCACCCTAGCCAGCGTGGAGTTTCAACGGAAGATCTTTAAGCGTTCGGGGCTTGGTGAAGAGACCTACTTGCCCTATCACATGCTTGATTATACTGACACCAAATTGTCTCGATATGAGATTGCGCGCCTCGAAGCAGAGCAAGTGTTATTTGGCTGTGTAGATAGCCTCCTGAGGAAGACAAGACTTGATCCACGGGATATTGGCATAGTTATCACAAATTGTAGCCTCTATAGCCCAGCTCCTTCTTTTGCATCCATGCTTATAAACCGCTACAAGATGAAGGAGACTATAAAAGCCATTCACTTGGGAGGGATGGGTTGCAGTGCATCTGTAATAGCATGCAACTTAGCTAGAGATTTGCTTAAGGTTTACCCTAATCAGTATGCTTTGGTGGTAAGCACGGAGAACATCTCTCTTAATTGGTACTTTGGGAACAGCAAGTCGCAATTAGTGACTAATTGCTTGTTTAGGCTAGGGTGTTGTGCGATGCTTCTTACAAACAAGCGAGAGGAGAGGGCTAGATGCAAGTACGAGTTTTTGCATTGTGTGAGGACTCACAAGGCGGCGAGCGACCGCGCCCACACGTGTGCTTATCAGCGAGAGGATGGAGAGGGGTTTTGGGGTGTTTCGTTAACGAGGGATCTGATGGGGGTGGCAGCAGATGCACTAAGAACTAACATAGTCACTCTTGGCCCTCGTGTTTTGCCTTTTTCCGAGCAATTGCGTTACCTCTATAGCTTCCTTTCTCGCAAGCTACTCAACCTCAAGGTCAAGCAATTATACCAGCCTGACTTCAAGCTTGCATTCCAACATTTTTGCTTTCACGCCGGGGGACGTGCAGTCATAGACGAGATCCAGAAGAACCTCTTCCTCTCTGATGACCACATGGAAGCCTCGCGAGCCACCCTTCACCGATTTGGTAACACCTCTGCTAGCTGCTTGTGGTACGTGCTCGGATACATGGAAGCCAAGCAGAACATAAGGAAAGGGGACAAGGTGTGGATGCTCGGTTTGGGGTCTGGCTTCAAGTGCAACAGTGCAGTTTGGAAGGCCATCAATGACATCCCAGTTCCGCTCGACAGTCCCTGGCTCGACTGCATCCACAGGTACCCTGCCGCTATCAAAAAGGCATTCTAATGAGTTAATCAGATGCTTAAATTTGAAGGCCGTTTTGGGCTTTAGATATATAGAATTTGAACCTTTTTTACCATAGTTGTAAGTGAAACCTTATAAAGCTACTGATGCACCAAATTGGAATGGAGGGTGTAAGGTTTGAGGTTTGAATAATATGGAAAGAGATCATCTTTTGATATGTCTTTTTATTAGAATATACAAAACATTCAATATGTGTTACACCTCTTTATATGCAAATGCAACATGCCCATCTTCAATAATAATATATGTCCACTTAATAGATGAAATTATAGTTCTTTTTACAGTGTAAAAATCATCATTTTAATAATTGAGCTATTTCTACTTGGAATCTTAAAATTTCGAGTCTAAATTTGAAAGTTGTGTGTGATTGTACTTAATATAGGACTTAACAGCACTCAAAATGGACACCGGAATAAGTTTTTACGTAAAGTTTTAGTTAAATTACAGTAAACTACCAACCTTAATAAATACCTATCTGGGTGTCTAATTGACGAACAGATTGCACCCTTGCGCCTAGGAAAACATCTCCAATAATTTCACCTAAAAACATTTCGGTAGGCCAAGGACGGGGGCCGATATGCATATCGAGGTCCACACCCCAAAAAAGAAGTCCCCGTCCCAAAAGATGCCTCCTTGGGAAGCGTGCATCAAAGAACCTTACCCTAGACCATACACATACCAGGGCGCCCATACAAATGACCGTACACGGACCAAAGACCGGCTGCCCGAAAGTAAGGTCTTCTCTATCCACACCACGTGGACACCTATGCGGTCACTCCCCTGGAAGGCCCATGCATACTCCACCTTTAGCCCACTTCTCTGATTTTATATTCACGTGATCACAAATTTTTTTTTGTTAATAACATGTGTGAACATGTTATTAACATGTTCACATGTTAACATGTTCTCAAAAAAGCCGGTGGCAAGCGACCTGGTAACCGGGAAAAATCCCGCCGGGCTTTTGCTATACCCAGCGGGCCCGCCGGGATAACTCAAAGCCCGGCGGGGTCGTCATATAGCCCGGCGGGGTACAATTTTCTATATATATGGGCCCGGGGGGCCCTTTGGGATTTCATTGCTGACAACATACACAGGTAATGAAAACTTGTCTGTGTGTGTGTGTGTATGTGGGTGTGTTCGTGCGGGCAGCCGCCCACTGTCGCAATGCGCGGCAGGATGTGGGTGGTCCGCCACACGAGGGATGTGTGTGGGTGAGTTCGTGCGGGCAGCCGCCCATTGTCGCAATGCGCGGCAGGATTTGGGTGGCCCGCACACGACTGGTGTGTGTGTAAGGCCATTCTTCGGAATGGTGCTTACCCTGGGGCACTTAGTCGGTAACGCGGCTAGTCTGTGTCCTATGGTAAGTATGACACGCCGTAGCGGTACTAGTCGGTAACGCGGCAAGCATAGTATCGTTATGGCGATGTCACCTTCCCTTCCCTTCCCTTTGTCAAATGCGGACATATGGTCGGTAACGCGGCCAGTGTATGTTCGTATCCTATTGGTATTCCCATAGAATCGGGTGGCATTTTGTCGTTAACACGGCAAGTCTGTGTCGTCCGCTAGTGCATAAAATGTTTTTTGCATATTGCGGCATTTGATCGTTAACGCGGTCGAAAAAGTGTCGTAAATTTGCTTGCGTATTTCGGCATATGATCGTTAACGCGGTCGAATAAATGTCGTAAATTTGTTTGATTTGACTTGTATTGTTTTTATTGTGTTTGATCCATGCGATACTTGGTTGCTAATGCGGCATTAGTATTTCATGGATCAAAGTTTACATCATATTGTCTAAACGTTTTATTTTATAATATCGTGATTCGTAACTCGAAAAATATGAATCTCTCTCTTCTTACCCCCTCTCTCTCATGATACACTTCACAACTCTTTCTCTATCTCTCTCATGATTCACTTCACAACACGATAGATGTGTAGATAATGATTTTTTTTATTTCTCTTAAAATATACATAATTCTTAATAATTTCTTTTTTCTCCCTCTATTTACTTAAAAATTAAAACAATACATTATTTTTCTCTTTAGGAACTCACAAAAACATTAAAAATGTCATTTAATGTTTCTTCTCTCTATCTGTCACAACTCTCTCTTCCTCTCCTCTCTCTCTCTCTCTCTCTCTCATGATACACTTCACAATTCTCTCTCTCTCTCTCTCACAATGATACACTTCACAACTCTTTCTCTCTCTCTCTCATGATACACTTCACATCTCTCTCTATCACGATAGGTATGTAGATGAGGAGTGCTTTAGGATTACAAAACATTATTTTTCTCTCTTTAGGAACTCACAAAACTATAAAATAGGTATCACTGGATCCAACATTGTCCTCCATCTCAACAAATAACCTATTCAACCAAGCATATAACAATGAATACACAAATGAAAAAACAACAAATCACTCACGTATGACAAAACATACATCTGCAGACAAAGTACTACGAAACTATCTTGACAAATACAAAAGATCATCACATAACATAAAACTACTTCAAACTATCTTGCAAGGTCTTACTACAAAACTACTTCGAGACTATCATGCACATTGCACCCCTAATGAAGGATGTCTTTTGTACCCAATTAAGGATACTTTATACAATCAAAGATCTATGCTTGCCCAATACTCTAGTATAGGACAATAGACCTTCTCTAACATTCACAAAAAAAATCAAAGATCTATGCTTGCCCAATACTCTAGTATAGGACAATAGACCCTTGTCTACTCTAAACTATATCAAGTATCAAGAACCAATACAAGCCCCTAAACAGGACTCTTGGCTCCATCAAACCATTCATAAAGCAGAATGAGGTAGGTAGATTACGTACGTGGCTCAAATGCAAAGCTGAATGACTCCAAATTTGTCCCTAAATCTCCGCAAGTATTAGCTACGAACCACACCCTACCCCCAGTTCAAAGAACTAAGGACAAGTGGCCCAATAGCCTTAGGAGTGCCTACAAGGAAAGACGACAGCCCCTAAAATAAGGACGTTCTTCCCAAGAAGACACTTCTAGCAACTCGAGAGCTCTACAAGTACTTTGAGGAGAGATATCACGCCCCCAAAACAAGGACTATCTTCCCAAAAGTTGTACGATGGGTGTCGGGCAGTGTTTATATACAGAATAATACCCCGCCGGTGTTCTTTTTTTCCCGGCGGGCCCGGCGGGCTTTTGTCTTTCCCGGCGGGCCCGCCGGGAAAACTCTGTATCCCGGCGGGCCCACCGGGAAAGATAGAAGCCCGGAGGTGTTACTGGACTAGTGGGTTCCGGCAGGTCATTTCTCAGGTCATGTGAATATACAATGTGATCACAAGTTTTAATATGTTAACACTAGGTTTTGTTAACGTGATCACGAAATTGTGAAGACGTTAATGAAATCCCTGGCCCACTTATAGGCACCACCCTTTCCATAGGCCCATGCAACCACAGACTGACATAGTTTCACATACACCAACCTTTCCACCCCCTTTTTGCTCTCTCCTTACCCATACCAAACCCCATATATACCCCCCCAGCCGCCTATGGTCAGTAGCCCTCTCTAGCTAGAAGCTCTCCCCAATAGCCCTCTCCAACCAAGCTCCCAGAAGCTCTCCCCAAAAGCCCTCTGCAATCAAGCTCCCACAGCCATCCCCCTTGTGTTGTGAAGGGGGTGTCCTACACCTCTCCTCCACACTGCCCCATGTGAATAGACTTAAGGGGAGAACCCTCCTCCTCCCCCCTATCCGTGCCCAGCCCCTCTGGTCCTCGGTCTGGGTCCAACCAGCCTTCTCGGGAGGTTCACCTAAAAATATGTAACTATAGCACGTGAGCTCATCAAGAGGGGTATATTAACTCAAAAAAGTTATTACATTTACAGGAAGGGTTTTTTTAACCAATTTTGGGAAAAAAAATCATAAGTTTATGAAGAAAAAGGGGTCATTTTATTCATAAAAGTGTAAGGGGTTTTTCAATTACCCCTTAAACGCACGTGATATATAAAATTTCTTAGAGGTGTACCCCCCGAGCCAGTCTTTTATTATTCATTTTAGGATGCTTTACTTCCCCTCCCCCCCTCCCATATAAAGAGACTTAAGCAAACACACTTTAGCCCTAAGAAGTGGTTTCCACGGGTGAGTCTTTTGCTCATAAAGTGAGCAAATGGACTCCAAATTGCAAGCCATCTCAATCGTTGAGTTCGTAATTTTACGAGCTATGAGAGAGTGGACAGTATGACTCCTCCTCGAAGATGCAAGATGATGCCCTCGAGAAGCATGCACGATAATGACACAAGAGGGGGATGCTCCGAATGCGGTCCCAACTCTTTCCTTGGGAGTCCCTCATGGAGGCAATGGCTAGGTTAGGCTTGAAAATCATCTAAAAAGAAGTTTTTGGATTAGGAGTTATTGGTGCCTCAAATGAAGCTGCATCGTTTTGGATCCAGGACGTGGCCCGTTCATACTGTTTTCTTCGCATGGTTACCTAAAAACTATGTGCAAGGTGTTATCTCCATTGCGGACCGAGCAGATTACTCTTAGGGCCTGTCCTGAGACAACTATTCGCTCCTACAATACTAACCATTGTTTGAAAAGGAAGGTACCCCCTATTGTGGTATTTGGGTGTGTGAGTCTGTGCATCTAGGGCTCTAGATTAGATCGGTTGGCCGCGGGAAGTGATGCCCCCCTCCCATTGAAAAAAAAATATTTAATCTTAGCGTTTTTTAAGAAAGATAAAGATGTCACTTTTCCTTGTTTATAGGCTTCCATATTCATCTAAACGTAACAATCTAGTTTCTTGTAAAATTGTTACAATTCTGTTCCTTTAATTCAAGAAAAGATGATGTGGTTTCTCATATCTTATGAGATTGGGTTGAACTATTGTGTTGCTATCTTGCTTAAATTAAAGTACATGTATATCTTCTCCCCACTTAGATGCTATCCCATTCTTGTGCTTATGTAGTCGAGCTAAGATGTCAGCAAGGCCCGGAGTCATCGGCCCAAGGTATCCCTAGAAGTTGGAACTTACTAGCTTAGCGAGAGTTATTGATGCTACTAGTTCTGTGGGCCCAAGCTAGTGCGGTGAATAAGCCCACCCTAGTGCATACAATTCTGTTCCTTTAATTCAAGAAAAGATGATGTGGTTTCTTGTATCTTATGAGATTGGGTTGAACTATTGTGTTGCTATCTTGCTTAAATTAAAGTACATGTATATCTTCTCTCCACTTAGATGCTATCCCATTCTTGTGCTTATGTAGTCGAGCTAAGATGTTAGCGAGGCTCGGAGTCGTCGGCCCAAGGTATCCCTAGAAGTTGGAACTTACTAGCTTAGCGAGAGTTATATATGCTACTAGCTCTGTGGGCCTAGGCTAGTGCGGTGAATAAGCCCGCCCTATTGCATACACATCCCTCCGAGGAGCGAGGATCAAGCAACAGAGCCTTAGGGGGTAATAGGCCGGCTTGAGTCCTCATCGGCTACCAACCGTGAGGTATATGTTTCCGTAAGGATTGCCTAGTCTATGAAGACTGAAAGGCCGAATTCTAGATCATTGGCATAATAAAACATGGAATAAGAGAGCCTAGATCTAGTCATAGTTAGATTTGAACCTTTGTAATTATTTTTAATTGAGTCCCTTATTTTCTAGTATTGTTGTATCATTGTTTTAAGTTAAGTGGTTGTTCTAATGAACACCATGTAAGATCCCTAATTAATGAACTTGTCTATATATGTCACACCATATGGTAGGATTAATTAGAAAACAAAAATGATAGGTGAGTTGGGTGGAAAGTTGGATGGTGGGCCACTTGGATGGCACCATCCTATGGACGGGTGGACCAAATTAGTCGAGTAGCTTTCCAAAAAAACTAATCAATCACACTACGCAAGGTAAGTCCCTGGGCAATTCTCATCTAGAGGACTAGGTCAGTGGCTATGCCTCACAAAGATGGGAAAAAGGTGTTTCTTCTAGGAATCAAGGATAGAGGAAGGTTGCCCAAGATAGGTTGATCACTCTATGGGTGAATCGATTTTAAGAACCATTTAGGAGACCACGCTCCCCCTGCCAGATAGAGCTAGGTCTTACTTAGAAGTCGTATCCTTATATCTTTACACAGTCGAGGTGTCGATGACTAAGAAATTATTTCAAAGACTTAATAGACTATCTTATACATTCCCCTTTTTAAGTTGGGGACCTTGCAATCGGTATCAAAGCAGAGTTTTAGTTTCTAGGATTTGTTATTTAGGGTTGTTTTAAAGTGTATGTTTTATCTCAATTCAACATTGTTTGATAAAATACCTTACTAATACAACTTGATTTGGTGAATGAATGATTGTAGGAGGAGGAAGATGCTTACTCCAAGTTCCTAGTCTTCCAATGCATCTTCCAGAGAGCTTGTCATTCCTCCTCGAATTTCGAATTCCGTGATATAAATGATGCAAATACTCAAGAAGTTGTCCCTCTCTCATCCCTCGTGTGGGGTAGAGACCACTTTTGGAAACCTAGGCCGAGGTACGTCATCATTCGAGTAGACCGAATTGGGAATCTCACCATAGATTTAAAGCAGGTTTGTTGGATCAAGAAGCTGAAGATGGTTTGCTTATTCTGGTTTATGGATAGCCCTAGACGAGACAATTACATGACTATAGAAGGGAACCATATACCACAAAACCGTTGGGTGTATGACCAAGTAATGCAAGTCTTATCCATCGACCGAGTAGCCATTCTGGAATGCAATACAATCCATAGTCTACCTCCCTTACCATCAATTTTTTCGTATCCTAGAAACCATATTTCACCTATGTCAACCGCTTGAGTCTTATGCCCTAGTTAAGCCTAAAAATCTCTTTTCTGAAATGAATAAGACAAAATAAATTAATATCAAATCTGTGTAATCAATCTTTTCCTTATAAATATTTGAATTGAGAAATGAAATGATTTCAAGGTTTTACTTTTATATCATGAGTATAGTGTAAAGTAAAAGCCTCGTGATCCTAAATTCAGTCTTGCAATGATGCCGATGATGATCAGTCTTTTCCCCCCAATGCACTATACACAAACACCCAGGAGAAGAAGCTGCTACTCAAACAGATGCCTATGGATGAGGAGATGGATGCACTATATGGAAATGAAACTTGGGATTTAGTGCAATTGCTTGAAGGCAAGAAAGCCATTGGATGCAAGTGGGTGTACAAAGTTAAACATAACAGTGATGGAAGCATAAACAGGTACAAGGCTAGAATGGTAGCCAAAGGATATGCGCAGACATATGGGATTGATTATGAGGAAACTTTCAGCCCAGTTGCCAAGATGGCAACGGTGAGAGTTGTGATAGCAGTGGTTGCGTCAAAGCAATGGTCTTTACATCAGATGGATGTAAAGAATGCATTCTTGCATGGGGATTTGCAAGAAGAGGTGTATATGTTGCAGCCACCTGGTTATGAGGATGAGAGTCACCCCGAGCATGTTTGCAGGTTGAAGAAAGCCTTGTATGGCTTAAAGCAAGCACCAAGAGCATGGTCTGACAAGATTTCTGAATATCTTGTCACTATTGGCTTTCATGTAGCCAATGCAGATTTCTCATTGTATGTGAGACATGGTGATAGAGGGGTTGTGCTTGTTGTCATCTATGTAGATGACTTGATCATTACGGGGGACCATGATACAGAGATCTTTGATGTAAAGATCCTGCTTAGACAGAAGTTCGAGATGAAGGATCTGGGGGAACTCAGATATTTCTTGGGCATTGAGGTGATTAGGTCACCACATGGTATTGGATTACTGCAGAGACAGTATGGCTTGGACATGTTGTCCAAGTATGGTATGACAGGCTGTAAGCCTATTTCTGTGCCATTGGATCAGAATGGCAAGTTGAGTGCAGATTCAGGAGAGATCTTGGAGGATCCTACTATGTACAGACGCATAGTAGGAAGTTTGATCTACATGACGATCACCAGACCAGATTTGAGCTATGCTGTTGGGTTGGTGAGTCAATTTATGCAGGTTCCACGGAAACCGCATTTGGATGCAGTGAGACGCATACTGAGGTATGTGAGGTCTACTTTGCATTGTGGACTATTCTATGAGACTGGGACAGAGATATGTGTACATGGGTACACAGATGCTGATTGGGCCGGTAGTATCTCAGATAGAAGATCTACCAGTGGATTCATGTTTTCTTTGGGGAGTGCTGCTGTGACTTGGAGCAACAAGAAGCAGCCTACGGTTGCTCTATCGAGTACAGAGGCCGAGTACAGAGGAGCTGCTATGGCAACATGTGAGGTAGCTTGGTTGAGGAAGCTACTTGCAGATTTGGGTCTATCAGTGGATAGACAAGTTGTCATTTTCTGTGACAACATTAGCAGTATACAGTTGTCCAGGAACCCAGTCTTTCATGCTCGTACGAAGCACATAGAGATCCACTACCACTTCGTCAGAGAGAAGGTCTTGGCAGGAGACCTTGACCTTGTTTATGTCAGCACAGAGGATCAGGTAGCTGACATCTTCACCAAAGCATTGGGTACAGAGAAGCTCCGCAGATTCAGGGCTTCACTTTGGTGTACATGAGATGGAGTTGAGCTCGAGGGGGAGTGTTGAGATATCGAGCTCTAGTGAGGCGGTGGACACTGATGACCCGCCTGGGGGATAGGCCCCGCACTTACACCACTGGCATGGTTGGTGAGATCTTGGGTGATATGCGGCCAGTGGGATGACAGGCTGTGTGACAGCCACTCTAGAGACTGGCATAGTTATAGCGCCAGCTCATTTAGTCGGGCTCACACTATAGAGAACCCGTGTATGTATTTGGTTGAGTACCTTTCATATTGTGTGTACTCTTATTCTTGTACATGGTGTGTTGAGTGTTGAGTAGAGAAGAAGAAGATTTTCAGCCTCTCTCCTTGTGTGTTCTCTATTAGGGTTTTGTGAGTGTGTGTATGTGCTTGCAAGAGCTCAAGCTCTATTCCCCCCTGCATCTTTTCAATCATGTCATTAAGAATTGCCCTAAGCTAAAGGTTAAAGAGGCGAAGAAGAAAGAGTCAAATGCAGCCACAATAGCAAATGCTTCTACAAATGCAGATTCTGTAAATGTTGTGCAGGATACAAAATGGGCGTTTAGCGTGTATTGCCAGTATGACCCATTTGTACATGATGCATGTTTGGCAGTTTTTGTTGACTCTCATGTTTGGTATTTTGACAGTGGTGCTACAAAGCACATTACCTCGCATCGTGATATGTTCACTTCTCTTAAGGCTGTCCCTAATGGGAATACTGTCACGTGCCAATAATGCTTCTTACCCAGTGAAGGGCATTGGTAAAATTATACTTACTGCTGCAAATGGCAGTGCTTTCACACTTTCAGATGCTTTGTATGTGCCAGGGATAAAGAAGAATCTATTGTCTATCTCTGCGCTTGCTAGACTTGGACTTGTAGTCAAATTTGTGGATGACAGATGTACTGTTCATGATTTGACTTCTGGTGATACGATTATTGTATCTGGCACCTTGTTTCGTGGGTTGTATAGGCTCAATTCTTATGACAAGTGTGTGGAAGATTCAGCAAATGCAGTTTCTGATGAAAAGGCATTTTCAGATGCAAAACTATGGCATGCTCGTTTTGGTCATCTGAACTTTACTAGTTTGCTGCGTTTGCAAAAATTTGATATGGTTGCTTCATTGCCCCCTCTTGAGGCACCATTGAAACATGTTTGTGAAGGCTGTATTTTGGGCAAAATGCAGTGTTTTGCATTTCCAAAGGATGGTTTTGTGCGGGCCAATCGCAAATTGCAACTTGTACATAGTGATGTATGTGGGCCTATGCAAACTCTGTCATTTGGTAAACACTTGTACTTCGTGACTTTCATTGATGATTACTCAAGGCATGCATGGGTATATCCACTGAAGGCAAAGTTCAAAGTGTTTTTGTACTTCAAACAGTTTTTGCTTATGGTTGAAAATGTATCCAATTGTAATGTGGGTACCCTCCGTTCTGATTGAGGGGGGGAGTACATGTCTAAAGAGTTTGATGCATTTCTGGCTAGTCGTGGGATAAAACACCAATGCACAGTGCCGTATACCCCTCAGCAAAATGGTGTTGCTAAGAGGAAAAATAGGTCACTTATGGAGATGGCACGATGTATGGTCAAGAGCCAAGCTTTGCCACATGCGTTTTGGCTTGAGGCTGTCATGTGTGCTGCATATGTACTCAACAGGTGTCCCACTAAGGCCTTGTAGTCTATTACTCCATATGAAGCTTGGCATGGCAGGAAGCCTTCTATTGGTCACTTGCGTGTCTTTGGTTGCTTGGCCTATGCTTTAGTGCCTGTGCAACAACGCAGAAAATTGGATGATAAGGCTGTCAAATGCAATTTTTGTTGGCTATAGTGTTGAGAGCAAGGGTTACAGACTGTATCATCCACAATCAAAACGTATCTTGATTAGTCGAGATGTTTTTGTGGAAGATGCTGTGCAGCCTTTGTTATCATGTACCAAAGAGACAGGTGTAAGCTCACGGGATGTATTTGATACATTGTTGCCTCTATTTACAGGTGGGAATTCAAATGTAAGTCCTAATGAGGCAAATATTCAGCCTATGTAGATTTCAAACGACATCATAGATCAGCCTATTTCTGATGCAGATTTACAGGATATAATTCATGAGGATAGGGCTGAAAATGAGCAGGCTAGAGGTATGCCTGAATGGCTAGTACAAACCTTGCGTGATAGTAAAATTGATGCACCTATGTCTAGTCATACTCGTTCAGGTTTTCAGGATGCCTCTTATGCATCAGATTGTTATGCTTTGGCTGTGTCTAGTATGTGTGAAGAGGAAGAACCTCTTTCATTTGATGAGGCACAAAAATCAGAAAATTGGTTGGCTGCAATGCAAAGTGAATATGATGCTATAATGAAGAATGGTACATGGTCTTTGTGTGATTTGCCTATTGGTAAAAAGGCCATTGGATGTAGGTGGGTTTTTAAATTGAAAAGAAAGCCAGATGGCAGTGCTGATCGCTATGAAGCTAGACTTGTTGGAAAGGGTTATGCTCAAGAAAAGGGCATTGATTTTGATGAGACCTTTGCTCCCACTTGTTGTATGACTACCATTCGTAGCATTTGTGCATTGGCAGCTCATAATGGTTGGAATGTACATCAGCTGGACATAAAGACTGCGTTCTTGAATGGAGATTTGCATGAGGAGGTGTATGTATCGCAGCCTCGTGGTTTTGTTCAAAGGGGGCACGAAAACAAAGTGTGCAAGTTGAAAAAGGCTTTATATGGTTTAAAGCAAGCTCCACGAGCTTGGTATGAAAAGATACATGCATATTTGACTGCACATGGTTTTCAGAATAGTCCAACAGAAAGCACTTTGTATGTTAAATGTGTGGATGATGTACATCTAATCATTGCTCTCTATGTCGATGACATGCTGCTCACAGGACCAAATGAGAGTCATATTGCTGATTTTAAGGCTGATTTGAATGCCTCTTTTGAAATGTCAGATTTGGGGCATTTGCATCATTATTTGGGGATACAATTTAAGTAGTGTGATGGAGGTATTGCTTTGTGTCAGACAAAGTATATTGAGACATTGTTGCAGAGATTTGGCCTTGAAGACTGCAAGCCTATTGCTACTCCAATGGAGATAGGTTTGAAGTTGAGTCTTCATTGAAAAGATGCAGGGGGGAAGAGAGCTTGAGCTCTTGCAAGCACACACACACACACTCACAAAACCCTAATAGAGAACACACAAGGTGAGAGGCTGAAAATCTTCTTCTTCTTCACTACTCAACACTCAACACACCATATACAAGAATAAGAGTACACACAATATGAAAGGTACTCAACCAAATACATACACGGGTTCTCTATAGTGTGAACCCGACTAAATGAGCTGGCGCTATAACTATGCCAGTCTCTAGAGTGGCTGTCACACAACCTGTCATCCCACTGGCCGCATATCACCCAAGATCTCACCAACCATGCCAGTGGTGTAAGTGCGGGGCCTATCCCCCAGGCGGGTCATCAGTGTCCACCGCCTCACTAGAGCTCGATATCTCAACACTCCCCCTCGAGCTCAACTCCATCTCATGTACACCAAGCGAAGCCGTGAATCTGCGGAGCTTCTCTGTACCCAATGCTTTGGTGAAGATGTCAGCTACCTGATCCTCTGTGCTGACATAAACAAGGTCAAGGTCTCCTGCCAAGACCTTCTCTCTGACGAAGTGGTAGTGGACCTCTATGTGCTTCGTACGAGCATGAAAGACTGGGTTCCTGGCCAACTGTATACTGCTAATGTTGTCACAGAAAATGACAACTTGTCTATCCACTGATAGACCCAAATCTGCAAGTAGCTTTCTCAACCAAGCTACCTCACATGCTGCCATAGTAGCTCCTCTGTACTCGGCCTCTGTACTCGATAGAGCAACCGTAGGCTGCTTCTTGCTGCTCCAAGTCACAGCAGCACTCCCCAAAGAAAACATGAATCCACTGGTAGATCTTTTGTCTGAGATACTACCAGCCCAATCAGCATCTGTGTACCCATGTACACATATCTCTGTCCCAGTCTCATAGAATAGTCCACAATGCAAAGTAGACCTCACATACCTCAGTATGCGTCTCACAGCATCCAAATGCGGTTTCCATGGAGCCTGCATAAACTGACTCACCAACCCAACAGCATAGCTCAAATCTGGTCTGGTGATCGTCATGTAGATCAAACTTCCTACTATGCTCCTGTACATAGTAAGATCCTCCAAGATCTCTCCTGAATCTGCACTCAACCTGCCATTCTGATCCAATGGCACAGAAATAGGCTTACAGCCTGTCATACCATACTTGGACAACATGTCCAAGCCATACTGTCTCTGCAGTAATCCAATACCATGTGGTGACCTAATCACCTCAATGCCCAAGAAATATCTGAGCTCCCCCAGATCCTTCATCTCGAACTTTTGTCTAAGCAAGATCTTTACATCAAAGATCTCTGCATCATGGTCCCCCGTAATGATCAAGTCATCTACATAGATGACAACAAGCACAACCCCTCTATCACCATGTCTCACATACAATGAGAAATCTGCATTGGCTACATGAAAGCCAATAGTGACAAGATATTCAGAAATCTTGTCAGACCATGCTCTTGGTGCTTGCTCTAAGCCATACAAGGCTTTCTTCAACCTGCAAACATGCTCGGGATGACCCACATCCTCATAACCAGGTGGCTGCAACATATACACCTCTTCTTGCAAATCCCCATGCAAGAATGCATTCTTTACATCCATCTGATGTAAAGACCATTGCTTTGACGCAACCACTGCTATCACAACTCTCACCGTTGCCATCTTGGCAACTGGGCTGAAAGTTTCCTCATAATCAATCCCATATGTCTGCGCATATCCTTTGGCTACCAATCTAGCCTTGTACCTGTTTATGCTTCCATCACTGTTATGTTTAACTTTGTACACCCACTTGCAACCAATGGCTTTCTTGCCTTCAGGCAATTGCACTAAATCCCAAGTTTCATTTCCATATAGTGCATTCATCTCCTCATCCATAGCTTTCTCCCAACACACATTTCCAACAGCCTCATCAATGCATGTGGGCTCTACAACCTGCACAACTTTTGCCATATATGCATAATGATGTGCCACATAACCATCATATGTAAATCTCTGCACAGGGTTCTTCACTCTCCCTGATCTTCGCAGCTTTTCATTCATGGCCTCCATAGCCTTCTTTACACCAGGTGTTCTCATAGCTGGGATCCCAAGCTCCTCATCAAGGCTCATATCTGAGCCACTAGACTCTCCATCAACATGAGAATGCCCTGCAGAAATGTCAGGCATACCAAGGGGCTCAACCACTTTCTCTTTTCCTTTACGTGATGTAGTAATCACATTTGCAGGGCTGGTATTATGACGCAGCCTGCCACTCCATGGTCTATCAACAGACCCACTAGATGAGGACTCTCCTGGTCCACTCAAAGACTGTGATTGCTGACCTGCATTCTGTGCAACCACACTTCCACTCACATCAGCCCCAACAGCTTCTTTTTCAGCAGCATACCAGCTGCTCATCTCATCAAAGACAACATCCCTGCTTACCCTCAACTCACGTGTAGCAGGGTTATAACACCTGTATCCCTTTTGCTCAAGGGAATATCCAATAAACACACATTTTTCAGCTTTCGGATCCAGCTTAGTTCTCAGCTCATCTGGCACATGCACATATGCAATGCATCCAAAAACTTTCAGATGAGACAAATCTGGTTTTCTGCCAGTAAACCTCTCCTCTGGAGTTACATCATGTATGGCTGCAGTTGGAGTCCTGTTCATGATGTAAACTGCTGTAGAAACAGCCTCAGCCCAATAGCAATGCGGCATATTCTTCTCTTCCATCAATGCTTGCGCAATCTCAGCAATGTGCCTGTTTTTCCGCTCAGCAACTCCATTTTGCTGCGGAGTGTATCTGCATGTGAACTGTCTCCGAATACCATTCTTCTTCAAAAATTCAGAGAACTCATTGGAGAAGTATTCTCCCCCTCCATCTGACCTTAGGCACTTAACATATTTCCCTGTTTGCTTTTCAACCAAAACTCTGAAATTCTGAAAGTGAGTGAATACCTCACTCTTCTCCTTCATGAAATATACCCACACTTTCCTTGTGTGGTCATCAATGAAAGTGACATAGTACCTGTAGCCTCCCATAGAAACGGTCTTCGTAGGACCCCATACATCTGAATGCACAACATCTAGTGCATTTCTGCTCACATATCTGTTACGTGGAAAAACATGCTTTGTTTGCTTCCCAAATTGGCATGCTTCACAGATTTTCTGCATACCTTCCACTTTAAATTTTGGCAGCCCTGTCACGATTCCTTTTGTCTGCATAGACTTCAATCTCTCAACATTTACATGTCCAATTCTTTTATGCCATATGTCTGTGTCTGCAACAACTCCTAAACCATTTGCAAACATCGCAGCACTCATTTCAGGCATGTCTACATCCAACGTAAACATTCTGCCCACTCTGTTGCCTTTTGCAACCAACTTGCACTTGTCTTTGAAATCTTCAACATAACACCCATCTGGGTTAAACCGAACCTGCAACCCCTGCTCAATCATCTGGCCAACTGAAACCAGATTCTTTGTTATGTTCGGTACATGAAGTACATCTGCAAGGTACTTCACTTTGCCATCCTGCATAGATAATGGCACATCTCCAACGTGGGCGATTGGATGAGCAGTGTCATCCCCTGTTTCCACAAAACCTGGTCTTTCCGGGTTTTTCATCTCCTTGAACCACTCCCCATGACTCGTCATGTGGTTCGAAGCGCCTGAATCCACATACCATACATTATCTTTTTGTGCAGCATCAACATTTTCAGACATGGCATTTACAACATGCTGCATAACAAACAACCTTTCATTGTCCTCATTATTTCTGCTTGAGGATGCATAGTTGTTTTGCTGCACTTTCCCATTTTGCATGTCAGCCTGCTTCTTATAACATTCTGACTGCACATGTCCTGGCTTACCACAATAGTAGCATTCACGTGCATCATTATATTGCCTTTGCCAATTTCCACGGCCTCTTTGACTCCCCCTGCCTCTGAATTTGCCTCTTCCACCTGTGTGTTGTTGTTGTTGTTGATTCTGGGACTGTTGTTGTTGCTGCTGCTGCTGGCCATAATTCTGATTACATGTTCGGCCACCTCCTTGACCACATCCACAGCCTCCTCTACCTCGTCCTCTTCCTGAACTCGTGTAGAAGGCCTGTTGCTCTGAACTGTTTTTGCTTTGTGAAGACTGTTGGTCTTCACCCAAGTTCTTCTCTTCGATAATCAGCATAGACACCAAATCTGTAAAGTTGGGAATGTTTTCCCGAGTCTGGATAGACGTCTTAAACGCCTTGTATTGTGGCCCGAGACCACGTAGACAGACTTCCACCTTGTCATCATCATCTACTGACACACCAATAGATGCAAGGGATTCGACAATGCCCTTTATCTTCAACGCATAGTCATTCACAGACATGCTCTTTTTCTCCACAGTATGAAGTTCATTCTTCAACTGTATCTTACGTGCCTTGGTGTTGGTTTCATAAAGCTTTACCAAGGTGTCCCACGCCTCCTTGGGAGACTTGGCATCCTGAATGTGCCCAATCATGGTGTCCTGTATACTAATGGATAGCCAATACATAACCTTCCTGGCTCCTTGGTTCCAGTCTTTAAACTCTTTCACATCTGCAGCTGTAGGATTTATGTCCGGTATCTCCGGTGCCTCTTCATGTTCACCTTCTATGTAGTCCCAATAGCCTTTTCCCATCAGGAAATTAGTCAACTTGAACCTCCAAGCATGGAAGTTATTCTTATCCAGCTTCTCAGCCACAATCTGTGTTATGCCATCATTAGACATCTTGCCAAACACACAATTTTACCAGAAACTGCACTCTGGTTTTTCTGCACAACATGCAGTATTTTCTGCACAGCGGTACTCTAGTACTCTCAAATGTCGCAACCAGTGACTTCAATGCACATACATACACCCAATGGCAAGTGTAGACCTCTTTGCAGCACCCACAGTGTCTGCACAGTCAATCTGTCTTCCTGCAGTTCTTAAAACAGAGTTCTGCAGAGAATCGATGACTTACCCGCAGTGCTTGAAATCGCCTGCTTTTTGAAAAACGGAGGTCCAGACGCGCCCGAAACGCGTTTTCGGCCCGAAAAGTTTAGTCCAAAGGACTGTATAGTTGCCCTATAGCTTTACTCCCGCGAAGAAAGCTCCTCAATCGGAGATCGTTTGCCGGTGCCTCCCGTAGAGCTCCCGACAAGGGTGTAGTCACCAACACAATAGGGAAGAGTAGTTGAAGCTCTTACCCTCGTACCGCTTCCTGTGGTTCTCTTGCTTGCAGCTCAGCCCTTAGCACGAACCAGCCTCTGATACCATGAAAAGATGCAGGGGGGAAGAGAGCTTGAGCTCTTGCAAGCACACACACACACTCACAAAACCCTAATAGAGAACACACAAGGTGAGAGGCTGAAAATCTTCTTCTTCTTCACTACTCAACACTCAACACACCATATACAAGAATAAGAGTACACACAATATGAAACGTACTCAACCAAATACATACACGGGTTCTCTATAGTGTGAACCCGACTAAATGAGCTGGCGCTATAACTATGCCAGTCTCTAGAGTGGCTGTCACACAACCTGTCATCCCACTGGCCGCATATCACCCAAGATCTCACCAACCATGCCAGTGGTGTAAGTGCGAGGCCTATCCCCCAGGCGGGTCATCAGTGTCCACCGCCTCACTAGAGCTCGATATCTCAACATTCATGATGCTGGAGATCACTTTGATGTCACACTCTATCAGACAGCTGTTGGTTGCCTCATTTATGTATGCATTACGAGGCCGGACATTCAGTTTGCAGTCTCACAGGTGAGCAGGTTTATGCATAGCCGAGGGTCTCAACATTGGAAGGCAGTTAAACGCATCTTTCGCTACACTTGAGTGGCACCATACATCTTGGGTTGTTTTATCCCAAGGGGGGATCGCTGCCGCCAGATTTACATGCTTTTTCGGACTCAGATTGGGTTGGTTGCTATGACACAAGAGTGTCCACAAGTGGTTTTTGTTTCATGCTCGGTAGCTCATGCATATCTTGGTTGAGCAAGAAGCAACCTACTATGGCCACTTCTAGTTGTGAAGCTGAGTACAGGGCAGCTTTCACAGCTACGGTTGAGTGTGTGTGGCTCAGACGGCTTATGGCTGACTTGGGTGTTGGACAGGAGTCTGCCACCTCTATCTTCACTGACAGTCAGAGCGCATTGGCAGTTGCGTGAAACCCAGTTTTTCATGCTCGCACAAAGCACATTGAGGTGCATTATCACTATGTCAGGGAGAGACTCTCAGCAGGAGAGATTAGCTTGGCCTATGTGCCAACACAGGACAACCTCACCGATCTTTTCACAAAGGCGCTTCCTCGTGAGAAGTTCGAAGCTTTCCGCAAAGCTTTGGGCTTGCTCCCCTTTGTGGACTGATCTACTTTGGGCATGGCACTCCCCTATACATGAGTGCCAGCTCTCGTTCACACCATCACTCCCATATATATATATAGGCAGTGATGTGTGTGAACACACTTAGGACCGCCGGGGCACTTTTTTCCTCTTTAGGAGGTTTTTTCCCCCGGCTTGTATATACGACCATCCTTCTAGGGCTAACTCATCTTTTGTACATTGACACAATCTAACACACTTTGTGTTGTGTGCATTCTTGCTTCTTCTTCTCCAAGGTTTGTGTGCTTTCCTGCAACCCTAATTTCAACACGTCTCTTATGGCATTGTGCTTATGTTGTGATATTTTGTATATAACATAATTATACAACTTTCTATTGAGTTTATGATATTATAGATTATGCTGTCCAGATCTGAAGAGAAGGTAAAGACATATCACAAAGACAATGAGATTACAGACTATGTTGCGTGAATCTAAAGAGAATACAAAGACATATCAAAGACAAATGAGTGAATCTATTTTCTCATTTAGTTGTAGCTATAAATCATTTAATTGTTTCTGCAATTTATGTCCGTATCTACATACCGTTTGTATCTATGTTGTCTTGAGAGAAGCGTTGCGAACCATCTCTTACGACATTGTGATTGCATTTCACATTCATAATCTTTCCATATAACACTTTACATGGATTCTTTGTTTTGAGTTTATGATGCTTCTAGGTCATAACAAGCAGAAGTCGTATTCAATTGATGACTCACAGAAAAGTTGAACTCAAGCTGATGATTCTAGGTCATAACAAGCAGAAGCCGTATTCAATTGATGACTCACAGAAAAGTTGAACTCAAGCCGATGACACAAATTCTTTCAAGATGTTTTATATCTTTCAAGTGACCCTTTGTGGCCACCATTGTATATTTGGGAGAGATGTAGCTCCTTTGAACAATTCTTTTATAACTTGAAATAATTTAATATAACGGTAGGTGTATATAGAGCTGTGGGTTTTTCCCTTAAGGCCCCAAGGGTTTTTTCATCCACAGTTAGAGACCCTTATTTGAGCGGGGGTGTTGGAACTATATATATAGATGTGCTCTATATATAGATGGGTCTCTTCTATATATGATCAATCTCTCGTGTGTATTGAGAACACACCTTTGGGGATGCATATGACGTGTCTCTCTCTCTCTCTCACGTTGGTCAACACTGATTTCTTGGAGATAGCAGTGTCGGTACTTCTTGGTACTTCTTCTTCGGGCTGGAAACTCTCACCCATTGCTTCATTTGTTGGAGATTTAGGTACCCCAATTTCATTGTCAGCATTTGTCTTTAAACCTTCTGGATGGACATCACTGAATGTGTGGGAGAAGCTCTCATCCACAGTTTGATTGTGGCATTCCATAGCTACTTCACTTGGTGCTACTATCTCAATTTCGGGATCTAAAAGAAAAAAAAGTAACATTGACTCAACAATCTTTCAAACTACAAGAATTTACAATTGTAACACTCACTCTTAACACATGTTTATTGGTGTAATCTAAAAGGAAATCATGTTTGGATACCAATTATCAGTTCTACTTGCTCACTCTAGAATTGGAGGGTTTAAAATGGATTTCCAAATACACCCATTATTCTAGCTCTACCATTTGGTAGAGCCAGTTTTTGCAAGGGAGCTCTTGTTGGAAGTAGGTCTTGAGATCCACCCTTGAGCTCCAAGAGTAGGTGGAGGTGAGAAACACAAAACCACTCAACTATATGGTAAAGCTAAAATTTTAGATGTTTTAGATTTTCCATATGGTAGAGCTAGAATTTATAAGTCTTGCTTTACCATGTGGTTGAGTTGGGGATCAAGATAGCTTCTTTATGGGTGGAGCCAGTAGACTTCCATAGGCTCTAGGTCTAGACTCCAATGGGTTCTAGCTCATCGCACGTGACAAGAACCAAGGAGCTAGAATTGCATTTGAACTAGCTCTACCATGTGGTGGAGCTAGAAATGCATTGGCCTAGCTCTACCATATGGTAGAGCTAGACTTAAATGGATGCTCTGCAAAAACTGTCTTTGGGGGGGTGCATTGGCCTAGCTCCACCACTTTGAAGAGGTAGCTAGACTTTAATGGATTCTTGGTCCACCACTTTGAAGAGGTAGCTAGCTCCACCAAATTGTAGACCTATTGAAATCTAGATCTACCACAGGGTAGGATTGAAGTAAATGAGAGGATCTCTGGCTCTATCATCTTAGATTTATAAGCAAGATTTTCAGATTCACCAGCTGGCCATTGTGCGACCACTAAGTAGGCTTTCCAAATTCACCAATTGGTTATGTAAAAAGTGAATTTGTCAATGAACATGTTAGGATCCATAACTTGGTGATTCTAGATTCCAAAGCCCAATTTGGAGAGAGCTACAAAAATAATAAAAGCATTGTATAAAATCAAAAGAACTAAATACTACTAAAAAAGGAACCAAGGATATAACAAGTCAAAACATCACCAAATCAAAGTATTGAAGATATAAGGAAAGCCCATTAAGAAGTTACATACTATCTTCAAAATCCAAAAAATCTTGAGCTGAACGAACTTCACCATGTCTCGATCTTTCCATGGTATTCCTTTGATTGTTTAGTAATAGGCGGAACTGGTTGCTCATTTCTTGACTTTGCAAAGTCAAGAAGCCTTGTTCCCATATTTCTTTGATCTTCAATACTCTCCACTAGGCAAATCACTTCCTTATTTAGTGCTAGCCCTAGCTCGATGATATAGCCATTACTGAAAAGATCAACAAGCTTGCAGCCTTCTCTGCAATACTTCTGAATACATTGCTTGATCAAAAGATTCTTCTTGATTCTTAGAAACTCAATGTCTGGGATAGTTTTAACATCTTCATTATCTATATCAAGGAGTCCAATATCCAATATTGTCACTTGTGTACCTGGATCAGGAACATCTACTAGTCCTTGAAAAGCATCTCCCTTGTTGAAAAACACTAAGGATGTGAACCAATGCATCGGTTGTCACGTCGAAAATGCAATGCCCCATTATACTGTTCCTTTGCTATGCCACTCAAATTTTTTAAAGCATTTTGCAAGTGAATAAAATTTGTAATATTTAGAAAGGTAAGCAACACATATTGGGATGGCAAAGATCTACCTGCTGCTGTAATGATCATAATGCCATTCAAAAGATTACAAAATGATTCCACATCCCAATGCATATTTCTTCCCAAATCTTCAGTGTTATCCAGAACACATAACCCAATGGAAATTGGATTGTTGATGTGGCGCTTCAAGTAGTAACTCCCGTCGAATGGAAGACTCACAGCATAAATACACCAAGGAAGATCCAAGGACAAGGTTGAACTTTCTTTGCTAAGGCTGATATTCCACTCCACATATTGCCTTGCTTCTACTGGAAAATCAATCTTCTTTGATCCAACCTGTAGCTTTGACTTTATATACACATCACATAACTTCAAAAGAACTGAGTATACAACCTCATTGATGCCATTGTTTGTCCTTGTTCAGAGTGTTGAACTCTATAAGCAATGCATCTTGAATAATTTTATCTTGCTTGAGCTGCTTGATATGCTCTGGCATGTCAATTACATCTACATCCTTAGTACCCTTTGAAAGAACAATTTTTCCAGACCTGATTTCTGATTGTATTTGTTTTACTTCTTGTTCATCTAGCCCAGCAAGACATCTGAAAACTGTGGCAGTTGGTTTCTTGTTTTGCTTCTCCATGATTTCAAGCCAACCTTTGAAAACTTCATCAGAGTAAATGACCATGTGAGACTGCTTTGAAATGAAGGATGCTCCCACCGTAATTCTAGCCATTCGCAAAAATTTCTGCAAAGAAATAAAAGAAAAAAAGATCAAAATCAAGTATTTTTTTCAAAACATATAATTATAAGAGAGCAAGGGATATGGACATACATCCCAGTCTACACGAGATGATGAGCCCTCTGTTACTCCAGATGTTGGCCTTGACGGAGAATTATTGAAGATCCACTGACTCCTCAAGTGCTGCAAGACATCATAGTATGGTTGTTTGACATATAATGATTGGGCCTCTTCATTTGCTATAGTAGATATGACCGTCGCAACTTGTGGCTCTGGATCTACAACAATTCGAGCCTTTCTTTTTTTATACACTTGTATCAGGTCTTGAGCACGACCATCTTTTTCCATTTCTTGATACCGTAAGAATTTTGCAGCATAGATGGAATGTTGGCCATCAATAATCCAATATGAATACTCAGTGAGTTTCTCCTCTGTTACCTCACTTAGTTTCATTGGAATTCCTTTCTTCTTGCCAGCAT
Source organism: Cibotium barometz (assembly GCF_041138505.1). Taxonomy (NCBI): domain Eukaryota; kingdom Viridiplantae; phylum Streptophyta; class Polypodiopsida; order Cyatheales; family Cibotiaceae; genus Cibotium; species Cibotium barometz. The sequence continues at coordinate 21,760,266 of NC_141100.1, forward strand.
TCTTTACAGGCATCAAGTATGCACACGCTCCTAGCCTGTTTGCACTTGCACCAAAAAATAACACGCATTCATCCACACGGTGAGGTTCTATTTGACGGGAGTTATAGTGATCAAGAGCTAGCCAGCATTGATCTACAGGGATCTCATACTCTTTGTACTTGAATAGAAAATAGTATTTTTCCATACCCCCTGTATCACTCTTTAGTGCCTTTTGCACCTCATTTTCCAAAACTTTGGGATCCACAAATCTTTTTTTTGTTGAATTTTCCAAGCCTGTTTTCTCTACTGTAGATTTAAGAACTGTTTCATCTACATCCATAATACCTGTAGTACTGCTTTTTGCCTTTTTTTGAACTAGATTTTTAGAGGGCATTTTTTCTTTTTTTTGTTTGCCTTTCACACAATAAGCAATGGAAGCTTGCAACTCTTCAAGAGTCATTTCTTGACTTGCATAATCTAACTTCCACCCTCGAGAGAACATAGTATCTTGTTTATCTCTTACTATTCATTCAATAATGAATGCCTTGGGATCTAGTTGATACTCATGGATCCTAGGTACCCCAATATTTATGCATTCAATATCGGGATGAGAATCAACTACAAAAATATAAGATAGAGTCATTGGTCCTAGATCCTCAAAAGTATCCACGCCCACATCACTATAGCAACAAATAGATGAATTTTGTTAAATTGTGAACCCTGAAGACCCCAAATATCTAAGTACCACTATCGTCATTGGATCAGCAGACAGAGGCAAAGTTAACACTGACCGGAACTTCCACCACTTTTCTTTTCTGAGACATCTTTCACTTGCAACAAAAACCACAATTGTTAATTATAGTTATTGTATTCTTATACTTTAAAAAAAAACTTAAAATATCATATTCAAAAATCACAATATATATCCATGAAAACACTGTGGAGGAGATGAAGATTATTTCCATCTTGGAGCTCTCAATACATTTATTAGTCTTGCTCTACCACATGGTAGAGCTAGATAAATGCATTCTAGCTGGACTTCAAAGTATTCTAGTGTTGGTTTTTCAATGGATATTATCTCTACCGGGTGTGGCACAGCAAGATTAATAAATGTATTGACCAGAATGCTTTGAAATCTAGCTCTACCATGTGGTGGAGCTAGAATGCATTCTTCTAGCTCTACCATGTGGTAGAGCTAGTCTTCAATGAATGTAACCGGCTCTGAGGTTGAATGTAACTATGGTAGAGCTATATTCTACCTAAACCACATTGTAGAGATAGAATGCTTTGAGGTCTAGCTCTGGTGGAGCTAGAATTGCATTTGAGGTCTAGCTCTACCATGTGGTGGAGCTAGAATCGTAGAGGTAGAAAGCTTTGAGGTCTAGCTCTACCATGTGGTGGAGCAAGAATGCGTCGATCTAGCTGTGTTCCATACACATCAACAAAACCAATTACTCCAAGAAGAGACCTACTTCACATGATAAGAACCAGGGAGCTAGAATTGCATTTGATCTAGCTCTACCACGTGGTAGAGCTGTATTCTATCTAGACCACATTGTAGAGCTAGAATGCTTTGAGGTCCAGCTCTACCATGTGGTGGAGGTAGAATGCATTCTTCTAGCTCTACCATGTGGTAGAGCTAGACTTCAATGAATGTAATCGACTGAGGTTGAATGTAACTGTGGTAGAGCTAGATCTCAAAGCTTTCTACCTCTACTATTCTAGCTCCACCACATGGTAGAGCTAGACCTCAAATGCAATTCTAGCTCCACCAGAGCTAGACCTCAAAGCATTCTATCTCAATTACTCCAACTTGGAGCTCTCAATACATTTATTAGTCTTGCTCTACCACATGGTAGAGCTAGATAAATGCATTCTAGCTGGACTTCAAAGTATTCTAGTGTGCTGGTTTTTCAATGGATATTATCTCTACCAGGTGCAGAGCAAGATTAATAAATGTATTGATGAGAATGCTTTGAAATCTAGCTCTACCATGTGGTGGAGCTAGAATGCATTCTTCTAGCTCTACCATGTGGTAGAGCTAGACTGCAATGAATGTAACCGGCTGAGGTTGAATGTAACTGTGGTAGAGCTGTATTCTACCTAAACCACATTGTAGAGATAAAATGCTTTGAGGTCTAGCTCTACCATATGGTGGAGCTAGAATTGCATTTGAGGTCTAGCTCTACCATGTGGTGGAGCTAGAGTCATAGAGGTAGAAAGCTTTGAGGTCTAGCTCTACCATGTGGTAGAGCAAGAATGCATCGATCTAGCTGTGTTCCATACACATCAACAAAACCAATTACTCCAAGAAGAGACCTACTTCACATGACAAGAAACAAGGAGCTAGAATTGCATTTGATCTAGCTCTACCACGTGCTAGAGTTGTATTCTACCTAGACCACATCATAGAGCTCGAATGCTTTGAGGTCCAGCTCTACCATGTGGTGGAGCTAGAATTGCATTCTTCTAGCTCTGCCATGTGGTAGAGCTAGACTTCAATGAGATGTAACCGGCTGAGGTTGAATGTAACTGTGGTAGAGCTGTATTCTACCTAAACCACATTGTAGAGATAGAATGCTTTGAGGTCTAGCTCTACCATGTGGTGGAGCTAGAATTGCATTTGAAGTCTAGCTCTACCATGTGGTGGAGCTAGAATCGTAGAGGTAGAAAGCTTTGAGTTCTAGCTCTACCATATGGTAGAGCAAGAATGCATCGATCTAGCTGTGTTCCATACACATCAACAAAACCAATTACTCCAAAAAGAGACCTACTTCTTCACATGACAAGAACCAAGGAGCTAGAATTGCATTTGATCTAGCTCTACCACACGTGGTAGAGCTGTATTCTACCTAGACCACATCATAGAGCTAGAATGCTTTGAGGTCCAGCTCTACCATGTGGTGGAGTTAGAATGCATTCTTCTATCTCTACCATGTGGTAGAGCTAGACTTCAATGAATGTAACCGGCGGAGGTTGAATGTAACTGTGGTAGAGCTCTATTCTACCTAAACCATATTGTAGAGCTAGAATGCTTTGAGGTCTAGCTCTACCACAGTGGTGGAGCTAGAATTCATCGATCTAGCTGTGTAGTACCATGCAGATCAACAAAACCAATTACTCTAAAAAGAGACCTACTTCACATGACGAGAACCAAGGAGCTGCAATTGCATTTGATCTAGCTCTACCATGTGGTGGAGGTAGAATCCATCGATCTAGCTGTGTAACATGCAGATCAACAAAATCAATTACTTCAAGAAGAGATCTACTTTACATGACAAGAAACAAGCATCTAGAATTGCATTTGATCTAGCTCTACCACGTGGTAGAGCTGTATCCAACCTAGACCACATCGTAGAGCTAGAATGCTTTGAGGTCTAGCTCTACCATGTGGTGAATCTAGAATTGCATTTGAGATCTAGCTCTACCATGTGGTAGAGCTAGAATGCATTGATCTAGCTGTGTACCATGCAAATCAACAAAACCAATTACTCCAAGAAGAGACCATGACGAGAACCAATTACTCCATCTTGGAGCTCTCAATACATTTATTAGTCTTGCTCTACCACATGGTAGAGCTAGATAAATGCATTCTAGCTGGACTTCAAAGTATTCTAGTGCTGGTTTTTCAATGGATATTATCTCTACCAAGTGGCAGAGCAAGATTAATAAATGTATTGATCAGAATGCTTTGAGGTCCAGCTCTACCATGTGGTGGAGCTAGAATTGCATTCTTCTAGCTCTACCATGTGGTAGAGCTAGACTTCAATGAATGTAACTAGCTGAGGTTGAATGTAACTGTGGTAGAGCTGTATTCTACCTAAACCACATTGTAGAGATAGAATGCTTTGAGGTCTAGCTCTACCATGTGGTGGAGCTAGAATTGCATTTGAGGTCTAGCTCTACCGTGTGGTGGAGCTAGAATCGTAGAGGTAGAAAGCTTTGAGGTCTAGCTCTACCATGTGGTAGAGCAAGAATGCATCAATCTAGCTGTGTTCCATACACATCAACAAAACCAATTACTCCAAGAAGAGACCTACTTCACATGACAAGAACCAAAGAGCTAGAATTGCATTTGATCTAGCTCTACCACGTGGTAGAGCTATATTGTACCTAGACCACATCGTAGAGCTAGAATGCTTTGAGGTCCAGCTCTACCATGTGGTGGAGCTAGAATTCATCGATCTAGCTATGTACCATGCAGATCAACAAAACCAATTACTCTAAGAAGAGACCTACTTCACATGACGAGAACCAAGGAGCTACAATTGCATTCGATCTAGCTCTACCATGTGGTGGAGGTAGAATGCATTGATCTAGCTGTGTACCATGCAGATCAACAAAATCAATTACTTAGAGAAGAGATCTACTTTACATGACAAGAAACAAGCATCTAGAATTGCATTTGATCTAGCTCTACCACCACGTGGTAGAGCTGTATCCAACCTAGACCACATCATAGAGCTAGAATGCTTTGAGGTCTAGCTCTACCATGTGGTAGATCTAGAATTGCATTTGAGGTCTAGCTCTACCATGTGGTAGAGCTAGAATGCATTGATCTAGCTGTGTACCATGCAAATCAACAAAACCAATTACTCCAAGAAGAGACCATGACGAGAACCAATTACTCCATCTTAGAGCTCTCAATACATTTATTAGTCTTGCTCTACCACATGGTAGAGCTAGATAAATGCATTCTAGCTGGACTTCAAAGTATTCTAGTGCTAGTTTTTCAATGAATATTATCTCTACCAGGTGTGGCAGAGCAAGATTAATAAATGTATTGACCAGAATGCTTTGAAATCTAGCTCTACCATGTGGTGGAGCTAGAATGCATTCTTCTAGCTCTACCATGTGGTAGAGCTAGACTTCAATGAATGTAACTAGCTGAGGTTGAATGTAACTATGGTAGAGCTGTATTCTACTTAAACCACATTGTAGAGATAGAATGCTTTGAGGTCTAGCTCTACCATGTGTGGTGGAGCTAGAATCGTAGAGGTAGAAAGCTTTGAGGTCTAGCTCTACCATGTGGTGGTAGAGCAAGAATGCATCGATCCATACACATCAACAAAACCAATTACTCCAAAAAGAAGAGACCTACTTCACATGACAAGAACCAAGGAGCTAGAATTGCATTTGATCTAGCTCTACCATGTGGTAGAGCTGTATTCTACCTAGACCACAACGTAGAGATAGAATGCTTTGAGGTCCAGCTCTACCATGTGGTGGAGCTAGAATGCATTCTTCTAGCTCTACCATGTGGTAGAGCTAGACTTCAAACCGGCTGAGGTTGAATGTAACTGTGGTAGAGGTGTATTCTACCTAAACCACATTGTAGAGATAGAATGCTTTGAGGTCTAGCTCTACCATCATGTGGTGGAGCTATAATTGCATTTAAGGTCTAGCTCTACCATGTGGTGGAGCTAGAATCATAGAGGTAGAAAGCTTTGAGGTCTAGCTCTACCATGTGGTAGAGCAAGAATGCATCGATCCATACACATCAACAAAACCAATTACTCCAAGAAGAGACCTACTTCACATGACAAGAACCAAGGAGCTAGAATTGCATTTGATCTAGCTCTACCTTGTGGTAGAGCTGTATTCTACCTAGACCACATCGTAGAGCTAGAATGCTTTGAGGTCTAGCTCTACCATGTGGTGGAGCTAGAATTGCATTTCAAATCTAGCTCTACCATGTGGTGGAGCTAGAATTCATCGATCTAGCTATGTACCATGCAGATCAACAAAACCTACACTTGCATTTGATCTAGCTCTACCATGTGGTGGAGGTAGAATGCATCGATCTAGCTGGGTACCATGCAGATCAACAAAATAAATTACTTCAAGAAGAGATCTACTTTACATGACAAGAAACAAGCATCCAGAATTGCATTTGATCTAGCTCTACCACGTGGTAGAGCTGTATCCAACCTACACCACATCGTAGAGCTAGAATGCTTTGAGGTCTAGCTCTACCATGTGGTGGATCTAGAATTGCATTTGAGGTCTAGCTCTACCATGTGGTAGAGCTAGAATGCATTGATCTAGCTGTGTACCATGCAAATCAACAAAACCAATTACTCCAAGAAGAGACCATGACGAGAACCAGTTAATCCATCTTGGAGCTCTCAATACATTTATTAGTCTTGCTCTACCACATGGTAGAGCTAGATAAATGCATTCTAGCTGGACTTCAAAGTATTCTAGTGCTGGTTTTTCAATGGATATTATCTCTACCAAGTGGCAGAGCAAGATTAATAAATGTATTGACCAGAATGCTTTGAGGTCCAACTGTACCATGTGGTGGAGCTAGAATTGCATTTTTCTAGCTCTACCATGTGGTAGAGCTAGACTTCAATGAATGTAATCAACTGAGGTTGAATGTAATTATGGTAGAGCTGTATTCTACCTAAACCACATTGTAGAGATAGAATGCTTTGAGGTCTAGCTCTACCATGTGGTGGAGCTAGAATTGCATTTGAGGTCTAGCTCTACCGTGTGGTGGAGCTAGAATCATAGAGGTAGAAAGCTTTGAGGTCTAGCTCTACCATGTGGTAGAGCAAGAATGCATCAATCTAGCTGTGTTCCATACACATCAACAAAACCAATTACTCCAAGAAGAGACCTACTTCACATGACAAGAACCAAGGAGCTAGAATTGCATTTGATCTAGCTCTACCACGTGGTAGAGCTGTATTCTACCTAGACCACATCGTAGAGCTAGAATGCTTCGAGGTCCAGCTCTACCATGTGGTGGAGCTAGAATTGCATTTCAGATCTAGCTCTACCATGTGGTGGAGCTAGAATTCATCGATCTAGCTGTGTACCATGCAGATCAACAAAACCAATTACTAAGAAGAGACCTACTTCACATGACGAGAACCAAGGAGCTACAATTGCATTCGATCTAGCTCCACCATGTGGTGGAGGTAGAATGCATCGATCTAGCTATGTATCATGCACATCAACAAAATCAATTACTTCAAGAAGACATCTACTTCACATGACAAGAAACAAGCATCTAGAATTGCATTTGATCTAACGTGGTAGAGCTGTATCCAACCTAGACCACATCGTAGAGCTAGAATGCTTTGAGGTCTAGCTCTACCATGTGGTGGATCTAGAATTGCATTTGAGGTCTAGCTCTACCATGTGTGGTAGAGCTAGAATGCATTGATCTAGCTGTGTACCATGCAAATCAACAAAACCAATTACTCCAAGAAGAGACCATGACGAGAACCAAGGAGCTAGAATTACATTTGATCTAGCTCTACAACGCGGTAGAGCTGTATTCAACCTAGACTACATTTTAGAGCAAGAATGCTTTGAGGTCTAGTTCTACCATATGGTGGAGTTAGAACTAATTTGAGGTCTAGCTCTATCATGTGGTGAAGCTAGAATGCATCGATCTAGCTGTGTACCATGCGGATTAACAAAATCAATTACTCCAAGAAGAGACCTACTTCACATGACAAGAACCAAGGAGCTAGAATTGCATTTGATCTAGCTCTACCACATGGCAGAGCTGTATCCAACCTAGACCATATCATAGAGCTAGAATGCTTTGAGGTCTAGCTCTATCATGTGGTGGAGCTAGAATTGCATTTGAAGTCTAGCTCTACCATGTGGTAGAGCTAGAATGAATCGATCTGGCTGTGTACCATGCAGATCAACAAAACCAATAATTAGAATTGCATTTGATCTAACTATACCATGTGGTAGAGCTGTATTCTACCTAGACCACATCGTAGAGCTAGAATGCTTTGAGGTCTAGCTCTACCATGTGGTGGAGCTAGAATTGTATTTCAAGTCTAGCTCTACCATGTGGTGGAGCTAGAATTCATCGATCTAGCTGTGTACCATGCAGATCAACAAAACCAATTACTCTAAGAAGAGACCTACTTCACATGAAGAGAACCAAGGAGCTACAATTGCATTCGATCTATTTCTACCATGTGGTGGAGCTAGAATGCATCCACCTAGACCACATCGTAGAACTAGAATGCTTTAAGGTCTAGCTCTACCATGTGGTGGAGCTAGAATTGCATTTGAGGTCTAGCTCTACCATGTGGTAGAGCTAGAATGCATTGATCTAGCTGTGTACCATGCAAATCAACAAAACCAATTAGTCCAAGAAGAGACCATGATGAGAACCAAGGAGCTAGAATTACATTTGATCTTGCTCTACCACGCGGTAGAGCTGTATTCTACCTAGACCATATTGTAGAGCAAGAATGCTTTGAGGTCTAGCTCTACCATGTGGTGGAGCTAGAATTAATTTGAGGTCTAGCGTGGCAAATGGCGGAAATTTCCAACAGTGGCCCAAACGGGGCCGAAGAGGCATGAAATTCGAATCATGCATGGACAAATGTGTGGCAAGCAACCCGGATCTTTCTTGTTGTGTTCAGATGCGATTCGGACTCATTTCAGATCCGAAACTCTGTTATGGCGATTTTGCACTATCTTCGCTGGGACCCAACTTTGACGCGCTGGGAGAATTGATTGTGATGTCCAAATCCATGCACGGAGTGATGTGGACATATAGCAACTTCCCTAGCACAAGTCCATGTGGTCCATTCTCTGATGGGGTACCGGATCGTCAACTTCTAACTGTCCGAATCCAGGTTCTCGAAAAAGATGCACGAGCGTGCCAAATGGTAGAAATTTCCAACAGTGGCCCAAACGGTGCCGAAGAGGCATGAAAATTGAATCATGCATGGACAAATGTGTGGCAAGCAACCCGGATCTTTCTTGTTGTGTTCAGATGCGATTCGGACTCATTTCGGATCCGAAACTCTGTTATGGCGATTTTGTACTATCTTCGTCGGGACCCAACTTTGACGCGTTGGGAGAAGTGCTTGCGATGCCCAAATACATGCACGGAGTGATGTGGACATAGAGCAACTTCCCTAGCACAAGTCTGTGTGGTCCGTTCTCTGATCGGGTCCTGTATCCTCAACTTCTAGCTGTCCGAATCCGGGTTCTCGAAAAAGATGCACGAGCATGGTAAATGGCAGAAATTTCCAACAGTGGCCCAAACGGCGCCGAAGAGGCATGAAATTCGAATCATGCATGGACAAATGTGTGGCAAGCAACCCGGATCTTTCTTGTTGTGTTTAGATGCGATTCGGACACTCATTTTGGATCCGAAACTCTGTTATGGCGATTTTGCACTATCTTCGCCGGGACCCAACTTTGACGCGCTGGGAGAAGTGATTGTGATGCCCAAATCCATGCACGGAGTGATGTGGACACAGAGCAACTTCCCTAGCACAAGTCCGTGTGGTCCGTTCTCCGATGGGGTCCCGGATACTCAACTTTTGTTGATGATAGAAGAGAAAAGCTTGGGTGAAGGCCAACAGTCACAAAACAAAAACAGTTCAGAGCAACAGGCCTTCTACACAAGTTCAGGAAGAGGAGGAGGAAGAGGAGGCCATGGACGCGGCCAAGGAGGTGGCCGAACAGGTAATCAGAATTATGGCTAGCAGTAGCAACAACAACAGTCCCATAATTCACAACAACAACAACACGTACACCCAGTATCAACAATACATGTGCAAACCCTGTCTGCACTTCCAAAATGCACTGTTGCACTGCAATAACCAGATTTCCAGCAGAAATAGTTCTTTACCATAACTTCTAGAACACTGCCACGAAAATACCTGTAGTGAAGAAATGGGACCCGTAACGCGCCCAAGATGTGAATCTAGCCAAAAAACTGTTGTCCAATAGGATGGTATACCTGCCCTGTAGCTCCGCTCCTACGAAGACAGCTCCTCAATCAGAGATGTGTAGCTCCCAAAGCTACTGAGGGGGTGTTGTACCTAAACCAAGAAGGGGAAAGAGATGATGGTGCTCTTACCCGTGTAGTACCGCTTCCTTCCTTGCTTGTTCTTGCCTCTTGCTTGCCTCCTTAGCTCTCACATGAACCAGGCTCTGATACCATAAAGAGAATGTGGGAGAGAGGGAGAGGTCCAAACCTTATCAAGCAAACACACACACATAAGAGAGAGAAAGACACAAGAGAGAGGTGGATAGCTGAATTTTCTTCTATCTTCTTCTTCTCTACTCAACCAACATAACATAAAGATAAGAGTACACACTATATGGGTTAGTACTCAACTACTACAACATACAAGGGTCGGTCCATAATGTGAACTCGACTAAATGAGCTGGCGCTATAACTATGCTAGTCTCTAGTAATCCAAAATGGATGTCACATAGCCTGTCATCCCACTGGCTGCATATTACCCATAATCTCACCAACCATGCTAGTGGTGTAGATGCAGAAGCTATCACCCAAGCGGGTCATCAATGTCCGCCGTAGCACTAGTTGAACTTGATATCTCAACATTCTTCCCAATGGAAGACACATGAATACTCTCTAACCTCCATCACATTATCTAGGCCCCCATTAAAAAATGTCCTTATAACAATCCAATTTGCACCTGCTTCGTCTGCCACCATAAACCCCGCAAAATCAGTTGGTTCATGACCACACTGTCGCAGTATTAAGATTTTTCCAAAAAGGATTTGAGTGTCCGTATCTTCGTCTTTTGTGTCACATATAACAATCACCATCAATCCTTGCAAACTACATATCCATAACAAGTACGAGTCATCAAAGCAATTTAAGATGAAACTATCAAACATACTTAAGTAACAGAGAATAAACCTATGATCATAGACACTGCATGACATTGTTGCCCATCCATCTATACGATGGGTAAAGTCAAAGTGCCCAAGCCTTACACAAGTCACCTTGACCTGTTCAACACATTCGATTCACGAGGTCGACACCAGATCCAGATCCTTGTGTTACCATTTTGAAGACAAAGCATTTGTCTTGAGGATTGCCTTGGCCAGGAAATCGACTTCCGTGCAGAAAAGGATGGTAATTTTATTTTTATGCAAAAAGAGGAATTCCCATGGTAATGGAGATCCATGTCATTAAATGGAAAAAGAGAAATTTTGATATATTAAAATAATGAATATTTTTATTTAAAGAGAAATAAATTTATTTTATGTATGAGAAAATTTAAATGATAAAAGAGGAATTCCCATGACATTTGGAATTCAATCATTTAAATGGTAAAAGTGGAATTCTTGGCATATTTAAATTAATGGATATTTTTATTTAAATTTAAAGAGGAATTTTAGATAAATTTATTTTATGCATGAGAAAATTTAAATGATAAAAGAGGAATTCCCAGGACATTTGGAATTCAATCATTTAAATGGTAAAAGTGGAATTCTTGGCACAATTGAAATAATGGATATTTTTATTAAAGAAAAGAGAAATTTTAGATAAATTTATTTTATGATAAAAGAGGAATTCCCATGACATTTAGAATTCAATCAATTAAATGCAAAAAGATGAATTCCCATAATAATTGAGATCCAAGAAATTAAATGAAAAAAGAGGAATTTTTAGCATAATTCAAATAATGAGTATTTATCAAAAGTGAAATTTTGAGCATTATTGGGAAATATGGGTAGAATTGATTTTTGTAAATCCCATGAATCTTTTACTCAAAAAAAGGATATTGAATATATTTCACTTGAGAAATTTGAGAAAGAATATGAAAATATCCGTCGAGAAAAAGTACGTTTAACTAGGCCAAGCAATTGGCAGAAATTTAGAAAAGTCTCATCGGTATCGAAAATAGAAAATGTTACTAAATGTGAATAAGATATGAATGCGATGTGAATGGATGTGAATGCGATGTAATAGGATGTGAATGCGATATGAATGCGATGTGAATGCGATGTGAATGCGATGTGAATAAGATGTGAATGGATGTGAATGGATGTAAATGGATGTGGATGTGGATGTGGATGTGATGTGATGTGATGTAAATGGATGTGGATGTGATATAAATGGACGTGGATGTGGATGTGATAAGATGTGATGTGATTTAAATGGATGTGGATGTGGATGTGATAAGAAGTGATGTGATGTAAATGGATGTGGATGTGGATGTGATAGGATGTGATGTGATGTAAATGGATGTGGATGTGGATGTGATAAGATGTGATGTGATGTAAATGGATATGGATGTGGATGTGGATGAGATGTGATGTGATGGAAAGGGATGTGGATGTGATGGAAAGGGATGTGGATGTGGATGTGATGGAAAGGGATGTGGATGAGATGTGATGTGATGGAAAGGGATGTGGATGTGAATGTGATGAGATGTGGATGAAATGTGATGTGATGTGAATATGTGTGGATGTGAATGTGAATGAATGGATGGATGTGGATAGACGTGCATGTGAATGACTGGATGGATATGGATGAATGAGATGGAATGTGTATGGATGTGATAAGATATGGATGAATGTGGATGTGATGTAATGTGGATGGATTGAATAAGATATGACATGGATAGATGTGGATGTGATGTAATGTGGATAGAATGTATGTGATGGGATGGGGATACAATGAATATGATGGATGTGAATGGATGAGATGTGATGTGAATTGGGATAGATGTGAATGGATGAGATGTGAGGTGAATGGATGTGATGTGATGTGAATCGGGATAGATGTGAATGGATAAGATGTGATTTGAATGGATGTGATGTGAATCGGGATAGATGTGAGTGGATGTGATGTGAATCAAGATAGATGTGATGTGAATCGAGATAGATGTGAATGGATGAGATGTGATGTGAATGGATGTGATGTGATGTGAATCGAGATAGATGTGAATGGATGAGATGTGATGTGATGTGAATCGGGATAGATGTGAATGGATGAGATGTGAATCCGGATAGATGTGAGTGGATGAGATGTGATGTGAGTGGATGTGATGTGGTGATGTGAATCGGGATAGATGTGAATGGATGAGATGTGATGTGAATCGGGATAAATGTGAATGGATGAGATGTGATGTAAATGGATGTGATGTGATGTGATGTAAATCGAGATAGATGTGAATGGATGAGATGTGATGTGAATGGGATAGATGTGAATGGATGTGATGTGATGTGATCTGATGTGGATATGGGTAAATGAGAATGGATGAGATGTGATAAGGAGAGATATGGATAGATGTGATGAGATGTAATATGATGTGATTGGATGAGAATGGATGAAGGACGATGAGAACACATATGATTGGATGTGGATTAAGTAAAGTAAATTGATTTAGAAGAATATGGAATAACGAGAAATGATGTGGAATGATGTGAAAAGATGAGAGTTCGTAGAAACTATATTTATGACCTGTTTTTTAAATGACTGTTTTATGTCAAGAATGCTGGGGAAGCCTTTTGACCATCTTGTGAATGAGGTCGTGGAGACCTAAGTGATAAAGTTACAACAGTTGATCTGGGAGAGTCAATGGAGGAGGTCTCGCGTAGCAAGGTCGTCCGAGGTCTTGACCAGCATTAGGAATTTTTTGGACCCAAAGAGGGCCTCTTGGATTAACTTTTGATTAGAAATGGAGCAATAGGAAGAGGGCTGGGTGTACATTTTTTACTTCTTTGACCCTAGGGGGCCTAGGCTTTGGTTTGCTAATGGGGCCTAATTACTACTTTTGTCCCCCTACCTCTTGGGCCTAAACTTAGAGGTCCTCCCACCTAGAATTGCGCAGATTAAAAACCCTAAAAATTGAAAATTTTTATTTTTTTCCAAAAGTGTGTTTTCCCTCTCAAACTTCCCCCCAACATACCCTAGGTTTGGAAAACTCATTTTGAACCTCTTTCTTCCTCTTCTAAGCTCTCCATTGCTACAGAAACTCCATACCTCTCCCTTGTCAAGCTCCCTCGGTCTCAAGCTCCCTTTCCCTCTTTCTTCCGTTTCTAAGCTCTCGATTGCTGCAAAAACTCCATCCCTCTCAAGCTCTCCCTCCTTCTCAAGCTCCCTCTCTCTCTCTCAAGCGATCCCTCCCTCTCAAGCTCTCCCTCCTTCTCAAGCTCCCTCCCTCTCAATCTTCCTCTCTCTCTCTCTCTCTCTCTCTCTCTCTCTCTCTCAAGTTCCCTCCCTCTCCATTGCTGTAGAAACTCTATCCCTCTTTAGTCTACTCTAGGTTCAGGAAGCCTATTCTCAAAATCTATTCCATTGCTGCACTGAAAACCTTGAACTTTCTCTCTTCTCCACTCCTCTGTTGTAAAACAAGCTTTTCTTTTCCCTTCTCTTTTCTTACCATCATGGCCTCTTCCAGTAATGTGAGAAGACCTAGGGAGAAGGTGGAAGAGCTTGTGCTGCATAACACAAGAGATGAGAATGGAGTTTGGGCTCCAACAAGATTCAGGATTGCAGCCAAGCTCTAAGGGACCACATCGAGTGCGTCAACTGGGGAATATGCTACATCATTAGAAGGGGCGGCTACAAGGCTTCAAGCATACTAAGAAGGAAGGACTGGTTGCCATAGTGCAACATGTGTATACCCTTGGAGACCTATACATTCAAGGCCAACGACCAAGGTTTCCTTCAAATTGTCAGTGTAACATAAACACAGCTTTAACAATATTCTAATATTGGATTTTTTGTTTCAAATTTTCTTATGATTCTCCATTTTCTTATCTCTTGTTTATAGATATTTTCCCCTCTAATTATGTTGAGGAACAACCACTCCAAAGCCTCACTGGGGAGCTTTCTATGCTATGCATGCATCCATTGGAGAGGCAATGTTTGTATCTCAAAGCCCAAGTGATCTTGTACAGAACAATATCTTTTTCTTTTCTCACTCATATTTTGTAGATAAAAAACCAGGTTTATTTGTTAAGCTAGAAGGGATCCCCAACCCCCCTCTTAACAATCCCGAATGGCCTAAACCTGATGCTTGGACGATCTTATGCTTAAAGTTTAAGATGGTAAGTGATATCAAGACATCACTCAAGTTTTCAAAGGCATCTAGGTCAGTAGGGCTAAATTGGTTTTGTCCTTTACATGTTTTTGTGTAGATGTTCAATTCCATGCCAATGCACCAAACAAAACAATGTATATTTGTAAGGAGGTACGGTCTGACCTCATTCAAGGATTACTAGGAGAGGGTTGGGAGGTTAATGAGGGGTCACATCAAGGTGATGTGTACAAGTGCAATGTAGTAGATTCTACAGTGTCTTTTAGGTTCTTAAAGGCATGCTCTATTTTGTACATGTATCTGCACTACCAAAGATGGATGCAAAAGTATGGGACATGGATCCCACTTCAAGCCTCAGAAGAAGAAATTATGCCTATTGAGGTAGCTGTGATGATGCAAAATGGATGGATTGAGCGAGTGGCAGCAAGCAAGCATTGGAGCCTAGCAGACCTGCGTCAACACTTTAGCATCATGGGATTTGACAATGTGGAAGAGTCAAGTTTCAAGTTGATGAGAAGAAAGGTATATCTGATTCCACTATATGTCTAGAATTAACCCTTACACTTTCTGGTTATTGTGCCACTTTCTATATTTTTACAGATTGGGAAGCGTAAGGAGGGGACAACCATGGTCTCATAATCATGGCAAATGGGGGACCTTGAATTTTCAGCAGAGCAAGGTGCATAGCCCTACCAACACATAGTAGGCATGTGTGTGCGCTTTTGCCGCACAGGTCGTAGTAGCTGGGGACTTGCCGGACACCGTATGCGAGCCACGAATGGCTGCAAGCATACAACCAGGGAAGGAAGCTCAAACAGAATGCCAAAGGGTGTGTCACTCACCGCTCAACCGCCGCCTTCAAGGATTCCCGCGTCGCAGCCGTGAAGAAGGAGCCGCCGCCCGTCGCTCGCCGCTCTACCGCCTCTTCACCGCCGTGCCGCTACACAGTGCTCGATCACTCTCTCACTCTCTCTCTCTCTCTCACACACGCAGGAGAAGGAAACCAAAGAGATAAGGCAAGAGCACTCTTGTATTCACAACACATGAGAATGAGGATTTTAGGGTTACATTTGACTCTTATAGGTGACTTGGCCATTCACACTTGGGCGCCCATACATGGCCGACCGACCCTAACCCTTATCCTACTGATATTCAAGGTGCGCCTCTCATCGGCGATCACCCAATCCCTTTATCCTTAACATATGGTGCCGACAAGCCCGGCCCATGACTCAGAATATTTAAATTAATGACGTAAAACATAGTACATCTCAATGTCCGTCTCATGGGTTAACATGCCCCCCTTCCTGATGTAGGTTCCGTCCTCGGAAGCTATGGTATGGTAAGCTCGAGAGGGTTGTTGTTGACCGTCTGCAAAACAGGGAAGTAGAGTGAAAGTATGCTGGAATTCAAAAGATATAAAGTGTATAAATTCAAGCATGTTAGACCACAATGGATGTTGTTATGAGAACTTAGTTTAAGGGTCACATAAATGAGCTAGTGTAGCAAATTAACAGGAGTTTAAAATTATTGAAGAGTAAGCAAGGTGTCAAAGGTTAATCAAGGTTTATAATTGGCCTAAGTCAAGGAAAATAACCAAGCTTAATAAATAAACAGATGACCACACTGTGTCTACTCTAAGAACAAGTTAATACCACAAGCCTAGGGACACAAGAAACATCAGAGTTACAGGAGCTTTTTGCCTTTTAAAAATGATGTAAAAAGTCTCATCAGAGTTACACGAGCTTTTTGCCTTGTAAAAAGTCTCGTTGATTTGACGAGACAGCTTGCAATTTGATGTAGATATATTTTGATGAACGTTGCGGCAGTCTCAGGACTTGGAAGCGAACCCACCTCAAACTTTTTAACCTGTACAATCAACTAACAAGCACTATACCTCGAGAGGCACATCAGTGTGAAAATTTCAAGACTCGTTTAAGGAATCTAAACTAGAAAAAACTTGAAAACACTAACCTACCTACCAGATACCACACTACTACTGAGGATACGGTAAGAGGATGTTGTAGAGTCCTGGCTCTAGCCCTAAGGCTAAGCCTCTATCCGCATCATCCAAATAAATAAAGTCAACCTCAGTAGTGCCATGAGTTTCATCCGTCCATTCATCATTGTCAGATATTTCCTTTTCATTTTCCTATCCACATAAACTCATCAAGAATGTAACCATGCGAGGATAGTCATCTTGTGGAAAAGGAAAGCATTAGGCTAATGGGGATATGTCCTCTACGGAGTAGGGGTCAGTCATGGTCAATAGGCGAATTAGCCGTTCTAATTCCTCAACATTTTCCTCTCTGGCTAGTACATCTATATGATCCCATTCAGTTTCAATTACAGGATAGCACATGTGAAATATCTGAGAAAGATGATACCTCTCACCAAAGGTGGGAGTGGATGAAGTGTATGATGATCGTGCATCTGCCATATCTGCAAACACAGATATAGCATCGGTAGGTTTATGACAGGACAGTCTAGTTCTTGATTGTATACAGATATTTCTCTTGTTTTTGTGCTCTTGCTCTTTTTACTATTTTTTGTTTTCTTTTCTTTGTTTTTTTTTAAAAAATGTATGAAGCTATATATATACATCCCCTTGAATTTGGCAATTACATGGTCAGGGGAGAAGGTTAAGGAGGAAGCATTAGAATGTCGAGCGTGAGTACATGCTCCCCCTTTCCTTGGGTAGATCATATTATTTGCAATGATGTTGCAACCTCTTGGAACCAATTTGTCCAGCGGGTCATAGGTTGTGATGTGGGCAGATAGCTTTTTATGACCCTTGTGGCCACATCCAATTGCAGAGATGGTAGTGTATGCTCCCATTGACGAATGGAGGAAATGGTTTCCGACGATACTATTACAAGGGGAGACGTAGACTCATCAGTTTTTTGTTGGGTGTTGACAAGAGTAGGTGTAGAGCATGTAGAAACTTCTATATCAGCGTGTGCCTGGCATGAGGAGCTAGAAGCTTCATGTGGCTCCCCCCTTCCTGAGCTAGGTGGTAATGATCGATATCATTTGGGAATCCAAACTAACTCTGGAAGAAGTGGTGTGGAGCACTCTGTTACCTTTCCCTTACCACGATCTTGAATTATCGTTGGGGTGGCAACAATTGGTTTGCAAGGTTTTACAAGTGATGTAGAGGGATTCAGCTTATGTTTAGGGACCCAAATCTGGTCATTTCCCTTGTAGTACCCTTGGGCTACTAATAATTTTTTAGGGATCCATCATGATGTTACCTTGCCCTTTTTCGGGTGGGTAGCTGCTTTCCTTTTATACGAGGCTTCTTGGTGGGGCTGAACGAGATTGAGCAGGGGAAGTAGCTGTTAACGAAGCTTTGGGGACCCATTTGTATGTACTCTTTGGCATAGTAAGCGAAGCTTTAGGGACCACCTTGCCTGTTTCCACTCTTGGCATTGAAGCGTTAGAGGGGTGGCCAACAATCGAAGATGGTTTTGCCACTGGACTTTGTGATTTTTCGTTATCTAATATTTGAGTGGATGACTTAGGTGCGGGATTTTGAGCGGTCAGACCTAGTGTTGGTTCTTGCGTTGTGACTTGTCTGGTTGCCCAATCGATATTGCACTTGGTGGCCATCATCCATTTGCGCCCTAAGATTACAGTCCCTTCCATGGTACCAGCAGGCATAACCAAAAAGCTTTGAATTATGGTTCCCTTGTCATAAGCAACCGGAGTGTGCAGAATTCCTGATATAGGGGTTTTCTTCTTGTTGATTCCTTGAACTTGGATAGAACTCTTGGATAAAGGTGGTTTTCCCAATTGACACCACACGCCATATGATAGCAAATTGTGTTGAGGTCTTGTATCCAATAATGCATTATACAGCACCTCCCCGTAAGGACTCTGTAACTCAATTGGGTATCTTAGAGGTGGGTCAGATTCCAGTGCATCCTCCTCTGCTTCCTCGAAAAATACTTGCGTAATTCCCAAGTTGGCTTCTCGTTGTCTCCTAGCACGTTGTTGACGTTCTTTGGCTTCAACTCTCGCTTGTATCTTTTTAAGCTCAGCTTGTTCTTTAGCTGCCTTCTTTTGATGGATTGCATGTAACTCCTCCTGGCTCAGGGGGTCATAGTATCGTTTGAATTTACTCCCATTAAGGAATTCAATGGTTTCAACTCCGTCGAGAGTCTCCACTCTGATGGTACCTTGCGGGGTAATTTCACATACTCTATATGGTCCCTTACCAGCATATTTGAGCTTCTTCTTTTCATTTTGCACTCCATACATCAGGACTTTATCCCCAACCTTGATGTCCTTGTCCTTTAGATGGCGATCAAACCATTTTTTCCTTCTATCCTTCTCCACAAGGGCATTGTATACAGCCAATTGTCTTTCTTCGTTTGCCCCGCTCAAGGATATACAGACACTCTGCTAAAGGATTACCATCCCATCCCTCTTGAGTAGCAACACGAAGACTAGGAATGACAAATTCCCACGGCATGACTGCTTCTTGGCCATATACTATTTTGAATGGTGTGCAATTAATAGCCACTTTGTACGCAGTACGATAGGCCCATAAAGCTGTCGTAAGCTTTAGATCCCAATCCGTGCGATGAGCTTCAACTGTCTTTGTCAAAATAGAGATTAAAGTCTTGTTGGTACTCTCAGCTGCTTGGCCATTCGCTTACGGAATTTATGATGGGATATCATGAAATTTGTTGTGAGCTCCTTAATCACTTCATTTATAAAATGCGTACCATTGTCGCTCACAAGTTCAAAAGGACAACCGAATTGTGTGATTATATTTTCAAAGAGGAACTTGGCTGTTGTCCTCGCATCTACCTTACGTGTCGCTTTCGCTTCAGCCCATTTGGTCATATAGTCAGTGGCCACAATAATATAGCGAGATTGTGTGTTTCGGGCCGCTGGACTAATTGGACCTACAAAGTCTAAACCCCACTTTTCAAATGGTTGGTTTACTTTGATCGGATGTAGGGGCATCTGATCTTTCCTCTGGGGTTTCTTATATCGTTGGCATTCATCGCAACCCTTCACAAAGAGTGATGCGTCTTGGAACATAGTGGCCCACCAATACCCTGATTGTAAGATCTTTCGCGCAGTTAAGTCTCCTGAGAAGTGACCACCGGCTATGCCCATATCTGCCTCTTGTAAAATGTATAGATACTCATCCTCTCAGGCACAATGCCTAAGAACGTCATCCTTTCCTCTTTTATAAAGAGTCCCGGCTATCAGGCAATAGGGTTCGCATTCTTTGATTAGCTTTCGAGCTAGATCTTTACGAAGCTCCTTGGGTGGAAAGCCATTAACCAAAAAGTTAACAATCTTCTCACTCCATTCAGGCATTGTCTCCACCATGAACAGGGAAGTGTCCGGTAAGTCATCATCAACCCCCGTAGGAGCCTCACCATTGGGTATGCGAGACAAATGATCAGCCATAACATGTTTCTTGCCAGGTCTCACAACAACCGTGAAATCAAACTCAAGAAGAATCAATAGCCATCGTGTGATTCCTCCTGTGGAGCATGGTTTGTTTACCAGATACAACAATGCTTGATGATCCACATAGAAAACAAACTTGGTGGCAAGGACGTAATAACGAAATTTCCTTACTGCATATATCATTGCCAACCCTTCTCGCCCCGTAGTGGTGTAGTTCATCTCAGCATCGTTCAACTGGCGCGACTGGCAAAGCTAATGGGGTAGTCTAGCTTGTGTTCTCCAGGTTGAGTTAACACACATCCAATAGCAAAGTTTGATGCATCAATATGCACATGGAAGAGTAAATCCCAGTTAGGCATTCTCAAGATTGGAGCACTCGCCAAGGCCTTCTTTAATAGCTCATAGGCACGGTCACATTCTTCGGTCCAAATAAACTTGATGAGAAGCTTATACAATGGTCGAGCTATCTCGGCGAAGAAGAGAATAAACCTTCGATAATAACCAACGTGGCCCATAAAGCGTTGGACTCCCTTGTAGTTGGTGGGTGGTGGCAATTCTAGAATGACCTTGATTTTACTCTCGTCCGTGGAAATCCCATTTTTGGACACTATATGCCCTAAGATAACTCCGTGTTTAACCCAGAATTGGCATTTGAAAGGATTCAAGGAGATGCGATATAATCTACACCTTTCAAATATTTTTCGTAAACACATCAAGTGCTCATCCCAAGAGGAATGAACACAAAGATCATCTAAGAAAGCTTCACAGAAGTCCCTTAGATATTCCTTAAAGGCCGTGTTTATCAATCGTTGGAATGTTGCAGGTGCATTGGTCAAGCCAAAAGCCATGACGCGAAAGGCAAACACTCCAAACTCCGTGATAAATGCTGTTTTAGCTTGGTCCTCGACTGCAATTTCTTGAATGATACTCGGTATAGCTAACGGTTTATGGTTCTTGTGAGGCTGAACTTGCGTAGGAAACACTGTGTCTGGAATTTTGATTTTTCTCGGGTTTGGCTCCAGTTCTCTTTGTGTTTCTTCAACCAAACCCCTTAAGTGTTGTACTTGTTCAATCTCCTCAACTGGGTTTGGGTAAGTTCCAATCTTTTTCTTGAGGGTTTTTGGCCCACGTGGCTTGTCTTGGGGAGTCTCACTCAGTTTGGGTGGTCGAGAGGGCATTAACTGACTTGGTTGTGGGGCCGAGGAAGTTTCCTTCTGTTTTCCCTTATTTATGTACTCGCTTGATTCTCCTTCATTGAGCTCCCAAGTGGGTTCCTCCCTTAAGGTAGTGGCTTTGGTCCCCATGGTTTCTATTGAATCAGAATCGTCTTCAGGATCATTCATATACACAGGGTCGTCTCCTGTCCCTATGTTAGTCTTTGAACTGGGCTTGGAGCTCGTGGCATTAAGCGATCTCTTTCGTCGTGTTTTCTTTTTCTTTGCCTGAGCGATTGATGCAGTATCCCTCTCTTCAAGAATGTAGTGGTCCTAGCACTGGCGGTGGTAACGGCACAGACTGGACTACATTCGAATTCCTTGGAACTATGTGCTGTGACGGTTGCTCGACAGGTTGTGCAGGCATTAGCGCGGGTACTTGAGGTGTGTTTGACCAGGCTAGTGGTGCCTGATTTGCCAACATTCGCTTAAGTACTAGGCAATCTTTAGATTGATGGCCATACTTACCACATGCATTGCAATTCCCATTGAATTTGACTCTGAATGTGGGACATTCACTCGTGCTATGTGGTCCTAAGCACACCGAACACCATTGTTGCTCTCTCCTTGGGTACATATGGCTATTCTGAGGAGCTCGATTACCCCTAAAGTATTCTTGGAGAGCCTTAGTAAGGTCGGTCATCACAGACATTTCAAATATCTTGGGCTCCTTGGCAATAGGTTTTACTGTCATTGGCTCGTGCCCAGATACTTGCGAACTAACGGATTTTGTTTCTGAAGAAGACACCTTTTTACCTGCAATCATCAAGTTATCTTCTAACTGGATTGCATTGGCAGTGATGACTGCTTCCTACGTTGTAAGACCTCTAATGACTAGGCCATTGTAAATGTCCTCGTGGCGGCGCAATCCTCGGATGAATCTATCGAGGAGTTGGTTGTTATTGAAGCGTTCATCGGGAGTGCAGCGAGAATTTAAATGCTTCAATCGACTTATAAAGTCTCTCACTGACTCCCCTTCCTCACGTTCAGCTTTTTGGAGTTGAGATGCTACTCCCCAAAGCACACCCTCGCGTATGTATTCTTTCAAGAACAATCTCTTGAGAGTGGGGTAGTGATTTGACGAGACAGCTTGCAATTTGATGTAGATATATTTTGATGAACGTTGCGGCAGTCTCAGGACTTGGAAGCGAACCCACCTCAAACTTTTTAACCTGTACAATCAACTAACAAGCACTATACCTCGAGAGGCACATCAGTGTGAAAATTTCAAGACTCGTTTAAGGAATCTAAACTAGAAAAAACTTGAAAACACTAACCTACCTACCAGATACCACACTACTACTGAGGATACGGTAAGAGGATGTTGTAGAGTCCTGGCTCTAGCCCTAAGGCTAAGCCTCTATCCGCATCATCCAAATAAATAAAGTCAACCTCAGTAGTGCCATGAGTTTCATCCGTCCATTCATCATTGTCAGATATTTCCTTTTCATTTTCCTATCCACATAAACTCATCAAGAATGTAACCATGCGAGGATAGTCATCTTGTGGAAAAGGAAAGCATTAGGCTAATGGGGATATGTCCTCTACGGAGTAGGGGTCAGTCATGGTCAATAGGCGAATTAGCCGTTCTAATTCCTCAACATTTTCCTCTCTGGCTAGTACATCTATATGATCCCATTCAGTTTCAATTACAGGATAGCACATGTGAAATATCTGAGAAAGATGATACCTCTCACCAAAGGTGGGAGTGGATGAAGTGTATGATGATCGTGCATCTGCCATATCTGCAAACACAGATATAGCATCGGTAGGTTTATGACAGGACAGTCTAGTTCTTGATTGTATACAGATATTTCTCTTGTTTTTGTGCTCTTGCTCTTTTTACTATTTTTTGTTTTCTTTTCTTTGTTTTTTTTAAAAAAATGTATGAAGCTATATATATACATCCCCTTGAATTTGGCAATTACATGGTCAGGGGAGAAGGTTAAGGAGGAAGCATTAGAATGTCGAGCGTGAGTACATGCTCCCCCTTTCCTTGGGTAGATCATATTATTTGCAATGATGTTGCAACCTCTTGGAACCAATTTGTCCAGCGGGTCATAGGTTGTGATGTGGGCAGATAGCTTTTTATGACCCTTGTGGCCACATCCAATTGCAGAGATGGTAGTGTATGCTCCCATTGACGAATGGAGGAAATGGTTTCCGACGATACTATTACAAGGGGAGACGTAGACTCATCAGTTTTTTGTTGGGTGTTGACAAGAGTAGGTGTAGAGCATGTAGAAACTTCTATATCAGCGTGTGCCTGGCATGAGGAGCTAGAAGCTTCATGTGGCTCCCCCCTTCCTGAGCTAGGTGGTAATGATCGATATCATTTGGGAATCCAAACTAACTCTGGAAGAAGTGGTGTGGAGCACTCTGTTACCTTTCCCTTACCACGATCTTGAATTATCGTTGGGGTGGCAACAATTGGTTTGCAAGGTTTTACAAGTGATGTAGAGGGATTCAGCTTATGTTTAGGGACCCAAATCTGGTCATTTCCCTTGTAGTACCCTTGGGCTACTAATAATTTTTTAGGGATCCATCATGATGTTACCTTGCCCTTTTTCGGGTGGGTAGCTGCTTTCCTTTTATACGAGGCTTCTTGGTGGGGCTGAACGAGATTGAGCAGGGGAAGTAGCTGTTAACGAAGCTTTGGGGACCCATTTGTATGTACTCTTTGGCATAGTAAGCGAAGCTTTAGGGACCACCTTGCCTGTTTCCACTCTTGGCGTTGAAGCGTTAGAGGGGTGGCCAACAATCGAAGATGGTTTTGCCACTGGACTTTGTGATTTTTCGTTATCTAATATTTGAGTGGATGACTTAGGTGCGGGATTTTGAGCGGTCAGACCTAGTGTTGGTTCTTGCGTTGTGACTTGTCTGGTTGCCCAATCGATATTGCACTTGGTGGCCATCATCCATTTGCGCCCTAAGATTACAGTCCCTTCCATGGTACCAGCAGGCATAACCAAAAAGCTTTGAATTATGGTTCCCTTGTCATAAGCAACCGGAGTGTGCAGAATTCCTGATATAGGGGTTTTCTTCTTGTTGATTCCTTGAACTTGGATAGAACTCTTGGATAAAGGTGGTTTTCCCAATTGACACCACACGCCATATGATAGCAAATTGTGTTGAGGTCTTGTATCCAATAATGCATTATACAGCACCTCCCCGTAAGGACTCTGTAACTCAATTGGGTATCTTAGAGGTGGGTCAGATTCCAGTGCATCCTCCTCTGCTTCCTCGAAAAATACTTGCGTAATTCCCAAGTTGGCTTCTCGTTGTCTCCTAGCACGTTGTTGACGTTCTTTGGCTTCAACTCTCGCTTGTATCTTTTTAAGCTCAGCTTGTTCTTTAGCTGCCTTCTTTTGATGGATTGCATGTAACTCCTCCTGGCTCAGGGGGTCATAGTATCGTTTGAATTTACTCCCATTAAGGAATTCAATGGTTTCAACTCCGTCGAGAGTCTCCACTCTGATGGTACCTTGCGGGGTAATTTCACATACTCTATATGGTCCCTTACCAGCATATTTGAGCTTCTTCTTTTCATTTTGCACTCCATACATCAGGACTTTATCCCCAACCTTGATGTCCTTGTCCTTTAGATGGCGATCAAACCATTTTTTCCTTCTATCCTTCTCCACAAGGGCATTGTATACAGCCAATTGTCTTTCTTCGTTTGCCCCGCTCAAGGATATACAGACACTCTGCTAAAGGATTACCATCCCATCCCTCTTGAGTAGCAACACGAAGACTAGGAATGACAAATTCCCACGGCATGACTGCTTCTTGGCCATATACTATTTTGAATGGTGTGCAATTAATAGCCACTTTGTACGCAGTACGATAGGCCCATAAAGCTGTCGTAAGCTTTAGATCCCAATCCGTGCGATGAGCTTCAACTGTCTTTGTCAAAATAGAGATTAAAGTCTTGTTGGTACTCTCAGCTGCTTGGCCATTCGCTTACGGAATTTATGATGGGATATCATGAAATTTGTTGTGAGCTCCTTAATCACTTCATTTATAAAATGCGTACCATTGTCGCTCACAAGTTCAAAAGGACAACCGAATTGTGTGATTATATTTTCAAAGAGGAACTTGGCTGTTGTCCTCGCATCTACCTTACGTGTCGCTTTCGCTTCAGCCCATTTGGTCATATAGTCAGTGGCCACAATAATATAGCGAGATTGTGTGTTTCGGGCCGCTGGACTAATTGGACCTACAAAGTCTAAACCCCACTTTTCAAATGGTTGGTTTACTTTGATCGGATGTAGGGGCATCTGATCTTTCCTCTGGGGTTTCTTATATCGTTGGCATTCATCGCAACCCTTCACAAAGAGTGATGCGTCTTGGAACATAGTGGCCCACCAATACCCTGATTGTAAGATCTTTCGCGCAGTTAAGTCTCCTGAGAAGTGACCACCGGCTATGCCCATATGTGCCTCTTGTAAAATGTATAGATACTCATCCTCTCAGGCACAATGCCTAAGAACGTCATCCTTTCCTCTTTTATAAAGAGTCCCGGCTATCAAGCAATAGGGTTCGCATTCTTTGATTAGCTTTCGAGCTAGATCTTTACGAAGCTCCTTGGGTGGAAAGCCATTAACCAAAAAGTTAACAATCTTCTCACTCCATTCAGGCATTGTCTCCACCATGAACAGGGAAGTGTCCGGTAAGTCATCATCAACCCCCGTAGGAGCCTCACCATTGGGTATGCGAGACAAATGTTTAGCCATAACATGTTTCTTGCCAGGTCTCACAACAACCGTGAAATCAAACTCAAGAAGAATCAATAGCCATCGTGTGATTCCTCCTGTGGAGCATGGTTTGTTTACCAGATACAACAATGCTTGATGATCCACATAGAAAACAAACTTGGTGGCAAGGAGGTAATAACGAAATTTCCTTACTGCATATATCATTGCCAACCCTTCTCGCCCCGTAGTGGTGTAGTTCATCTCAGCATCGTTCAACTGGCGCGACTGGCAAAGCTAATGGGGTAGTCTAGCTTGTGTTCTCCAGGTTGAGTTAACACACATCCAATAGCAAAGTTTGATGCATCAATATGCACATGGAAGAGTAAATCCCAGTTAGGCATTCTCAAGATTGGAGCACTCGCCAAGGCCTTCTTTAATAGCTCATAGGCACGGTCACATTCTTCGGTCCAAATAAACTTGATGAGAAGCTTATACAATGGTCGAGCTATCTCGGCGAAGAAGAGAATAAACCTTCGATAATAACCAATGTGGCCCATAAAGCGTTGGACTCCCTTGTAGTTGGTGGGTGGTGGCAATTCTAGAATGACCTTGATTTTACTCTCGTCCGTGGAAATCCCATTTTTGGACACTATATGCCCTAAGATAACTCCGTGTTTAACCCAGAATTGGCATTTGAAAGGATTCAAGGAGATGCGATATAATCTACACCTTTCAAATATTTTTCGTAAACACATCAAGTGCTCATCCCAAGAGGAATGAACACAAAGATCATCTAAGAAAGCTTCACAGAAGTCCCTTAGATATTCCTTAAAGGCCGTGTTTATCAATCGTTGGAATATTGCAGGTGCATTGGTCAAGCCAAAAGCCATGACGCGAAAGGCAAACACTCCAAACTCCGTGATAAATGCTGTTTTAGCTTGGTCCTCGACTGCAATTTCTTGAATGATACTCGGTATAGCTAACGGTTTATGGTTCTTGTGAGGCTGAACTTGCGTAGGAAACACTGTGTCTGGAATTTTGATTTTTCTCGGGTTTGGCTCCAGTTCTCTTTGTGTTTCTTCAACCAAACCCCTTAAGTGTTGTACTTGTTCAATCTCCTCAACTGGGTTTGGGTAAGTTCCAATCTTTTTCTTGAGGGTTTTTGGCCCACGTGGCTTGTCTTGGGGAGTCTCACTCAGTTTGGGTGGTCGAGAGGGCATTAACTGACTTGGTTGTGGGGCCGAGGAAGTTTCCTTCTGTTTTCCCTTATTTATGTACTCGCTTGATTCTCCTTCATTGAGCTCCCAAGTGGGTTCCTCTCTTAAGGTAGTGGCTTTGGTCCCCATGGTTTCTATTGAATCAGAATCGTCTTCAGGATCATTCATATACACGGGGTCGTCTCCTGTCCCTATGTTAGTCTTTGAACTGGGCTTGGAGCTCGTGGCATTAAGCGATCTCTTTCGTCGTGTTTTCTTTTTCTTTGCCTGAGCGATTGATGCAGTATCCCTCTCTTCAAGAATGTAGTGGTCCTAGCACTGGCGGTGGTAACGACACAGACTGGACTACATTCGAATTCCTTGGAACTATGTGCTGTGACGGTTGCTCGACAGGTTGTGCAGGCATTAGCGCGGGTACTTGAGGTGTGTTTGACCAGGCTAGTGGTGCCTGATTTGCCAACATTCGCTTAAGTACTAGGCAATCTTTAGATTGATGGCCATACTTACCACATGCATTGCAATTCCCATTGAATTTGACTCTGAATGTGGGACATTCACTCGTGCTATGTGGTCCTAAGCACACCGAACACCATTGTTGCTCTCTCCTTGGGTACATATGGCTATTCTGAGGAGCTCGATTACCCCTAAAGTATTCTTGGAGAGCCTTAGTAAGGTCGGTCATCACAGACATTTCAAATATCTTGGGCTCCTTGGCAATAGGTTTTACTGTCATTGGCTCGTGCCCAGATACTTGCGAACTAACGGATTTTGTTTCTGAAGAAGACACCTTTTTACCTGCAATCATCAAGTTATCTTCTAACTGGATTGCATTGGCAGTGATGACTGCTTCCTACGTTGTAAGACCTCTAATGACTAGGCCATTGTAAATGTCCTCGTGGCGGCGCAATCCTCGGATGAATCTATCGAGGAGTTGGTTGTTATTGAAGCGTTCATCGGGAGTGCAGCGAGAATTTAAATGCTTCAATCGACTTATAAAGTCTCTCACTGACTCCCCTTCCTCACGTTCAGCTTTTTGGAGTTGAGATGCTACTCCCCAAAGCACACCCTCGCGTATGTATTCTTTCAAGAACAATCTCTTGAGAGTGGGGTAGTGAGTGCGCTCTTCAACCCTTAAGGTTCGATACCAATCTCCGGCTCATTGTGCTCTTCCAAGGAATCACACACGTGTTCAAAGACTTCAATGTGCTTCCTAACGTCCTCGTTACCACTGAAGTTTTGAGTGAGCTTAGCCACTTGTACTGCCTTGCTTCTAGGTTCTCTCTCAGGCATGCCCCGCATGTTTTCCGCAATGGATCGTCCGATCGTCTGAGCAAACGCTGCGAGATCACCTAAGTGAGCAGGCATAGTTGGTGGAGGCACTTCTGGGATAGCCTGGCTGATAGGAGTTGGCATTGGTCTGAGTATGTTGGCAAATGACGTAGGATATGATATGTGGCTAGGCCTAGCTCCCCTTGGATAATGGTTA
This sequence comes from Cibotium barometz, assembly GCF_041138505.1. Taxonomy (NCBI): domain Eukaryota; kingdom Viridiplantae; phylum Streptophyta; class Polypodiopsida; order Cyatheales; family Cibotiaceae; genus Cibotium; species Cibotium barometz. The sequence continues at coordinate 21,789,105 of NC_141100.1, forward strand.
TGATAAGGTGGTCGTGGAGCATACGCCATTGGCATACTAAGAGGCGTAGGAGCTACATGAGCATGGGTAGCGATAGGTACATATGGTTGATAGGCACTGGCACACACTGTCGTAGGTACTGTTCCACTAGGTAGCGACGTCATACTAACTACAGCGGTAAATAACAGGTGCACTTTCCGTTATGCTCATCATTGGGGTCGGCATTGTGGATTCGTTAATGGAAAGTTGAGCCAAGGTTGAAAACTAAAGTTACTGCTCGTGGGCTCAACCTGCATTGAGACTCCAGGCGAAACAACATACGAAGGGTCTATGGGACTCACCGAGGGAGTCTCCAATTGTGATAAGGTTGGTTGTTTGGCCTTGCCCGTATCCTTAAACCTCATAGGACCAGTGGAAGGTTCACCCCCCTATTTTGCCTCTCAAATTGGATAATTCTATGAATCACCTCACATATCATTTGTTGTTGCTCCTCTAGATTAGTGGCGCTAGATGTAGATCGTAGGACTTCTAACTAACCTACATGGTATGTGTAACCTGTGTATAGGTCAGTTAGAGTCTCTGTGTGTAGATCATATTCCCAATTTTCATTGAGAAATATCCCATCTAGACTTGGTGTGCCAAATGGTTCTCTTGAAGTGGACGCAATGTCACTTCTTATGGATTGGCTTCTAGGGACCTCTACTTTAGGAAGAGCATCGGAATGTGGTAGCTCAGTAGGGCCCTCATTAAACGAAGTGGGTAGAATATCCACATGGACACTCTTTGGGAGGGTAGGGTCCACATAAGATGTGAATGGCGAATCTACTACCCCTCCTTCCTCATTTACTTCGCTTGTCGCATGCTTAGAGCATGTAGCTCTACTAAAGGTCTCTATTAGACGACTAAACATGCTAGATCCGGGTTGTGGGGCCCACACTGGCATGTTTTGGCTTGTCTCCTCAGGATTCTTGGTAGGGTGCCCTTCCATGGCTTCTAAGTCAGAGGACGAGTCACTATCCACTATTCGTGGATCTTGGGTTGCACTCCCTTGGGTTCCAGTCGAAGGCCAAGATGCCAACGTGGAGGGATGGTGTGAGCCTGCGTAGACTGAAACGCTTTCTAGTGGTTCAGGCTCTAGCACCCGACCAGAACGTAGATGCATGTGACGTGGGTACCCTACGTGCGTTGGTAACTACCCTTGAAACTCACACAAGTTGTTTCTTAGGTGTTTCGCACCCCGTTTTTTACTTGTTTTTACTTTGTTTTTAACTCGGTTTTGACCCCCTTACTTACGGTCGAACTTGGACTAGGGCGTGTGATAGCTCGAAACGAGCGTATCGTTTAAAGGGTCCTAGTGTGCTTTACACCACCGTGTTCGCCTATCTAGAGCTCCTGTAGTCCTCAAAATAGTCTGTTTCCTTTGGGGGGAAGGGGCAAAAGCATATTTGCTTGTGGAGGAAAGGGTGAGGGCTTTATCCCACATGCTCACTTTACTCCTTGGGGAGTGGGCTACATATAGGGCACGACTTCCCATAAGCTCTCACTTGAAAGAAAGCTATGGAGGCTCACTCTCCTATATATATATATCAAAAGACCGAGATCGAGATCGTGGCCGTGGCCGTGGGTCAATTGGGGTTCTTTCTTTTCAAATTTTTTTTCTCCAATTAGAAAATCTTTCCTCTCACACGTTTGGTTCTTTCTTTAAAAATAAAATTTAATTTTTTATTTTTTATTTTTTATAATTTTTTATAATTTTTAATTTTTTGTCTTTTTTTTTGGAGATAAGTTTTCTAGGGTTTCTTTAGGTTCAGCCTTGGCCGCGGCGCAGTTCGCACACAGCACAGGTCTGGGGATTCAGAAATCCCCCTCCCACGCAGAAAACCAGATAACAGATCACACGCCCACACGCGGAGCGGAAAAATAACAAAAATGCAGAAGACAAATTACAAAAACAGATTGTAAAAAACGGAAACAACTCAACAACAAACACACAGTCGCTTTCCTACAGTGTATATTAAACTTCACGCAGCACAGCCGAGCTGCAAACTGGAGCTTGGTGCAGGGCAACTCCCCGACAACGGCGCCAAAAATGTGCGCTTTTGCCGCACAGGTCATAGCTGGGGACTTGCTGGACACCGTATGCGAGCCATGAATGGCTGCAAGTATACAACCAGGGAAGGAAGCTCAAACAAAATGCCAAAGGGTGTGTCACTCACCGCTCAACCGCCGCCTTGAAGGATTCCCGCGTCGCAGCCGTGAAGAAGGAGCCGCCGCCGCCGTCGTCGCCGCCGCCGTCGCCGTCGCCGCTCTACCGCCTCTCCGCCGCCGTGCCGCTACACAAAGCTCGATCGCTCTCTCACTCTCTCTCTCTCTCTCTCCCACACGCAGGAGAAGGAAACCAAAGAGATAAGGCAAGAGCACTCTTGTATTCACAACACATGAGAATGAGGATTTTAGGGTTACATTTGACTCTTATAGGTGACTTGGCCATTCACACTTGGGCGTCCATACATGGCCGGCCGACCCTAACCCTTATCCTACTGGTATTCAAGGTGCGCCTCTCATCGGCGATCACCCAATCCCTTTATCCTTAACATATGGTGCTGACAAGCCCGGCCCATGACTCAGAATATTTAAATTAATGACGTAAAACATAGTACATCTCAATGTCCGTCACATGGGTTAACATGGGCATGTGGAAGAGCTTGAAGATGAACTGAGTATATGGGAAAATAGCCTCTGTTTTGATGCACGTGAGGGGCAAGAGTTTCAGGATCGAGGTGAAGGCAATGAGACAAGCTTTCAAGTCAACAAGGAGATGGAGATCAATGTGAAGTAAATGTCACAAGAGGGGCAAAAAATGAAGACATTATAACAATTTTAGATCAGATGACATGCTTGTAATTTTGTAGCAGGCTCTTTTTTAACCAATCTTTATTTAATTGAAATCTTAATATTTTTGCAAACTGTAGTTTTTTTGTCTATAGCGGTCTAGTGTGAAAAGGCCAAACTTTAAATTTCAACTATAAATAGCCAAAGGTGCTTTCTTTCTCATTTTCACGCGATAGAAACCAAGCACGAGTTTACACTATCTCTTTGCATTCACATGACAACTTCTGTGAGTTCCTCTCCACCACCCCATGGGCGGCAAGAGCGAGCTCTTTGTCATGTTTTCTCGTGAAGTCGACTTTGAAAAGTCGCTTGCCCTTGCGTCCCAACATTATGAGATGCAGATTGCATACATGGAGCAATACTTGGCTTCCCACTCCATCTCCTTTCCCCATTTTCCCAATGATCGATGGGTGCCTATTGAGCTACTTAAGTACATTCAACAATATGCTCGCCCCTACATCTAGTGCCTTGAACGCTTCATCGATATCTACATCCCCGTAGGAGCTTATTGTACCTTCAATAAACAGGAGGTGAAGAGGTTAGGGAAGGGCAATTTAGGAACTAGGTTCCTCTCATGGCTCCCTCGCCACTTTTGTGTTCCTCATTAGCGAGACGATGAGGATTCGGATGAGGAGGTAGAGATGCCTGCATGGTAGTTGGTAGGGTATTTGAGGGATGACAAGGAAGTGAAGGCAGTAGGAACGAGTGTTGGTGTAGAAGAGCAGCTTGCATCAGAGCACTTTTCAAAGGGTGCACAATCTGCAGCTGAACATCCCACTTAGTAGAAGATGCGGGGCCATCTCCCCCACACGAGGAGAGCAAGGTGCCGCCAGAGTGCTTGAGATCAATCTCTTGAGCACCATTGTGGTGGAAGGTGAAGTCTTACTTATTTCTTCATTTCTTCATGACCTTGAAAAGGTAGCTAGCTTGAGAATGGATGAATGTTTGGGCATTATATGCACGCGATGTGAGGTGGACATTGATACGTCCAACCTCGGTCCTCACCTAGATAGTGCTATATTACCCCTTGGAGAATCTATCGCAGAGACAGTTGCTTTGGTCAAGGAAACTGTGGTTGAGACCGCGGAGCAAGCCCTAGTTCCAGATGAGGAATTCACAACCTTACAAGACAAGCTAGAGACTGAAAAGGATACCCTTGCTGCTGGAGTGATGAAGGAGACCAAAGCACCAAAAAAGGATGAGGCTAAGTCCTCGATTGACCTCTCCACCCCCACCAGCACTTTGGCAAAAGAAGACATTGAGCAAGAGGTAATAATCCACCTTTTACAACCTAGAAACATTTGTAAATATGTATAGGAAAATATTTTGATTTTTCCTTTGATTGCAGAGGGTGGTTGAAATTGACGCATTTGCTGGGAGAGGCGGCGAGCAGAGACCAGGCCAAGGTCCATGGACATGATGCTGCATTGGTGCACTATCTTGGTCGACTTCTTGTAGATGGCATCGCCATTATCAAGGACTACACCCCTCAATCTACCTTCACTCTCTTCTTTTTGAAAGCCCTCTCTAAGGTGCTCTGTGTAGCCTCTATGGCAGAGAGCACCAAATGTATAGTTCTGATTTAAAAATCCCTTGCCTTCGATGTTTTTGGTTCTGGATTTAGGGGTAAGCTTCTTGATCGTATAGGTATAGCCAAAAGCATAGGCATAAAGGATCCTCAAGAAATAGCCCAATCACTCCTTGAGCACACTCTACCCAATAACAAGAGAAGGAAGCTCAATATTGTAAGAAAGATTTTGTAAAGATGATGTATCACTTCTTATTATGAATACAATACAATTTTTGCAAACTTATTTTCATCAAGTATATCATTGTTTTTTCTAGTTTGTACCATCAATGTTTTTGTGAATGCATCAGAAATGACCTTGCGAGCCTGGGGAGCAGTGCCTGAACAGTGCGAATTTCGAGCCTGCACCGCTGGTGTAGAGCCCAAATTCGCACTATTTTGGCACAGCTTCCCCAACCCTTCAGATGACAAATAATGTATTTTTACACATGATTAAAGTTATTTTTATCTTATAAATTACTGTTTCTCATAATCAATGTACTCAACTTAATTATAAATGCATCAAAAATGATTCTGAGTGGCTGGGGGAGCAGTGCCAGAACAGTGCAAATTTTGAGCCTGCACCATTGCTGTAGAACCCAAATTTACAATGTTCTGGCATATCTTCCCCATCCCTCCAGGAGCAATTCTGATGCATTGGATGACAAATAATGTATTTTTATATATGATTAAAGGAATTTTTATTTTGTAAATTACTGTTTTTATAATTAATGTACTCAACTTCATTATAAATGCATCAGAAATTATCCTGAGTGGCTGGGGGAGCAGTGCCAGAACAGTGCAAATTTTATAATTAATGTACTCAACTTCATTATAAATGCATCAGAAATGATCCTAAGTGGATGGGGGAGCAGTGCCCGAACAGTGCAAATTTTATAATTAATGTACTTAACTTCATTATAAATGCATCAGAAATGATGCTGAGTGGCTAGGGGAGCAGTGCCAGAATAGTGTAAATTTTGAGCCTGCACCGCCACTGCAGAGCCTAAATTCACACTGTTCTGGCATAGCTTCCCCAGTCCTCTAGGAGAAATTCTGATGCATTGGATGACAAACAATGTAATTTTACACATGATTAAAGTTATTTTTATCTTATAGACTATTGTTTCTCATAATTAATGTATCAACTTCGTTATAAATGTATCAGAAATGATCCTGAGTGGCTAGGGGAGCAGTGCCAGAACAGTGTGAATTTTGAGCCTGCACACCGCCCGCTGTAGAGCCTAAATTCGCACTGTTCTAACATAGCTTCCCCAGCCCTCTAGGAGCAATTGTTTCTCACAATTAGTGTGCTCAACTTCATTATAAATGCATCAGAAATGATCCTGAGTGGCTAGGGGAGAAGTGCCAGAACAACGCGAATTTGGAGCCTGCATCACCGTTGCAGAGGCCAAATTCGCACTATTCTCGCACAGCTTCCTTAGTCCTCCAGGAGCATTTCTGATGCCTTGGGTGACAAACTGGCACATGATAGACACTCCATGTTAAACAAACATGATGACACCGAGACATTGTAAGGGAAACTTAAAATTTTAATTATCAGAAGGTTACAAACGAAAGCCAGATAGGCTTGTTACAAAGGGGGGTTTGAAACAAAAGAGTTGCTTCAAAAAAAAGGTTAACATCTAAGATCTCTAGATCGTGTCTCGCTCGCCTCGAATGCGCCAAGCTAGTTGCATGTCCTTGGCAGATATGGTAATCCTCTTTGCTTGCATGTATTGCAAGCAAGGAGGCTAGACTCTTCAAAAAGCCCAACAAGATAAGCCTCGGAGGCTTCTTGCAATGCTTCAAGGGCAATCCCCTGCACACGGAACTTTGTTCATATCGTTGGAGAGTCTCCTTCACTTTTTAAGCAAAAGGGGCTCTTCTTATCAGCAACTCAATGTTCCTCTGATAAAACTTGATTTCTTGTAAAGCCCTATGCCCTTGGTGCATCCTTCTCCTTGGAGCTCTCTGTGTTGTGTTAGTGCGTTGGCAAGGTTGGGACTTCCTTGGCTTGAAGAACTTGACCTTTCTACGCTTGCGCTCACTTGCAGGAACCTCCTCTTGGTCTCTCTCATAGTTTGAATCGTCCTCCTCCTGTTGCTGTGGTACCTGTGTATCAAGTTCCTCCCGGTTAGGTAGGGGAAGTCTTGGTAGTAGGGTCTTGCCACCTATGGTGCTGCGCAATGTAGGAATGTTTACACCAACCCAGTCGAACTGCTCATCATCGGCCTCTATGTCTTGATCTTTGTGACTGCATTGTGGGGTCTTCTTCACACACTTGCTCCCACTAAAAGGGCCTTCATGTGTGTGCATTGGTGTTGCTGTGGGAGGAGGGTTAGACTCTGGTGATCCTGTGAAGGGATGGTAACACGTGCGATGTTCTTGGTGCTATCATTAGGGCCAATTTGGATGAAAAAAGGGCTGTTTAGGGTTTCTCTATTCTTGATCTAAGGGTCAAGGAGGAGCCACGTGTCAAGAAGTATGGCATTTTTGTACACGTGTCAAGATCTCCTTCACTTACTTTTGGAACATTTTGCACTATTTTAGCCATAACTTTTACATATGAACTCCAAATTTAGCGCTCAAATGGTCCACAGGTGGCGCTTGATGAGCTCTATCCAATGAGTACCCATGTTGAATAGTTTTGGTAAGATCTTCATGGTCTTTTTTAAGTTGCCCCTTTTTAGATCCTTAGATAGCCCTTTTCTTGTCCAAATTGGCCCTAATGGCTAACGTGGTAATGTGCCGGTGTCCTTACGTGGGTGTCTATGTAGATCTTGAGCTCAAGCTCTCTAAAAAAGTGAAATGAAAATGAAGTGAGAGAAGGAACTATTAATAGTTTTTTTTAAGGGGGAAAAAAAACCTAACTAAACTTATTTTCTTAGCCTTATTACATCTAGATTTATGCTGGTGCGTGCACAACCCAATGCCTCCCTTGTCTCCTCATTCGTGCACGCCAAGCACCATGCCTATGGGGAGCATTGGTCTGCAACCATTCAAGCCGAGCATGACTTTTTGGAGCCTTGTGTGCCTCTTGCGCAAGGAATACGAATGTGTAAATCAACCTTCCATTTTCTAGCTTCATAAGGGGCTACACACACAACTTGCAAAGGCTCCATAGCTAAGCAGAGAGAGAAGCTAAAGCAGAGAGATCCTCATAGGGGGAGAGAGAGAGAGAGAGAGAGAGAGAGAGAGAGAGAGAGAGAGAGAGATAGAGAGAGAGAGGGAGAGAGGGAGTGAGTGAGAGAGACTGTTAAAACTTTGCTGTTTTTGCAGGTTTAACATAAATCCGTTTTTCTAAGTAGAAAATGATATTTTTTATATACAAATATACTAACATGGAGTGAGAGGCTCTGCCTTGCGCAAGAAGTACTACTTTCGCTGCTAGCACCCCTGAATTCGTTATGCGGAGGGGGCAGGGATCTTTCAGGTGGTATCAAATTGGCTGAAGTGGACCAACTGAGAAGCAAGAAATGTCAAGAAATTATGAAGTACCAGTAAAAGATTGTAATTGTGTGATGAAATTCATACAAATTGATATTCAAAATAAAGATTCATAAATTGGTAATTGGGTCTTCAGATGAAAGTACCGCAATTGTATGGAATCCATGACCTACTTGAGGCCTAGATATGATGGTGTTTACCTTATAATTACAAGGACCGTGACTACCCGTATATACCGTGCATATAACTGCAGCTCTTTACTGACAATATATACGAGTAAATCTAAGTCCTTGAAGTTATAAGCAAAAATGCTATCCAAATGATGAATTCAAATGCTGGTTGATATGATTTTAGAATTCTGGTTGAGAATTGATGAGTTGATTTGGATTCTGATTAAAAGATGATGATTCCTGAATTCTGGTTGAAAGAAGATAAGTTGAACAAAGCCACAATGAGGATGAATGGGACAAATCCCAATGATGATATTGGTAACTAGAATGACGATTATGACTTCAGCAAATCACTATGAGATAAGTGGATTGTGCTGACACATTGCTACTGTTAACCCTTGACCCAGTGGATCTAATTAAGAGATGACAAATTGAAAACCTGCATAACTGAAATTCTCGTGGGTGGAGAAATGTTCAGATGAAATTTTTGATATGATGGACCATTATTGTGTTAAGGATATGAATGATATGTTCTGAATGAATTGTTATCTGATAATGAGTTCTATATGTTCTTCTCATAGAAGAGATCCAAAGATTCTGTTGGGTTGACCAGACTATAAGGAACCCCAGAATCAGTTGGATCTTAAGGGAAAGAGTTGTCCTCCAGCTGCGAGATGAGGACATCCCACGTTTTTTAAGTGGGGTAGGATGTAAGATTCTTCCCTCCAGCTTTTGAGGTGTAAAGGTGTACGAACCTCCCCTTCTGTTGAAATTATTCCCCTCTCTGAAACAGAAGAAAGATCTTGTTTTACCTTGTTTGGCCTAGAGAGAGAAAAAGTCTAGAGAGAGATAATCCTAAATTAAGATATCTTTGGATATAAAAATCCTCCTAGTGTCTAAAATGGATTCCCTTGAAATAGAAATTCAAAAAGAACTTTCCGATGTGCAATTGGAATTAATTGAAATTGTGTATAAAGGACCTTGGCCTAAGGGTCTAGATTTTCATAAAATTTTGGATTATGGTCCAATTAAGGTTCCTATGGACCAATAGGATTAATCCAAGTGTTGGGATGAGATAAATTCAAAGAATAGAAGAAAATATCCAAAAATGAGTAAATGTTCACATAAGATGAAGAGTTGACTCAGTACAAGGTTTATTAATTAAAAACTATGAGATATTACTAAAAAAATGAGATTTTTTGGAATAATGATACATTTTTGACACCTTGGTAAGGAGGGGGGAGAATTTTGGGTAGGCACCTATTTCACACATGTGGATGAGTTTTTAATTCAAGAAAATTGTGATATTTTTATCTCTCCTCTCTCCAGGATCAAACCAAATCAAAAAGGGAGCCAAACTGATCCAAATCTTGTCCAAATTCAGCCAAACTGAAGCTAAAAAATTCTAGAACTTAGTTGGACTCAGTTAGTGGCCTCCCTCACCTATAAATAGACCCTCATTCTTTTGTATTCTCATCTTTGAGCTAGACCATGCCAGTATTACAATAAAATAAGCATATTTTCTATTATCCCTTAAAAATCCTCTAAATTTTGGAGAGATTGGAGCTTCTCTCTCTCTTCAACCATCCTTGGAGCTCTCCTCTCAACACACTAACCAATTGATTGGTTGGGGGCTTCTTCTAAGATAGAGAAGCAAGTAAAATCAAGAGGTAAGATGTAATTTCATGGTTTTTTCTCTAATATTCTCAATGTTTTCACTTCTCAATCCCTCTCAAGCTTGAGAAGTTTCAAATGGATTGTTTTTTAATGCAAATTAAGCTTTCTAAAGAATTCTAATGATTAATCACAAAAAGTTTATCTCTATGCTTAATTTAGGATATTTTTTATGTATATCTCTCTCTCCCCAAAATAATGGTCATTCCTATGACCAATTCTCTATTCAAACGATGCTTCTTATTGATAAACTCTCAATTTAAAAATCAAACTCTATGCTAGTTAAGCTAGAGGTTAAAGAAATGGCTTTTTAATGGTTATATGCTAATAAAATTATAGTAAGCTTATAATTTAATTCCATAAATTGGAATTAGGTCTAATGATAGTTATTCTATCATAATGGTACTACAAAGTCTTATTCTTTCCAAAAATATGGAAAATTATCACTAATAGCAGCGGAGATATGGCAAAAATTTTAGAAATTAACACATAACTCATTTTTATGCATGATGTGAAAATAGGACATCCTACCATATTCTAGGATGTTACATCCTATGCTAAAAGAATGATTTTCATCAAATTCATGGAAAACTAAGTTTTAATGTTTATGCATAAATAAGTAATTAAGAAAAGAGGTAATTTTGGTTATTTTATTTTATGTAAAAAGAGGAATTCCCATGATAATGGATATCCATGTAATTAAATGGAAAAAGAGAAATCTTGTTCTATTAAAATAATGAATATTTTTATTTAAAGAGAAATTTTAGATAAATTTATTTTATGTATGAGAAAATTTAAATGATAAAGAGGAATTCCCATGACATTTGGAATTCAATCATTTAAATGGTAAAAGTGAAATTCTTGGCATATTTGAATTAATGGATAGTTTTATTTAAATTTAAAGAGAAATTTTAGATAGATTTATTTTATGCATGAGAAAATTTAAATGATAAAAGAGGAATTCCCATGACATTTGGAATTCAATCATTTAAATGGTAAAAAGGAAATTCTTGGCACAATTGAAATAATGGATATTTTTTTAAAAGAAAAGAGGAATTTTAGATAAATTTATTTTATGATAAAAGAGGAATTCCCATGAGATTTAGAATTCAATCAATTAAATGCAAAAAGAGGAATTCCCATGAGATTTAGAATTCAATCAATTAAATGCAAAAAGAGGAATTCCCATGAGATTTAGAATTCAATCAATTAAATGCAAAAAGAGGAATTCCCATGATAATTGAGATCCAAGAAATTAAATGGAAAAAGATGAATTTTTAGCATAATTCAAATTATGAGTATTTATCAAAAGTGAAATTTTGAGCATTATTGGAAAATATGGGTAGAATTGATTTTTGTAAATCCCATGAATCTTTTACTCAAAAGAAGAATATTGAATCTATTTCACTTGAGAAATTTGAGAAAGAATATGAAAATATCCGTCGGGAAAAAGTACCTTTAACTAGGCCAAGCAATTAGCAAAAATTTAGAAAAGTCTCATCGGTATCGAAAATAAAAATGTTACTAAATGTGAATAAGATATGAATGCGATGTGAATGCAATGTGAATAAGATGTGAATGGATGGATGTGAATCAGGGATTTCAGTGACGTAAACGAGAACATGTGAACATGTTAATAACATATGTTAATAACACAAAAAATCTTGTGATCACATGTTATATTCACAAAGCTTTCACAAGGGCCTAAAAAAATTATCTTTGTCGGGCATAAAAAATCTTCTTAGGTGCCCACTGACCTGCTATTATGTGAAGATGGTAACATGAGAACATGTGAATAGCTTATTCCCATGTGTAGCCATGCTTTTAAGGGGTTCCCAAATGGCAAGTGACCTATTATTTTGTGAACGGTAACATGAGAACATGCGAATAACTTGTTCACATGTGTTATTATCACAAAAAATCTTGTGATCACGTGAATATTAAATCCCTGATGTGAATGGATGTAAATGGATGTGAATGTGGATATGGATGTGACAGGATGTGATGTGATGTAACTGGATGTGGATGTGGATGTGATAAGATGTGATGTGATGTAAATGGATGTGGATGTGAATGTGAATGCAGAGATGAGAATGAGATGTGAGGATATGTGAATGGATGTGATGTAAATGGATGTGGATGTGGATTTGGATGTGATAAGATGTGATGCGATGTAAATGGATGTGGATGCAGATGAGATAGGATGTGATGTGATGTAAATGGATGTGGATGTGGATGTGGTAAATGGATGTGGATGCAGATGAGATAGGATGTGATGTGATGTAAATGGATGTGGATGTGGATGTGGATGTGATAAGATGTGATGTGATGTAAATGGATGCGAATGTGGATGAGATGTGATGTGATGTAAAGGGATGTGGATGTGGATGTGAATGTGATGAGATGTGGATGAAATGTGATGTGATGTGAATATATGTGCATGTGAATGTGAATGAATGGATGGATGTGGATAGACGTGCATGTGAATGATTGGATGGATGTGGATGAATGAGATGGAATGTGTATGGATGTGATGAGATATGGATGGATCTGGATGTGATGTAATGTGGATGGAATGAATGAGATATGATGTGGATAGATGTGGATGTGATGTAATGTGGATAGAATGTATGTGATGGGATGGGGATACAATGAATATGATGGATGTGAATAGATGAGATGTGATGTGAATGGATGTGATGTGAATCTGGATAGATGTGATGTGAATGGATGTGATGTGATGTGAATCGAGATAGATGTGAATGGATGAGATGTGATGTGAATGGATGTGATGTGATGTAAATTGGGATAGACGTGAATGGATGAGATGTGATGTGAATCAGGATAGATGTGAATGGATGAGATGTGATGTGAATGGATATAATGTGAATCGGGATATATGTGAATGGATGAGATGTGATGTGAATGGATGTGATGTGAATCGGGATAGATGTGAATGGATGAGATGTGAAGTGAATGGATGTGATGTGATGTGAATCGGGATAGATGTGAATGGATGAGATGTGATGTGAATCGGGATAGATGTGATGTAAATGGATGAGATGTGATATGAGTGGATGTGATTTGAATGAGGATAGATGTGAATGGATGAGATGTGATGTGAGTGGATGTGATGTGAATCGGGATAGATATGAATGGATGAGATGTGATGTGAATGGATGTGATGTAATTTGATGTGAATGAATGAGATGTGATGTGAATGGATGTGAATCAGGATAGATGTAAATGGATGAGATGTGATGTGAATGGATGTGATGCGAATCTGGATAGATGTAATTGGATGAGATGTGATGTGAATCTGGATAGATGTAAATGGATGAGATGTGATGTCAATGGATGTGATGTGATGTGATGTGGATATAGGTAGATGAGAATGGAAGAGATGTGATAAGGATAGATGTGGATAGATGTGATTAGATGCAATCATTAGGGAAAGGTTGAGGTCTATAGGGGCCCTTTAAGATGCCATGTGATTAAAAGGTTATCAAGGAAAAGGGCCAATCATGTGATTAAGGAAAAGGGCCAATCATGTGATGCCATGTATACAAAAATGTTGGGTGATTAAAGGTAGTCAAAAGATTCTCTAGAAGATGCCTTTTTGTACTTTTTATTCCCAAAAAGTGATGGGGAAAGTTTTTGAAATTTCGGACATCCATAACTTCTACATATGAGCTCAAAATTTGTCGGAGATTAGAGATCCAGAATCTACTCGCCCGCTGAGCTCTTTCCATAGATATATCATATGATATGGTTTTGCCCACTCAATTTTAAATTCAATTTTGGCGAGAAACTTTGAAATTCAAACTTCTAGCCATTTGAAGCCATTTGAAGAATAAGAAGGTATCTAAAGTCAAAGAAACTTAACATTTTAAACAAAAGTCATTAAAATCATAATATGGCAGCTTAAAGGGCCCCTATAGACCTCAACCTTCCCCTAATGATGATGTGATTGGATGAGAATGGATGTGATTAGATGTAATATGATGTGATTGGATGAGAATGGATGTGATTAGATGTAATATGATGTGATTGGATGAGATTGGATGAAGGACGATGAGAACACATATGATTGGATGTGGATTAAGCAAAGTAGATTGATTTAGAAGAATGTAGAATAACGGGAAATGATGTGGAACGATGAAAAGATGAGAGTTCGTAGAAACTGTATTTATGACCTGTTTTTAAATGATTGTTTTATGTCAAGAATGCTGGGGAAGAATTTTGACCATCTTTTGAAGAATGAGGTCGTGGAGACCTAAGTGATAAAGTTGCAACAGCTGATGGAGAGTCAATGTGTTGGAATTAGGGTTGCAGGAAAGCACACAAAGCTTGGAGAAGAAGAAGCAAGAATGCACATAACACGAAGTATTAGATAGTGTCAATGTACAAAAGATAAGTTAGCCCTAGAAGGATGGGCGTATATACAAGCCGGGGGAAAAAACCTCCTAAAGAGGGAAAAAGTGCCCCGGATTTCCTAAGTGTGTTCACACACATCACTGCCTATATATATATGGCAACAAATCTCCCCTGGGAGTGATGGTGTGAACGAGAGCTGGCACTCATGTATAGGGGAGTGCCATGCCCGAAGTAGATCAGTCCACAAAGGGAAGCAAGCCCAAAGCCCAAAGCTTTGCGGAAAGCTTCGAACTTCTCACGAGGAAGTGCCTTTGTGAAAAGATCGGCGAGGTTGTCCTGTGTTGGCACATAGGCCAAGCTGATCTCTCCTGCCGAGAGTCTCTCCCTGACATAGTGATAATGCACCTCAATGTGCTTTGTGCGAGCATGAAAAATTGGGTTTCTCGCAAGTGCCAATGCGCTCTGACTGTTAGTGAAGATAGAGGTGGCAGACTCCTGTCCAACACCCAAGTCAGCCATAAGCCATCTGAGCTACACACACTCAACCGTAGCTGTGAAAGCTGCCCTGTACTCAGCTTCACAACTAGAAGTGGTCACAGTAGGTTGCTTCTTGCTCAACCAAGATATGCATGAGCTACCGAGCATGAAACAAAAACCACTTGTGGACACTCTTGTGTCATAGCAACCAGCCCAATCTAAGTTCGAAAAAGCATGTAAATCTGGCGGCAACGATCCCCCCTTGGGATAAAACAACCCAAGATGTATGGTGCCACTCAAGTAGCAAAAGATGCATTTAACTGCCTTCCAATGGTGAGACCCTGGGCTATGCATAAACTTGCTCACTTGTGAGACTGCAAACTGAATGTCCGGCCTCGTAATGCATACATAAATGAGGTAACCAACAGCTGTCTGATAGAGTGTGACATCAAAGTGATCTCCAGCATCATGAAGACTCAACTTCAAACCTGTCTCCATTGGAGTAGCAATAGGCTTGCAGTCTTCAAGGCCAAATCTCTGCAACAATGTCTCAATATACTTTGTTTGACACAAAGCAATACCTCCATCACATTGCTTAAATTGTATCCCCAAATAATGATGCAAATGCCCGAAATCTAACATCTCAATAGAGGCATTCAAATCAGCCTTAAAATCAGCAATATGACTTTCATTTGGTCCTGTGAGCAGCATGTCATCGACATAGAGAGCAATGATTAGATGTACATCATCCACACATTTAACATATAAAGTGCTTTCTGGTGGACTATTCTGAAAACCATGTGCAGTCAAATATGCATGTATCTTTTCATACCAAGCTTGTGGAGCTTGCTTTAAACCATATAAAGCCTTTTTTAACCTGCACACTTTGTTTTCTTGCCCTCTTTAAACAAAACCACGAGGCTGCGATACATACACCTCCTCATGCAAATCTCCATTCAAGAACGCAGTCTTTATGTCTAACTAATGTACATTCCAACCATTATGAGTTGCCAATGCACAAATGCTACGAATGGTAGTCATACGACAAGTGGGAGCAAAGGTCTCATCAAAATCAATGCCCTTTTCTTGAGCATAACCCTTTGCAACAAGTGTAGCCTTATAGCGATCAACACTGTCATCTGGCTTTCGTTTCAACTTAGAAACCCACTTACATCCAATGGCCTTTTTACCAATAGGCAAATCACATAAAGACCATGTACCATTCTTCATTATAGCATCATATTCACTTTGCATTGCAGCCAACCAATTTTCTGATTTTTGTGCCTCATCAAATAAAAGAGGTTCTTCCTCTTCACACATACTAGACACAGCCAAAGCATAACAATCTGATGCATAAGAGGCATGCTAAAAACTTGAACGAGTACGACTAGATATAGGTGCATCAATTTTACTATCACGCAAGGTTTGCACCAGCCATTTAGGCATACCTCTAGCCTGCTCATTTTCAACCCTATCCTCAGAAATTACATCTTGTAAATCTGTATCAGAAATAGGCTGATCTATAATGTCGTTTGAAATCTGCATAGGCTGAATATTTGCCTTATTAGGACTTACATTTGAATTCCCACCTGTAAACAGAGGCAACAATGTATCAAATACATCCCATGAGCTCACACCTGTCTCTTTGGTACATGATAACAAAGGCTGCACAACATCTTCCACAAAAACAACATCTCGACTAATCAAGATACGCTTTGACTGCGGATGACACAATCTGTAACCCTTGCTCTCAACACTGTAACCAACAAAAATGCATTTGACAGCCTTATCATCTAATTTTCTGCATTGTTGCGCAGGCACTAAAGCATAGGCCAAGCAACCAAAGACACGCAAGTGACCAATAGAAGAATTCCTGCCATGCCAAGCTTCATATGGAGCAATAGACTGCAAGGCCTTAGTGGGACACCTGTTGAGTACATATGTAGCACACATGACAGCCTCAAGCCAAAACGCATGTGGCAAAGCTTGGCTCTTGACCATACATCGTGCCATGTCCATAAGTGACCTGTTTTTCCTCTCAGCAATACCATTTTGCTGAGGGGTATACGGCACTGTACATTGGTGTTTTATCCCACGACTAGCCAGAAATGCATCAAACTCTTTAGACAAGTACTCCCCCCCTCGATTAGAACGGAGGGTGCCCACAGTACAATTGGATACATTTTCAACCATAAGAAAAAACTGTTTGAAGCACAAAAACACTTTGGACTTTGCCTTCAGTGGATATACCCATGCATGCCTTGAGTAATCATCAATGAAAGTCACGAAGTACAAGTGTTTACCAAATGACGGAGTTTGCATAGGCCCACATACATCACTATGTACAAGTTGCAATTTGCGAGTGGCCCGCACAGAACCATCCTTTGGAAACGCAGAACGCTGCATTTTGCCCAAAATACAGCCTTCACAAACACGTTTCAATGGTGCCTCAAGAGGGGGCAATGAAGCAACCATATCAAATTTCTGCAAACGCAGCAAACTAGCAAAGTTCAGATGACCAAAACGAGCATGCCATAGTTTTGCATCTGAAACTGCCTTTTCATCAGAAACAGCATTTGCTGAATCTTCCACACATTTGTCATAAGAATTGAGCCTATACAGCCCACGAAACAAGGTGCCAGATGCAATAATCGTATCACCAGAAGTCAAATCATGAACAGTACATTTGTCATCCACAAATTTGACTACAAGTCCAAGTCTAGCAAGCGCAGAGACAGACAATAGATTCTTCTTTATCCCTGGCACATACAAAGCATCTGAAAGTGTGAAAGCGCTCCCATTTGCAGTAGTAAGCATAATTTTACCAACACCCTTCACTGGGTAAGAAGCATTATTGGCACATGTGACAGTATTCCCATTAGAGACAGCCTCAAGACAAGTGAACATATCACGATGTGAGGTAATGTGCTTTGTAGCACCACTGTCAAAATACCATACATTAGAGTCAACAGAAACTGCCAAACATGCATCATGTACAGATGGGTCATACTAGCAATACACGCTAAATGCCCATTCTGTATCCTGCACAACATTTGCAGAATCTGCATTTGTAGAAGCATCCGCTATAGTGGCTGTATTTGACTCTTTCTTCTTTGCCTCTTAAGCCTTTAGCTTAGGACAATTCTTAATGACATGATCATTTGCCTTACAATAGTTTCACCTGGTCTTTTTCTTGCCTTTATCAAGAGCCTTCTCAGACTTATTGTTGCTACCTGTGGAAGGAGAAGAAGTTGTAGACCTACTAATAGGAGAAGAAACAGTGGAAGGGACTGCCTTACCACTTCTTCTCTGCTCTTGCTGGGCAGCAATAAATGCTTGATCAACTGCACGCTGCCTGGCCCTGTTTTGCCTAGACTCCGCTTCTTGTTGCAAGAGCTTGTTGACTAAAGTATCATACGTGACAGCATCAGGTCTGTCCTCAGTAAGAAGTCTCCACGTGGAAGCAAAAGTTTGATATGTCTCAGGTAAAACATCAAGAACAGTCTGCACAAGAGAATGATCAGGAATAATCTCACCTGCAGAAATCAACTGTTCTTTGAGATCTTTAATCTCAGCAAGAAAAACATTCATGTCATCATCTTCCTGCATAATCTTCAATTCTAGCTCTTTATGCAGGTAAGAGATTTTTGCCTCGTTACGACCTGCATACAAACCAACTAGAATATCCTAAGCCTGTTTTGCTGTTTTAGCTGAACGAATATGTGGGGTGATGGTACGTTTGACAGAAAGTGCAATCAAGGCATGAGCCTGCGCATCTTTACCATCCCAAAAACGAGCTTGTCCAGCAGTGGGTAAAACAGCAGCAACAGTAGAGCTGCTAGAACGTGCAACATCCTCAACAGATCCTACATCCACAGAACCTGGACGTACATCCATACCTTGCACAATGTTCCACACTCCTTTTGCAACCAAAACATGCTGCATCATGTATGCCCAAAGTGGGTAGTTGCCGTCTCCATCCAGTTTGTCTTCAGCAGACAACATGCGAAATAGTTAATGAGAGGGTGTGTGGCCATTATTAAGCTTTAAAAAAATAAATAAAAAATATAATACACATGGCCAACAATCTAATGACCACGTGGAAGTTCTTTGGGCTGCCAGCACGTCGTCTAGAAGCTGGCGGAGACAGTCGAAAGGTGGCCGCTTCGAGGGAATGGAGTGGGGGGTCCAAAAGGGGATGGATTGCTGAGGCGCTCGAGGGAAGAGCGTGCAGGTCAAGAGGGTAGCCTACGGGTGCTGGGGGCTCGCGGGTAGCCCAGCTGCAGAGACAGAAGCTGGCGAGGGCATGAAGAAAAGAGAGATGGCCGCCTCGAAGTTTTGACCACCGGGTAGAGAGAGGAATTGCCTTGCAGAGTCTGCAGCAGCTGGCGAAGAAGGACAGGTAACCGCCATGTAGAGGCTGGGGGTTCTGCAGACAGGCGAAGAAGTAAAGAAGTGTTGCCGCCTTGTACGTAAAAAGGGCTGGCGGGCGCTTGTGCAGAGACAGACGGGAGGAGAGGGGGTCACCAGTGATAGCGACCAAAAGGAGTTATTTTTTTTGCTTGTGTATGTTGGTGTAGCGAGCTGCAAGTGTGAAGGGATTGTGCAGTATGGCTGGGCGCAGCTGCAAGTGTGAAAGGTGGTAGCCGCCTTGTGAAGGACCTTGGTAGCTGGCGAGTGTTGTTGCAGCAGAGAGGTGAGACGAGGTGGGAGTTGAGGCGAAGGAGCTCTGGAGTGTAGCTGCTCTGCAGGCAAAGAGATGGACTGGTCAATGGGCCAGATACAAGGGAACTGCTGGTAGCTGGCGAGTGTTGTTGCAGCAGAGAGATGAGACGAGGTGGGAGTTGAGGCGAAGGAGCTCTGGAGTGTAGCTGCTTTGCAGGCAAAGAGATGGACTGGTCGATGGGCCAGATACAAGGGAACTGCTGAAGCTGACGAGCAAGAGTTGTGCAGAGGCTCTGTGGTTGGCGACGCTGCTGGTCACGACACACAGAGGGAGAGAGCTGCTGAAGAAGGGTTGCTGGTGTGGGCGCCCTCTGAAGAGAGAGTGGCTGGTTTTGTGTGGGCGGTGATTGCAGGCAGAGAGTGGATGCTGACCAGAGAGAGAGCCTTGGTTTTTTTTGTGTGTTGACTGCAGTAGATGAACTGATGTGTGGGCTGGAGACAGTGGGACTCGCCTACGACACTTGGCAGGTAGCAGCTGGACAGAGAGTAGCCGGGCTACAGAGGAAGTGAAGAAGGGTTGCTGGTGGGGCGCCCTCTAGAGAGTGCAGAGACCGAGAGACAGAGGCTTGGTTGTCACACGCAAGGGTGAATTCCCTTGGCAGTAAATCCTAGCCATAGTCGTGGTTTTTGGTGTAATTGCTGAGTTTGTACAGTGTGGTTGGTGCTCTATATGTTTTTGCTGAATGATCAGTTGTCTGTGTTGGTTTTGAGCTATCTTTATGGTGTGGGTGGGTGGTGAAGAGTGAGAAGTGTTCCAGCCGCCGCCGGTGGGGCTGGTGGTGCCCCCGTTCGTGTTGTTATTCCAAGTTTGGGAGGTGCAGGGCTATAGAGGCAGTGGTTCTTTTTTCTTTTTTTCACCTCACATTCTTCTGGCGCCCCCACTGAGAGGAGAGCTCAGGGATTTCTCTTACGAGGGTGTATGCCCCAGAGTAAGAGATTGAAGAAAGGTGTTTCTAGCTTTTCTTGGGGTTTGAAGGTGAAGCTTGGGGATCAAGATGATGTCATATCAAGAGTTTTTTGGTGGTCCTAATGAAGATGTGGCAGATTTTCTTGAAAGGATGGAGGTTGCATGCATAAGCAATCACATCAATGAGCCGGCATAGGTATTGCGGCTACTGATATGTTTAAAGGGAGATGCAAGGGCATGGTACAGAACTTATGAGGAGTCGTTGAGGGATGCTGAGCTGCGCATTGAAGACTGCTCTTTTGAACAGGTTCAAGAAGATTGGGGATCTAGATAAAGTTTGGCATGAAGTACAGGGGTTGACACAGGGTAAATTGGAGCCAATTGATGATTATGTGAAGAAATTCTCTTTGTTGTGGGAGACTTTGTGTAGGGCTTTGGGAGATGATCAGGTACCTCCAGACATGATGAAGAAGGATCGTTTTATTGCAGGATTGAAGGGAGGCATTCGCTGGAAGGTGGAGCTAAAGAAGCCCAGGTCTTATGAGGATGCAGTGGAGATTGCCAAATCAAAGGATTGGAAATTGCAACAACGGATGAACCAGCTGGGGATGGTTCCAGTGGGGCAGTGAGGCCTGAAATGAGAAGGGTAGAAGCGGTACCGATGAGAACCGTGCTGGAAAGAGTGCAACCGACAAAAGCTCAGGTGAATAATGCCATACCACAGGGGACAAAGGTAGCACTTACAGCTGTTACAGCTTCTGATGAAAGACTTAAACAGGACATGAGGCAAATGGTGGATTGTATGAAGAATCTGAGCTTGAAGATGATGGAGAACACAGGTGGTGGATGTGGCCGAGGCGACAGAGGCTATAATCAGGAAGGGGTTGAAGGTCAGACACAGCAGGCTATGGTAGTGGCCGTGGTTTTGGCAGGGGTCGACGGTTTATTCCTACATGCTGGAATTGTGGTGAATTGGGACATCTAAGTACATATTGTGATAAGCCTCAGCGAATGGGGGGTGATATGTATCCCTTACCCTCTCAGATTCCCAATAGGGCAAATGATTATGGAATTGAAATTAAAGGTGAAGCAAGGACCAGTGGATTGACAAATGAGGAGAAGGGTAAAACTAAGGTGATAGATGTGGTCACCCTTGAGAAGACGAAGGAGACAGAAGCTGATGTAATGCCATTGGGAAAACGGCGGATGCCACAGGAAAGGGAAAGCAAGGATGCTGTAGGGCCTAGCAAGAAGAAAGGTAAAGTGAAGGAAGGAGGGGATGTAAAGGTCAAGCAGAAGAGGAAGTCTCGTAGGAAATTTCAGGTGACTGATTTTCCACTAGGGGGGGTTGGGCAGGATAGCTACAGTTTGCAGGAGGACATGGCTGGAAGGAAAGCTAATATTACTTTTGGGCAATTGATAGAGTTAGCTCCCAACTTGAAGCATCAGTGGAAAAGACTTGTGAATCCAGGAGAGAAGGAGCCTGCCAAAGGGATAGTGACTGTTTTATCTGTTCAGGAGTTGCCTGATATATGTCTCTTGGTGAATATATGGTACAAAGGGAAGAATCTGGGAGAGGCCTACATAGATGGTGGAGCACAAATTTGTGTAATCACATTAGCTGCTGTGGAAAGGCTTGGTCTTAATTTCACTGAAGCATCTGGTTTCCGTATTCGGCTGGCCAATCATCAGAAGGTCAAATGCTTAGGTATGATCAAAGAGTTAGAATTGCAAGCTTTTGACGTAAAGGTGCTTGTAGATTATCATGTTATGCCAGCAGGAATGGGTGCATTCCCCATCATTTTGGGAAGACCATGGCTGAGAGCGGTGAAGGCTGTTCAGGATTGGAGGAAAGGGGTCATTACTCTATATGGCAGGAGAAGCAGTTTAATATGGATAACCAGAAGCCTGTTCATGATGATGAAGAGGAAAGTGAAGCTGATTCGAGTGCTGATGATACGACTAGTAGCACCACTACTAGTGAGGGAGCAGAAGATACTTCATCCAGTACGGAGGATGCAGACATGGATGCCCTGGTTATTGATGAGGAAGTGCTTGGTGATGAGGTTTCCCAACAAGAAGAGGCCATACAGGAAGAATGCGAGGAGGTACAAGTGAATCATGAGCAAAGGTATGCATGTGATGTGAAAGAGTCTACTTTAGAGTCTTTGGATAATGAACCTTTGTGGGATGAGTGGGATATAGAAAGTCTGCAGGATGATGAACCTGAGTTGGAGTTGGATGACCAGATGTGCATTAATGTTAAGAAAGCCACGAGCAGAATCGATGCTATGAAGGAGGAGCAACGCCAGAAGTCTATGAATGATGTTGATACTATGGATGAGATTATGGATGCTGTGATAGATGAATTTCTCATTGGCCTGGATAAAGATGAGGATACAGGAACTGAAGTGGATGCTTTGGCAATGGTGCCTTTCGAAGAGGAGTTTGTTTTGCCTGTAGTGGCTGGTTTTGATGGTGATGCTTCTTATGTGGATGGACAAGGAAATGCTACGGCACAGCAGGTCTTTCTTGATGAAGCTTTCATCAGTTATTACCCTCAGCAGGAGTTGCTTCACTGGTTCTCCAATATTGGTGTTGACTGTATCAGTGATTTTGGGTTTGAAATGAGGCAGGATGGTATGTATGTTAGGAGCTTTGTTTCCAGAAGTTCTTATGTTGTTTTGTGGGATGTGGGATGGAAAATTATGCCTGTGGAAGATGAAAGTGTTTCTTTGATCACATGGAATAGAGATGTTTTGGTTACACTGTATGATGCTCAAAGGATTGACGGAGGGAAACGTGGTCATGTGCTTTCTACTGATCATAAATGATTCAGCAGGCTAGGGATTGGGCAAAGTATGTCAGGTAAAAATCTGAAAGATGTTTTGGGTCTGTGTACATATTGGATGCGTGGTTTACGAATAAACTTTGCCCGGAATGCCCTGGCAAATGTACAGACCGGGTGGTTTTGCAGTGAGCTGGTATATGCACGTTTTTTTTGGGAATAGATGGCGCTCCATTTTTAGCATAAATGTGGAGATGGCCGACAGTGCATGGCACCGATGGAAATGGTCTGGTTTGGTAAGTTGATGCTGCTGACTATGAGCTGTGGGCAGATATTGCATCTGTTTTGGAAGGAAAGTATGGGCGCCGCACGTGAATCAAATGAAGCAAGATAATGAGAGGGTGTGTGGCCATTATTAAGCTTTAAAAAAATAAATAAAAAATATGATACACATGGCCAACAGTCTAATGACCACGTGGAAGTTCTTTGGGCTGCCAGCACGTCGTCTAGAAGCTGGCGGAGACAGTCGAAAGGTGGCCACTTCCGAAGGAATGGAGTGGGGGGTAAGAAAGGGGATGGATTGCTGAGGCGCTCGAGGGAAGAGTGTGCAGGTCAAGAGGGTAGCCTACGGGTGCTGGGGGCTCGCAGGTAGCCCAGCTCTGCAGAGACAGAAGCTGGCGAGGGCATGAAGAAAAGAGAGATGGCCACCTCGAAGTTTTGACCGTCAGGTAGAGAGAGGAATCGCCTTGCAGAGTCTGCAGCACAGCTGGCGAAGAAGGACAGGTAACCACCGTGTAGAGGCTAGGGGTTCTGCAGAATAAGGACAGGTAACCGCTGTGTAGAGGAGGCTGGGGGTTCTGCAGACAGGCGAAGAAGTAAAGAAGTGTTGCCGCCTTGTACGTAAAAAGGGCTGTGGTGGCGGGCGCTTGTGCAGAGACAAACGGGAGGAGAGGGGGTCGCCGGTGATAGCGACCAAAAGGAGTTATTTTTTTTGCTTGTGTATGTTGGTGCAGCGAACTGGCAGCTGCAAGTGTGAAGGGATTGTGCAGTATGGCTGGGCGCAGCTATAAGTGTGAAAGGTGGTAGCCGCCTTGTGAAGGACCTTGGTAGCTGGCGAGTGTTGCTGCACAGCAGAGAGGTGAGACGAGGTGGGAATTGAGGCGAAGGAGCTCTGGAGTGTAGCTGCAGGCAAAGAGATGGACTGGTCGATGGGCCAGATACAAGGAAACTGCTGAAGCTGACAAGCAAGAGTTGTGCAGAGGCTCTGTGGTTGGCGAAGCTGCTGGTCACGACACACAGAGGGAGAGAGATGCTGAAGAAGGGTTGCTGGTGTGGGTGGCCTCTGAAGAGAGAGTGGTTGGTTTTGTGTGGGCGGTGATTGCAGGCAGAGAGTGGATGCTGACCAGAGAGAGAGCCTTGGTTTTTTTGGTGTGTTGGCTACAGTAGATGAACTCATGTGTGGGCTGGAGATAGTGGGGCTCGCCTACGACACTAGGTAGCAGCTGGACAGAGAGTAGCTGGGCTACAGAGGAAGTGAAGAAGGGTTGCTGGTGGGGTGCCCTCTAGAGAGTGCAGAGACCGGGAGACAGAGGCTTGGTTGTCAGATGCAAGGGTGAATTCCCTTGGCAGTAAATCCTGGCTAGAGTCTTGGTTTTTGGTGTAATTACTGAGTTTGTACAGTGTGGTTGGTGCTCTGTATGTTTTTGCTGAATGATCAGTTGTCTGTGTTGGTTTTGAGCTGTCTTTATGGTGTGGGTGGGTGGTGAAGAGTGAGAAGTGTTCCAGCCGGTGGGGCTGGTGGTGCCCCCGTTCGTGTTGTTATTCCAAGTTTGGGAGGTGAAGGGCTATAGAGGCAGTGGTTCTTTTTTCTTTTTTTCACCTCACAACAGGCACCAAGAGACGAGCTGGGGTGTGGGGAGAGCTGAGATATTTAGGTAGTCACCTTGTGTACAGGAACGTGGAGGGCTGTTGTGGTCGACTGGAAGATAGACTGGCAAGTAAGTGAAGAGGGCTGGCAAGTAAGTGAAGAGGGCTTCGACGCAGAGGTAGAGAGGGCCGCTAGGTGAACCCGGATGTGGAAGCACAGGTAGGTGCTGGAGACAGAGCTAGATGTGCAGTTGCAGGTGCAGCTAGATGGAAGTAAAGGGGACAGGCAAAGGGTGGCTGGTGTGGGCCGCTAGGTGAAGCCGGAAGAAAGTAGAGGGGAAACCGTGACTGGATAGAGAAGGATAGGTGTTGCTGCTTGGCTGGTGGGGCTGGTAGCATTGCAGATAAGCTGCAGGTGGCAGAGGATCAGCACAGAGAGAGAGAGATGTTTGGGTAGCTGCTGCTGTGCTGGTGACACATACAGAAGTGATGGGCTGTAGAGAGTTGAGGGTTAGCTGGTGGGGCGCCCTCTGAAGAGAGAAAGTAGTCGGGTTCTTTCTGGTGTGATTGGCACAGCAAGCAGGCGAGAGGTTCGCGGTGATTGAGGATGTGGTGTATCCTCGGCAGTGAGAGGTCGTTAGAGTGTTGAGGTTGTGTGGTTGCAGAGGCTTGGTCGTCAGACGCAAGGTTGAATCCCAGAGGTGGTGTGGCCATGGTGGAATTCCCTTGGCAGTAAATCCAGGCCTGAGCGTTTGTGAGTTGTGTGAGTAAGGCTTCTGTGTCGGGAGAAGCTTGTATGAAATGTTGTGACTGGGAATATTGTTGGGTGTTTATCTTGGTCTATGGTGCCCCTCTTTTGTGCTATCTGTCTGGCGTGGGTTGGGTGGTGAATCGTGAGAAGTGTTCCAGCCGTCGGTGGTTGGTGGTGCCTCCGTTGTGTTTGTGTTTTCCAAGTTTGGGAGGTGAAGGGCTATAGAGGCAGTGGTTCTTTTTCTTTTTTTTCACCTCACAATGTCTCGCATAGCAAGGTCGGCCGAGCTCTTGACCATAGCCTCGGTTCGATTGAAATGGTGAGCTTCCAGTACGGTGGATGAGAGACCAAGGAAGCAGCCTATGAGTGAAGCGCTAGGTGACTTGTGAAGGATCCTAGAGGGTGCTGACCATATGGTGCTCAGGCTCTAGGTCACCGAGGATACCCACGTGTGCGTCAAGGAACAAAAACGAAACAAGGTGTTAGAGTTGTTTTCTGAACTTGGACATGGATCTGGTTGATTGGCCTTGCTGGTCCTCAACAGATGAGTCCATGGCTCTTTTATATGGATCTGTTGGTTGATCTTGCTGATCTTCAACGGAGAGTCCATTCGGATTTTTATAAGTGAATATCTTTCCAAGTACTATGAGCTAGGAACTATTGAAAAGGCCCCTGAGTGGATAGGTGGTGAGCGTTCTGATTGCCAATGATGCCATAGGTACACCAATGATGGAAAGATTGGATATTAGAATTCAACCTGGATATTTTGGAGGATTATGATCAGTGAAACTATGGTTTCATTAAAAGATTGTTTTAAAGACGGCCAATATGAAATAGGCAATTTCATATTGGCTGTGTAAGTGGTGTGACTATCTTGAAGTTTGCTTGACGCGTCGGCTAGGGGGCCTGGGAACTCTTTTCCCTGGTACCCGGGACAAAACATAACCAAATTCCTAAATGGATCCTATCACTACAGTGGTTGGGCGGTTGGCTAACCCATGGGATTGGATGGGGTTAGGCTGGACTGATGGATCTCCAAAATGAGACTCAATTCTGTTATGCTACGATAGATGAAGTAAATCCTGGATAGTCCTTGTTCTGTGGAAAAGAATCAACGGCTATGTCTCTCGATGAGGAAAAAAGTGTTGGTCTCTATGATCTAAGTGCAAGTCTTTTCCTTGATCTAAGTGCAAGTCTTTTCCTTGATCTAACCATGTGACTTACGAGTTCGGTCGGATCAGTTTGCTTAGTTAAGGCTCTTGACTACGTTAGAATAAAAATATCCTGGAGGAATCGCACATGATTTTTGGGCAAAGGAAGTTTTCCTGGGTTTGGTTTTGGAAGAACCGAGGGATTTGTCTCTTGTTCGGATATGCGTAGGCGAGGCCCCGAGTGAGAGGCTCTGCCCTACGTAAGAAGTGCTACTTCCTTTGCTAGCACCCCCAAATTCTTTGTGCGGAGAGGGCAGAGATCTTTCAGGTGGTATCAGAGCAAATTGGCTAAAGTGGATCAATTGAGAAGCAAGAAATGTCAAGAATTTATGAAGTACCAGTAAAAGATTGTAATTGTGTGATGAAATTTATACAAATTAATATTCAAAATAAAGATTCATAAATTGGTAATTGGGTCTTCAGATGGAAGTACCGCAATTGTATGGAATCCCTAACTTACTTGAGGCCTAGATACAATGGTATTTACCTTATAATTCCAAGGACCGTGACTACCCGTATATACTGAGGGTATAACTGCAGCTCTTTACTGATAATATATACGAGTAAATCTAAGTCCTTGAAGTTATAAGCAAAAATGCTATCCAGATGATGAATTCGAATGCTGGTTGATATGATTTTAGAATTCTGGTTGAGAATTGATGAGTTGATTTGGATTCTGATTCAAAGATGATGATTCCCAAATTCTGGTTGAAAGAAGATAAGTTGAACAAAGCCACAATGAGGATGAATGGGACAAATCCTAATGATGATATTGGTAACTAGAATGACGATTATGACTTCAGCAAATCACTATGAGATTAGTGGATTGTGCTGACACATTACTGCTGTTAACCCTTGACCCAGTGGATCTAATTAAGGATGACAAATTGAAAACCTACATAACTAAAATTCTCGTGGAGGAACGTTCAGATGAAATTTTGGTATGATGGACCATTATTGTGTTAAGGATATGAATGATATATTCTGAATGAATTGTTATTTGATAATGATTTTTATATGTTCTTCTTATAGAAGGGATCTTTATCCCAAGATTCTTTTGGGTTGACCAGACTATAAGGAACCCTAGAATCAGTTGGATCTTAAGAGAAAGAGTTGTCCTCCAGCTGCGAGATGAGGACATCCCATGTTTTTTAAGTGGGGTACGATGTAAGATTCCTCCCTCTAGCTTTTGAGGTGTAAAGGTGTAAGAACGTCCCCTTCTGTTTTTGAAATTATTCCCCTCTCTGAAACAGAAGAAAGATCTTGTTTTACCCTGTTTGGCATGGATGGAAAAAAAGTCTAGACAGAGATAATCCTAAATTGAGATATCTTTGGATAAAAAAACCTCCTAGTGTCTAAGAAGGATTCCCCTGAAATAGAAATTCAAAAAGAACTTTCCAATGTGCAATTGGAATTAATTGAAAATGTGTATAAAGGACCTTAGCCTAAGGGTCTAGATTTTCACAAAATTTTGGATTATGGTCCAATTAAGGTTCCTATGGACCAATAGGATTAATCCAAGTGTTGGGATGAGATAAATTCAAAGAATAGAAGAAAGTACCCAAAAATGAGTAAATGCTCACATAAGATGAAGAGTTGACTGAATACAAGGTTTTTTTAGTTAAAAACTATGAGATATTACTAAAAAAATGAGATATTTTAAAATAATGATACATTTTTGACACCTTGGTAAGGAGAGGGGAGACTTTGAGGTAGGCGCCTATTTCACACATGTGGATGAGTTTTTAATTCAAGAAAATTGTGATATTTTTATCTCTCCTCTCTCCAGGATCAAACCAAATCAAAAAGGGAGCGAAACTGATCCAAATCTTATCCAAATTCAGCCAAACTGAAGCTAAAAAATTCTAGAACCTAGTTGGAGTCAGAGTTAGTGGCCTACCTCACCTATAAATAGACCCTCATTCTTTTGTATTCTCATCTTTGAGCTAGATCATGTCAGTATTACATTAAAATAAGCATATTTTCTATTATCCCTTAAAAATCCTCTTAATTTTGGAGAGATTGGAGCTTCTCTCTCTCTTCAACCGTCCTTGGAGCTTTCCTCTTAACACACTAACCAATTGATTGGTTGGGGGCTTCTTCTAAGATAGAGAAGCAAGTAAAATCAAGAGGTAAGATGTAATTTCATGGTTTTTTCTCTAATATTCTAAATGTTTTCACTTCTCAACCCCTCTCAAGCTTGAGAAGTTTCAAATGGATTATTTTTCAATGCAAATTAAGCTTTCTAAAGAATTCTAATGAATCACGAAAAATTTATCTTTATGCTTAATTTAGGATGTTTTTTATGTATATCTCTCTCTCCCCAAAAGAATGGTCATTCCTATGACCAATTCTCTTTTCAAATGATGCTTCTAATTGATAAATTCTCAATTCAAAAATCAAATTGTATGCTAGTTAAGCTAGAGGTTAAAGAAATGGATTTTTAATGTTTATATGCTAATAAAGTTATAGTAAGCTTATGATTTAATTCCATAATTTGGAATTAGGTCTAATGATAGTTATTCTATCATAATGGTACTACAAAGTCTTATTCTTTCCAAAAATATTAAAAATTATTAGTAATAGAAGCGGAGCTATGGCAAAAAATTTAAAAATTAACACACCTCATTTTTATGCATAATGTGAAAATTAACACACCTCATTTTTATGCATAATGTGAAAAGAGGACTTCCTACCATATTCTAGGATGGGACATCCTATGCCAAAAGAATGATTTTCATCAAATTTATGGGAAACTAATTTTTAGTGTTTATGCGTAAATAAGTGATTAAAAAAAGAGATAATTTTGGTAATTTTATTTTTATGCAAAAAGAGGAATTCCCATGATAATTGAGATCCATGTAATTAAATGGAAAAAGAGAAATCTTGTTATATTAAAATAATGAATATTTTTATTTAAAGAGAAATTTTAGATAAATTTATTTTATGTATGAGAAAATTTAAATGATAAAAGAGGAATGACATTTAGAATTCAATCATTTAAATGATAAAAGTGAAATTCTTGGCATATTTGAATTAATGGATATTTTTATTTAAATTTAAAGAGAAATTTAAGATAAATTTATTTTATGTATGAGAAAATTTAAATGATAAAAGAGGAATTCCCATGACATTTGGAATTCAATCATTTAAATGGTAAAAGTGGAATTCTTGGCATAATTGAAATAATGGATATTTTTATTAAAGAAAAGAGGAATTTTAGATAAATTTATTTTATGATAAAAGTGGAATTCCCATGACATTTAGAATTGAATCAATGAAATGAAAAAATAGGAATTCCCATGATCATTGAGATCCAAGAAATTAAATGGAAAAAGAGAAATTTTAAGCATAATTCAAATTCTGAGTATTTATCAAAAGTGAAATTTTGAACATTATTGGGAAATATGGGTAGAATTGATTTTTGTAAATCCCATGAATCTTTTACTCAAAAGAAGGATATTGAATATATGTCACTTGAAAAATTTAAGAAAGAATATGAAAATATCCGTAGAGAAAAAGTACCTTTCACTAGGCCAAGCAATTGGCAAAAATTTAGAAAAGTCTCATCGGTAATCGAAAATAGAAAATGTTACTAAATGTGAATAAGAAATGAATGCGATGTGAATAAGATGTGAATGCAATGTGAATGGATGTGAATGGATTTAAATGGATGTGGATGTAGATGTGATAGAATGTAAATGGATGTGATAAGATGTAAATGGATGTGAATGTGGATGTGATAAGATGTGATAAGATGTAAATGGATGTGGATGCGAATGAAGAGATGAGAATGAGATGTGAGGATATGTGAAAGGATGTGATATAAATGGATGTGGATGTGGATGTGGATGTGATGTAAATGGATGTGGATGTGGATGTGATAGGATGCGATGTTATGTAAATGAATGTGGATGTGGATGTGGATGTGATAAGATGTGATGTGATGTAAATGGATGTGGATGTGGATGAGATGTGTTATGATGTAAAGGGATGTTGATGTGAATGTGATGAGATGTGGATGAAATGTGATGTGATGTGAATATATATGGATGTGAATGTGATGAGATATGGATGAAATGCGATGTGATGTGAATATATGTGGGTGTGAATGTGAATGAATGGATGGATGTGGATAGACGTGCATGTGAATGACTGGATGGATGTGGATGAATGAGATGGAATGTGTATATGAGATATGGATGGATGTGGATGTAATGTAAATGTGGATGGAATGAATGAGATATGACATGGATAGATGTGGATGTGATGTAATGTGGATAGAATGTATGTGATGGGATGGGGATACAATGAATATGATGGATGTGAATGGATGAGATGTGATGTGATGTGAATCGGGATAGATGTGAATGGATAAGATGTGATGTAAATGGATGAGATGTGATGTGAATGGATGTGATGTGATGTGAATCGAGATAGATGTGAATGGATGTGGTGTGAATGGATGAGATGTGATGTGAATGGATAGATGTGAATGGATGTGATGTGATGTGAATCGGGATAGATGTGAATGGATGAGATGTGATGTAAATGGATGTGATGTGATGTGAATGGTGTTGAGATATTGAGTTCATCTACTAGTGAGGCGGTGGACACTGATGATCCCGCCTGGGGGATAGGCCCCACACTTACACCACTGGCATGGTTGGTGAGATCATGGGTGATACGCAGCCAGTGGGATGATAGCCTATGTGACAGCTATTCTAGAGACTGGCATAGTTATAGCGCCAACTCATTTAGTTGGGTTCACACTATAGAGAACCCTAGTATGTATTTGGTTGAGTATCTTTCAAATGATGGCATAAACCAGATTGTTGCTGAGAAGCTTGATAAGAACAACTTCCATGCTTGGAGGTTAGGGTTGACAAATTTCTTGATGGGAAAGAATTACTGGGACTACATAGAAGGTGAGCATGAAGAGGCACCGGAGATACCGAAGATCAATCCGACTGCTATGCAGATGTGAAAGAGTTCAAGGATTGGAACCAAGGAGCCAAAAAGTTATGTATTGGTTCTCTATCAGTATACAGGACACCATGATTGGGCACATACAGGATGGCAAGTCCCCCAAGGAGGCATGGGACACCTTGGTAAAACTCTATGAAACGAATACCAAGGCACAAAAGCTACAGTTGAAGAATGAACTTCATACTATGGAGAAAAAGAGTATGTCTATGAATGACTATGCATTGAAGATCAAGGGTATTGTGGAATCCCTTGCATCTATTGGCGTTTCAGTAGATGATGATGATAAGGTGGAAGTCTGTCTACGTGGTCTCGGGCCACAATACAAGGCGTTCAAGACATCTATTCAGACTCGAGAAAACATTTCCAATTTCACAGATTTGGTATCTATGTTGATTATAAAAGAGAAGAGCTTGGGTGAAGACCAACAGCCTTCACAAAACAGAAACAGTTCAGAGAAATAGGCCTTCTACACAAGTTCACAAAGAGGACGAGATAGAGGAGGCCATGGACGCGGCCAAGGAGGTGGCCGAACAGAGGTAATCAGAATTATGGCCAGCAGCAGCAATAACAACAGTCCCAGAATTTACAACAACAACAACACGCAGGTGGAAGAGGCCAATTCAGAGGCAGGGGGAGTCAAAGAGGTCATGGAAATTGGCAAAGGCACGTGGATACTTTTATTGTGGTAAGCCTGGACATGTGTAGGTAGATTGTTATAAGAAGCAGGCTCACATGCAAAATGGAAAATTGCAGCAAAACAACTATGCATCCTCGAGCAAAGACAATGAAGATAATGAAAGCTTGTTTGTTATGCAGCAAGTCATTAATGCCATGTCTGAAAATGTTGAAGCAGCACATAAAGATGATGCATGGTACGTTGATTCAGGTGCTTCGAACCACATGACAAGTCATGGAGAGTGGTTCAAGGAGATGAAAAACCTTGAAAGACCAGGTTTTGTGGAAACAAGGGATGACACTGCTCATCCAATTGCCCATGTTGGAGATGTGCCATTGTCTATGTAGGATGGCAAAGCGAAGTACCTTCTTGCAAATGTACTTCATGTTCTGAACATAACAAAGAATTTGGTTTCACTTGGCCAGATGATTGAACACGGTTTGCAGGTTTGGTTTAACCCTGATGGTTGTTATGTTGAAGACTTTAAAGACAAGTGCAGGCTGGTTGCAAAAGGCAACAGAGTGGGTAGAATGTTTATATTGAATGTAAACATGCCTAAAGTGAGTGCTACGATGTTTGCAAATGGTTCAGGAATTGTTGCAGACAACACAGACATTTGGCATAAAAGAATTGGACATGTGAATGTGCAATTAGACATGTGAATGTGCAAAGAATGAAGTCTATGCAGACTAAAGGAATTGTGATAGGGCTGCCAAAGTTTAAAGTTGAAGGTATTAAGAAAATATGTGAAGCATGCCAATTTGGAAAGCAAACAAAGCATGTATTTCCACGTGACAAAAATGTGAGCAAAAATGTACTAGATGTTGTGCATTCAGATGTATGGGGTCCTACGAAGACCATGTCTATGGGAGGCTACAGGTATTATGTGACATTTATTGATGACCACACAAGGAAAGTGTGGGTATACTTCATGAAGGAGAAGGGTGAGGAGTTCACTCATTTTCAGAATTTCAGAGTTATGGTTGAAAAGCAAACATGGAAATATGTAAAGTGCCTACACACATAGCTTGCAAAGGCTCCATAGCTAAGCAGAGGAAGAAGCTAAAGCAAAGAGATCCTCATAGGGGGGGAGAGAGAGAGAGAGAGAGAGAGAGAGAGAGAGAGAGAGAGAGAGGGAGGGAGGGAGAGGGAGAGGGAGTGAGTGAGAGAGACTGTTAAAACTTTGCTGTTGCGCAGGTTTAACACAAATCCGTTTTTCTAAGTAGAAAATGATATTTTTGATATACAAATATACTAACATAGAGTTTTTCATCAATAAATTACATTTATGAGAAAAAATAAAAAATATTAATTTTTGGGGTCCCCACAATTTCGGGATCTCATGGATGTAGTGGTTCATGATGACAGTTAGTTATGTTTATGGGGTTGTGGGGACCTGACAGTTAGTTAGTTTATGGAGTTGTGGGGACCTGATAGTTAGTTATGGATGTACTGGCTCCTAACAGGCTTCTGATGTGACCCTTGAATTACAAGCTTTTTGGAGGGAAAAAATTATTTTCATCATACATATTGGTTGGGTGGTGTTTTTTCCACCTCAAAATGTAAAAAAAAATAAAAAATATTTTTTTTTTCACTTTTTGGGGCCCACCTAAATATGAGAATGTTTTGCTGATGTGGAAGGGAGATATGGTGGGAGTTAATGAGAAAGGAGATTTCAAACAGACAAGAAAGATTCCAATTTGTAGAGAGTGAAGATAAAAAAATTTAAAAAGTAAGAGAAAGTATGAGAAAAGTCAAAAAGTAAGAGAGAGAGTATGAGAATATTCCCTTTAAAAAGTGAAACTAGGGGGGTATGGCTGATGTGGCAAGGTAAAAAATAGGGGTCATCATAGCCTTTGTCTCCCTTAAGCCTAGCTTTTTAAGCTCTAATCCCTTAAAATTAGGAATCCTTAGGAGGTCTTTTTGGGCCCAAAAATTTCCTAATGGATTAGGATCGTATGTTGCATCACTTCAGGTGGTACACCCTTCATCTCTTTGTAGTAGTTCTAGGCGAAACAATCCTTAAACTCCTTAAGGAGAGCAACAAGCTCCTTTTCTTTAGCCGAAGTCAAGTCCTTAGCAATATAAACAGGTTTTGTTTTCCTCTTCTGGTTCTACAACATCAACTTCCTTAACTTTAGCTAGGCCATCATAACGATGTGGATAAACAATCTTCCTTAACTATTTTTGTCGTCAATTGGACCACTTTTCGTTCGTCAATTGTGTATGTTTGGAAATGGTCCGGCATTGAAAGTGGGTTCGGTTTATCCTTATCCTCACTTTTGTTTTTAGCTATCACCTTCTTAGCCTTACGCTCGGCTTCCACCAAAGCTTTGTTTTGTTTTCGGCACCCAGCTTTCGTAAGCTTAGGCATTTTCGGTTCTCGAAGGATGACTTCCTCCCTATGTTTTCCTTCAAGGGATATCTTGCTCAATTCCTCACCTCAATTCTTAGAAAACTCGTCATGTACTTTAGTAGGTTCGAGGTATCTCAGCCATTGGGCATACATAGGTTTTCTTCGTAGAGCAAGGCATTTCGTCGAGTGATATGCCATTTCTTCTTCCACCATCTTCTAAGGCGTTGGGCACTAGTACGGCCTTGTGATCCAGTCCCTTCTATGCTTGAAACTTCCTCCTTTTATTCCTTTTCAATGGGTTGCCAATTGACCATACAGACAGAGGTAGTGGGAATAGTCCCAGATTCAACGTATTGGGTTCCTTGGGGTTGCATCACATCTATGGTGGCTAGCACATGCATCCAGTATTCACTGAAATTTGGAGGAGGAAGTGATGCATACATTTCCAAATCCTTTTCCTCTTTTGAAGCTTCCAACATGGGCTAGCATATTTGTACAGATGTGGTTCACTCGATTGTGACCAAATCATTACCAAAAAGTTACCCTTCCATGGGGTGTGCTTTCCATGTTCGTAAATCTATCTTTAGAATTTGTGAGTCCCTTCAAACATACACATGGTCTAATGCCTAATTGTGCACCAATTTGGATTCCCTCATGAAGGGTCTCCTCAGATTATGTCATATGAGTCTGGTGGTAGTGGAACGTAAAGAGTTTAAGTCACACATTCTCTAAAATCCCAATGGGTCTTGAAGATGTTCTGTCTACCATAACGATAAGATCTACTCTTTTATCGGGTTTTTTCCAATTTTTCCAACATCATTTTGTGATGATGTTGACTCCCGCCCCACCATCTAGGATATGCTTAATATCTGCTATGATGAATTGGGATTGTGGCATTAGTGTCGTAACTTTCGTAATAACGCCTCAATTGAGTAACCGGTATTTTGACAAATCTAGGCATTCTTTCCCTTGTGTGTTTTAAGTTTCTTTCTGCTAGAGGTGACTGAATATCCTCTGCAGTAGCTGTTGGCTTTAGTCTGCCCTCTACCCATTCTTTTGTGTCTACCCACAATGTTGGTGAACTGTGTTAGCAGTTGTCCCAATGGCATTTGCACGGAAGTGGACAGTACAACTATGAGACTTCCTATGTCTCTAGGCTCTCTGGCAGGTGAGGGTTCCTTCCATGTGTGCGTCTCATATCCATCCCTAGGGAATGAATGAATGGACTCATCCTGCACAACCTCCTCAAACATTCTTGACATAAGGTTTCCTTAAGATCCCTCTTCTGACTCTTCTGGAATTGGAGTAGGTATGTCTAATTCTCTTTCCCTTGTCAGTTTGTTTCTTGGATACATTGTATCCCTGGCTTGATTAACCCGTAATTTATCTTTGTGAAGTCGTTGAAACTCTTCTACTAGGGCCTCATCTTCTTTAAGCTTTCTTATCTCTTCTTCAGCATTTGGGTATTCACCAATTCCCTTAGGGGTTGATGGTTTTTCTCCTTGCACCTCTTGGTCAGGCTCATTTGGTTTTAGCACTTAATCACTCTCTTCTCTTTATTCAGTGGATCTAGTGTTGATAGTATCTTCTTTAGATTCATCATGAATTGTGACCCTGGTGTCACCTTTACCCACTTTTTTCACCCTCCTCCTACCAATTCTAGAAGTGGGGGCATCTACTGGGTTCTTCCCTTTGTCCCCTAGTTGGGCTTAGGCTCATGTCAGGACATTCAATGGAGTGATGTTTCTAGGTTGCACACTTATACAGGTCCGAACAGTGGCCTAGTTAGAAGTAGAAGCAGAACCACTTGTGCGGTATGGGAAATCTTTGATCAAATGATCAGTCCTACATTTAGTACAAGTAAGTACTAGCATGTCATTAGGTGGTGAAGTCAATTGTTGAGTTCTATGCATATGAACCACATTCTTGTTAGGACATTCATCTATTTGATGAGGTCCACCGCAACCAAAACATTGTAGTGGCCCCATCCTCATATTTGCCTTTATGTCCTTACCTTTCCATTGTACCGTGGTTGAAACACTGGTACTGGTGTGTTATTCTATAAGACATAAAATTCTAGTGCAATCTTTGCAGCTTCCTTATAGTAATCACTATTGATTTCTACCTCATGCACCATTTCAATATCCTTTGATTGCTCCTCAAATAGTACTTGGTTTATTTTAGCCATACGGTGGTTGTGGTGGTAGAACATGTGGCATAAGAGGTGACGTGTCTTGTATTCAAAACATCCCCCTAGGTAAATAGGAAGGGTTTGGTTACCTACAGTTGTAGCGATTTTCACTGGTGGTGCTGGTAAAGCCAGTGGGTGCTCTAGGTGTGCCAACATTTGTGCTACAATTTAGAACCTCAGATACCTTCACATGGAGGTGTCATGATTCCCTAATTTTACACAATGAGCACAATAGATTAATGGCCTTACTCTTAATTGTGGGCATTCAGTGGTAGTGTGATTCAATCTCTGCCACATAGAACACTATACCAAATCTCTACAAGGGTAAAGATGGGTATGCCCATGTCTAAATGTTTCTCTTCCATCCTTCACCTTCAATTTGGCTAGTATGGCATTACTGAGTTCATCCACAGTCATGTTCCCAACTTGCTTGCTCCGAGTTCCTATTTCTTGGTGACTCGAAACTAGCGAAGTCGTTGCTACCGAAGATATTTTGACATCTTCAGGTTTTGTGGTAATTCCAACATATTGTCTTTATATTCGATTGCCACCTTACAACATGCATCCAGAGTAGCCGATCGAGCTAATACTAGATAATCATGCATTTTTAGATCTCCAACTCCTCTCCGGAAGCATGGCAATAACTAATCATCACAATTAGCCTCTCCCATAGTTTAAATCTTAAATCCGAGTGCTTTAGCCAGGACACATAGTCTCACATAGACTCATTTTCTTTCTATTTGATGTTATGTAGCTGTGCCACAAGACTCCATCTGTGACCACTTTGGGCAAATCTTGGCACAAACACATTCTTGAGCCGAGTGAAATTGATCTTATCTTCTAGCTTGAGGGTTCAAAACCATTGATGAGCCTTTCCTTCTAGGGTTAGTAAGAAGGCATGAATCATGATCACATTGCTAACTAGTCTGGAAACCTATTTCACATTCATTTGGGATGGTCTGGTTTCTAGAGCAGTGCCTAGTTCCTTGATCATTCCTCGGCCCATTTCCACAACCATATTCAACAAATCCATCCTTGTGGCCACATTAAGATCTACATTTGGATCTGCCCTTGGTCTTTGAGGAGCTACTCCCCCCCTACCTAGACCACATCCTCTTCCAACATTGGCTCTTCTAGGCATTTTTGGTCTATAAGTCAGTCCACCGGCCACCTCATTCTCGACTCGCTCATCATTATCAGCCTCCGTAAGTCTTTGTAAAATTAAGAACTAAGGTATATCTGATTCCACTACATGTCTAGAATTAACCTACACTTTCTGGTTATTGTGCCACTTTCTATATTTTTATAGATTGGGAAGCGTAAGGAGGAGACAACCATGGGAATTATGTATAGGAAAATATTTTGTTTTTCCTTTGATTGCAGAGGGTGGTTGAAATTGATGCATCTGCTAGGAGATGTGGCGGCAGCAGCAGCAGCAGAAACTAGGCCAAGGTCCATGGACATGATGCTGCGTTGGCGCACTATCTTGGTCGGCTTCCTGAGATGGCATCGCCATTATCCAGAGGGACTACACCCCTCAATCTGCCTTCACTCTCTTCTTTTTGAAAGCCCTCTCTAAGGTGCGCTGTGTAGCCTCTATGGCATAGAGCACCAAATGTATAGTTCTGATTGTATAGTTGGTTTGTTTGCACATTTGTTTGGATCATGTGAAGTAGTGAAGAAAACTAAGATTATTTACCAATGCAAGTTCCCATCTGAGGATTGGATGACTCAATTACTAGTAGGTGAGTCATGGCATCTCAAGAGAACTCACCACGATGATATTATTGAGTGCATAATCAGTGTCATATGTTACCTTTGGGTAAGATTTCACTTATGTTGATTTTTGATAGTTTTTATTCAGAAGTACTTATGTTGATTGTTGTTGTTGTCTTTATGTTTTTATGTTGGTTATTGCTTGTTTTTTATGATAGGTACTTCATTGCAAGACAACCTTTGTGCATTCGCTTCAAGTATAGGAGGTGGTGACTTCTACGAGGGGAGT
Source organism: Cibotium barometz (assembly GCF_041138505.1). Taxonomy (NCBI): domain Eukaryota; kingdom Viridiplantae; phylum Streptophyta; class Polypodiopsida; order Cyatheales; family Cibotiaceae; genus Cibotium; species Cibotium barometz. Next base: position 21,828,156 of record NC_141100.1, read on the forward strand.
GGCCCATTGGACCAAGACATGCGAGATGGCATGCATTCAACACACTTATTGATGTTGTTATTCTTTGGGAGGGTCATGAACCTTTTAGCGTTAATTTAGAGAGTCATTGGCCCCTTAGTTTTCTAAGGCAGGAAATCCAATTGATGTCCAATGATCCCCCTTGTAACTTCTATTTCAAGTTGGATGGTAGGAAGGTTGGGAGTCAGAGTGAACATTTCAAAACATGTAAGCAGTGTGTTTCTCCACACATCCTTGAGATTTTGGAGCCAATGTAATTGTTATTCTTCCAAGTGAATATAAGAAGCTATTTCTCTAAAAGTGTTGTAAATTTAACTTTAATTCATTTTAATTAAGTGTTGTGGTTTTTCAAGTCTAATGTGTTTGAAACCCATGAATATGTAAGAAAATAATGATAATTATAAGTAAGCACGATCGTAAATTTAAGTATAAGTATATATTTAAGTGCAAATAATAATATAATTAACTATGCTAGAAATAGAAGTATGATTTATTATATTTTAATGAAGTTTCACTGCTGCCTTTTAAGTCTATAGATATAAGTATATGTAAGTATATAAATAAATATAACTTTAAGTATATATTTTAAGCGTAAATAATAATATAAGTAACTATGTAAATAATATAATATAATAATATTATTATTATGTGACATGAAAAAGAATTATTTATTATATTTTAATGAAGTTTCCTTTATTTACTAAAGTATAAACATAAGGTATTAAAATAAATATAAGTTTATAGGTATTTGTAAGTACAATAATAAACATAAGTATAAACTTATTAGAAATATTACAAATTTTAGTGTAAGTACAAATATGAGTATAAGCTAGATCAAACTCATTTATACTCTCTATTCTCTAGCTCTCCATTTGTGTGCTAACTCTCCCCACTACCCATCATGATCGCCTCTTCTGCTTTCGTCGCATGGATTAGCAGCACTCACTATGCTCACCTTGGGGACCAGATGTACCCCAGGTTTTGCAAGAGTTTAGACCTCGAGGCTACCATTAATATCTTAGACCTGAACTCCACCTTGTTAGCTGCATTTTGCACAGCAATCAACGACTTTACCTGCTCTATCCTAAACTCCACCTTGAGTTGGATTCCTTTGAAGTTCTCTTTGCAAAATGAAGAGTAGATCCAACCACAAGAAGGTGGTGAAATGAGATCTAGCTCATGTTGGACATCTTTGCACTACCAAAGTTGTTCTACTTTGATGCTCAAAGTTTCTTTATTTGTTGTGGTCCCCCTACATTTTGTGGTTGGCCCGTTGCATTGTTGGGGGGTACAGGATCCCACCGTCATCAGGGCAAGCAGAGCTTGAAGGTTCCATGTTTTGATTCCAACCATCAAGGCGGCTTCAGAGTCTGGAGAGCCTAGTAGTAAGAAGCATAGGATATAGCCATGATGACTATGTAACTTTGATGACTATATTTTTTTATGCTATGAATGGAAATTTGGATTGCAAAGTTTTTGTTTAATATATGTTTTGTAATGTATTTTATTAGTCAACTCAAGAAAGAAAATTCAATTTACACACGTAACTTAAATGAAAATTTTAGCCATTTAAAGACAAATAAATCAACAAATTTTATAAACTCAAATTAAAAGAGACTTATTTGCACCACAAGATAAGAGCAAAAACTTTGTATATTTATCAAGATATACATTAAGGTTTACATAGCTTTTGAGAATTACATTCATGCAAGATATATACAAATATAACTAAAGATCCTGGCCCAGAGAATCTCTCCAGCATCGCATGCATCGCACCAACCGCATGTCCTTTTTACAGTGATGGTGACCCTCTTTACATGAATAGCTGCAAACACCGTATCACCAAAAAAAATCCACTATGTATGTCTCCACATCCTCTTGGACTACCGCCAAGGCCTCAGCTCTCCCCCACCGTAGGTAGTGGGCTTGATGCTACACGAACCTAGAACCTCATGTCATGACGGAGTTGCAAATCTTACATGATCTCTCACACCACACGCTAGAAGGAAAACTTCGGCATGAGCAGTTGGATTGTCTTTGGTATTGCCTAATCTCACCGAGAGCCATAGTGCCAGGCCTCCACCTGCGCTTGCAATTTTGCTACAGTGGTGGTTGGACGGGGGTACTCCATGTCTCACCTCAGGGGCCAGAATCTCTTTGTAGTTTTCTTGGTGTGAGCCATGCTCTTGGAGGTGAGGGAGAGAAATGAAAGATGAGAAATGAGGGTCACTTCCATACTTATAGATGGAAATTTATTTAAAACAATTTTGCCTAATATATAGATTTGATAATTTTTAATTTTAAAAAATATTTTTCCTTATCAGAATAAGCTCAAATTTTATGTGTACATAGAAGTATCATAGATCACCTCCTAGATAAAATATGAGCCCCATCATAGACCTGTAGGGCCCTTGTCTAAAGGCTCATGCGTGTAGAGACCTACTTTTTTTTAAAGGCCTCCACATGCGAGCCTTCAAACAGGGGCCCCTACAGGCCTCTGATGGGTCTGATATTTTATCTAGGCTATGTAAACCATATGATCTATGCACAGAACAAATTTCAACCCATTCTGATCATTACACACCATGCATCAAGTTTTTCTTGGAAAAAATAATATTATCGTATAAAATAGCACATGCACATGCACATGCACTTGCTTGCACGTGCACATGCATGATCATGATGTAAGCTACATGATCTATACATAGAACAAATTTCAACCCATTATGATCACTGCACTCCATGCATCAAATTTTTTTGGACGAAATTATGAATATACACTTGCACATTCACATACGCATGCAAATAAAAAAGCATCTACACATGCACATTCACTTGCTTGCACATGCATATGTAATTTTTTTCATGAACATATAAGAATATACACTGATATTGAAAATGAAGAAAACTTAAAATATCCAAATCAATGGGCAAATCTGATACATCACATCAAGGACAAAACATTGAAAATAAAGAAAACTTAAAATATCCAAATCCGGTACATCGCATCAAGTACAACTAGTTGAGTAGAACTAAAAGAAAACATGAAAACACAAAATAATACACGAGCATTTACACAGCTCTTCAAACCATGTCATGGTTAAGGTTGAATTCATCACAATCATTATTTTACGAATCCTACAAACAAGATAGAGATCTAAGGGCTTTAGTGTGATGCGCTGGGAATGGATGGCTAATAGCTGACCATCATGCATGAGGTCCACCAAGTAACTTTCACCTGCATCTTGAAGATAAAGCAATGCTTGGGCTGACCATTGCTCCACATTACGTGCTTGATCTGACACAATACATGGTTATTACTTGAATACCTACAGCTTTGAGTTTTTATTGTTGTTCAAAATATATTGTACAATACTAAATGTCTTGTTGTTGTTGAGCATTTGTAGCACATTTTGCATGCACATGGATCCTTTTTTGCGGAAGAGTGTGGAAGCCTTGGGATTTGGTCTACCCAAGGCATGGAAAGATCTCATTGGCAAGCACGTTATGCCTATCAAAGGGCCACTCAACATGGAGGAGGAGTGAAGAAAAGTAATCCCATGAAGCAACTATGTCAGTGGTGATATAGGCAGATTCAAGTGAGGGCTCGTGTGAAGATCAAACTAAATCAGCTGTGTCATGTGCAATAAGAGAGATGCAGGCTGAATGGAGACGATCAATATATGTCTCCTCACAGGGGAGGTAGAATCATGCTGAATGGCTATGACAACGACAAAGACAGGGCAGAGTGTGGAAGAAAATTGATCATTGAAATACATATTATAAAACAATGATGTAACTTTAAAAGATTTTAAAAGAACAAGAGCTTTCGTCTATGTCCCATATAAATGTTTTCAATATATATACATTTCATAGTTTTTAATGGTAAGCAAGAAGAGTATCGAGAAATTTGAAGAAACTTCTTAACAATCTAAATCTATTGTTGTGGAGCAGAGACATCCCCCAACTGAGCCCTTTTTGATGAAGTTTCTACAACATCTTCTTCATCCTCTATCAATGGCATAACAGGGACCATTGGCCTTGCTGTTCTAAGAAGATGCTTCTTCCCGCAATCACTCAACAGATTAGGATCTGTGATTCCACATGCCAAGCCATAAGCAGCATATGTTAAATAATATTTACATCTCAATGAATATACTCCTGGTCCCTCCCCAAAAATTCAAACAGCTGCTTGCCGCTCTCCAGAAGTATTGCCTTGTTTGCATTCAGCCTTAAGTGATAGCCACCTAAATACCTGGATAGAGTCTTTACTGCCATCAGAGGAAAACTTGCATTGTCCTTGGAGAAGCTAGCGTGAAATATCACAATTTGAGGGAATTTCAGGCGATGTATATATGTTCCTAGTGTCTTGAATACATGACTCATTAACCGCTGAAAGGTTGCTGGTGCATTTGTTAGACCAAATGACATAACACGATAGGCAAAGATGCCATCTTCAGTAGCAAAGGCTGTCTTGTGTTGATCCTTTGGATCAATTGACACTTGATTGTAATCAGAGAATCCATCCAAGAAACTATATGCCTTTTTCCCTGCAACTCGTTCCAGAACATGATCCATGATCGGAAGTGGGTAATGATCACGTACAGTAGCTGCATTTACCTTCTTGAGGTTTACACATACTCGAAGTTTCCCATTTTTCTTGGGCACCACTATAATAGGGGAGACCCATTCAGTGTGTTCAATCTCATAGATAAATTCTTCCTCTAAGAGCTTGTCTATTTCTTCTTTTATCTTTCGTGCAAAATTCTCATTGTAAGTATAAGGACGTTGCTTGAAGGCTTTGCATCCTCTCGCAATGGAATTGTATGCTGATATATGCTTGGATCAACTCCTTTGAGGTCTTTATAACTCCAAGCAAAAACATCGCGATACTCCTTTATTGTTTGAATTAATAACTTCTCCTCATCTAAGGACAAGTCTGTGGCAATCCACACATAGCGAGGCTCTTCTCCTGGCTTAGCGATATCAAATTTTTTTGCATCTTCTGGACCATCATATGAAACCCCTGGCATGCTTGGCTTTTGTCGCATGGGCTGTTGAAGAACAATCTTCCGATCTTGAAGAGTGTACTGTGTGAAGTTGGGGGGAACATTGAGACCTTGTTCTTGTCCACTTGAGTCGTCACTCATTGAAGACCATGCGGTTTTGAGCTCTCTGTTGCAATCTTGCATCAGATTTTTTTATTCAACCGTTATCTTTGCACTTCCGACACTCTCTTTTGAATCGGTTTTAGACGAGTTTTGTTTTTTGTTTCTTCATTTTTTTGCGATTTTTGTTAACAGTTTTTAGCTTTTCTCCTGGTTGGAATCCATCTGATCGTTTTACTTGGTCGTTGATACTATCTTGTGCTTGGACATAGTATAGATATCCGTTCTTTCCTGAGAAGTGAGGTGGTGGTCGAGAGTGTTCATTCTTAAACTCCTCCTTTTCTTTTTGTAGTCTCTCACGTCGTTCCCTCTCATCTTATTTACGGATTCTCTTGTGGCTCTTACAGCATTTACGTTTAGGTCGGCTTCGAGGGATCTCTACTTGAACCTCCCTTCCTCTCAAGAGTAGGCGTGCCTTTCCTAACTCTTCCTCAGGGATTATCACATCATTATCAAAATCAGAGTCCCATCCATCTTCCTTATCAGCATCATTAGCAGATTCGAGTGTTAAATCCTCCACTGAGACTTCCTCTACATGCAGTGCTGTTGTGGATGCATCCCCATAGTACAAAACATCTAGAAGGTCACGTGGTTGTACCATTCGTATAGGAATAATGTCATATCCATCTGAGTCACAAAATTGAATTGGCTTAGGTAAAGCACATGTCGATAATGTTGCAAGGACATGACTCCATTCTAGTGGATCAATTAAGTGCTCAGGGAAGGGTTGTGGAATGTATGCCTCATCTGATACACTTCGATTACCCTTAAGTCTCTTAGTGTTGAAATCCCTACATGAGGCTCCACACATCCACAGATCTTCTCGCCCATCTGACAATGTAACTCTTGAGCCTTCAGATGAAGCAGAATCAAACTCATCTATTGGAGACCTTGTTACATCACGATATGAGTGATTCTTTAGGTTGACCCTTGTGATGACAGAATCATGTCGGAGGTACAAATAATTGTATCCCCAATCTTGAATCATTTGAAATTGTCGCATGAATGGTCTACCCAATATCACTTCATAGTTTGGATGTTTTCCAAAATCCACTACTGCAAAGGTGTGCTCATATTCAATCCCACATGTGGTGACCAATATGTTCTCAAGCAGCCCAAGGGGATGTTCTAAGCTTCCATCTGCTAACTGCAAGCGCATCCTGGTACTCCTAATAGCTGGTTTGCCCCACTTTTCCCAAATGGACCTTGTCACAATGCCCACTCCTGCACCACTATCAAGTATTGCAATTGAAGCTACTTTTCGCACTTCTAATGGGAGGGTAGCATTTCCCTAATCGTCCTCACAAAATTTTCCTACTTTGTTGATAGGAACTGGCATAACATGCTTTGTCTCAGTGTGTATAGTACAATGATGGTGACCCTTTTGTAGCAATACCTGCTCTAACAAACATGTGGCAATATCATTCCACAACTCAGGTCGAAGCTTTATCAAATCAAGCAAAGGTAAGGTACAAGCCACTGGTACTGACAAAATAGCTTGCACGATACCCATATCCATCTCCTTTGTCAACCTTCTATGCATGGAGGGTATCCTCAAGGTTTGAGAACAGTTCTCAGATTCTCCCAAATATGATGGTAAGGTTTTCATTGTATGCTTACTTCTAGGAGAAACAATTGTTTGAACTTCCTCCTGGATGCTTGGGTGTCTAAAGTTGTTTTCTGTGCCCCTGGTAAAATCCACCTCAGAGAATGGAGGTGAAATAATAGAGGACATATTCTCATTAACTTTCTCATGAATTGCTGCCCACATCTCATTTGCCATGTCCTCGTTAGCATCAATAACTTCATCAGTGCATGGGAAGGCTGCATGGGAAGGCAAGGCTAGGTGGTGGCAAAATACCTTCTTTCAGTGGGGTGGCAATTGGTGCAGACTTCTCGCTATGAGATTGTGAGATGAGCTCACTTTTCATTTCCTAACTTGATGACACTTCTGGTATGGTTTCTAATGTTGGCTTAAGAGAGGTTGGGCCCTGGTGGAGGTGGGCCCTCAAGTATTGATTGAGCTTCCCTAATGAGTTGCTCATGTACAGCTAGATTGATCTTTTCCTCACGAGGGTTTGGGTATTCTTGAAGCTTCTTGGGTAGCTCAGATAAAGCTGCAATGTGACTCCTATGAGCATCAATGATGGCATCTAGAGTCTCGTTCACCTTATCCACAAAAACAGAACCCCCAGAACTATCCTCGGTCGTACTAGCCTCATCTTGTTTAGCACTAGGCCCAGGTTGAGGTTGATGCTCCTCATGCACTTCTTGGGATGTAAAAGCCTGATCCCTCATGTTTTGTTTATAGACTTCTTGAGAACTAGTGGATGCACTTTTAGTTCGCTTGTTGCGGTTCTTTTTCCTCCTAGTGGTCCTTTTTGTATTGGAATATAGGGTCTTGTCCACTAGATTTGCCTTTGCATCCCTAGTTCGAGGTGTCTCATCAATTTGCATTTCGGCATTTCATGTCTGTGATCTAGTCATGACTCTAAGTGGCACGACATCCTCATTCTCAGATGAAGGTGGTGATGGAACTGCCCCTACAAGGTTGAGTGAGACCTTTGGTTGAGAGGTGCCTTCCTCATGTGGTTTCAGCAAACAATCCTTTGGGAAGTGTTCTACACAACACCCTAGACAATATCTTTCAATTGGTGAAAACTGTGGTACTGTTGTATTGGATCGAGCTACTTGCCTTGAGCGATGTGGACAATCACGAGCCCAATGGGGTTCTCCGCACTCATAACAGGGGCCCATTAGTTTGGCTTCTACTTTCCTTTGCTGCCACCCATTGACCTGAGGGGCCTGGAGTCCTAGGTTGGTAGCAACATCAAAGAATTTTGTTCCCCTGGTTGAGCCAGTGCTTGGCTTGGATATGCGGGACTTTCAAAGAGATTTTCCTTGGATGAATATGTGCATATTCCTCCTCCACATAGCCTGGGTTTACCAAGTCTCTACACATATTTGAATTGTCGTAGTCAACAACCTTCACAGGAGCAGTCCCAGGAGCAGGAGGTTGAGCTCCAAGAACAGGTCGTGCTTGCTCTTGTGCCATCGGTGGCTTACGTTCAAAATTAGTATACTGTTGATGCATTTGTGGAGTCACTCCACCCCTTTGCTGCTCACGCTCTTGTCTCATTCTTGCAATGCGAGTACATTCCTGTGTGGTGTGGGTAAAGTTCCAAGCACAGGCCTGGCACCACTTTTTTGTGGGTTGGTTTGTGACTAGAGGAGAAAAGGTATTACATTCTTCGGTTTTATGGTTACCGCCACATGCTCCACAAAGATGAGGACCTGTAGGTAGTACACTCCTCATTCGCTGCTGTTGTTGTTGTGGCTGCATGGGTGGGCGATAGGTTTGTCCCAATCTCCTTAGTACTAGGTTAGCTATCTGGTCTGGATTTACTAGCGCACTAGACCCTGAACTTTGGTCATCACCCCACTGATCTCTAGGTTTCACCTCAGGGCAAGTACCATCTTGGCATTTGAAGTTATCTATGAAATCCATAGCATCATGGCAACACTCATTGAAATTTGTATGCTTCTTTGCATAGAGATGTGTATGCAGTGTTGAATTTTTGAGTCCTTTTAAGAAGAGAGAAATTAATCGACTCTGGGTGGGCTTCTCATCTTCTGGGCAACGATTAATGTACTGCTTCATCCTATTTACACAATCTCTAACACTCTCAGTCTCGCCTTGCTTGAAAGAGTAGATGTTTGCTACCGTGTCATGTTGAATCCCCATCAAGGAAAAAGCAGCAATGAATCTCTCTTCCAGAACTCATAAAGAAGATTTGTCTGAAGCCTCTAGTGCTTGAAACCAAGCAAGGGCCTTTCCCTCAAGAGTGAGCCCAAATCCTTCAATTTGAGTATGCTTGTCAGTCACTTGCTCAGCTCGAACTGCTTGCCTAAATGCTGCTACATGGTCATATGGATCTCCCGACCCTTCGTACTTCTTTACCAGTTTCTGAAAAGTTGATGGCCTTACTTGTCTTGAATACTCATCATAGGGCCTACGGCCTCTCACTCTCAGTGGGAATTGTTCCTCTCTTTGGTAAGATGGTCCACATGCATCCCAAATTGGTGTGGGTCCCCTATTACCTGCCTCACCAACCCCCTCCAAAGATCTTGTTACCCGCATTTCAGGAGGTGCATTTATGGGAGGCGCCGAGTTGGCTCCCTTACCCTCCGATTGTTATAGTGAGAGAAACGTTGTTGTGGTGTGATCTGTGGTCGCACTTTTGGTGTAGGATAATATCTTGGTGCTAGAGTTGGGCTACTTACAGTGGTCCACTTTGATGTTGAGGGTCCCTCTCTAATGAACTCTCGTAGGGGGGGAGCAGCAGTTTCTCCAAGAAAGGCTGTCTCTCCTGGTTTAGCTGTATTTGTTGAGAACACTTCCATGAATAATGGTTGTTCTTTCCACGTGAGCTCCCGAATCTCCTTCCAATCTAAGGTTCGGTATTCATTGGCCCATTTATCAACGATTCGGTTCATGTGTCCTACAAGTTTCTCGACTACCACCACAAGTGCTAGAGGAAGATCTAGCTCTGGCAATCTAGTTGTGGCATAATATCCTTCTAAGGTCCTTATAGACCTCTTGAAGTGGGTCATCCTGTAAGACCTTTGTCACTGGAATTTGTCGTACAAACTCCCATTGGTTCTCAACCCCCTGATCCATTTTGCTCTTGCCTTTCCTATCCCTTTCCAAATTTAGATCTACAAGAAGTAAATCATCTATGGATGGCTTTGAGGACTGGGCATTGGATGGTCCAAGCATGTCTGACTCAATGAGCCAATCATCTCTAGACTCCCTTGCTCTGGAAAGCTTTGATAAGTCTAAGAACTCGCTTTTAGAGAGCTCCCCTAATTTGTCTGCATTCTCTGGATGATAGGTGACTTCGTAGCGAACACCATCTCCACCCATGTACATGTTACCCTGGTCATTGACTAGAGGTGCTCTATCAAGTTCTTAGAAAAAGGCTACGATCTTAACAAGATACCGTTGTTGTGGATCCCTAAAGATCTCAGCTCCTTGAGCATTCGTGTAGACATATTGAAGTCTCACATTGAGTGGTAACCCCATGGTGTCGGCTTTAAATGGATTAAAAGATCTTGTGGGTGTCCTATTTGGGACTAAGGGATGACTATTTGACGGCCCTAGATTGTCCATGGAGGACAATGAGCTAGTTGTTCTAGAAAGGGTATCAGATTGGGATTCGAAAAAGGTTTCAGCAATATCTGCCAAATTTTCTACCGATTGGGTCCCACTTTCCTACTGCGTAGGTACTCTAGAAGGTGCCCTAGGCCCTATGGCAGTGTCTATATGACGTCCCGACTGCAAATGCATAAGGTCAAATTTTAAGGTTTATATATATATATATATATATATATATATATGTATATATATATATATATATTTTTTAAACCCTACCTAACCACTAAATGCAACTAACATGAATATGAGTGTAACTCTCTATTTTTGTTAATTCTTTTTTTTTAATTTTTTTTATTTTTTTATTTTTTACTAATTACACAAAAATACTAATTATGCACAAAATTACAAAAATTTAAAAAGATGCAAGTTACACTAATTATGCAAAAAATTATAGAAATTTAAAAAATAAAAAATTATAAAATATGCAAAAAATATGGATTCTTAAAAAAAACACATAATTTACATAATTTTTCTTTTTTCTTTTTTTTTAAAAAAATATTTTTAATATTTTTAATTATTTTATTGTTTTTTTCTTCTTATTATTATTATTATTATTATTATTCAAAAAATGTAAAAAAAATATGAAAATTAAAAAAAAAATTAAAAAAAAATTAAAAATTAAAAATTAAAAAAAAATACTAACCTTTTTTTTCGGCGCTTTCTCTGTGGATTCGCCTTCTTTTTCGCAGCCCCACCTTATCTCCTTCACGTGCTGCCGGCCAATCGGCTCCACCCGCCTTCTTCTCCTTCTCGATTCCTCTGCCCGCTCTTCAATGCTTCCTTCGCTTTCAGCTGTGGCGCGGCCACCACTGCCTTCGCACTGTGTTTTCTTTGCTGACCTTCGCCTGGCTCTTCTTCGCTGACCTTCGCCGCCACCAGCAGCTGAGGCCCGTGCCCATCTCTCTCCACTCACCGCCTTCAAACCGGGCTCTTGCCGCCTTCGCAACCTTCTCCTCCTATTTTCGCCTTCTCGCTGACGGCTACTCTACAGCTGCAGCAGCAGCCGGCCTCCTTGGCTCCAAGCACCCCGCTAGCCTCTTCACTTGTCAATGCTCCTCCATGGTAGAAGCTTTCTTCCAAAGGTCCACCATTAAACACTCTATCTGACTCTGCAGCTAAGGACCGTACCTTCCTGTTTGTAGCTACCGCCGTTGCTCCTGCAGCTTATCGGCTTCATCTCCTTCTATGCCTGCTGTGTTCAGCGGCCTCTGCCTCTCCTCACCACCCCCGTCAATGCTTGCTTTGTCTTCTCTTCCTTCACCGCCTGCCACCTTCCACAGTCAACCGTCCTTCACTTTAAGCTGAGGCGCCCGGCCACCACTGCCTTCTTGCCGGCCTGCGCTCTTTCCACGCGGCTGCCCTGCAGCAGCCGGCCAGTCGCCTCCACACCGGCCAGTCAGCCAAACAGCCAGCCGCCCACATGGCCTTAGATGCAAGCGGCTAATATTGCATTAAACATTAATCTATTGCATTATTGCATAATGCAATAAGCTTAAGCCATAATGCATTAATACATTAAGCACAAGTTTAATGCATAATACATAAGCTCACACATAATGCAATGTATTATTCAGATTTTCATTTCTAATCTATGAATAAAAAATGAACACAACGATGAAAACAACCATGGAAAGCATATACATGAATGAGAAAACATTAGCGGGAGTAGATCTCAACCGCACAAGTAAGTACTAATCTATTTTTTTCTTCTAATCACTAGCTCCGAGATTCCACACTCATGCTAACCCTAAACCTAAAAACAAAAAGAAATAGTGGTAGTAATGCAAGCTTCTCAACCGGTTTTGAGTCTTCTCCTCGGCAGTGGCGCCAATTGGAGAGACGGAAAACTCTCTCACTTGTAGCAAGAGTAGCATGATCCACGTGTAGCTCAATCCAATGGGATTTGCATCCCTTTCGGAGCTAGGGATTCAACCCGTACCGGTGCACAAAAGCTTATCCACAAATGGAGAGAATGCTAAGAACACCACTACCTTGACATAGACTTAACACACACACAAGCTCAATCTTGCCATAACTCATTCACTCATCATCCCACTCATTCATACATCCAATACAAGAAGAAAGCTAAGCTAATGCATACACAAGCTCAAAGCATACTTCATTCTCAAGCACTTACTTCCCTAGCATGCACACAAACCTTGAAGCTATCAACAAAGAAACATGCACACTAGAGAATATACATGAGAAGAGAGACAAACATCATCTCATTGTATTGAATTAAAAAAAGAACATTGCTCATACAATAATGTAGATGGGGAGAGAGAAGAGCTTGCACCTCTATGAAAAAAGAGGGAGAGCTAGTCTCAAGAGAGCTCAAACATGAGTTTAGCCCAATGTGTCCATAAGCTCTCAAATGAGCCACTTTTTATACAAAAACTCTAAAACTCCCAAAACTTCCCATGTGGGATTATTCTTAAGCCCATTCCCACACTCATCTACAACTTGGAACTCTTTACAAGAGCCCTAAATAAGAATGTCACTTGTTTTCCTGCTTGCATCTTTTGTGTTGCATCCTTGCATTGATCGTCACGCAACACATTTCTATCATGAAAAAACAAAGCAAGGAGTTCTGCAAGAATGAAACCAAAAGAATGAAATAATAAAAGAAGAAGAAAGCACAAAAGAGATAAAAATACCAGGAAAACGAATCGTATACAAACATCGCAGGAGATGGAGATGAAGGAGGTTGTCGTTATCTTTGATGGAGATGAAGGAGGTTGGAGGTTTGTCTTTGTCATTTGATACAGGATGATGAAGGAGGATGATTGATGAAGGAGGGTTGGAGGAGATAGCTGTTTTGATGGAGATGAAGGCCGTTGGTGGGGAGATAAATGAGAATAGGACCGGATGGGTATCCAAGAGAGCCAATTAAAAACTGATTTTAATGCTATGCAACATGTCAGCACCGCCATGAATGCCATGTGGTAGCCCGCCATGTACCTAACACGTGTACATGCTATAAAGACTAATCAAAGCAAGAGAGGCAATTAAAAACCATTTTTAATGCTATTCAACACGTCAGCGCCGCCTTTTTCACCCACCATTCCAAGAATGCCATGTGGCAACCCGCCATGTACCTAGCACGTGTGTTCGCTCTAAAGACTAATCAAAGCCGTTAATCATGCCACCTTTTTGTCCTCTTATCGATTTTGCCTTGTCCGTCCTCCTGTTTGCCTCCTTCCAACTTCTGACTACCCCCACACTACTGAAGCGATATTCCACCTCCTACACGACAGTCTCCATCCATTCCCACGCATGAATTGTAAGTTTTTGTATATTACTTGATTGTTTTGTGAGTTTTTTGTATATTCTTTGATTGTTTTGTTTTTTCTTTGACTGTTTGCCCTCTGCCATTGAATCTTGCTTTATGGTGATTCGATTCACCTTAAAGCAGATGATGGGCCATTAGAATCTCAATACGGCTCCGTGTGTTATGGTGAATCGAATCACCAAAATGCAAGATGGAATGGTAAGAGATTCGCGATAATTCTCCTCCCGTTGTAGTAAATCGATTCACTATAACGCAAGGAGGATTGTTTTGCTTTGACTGGTCCTTAGTCTCGCATTATGGTGAATCAATTCACTATAACATAAGATCAAAGGGCAAAGGATTCACGATAATCCACCTCACATTGGTGTCAATTAATTCACCATAATGCGAGGAGGATTATTGTGCTTTCAGTGGCCCTTCATCTCGCGTTATGGTGAATGGATTCAACATAACGCGAGGAAGTGCATATTGCTTTCTTGGCCACCCTCTCTCGCATTATGGTGAATTGTTAATAGTGTACTACTGAATAGCTAAGTTTTTTGCACTTGCTTGCGTTTTCAGATGGCTCGTGTAAGCATACAGCTAGACCCAAGGACAATGCAAGATGGGCACTCTGAAGCCTCAAGATCGAGGAAATCAAGCAGTCCTTCCTGATTATCCAAACTTCAGCCTAGACAAAGGCGTTTCGCAGAGCATTCGTCAGTGCTGTGATAAATCACACGATTTATGAAGCACCCGACTGCTGCTATTCCAAGATTACCTTTCCAGAGGCTTGTCAGGAGAATTTGCGAGCGAAATGTTATTTTGTTTAGGTGGAAGGCATCGGCCCTGTTTTGCTTGCAGGAGGCCTCAAAGGATTGGATGATTGAATTTTTTTTGGATACGTTCTTGCAGCCCATGCACACAGGGTCACAGTGATAAACAAAGATTTTTTCAGCCTAGTAGCCCTTCGTTTTAGATATGATAAGTTACTTATACCAGTTACATTTACTGATGCACGAATGGTGTAAATTTTGGATGTCAGTCCTGTTCAAAAAGTGAGAATTGAAGAGGTGACAGAGGGAGTTCCAGAACACGAACATGAGACTCGAGCAAATTTTCGGACAAGCGCTCAAAGGGAACATCATGTGGCAATGCTTACACTGCAAACAAAAAGAGAAAATGTTCGCGCACTCCACGCTATGAATCGGGAGGCACTTCAGTTTTTGTTGCCGGAGTTCTATGTACCCTATCATATTAGAGGGCAAAGATGTTATTTCCTGATTCATGCTGAGGAGATAAACATTTTGTTTGATCCTAGAACTGAAGTCAACGACAAAGTGCTCAGATGTGTTTTAAGGTATACTCTTTTCTCTGTCCTCCCACAATTTTTCATTCTTAGCTCTTAAAAGTTTATGCCTAACTCTTGATATGTTTTCTTGTGAAGTTTTGTTATTTTGCCCGAGGATGTACAGCATCGGGTGTTCCAGATCGATTCGCTAGTGTCAACACTTTTGCTAGTAGAGTCAGTTCCCTACCTTGATGTGCTGAACTGGTTTCGGGAGGTCCAGCTGGACGATGCTCGAGTAATTTTTTTGGCATATCATGAAAAGTGAGTTTGTCTCTGTATCTCTCTTGCATGATGTTTATACGAATCACCATACACGAGTTATATAGTGCTTCCTTTGGCACGTGCTCTCGCTTCACAGTGAATCAATTCACCACAATGCGAGGAGGCATTTTGTTTTTCATCTGGCTTGAAACTAATAGAAATCTATTTGGATGTGATGCAGTGCCCATTGGAGTCTTGTTCTAGTCGATGTGCAAGACAATGTTATTTACCTTGCAAATTCGACATCTGGTGTCCATGGCAACGTTTTGCTGTAAGTACGATACATATTATTGTTTCAGTTAGAATTCCGGATTGATCAGGATATTGATTGGTCTTTGTTTGCAGTGGTGTCAGGAAACTAATGGCCGCTTATGAGAGCCTAAGCATGGACATCGACACCCTAGAGAGAGCGACCATTCGAAGGGTTAGTGTGCCCAAACAAGATGATGGTTATAGCTGTGGGTGGAGGGTTGCTCTGAATGCATTGTTGCTGCTACGGAGCATTTTTCAGCTCCCTTCAGAGGATGTAAGCATTTTTGAGCTCCCATATGCATGCGTACTCTTGTTTATCTTCTTGTATATTGTCATGTTGATCTTATGCCTTGGTGAATTGTGATGGCAGTTTCCATCCATGTCTCGTTACGTGGACCTAGACGTCCAAATGTTTAGGAAGGAAACGGTTACGAAAATGATCGAGGTTGCAGAAGTAATGCCTCCAGACGGCCCAGTGGACTTCATCCCGCCTAATCCACGAGGGGGGATAGGCCCCCCTGAGCCTCTTCCATGGACTTCGTACTTGGGAGAAGAGCCATGGCTCCATCCTGAAGCCCAGTCCTATGGGTTCCAGTAATAAATAGTTTTTTCCTTATGGATGTGTTGTTGGATTGCTTCTTCCAACAAATGTACTCCACTCTGTAACATGTTGTTTGTAAATATGCAACTACACATGTACATTTATATTTTTTTGCACATATTTAGTGTTATTGGAGAGAGAACATCAATTGTAAATACACTTTTAATTTGATAATCAGAGGATCAAATTTGCTACTGTGTTCCTTCACTGCCTATTTTCTTACTTTAGGCCTTTTTGTGTACATAAAAATTCAATTGGGGAATTTTTGCCTTCAATACATTGTTTTAAACAATAAAGCATTACAAAAGCAATGTTGAGAATAGATAAGTTTATTGCATATGGAAAATACATTGTCATCGTATACATATACATGGTCACATCATATATCTTCTAGTGCCTCCAATTCATGTGGGGCTGCAACATCTTTACAAATGATCTGATGCTCTCTTCTTCTACTTACCTTCCGACCATCAAGCTTGAAGCAAAATTGATCTGGAGGATTCTGAATAGCTACTTCTAATTCCTTCCTAACATATTCGAGAGTCCAATTCTCTTCCACTTCCAATGTCAATGATGGGTGACCTTGTCGAATCATAACTATATCTATCAAGCAAGAGTGGCTGCTGTCAGGTGTTTTTCTAAAAGATTTTTTGGGCTCGTGTATATATGGATGCGTGGCGTGTGTGAAGATTTGGTTTTGAGGGCGTTGCCAGGTGTACAGGGTGGATGGCTTTTATTTTGGGCTTGTTGTTGCAGGCCTGTCCGGTGAGAGGTTCACTGGGGTTGATTTCAGCTGTTCGGTCGTCTTGAAGTGTGTGGGCGTCCAAGAAATACAATGGGCATTGTAAGCTGCATTTGAATGTGTGTGGAAAGCATAAAGGCAATTAATGATAAAGTGGGCCAAGGTAGCCTTTAGATTGATGTGAAATGGAAGGAAGGGCGGCCATCCATTAGGAGAGGAGGAAAATAAAAATAAAAATAATATTAATGTGGCCACATGGCTGTTGATGCTGCCGCCAGCGAAGGAGTCCAGAAGATACGAAAACGTGGAGGTGGCGGGTGATGCGCGAGCTGCTGGTAAAGGTGAGGCCGCCGAGTTGCATAAGGGGGTTCTTAGGCATGTGCAGCCACAAGCACGTGCAGAGGAGGGCTTTGGTGAGCCGCAGCCAGGCGGATAAGCCGTCGTGTAAAGCTAGGGGCTCCCCCTTGTGAAGTGCAACCACAGACGCGGACAGAGCCGTGGGAGATGTGGTGTAGCCGGGCTGACAGTGTGGGAGAGCTAGCGAACGAAGACAAGGTTGGTTGGCACAGTGGGTGGCACAGAGATGAAGGGAAAAGGTGACAAACGAAGGGCGCAGCTGTGACTGGCGCAAGGATGAGACCACAGGTGGGGGCTTTGGTCATTCAACTGCGTAAGGTGCAAGGCGTATGTGAAGGCGCAGCCATGTGGAGAGAGGCGCTGCAGCTGCGGAAGACGTGAAGGCTGCCTTGGTTCGAGGCCTGGTAAGGAAGCGTGGAGTGTTGGCTGGGGCAGCCCCTGGGGTGATGGAGCGAAGGCGCAATGCTGGAGAAGGTGCTGGAGGTCACCTGGGTAGTGAGGGCCCCGGTTCTGGAAGTAGGCGAAGCAGTGAAGGACTGGTAGCCGCCTTGTAGGAGCAGATTTGGCTGATGATAGCAGAAGAGTGAGGGCTGGTGATAGTGGAGAGCAAAGGCTGCCTTTGAAGTGTTGGCAGCATAGAGACAGGCTACATGCGAAGAGGACAGTGTGGAGTGGTGTGGTTACTGGATGCCCAGGAGGGCTCGCAACTAGTGGAGGATCGCCGTGAAGAAAGGAGAGCAAAGCATAGGCTGCTGTGGGCCACGTAAGTGAAGACTGGAGCGTGGACGGACTGAGGTGGTGTGGCCTTGGTTCGGTTAGTCAGAGTGGACAGAGAGCAGGGTGCCGAGTGAAGCAGAGAGAGATGAGGTGTTGCTGCTTGGTGGTGGGCCGGTAGCATTGCAGAGACAAGGGCAGATAAGCTGCTTGGGTTTGTTGTGAGGCTGGCAGAGGATCAGCACAGAGACAGAGAGTGAGAGAGAGGTGTTTGGGTAGCTGGCGACACACAGAAGTGATGGGCTACAGAGAGTTCAAGGTTAGCTGGTGGGGCGCCTTCTGAAGTGAGAGTGGCCGGGTTCATTCTGGTGTGGTTGGTACAGGATGAGGCCACAGGTGGGCTTTGGTCATTCAGCTACTTAAGGTGCAAGGCATATGTGAAGGCGCAGCCATGTGGAGAGAGGCGCTACAGCTGTGCAGAAGACGTGAAGAAGGCTGCCTTGGTTCGAGGCCTTGTAAGGAAGCGTGGAGTGTTGGCTGGGGCAGCCCCTGGGGTGATGGAGCGAAGGCGCAATGCTGGAGAAGGTGCTAGAGGTCACCTGGGTAGTGAGGGCCCCGGTTCTAGAAGTAGGCGAAGCAGTGAAGGACTGGTAGCCGCCTTGTAGGAGCAGATTTGGTTGATGATAGCAGAAGAGTGAGGGCTGGTGATAGTGGAGAGCAAAGGCTGCCTTTTGAAGTGTTGGCAGCATAGAGACAGGCTGCATGCAAAGAGGACAGTGTGGAGTGGTGTGGTTACTGGATGCCCAGGAGGGCTCGCAACTAGTGGAGGATCGCCGTGAAGAAAGGAGAGCAAAGCATAGGCTGCTATGGGCCGCGTAAGTGAAGACTGGAGTGTGGACGGACTGAGGTGGTGTGGCCTTGGTTTGGTTAGTCAGAGTGTGGACGGACTGAGGTGGTGTGGCCTTGGTTCGGTTAGTCAGAGGTGGTGTGGCCTTGGTTCGGTTAGTCAGAGTGGACAGAGAGCAAGGTGCCGAGTGAAGCAGAGAGAGATGAGGTGTTGCTGCTTGGTGGTGGGCCGGTAGCATTGCAGAGACAAGGGCAGATAAGCTGCTTGGGTTTGTTGTGAGGCTGGCAGAGGATCAGCACAGCGACAGAGAGTGAGAGAGAGGCGTTTGGGTAGCTGGTGTGAGCTTCTATGGCATCCTCACGTCGTCCTTCTCATAATATAACTTCTTGTGATTTTCATAACACGAGAGAAGATGGTGTTTGGAAACCCATGTCTTTTCGTGTGAATGATTGGGTAACAATGCTTCCCTCTTGCAAAGGTGCCCACAGGGTGAAAAGAACCAAGCGAAATGAAGTGAAATCCCATTGGAAAGGTCGTGTTCTTGCATTCAAAGTGACCGACAATGGCTGGCTTGCAAAAGTTCAACATGTCTACATGGCCAAAGACATGGTGTTGAACTTGGATGAACATCCAATTCTCCATTCTTACTGTAATTCAACAAACCTTTATCTATTTGACACAACACAATGTTTCTCTTTCTGATATATTTGTTGTTTGTTTCATTTCAGTTATCTTTCCGTCAACAGCTGTGGAGTGGCAGCCTGTTTGAGAGCTTAAGTGGCACATTCAAGGCAATTCACAAGGGGATTGCAGATGTCATGTACGCAGACAAACCACCTTCATTTTACAAATCAGTGGATATATTTGTGTATTTTGCAGAATACAGGGTTCCATCAAGAGAAGGTGTTCATGGAGAATTGTATGACATACCTATTCCCACAATAATGTCACTAGAATGGGAAGTTCCTGATCCAAATACCATAACAAGCTTCAAATCCAAAATCAAAGATGATATTCTTAAAGCAATGTCTCCTGGAAGGATTTCAAGAAGGATTAAACTTCAATGGTTCTTGCCTATACATGTCTTTGTGGCATGTTTCAAAACAATGGAAATTGAGAGGACAAGAACGATGTGGCTTAATAGAAGACTATCTCTGACTGATCTGGACACTGTACTTGGAGAAGGATGGAATACCAAGGAAACTTTTCATATGGGGGACAATATCAGTTGTAGAGTAAGCCCAAATTCTTTGTCCATCTCATACCAACTGTGTCGCCAATCCTTAGTTTTGGGCTATGACTATAGGAGATGGAAAAGCAAGCTTGGTAGTTGGGTCCCTTTGGACTCTGAAGAGAATTGTCCAGAGTTTGAATTTAACATCATAGTCCATCCATTCATAGATCCTAGGAAACTCATAGTAACATCAAACTGGCGACTACAACATGTAAGAGAGTCGCTTGAGTTTCTGGATGAAATATCACCTGAATATAGATTCAAAGTAGATGATATTGTTATCCGTACAAGGATGGAGAGTGTAACCTCATGCATCACATGTCTCCCCCTAAAAAAAGTTGTATTTGAGCCACTTGCAAGGGCAAGTTTGTAT
This sequence comes from Cibotium barometz, assembly GCF_041138505.1. Classification (NCBI taxonomy): domain Eukaryota; kingdom Viridiplantae; phylum Streptophyta; class Polypodiopsida; order Cyatheales; family Cibotiaceae; genus Cibotium; species Cibotium barometz. The sequence continues at coordinate 21,848,563 of NC_141100.1, forward strand.
AGTTGAAAATGATAATGTAATCAATATATTCTGCTAGATTTCGTCTCGTCTTCTTCACAAAATTGGTTAACAAATTATTCGCGACAAAAAACAAGGTTTAACAGATTGATATCAAATTATTGATACAGAATTTTACAGAAAATTAACCCAAAAAGGGTGTGTTCATATGGACAAAATGAACAAAACAAAATCCAAAATGTGGAATCACTCTGCAAAATCAACTTTCCTTTTGGCATGAGATGACCCTGCATCTTTAGAGAATCTTTCTCTCTTCTGTTTGCTTCGATCAAATTTTGCTGATTGAGGTTCAAATTCTGGAGTTTTCAGCACTTGAGGTGTTGGAGAGGAAGACTTTAGAGTGGATTCCCCTAATGGTGGTAAGTTGGGCTCCTCTTTGAGACCTTCACGTGTTGGCGAGGGAGATTTGGCAGTGGGGTCTGGTTTTGGAGAAGATTCTTTGGAGTGATGGGCTACAGAGAGTTGAAGGTTAGCTGGTGGGGTGCCTTCTAAAGTGAGAGTGGCCGGGTTCATTCTGGTGTGGTTGGTACAGCATGCAGGCGAGTGGATCATGTGATGATTGGGGATGTGGTGTATCCTCAGGCAGTGATGACAGGTCTGAGTGTTTTGTTTATGGTTGTGTGAGTAAGGCTTCTGTGTTGGGAGAAGCTTGTATAATGTTTTGACTGGAAATATATTGCTGGGTGTTTATCTTTGTCTACGGTGCCCCTGTTTTATGCTGTCTTTCTGGTGTGGGTTGGGTGGTGAAGTGTGAGAGAGTGTTCCAGCCGGTGGGTGGTGCCTCTGTCGTGTGTTGTATTCCAAGTTTGGGGGGTGAAGGGCTATAGAGGCAGTGTCTTTCTTTCTTTTTTTCACCTCACAGCTGCCATCTCTTGTATCTTGCTCCATGCTTTTCCAGTTGGTTGTTGATCCATCGCCACCTTCTATAAGTAAATGACATGCATAGATGTTGCCTAGCAATATAGTATCTGATTCCAAAATATCATTAGGATAATTTCTCGAGTATAATCAAATAAACTTTGTAACTATTTCAAAAAAAGACATTTGAATGTTATAACACTCACCGAAATGCACTGTCGGAGGTGTTTAATCGACATTCGATCAAATCATCTCCCTTTGATGATTTCACTCTCCAACCTTTATCAAACAAATGATCAAGCCAGGCTTCATCTATATCTTTGCACATAAAAGTTGTTCTAGTTTTTCTCAATTGTTTACAATCAGAAAATAAATCAACAAAGCATGCAATTGGAACAAACAAACTTAAGTGGACATTTCTTGCACCAATGCTAGGCTTCATAGCACATTTAATATCATTAAACATTTTGGTCCTGTATGACTCTATCACTTCTATATCAAGTGCAGGAAATGGCCACTCAGGACTATGCAGGCAAAGGAATACGTTTCAACTTTCCATGTCGACTCGATTGAGTGGGCAAGGTATAAAATGAGTCATAGAAATATGTTCTACTTCTTGCGAGATCACTTGGTGCACGACCTTCATATTGAAGTTCCCCCACCTCACCATGCACGACATTCCTTGGTTTCCACGACCACAGAATTGCATCAGCATTTTCCCATACTTGTTGTTCTACCTCATTAATTTGCCAATATCCCTTCCAACAATCAGCATAAGCTTGAGCATCTGTCAAACCTTTCTTCCTTGCACAAGGTCCCCAATATCGAATCAAGAGTTTCTTGTAATTTGGTGATGTAGGCTCATCATCAATATCCGATTTCTTGTAATTTGGTGATGTAGGCTCATCATCAAGAGTTTCTTGTAATTTGGTGATGTAGGCTCATCATCAAGAGTTTCTTGTAATTTGGTGATGTAGGCTCATCATCAATATCCGATTCAGCCATAGCAAGCCAAACTGGATAGATGTTTGTGTCATCTGGGTGCAGCATGACAAAGTGTCCTTGTTGCTGAACATGTAGCATAGGGTTAAATGCCTCCCTTGGTTTATCCCGTGCAGGCCCACAATAATGATCATTATGTTCTTCAATACCTAAGAATCTTTGTGCCTACAATCGTTCAACATTCATATCATCTAATTGATGGGACCCTTCAGATTTTGGCCAAAAATCTGTGTACTTTCTTGCCTCTGATTGTATTGGTTTTCCAAGCTCTTCGATTACATTGCTCTAATAATCTATCACGGGCCTATAATATCTTGGCACAAATGAACCATTACTTAGATTCTGCCAAAATTTTATGTAACCCTTCAATCCTGATATTACTTCTGCATGCATCTTTATATGCTCGGCCATTTGGTAGTAGAGGTGGATCTCCTTTTGGTAACCTTAGTTTACCTTCATTGTCTATCTTCCAAAGACGGATACTTCCACTCCAATTATGAATAGCTACATGTGCCTTAAATTGCATTATTGGTGTGTCTCCTTCCATGAAGAACCTGAATAGAAGTGGTTTGGAGTGACCTATAAGTGCTTCTTGCCCATCACAATATGCCTTGAAGTCAAGGACCTCTGTAAGCAAGAAGGGAGCTGGAGAAGAAGTTGAGCTGGTTCTTAAAGTATCCATCAAATGTGGTAAAGTAAAGGTTTGCCCCACTCTTAATTTCTCTGAAAACCTGCTAAACATGGCATCTATATCCTCATGTGTATGTCTGACCATTAGAAATCCCAACTGTATAGTTTTGAAAGCACCCCGTGCAACAAGCAATGACAAATAGGCAAATAAGTACCGATTTTTATTTTCTCCAGCACAATTATCTAGTTGTAGCAACAAGTTTTTTGGCAGCTTGCGAAACGAGGAAACCCAATTCATTGTGTCTCCCTGATTTATACATGGTTCAACAATGGGATCTTTACCATCACTCGTATTGTGGTTGTCTAAAGCTGTCCTTCAATTTAAAGCATGTAGAAGTGAAACATTGCTCCTTGGAAGCCCATTTGTTTACTAGATCACCAAGAGGATGCTTATCCATCCTCTCTAAGTTATGTAAACAACTTGCGATTGAGCCAATTGTTAGATTGGGATCAGATGGCCATAAACCATTCAAAATAAAGTGTCCATAATGACCTTCTGCATGGCCATGAGTGATCATACCAATCAATGCAATTGGTAAATTATATCCCGAATCCACACCCTTGGGAAGGACCCGTAGTCTGGGAATGGCTATTTTCTTTTGATCCATCTTGTCATGGATGATGCATACATACTTTTGTGGTTGGGTTTCTGAAAATATGCCCCATGCATAGTATAAGCTCATGCAACTTTGTTGATGCATGTGAATATCTCTTTCACTGAGGAGCCTTGCTCTCTTTCACTGAGGAGCCTTGCTCTTTCTTCTAAACTAGGTTTGGCTTCTAGTTTTGCCTTGAGACCACTACACAAGGTGCACTTGGAGAACTCACTTGCCTTTGTTAGGGACACTTGTGGGTACTCTTTATTCCAAATTCTACTAAAAACGATGACTTTGATAGCCTCTTCTCATGTCCCAACTGCTCAAGTGCTGCGTTGATTTCATTTAAAATGTCAACTTGCTTGAATATTGATGGAATCAACAACCTGGTTTCCCTTGAGCCATCTAGCATTGTTCTACTTTTGTGTGGCACAGGCTCGGAGTTCATGTTCACAAATTCATCAAGTAGTGCTTTGTTGTAGGCCTCTCCTCAATACCCCTATGTTTCCATGCAGATATTGACGCACACCGGACTCAAACTTTTTCCTATAACGGTAAAAGGATGTCTTTGGTATACCATGCATCTCATAACATGCTCTGCAACAAACAATCACCCCATTTAACCTAAATTCATATTTAATTTTTTGAGCTGAATCACGATGCCAAGCTGTAGAAAGCACATCATATACATAATTTGTACGAGACTCCTGAGATTGTCCTCAAAAGTCTTGTCGTATCCTCATTAGTACATCACGATCGATTAGCTGACAACATTTTTTGCACAACAATCAATGGATAAACTGATTCATGTGACATATAAAAGGCAGAAGATGGTTATGGTCTCTGCTTTATCATGTTTATGAAAGTGTAGCGTCTTTTTGCAGAGGTTTGGACAACATTAACCTCATTAGTTACATCTCCATCATTATCCTCATTACATACATCAGCATGTTTAGCATGCATGCCATTAAGCGGAACCTTTTAAACAGCATTGTCAGCTGTTTAAAAGGCCATTTAACTAGGGTGATACTATCCACTTGCGGCATAGTTTGAAATTCATTTGCACTTTCAATAGCCACACCCACACAATCATCACCAAGTTGTTGAAAGTTGACACATTCAAATGGAAACACATATAAGATAGTCCCTTGATTGATAGTCTGCATCATGCTCTCATCCTTTAGAAGAACCATCTCATTCTTCCAAGATTGTCGGATTTGCATGTCAAGTTCTGGAGATGTTATCGGTATTGCATCTACAATTGGAGATTCCACAGGCTCTTCTTGATCTGCATCACTGCATCTTTCACTCCACTCTCCAAATTCCAGCTCCCTTGTGAAAGGCCTTAAAAGCATTTTTGGCCAACGAACATTACTCCATAATGCATTTTTTAGATAAATGGTATCCATTGTAGGGAATGGTAGTTCCACATCCTTCAAGCATTCCTCCACAAGTAATGACACATTTCCTTGACCAATCTTTGTTCCACTACAAGTGGAATTTGGATCAATTCTACACACGTAGCCAATACCAACAGAATCATTGTTCAACATCATGTAGACCCTCCCTCTAAATTGGAAATCCATCCTGCACATAATCATGTTGGACTTGTTAAACTAGTAATCAAATCTAGCAAAAGCATTTTTTTATAGATTGGAACCTACATGAGACTCTACCATGAAGTATAGCTCTACCATGTGGCCGAGCTAGAACTAGCTCTATCATATGGTAGAGATAAAACCCATTGAAGACTATCTCTACTATGTGGTGGAGTTAGACTTTAAAGCATTCTAGTGATACCATGGTGTCTAGATAGATTATTTTGATATAGCTCTACCACATGGTAGAGCTAGATCAATGAATTCTAGCTCCGTTACATGATATAGTTACATTGATGCATTCTAGCTCTACCACATGATATAGTTACCAGATAGTAGAGCTAGTTCAATATATTCTAGCTCCACCACATGGTAGAGCTAGACCTCTAGGCATTCTAGGTCTACAACATGGTTTATGGTATAGCTAGATTGATGCATTCTAACTCCACCACATGGTAGAGCTAGACCTTAAAGTTCTACGATGTGGTCTAGGTAGAATACAGCTCTACCACGTGGTAGAGCTAGATCAAATACTTTGAGGTCTAGCTCTACCATGTGGTGGATCTAGAATTGCATTTAAGGTCTAGCTCTACCATGTGGTGGAGCTAGAATGCATCGATCTATCTGTGTACCAAGCAGATCAACAAAACTAATTACTCCAAGAAGAGACTTACTTCACATGACAAGAACCAAGGAGCTAGAATTGCATTTGATCTTGCTCTACCACGTGGTAGAGCTGTATTCTACCTAGACTACATCGTAGAGCTAGAATTATTTGAGGTCTAGCTCTACCATGTGGTGGACCTAATGCAGATCAATAAAACCAGTTACTCCAAGAAGAGACCTACTTCACATGATGAGAACCAAGGATCTAGAAAAAAGGTCAGACTCTATTAGTCCTAAAAATCTATATAAACTTGTAGTCTCTCATTCAATGCAATAGAAGTGTTTATGTAATCATGGTTTGTGTGTGAATTGATCTTCCCTAGTCCTTGATACCTAACAATCTATGGTAGGAATCAATGTTTCAAATTCTGGGCTTGTTATAGGAATTGCATCTGTAATTGGAGGATCAGAATGATCCCCTTCTTCATCACCACTATAGCTTTCATTTGATCAAATTAAGTTGCCATTCGTGATAGTAGATTGCAAAATAATCTTTGGCCATCGAACGGCACTCCATAATGAGTCTTGGAGAGAGATAAAGTATCCATTGTAGGAAAAGGTAGGACCACATCTTTCAAACATTCCTCCACTAGTATGGATACATTTCCTTGCCCTAACTTTGTACCAAAATCCCCTTGAATTTATACATATACTTTAACCTATAATAAAAGCTATAATCAAACTTATAAGCTTACATTTATATTTATTAAATAAGCTATAATATAGTAGCATTAAAATAAGCTTTTATTAACTATAAGTTACTATAAGCTATATAGTTATAAATATATAATTTAAGTTACTATAAGTTATATAGTTATAGTTGTAGGTTAATATATAGGTTAATGTATATAATTTAAGTCACTATAGGTTATTTATAAACTTTAAATTATATAGGTTTATATGTAAGTAGGTTTGATTTATATAGCTATAGAAAGTTTATAAATAAGATATATAAAGTATAATTATAAACTATAAATAGACTTTAAGTTACTATAGTGAACCTATTAAACCTATAAGCCTATTTATATATATCTTTAAGTCTATTTATATAATCAAACCTATAGTTACTATAGTTAATCTATTAAACCTATAAGCTTATTTATATATCTTTAAGTTACTATAGTTAACCTATTACACCTATAAGCCTATTTATATATATCTTTAAGCCTATTTATATAAACAAACCTATAAGCCTATTAATTATAAACTTTAAGCCTATATATATAACTATAAAAGCTATATTTTTATAATCAAATCTTTAAGCCTATCTATTATAACTTTATATTACCTATTTATAAAGGTTTATTTATAAACTATAGGTTATTTATAAACTTAAATTATATGGGTTTATATATAAATAGGTTTGATTTATATAGCTATATAAAGTCTATAATAATAAGTAAAGTATAATTGTAAACTATAAACATGCTTTAAGTTACTATAGTTAACCTATTAAACCTATAAGTTCTTCACAAAGCAAGAACACATCGGAACAAGCCTTCTACTCTAATTCAGGTAGAGGCAGAGGTAGAGGCCGTGGTCGAGACCAAGGTGGTGGCCGACAAGGAAATTAGAATTTTGGACAACAACAGTCCAATGATTCACACGCCAGAGTGTAGAGGCAGGGGGAGCCAAAGAGGCCGAGGTGGTTGGCAAAGAAATAGAAATGCAAATAGCATAGAGTGCTATTACTGTGGCAAACCAGGACACATGGCAAAGGACTACTACAAAAAGTAGAATGACACTGCAGCCATGTTTGCGCATGGAATAGGTGTCATTGCAGATATTGACATATGATATAAGTGTATTAGTCACATGAATGTACAGTGACTGAAGTCTCTGCAGGCCCAAAATATTGTTGTAGGTTTGCAAAGTTCAAGGTTGATGGTATGCATAAGGTATGTGAAGCATGCCAACTTGGTAAGTAGGCCAAACATGCTTTCCCACATGAAAAGCATGCCAGTGCAAGGCCATTGGATGTTATACTTTCAAATGTATGGGGACCGACCAAGACTGTAACAATTGCAGGTTGCAGGTACTATGTTACGTTCATTGATAACCACACTAGGAAAGTGTGGGTTTATTTTATGAAGGAGAAAAGTGAGGTGTTTGCTCACTTTCAGAGATTTAAAGCCTTGGTCGAGAAGGAAAAAGGCATGCAAATAAAATGCCTAAGATCAGATGGTGGGGGAGAATATTTCTCCAATGATTTCAGCGATTTCCTGAGAAAGCAGGGAATCAAGAGGCAGTATACGTGCAGGCTTCGCAATAGAATGGTGTTGCAGAAAGGAAAAACAGACACATTGTAGAAGTGGCACGTGCCTTGATGGGGCTGAAAAGATTATGCCACATTACTTTTGGGTAGAAGCAATAGTAACTGATGTGTACATTATGAATAGGACACCCACTGCAGCAGATGTTCATAGTATGACTCTTGAACATAAGTTCACAGGCATAAGATCAGATGTGTCTCACTTGAAATTGTTTGGGTGTATTGCATATGTATATGTTCCTGATGAAGTGAGAACAAAGTTGGATCCAAAGGCAGAGAAATGCATCTTCATTGGTTATGCTATGGAGCAAAAAGGTTATAGATGCTATAACCCTACCACTCTTGAGATGCGAGTAAGTAGAGATGTTGTCTTTGATGAGATGAGTAGCTGGTATGCACCAATAGTGAAGGCAACAGAAGATGCAGATGTACGAAGTTATGATGTTGCACCACATGTAGAGCAACAATCATAGGTGTGCTGAGTCGACCTGGGGAGTCCTCGAGCAGTGGATCCAATGTTAGCCCATGGTCATGCAAGTTAAGGAATGATGCAGGTACACATGTATCATGGAAAGGGAAGGAAAAGGTAGATCAACCTTTTGTGCCTGATATGTCAGCATGTCACTCATATGTGGATGGTGATTCTAGTGGCTCTGAGTAGAGCCGTGAGATGAGGAGCTTGGCATTCCGTCTGTTGTTACTATTGGTGTGAGGAGAACCTGGGCTGTTTTGAGGACACCTGGTAGTAATCCAGGTGTACGCAGATTTACGAGGGTTAGATACCCTGTTGACAGGTTGAGATATGATGGATATACATCCCATCATTATGCTTACATGGTAAAAGAAATACAGGAGGTTGAGCCCACTTGCTTTGAGCAGGAAATTGAAATTAAAAAATGGGAAGATGCCATGGATGAGGAGATGGTAGCATTGGATGCAAATGCAACATGGGAGTTAGTACCTTTGCCTAAGGAAAAGAAGGCAGGTGTATAAACTCAAGCACAATGCTGATGGTTTAGTGAGCAGGTACAAGGCAAGATTGGTTGCCAAGGGCTATGCGCAGACTTATGGCATAGACTATGAGGAGACATTCAGCCCGGTTGCAAGAATGGCAACCGTGAGAGCTGTCATTGCTATGGCTGCAGCAAAGGGTTGGTTTTTACATCAAATGGATATACAGAATGCTTTCTTGCGTGGTGATTTGCAAGAAGAAGTGTACATGATGCAGCCACTAGGGTATGAGAGTGATGCACATCCAGATTTTGTGTGCAAGTTACACAAAGCCTTGTATGGCTTGAAGCAGGCACCCAGACAAGATCGGGGAGTATCTTGTTACCATTGAATTTCAGATATCCAATGTAGATTTTTCACTATATGTGAAAAGAAAGATAGAGGGATCATGGTATTAGTCATCTATGTGGATGACTTGATTAGTGATACAGACATACATGATGTCAGGATGCTTTTGAATCAAAAATTTGAGATGAAGGATTTAGGTGAGCTATGGTATTTCTTGGGCATAGAGGTGGTGAGATCACCTCATGGCATTTTTCTAGCAGATGCAATATGTCTTGGACATGTTGTCCAAGTATGTTATGATAGGCTGTAAGCCTATTTTAGTGCCATTGGAGCAGAACACAAAGCTTTTTTGTAGATATAGGTGAGCTTTTGAAGGACCCCACTACATACAGGCACATAGTGGGTAGTTTGATCTACATGACCATTTACGAGGCCAGACTTGAGCTATGTTGTTGGACTTGTGAGTCAGTTTATGCAGGCCCCTAGGAAGCCACACTTGGATGTGGCTAGACGGATCCTCAGGTACATAAAGTCCATAATTGATTATGGGCTTTTCTATGAGGCTGGTACAGAGATACAGCTGCATGGGTACACTGGACTGGTAGTATTGCAGACAGGAGACCTTTAGAATAGAGAGGAAAAGAAAAAGCCATTCCTTGCATATGTAAACTCTTACACTTCATATATATCAATGTGCTAGGTTTGCATGCAAAGAAGCATATAGTTATACATTAGCCCATACTTTCAGAACATGCTGTATCTTTTGTCCTTAGCCAGCCTTGCCTAATGAAAGCAATGTAATAATACCTCCCTCCCTTATAGTTATTAGGTTTTTGTCGATGGCCTCCTTTCTTTTTTCCTTTGCATGCAAAGAAGCATATGGTTATACATCAGCCCATACTTTTAGAACATGATGTATCTTTTGTCCTTAGCCAGCCTCACCTAATGAAAGCAATGTAATGACACCTCCCTCCCTGTTAGTTATTAGGTTTTCATCGATGGCCTCCTTCTTTTTTCCTTTGCATGCAAAGAAGTAGATGGTTATACATCAGCCCATGCTTTCAGAACATGATGTATCTTTTGTCCTTAGCCAACCTCGCCTAATGAAAGCAGTGTAATGACACCTCCATCCCTTCGAGTTAATGTCAATTTTGTGATGATTTAAAGTTAATGTTTGAACTTTGAAATTTTTCTAATGTAAGTCTGTGAACTTGGTTTTCATCATGTTGGATGAGAGATAGTTGAACAAAACCGATAACAATGTGTGGACATAGGCTCATAAAAAGTCGATATTAGCCCGTGTGTACATGCACTCCATGTGCACACACCCTTAGTGGGCAGGATAGCATCCACTTACATTAACACTAAGATAGAGTGGGATTACTTCATTAGGGGAAATTGTCCATTCAAGAAAAGGGGTTACAAGCATGAGGAGTGGTCGGAGGTTACATAGAAGAGTGGGGAATGCCCATGGAGGTTACATAGGAGAGTGGGAAAAACCCACATACTTGGGGGGTTGCACTAGAGAGTGGGCTAGTGGGGTAGCCCAAGATTCACTCACCCATTTCTATATAAAGCACCCCACCCGATTGTATCTAGTATGAGGAGGAGAGGATAATAAGATCCTATACTTATGCCCCAATTATGTGTATTTAGTAACTCTTACTATGCCTTAATTAAGAGGAAGATTGAATGGAAACCTCTCTTTCTTCTTTTTTCTCTATTTCCCTCTTAGGGCAATGGCCCTCACACTTTGGCTTTCCATGGTTCCATGCCATGCACCAATGCCATTTATATTCCCTTGTCTAGCTTTCTGCTTCTCCTCTCTTGCTAGCTTGTTGACCTGGTCAAAGACGTTCTTTCAACTAGATTCTTTCTTGCTAAATCTACAAATCCATGATCCATGGTGTCTTCATGTTCGTCCCCTCTCAGTAGCAAGTTGTCCTCTTTTGGGATGGAGCTTCCAGAGAGACTTCTTCACAAAAGACAAGCATGTGAGTCATGGGCCGGGCTTGTCGGCACCATATGTTAAGGATGAAGGGATTGGGTGATCGCCGATGAGAGGCGCACCTTGGATATCAGTAGGATAAGGGTTAGGGTCGGCCGGCCATGTATGGGCGCCCAAGTGTGAACGGCCAAGTCACCTATATGAGTCAAATGTAACCCTAAAATCCTCATTCTCATGCGTTGTGAATAGAAGAGTGCTCTTGCCTTATCTCTTTGGTTTCCTTCTCCTGCGTGTGTGTGTGAGAGAGAGAGAGAGAGTGAGAGAGCGATCGAGCGCACTGTGTAGCGGCACGGCGGCGGCGGTGAGGCGATAGAGCGGCGACGGTGGCTCCTCCTTCACGGCTGCGACGCGGGAATCCTTCAAGGCGGCAGTTAAGCGGTGAGTGACACACCTTTTGCATTCTGTTTTGAGCTTGCCTTCCTGGTTGTATGCTTGCAGCCATTTGTGGCTCGCATACGGTGTCCGGCAAGTCCCCAGCTACGACCTGTGCGGCAAAAGCGCACAAGATGATATTCTTCAATCATGATGATGATATCGAATGGTTGGATATGTTGCTTGGAGATGATGAAGTGGATGTCAATAGAGATACCTTTGTAGATGATGCAGTAGAGCATGGATTGAGGGTTCCTGTTCAACCTACAAAGCAATGTCCATATATGGATAGAGTGCTTTATTTTATGCTTATGCACACACTCTTGTGCTATTTCACATGGTTTTATGGTGATGGTGTGCCATGTTCATCGATTCAATTTTTAGGTGATGTGCCATTTATGGAACATCAACATGTAGAAGATACTGGAGTTTCATTGACATATCTTTTTGATGAGTGGTGTTATCCCTGTGATGTGTCTTCTCCGTGCAAGTGGAGTGTGGACATACTTGTGGAGACATGGTCTTATTATACGATCGTGTGTGGATGGCATTGTATTTGATGGTTTCCCAACCCTATCATATTGCCATAAAATGGTTGCACTATACTTACACTATGATATATGTTATATACACCACACTGTAATGGCCGTATGCTTGTGGGTTTGAGTCGTTGGATTGGGAACGACCCACCGGGTGTGCCAAGTGTTAGCCCGTGTGTGCATGCACTCCATGTACACACACCCTTAGTAGCATCCTTATACATTAGCACTAAGATAGAGTGGGATTGCTTCATTAGGGGTAATTGTCTATTCAAGAAAAGGGGTTACAAGCATGAGGAGTGGTTGGAGGTTACATAGGAGAGTGGGCAACACCCACAGAGATTACATAGGAGAGTGGAGAAAACCCACATGCTTGGGGGTTACACTAGAGAGTGGGCTAGTGGAGTAGCCCAAGAGTCACACATCCATTTCTATATGAAGCACCCCTCCCCATTGTATTTGGTATGAAGAGGAGAGGATAATAAGATCCTATGATTATGCCCCAGTTATGCATATTTCGTAACTCTTGTTATGCCTTAATTAAGAGATGGAGATGTGGAGGAGTACTCCCATACTCTCCTGTGGATGTTGTTCTATAACCTCCCGTATTGCCATGACCAGCAGAGCGGGTAGGTGCCACATTGCCATAACCCCCATACTCTGCAACACCCCTCCATATCTAGTAGCACCAAGATACCCACTTGCACCATAGCCCCCATTCATGGTTGTCCCATAACTTGTACCAGATCCAAAGACGTAGCCAAAAACTTCTTAAGGGGGATAGTCACCTCTTCCGGATGGAGTCCCAACAAATCTATGTGTTACTACTCGGGCTAGAATTATATCCCTCCTTGTTGCCACCTTGGCCAGCACTAGCACCACCCCCATATCCACCTCCTACACTTCTTTGTCCAGGTGCTGAAATTCCTCTTGGCACAGCTGGCTTTACCTCCACCATCTTCTAGTTTAGCTCATTATCAACTGCATCTTCAGAATCAAATGACATGAAACCAAAGCCTCTGGGTCATTTTGTGCCATGATCATACATCACAATAGCATCCGTGATGTTTCCAAGCTGTCTAAAATAATTCTTGAAGTCCTCTTCAGTAACAGTGTGAGCAGCTAGACCTCCCACAAAGATCTTTTTTTTTTCGAGGACCCAAACTGGCACCCCTACCAGGGTTTGGGTGCTGCTCATCTAGTCGAGTCTAAGTTGTGGAGGATTTCCATGGTTCCATGCCATGCACCAATGCCATTTGTATTCCCTTGTCTGGTTTTTTGCTTATCCTCTCTTGCTCGCTTTTGCTGACCTGGTCAGAGATGTTCTCTGAACTAGATTCTTTATTGTTGCTGAATCTAGTTGTCCTCTTTCGGGATGGAGCTTCCAGAGAGACTTCATCGCAAAAGACAAGCAAGAGACTGCATTGAAATTGTTGTCTGTGTGCAACCCGGAGGTTGACATGCTGAAGCCTAGAGCTCTAGAGCTCCATTGGAGCTATTGTCTGTGTGCAACCCTGAGGGTGACACACTGAAGTCTAGAGCTCCCTAGTGTAGTATGCTTGATGGGTCAGAGAGCATGCGGCAGTAAAGGAGCATCCGTCTAGTAAATGTGTGACTTGTAGGCATTGTTGAACATGTTACCAAGGATTGCTTGTACCAAATATTTACATCATAGAGCCTACTCATAAAACTTTATGCATAGAGATTTATACATAGAGCCTATGCATAAAACATGTGTGACTTGTAGGCATTGTTGAACATGTTACCAAGGATTGCTTGTACCAAATATTTACATCATAGAGCCTACTCATAAAACTTTATGCATAGAGATTTATACATAGAGCCTATGCATAAGCTTTATGAATAGAGCCAACTCATAAAGCTTATGCATAGAGCTTTATGCATAGATCCTATGCATAATCTTTATTCATAGAGCCTTTACATAAAGCCTATGCTTTAGAGCCTACTCACAAAGCTTGCATAAAGATTATATCCTATGCTTAGAGCCTATGCATAAAGCTTTATGCAGCTTTATGCATAGGCTTTATGTGAAAGCTGCATAGGCTTGCATAAGATTTATGCATAAAGCTTGCATAAGATTTACCTATAAAGCCTATGCATAAACTTAAGCCTACACATAAAGCTCTATGCGTATATCTTGCATAAAGCTTAGAGCCTACGCATAAAGTTTTATGCATAAAGATTTATGTATAGGCTTTATGCAAGTCTATGCATAAAGCCCATGAATAAAGCTTTATGCAAGCCTATGCATAGAGCCAATGCATAAAGCTTTATGCAACCCTTTGCAATCCTATGCATAAGATTTATGAGTAGGCTTTATGCTTAAGCTTGATGTAAGCCTTTGCATAAAACTAAACCTAACTCAGGCACCCAAGGTTGTATAAATTTTGCATAAAACTAAACCTAAACCAGGCACCCAAGGTTGCATAAACAACGATATTACATTAACGATTACGAGAAAAAGAGAACCTAGCTCATTTTTGTGAAGTTGAAGGAGATGATTAGTGCAAGACATACAAAACATAAAATTAAACAAAATGACTAGTAGCACATCTAATAAAGCTTGCATGAAACCTACGGATAAAGCTTTATGCAATCTTTATGCATGAAGCTTACATGAAGCTTTATGCATATGCTTCATGTAAGCTTTATGCATAAAGCTTATATGAATCTTTATTCATAGGCTTCATTTAAGCTTTATTAAATGTTCTACTAATCACTTTGCTTCATACAATGAAGCCTATGCTTAAAGCCTATGCATAATAAGGCTTTGTGCATAAGGTTTACGCATAAAGCCTATGCATAAGCTTAGATCCTACACATAAAGATCTATGTATAGATCTTTCATAAATCTTAGAGCCTATGTATAAAGCCTACGCATAAATCTTGTGCATAAAGCCTATGCAAGCCTATGCATAGGCTTTATGTATATTCTTTATGCAAGCCTATGCATAAGCTTATAGTCTATGCATAAAGCTCAGTGCATAGATCTTACATAAAGCTTAGAACCTACGCATAAAGGTTTATACATAAAGCTTGTGCATAAATCCTATGCAAGCCTTTTTTGCAGGTCATTACTAAGCAGCAAAATTTCATTCTTCTAGTTTCAGTGCTGAGCAATGGTGCAAAATAGTGAAACCCTGGGCCTGTAAATTTTGGGTACCATATGTGTTTTTATATGCTAATATATGTTCACTTGTGGTCTGATTGAAAATATCTAAAAGCGATAATGAACTGGATGTTGGTACGAAGCATAGATGAATTTTAATTCAAAGTGTCATTCTCATTTAAAATGAATTTATGCATAGGAAGATGCATAAAAGTTTGATTTTTATCTCCTTAAACGGAATTTATGCATAATAGATGCGTAAAGAAATCTTGTATTCTATAAATAGATATGAGAAATGATAGGATATGATAAGATGCATATGAGATGTGATAGGATGTGATAAGATGTGTATGGGATGAGGTAAGAAGTGTATGTGATGGGATAAGATGTATATGGGTTGTGATAGGGCGAGAATAGATGTGATGTAAAAGAATAGATGTGATTGTGCATGTAGATGTGGATGTATGAATGTGGATGTGGAGGTGTGCATGTAGATGTGGATGTATGAATGAGGATGTGTGGATGAGAATGTGGATGTGGATGTGGATGTGGATGTGGATGAATGGATGTAGATACGGATGTGGATGTATACATGTAGATGTGGATGTATGCATATAGATGTGAATGTATGGATGTGATTGTGCATGTAGATGTGGATGTATGAATGAGGATGTGTGGATGAGAATGTGGATGTGGATGAATGGATGTAGATATGGATGTGGATGTATACATGTAGATGTGGATGTATGCATATAGATGTGGATGTAGGGATGTGATTGTGCATGTAGATGTGGATGTATGGATGAGGATGTAGATGTGGATGTATGAATGTGGATGTGGAGGAATACATCAAGGCCTACCTATAAACAACAATGTCATATAACAATTGATCATGTACGTACATATGGCTTCATGAGGCATTGACATGACCAAGTGTGATGATGACATGGAGGAGAACCATAGGAGAGTGTTACAAAATATGCCACATCATTTCATGACGTCGGGTAGATTGTAAAAGGTGGCAAGGCTTCAGAAGGAAGTCATGGTGTTGAGAATCATCTTCTCCATCCGATGAATTAGGTGTCTCCATGATTTCCACATGAGGAGGAAGAGGATCTCATCATAGAAGACATGGTGAATGATTTTTTTGAAGAGGAGGTTATAGATAATGTTGAGAAAGATCCAATGTCATATAATGAGAAAACCTTGCATATAGAGAGGCAAGCACCCCTTTGAATGAGGGATATTGGTACTCTACACTCTGCACAAACTTGGAGCAATTAAACTTGTAAAAAACTTATGGATGGAGTGATGAAAGTGTCTGGGTAAGATCCACTCAATATATTCTCCTAAATAGAAAATGTCTCTTGTTTTATACTCTCCTTGTAGATATTTTAACATGTGATTTCTTATGTTATATTGTAGGCTTCTCAAGAAGATTCTTTCTCCTTGAAATCCATTTCCAGTCTCATAAATTGCTCTCTATGCTAGGTATGGATTATACAAAAATACACAGATGTCCCTATTGCATGATATTTAGAGGGGTTAATAAAGATGAAACTCTAATTTGGAGAGTGCTGATATAGAGATGATTTGTGAGGAGACAAAATTTCCTGAAAGGTATTGAGACACTTTCCTTAACATTCCTTGCAACACATGTTTAAATGTAAGGGGATTGCAAAGCTCATTACATGGCATCATCAGGATCATTAGATGATTGTGACCAATGTGGCCACATGTGGAGCATCAATGGCCAAAGTTTAAAGATGAGCCCCGTCACACTTACGTCTTGGCTTGGGCATGGATGGCGTCAACCCATTCGGCTTCAAGTCCACATCATGGTGTACTTGGCGTATTATATTAGTGAGTTACAAACTCCCTCCATGTGTGGCAGTCAAGAAGAGGTAAGTATAAGGTAGTAAACATGGATGTGTACCTCGAGCCTTAGATTGAGAAGCTTGAGACACTATGGTGATGTATCAAAGTGCATGATGTCTCAACGCCAATAAATAGGCATGATATGGAGGTGAAATTTATTTTTCTTTAGATGATGCATGACTATCCTGGATTCTTAGAGCGCTTAGGTATATACTTAAACTTTGTAACTTTAAACGTGTGTTACTCTACCTCTCAATTGTCTTAAATTTTTAATAGGTTTGGAAACCTCTAGACATCATGCATGTCCGATTTGTGTACTATCACTTGTTTCCAGAAGACCCTCTACACTAAAGAAGGTGGTGCATGACAAACATCATCAACTTCTCCCTTCGTCACATCCCAAGGATGTGCCACATGATGTCTCACCACTTTCTGTGATGAGAGGTAGAGATTGGTTTGCACCATGGAGGAGCACCCCAAATCCACCACCCGATGGGATGTCAAGACACTCAATATTCTTTTGACTTCCATATTTGTGTGAGTTGAAGATTAATCATCTCTTAGACCCCATGCATATCTTCAAGAATGTGGTAACAAATATTTGGGACCATTGGTAAAAGAGATAGTAAGGGTACAAGGGATGACTTACAAAATATTATACGCCTTCAAAGTGCATGGCTAATTGTAGATGAGAGTGGTAACAAGGTTCTACCAAAGGCACCATGGGTATTAACCAATCAGGAGCACAATGAGGTGAAAAGTGTGATTGGGTGAAAGTACGTATAGCCGGCCTTCTTTTGTTTCTTAAAAGTACATAGTTTTTGGGGCTGAAAAAATGGGTACTTTTGTTCCAATTAAAATTTCAAAAAGGGCGGTCAAAATTGTGTGAGGTGAAATTTGTGGGCCGTAACATTTAATGATTCAGTAACACGATTAGCTGTACTCATTAATATTTGCATGTACCTAATATTTGCACGTCGTTACTCAATCTCTCTCTATCTCTCTCCCCATTCCATGTTCTCTCTCTTTCTATCTCGTTGTTCACAAGCATTGGTGTCCTTTTGTTGTGCCCTGTCTGCATCACTTTTCTCTTTAGCTGCATCAGTTTCCATTTGTGTGCTTAGAACAGGTACATCAGTGTTCTTTCTTTGTTTCCATTTGTGTGCGACAGTCTTCTCTTTAAATGCATTATTGTGCTGTGTGGAGATTCAGTGAGCTACCGAGGGTGTGTTATTTTGTACATGTGCGCATATGAATGCATGTTTAATCATGCATATACATATTTTAATTTTATGTTTCTATTTCCTTAGGATGAAAACTCCTACAAAAGGAAAGGATTCAAAGGGTACACCTACCAAGAGAAAGAGCATGATACTAGACTCATCTATCAAAACAGGTCTTCTTATTGGTTTTTGTGTTTGTAGCAGCTTTATTTATCAAATTTGGTTGATTTGTAAACATGTATATTTAATTTTACAATCGGGTGGACTGTACCAAGAGTGTCTTTTCCCAGGAAAACAAAGTTTTGTATGACAAAGGAAGATTTTAATCTAGAATATGGGATGAGCTTAGTAGGGCAAGACCCAAAGCTCCTCATTGATGGTGGATGATTTCACCGATAATAAGCAGTGGTTGTCTGTATGGCTTCTAAAGTGGTACCTTAATGAGAAACACCACCTAAAGGGGTTGAGGCCATAATTATATGAATAAGGTGTGCTTTTTTATCACAAAGTGTATCAGGGAGCTCCTCGAAACAGTGAACTTGGTGTAGATTTTATATGCGGATTCACATGGCAAAAGTGCAAAAGTAGTGCAAACTTCGATAACTTAGTGGCATGGATTGTGTTTGTTGAGAGTGTCATCAAAACAATACGCCAACAAAATAAGCTAGAAAGAAAGATGGAGAAATGGAGGTTGAGTAATAGACCATGCTTTGCACCTAAAGTCAACCTTGAAGAATGGATGTCACATGGAGAAACCAAATCTATGAATGAGGGTGATTAAAAGCCTAAATTTTTGACAGGTGGAAAGAGACCTAGCCTTGAGAGGGCATTTGGCTCTATGTCAACTTTTGGAATGTCTACATCTTGCATAATGGTACTTACCTCAAAGTGCAGACCTATCAGCTGCAAATAATATGATGAATATTGTGGTTGCAAAGTTAAAAGGGAAGAGAAAATGTCTTGATGAGGTAAAAATTATAGTAGATTAGTAAAAAACAGGCAGAGATGAGCAGACTGGGGTGCTATGGGGGGCCAACAAGATACTGTAAAAGTTGAAGAAGGATATGGAGGAGTTGTAGCTACATAAGGCTAGGTTGGTTCCAAACGAGGATGAGATTATTAAGCTCTAGGCCATCATATCAATAAAAAAGGAGGCATTGAGAGACATGGGATTCAATGATGAAGTTACAAATCATAAAGTGCGAGGAAACAAGGTAGCTGAATTGCAGGCATGTATTTTTTTGTACTAGCTTAGATCACTTTTTAGTGCTTTTCAACTACCACTTTTTTATGGTATTTCACATTTGAAAAGTGGTGTGTACTAGGACTAAAAAGTGGTAAATTACACCACTAGAAAGTGGTGCCACAACACTAATTGAAGTAGTGGTATTACACCACTGAAAAGTGGTTCCCAACCACTGAAAAGTAGTGCACAATTGTGCACTAAAAAGAAGTGCACAACCACTGACAAGTAGTGCCCAACCATTGAAAAGCAGTGCCCAACCATTGAAAAGTAGTGCCCAACCCATTGAAAAGTAGTGCACAATTGTGCACTGAAAAGCAGTGCACAACCACTAACAAGTAGTTCCTAACCACTTAAAAGTGGTACCGGGCCAACCATTATATTGGAGGAAAGCACTAACAAATTTTTATTTTGACACCCTATCATGGGATGTGGAAGTGGCAATAGCCCACCAAATTAGGTTTGTGGAGACTACTGAAGGATACGAGGATCTCGATCCTTCCTATCAAACCTCGTGTGCAGTTGGGTTCTATTGGTAACACTATTAACCCCTGGATGAATGTGTTGCCTGAGGCATTTCTATCATCCAAGAGGTCATTATTACTGGTGTATACATGCTGCCATGTCGATACCCATACCATCCACTTTGCTTTTCAACAACTTGTAAATATGCCAGCAACTATTTGTCACTTAAATGTGAGCAAACATTCAGTGATGTTGTGAAGTTAGTAACACCTAGAGTTACACAAGTAGATGAGCATATTGGCACGAGTACTAGATGTTGGCAACTGTTTGTCACTTAAATGTGAGCAAACATTCAGTGATGTTCTGAAGTTAGTAACACCTAGAGTTACACAAGTAGATGGGCATATTGGCACGAGTACTAGATGTTGGCACCCATCATCATATCAAGTTTGTTTAATGTTCATTTTTTGATAATCTTTAAATTTTCCATGTAGAAGGAGAGAAAATTCCCATGGAAGAATCTCCTTATGATGGCACATATACTATGTGAAATTTCCTTCTAATTACTTCTCTTTGAATCGTCATTTTATTTATTTTGACCTTTACTACATTGCCTCTTTTTGCAGCACACTCCCAAGCTGGGTCATCGTGCTCGAGAATGATAGCATGTGTCACGGTGGCTTTGAGAGAAGGATGGTTTACAGAAACAACTATACGATACAACAAAGCATGAAGAGAATTAATAGAAGGGAAAAATTCAAAAGTCCCAGTTCATTCAAGTAGAGAGAAAAACAAATTCAGTGATGCTATGGAAGTGTCAGTTGATTCTGCCCATAGAAAAGAAGAAAGAATCATTAGCTATGAAAGTGCCAGTTAATTTCACCACAGAAAAGAGCAAAGAGTTGTCAGATAGCCTAGACCTGGATGCTATTGTAGGAGTAATAGATTTGGTACAAGCTGGAGTTGCCACTAGGAAGAAGAAAAGCAAAGATGTGAGCCTCAAGGAGTGTGTGACACCCAAGAAGAAAATGAAGGTTTCAAGCAATCAAGAGCTTGTATATGCGGGTAAAAAGAGCAAGGATCCCACATCTATTGGGAAAAAAATTCAAAAGCAACCACTTGACTGTAAACTCCCCAAACCAAAGTGCCGAAACATTTTTTAGCCTTCTTGTAACCTAGAAAGTGCTAAATAGCCTTGCTTGTAGTCCGAGCTAAAAAGCTATGTATTGCTAGATTTTTTCAATGATAATGAAAAATCATTTTTCTTGTTGATGTAATGTGATGTAGCAATTTTTTTAAAGTTATTGCCGATATATTATACGAGAGTGTTTTTTTTCTCTAGCTATTGAAGAGATTACAATATCGAAAGTGCTAGCGAGGATGAGAGACATAATGAGAACATATCGGTACCCAAGTGGTGTGCCGAATTTAAAGAGATTATGGAATTGAAAATTGGTAGCCTTGAAGGTAGCGATGTTTTAATATGTTTGTTTAATTCCAACAGTATCTTTGGATATCTTTATTGGTGTTAGATCCAAAGTGTAATGTCCTAGTAGTTGAAGAACAACCTAAGGAGGTTACACATGAATCACATGATGAACCTACTGAACCTGTTGAGGAGCCTAATGAACCTACTACGGTTATAGTCTTTGAGGAGCTATCATCACATGGCCTCGAATGGATAATTGTTGTACCCAATTATGTCAAGAACAAGAAGCTGGTTATCCTAGACCTAAATGGATTGCTCTCGTGAAGTGAGTTTAGGGACCGAACAGTCCACAGCCTCTGGTGTCACTACGAATCTTGATTAAGACACTCAACAATTGACTATGGTGATTTCTTCAAGAATATATGGAACAATTTCTCTGGGATGTCAGGCAACTTGTAGATATTATGATTTGGAGTAGTTGTGCATATCACAACATTAAGCTTATCTTCCAATCATGTTGGCCAAAAGTGTTCAGGGCCATCTATTGTGACCAGTAATGTGAGAGTGCAAGAGACTAGGGTTGGCCACTCAAAGAATGGACTAACATGGGTGTGGGTCACCATCCTAGGACAATAGCCAAGAAGGCCATGAAAGCTTGGGCCAATCATGTTGGCCAAAAGTGTTCAGGGCCATCTATTGTGACCAGTAATGTGAGAGTGCAAGAGACTAGGGTTGGCCACTCAAAGAATGGACTAACATGGGTGTGGGTCACCATCCTAGGACAATAGCCAAGAAGGCCATGAAAGCTTGGGCATGAGCGCTAAGAAGACATAGATGTCTATAAAGTGAATATGATAAAAAAGGTACAATGTCAATGAGCCATATGCCTAATATAGCCCAAGGCCCTCCAAAGTACACATGTAAATTTCCCTAAGCCCAAGTGCCTAGGCCCCATTCCCCATGTGCATGTGAAACCAAATCTACTTCATTACAAAAAATCCCCTCCTACAATGATTTCGTCCTTGAAATTTAAGGGTGGTCGTGCCCAAAGAAAAAACATATATAAGTGGCTATGTGTACAAGAGCCAAAAGTCACATCCATGACTGAATGTCGATGTAGCAAAAGACGCATACATGAATCATATGACCCCTAGGGTCAAATAGAAAGGATAAAGGGCTCCCATCGATGATGAAGCTATCTATGCAACTGCCTGGATCGAAGGAAATCCGAGGCATGCAAGATACAAGGTAGTGGTCCCATGATAATGTGATGCAAGTGTGGAGAGGATAAGGAACCACTGTCGATGATGACGAAGCTAGTCGGGTATCCTCCAAGATCAAAGGGATATGTATGGTATACATCCCAAACCATCGAAGCTGAAATGGTAGTAGATGCTGGGTTAAAAGGAAAGCTCAACTCTGAAGTCAAAGTAATGGTAGCTCTTGGATCAAAAGGAAAGCTTGACTCCAAAGAGATAGTAGCTCTAGGGTCAAAAGGAAAATGTGTAAACCCGTCCTCATGACCACAATGTGAATTGGGACGAAAGGTATCTGCGGAAGAAGCTCAAAACCCCTGGCCAAAATGTCAAATGGTCCCAGCACAAAATAATCATCGTGTAGGCCAAGACTGGAATATGTCATAGATGCATCTAAATGTCGAGCCATATATCCAAAAACTATGCTCCTCAAATGGTAAAGAATGCATCCAAAGAAAAATGTCATGGCTCCAAAGAACATGGGCTCGTGTCGACATCCATAGGAGCCAAAAGAACATATCTCAAGGTCGACCTCATGTAAAGTTAAATGTGAACTCATGCCACCATCACATGTAGCACCACTCAAAAAGTTGAAGGCATGATATACCATATCAATGTATCTATGAGTATAATATGACCCATGCACAATATCTCCATGTGCAAGACATTCTATGTGTGTGTCGCTCTAAAATAAAGCTGGATCATCATGAATATCACCATCACTAAGCATTGACAAAGTGTCTACACGAGAGATAAGTGGTATCAACCAACTCACTATCAATGGAATCTCCAAGGTCACTAAGGTCATCCCCAAAAGTATAGACAATCTCCATCAATGGTGTCCCTACATGACCTAAATCCCATTAAATCAATCTCCAATAACACTGGATCTAAGAAAATACCTAGATCAAATGTAAATCTCTCAAAGTCAATGTTATAGGATATGCTAAAAATATGATTGATATGCATACTCATATGATGGATCACCTCCACAAACGCATCACTACTCTCATGCACTATCCATGACTGCTCAATCACAACAACTTGATCCACATGAATGCTACCAGGAATGCTATGAAAACTAGTAGTGGTTGTATCAAAAATCTCTCCACATGTGACAACTCTAGATGAGTCACCCAACATATCTAATACTAGAACCTCGGGTCTATGCGTCTCATGGTCTATGAAGTACTCATCAACATGTGAAGTGTCATCCCTATGTATAACCAGGGATGTATGACTAGCTGAATGATCATGACTAGTCAAAGGCCCATCAAGATCATGGGACACATCACTATGGTCATCACTAGGAATAGAGATAGGTAGCTCTATGATGCTCGCAATGCTTGATGTGCTCACTGCCATCTCTGCCCTTGAGATCATGCCCACATGATCTAACTCACACACATCACCCTCACTATCACTATCACATACATCATCATCATGTGCATATGTGTCAATGGCATCATGTGCACGTGTATCACTATCATCATGTGTATGTGTGTGCGATACATCAATATCATCATGTGTGTGTGTACAATACAACATCATCCTCATCATCCCCATCATAATATAATGAATGAGTCGGTCTAAGTAAATGAGAATCAATGAGATGATGGCTAGTCAATGTCATGGGTGAGTCATAGAATCTCTCAAGGCCCATGTGAACACCACTGTGATTGTGACGAAAGTGGCTAAATGTGCAATCCATGTGCTCCAAGGATCCAAACCTGTCACGCCATAACTCAAAAAATGTATCCTATGAATGGTCAATATGATCATCATCACCCATATAATCATCATCACCCATATAATCATCTATAGCCATAGCATGAACATCATCATCACTATCCACATCATCACCCATTGAATGCATGTCATAATGATACCCATCGGTATATAGTTATCTTTGCTCATAAATGTAGGGCACTTAATCAAGTCCCCACATACATCATCCCATGCAAGAAATGCCGAACCAACCCTATAAACATAACCACATAGATCCTCAACAGAATCACCACGTGTAGAACGTTTGGACCATCTAGCATGGACATCCCCCTCATCAAATAAGTGTCTAAACTAGATAGGCAACAACATCTCAAGCTCAAGCGTCCATAAGTGACATGAATATGATGTGTCATTATAGCATGATGTGAAGAAGGATCTCGAGGTCAAAGCCGCGATGTGCCAAATGTATGTTTGAACTCAGCAAATGATATGCGTCTCCTCACGTGAAATGGTAAATCAAGATGATGAGCATAGAGCCAGAGTGATAGGGCATGAGTGGATGCTACACAATCAGTGTTTGGGATGGAATCATAGTGATGTCGACGAACGATGATGGTGGGTAGCACGGTGATCATAGGAGGGGTAGAGGTAGTAATGGATCCCCATGTCATATGAATGCCCAAAAGTGTGAAAACAAAAAAACCCCCCAAAAATGTGCTCAAGAATGCCACACCGTGTGTGGAAAAAGCACCAATATGCTTGAATGGCCACCCGCACGCGTGAACAAAGGTCAAAACAATGAACAAAACGCTCACAATGATCACTCGTGCATGAACAATGGACAAGATGCACATGTGAACACCCAAAATACACTAAACAATTGAAAGTGTGTGCATGAACACCCCAAATGCATCAAATCAGTCACATGAACCACTTCGAGGAAGCTCGAAGCATGTGAACAAAGATCAAAACAATGACTACAAAGCTCGAAGCATGTGAACAAAGGTCAAAACAATGACTACAAAATGGAGTGGGTACCTATCTATAATGGGTACCTATAATGTGTAAGATTCCTCCCTCCATCTTTTGAGGTGTAAAGGTGTAAGAACCTCCCCTTCTGTTCTTAAAATTATTCCCCTCTCTGAAACAGAAGAAAGATCTTGTTTTATCCTGTTTTGGCCTGGAGAGAGAAAAAGTCTAGAGAGAGATAATCCTAAATTGAAATACCTTTGGATATAAAAATCTTCCTGGTGTCTAAAATGGATTCCCCTGAAACAGAAATTCAAAAAGAACTTTCCAATGTGCAATTGGAATTAATTGAAAATGTGTATAAAGGACCTTAGCCTAAGGGTCTAGATTTTTAAAAATTTCTGGATTATGGTCCAATTAAGGTTCCTATAGACCAATAGGATTAATCCAAGTGTTGGGATAAGATAAATCCAAAGAATAAAAGAAAATACCCAAAAATGAGTAAATGCTCACATAAGATGAAGAGTTGACTGAGTACAAGGTTTATTAGTTAAAAACTATGAGATATTACTGAAAAAATGAGATATTTTGGAATAATGATACATTTTTGACACCTTGGCAAGGAGGGGGGAGACTTTGAGGTAGGCGCCTATTTCACACGTGGCTGAGTTTTTAATTAAAAAAAAGTGTGATATTTTTATCTCTCCTCTCTCCAGGATCAAACCAAATAAAAAAGGGAGCCAAATTGATCCAAATCTTCTCCAAATTCAGCCAAACTGAAGCTAAAAAATTTTACAACTTAGTTGGACTCAGTTAGTGGCCTCCCTCACCTATAAATAGACCCTCATTCTTTTGTATTCTCACCTTTGAGCTAGACCATGCCAATATTACATTAAAATAAGCATATTTTCTATTATCCCTTAAAAACCCTCTACATTTTGGAGAGATTGGAACTTCTCTCTTTCTTCAACCATCCTTGGAGCTTTCCTCTCAACACACTAACCAATTGATTGGTTGGGGGCTTCTTCTAAGAGATAGAGAAGCAAGTAAAATCAAGAGGTAAGATGTAATTTCATGGTTTTTTCTCTAATATTCTCAATGTTTTCACTTCTCAACCCCTCTCAAGCTTGAGAAGTTTCAAATGGATTGTTTTTCAATGCAAATTTAGCTTTCTAAAGAATTCTAATGATTAATCACAAAAAGTTTATCTTTATGCTCAATTTAAGATGTTTTTAATGTATATCTCTCTCTCCCCAAAAGAATGGTCATTCCTATGACCAATTCTCTATTCAAATGATGCTTCTCATTGATAAATTCTCAATTTAAAAATAAAAAACTATGCTAGTTAAGCTAGAGGTTAAAGAAATGGCTTTCTAATGCTTATATGCTAATAAAATTATAGTAAACTTATGATTTAATTCCATAAATTGGAATTAGGTCTAATGATAGTTATTCTATCATAATGGTACTACAAAGTCTTATTCTTTCTAAAAATATTAAAAATTATCAGTAAAAGCAACAGAGCTATGGTAAAATTTTTAAAAATTAACACATAACTCATTTTTATGCATAATGTGAAAAGAGCACTTCCTACCATATTCTAGGATGGGACATCCTATGCTAAAAGAATGATTTTCATCAAATTCATGAAAAACTAATTTTTAGTGTTTATGCATAAATAAGTAATTAAGAAAAGAGGTAATTTTGATAATTTTATTTTTATGCAAAAAGAAGAATTTCCATGATAATGGAGATCCATGTAATTAAATGGAAAAATAAAATTTTGATATATTAAAATAATAAGTATTTTTATTTAAAGAGAAATTTTAGATAAATTTATTTTATGTATGAGAAAATTTAAATGATAAAAGAGGAATTCCCATGATATTTGGAATTCAATCATTTAAATGGTAAAAGTGGAATTCTTGGCATATTTGAATTAATGGATATTTTTATTTAAATTTAAAGAGGAATTTTAGATAAATTTATTTCATGCATGAGAAAATTTAAATGATAAAAGAGAAATTCCCATGACATTTGGAATTCAATCATTTAAATGGTAAAAGTGGAATTCTTGGCACATTTGAAATAATCGATATTTTTATTAAAGAAAAGAGAAATTTTAGATAAATGTATTTTATAATAAAAGAGGAATTCCCATGACATTTAGAATTCAATCAATTAAATGCAAAAAGAGGAATTCCCATGATAATTGAGATCTAAGAAATTAAATGGAAAAAAAGAAATTTTTAGCATAATTCAAATTATGAGTATTTATCAAAAGTGAAATTTTGAAGCAATTGGCAGAAATTTAGAAAAGTCTCATCAGTATCGAAAATAGAAAATGTTACTAAATGTGAATAAGATATGAATGCGATGTGAATAAGATGTGAATGCGATGTGAATAAGATGTGAGTGGATGTGCATGGATGTAAATGGATGTGGATGTGGATGTGGATGTGGATGTGATAAGATGTGATGTGATGTAAATGGATGTGGATCTGAATGAAGAGACGAGAATGAGATGTGAGGATATGTGAAAGGATGTGATGTAAATGGATATGGATGTGGATGTACCATACGGTGCTCGGGCTCTGGGTCGCCGAAGATACCCACGCGTGCGTCGAGGAAGAAAAATGGATCAAGGTGCTAGAGTTGTTTTCTGAACTCGGGCATGGATCTGGTTGACTGGCCTTGCTGGTTCTCAACGGATGAGTCCATGGCTCTTTTATATAGATCTGCTCGTTGATCTTGCTAATCTTCAATGGAGAGTCCATTTGGATTTCTATAAGTGAATATATTTCCGAATACTATGAGAGCTAGGAACTATTGAAAAGGTCCCTGAGTGGATAGGTGGTGAGCATTCTGGTTTGCCAATGATATGATCAGTGATACTATGGCTTCATTAAAAGTTTGTTTTAAAGACAGCTGAATCTGTGAAACATGTAATTTCATATTGGGTGTGTAAGTGGTGTGACTATCTTGAAGTTTGCTTGAAGCGCCGGCTAGGGGGCTTGGGAACTCTTTCCCCTCTGGTACCCGGGACAAAACATAACCAAATTCCTAAATGGATCCCATCACTACAGTAATTGGGTAACCCATGGGATTGGATGGGGTTAGAGACTGGACTGATGGATCCCTAAAATGAGACTCAATTCTGTTATGGTACGATAGATGAAGTAAATCCCGGATAGTCCTTGTTCTATGGAAAAGAATCAACGGCTGTGCCTCTCGATGAGGAAAAAAGTATTGGTCTCTATGATCCAAGTGCAAGTCTTTTCCTTGATCTATCAGTTTGGTTAGTTAAGGCTCTTGACTACGTTAGAATAAAAATATCTTAGAGGAATCGCATGCTTTCTGGGCAAGGGAAGTTTTTTTCGGGCTCAGTTTTGGAAGAACCGAGGGATTAGTCTCTTGTCCGGATATCCGTGGGGCGAGGCCGTGAGTGAGAGGCTCTGCCCTATGCAAGAAATGCTAATTCCGCTGCTAGCACCCTCGAATTCGTTGTGCGCAAGGAGCAGGGATCTTTCAGTTGGTATCAAAGTGAATTGGCTAAAGTGGATCAACTGAGAAGCAAGAAATGTCAAGAATTTATGAAGTACTGGTAAAAGATTGTAATTGTGTGATGAAATTCATACAAATTGAAATTCAAAATAAAGATTCATAAATTGGTAATTGGCTCTTCAGATGGAAGTACCGCAATTGTATGGAATCCCTGACTTGCTTGAGGCCTAGATATGATGGTATTTACGGACTGTGATTACCCGTATATACCGTGGGTATAACTACAACTAACACTGACAATATATACGAGTAAATCTAAGACCTTGAAGTTATAAGCAAAAATGCTATCCAGATGATGATTTCTAATGCTGGTTGATATGATTTTAGAATTGTGGTTGAGAATTGATGAGTTGATTTGGATTCTGATTGAAAGATGATGACTCCTGAAAGAAGATAAGTTGAACAAAGCCACAATGAGGATGAATGGGACAAATCCCAATGATGATATTGGTAACTGGAATGACGATTATGACTTCAGCAAATCACTATAAGATTAGTGGATTGTGATCATAGATTGCTGCTGTTAACCCTTGACCCAGTGGATCTAATTAAGGGATGACAAATTGAAAACCTGCATAACTGAAATTCTCGTGGAGGAATGTTCAGAGGAAATTTTCGGTATGATGGACCATTATTGTGTTAAGGATATGAATGATATGTTCTGAATGAATTGTTATCTGATAATAATGAGTTCTATATGTTCCTCTCCTAGAAGGGATCTTTATCCCAAGATTTTGTTGGGTTGACCAGACTATAAGGAACCCCAGAATTAGTTGGATCTTAAGGGAAAGATTTGTCCTCCAGCTGAGATGAGGACATCCCGCGTTTTTTAAGTGGGGTAGGATGTAAGATTCCTCCCTCCAGCTTTTGAGGTGTAAAGGTGTAAGAAATTCCCCTTCTATTCTTGAAATTAATCCCCTCTCTGAAACAGAAGAAAGATCTTGTTTTACCTTGTTTTGGCTAGAGAGAGAAAAAGTCTAGAGAGAGAAAATCCTAAATTGAGATATCTTTGGATATAAAAATCTTCCTTGTGTCTAAAATGGATTTCCCTAAAACATAAATTCAAAAAGAACTTTCCAATGTGCAATTGGAATTAATTGAAAATGTGTATAAAGGACCTTAGCCTAAGGGTCTAGATTTTCTAAAATATCTGGATTATGGTTCAATTAAGGTTCCTATGGACCAATAGGATTAATCCAAGTGTTGGGATAAGATAAATCCAAAAAATAAAAGAAAATAGCCAAAAATGAGTAAATGCTCACATAAGATGAAGAGTTGACTGAGTACAAGGTTTATTAGTTAAAAACGTACATAATAAGTTGTTGTCTTTGTCCTAGCTCTCATGGGAATAGACATAGGTTCATCCTCCTTTTGGTTGTCTTTTCTATCTTCATCAACAGACGATGGTGATGAAACTATAAATCTCTTTTGGGTCAAGGCTTCAATCGTAGTACCCTGGGGAGGAAAAGTGGCAATGGTCCCAAAACCTAGTTAAGTTTGAGTTTGTACTTCTTTCTCTGCAATAGCATCCAACATATTGTTGGTAGGCTTGACACCTGCAGGTTTTACGTAATAAGAACAAAAAGGAAGCTTTATGGAATCTTTCTAAGGATCGAGATTTTGTGTACCTTGCCATGGTTGTGAACTTGAAAGTGTGAATTGCTCTCCTTGTTGCTTTGTTTCTTGTGTGCCCAAATAGTGCTCTCTCTCTTTCTTTATATATCTCTCTCACACAATGAGAGGTGACCAAATGAGCCTTTGAACTTTTTATGTAGCCTCATAGCTCCAAAAAAGTAGTTATTTAGTGTTTTAATTCTAGGGTTTCTTAATCAAGTGCCACTTTAATTATGTATTAAGTTTAATGGATTTCTATATGATGACCACATGGGCTATTAGGTTCTCATTTCTCAATTTGGAGAGAATTTTAGAGAATAGTAGAAATTAGCATTATTTCAACATAACTCTAGTATAGTAAAATTCTTCTCCTTTTTTTAAAAGGACTCATATTCTATTTATAGGAGAGGGAAGCTCTAACCAAAGCTAACTGAATTCTAGAATTTTTCAAATTCAATTTGGTTGAATTTGGACTAGATTTGGACCTAGTTTGGTTGGCAAGAGATACCATAGGTTGAAGGGAAAAGCATTCCTGTGTGCAGATAGACAATTAAGGGATGCAGTTAAAACAGAATGTTGCAAGCAAGAATGTCTAGAAAAGTTTGGGTTACAGAAGCTAAAG
This sequence comes from Cibotium barometz, assembly GCF_041138505.1. NCBI lineage: Eukaryota > Viridiplantae > Streptophyta > Polypodiopsida > Cyatheales > Cibotiaceae > Cibotium > Cibotium barometz. Next base: position 21,879,602 of record NC_141100.1, read on the forward strand.
GCATTACGAACACACTATTTTAACATGAGAAGTGGAGAGCAAGATGCACTTATTAGTGGGCTGCTAATACCTTATTTGCATGGAAAATTTGAATATAGCCTTAGCTCTGATTTGGTATAAAGGACAACCTTTAAGGTTGCTTTGAGTCATGGAAATGTACGGCTTGAGAGGGTGAAGTGTAGGACCAAAAAATAGGACATACCAAAGTTGTTAGATCCTTTATTATCCATAAGTCCAGCGGCAATAAAATGCTTTAACATGTTTGCACATTATTTTTTTAATTATCATGCAGAATGTATGCCGACAACTGGAAGGTTTAACTTATCTCAAAATTTTACAAGGTTAGAGGTATTCTCATTGAATAGAGAATAGCTTGTATAAAAGCTTTAGAAAACCTTGTTTGCCAACGTGGCTATCCCACGAAAAGTTTGAATGGGTGTGTGCACTATGTGTGCAAAGCTAAAAACAAGAAGAAATGTTGCAAGTGATTTAGATGAGCTAAGGATAGTCAAGGATGCTTTGAGAATTCATAGGGAAGAGCAAGAAAATTAAAGAAGGAAGGAAATGGACCATAGAGGAAAGTGTTTTGCATCTCCAGAAAAGTATCTTGGGCTAGTTATTGATGGAATGGACCAGAAAAAAACTTTCTTGCGTAACTTTGCTAGGCTCCTTAAGGACATTACAGGAAGACACACTTGTGCAAAAGCATTTGGTTGGTTGCCTTGTATACAATGACATATCCAAATATCCATTATGATCTGAATCTAACCATCACAATCATTCATCATGTGATATATAATTGGGAAGGTGCATTGCCAAGCATATTATATTTACATCTAGATAACACTACAAGAGAGAATAAGAATCAAAGAGTTCTTGGATACCTAAGCATGTTAGTTTCCTTAGGGGTGTTTAAGAAAGTGAAAGTGAATTTTCTACTTGTGGGTAACACTCATGACCACATTGATAAGATGTTTAGCATGTTTTCAAAAAATATATCTTGCCACAATGTATTTACTTTGTGGACCATGATGACACTTATAGAGAAAGCTTACACACTAAAGCCAATGGTAGAGAATTTGAAGGAGGCAATGGATTTCAATTTTTTTGTTAATGGGCCAAGGATAGAAAAAAGGAGGTTCTTGGAGCAATTGAATGAGGGCCAAGGATAGAAAAAAGGAGGTTCTTGGAGCAATTGAATGATCTAAGTTATCAGCATGTCTTTCTGTTTAAACCTGTAGAAGAAAGTGGAAAAACTTTATTGTATGAAAATATTTTCTCTACTGATGCAGAGAGTGGCTTCCTTCAAGTGGCCTTAAAGTTCTCGAATTTATTCCAGACATGGTTATGCAAGCTTCAAAAATGGCACCCTTGGAAATCTTAAAGGAATCAAAGGAGGCAAGCAAGGTAGGTCGTGCTATGGACTTTCCAAGGTGCATTGCAGAGAGATCACTATCGAGAAGGCAAAGCAGTATGCAGCAAAGAAATATGTTAAATGATGGGACACGTTCTTTGAACAACAAGAAGAAATACTTGAAAGTAATATCAATAAATCATGGAATCTAGCTAGTTCTTTTTAGTGGCCAACTATTGCTGAAAAACCCACTGATTTTGCAACACCATTCAAAAAAACCAACAGAGATCGATAAACTTCTTCATGGGGGGAAGCAAGAGAGATGTATTTAGGAGCCAGACAATCAAAAGAAAGGTGAAAAAGAATTTAAGAGATCTGGAGTGGTGATCCACAAGACATAAAGGAGGGTACCCTTGTTGCTACCATAGCTGAGAATGATACTTTAAAACATCCGTTTTGGATTGGCAAGGTAATAGCTATCAACAAAGATGAAATTAGCAAGCATACATTATCACCACTAACAGTGCACCAGATGAGAACAACTCATGCAAATGCATTTGAGGAAAAGTATAGATTTGGAATGGTAAATAAAACAAAAGGAAAGGGCAAGCACAAGAGAGGAAAGAACATTGCTAGCACTAGTGTACTACCACTTGATGAGGTAGATATTTTAGTGTGTGAATTTACTCTCACAAAAACAGGTTACTTGAGAAATTCAACCATTTCTATCTTACAAGAGAATATCCCTTGCTTAAATAACTCTAAGCTTGGTAGCACATCCTCAGGTGTGCTAACACAATAGAGAATCCTTATCTCTTAAAGTTAAAAAAAAACTCAAAATAGAGATAGAGAAGTGGACACTCCAAGACATGGGAAATCACCAAGCTTATCTTTTACATCATATGAAGCGACAAGCATAAGAAGGAGTCCTGACTTTGCTTCTCCAAGTAAAAGCTCCACACCACGACAAGCAATAAATGCTGGTAGTGATGAACATGATGCCTTGGATACCATTGAGCATTTGACATCATCTCCAATGTATCGAGGAAAAACCTACCATGGGTTGAAGCGAAAATCATTCCTGTTTGCAGTCAGATAGACAATTAAGGGATGCAATTAAAATAGAGTTTTTTCAAGCAAGAATTTCTAGCAAAGTTTTCACATGAGCATTACGAACACTATTTTCACATGAGCCGTGGAGAGCAAGATGCACTTCTTAGTGGGCTACTAATTCCTTGTTTGCATGGCAAATTTGAATGTAGCCTTGGCTCTGATTTGGCATGTAGGACAGCCTTTAAGGTTGTTTTGAGTCTTGGAAATGTATGGCTTGAGAGGGTAAAGTGGACGACCAAAAAATGGGACATACCAAAGACGTTAGATCCTTTACTATCCATAGGTTCAGCGGGGCAAAATGCTTTAACATGTCTTCATTTGTTATTTTAATTATCATGGAAAATGTATGCCAACAACAAAAAAGTTTCACTTTTCTGACAATTTTACAAGGTCAGAGATATTCTCATTATATAGAGATTCAATATGACAACTAAAGAAGAGCAATATACAAGCTACTCTTTTTTTACCAGGCTTTGAAAAACCTTCTTTGCCACCGTGACTATCCCACGAAAAGTTTGAATGGGCGTGTGCACTAAAAACAAGAAATTAGGTTGTAAGTGATCCAAATGAGCTAAGGATAGTCAACTAACCTCTTGCCTTTTTCAATTTGACACTCATCAACACAAAACTTACCTTGTCACCTTGCATGACAAACAAAAGTAGATAAGTTTTAGTACTTGAAATATTTTTTTATTAGTTCGCAAAGAATGTAAAAAATTACTTACATTGTTTAGGCAGTCCATAGAATAAGATCATAGCTCTTTGAAGACGTTTCTCTGAAGACGTAGATCAACAAATATGTTGTTGAACTCATTGTAGGGATACATAATCTTACCATTTGTGCTTTGCTTTTTACCTTAAGCTCCAATGGTTAATGTATCATTGATGCAATAGTACTCTCCAATTTTACGTTGCACTTCATCATTGCATGTCCTTTTTATTAATCTTATCTTTCTAGGGACAAGAAAAATATTCCTTGTGATGTCTTGTTTGTGGAGTATATCTTTTAGCAATTGATGGAAGGTTTGATATCCTTTTATGCTAATGTCCACCTCATCGCTTGCATTCTAAACCTCCTCAATGCTTAGAAGATTGGTAATGTCATCCATTATCTCATTTTTTATTACATGACGTATCTTCTTGTGGCGTGGGTCTCGAATAATGGAAAGAATGTCATGCCTCCTCACACAACTCTGTAATATTTCTCTAGAATCTTGAGAACCATTATCACCACATGCTTATTTCAAAATGTTCCTATCACAAACCAATAAATATTACCAAAAAAATCTTAATCTAACAAACACAACAACCAAAAATACCTTAATAAAAATTACTTGCAACAATAATAGCCAAAAAACAACAAACCTTGCTGCATGGATTGTTTGCTTGCAAGCACCACCACCACTATGAGTTTTTGAATGTTGTTGATTGTCCTCTTTTTCTCTCTTTCTCCCACGGGGGTGCTCTTCATGCAAGAGATTGTATCTTGTAGCTTCATAACGCGAGCCTCTTTCTCTTTGTCTCTTTGTCTCTTTGTCTCTAGCTCTACAATATTATTTTGTGCATCTTGTAGTGCATGTTGTGCACTACTTAAAGTGCTTTGCAAGCTTTTTGTTTGTGAGTGGAGTAATTGGACTCTCCATGCATCGGTCATGCTTAACCTTCTACAATATCCAAGCAGCCCATTCTCACCCTCTCCAACAAACTGAATAAATGAAGGGAGATCAGTGAAGGGTGGAGGACAATGCGAGGAAGGATCATTTTAGGATATAAATATCAATCAATCCAAAGATCCAAATTAGTCCCCGACCCTGTTGTATTCTTGCTTCTCATGTGCATTCAGATGTTCTTTCTTATTTGTGCATATTCATTCAATATGCGAATATGCAAGTCCACCTTCCACAGAAATTTCTGTCATAACCAAAATGGAAGAGACTAATCTGAAGTGACTCAGGGCATATTCATTCAATATGTGAATATGCAAGTCCACCTTCCACAGAAATTTCTGTCATAACCAAAATGGAAGAGACTAATCTGAAGTGACTCAGGGCTCTCCTATTGTATTCACAATAGGGCTATTCTATTGTGAAGAGAGAGAGGGAGGGAGATAGACTCAGGGCTGTCCTATTGTATTCACAAGGCAATAGGAGAAGAGAGCTTTGGGAAAAAAAAAGAGAGAGAGAGAGAGAGAGAGAGAGAGAGAGAGAGAGAGAGACACAAAGAGAGAGAGAGAGAGAGAGAGAGAGAGAGAGAGAGAGAATCTTATTGCAGAGGCTAGTAGGAAACGTGATTAATAATAATAATGATTGAAAGAAACGGAATGTGGGGGGAATTTAAAATATGACTATTAAAGTGGAGTGTATAAGAATGAAAGTGTGGATATCAATGATCTTAGTAGGGGGTTTTGAATAGCTAGAAAGAGAATCCTAGAGAAAATCCTAGTTCAAGAATTAGAGAGATCCCCTACTTTTAGGCCCAAAGGTAGGCGTCATTATGAGCTTTGTATCCTTAATCCTCAATAAAATTAGTGTTAATTCCTTAAAATTAGGGATCCTTACAGGGCTCTTTTTATGCTCAAGTGCCTCCTAATGTATTGTACGCATGCATAGATCACTTTCCAAAAAAAGGTTTAAAAATTGACCTTTTTTAATGGAATCTTTGAAAGATGCTAAATGTTCCTCATTTTCAGGAAATATTACCTAGTTTGCCCGCAACAGCGTTATCCTAGGATGTCCCTTCATGAGAGAAACACCGATCATATTGACATTCTCAAATGAAAGATCAAATGATAAAGGTCAACATGCGCACTTGGAAATTCCATCCTATGAGGGGCCGGCCTTTAGCTGAAGATTTAGTAAATGACTCAATCCACTACAATCCACATGTGCTAAACACATCATAAGATGATCGATTAGGAGCGGGAGAGTGAAGAATTTGCACCCCTTCTAGAGCTAGAAGACTCTAAGAATTGGATGCATATCCTTGATACCTTTTGGACATACTTCCAAGATGCATGGGTACGAGATTTTCTACGCGGCTGAAGAGTAGGAAATCCCATCCCTCTACATGCTAAGTGCCGCTTGCATGCCCGATGCCACACAAGACTGTGGTGACGGAGAACGATTATTGGGAGACCATTTGCAAAAAACGTGTAAACTCAAGGGTTTTCCTAGAAAATATGCAGACATCTGATTAAATCAAAAGAACATTGGCTAAAATATGTTGGGGTTGTTGACACACATGCTTACTTCTGCCAAGTTTGGAATGCCAAGTTTGGAAAAAGGAGCTCGTTCAACGTCCCCATTCCGGTCAATATGGTCACCTCAAAATTAAAAGAGCCCGTGCTGATTTCCAACTTGAATCTCAAAAGCTTTTCTGCTCTACATGCAAAGCATGAAACAAAAAGTTAGTGCTTTACCAAAAAAGAGGCCAAATGTTTTATGGAAGAAGAAAGCACCAAAGTCGAGGAGACCAAACAAGTCCCCAAAAACTTGAGGGCCTTCAAGTTCACTGATCATTTTATACAACATGACATAGCCCAAAGAATTCACAATTGGGAGCCAAGAACATCCAATAATGGTCCAGTTCCAAAGTTAGAGAAATTGACCTGGCATGCCTGGTCTACATAGGGGAAGTTCTCTCCGCTAAAGAAGAAAAAGACGTGGTCACTCTTCTTACGGAATTCCAAGATTGCTTCACATGGAAGTACATGAAGTAGCCAAATATAGCATCCCCATGGTACAAGGAGTGAGACAAGTGAAGCAAAGAGCCTACCCTATGAACCCCAAATATTCCAAGATGGTTCAGGAGGAAATTGAATGACTTATAAATGCTAGATTCATCTACAAGATAGAGCACGCAGAATGGGTTTCACCCATAGTGATAGTGCCCAAAAAGAATGGTAAAGTGCAAGTGTGTGTGGACCTCAAAAAGGTCAATGCTTCCACAATATGACATCACTATCCATTGCCTTTCATAGAGCATATCTGTGAGAGAGTTGCTAGAAAGGAAGCCTACAACTTCCTTGACATATTTTCCAGTTACAATCAAGTGTTGATCAATCCGAAGGATCAACATAAAATAGATTTTACTGCTGAATGGGGCACGTATACGTATCGAGTCATGCCATTTGGACTGACCAACTCCCCATGCACCTTCCAATGCCTAATGTGCATGGTGTATAAAAGGAATATCTTTTAAAATTCCTAGAAGTCTTGATGGATGACCTCTATGTCAACTCTACATGTAAAACACTTTTAGAGTGTTTACAAAAAGTGCTAGAGAGATGTCGATTCTACCAAATCTCTCTCAATTCTCTTAAGTGTCAATTTTGGGTTCAACATGCAACACATTGTCTGAAAACATGGAATCTCCGTGGACGCAACAAAGTATGACTCATTCTTAAACTACCACTACTACAGGAGTCCAACGCTTCATGGGACGTGCCTGGTATTATCAATGTTTCATTTTCATGTACGCCAACGTTTCTTGTGTCCTCTATGGACTCCTAATAATCTTTGAAAGGATAGAGGAGTGCCAAAAGGCATAAGATACCTTGAAGAAAGCCTTGGCAAGCACTCCCATATTGAGGTCTCTAGATTGGGTGTTGGGAGGGGAATCGCTTATTCCCTTGAGCAACCTGTTGAGATTCTTTGGTTATGTACGCAACATACACCAGATGGATACAAACAAACACTACCTTCAGGCTACGGTGATCGCCTACTGTGAGAAGTACAAAGACACGATGACTTAATAGACAACCTTACTCAACAACACATGGAAGGAGATGAATATACAGAGACACAATCAGAATAGAAACACATTTACAAGAGTCTTGCGTTTTTCCAAAGATGAAATATGATACAATTAGTAGCAGCAGCTAGCCTTGTAAAGCTCTGGATCCATTCTTTGATACTGCCTGCTTGAATTATCTGTTGGTACTATGATTCCCTTGGTATTAAGGTGCGCTAACTGGTGTAAAGGAAGCACTGTTGTTGGCAGTGTGCTGAAATGTAGGGTGGCTTCCCAGCAGCTCTATTGGGAATTTGAAATTGGATGAATTTGATCAAATTTAGAAACATTTCTACAACTTTGGGAGATTGAATGATCAAACAGTGTATGGTTTTTTTCACACCATTTAGGGGTACAATGTATTTTAATACAGATTGATAATCACACAAAAGGGTGGCGTTTATAAACAATGTCTAATATATGTTCTCCTAGGATTTTACAATGCTTTCCTGCACTATCAATAAAATCAATGAAAGATCTTTTTTCCAGATATGTAAAAGAAATTATGTAGAATTTGAGAAATGTAAATGTAAGAACACATTACCATAAGTTAGGAGATTCGCAAGTCTCCACTGCTAATAAGAAAGCCTTCTTGTGCTTTTGTACGCACATTCTACAGAATCTTAATCCTCTTAGTATTTGTGACTTTTAACGTCCATGAACATACAACTACATCAACACATTCCCAAACTTGTGGATCCTTCTTATTCTCTACCCAAAACTTGCTTCAACAATCCTCATAGACTTATGCATCACACTTAGGCCTTTTTTCTTAGCAGCACAAGGTGCCTAATACTGAATTAGTACCTTATTGAAATTAGGTGATGTTTCATCTATCTTGATTTCTTATTGGGCAAACACCAAGCCAAGGAGTTAGCTGGAAAGGATATAGTTCTATTTTCAATGCGATATTCTCAAATTTAAAAGATCAAAGGATTAAACGTGTTTTACTACCAAACCCAACAACTGTGTGGAAGTTAAGAGGCCTTTTGAATGAAAATATAGATGATTATATTGGACAATATATCCATATAGAAGACATCTATCATGGTGGCAAGGGAGTTAGCTGGAAAGGATATAGTTCTATTTTCAATGCGATATCCTCAAATTTAAAAGATCAAAGGATTAAACGTGTTTTACTACCAAACCCAGCAACTGTGTGGAAGTTAAGAGGCCTTTTGAATGAAAATATAGATGATTATATTGGACAATATATCCATATAGAAGACATCTATCATGGTGGCAAGGGAAGCACTGTGTATAATCCTTGGAACAATATATTTGTTGACCTTCAACAACTTCAAAGACGATGCATTTAACACTCGGTACCTTCAAAAAGCATTTGTATGCCTTCATTGTTAATGATGTTTGGTATTTATTGATTGTTAATAATGTTTTATATTGAAAAATTAATTGGCCGCCATATTAGTAAGCATGACCAAAGTTTTTGATGTCTTGAAAATATGGCCTTGTCCCTTTTACGGGACCCTTCAAAATCCATATTAGCAAGCCTCGATAAAGTTTCTGATGTCTGGTATTATTTGTATAAATATGCTATTGCTTTTCAAATTATTGCTCTCCCTTGTGAATTACTTGTTTCCATTTCAGTAAGTATTTATTTATCTTTGATGATGTCTTCTAGCAAAAGACTAAATGGACATTGGAAATCATCAATACAGGCGAGTCTCTAACTTAAGTAGTATTGATTGAATCTATTGATGCTTGCTAATAGGGCCCTTGCCCCTAAAGGGGACCCCTCAATTGCCATATTAGCAAGCATCAATAGAACCATGAGCTTGCTGACCCATTGATAGATCACATGTAAACATAACACCAAAGCATTGATTGGGTCTCAAAACACACCAAGGTTTACAAACTGCTATAATTGTATACTTGTCCATTTATGACTCTACAAATATCTTTGAATTCCTCCATTGCATATGTCTGCCTGCTGCGCTAGAATTATCTAAAATTTGTCTTCTTCTTTGCTTCTGGGCTAGAATGAAAGCAAGCTTGACTTTGGAGCTGGCAACTTTTCTTTTAACATGAAGCCTCTGTAGTATGCCGCCTCGGTAAGACCATTGGAAGACTTCTTTCATATTGTTTGCCTTATGACTCCCTCCGTAGTGTTGTGTATGTCTGAAAAACGCACTACGTGCCATATAGTGTGATTTTTCCATGCCTTGGGTGGACCGAATTGCAGGGCATCCATACTTTTTGACAAAATAGGGAAGGTGGTTGTGGATAATATGCTGTTTTCACAAAGACAACAACGCATAGTTAGTGAACAAAGAAAAGAGGAACAAGCATTTAAAAAAGAAAGAAAGAGAGAACCCTACCATGTAGTGAGTTATGCTGCAGGCTTCTTTCCACGCGTCTTTCATGGACTTTTCAAAATGTTTAACTGCCTCTTCAAAGTTTTGGCAATCACTCTTCTTCCATGCCACATTGTCACAGAACATGAATAGTTGATCAAGAGACCTCCACACCTCTTCTTTCACATTTCGTGCTTCCCCATCTGCCTCATGATCTTTGATCGCATTATGGACTTGCTTCCATAATCCATAATTAATCCTTGAAACTCTTCTTGACATAATTCATAAAGACATGTGGCAGGTGATCTGAAAACCTGAGCTGATTTTTTATAGTAAAGACAAGGAGACTTTGAGTTGCCTCCTTTACTTATGTTATACATGCACTTAAGGGTTTTTAGATCACCTGCCATATGCCACTCCGCTTGAAAGTCACCTTTGCCTGCAACATGGAGATTCTCTCCTTGCAATTGCCTTTTGAATATTGTTGGTATTTTTGTGTGGTGAAACACCTAGTTTAGTGTTTCATGGTCTTATGTCTTTACCTATGATTACAAAACCAAAATGTTAGCATACCTCAATGGAGCCTAACCACCATATGTGTTTTTCAGATTGCACACACTGAAATACTTTGAACTCACTTCAATCAATGATGTATCAAGTGCTCGATTCATTAATGTAATAGTAACCCTTTTCATTTTTTTCTCCTTTACCAGCTCGCACTCGTCCAATTTGATAACAAATATCAAAATGCCTTTGCACTCTTCAAATGTTAAACCGTAAAACTCGAGTATCTTCGACTGCAAGACAACTTAGCATTCAGCATCATGAAAGGTGTGCAAAGGGTCACATGACCACCTCACACCCAAATCCAGGTCAGGAAGGTGTCAATTTTGAGAAACTACTAATTAGAAAAAAAGGGAGCTCATTTTGGGGCCTTTTAGAAGAGAGAGAAAATAGGCTCTCAACCAATCAGGAGTGGGCCAACGTTATGTTGAAAATTCAACAAAAGAAGATGAAAATAAGAAAAAGAAATAGTACTGCATGTTCGTAGAAGCGTGTCACATTAATAAGGTGATCCAATTTGAATATTTAAAAAAATTATTTTCTGTGTAGAATTTGGAGGTCATTGGATCATGCATCATGCAGGGAATTCATGTGTAGATGAGTGAATCAATCTTTGCAGGAAGGGACTGTCAAGAAATTTAACTCGGTTAAGAGAACATAGATCTAGAACAGTATGCATAGATATAGAATAACATTGAAAAACCTAGAACTTTGACCTGTTTTCTTCTTCTCCATGCTTTCGGAGCTGTCTTGCTGACCCTCGTGCTTTATAGTGCTTCTTGACTTCTGGAGTGGGTGGAGCTCTGGAGTGGTGTTGGATGAGGATGGAAGGGTGTTAGTAGAGTAGGAGGAGAGGGGGACTATGGGCTCAGGAGGGAACAATGAGGCATAGTGGGAAGGATGAGGATGGATGATGAGGAGGAGAAAGAAAGTATGCAGGGAAGTGTGGGCTGAGCAGGGAAGAGTGAGGTGCAGGAGGGAATCCAAGAAGCATTTATAAATGGCACAAATTCCAAGGCAGTAAGGATCACATCCAGACATGTCAGAATTCAATTTCCTAGGGTGCGTGGGTCCCACCCACATGTGTGAGATACGACTTGTACCCCGGATGTGTGGTATTTATTAGAGTGTCTCCCTTCCTACTCTCCATCATCAGCATCCTCTTCATCACAGAGTACACTCAGATTACAGAGGCATCACTGAGACTACAGAGGCACCACTAAGACCACAGAGAAGCATTACTCAGACTACAGAGGTAGCACCTTCATCATCTAGCACATCCAGAGATAGCCTGCAGGTTAGTACAACTCAAACTTTCTTGTCCTGCATACTTTTAACTATTCAAACAAGTTTCTGTCTGAATGGGGAATAGCCAAATATCTGTGTCATTGAAATGGCCTTGTTTTTCCATACACTTACAAACACAAACCATTAGGAAAGCCATAAGTTCCTTTTTGTAGGCATGCAAGACACCCTTTACATATTTTTTACAACATGATCAAGTAGAAAATCTCAAGAATAGGGCTGAGGGATTGCCCTTTTGGTTATTTCCTGCTCATCATACAAATTTGCATGAAAACGCGAGGACTAGTGTTTGCTCTTCCTTGAGTGTCATAATCGCGTTTTCATGCAAATCTGCATTTTGGCCCTTTTCTTTACACACTGAGGACTTCTGAAGCATTTCATGACCTGTTCTTCCAAGTTTTGGTGTCAAGTACTCTCCTCACATTTTGTTGCAAATTCTCCATTTCTATTGACATCCATCTCCAATCAAATGCTAGGAACATCTTACAGTGTTCTGGATAGTAAATGATACTAGGAGGAATTCCCCAGGGCAAAAAAGAGCAAAACAAGGAGGAAGAAATGAAAACTAAAACTAATATAAGAATTTGTAGGAAAACGCGATTTAGGCCATTTGGAAAATGTAAAGCACTCTCCTCACATTTTGTTGCAAACTTCTAAGTCCTATTCATATCCATCTCTAATCAAATCCTAGGGTGATGTACCAGATTCCTAGGCAGTAAGATTCAATAATTCTATAGATGGAAGAAGTATATATAAAAAAACATTGAAAAGAATATAGATCTCTGACCTTTCTTTTCCTCTTCCATACTGTTGGAGTTGCCCTGGTGATTCTCCTGCTCTCTTCCAAACTTGAGCTGCAGCCTAGGTAACCTGGAGATCTGGCAGTGGTAGTAGTCTTCAGGCAGGTTGCAGAGTGGATGGAGTGTGTTGGGTAGGAAGTGATCAGAGGGGGAAGGAAAAGGATGATGGGAGGGTGCTGGCAGGGATGGAAGACAGGGAGGGAAGAGTGTTAATGGATCTGATTATGAAATCATGATTGGCACAATTTCCAAGGCAAAAAGTGACTTTCACACGTGTCAAATTTCAAATTCCAAAAGATCTGGGTGGGACCCCACACGTGTGAAAAAACGACTACATTCCACATGTGTGGTATTTATTAGCTACTTTATTTGTATTTTGCAATAATCTATTCACTCCTGTTTAATCTCTCCTAACTCAGCTCTTTTGCCTCTCTACCTCCCTACTCTACACCATCAGCATCCTGACCAGCAGCACAGGTTCATCCCCAGCACAGGGTACTCATCACCAGCACAGCACACCTACAGATAGCTTCCAGGTCAGTAAGACACTCTATATCCTTTTCTTCTTGTTTAATAGTATATTAGGGTAAGGTACTGAGTGATGTGATGTAGCTTAGATTTTATGATAAATATTATATGCATTCCTTAGCTTTTTCCACTGTAAAGAGAAACAGGAAGACTTTTGAATTGGGCTTGTAGAGTGAGAGCTTGATCACTTCTTGCCTTCTATAGACTCAATCCATCTTGCACCAAGTTGGAAACACACTTAAATGACTGAAGGCATGCTCCAGTATGCTGCCTCAAGAATTTGCAGTAAAACGCGAGGAGGGGGCTTTAGGAATCTCAAACAGCCCAAATTGCATTTTGTTGCAAATTTAAAACTGCTGCTTCATCCACCCCTATCATTGTGATTTTATGTCTTTCTAGGCTATTCAAGGCTGTATACTCCTTGCATAAACTCAATCCATATTGTTTGTAGTTGTAAAGACACTGAATTCACTGTAGGAATGTAATAGCATGTTGTTTCAAGTATTTGCAGGAAAACGCAATGGTGAGCTATTAGGAATTTCAAATTATCAAAATCGCGTTTTGTTACAAATTTATAAATGTTGCTTTATCCACCTTGTCATTGGCCTTCTTGTATCATTCCATGTTCTCCATGGCTGTAATCTTTTTCCATTGCTTTGTATGCAGCTTTTCAGAGTGATGGTAAGAACCAAGGCAACTGCAAGGAGGGCTGGCAAGGGGCCAGGGCTTGCAGCAGCAGCAGCTCGGGCAGATATCAAGGAATCTAGTGTGCCTCCAAAGGGAAGAGTTGCACATGGCAGGAAGGGGAAGCCAATGAGCCTGCTCCAGCAAAAGTCTAAGAGATTGAAACATTTTGCAGGTGTGCTAAAGGAGATCAAGAAGCAGCAAAAAGCTATAGGCTTTGCAATCCCCAAGGCACCTTTTCAGAGACTAGTGAGAGAAATATGTGATAGTTGGCACCTTGGTTTCAGGTGGAACAGGACTGCCATTCTTTTCTTACAGGAAATGGCAGAGGATTACGTGGAGAAATACTTTGAAGATGCAATGCTTGTAGCAGCCCATGCTCACAGGGTAACTCTGATGGCCAAAGATTTCAACACTTTGTCCAGAGTGAGATGGAGGTATGACAAGCTGGTCCATCCTGTGGAATGGCAGGACATAAAAATGAGAGACATATTATTAATTCCACCTACAAGAAAATTGAAGGTAGATAAGGTGAAGGTTGTTGAAGTAACCCACTCACAAAGAGCACCAGAGGGAAAGCTGCTTATGAGGAGTCACTGAAGCAGCAAATAGAAGAATCCAAATCTACTATAGATGTGGAGACTGTACAGATGGAGATGCAGATATAGAGAAGGTTGCAGGAGCTGGGCCCTAACATAGTTGTCCATATTGAAGATAAAACTTCAGAGAATGATTTTGACTTGACAAAACCATGCTTGGCAGCATTGGCTCATAAGAATGAGTATTGCTCAGATACTATCATTCTTGCAATGCTCTAGTAAGTGTCTTTTATTTTACATTTGTTTGTAAAACAATCCTTATTGTACCTCCTCCTTTACACCCTACCCTAATTATTTTTTTGTCCAATGTAGCATGATGAGAAGCTGGCTGAACCATGCTGTACAGCATACAGTTCATATTATTGATCCTGCCATTTCCTTTAAGTTAAGAGATCTAAAGGAAACTCCCATGGATATTTTCAATTGGTTCAGACACTGTGATTTTGATCATGTCAATATTTTGCTACTTCCATACCATAACAAGTATGTGGGTGACTGCTTCTTTTGGGATTTTTCTTCAAGATTGAGAACTCTTGTAGCCTTTGATTTCTTAATGCATTTTTCCTTATGCAGTGACCACTGTGGAGCTTTGCTTCTATTGACATCCAGTAGAAGCAATGCTTTTTATTCAACTCTCTTAGAAACACACACAGAGAGGTGAAATTGTAAATGGTTTGTGTGCTATTTTTAACTTTAAACTTCATTATTTTGATTTAATGCACACTAACTGAATTATATGTATTGCAGTTGTATTAGAAGGCTTCTAGATGCATTGGATCACTGTCCTAATGTCAATATTTTAGATTCAATAGAGCCAATAGATTTAGAGGTAGAAAGTCGTTCCCTCTATTGATGTCTATTTCATGCTATGCCTTTGAACTTATTGAGTAATTTTATTTTGTCAGATATTAACAGTTTCTAACATATCTTTCCAACTATCCAGACACCACAACAAGATGATTCAAGTAGCTGCAGCGGTTGGAGATTGCCAAATATATACTTTCAAGCTATTTTGAGATAGGACAGCCAGAGCTTGTAAGAAAAAATAATTTTCATTTAGCTTCAAAAAATTTGATATTGGTACAAAGTGTTCTAAATCATCATATCTCATTATTGCAGATGAGAGAAGATAGCTTCAGCTCGAACTATGTATATAGTTTCAGAGCTGATATAATTTGGAAGTTTTTGAAGTATGCCTCCCCCAAACCTATTGTACCAGCTACTGTCGAGTTGGGTGAGAGCTCTAAAGTCCGAGAAGGTGTCATACACCTTGATGACACAGATGATGCGGATGTGGTGCCACAGGAACAAGGACCTAGTGCTGATGAGGAGAAGCCACAAGAACAAGGACCTGCTCTGCTCTGCTCTGCTTCTGCTGATGTTATTGAGGAGATGATAGAGTAACAGCAAACAGATGCTCCCGGGGCAGTAGAGGAGACAATGGAGCAGCACTAAGAGACTGTACACGATAGGATGGAGCAGCAGAAAATAGATTCTCCAAATAAAGATGATACGGTGAGCTTGGACCATGTAGAGCGGCCTCTAGATCAACCTGTAGTAGATAAATAGAAAATTGTTGTCAAGAATATGTTCTACATATATAATTAAACACTTCTGTATAGAATTTTACTTTATTGAATATAATACCTTTGTTTATGGAGTCTGTGTTATCTCAATTTTTAAATTTTCAATGTCTTTGCATTTTATTGAACTCTCTCTTCTTTTGAGCACCTGCTGCAAAAAAGTAATATGAAACAATAGGGTAAAGTAAACTAATAGCAGTGCTTAATGAGACTAGGATAAGTCAGATGGTATACCTTCTTATTGTTGTAGATAAATAAAAAGTCCTTTGAAATAGAACCTTCTGTCTCAAATAGAATGTCATTGCGCAATTGAGCTAGGGAGCAACATTGTCTTAATGAGATATTGACTAGCACATCACCATTCTCAACAACATCAATATCAAGAATTTTATTTTCTGCACCAAAAGAATCTTCATCTTGATCCATTGGGACTAGTTTTGTACCTAGCATTCGACTGCGCTTATAATAAAAAGAAAAAATAAAATTTTGTGATGCAACCATGTACTTTAGTTGCATAGAAGGTTGGACAACCTCACAAAACACTGAACTACATGTCTTCTTATCCCAACCTTTATCCAAAAATTATGGCATGCATGCCAGACTTGTTGCTTTAACTGTGAACATTGTTTTTGAAACCTTCACTGGAAAGGTATTAAACAAGTCTACAAAAACTGTGAGAGGCATGCATAAAGAAATTTTTATTATCCTTGTGGCAATATTGGGCCTCAGAGCTTTCTGTACTTCTTTGAAAATCTTGGCCCTATATGCCTCTGTAACACTAAAATGTGGGAGAGGCCAATCCACTGAATTCCATGCCGGAAGGTCTTGTTTTCTTAACACACCATGTGTGTTTGCATTGTCCAGCAATTGATAAAAATGATTAGTAAAAAATATACCGGATTGAGCTAGCTCTGTTGCACATCGACCTTGGTATTGTTGTTCTCCTATCGATCCATGCAAAACATCTATAAATCCCAGAATACAATCGATGTTTTGCCATGTCTCATACGATGAAGGGTATAAATCTGAAATAAAATAACATAAGAATGTCAATAAGCAAAGAAAGAAAGCTTTATCTTAAAAATCCATACACCTCATAAAGAACAAAACCACAATAGAAAAATATACAATTAGGCCTATGTTGCGGAAGATCATTTGCATAGTCTCGCAAGACAAGTTCTTTATGCATGTACACATGCTGAATCAAAACTTCTTTCACCGATATCTTCCCTCTGGTGATTTTAAAATCTCGTACACTCTTCCCTTCCATGATGCCAAGAAAATGTTTTTTGTCTGGGGTCTCTTTCTTTTGCTAGGTTGCATGAGCACCCATGCTCCTTTTGAAACACTAAACCTTTCCCAAGTTCCTTCCGTTTTGACTGTACTTGAATTCTCTACCGAAGAAATAGAAGAAGCAGGTCGACGGGGTAAGGATGTGTGGTATAATTCTGCCTTCATAGCATTATCATCCACAGAGCGTCTTCCACAAGAATGGCCATAGTTTTTATTCACCATGGAGACCTTGTGAATTTGTAACCACAGCAAAGTAATGTAAACAAGATAACAAAGTGAAGTTTCAAGAAAGAGAAAGTGGGCAGACAGACAGTTGGACAAGAAACATCTTACTCTAAGCCACACAGGATCAAGGGAGCAGTTTTGGATAAGAAGAGGCTGCTGCACAATGAGGCAGTGGTGTAGAATGGTAGACCTTTCGAAGAAAAGGCAGCACAACATTTCAAAGTTCAAAGGAAGGTGGAAGCGGGAAGGCCCTTGTCAGAGAAAATGTCAGACTAGATTCTATCTTCATGTCCAAAGATCTTGTGAGAATAAAAAACCAATCTCCACATTAATGTAGCACGCTTGTACCTACATAAAATATTGTTTCTTTTATCTATTTTCTCTTATTTTTGTGATTTTCCAACGTTACGTTGGCCCTCTGTTCATTGGTTGAGAGCTTATTTTTCCAAACCGTAAAAGGTCCCAAAATGAGCTCCCTTTTTTCCTAATGACTCAAATGGTGCAAATGTGCAAGCGAGAAGTAATGGAAATGTGAGAGAAGAGGATGGAGCTGCAAGGGATGATAATAATCGAAGACTGTGAGATGTGCACCTTGATCCCTTAACTCAAAAGATTTTCATTATGCTTTATTTTGTATATGGCCTTTTTGGACTCATACACTTATCTAATTTAATCAAATATTGTAATATAATTATGACATGTTCTAAGTATTGTAATGCTCATGCAATGTATGAATTGCCAAAAAAAATATTTGTAATATTTTATATTATATATGTCAAATAAAGGAAACAAAATGGGAGAGATGTGGGGATATATCTCTCCCATTCTATCCCTGCTTTTTTTTTTGTTGATTGCATCGCGGCTATAGGCACAACTATAGATGATGCAGCTATAATCTTGTGCCCCTAGCTGCGTGTATAGTCATGTGGCGTTTGTTTTCTAGCTAGTCTCTTTATAAGCACACGGTTCTAAATGCAGCTATGCTCCCCATGTGTTGTAGTGTAATAGTAATTATCTTATAATAACCTATTATAAATAATATTTTATATATGAACCATTTATGATCATCCAACGACTTATGGAACTCAATATATTTTTATACAAGGGAAGCTTAAATTGAAAATTTTAAAATTACACTATAGCATTTTTCCTAAAATTTCTCAATAGATTACATTAAATTTTAGTTTTGTAACTTTAATGTTGTAGGAGATTCAATTATAGGTTTAGTTTTATAAACATGTCCTGGTAAATAATAAATAATAAGTCTAATAACATGTATTAAGATATGATATATATTATTAACGTATCATAGATAAGGTATCTATATATTATTAAGCCTAAGAATATCTATCAATTTTGTTTATAGATCTATGTAAAAGAGAAATATTGATAAGATATCTTTTATACCTAAAAATATGTAAGTATACCATGTGAGTTCAAATTAAGGGGTTTTTTAACTCAAAATTTAAGATAAATTCACAGAAATACATTTACAAAAAGGGTTTTTTAAAGGAAAAAAAACCTATAAATCCATAAAGAAAAAGAAGTCATTTTATTCATGAAAAATTCACAACAAGCAAGGGGTTTTTTTAATACCCCTTGAATGGACGTGATACATAGGGTTTCTTAGTAGTGCACCCCCCAAGGCCACAAATGAATAGATCTTAGCATAAAATGTATGGATAATTTATTTATAAATCAAACCTCCTTTAAAAAGTATTACAAACACTTTAAATTTTTTTCATTTCAAAGATATGTTGGCTTTTTTGTGTAAAATGAGGTATTGATAAATAAAATATTTATTAAGCCTAATAACACATGGAACCCCATTTTGAGTGTAAAGAGAACTTATAAGTGGTTATAAAAGAGAACTTGAGTGATTATAAAAGAGAAGTTTTTATTATCAATCCTTGACAACACCTTGATTTCGCTCCCTAATATTCCTAGTATCCCATGCACCAACACATTATCATATAAGAAAATGGCACAATGGAAAGAGATAGCAAGATAAAGCACAATAGACAATGCAATAGATACACAATGGAGAGAATTTAAAATTCTGATTATACCAAAGAGGTATAAGTGATGGTGTTGTCCACCCGTGTGCTCTCAAGTAGAGTTTAGATGGAAATCTAGACAGACTCTAGATGGAGTATGTACGAAGTGTAGAAGGGGGTGGATACTCACAAGCATTGGACACCTTAGCTCATGGGAACCACGTCCATATATAGTATTGTAGGCGGTGTGGTAGATGTGTATACAACGAGGGCAATTACACTGCATAGACACGGTCATCATCCGCATATCAAGAATGCAGCCCACCGACCACCGCCCACTAATGATGGACCTAGTATCTGAGGGAATATTCTAAGGAATATTCCTCATACCGTTGCCTTAGGGGCTCGCGCCCCCTTCAAGCTTCTTCTTATTTAGCTTCTTCTTCTTCTCATCAGAAGATGTCGCGCCTTTACCTTTGGCATTGGCCGAAAATGCTGCATCACTACCATCGCAGGTCTTCAGTCGCATCTCCTCCTCAAGTAGCATAGCACTAAATTCTTCGAATGATAAAGATGGTACTCCAACCTGAGTGTTTAGTGATGTAGCCAAGCCATCATACTTCTGTGGAATTTGATCTCATAGATTTTTGATCCACAAGATAAATGCTTCAACAGCTTCTTCTTCTACAAACTTTTCAGCACAACAGCAAGCTGATTCTCCAAGTTCAAAATCCTGGTCAGATTACAAGTCTCATACTAATTTCTCAGTATTATCCAAGCCTCTGTAGCCTTGGTAGTATGTTGAATCAGAGTGAGAACAGAATCACTTATGCTAGTGACAATGGCACAAAGTGCGTCAGCATTGCGCCTTCTCCATGCCCGAAGAAGTGTAGCATCTAGCGAAAGCATGTTTGCAAGGTTGTTGGGGTCGGGACTTCCCACTGGTTCTACATCCATTCCCATAACAGTTTCTAAGATCTCATATGAGTCTAGAATGGCATTGATTTTGAATTTCCAAAGAGTATAGTTGGTCCCATCAAGCTTGCCTTCCATGAAGGCAGGTGGAAGAATGCGCAAGACTGGTACACCAATAGCAACAGAGGTAGAAGCCATCACTCCTAGGGTTCTATGCAAAGAAAGACTAAACTTTATGTACTATTCCTAATAAGAACACCTAAACTCTGATACCATATAAGAATATGGTATCAGAAAGAGATAGTAAGAAAAAGCACAATAGACAATGTCATAGATACACAATGGAGAGAATTTAAAATTCTGATTATACCAAAGAGGTACAAGTGATGGTGTTGTCCACCCGGGACCTTGCACTCTCAAGTAGAGCTTAGATGGACATCTAGATGGATTGTGGATGGAGTATGTACGAAGTGTAGAAGGGGGTGGATACTCACAAACATTGGATACCTTAGCTCATGGCAACCATGTCCATGTATAGTACTCTAGGCGATGTGGTAGATGCGTATACAATGAGGGCGGTTACACTACATAGACACGATCACTGCCCGCGTATCAAGAACACGGCCCACTAAGACCACCGACCACCACTCACTAATGATGGACCTGGTATCTGAGGGAATATTCCTCATACTCTGACCCCAGCTAATGCTCGTATCCCTGACCATCTCCTAACTCATCTCATCAATGGTCACGATAATGATCCCATCGGCATCTGAGCCAAGGTTCCCACTAAAGACATATGCACCATGGCTACTCCTCATAATGGGGGCCTAACAAATTTGCATTATACATCAAAGTGAGATACATGCTGAGAGGCGGGCATTGAGTGTATACTAACATATCAGTGTTGCAAGAAACATTATATAGAGCTAGTTGCTTATTTGTTCTCTTAAGATTGGTTCCCTCTCACGTAGTTTGATGTCTCTTATCCTTGTAGCATTTAAAGAAATCGTTTGAAGAGGATGCCTCAAAAATGGATGTTTCTTAAAGATATTTTATTTTTGGTACAAAGGTTGAAAATAATATTTTGTCATAAGGTTATTGTCCAATTTTAGAAGAAGACCATGTACGTAAAGTAAAGCAAATTATTTTTTCTTTGAGATGTATCTTGAGCCCCAAAAATCTATTTTGAGTATAATCGATTTAAAAATATACCAAGAGGAAGCATGGGCTCACTCTCTTCAATGTGGAGGCAAATTGGATCCAATCTTCTGTTCTTGTCTCTACTCTTTTATTTTTGTGAAATTTAATATTTAAAGAGTCCTTGTCACCCAACCTTAAAGCTCTAAGCTTATTTAAATAATACACCTTAAGGCTTACTATTTCTCTCCCTAGTTCCTCCACATGACCTCTTAACTTTTCTTGTTACTTCTTTATAATAGCAATTTTGTAAATAACAACGAGAACTATGAAGTCTCCCTTCCTATGATAAACCAAAATATGTGTTGGTATACATGACTTCAATAATCCCTTTGATAAGACTATTGTCGGTTACAATAGACTTAGCAAATGAATCTCTTGTATTGCTACTTTCACCACATTTATTTGGCAATTGGTTGTTGCAAAGGTTACCCAATATACCCTCCATGTTAGATACACAAGATTTGGTATTGATTTCATATTGTTGATCAACAAACTAACCTTGCTAAAGTTGAGATAACCTTCTTTTTCATCAGATCCTTTACAATGTGCTAAATGTAATTTGTCACCCATTTAACTTTTCTTACTCTTGAAAAAACAACACAACTTTATGCACATAAGATTTATTGAGCCTACAATGAATTTCATCTATAATGATCTCCTACGATGCCTCACTCCAATGAGCATTAAGACTTTGAAGCAGTTGTACCAACACCTTTATCCTCCATGTTGAGAACTTGAAGAAATTGTATAAACACCTTTATCCTCCATGTTGAGACTTTGAAGCATCTGTATTCTCCAGTGTGAATGAATTCCTGCCTACGATGCCTTATTCCACCACGTTGAGACTTTGAAGTAATTGTACCAACACCTTTATTGTAAAAACTAATTAAGAACACAATCCTCACCATCAATACTATTAAAGATAAGAATAATATTATCTAATGTATATCACTTCCGTCAATATCAAAATAAGTAAAAACATCTTAAAATCATTTCATCTTTGTATGTAAAAAGAACATGAAGTTTATAAATTAGATGTATAGAATAAATATTTGCATTGTTTTTTATTATTATGTTCATCACATAAATTCATTTGTAAACATTTTTGCTCAAGGTTTGCACATACCCAAGCAACCTTCCATGAGGTTACTACGCTTTAATTAAAACATTTCTTAAGAGTTAACACTAGTTTGGTAATAGGACAAAAAAGTGTCTGTGGACATATTTATGTCATGTTTATTGACCAACTTTATGGAATTATTTAGAACACATGGATAGTGAAAGTCAAAGCTTTCCTTTTTTCATATCATCAGGTACATAGCGAAGGAAATTTGAGATTTTTAGGGATCACATTGATTACCTCTAGGCTTTTCAATTTCATAAAAGAATTCATCGACCAAATTATAATCATAATGCATTGCTATTTGGACTATATTTGGAACAAAGGCTCTAATTAGCCAATTTCTCATTGATTTTCAAAACGTTTGGATATGCATTTCTTCACAAACATATATATGGTGTAATACAGTCCGCCATCTTAGGCTCAAAATCAACTAGAACTCCAAAACTTAGATCTTAAATGAAAATTATAAGGTATTTATCTGTCTTTAAAAAATTTAACTTTGACGATTTTTATAGCTAATCAAACAATCATAGAATAGGACGAAATCTTACTCACATGTTATTCTTTGCTCTAGTGCATTTTGTGAGAGCCAATCACATATACACCTATCCTTTTAGGCACTTTGTTTTAGATCAAAGTTAACAAATTTTGAACCATATTTATTACTATAGAATAAGAGACTACTTCACTCATTATTTAACATATCCTAAGGCTTTAAGTAGAATATCTAGTCATTTTATATAATAATAAAGACTATTTTCAGTTTCTCACTAGATGATCTAAATATAAGCAAAAGTTCATATACACTATTTTGTTATCAATGCACTTTCGAAAGTTGAGACTATCACCTTGTCTTCTAACTAAATTTAAATATTTAGGTATGTATTCTTGACCGATTACTTTCACGGAGACATTGATTTATTAGTATAACTAAAGTAAATTACCATATAAGCTCACACTATTGTCATATTTTGGGTGTCAAAGACTCAACAACTAAAAAGAGATTTTAAGAAGTAGATTTAATTGAATTTATTATTAATGCAATAAATTTTGTGTCATGAAAAATCTCTCTCATCTCTTAAATACTATGTAAGGTCTAGGAGAAACTTATAATGAGTCGAGATCATTTTTTTCTTGCATATAGATACCTACTTTGAAAATTTATAACCTTTTGGATTATAGTGATGGATATACCTCTACTTATGGTGATTTCTCAATTATATTTAAGGTTTTTATCATTTTAATAATTTTATAAGATTTGCCACATTCATGAAGACATGCCTTAAAAGAGAAATGCTAAAATACCACTCCCATTCACAAGATATGAACTTTTAGCAAATCCCTGAAAATAAATATTTATGTCCTACAGGGCTACCAAAGTAGTGTTAAAGAGTTTACATTCTCCAAGAGTTAAAGAAATAGATTTTTCAAGCTAGTTTATATTTCCAAAGAGTTAAAGAAATAGCTTTGTCAAGCTAGTTTCCATCACCATGTTGTAAGTTGCTACCTTTATTTTGCTAATAATTTTGATGGCATGTAACATACCCATCTTCACTAATAAAGAAATGTCCATGTAATAGAAAAATTTATGAGTTTTTATGGTATAAAAATCAATGATTTTATTATTTGAGTCATTTCTACTTAGAATCTTCAAATTTTGAGCCCAAATTTGGAATCTGCGTGCGATTTTACCCTAATATAAGATTTTACAGCATCTAAAACGGACACCAGATCAAGCTTATACGCAAATTTCAGTCATTTTAGTTAAAAAGCGACGACCTTTGAACCTTAATAAATGCACGACCGGGCGTCCGATTGACGAACGGTCTAAACCCCAACGACGACCTTTAAACCTTAATAAATGCACGATCGGGTGTCTGATTGACGAACGGTCTGAAACCCAACGACCAGGAGAACCTCCCGGATAAAAAAATCGCCCCTCGGGGCGGTTCGACACGCAAATCGAGGCGAGCGCCCCAAATTTTAGAGACCCCGCTCCAAAAATTTAGACCGTTGTGTGTAGTTTTTTGGGAACCTCAGACTCAACTTGTACATGTGTACATGAGTGATGTTCGAGTTGTGATAAGGTCATGGGAGCACCCATTGACTCAGTGTGGACACTGTGGATGCGGCAATCAAGCATAGGGTTTTGATGAAAGTGTGTGTGCAGGAAAAAAGATGAAATTTTGGAGACACAGCTTGTCAGGAGCGTAGTTTGCTGAGGGCGGTATCAGCTACTTGGCATCGAATGTGTGGGCGCGTCAAAGAAAGAACGGGCACTTGAAGCTTTATTGAAGTGTGTATGGAAGGAAGGGCAAAAAGTAATGAGGGGCCATGTTGCCTTGGGCATTTGGTGTGAAATGGAAAAACTGGTGGCTTTAATAAAATAAATAATGGAAAATGTGGCCACTCATAAGGAAAGTTGGCATGGATGCTTAACCCAGCTGCCAGCGCACAGTCTAGAAGCTAGCGAATCACGATGGGTCGGCGCAGCTGGACGAAGAGAGGAGGCGACCTTGTTGTTTTTGGGGGGAGGCAGCTGCAAGATGAAGCCAGAGGGGGCCTCATAGCTGCCTGGTGTGAGGCGCTGCAGAGAAGCGCAGAGGAGGGAGATAACCAGGAGCGCAGGGGGGCTACAAAGGATTGCAGAGACGGGGGGCAGGAGGCCACCGCTGTGTGTGTGCTTGACAGGAGGCTGTGTTGTTTGAGTGGAGGAGGAGCAGTGAGCGTAGCTGAGGAGGCCACCGGGTTGTTGAGGGGCTCTGGGGGGCTGCTTGTTTTTTTGGAGAGTGTGGCTGCTGGGGGCGCAGCAGGGAAGACGAGCGAAGGGTTGCTTGTTTTTGGCAGGGTGTGGATACGGCTGGGACTCTCTGGGGAGAGTGCGAGGAGAGAGCCGCGTTGGTGCTTGTGTGGTGCTGGGACGTGAGCAGCTGTAGGCCTGCGACGACGAGGAGAGAAGAAGTGGTGCTGCGTGTGGGAGCCGCCTACGTGCGCAGCTAGGAGCGCAGTGAAGCTGGTGTAGTGGACGCCAACGTGAGAGGACAGGCTGGCATCAAAGGACTTATGGGCTGGTGACTGCAGCCATAAGTGTGTGCAGAGATGCGAAGGTGGTGATTGAGACAGAAAAACAGGCTGACAATGTTCGAGTGTGAGCGGGTGTTAAGGTAACGGGCTGAAGCATAAGGTTCTGCGAGTGGTGAAGGCGGTGTGCAGAGACTGGCGATGACAAGCAGGTTGCTGGCTGGTAGCTGAAGCAAAGAGACAGGAATAAAACCTGATAGTGTAAAGGGATCGCTCAAGTGAGCTGTTTTTTTTTTGTGTGTGGTTGGTAGCGAGAAGAGAGAGCAGAGTGAAGGAGAAGAAGGTGTGCTGGTGGTGTAGCAGAGAAACCTTCAACTAAGGTGCAGAGCAGAGAGCGAGAAGGGCTGCTGTTGCAGAGAAGCAGGAACGAAGGGATTTGGATCGACCAGGAGCTGGAGCAGGCTGATTGCGAGCGGGTGCTGATGAAGCTGGTGTCTGGGATATTTTGTGATATCCACCTCTGTAAAGGTCAAGGTCTTTTCTGAAATATGAGTCTTGCTCATGCTCTTTGGTCTGGTGTTCTGGTGTGTTTGCATGCGTGTGTGGAAGTGTGGCATGCTAAAAGGGCGTAGACAGCTCTACCGCTTCCGTGCCATCACTTTTTGGTGCCTCCACAGAGGAGCAGATTTCCTCTGGTTTGTGAAAGAGAACAGGGCAGTGTGAAGAAAGATTTGGAAATGGCTCAGGATTTTCCGGAGTATTGGGGATTGCCACAGGAGAATGCAACCAGGTTTCTGGAGAAGATGGAGTTTACAGCCTTGATGAAGGACAGGGCAACCCCGGAGATCCTTTCTCGGATTTTGGCTTATTGTTTGCAGGGTGATGCAAAAGTATGGCTACAGATGTTTGTGACTACACACAGGAATGTTCATCGAGAAGATCCTGAGTACCGTGTAGTCAGAGCTGCATTCTTGGCACAGTTTGTCCATGTGAAGAGTCCGAATGAGGTGTGGAAGGAGTTGTGTAACATTCAGCAGAAGGACGGTCAAGATGTGGATCAGTATCTGATAGAGTTTGGTAGACTGTGGAGTCTATGGTGTGAGGCTCTGATTCCTGAAGTACCCCCGCAGATGATAAAGAGAGAGCGATTTGTGGCTGGTTTGGAGCCAACAATCCGTTTGAAGGTGGAGCTGAAGAACTTGGATAGCTTTGAGGAGGCTGTCAGAGTTGCTCGTGAGAAGGAGTGGAAGGTGAAGTGTTTGAGGCAGTTGGGAATGCAGGAAGAGCCGAGGAGATTTGTGAAGGTGCCACAGATTGAGAGTATGCATCCTGGAAGAAAAGCTGTTGTTGTTCCTAAACAGGAGGATTCTTTAAAGAGGGAGGTTCATGATGCGGTGGAGCTCATGAAATCTTTAAGCTTGAATTGGATAGAGTCCACAGGAAGGGGAAAAGGCATAGGTGCTATGGGAAGGAAGACTGATGCATCATCTGGTTTTGGAGGAAATTCAGCAGATATTGGAAGAGGGAAAGGGTATCCGTGTGATGTGCAATGCCGGAATTGTGGTGAGTGGGGTCATATTAGTCCGCAATGTGAGAGACCAGCCAAAGCTAATGGTGGCATATATCAATTGCCTTTGGGAATGAGTGATAGGGTGATGGGCCCTAGTATACAGGTGAAGGATGCAATTCAGCCCAATGTTTGTGAAGTCCATAAGGTCACATTTGCAGAACAGGGTATGGGACAGGTTAGCTTGTTGGGAATGGAGAAGGGTGAGGTTTCTGGAATCAGCCCTGAAGAGCTTTCAAAAGGTGAGGAGGAGGAGGATGGGAGTATTGATGATGTTGTGGATTGTGAGCAGGTGCCAGTACTTCAGCCAGTCAAGATGGAGAGTGATGATCAAGGTGTTACTAGTGAAGATGTTGTGGATGGAGTCCAAGTGGATGATCTGGGTGATGAGTTGGATATTGCAGCCTGTGGTGAGAGTGTGGATGGTGAGCTGGACAGTGTACTTGATAGTGCACTGGATGATCTGTTGAAGATGGCTTCCTTAGAGAAGGAAACAAATACTTGCATGCCAGTTGTGCAGCAGGAAAGGAGTGATGGTGTGACTGATGGTGAGCTGGATGCTCCTTTGGTTGATGGTGCGATAGATTTCGCAGGTGAGGATGCTGATCAAAAGGTGTGTGTTCCTTGTCATGCCCAAGAGGATGAAGTGGTTGTGAGTGGTGAGGATGCATGTGAGACTATTGTTGTTGGTCAGGGGGACCAAGATGCTTTGCCTGGGAATTTGGGGAGCTTGGACTTGGTAGGGATGCCTGTGCAAGATGTGGAGAATCTTGCAGGATCGCCAATGGTCTTGAAGCTGGAGAAACTGCAGGAAAGCGACAATGATGAGTCTACAGTGCACGAGGTTGCTGTGTGTGATGTTGATGGGCTGAAGGGAAGTGAGTGTATGGTGGACACACCACGTGTGGATGCTCAGCAAATGGATGAGTGGTTTGGTTATAGTTCGAGTCTGGCAGATTGCCGAGAGGAAGGGTTGGAAGCCAGTGATGTGGGCAGCAGATTGAGCGACCGTGAGATGGGGGTTGATGATAAGATGAGTGTTGTTTCGGTACATGACTATGGGTGGGAGTCAGATGTGTCCGAGGGGAGTAGAGGTGAAGGATGGATGTTTCCCTCACAAGGTTATGTGAGCTGGTCTGGAGGAGGAAGTGCAAAAGAATATGGTGGTGAGGCCATATATAAAGAGCCAAGGGGGTTGCTGAAAGTGGAAGGTCATCACAGGGTGTATCAATGGTTGTCTGATGGAAAAAAATGCTTGAAGGACTGGAACGTAGATGCACCGAGGTTTTTATTTGATCCAGGGGGATAAGTGGTTTCTGATTGTGCAGCTGCTGCTGGACATAAATGTCTCAGCAGAAAAAAGGGGGTTGCTAAATATGTGTGTAGTTTTTTGGGAACCTCAGACTCAACTTGTACATGTGTACATGAGTGATGTTCGGGTTGTGATAAGGTCATGGGAGCACCCATTGACTCAGTGTGGACACTGTGGATGCGGCAATCAAGCATAGGGTTTTGATGTAGTCTAGAAGCTGGCGAATCACGACGGGTCGGCGCAGCTGGACGAAGAGAGGAGGCGACCTTGTTGTTTTTGGGGGGAGGCAGCTGCAAGATGAAGCCAGAGGGGGCCTCATAGCTGCCTGGTGTGAGGCGCTGCAGAGAAGCGCAGAGGAGGGAGATAACCAGGAGCGCAGGGGGGCTACAAAGGATTGCAGAGACGGGGGGCAGGAGGCCACCGCTGTGTGTGTGCTTGACAGGAGGCCGTGTTGTTTGAGTGGAGGAGGAGCAGTGAGCGTAGCTGAGGAGGCCACCGGGTTGTTGAGGGGCTCTGGGGGGCTGCTTGTTTTTTTGGAGAGTGTGGCTGCTGGGGGCGCAGCAGGGAAGACGAGCGAAGGGTCGCTTGTTTTTGGCAGGGTGTGGATACGGCTGGGACTCTCTGGGGAGAGTGCGAGGAGAGAGCCGCGTTGGTGCTTGTGTGGTGCTGGGACGTGAGCAGCTGTAGGCCTGCGACGAGGAGAGAAGAAGTGGTGCTGCGTGTGGGAGACGCCTACGTGCGCAGCTAGGAGCACAGTGAAGCTGGTGTAGTGGACGCCAACGTGAGAGGACAGGCTGGCATCAAAGGACTTATGGGCTGGTGACTGCAGCCATAAGTGTGTGCAGAGATGCGAAGGTGGTGATTGAGACAGAAAAACAGGCTGACAATGTTCGAGTGTGAGCGGGTGTTAAGGTAACGGGCTGAAGCATAAGGTTCTGCGAGTGGTGAAGGCGGTGTGCAGAGACTGGCAATGACAAGCAGGTTGCTGGCTGGTAGCTGAAGCAAAGAGACAGGAATAAAACCTGATAGTGTAAAGGGATCGCTCAAGTGAGCTGTTTTTTTTTTGTGTGTGGTTGGTAGCGAGAAGAGAGAGCAGAGTGAAGGAGAAGAAGGTGTGCTGGTGGTGTAGCAGAGAAACCTTCAACTAAGGTGCAGAGCAGAGAGCGAGAAGGGCTGCTGCAGAGAAGCAGGAACGAAGGGATTTGGATCGACCAGGAGCTGGAGCAGGCTGATTGCGAGCGGGTGCTGATAAAGCTGGTGTCTGGGATATTTTGTGATATCCACCTCTGTAAAGGTCAAGGTCTTTTCTGAAATATGAGTCTTGCTCATGCTCTTTGGTCTGGTGTTCTGGTGTGTTTGCATGCGTGTGTGGAAGTGTGGCATGCTAAAAGGGCGTAGACAGCTCTACCGCTTCCGTGCCATCACCGTACACACTTACCAGGGTGCCTGTACGATGGCCGCACAAGAACCAAAGGACGGTCGCCCACTGTGTGGCCCACACGTACCGCTATGTGGACACCCACATGCTGCCCCAGCCCAGATAAGGTACATGCGTACCACTCCTTTCCCTGATAACCGACACCGTACCTTTCCCCTAGACCCATGCAAGCCACCACTGATCCATAGCCTTTGATGGTACACTGTCCTTCCGTTCTTGCTTTACGCAGCGCCCGTACCCGTACCCGTACCCTTACCTCACAGCTATATAAACCCCTGGGGTCTCCACATGCAACACACATTTTTGCACAGCGTATGCCCTGTTGTACCGCCATCCGTACCGTCGTCTGTCCCTATGCAGTAGTGTACTTGCTGTAGTACAGCCGCCCCTTGCAACCATCCCTCTCACACCCCCTCATTTGCCTCTTTTCAGATAAGGCAATTTTCCTCCATCCCCCTCTTGCTAGGAGGCAGTGTCCTTAACTCTTCTCCCCCCCGTGTGAAGAGACTTACAGTAGCCCCCCTCAGCCCTTCTCCCCTTTAGCAAAAAGTTTTTGTCTTAAGGATATCTCACAATCCCTCCCCCCATTTGCGTAGACTTTAATAAGAGGTTTTTGCCTTAAGAAAGGGTTCATGCGCTATAGTCTTTTGCTCATACGGTGAGCAAATGATCTCAGAATTGAGATCCGACTGAAGCGTTTCGACCGCGACAGTGGCCCTATCCCAGAAACATCAGAATATTTCCTCGAGAGGAGCACGCAACAACGAGATTAGGGAAGATGCTCCCGATACGGTTCCCAACCACCCTCCCTTTTCAAGCTCCTCAAGGAAATGGTGGCTAGGTTAGCTTGGTTATATTTTAAAGAAGAGTTTTTTATTGCTAATAAATGATAGCTAGGTTAGCTTGGTTATATTTTAAAGAAGAGTTTTTTTTAGTGCTAATAAATGGTGGCTAGGTTAGCTTGGTTATATTTTAAAGAACATGCTCCCGATGCGGCTCCAACCCTCCCTTTTCAAGCTCCTCAAAGAAATGGTGGCTAGGTTAGCTTGGTTATATTTTAAAGAAGAGTTAGTGCTAATAAATGTGTATCTTTTTCTTTTAAAATAATGACATAAAATTGTATGAAATTACGAATTGTGTGATGCTGTATTCAATAAATTGCATTGAAATTGTTATCTTTAAAGAGTGCAACTTTTTCCTGGCTTCAACGCTAACTTCATTCCGTACTTGTGTAGCCGAGCGGCGTTGTTAGCAAAGCCCGGGAATGGCCCATGGTATCCCTCATACCATTGGGAGAATAAGGTTCACCGATTGAGACGAGAGATTATGATGCTGCCTAGTTCTGAGGGCCCAAGCTAGTGCGGTGAATAAGCCCACCCTAGTATGCAGACATCCCTCTGAGGGGCAGGATGATCAAGCGATGGAGCCTGAGAGGGCGACAGGCCGGCTTGAGTCCTCGCCACCACAGCGGGCCGACGATGAGGTGTATGGTCTCGTAGGGTTTTGCCAAGCATGTAGAGGCTGGAAGGCCGAATTCTAGATCATCGGCAGTATAAAGGAAAAGAATAAGAGAGCTGGTTTGGCTTGTATGGAATTGATTCATGTATAAACTTTTTATATATATATCTTGTCTTTGGCATGATTGTATTGTGTAAAAAGGCTGTTTTAACAAACCTTGTAAAAGAAACATGTTTATTTATGTCAAACTGTGTGGTAGGATTAATTAGAAAATAAATTGACGCGTGAGTAGAGTGGAAAGTGGGAGGATGGAATGCCCCGATGGCACCATCCTACTACGGACGGGTGGACCGGATTAGTCAGGTAGCTTTCCAACAGACTAAGTGAAAGCCCTACGCTAGATAAATAGGTTCTTGGGCAACTCTATTCTAGAAGACTAGGTCAACGGTTGTGCCTTGCATGGATGAGGGAAAAAGCGTTACCTCTAGAAATCAAGTCTAGTAGTTACCCAATTTGTGATCAATTACCCTATGGGTGATTTGATTTTTAGAAGATCACGCTTCCCCTGCGGGATAGGACTAGGTCTTACCTATGGATCGTATCCTTGAATCTCTACATGGTCAAGGTGTCGATAAATAGGAAATTTTCTCCAAGTTAAGACTTAGTGGACTATCTTAAGTGTTTCTCCTATTTTAGAAGGGGGGAACCTTACATGGCATGTCTTCACCTATTTACTAGGCCATATGGTAATGTCTTTTATATTAAACATCAAATAAAAAATCATTATTTTTATACTTTATTTATGTACTTTCCCTTGGTATTCCCTTATTATGGAGGTTTAGTACATGCCACTTTTCTGTTAACTGTACTCCTACACATTTAGTATTGGCATTTTGCTCTTAAAATGTAGAAGCTTCTACACATCATTTAACTATAGATACTAAGGTTTTATTGATCCCCCCATTAAAGTTTATATGTTTACAAAACTATTAATTGACGCGCTTAAATTGGTACAATCAATGCATATTTGTATACAAGCAATTGAGTTGGCACTTATAGGAACAACTAAAATAGCTTTTGAAGGTCTTCACTTTGACCTCTTGTTCTTAGTGTCACCACTAAGAGCATGATACTTCAGCACTTTGTTATTGTTGTTATTGTCATTGTGATGATGGTGGTGTGTGTGTGTGTGTGTGTGTGTGTGTGTGTGTGTGTGTGTGTGTGTGTGTGAGAGAGAGAGAGAGAGAGAGAGTACGAAATTTCTTGCATCCTAAAAAATAAGCTCTCAATAAGCCAGTGGAGGAATTAAGCTTCCTCGACATCTCAAAATTGAAAAGTGTGCTTTTTTAAAATCAATCTCACCATTAGATGTCAATACAACATAAAGAAATCATTATAAAGCTAGGTGTGGTAAAATTTCCTCTCACAAGCACTTCAAGAATGTCAATAATCATTAAATATCTAAGCATCAAATTATTGAGACAAATTTAATGCATTTTTTGTGACCTAGAGCTTTCTCATTCTTATTAAGAGGGAACTAAACAAATGAACCCTTAAAGTCGAGAATATGCTTTTTAGATATACCAACAAATTCCATGTAAGACTAAGAAAATTCACATCTACAAAATTCCTCACTAGTTCGTCCACTTTTTTAAAAAAAATGGCCTACTTTTTAACAGGTAGTGTCAAAGGGATGTAAATATTTGACTACTGAAACACTTAGAAAAATATTTGACTAGTGAAGGACTTAGAAAAATATTACAACTTAACAACCAAATATATTCAACCTTGTCTTTGAACTTTTTGGAAAACCCAATTCCATATGTTTTCGGTTCTCTCCTTCTCTCTCTTTCTCTCTCTCTCTCTCTCTCTCTCACACACACACACATCCCTCTGATAATGATTAATCATGATTAGGTACAAGATTAGTTCTATCTAGCATTTACTACCAAGTGGCTTCTTTGTAACTCTATTTTCTTTTAGAACATTGACACTTAGAAAAGGCATGCATGTTATGTATAATTAGAAGGCCCTTGAAATCCACTTGAACTTTAAGCTTCCTTACATTCATAGATTGCATCAATGATGTGTAATACATATCGTATGTTTTGCTAACTGAAGAGGCATACCCAAAATGTATCTGAAGGACAGTTTACTTGGGCTACAACTTGGTGCTTGAGTAAGAGTTTATCAGATTTCATGGTTGCTCTAATGGGCTTCAATCAAGATTAAAAGTACCCGCGTTATGTGAACGCATTAAAATGCTTTTTGACAGCGGCAGGGTACCGATGGATGCAGTCGAGCCAGGGGCTATCAAGCGGAACTGAGATGTCATTGATGGCCTTCCAAACTGCACTGTTGCACTTGAAGCCAGACCCCAAACCGAGCATCCACACCTTGTCCCCTTTCTTGATGTTCTGCTTGGCCTCCATGTAACCGAGCGCGTACCACAGGCAGCTTGCAGAGGTGTTACCAAATCGGTGAAGGGTGGCTCGCGAGGCTTCCATGTGGTCATCAGAGAGGAAGAGGTTCTTCTGGATCTCGTCTATGACTGCACGCCCCCCGGCGTGCAGGCAAAAA
Organism: Cibotium barometz; assembly: GCF_041138505.1. Taxonomy (NCBI): domain Eukaryota; kingdom Viridiplantae; phylum Streptophyta; class Polypodiopsida; order Cyatheales; family Cibotiaceae; genus Cibotium; species Cibotium barometz. The sequence goes on from NC_141100.1 coordinate 21,913,370, forward strand.
TGTTGGAAAGCAAGCTTGAAGTCAGGTTGGTATTGCTTCGCCTTGAGGTCGAAGAACTTCCGAGAAAGGAAGCTACACACGTAACGCAATTGCTCCGAGAGCGGTAGAACACGCGCTCCAAGACTTCTTATGTTAGTTCTGAGTGCATCTGCTGCCACCCTCATAAGATCCTTTGTTAACAAAACACCCAAAATCCCATCTCCATCTTCTACCTGAAACGCACACCTGTGGGCGCAGTCTTCCGCCGCCTTGTTAGTCCTCACACAATGCAAAATCTCGTACTTGCATCTTCCCCTCTCCTCTCGCTTGTTTGTCAGTAGCATCGCACTGCACCCTAGCCTAAACAGACAATTAGTCACTAATTGCGACTTGTTGTTCCCACCATACCAATTAAGAGAGATGTTCTCCGTGCTTACGACTAAAGCATACTGATTAGGGTAAAGTCTAAGCAAATCTCTAGCTAAATGGCATGCTATCACAGATGCACTGCAACCCATGCCACCCAAGTGAATGGCTTTCACAGTCTCCTTCATCTTGTAGCGGTTTATAAGCATGGATGCAAAAGAAGGAGCTGGGCTATAGAGGCTACAATTGGTGACTACTATCCCAATGTCCCTTGGATCAACTCTCGTCTTTCTCAGGAGGCTATCTACAGAGCCAAATAATACTTGCTTTGCTTCAAAGCGCGCAATGGCATCTCTGGATGTGGTGTCAGCATCATCAAACATGTGGCGAGGGAAGTAGATCTCTTCGCCAAGCCCCGAACGCCTCAAGACCTTGCGTTGGAACTCCTCGCTGGGTATGGTGAACCTCCCAGTAAGCCTTGTGAAATACTCCGACTTCTCAGTGTTGCATTTCTGATCATCATCGGGCTGAAAGCAGGAGAAATCTACCAAGTATACTGGCCTTGGTCTAAATCTGAGGTAAATGAGGACCGCAGCGGAGGCGACGGCAAAGACCCATGACAAGGGAGGCCTGCAGAAGCTATGGCCTTTGCAAGCTTCGCGAAGCATCAGGAGGTCTTGTTCTGAGTATTTTGCTAGTTCAAATGCGGTTAGAGTGATGAGCACAGGGAGAAGAAGAGATAGAGGCCTCAGCATTGTGTCGGTGTAATGCAAGCTAGCTCTGAGGGTTAGTGATGTAGGTCTGGGCTTATGGGAAGCTCTCCTTGTATGTATGGTTGGCTAAATCGCGGCTCTGCCAGGCTCACATGTAACATCCTCTGGAGCCATAACAGACAAGCAATAACAAACCGAAAGTCGGTTGCAGTAAAAATTTGAGCACGCATAAACATGAAATGTAAATAAATAATAAAAATTTGAGCACTAATTATGATGGGACAAAAATGTAAATAAATAATAAAAATGAAAGTCGATGCATGAACATGGTTATGAGCCTTCTAACTTTAGTGGTTTAAAAGGTAAATTATTACCAAGTATTTGGGGAAATTAGCTGAGACAGTTTTGGAAAATCCTTTTTTTCTTTTTAGCAATAAAAGGTTTTAAACAAAAGCAAACCAAACCATATAAAAAGTGATAATATTGTTACGTAGCCTGTAGCGGCTATGTACAGGAGGCCTGACAGGCTTTGAGACCATCCACGTGGATGGCGAGCAAGTCGGGGTTCAAGGGTGTAGGACGGAGTTCCATGGGCGGCCGGGCATGTGTGCCTATATATGCCCGGCGGTGGGGAGGATTCCCCATAACCTCTCAGGATGGGTGGTGTTCCAGGGCTTCCCTCCTCTACGTTCATGAGACTATGTTGGTGTGACATTGGTATCAAAGCCTCCTCTCGCTGGGGTCTGCGTGTAAATGGGGACCGGGCCCATGAAGGTTAATCAACCTTGGTAATATAATTTTTATAGTATTTATTTTTTGGGTGGGGGATAATCCCTTATCTCAAAAAATGACTATGTGGTTGAGGGGAGCTCACCATTGAACCTGTAGTAATCTCTCTGCCTCTCCTAGGTTGGTTCCACTCTCTCGTTTCAGCAAGACGACTATGTGGAGGAGAAGACAGCCGTAGCCTTCTTTCATTATTATTATTTTTGGATCATGGCTTAATTCTTTCTTCTTCTCCTTCTCCATCTTTTTTATGCATTCATTAATATAATGGACTAGCTTCTAACAATAATTGCATTTTCCTTTCTTCTTAGGCTTATCACCCTCCTTCTTGACATCCTTGCCAAAAGACTGGGTTTATTCTACCTCTGTCTTATAGTCATCTTAAGAAAAGGCTTTTCCTTTATGTTTTTAACTCACTATGAATCCTTGATCTCCCACTTGCATACTACTTCACTTTTGTTTAGATTTCTCTTCTTGCAAGATAATTTCAATGTAAGGGCATTGGGATTACCTTCATCTCATGAGCCAAAGTGTGGATGTAAAACACGTACGAATCCATTAAATTTGTAAAAAGAGTAGACACCAATGAAATGTCTCGATGGGCCTCTTAAATACACACAAGATGCTCCCTGAGATCTTTAACACTAGTTTTGTAATAGGATAGAACTTATGTCCTCTTTACTGACCAACTTTATGGAACTATATAGAACACATGGATAGTGAAAATCAAAGGTTTTCTTTTTTCATATCATTAGGTGAATTGGGTTTTTTTTTGGATCACGTTGGTTACCTCTAGGCTTTTTAATTTCATAAAAATTCATAGGCCTACTTGCAATGGTAATGCCTGGGGGGGTTCACTACTAAGAAACCATATGTATCATGTGCATTTAAGAGGTATTTAAAAAACCATATGTATCATGTGCATTTAAGAGGTATTTAAAAACCCCCTTACTTGTAAATTTTTCATGGATAAAATATTTCCTTTTTCTTTATAGACTTATGGTTCTATTTTTCAAAATAGATTAAAAAAGCCCCTCTGTAAATGTATTTCTATAAATTTACCTTAAACTTTGAATTTAAAAACCCCTTCATTTAAACTCACGTGCTATACTTACATATTTTTAGGTGAACCCCCGGAGGGTAATGCAGAGCTGTTTGGACTCTATATTTGGATCAAAGACTATAATTAGCCAATTTCTCATTGCTTTCCAAAGTTTTTGGATATGCAGTGCTTCACAAACATATATATGATGTAATACAATCTATCTTAGGCTCAAAAATCAATTAGAACTCTAAACTTTAAGAATGGGAGTATGTAAGGGGATGCGACTACCACGTAAGTAAAGATATTTCCTCTCTTGTCCTTTCAGCTTGCTCTAAGGCATCTGTGACGTGCGTGTAGCACCACTGCGGGTGCCCTCACAATGGAGGGATCGGCGACTAGTTCACCACCCAGCCATAGAGGAGAATGAGGATTGCCCCTCATCCCCCAGGCTATATAGTGTGTGGCCTGTCGTCCACACTAGCCTGGCCGCCCATGACTCCGCATGGGCGTCCTCTCCCACTGAACCCCGGACATGGCCATCCGGTCTACCGTCGGTCACAGGCATTAGAGCCTACGTGATAGCATCTCTAAGCCATTTAATATTGTAATCCTTCGAAAGAGCCTCTAGGTTGGGTGGGTATGCCATGTGCCTTTATGTTGATCTCTTAAATGCTTTTATCTCCACTATCCTTTTCTTTTTTGCATCTTCATATTTCTCAATCCACTTTTTCATCACAAAAGTGTTTTAAGAAGACAAAATGTAATGACCTTTTTTGTAGATGGACTCATTCATCTTTCAAATACGTCCTTTTCCATGTGACAACATTCATTCATCCTCATCATTATGCATGAATCTAGACATAGATGGATCAATTCGTTTCAAATATTCAGAGATGTATACGAGGGATTCTTCAACCAACCATCCCTCTGCCATGATTCCTTCTTGCCTTGCTCTTTGCCTCACAAATCTCTTCAAGATTTTCATGAAGCGTTCAAGAAAGAACATCCATCGGCTACTATGATGAACAATGCCACATATAGCCACCTCATCCACCAAATGTACTAGAAGATGCAATTGAGTTGTGAGTATGCTTCTTGGAAAGATTTCTTCAATCATACGCACTGCCTCAATTGACTCAATTCAAGCCTTCTCAATGGAATTTGGATGAATCTCCTTTGACCCTATCCACCTATTCAACAAAGGAATAAATGATAAATTAAAGAATAATAGATCATTTCAAAGCTAAATGTTATACCAAATCCATAGATCTATAGTTTTGATTGGAACTCACCCCGCCAGTCCACCTAATTTATAGATGGCGTTCCAAGCTTTCTCATCTCCGCACCCACCAATTGATAATGAAAGTATGAACTAGTGAAATTAATTTTTGAAAATAATAAAAGATCAATATAGAGTCCACACAACATAAACCAAGGAGTGCCCAATTCATAAATATAGTTATGTATGTACCTGCGTCATCTTGTGCCAATCATGTGATTTGAGACCATACAATTGATGTTCACTCTTCTTTTTTGTTATTGTAAATGCACTCTTTAATAAGTGCATTACACCAGTTGGTGTATGAAAATATGAAATTTGATTCTTGACATTCTTTTCCTCTTGCCAACCTCCATGATACCTTGTCATTGACTACCCTTGGCCATGCATTTTTCATGTGTTCGATATCATTTAGGTCATACCTTTTTGCATGGGTGTCTTTTTTACCAATTAGGTGGTCCCAAATCATTGATGCCTTCTTAAAAATGTACATTAGATCCAAAAGATGATTTATTCTTAACTCTGTCCAATATAGTAGACGATAGAAGATTGAGTACCTTTTCATGCTCGTGGGTCGTATGATGGCAGTCACCCTCCATGTGAGATATCTACCCCCTTTGCACATTGAACTTTGGAGTTTGGTAGTGGAAGTAGCAACCTGGTGCATAGGGCACCGTTTCCCACTTGGCGCCTCGCCCACCACGGATGTCTGGACAAAGAGACTAATCCGATGGCTCTTCCAAATCCGAACCCGGAAAAAACTTTCCTCGCCCAGAAAGCATAGGCGATTCCTCCAGGAAAAATCTTCTAATGTAGTGAATAGCCTTAACTATCCTTTGTATTCCAACCGACCCCACAAGTCACATGGCCAAATCAAAGGAGGAACTTGCACTTGGTTTAACGGTTTTTTCCCCATCAAAAGAGGTACAGCCGTTGATTCTTTTTCCATAGAATAAGGATTATCTTGGGACTTACTTCAACTATCGTAACTTGAACATAATTTATTATAGGAATCCATCAGTCCAGCCTACAATCCAATGGGTTAGCCAACCACCCAACCACTTTATTGATAGGATCCATTATAAAAATTTGGTTATGTTTTGTCCCAGGTACCAAGGAAAAGAGTTCCTAAGTCCCCTAGCCGGCTCTCATGCAAAACATAAATAGACACACCACTTACGCACCCAATATGAAATTGCCTTTTCTTAGACTCTAACTATTTCCAAAACAGCATTGCAATAAAACCACATTGTTTCCATCACAATCCTCAGTATTCTAGTTCCAAGTCCAATTTCCAATCATTCCTTCCTCGGCGTACCTATGGCATCATTGGCAACTAGAACGCTCACCACCTGCTCACTCAGGGGCCTTTTTAATAGTTACTAGCCCATAGTACCCAAGAATATAATCGAGTATTCTATACATTCCTTCCTCAGCGTACCTATGGCATAATTGGCAACCAGAACACTCACCACCTGCTCACTCAGGGGCCTTTTCAATAGTTCCTAGCCCATAGTACTTAGGAATATAATCACACAAAATCCATATGGACTCTTAGTTGAAGATCAGCAAGATCAACCAACAAGATCCATGTAAAAGAGCATGAACTCATCCGTTGAAGACCAGCAAGGCCAATCAACCAGATACATGCCCGTCTCGCAGGCGTGGGTATCCTGGTGGGGGCGAGCACCGTATGGTCAGCACCCTCTAGGTTCCTTGGAAGGTCACCTAGCACTTCACTCATAGACAGCTTCCTTGGTCCCTCATCCACCATACCGGAAGCTCACCATTTTTAATCAAACCAAGGCTGGTCAAGACCTCGGCCGACCTTACCACGCGAGACATCCTTCATTGACTCTCTGTAAGTTGTTATAACTATTTCACTTAGGTCACCATGACCTCATTCCACAAGATAGCCGAAATGTTTCACCAGCATTATTGATATAAAACAATCTTTAAAAAAACATGTTTCACATACAATTATAATTCCAACAAAATTTCCATCTTTCCTCATCATTTCACATTCTTTCACATCATTCCTCATCATTTCTCATCGTCCCATATCATTTCTCTCATCATTTCTCATCGTCCCATATCATTTCTCATCATTCCATATCATTTCTCATTATCCCACATCAATTTACATCCAATTACATCCACATCAAAATCACATCACTCCCACATCAATTTACATCCAATCACATCACTCCCACATCAAACTCACATCCAATCACATCATCTCACAACAATTCACATCCAATCACATCATTCTCACATTAACTCACATCCAATCACATCATTCCCACATCAACTCACATCCAATCACATCAATTCATATCCAATCACATCATTCCCACATCATCTCACATCATCTCACATCATCTCACATCAATTCACATCCAATCACATCATCCCACATCAATCCACATTTAATCACATCATTTTCCCATCAATCCACATCTATTCACATCTTCCCACATCAATCCACATCTAATCACATCAATCCCACATCAACCCTCATCCAATCACATCATCTCACATCAATTCACATCCACTCACATCATCCCGCATCAATTCACATCCATTCACATCATCCCACATCAATTCACATCATCCCACATCATTTCCACATTCACTCACATCTTCCCATATCATTCCCACATTCATTCACATCATTTCCACATCATTCACTGTCAAGAGCTTGCCACACAAAAGAGAATCAAAGTACCAAAATTGCACACAATTATAATCGAATAAACATGGAAGATAAACCATAGACTTGAAAACTGTGCACAAAATGAACATCACCATCAGTCAACAAGGATTGGGTTAAATCTCCCCCTCATGCATGCTGGCTCCTTGCACCACATGAGTATTTAATCATGTATTCCCAAAAATAGCCCTTGAGCCAAGCGTGAAGCTTTAGCCAAAAATAGGGCTCTTTTACAAAAATAATCAATCCTTCTAGAGGATATTCACACACATCTATTGTGTACCAAAAACAATAGTGAACCTCTAGTTCACACGCACTACACCTGTGCACATCGAGGTGCATAAATATTCTAGTACAAACAAATGGCCCACGGCCAAGCAAAAATAGTGAAGTATAACTCATTAATGTCGAGGTGATGTAAATGCCCATGCACATGACAAAACCCGTGCGACACCTCGTTTGGTGAGCCTCGTGCGTGCAACACCTCGTTCGGTGACCCTTTGCACACTCATGCCTGTGCGACACCTCGTTCGGTGGCCCTCGCATAAGTACGACGCCTCATTCGGCATCCTCGTACTCATCACCTATACTCAACAAGTCAACATAGGTGAGGAAATCAGACACCAATATCAATAACACTAGCATGCATACACATGGCATCACCCAATCACAGCATACATAGCATAGACCTGCAAAGCATATGCCAATCACACTTACAATGTAGTATTTAATATGACATCACTCACGATACTAATTGCAAGCATGGTACAATGGTCGGACGGGTGTCCCCAATAGACCATAGGGGGCCAATAATGTAACATCCCTCTTGCTCGGGTTAGCAACAATTGACCTCAGTTGCATGTTTGATAGGAGTTGATTAAGTGAGGGCATGTGCGGAAAAACCGCTTGGGCATCCAGTGAGCACCTTCTCTTGGATGGTTCTTGAAGGTCAAAAGATATTTGTCATAAACATTGCCAGTTCTTGTAGTAGTCTGCTCATGGGGGGGTCAATAATTTCATCACGTATTAATTGCTCGGCATCATCAACTAGCTCTGGAGGTTCTTCATAAATAGGATGAGTAGGGATTGGTCCTTTAAAGGGTCTCAATAGACTAATATGAAAAGAGTTATAATCAGAGTGGGAAGGGTCTTTCCAAACACTATCTCAAATGGTGCTTTCTTAGTGGCAGAGTGAGGAGTGTTATTGTAGGCAAATTGGAGAATATGTAAATATTTATCCCATTGCCTAGGCTATGATGAAACATAGGTTCTAAGAAGGTCTAGGATATTGCTATTGGTCACTTTAGACTGGCCATTGGATTCAGGGTGAAAAGCAGTAGAGAAATCTAATTATCAAACAATGTTCTCCAAAAATCACTACAAAATTTAGAATCTCTATTTGACACAATGGTTTTAGGCAAACCATGATGCACAAATATATGCTTTAAAAATTAATGAGTAGCTTGATGTGAGCAGTCAGTTTCTTTTTACATGCAATGAAATGAGTCTGTTTGCTAAATCTATCAACTACTGCCCAAATCATGTCATTCTGATTATAGCAGTAAGTGGAAAACCAGTTATAAAGTCCATTGAAATCTGCTCCCATGGTTCATTGGGAATTGGGAGTGGCATAAGTAATCCTTGAGTATTCCAATTATAGCTTTTTAATCTTCTGGCAAGTAATGCATTCGGCCACAAACTTGGCTATATCTTTCTTTATAGATGGCCAATAAAAGTCTCGAGAAATGGTCTGCAAAGTAGATGATACTCCTATATGCCTTGCATAAGGGGGTTGGTGTAACTCCTCCGTAAAACAGACTATCTAAAAGGTCTCATGATGTATAATCTTCTCTGAAAGAAGAGATATCCATCATGATAAGAGTAATCTGAGTGGGGAATCCACCCATTATCTCTCATTTCGGTCCAAGTGTGTGAAAAGTCTGAGTCTTGGTCATAAGAGTCTTTAATAGCATCGAAAGTCAAGCTATCTACAGCCATGATGTGATGAACACTAGGCCATCGACTAAGGGCATCAGCGACTACATTCTCTTTTCCAGGGGCTGATAGAGAATATTAGGCTGGAAACTTTGAATAAAAGCAGCCCATTTGATGTGTCTATCAGATATCAAAGGCTGGGTGAGTAGGTGCCTGATACTCTGCTGGTCTGTTTTAATGATGAATTCTGATCCCATCAAATAGTGTTTCCAAATCTTTAGGGCATGGACTATAGCAGTCAATTCTTTGTCATAAGTGTTGTACTTGCACTCGGGGGGTCTCAGTTTCCTACTCTCAAATGCTATGGGGTGGCCATCTTGCATTAATACTGCCCCTATGCCTATACCACTAGCATCATTTACAACAATAAAGAAAGGTCTAACAAAGTTTGGAAATTATAGAACTGGTGCTTTAGTGAGTGCTTCTTTTAAAGCATTAAAAGATTTTTCATGTTTATTAGTCCACACATACTTGTTTATTTTCTTTAAAAGAAAAGTGAGTTAATGAGAAATGTAAGCAAAATTCTTTACAAAACATCTATAGTAACTGCACAAACCAAGAAATGATCGAAGTTCATGAATATCTTTGGGTCTCGGCCAAGTCACTATAGTCTCTATCTTTTTGGGGTCCACACGAATACCATTAGCAGAAACAATGTGACCAAGGTATTCAATCTTTGAGAATTTGTCGAATATTAATTCCCATGACAAAATTTAAAAATATACAAAGAGATGGTTTAAGAACTTAGCTCACATGAATTTGATTTACCAAGCTGTAAAATAATTAATTGGAGAACACAAAATATACATGCAATAATTTTTATAACTAATCAAGAGTACGAGTGATGAAAAACTTAGCTCATGACTTATCGAAGTTGAGCTGCAGAAATTAAATTATTTGGAAAATATAAAAAATTAAATTGTTCAAAGTATGAGAAAGAAGGACTTATCTCATAATTTGTCGGGTTGTAAAATGTGAGTATCTTAAACAAGAAAGCGAAGTTAGCAAAAATAATTTCAACTATTTCCACATGATTTTTTTTATAAAATTTCAAACTTAATTTAGCTCAAGAAATAATTTTAAATATGAATTTCAATTAAATTTTAATTTAAAAAAAATCTTGTCACCTTGAGTTGCAAAATGAGAATTTGAAAAACATTTTGAGAAAGTAATAATTATATATATATATATATTCAAAATAAAAGAAAAATGATGAGAAATTGATACTTAGCGCGTAAAGCGTCGAGTTAAGCATTAATAATTCTCCCGGAGTGTCCGAAAAGAGATTTGGAATTTTGTTTCTCCAAAATAGTTGAAGTTGTTCGAAATCAAACTGTAATTTTTCAAGAATTTTCTACACGTCTAAAATTTCTGCAACTTCTTAAAAATCTGAATTATTATCCTTGCAAATTCTGGTAGAAACTGTTGAAGAAAGGCTCTTTGAAAGCCTTTGAAGACTTTTGAAGAAGCTTCTTTGTATACCCTTTGAAAGTCTTAAAGGCTTAAAAGATAAAGGTCTTTGTAATCTTTAAAGTGATAATTTTGGAGGCTTTGATACTTTTGAGAATACCTGCAAGTTCAGAAAAAAAAAAAGAAATAATCGTGAGCCGTAGACCTCATCAAGGAGATGATCATCAGCAACTCCTTCATATGAAGCCGATTTCAAGGGTTTTGGGAGATTGCTAAACCATCTGCGTGGCCTGATTTGGGTATGGAGTCCTCTGCAGAAACATAAAAATTAGCCTCTAGGCGAATTTCGCTTCTAGAGGCCGGCCGGTGGTTAAGACCCTTTGGAAAAAAAAAAGACTAAATATTATGGATTAAAGCTATTATTCAATAGCTCCTATTTATAGCCCACATAAAATGAATCGGCGTAGAGCATCATCGTGGGAGAGAAAGAAAGCAGCCGTCATCGATTATGTAATTTTGTGATGCTCTGCCTCTTCAGAAGTTCAGATCAGGTCTTGGGGTTTTTCCAGATGCTAATCAAATCTATATGTTTGGATCTGAAAAAGGTGAAGAGCTGTAGAAAACCACGTTTCTTCTTCTAGGCATGGTTTTGCAGGGATTTTTCAAGTGGTTTTTGCATGTAGTAATCATTGCCTTGCCCAAACCATACAAGCTTGAGACCTTTAGATATGGCATTTGTCTTTGAAGTTATGACTTTGCCCTTTGATTTATGCTTTTGCCCAATTTCTCCACGAGATTTATGCCTTCATGCCTTCTCTTTGAGTGTGGTTGGCTCTGATACCACTGTCAGGAACTTGCCACACAAAAGAGAATCAAAGTACCAAAATTGCACACAATAATCAAATATTCAACTCCAAACAAATAACAGATTCAAACATATGAAACATAGACATGGAAATAAACATGGAAGATAAACCATCGACTTAAAACTGTGCGCAAAATAAACATCACCATCAATCAACAAGGATTGGGTTAAATCTCCCCCTCATGCATGCTGGCTCCTTGCACCACATGAGTATTTAATCATGTATCCCAAAAATAGCCCTTGAGCCAATTGTGAAGCTTTAGCCAAAAATAGGGCTCTTTTACAAAAATAATCAATCCTTCTAGAAGATGTTCACACACATCTAGTGTGTACCAAAAACAATAGTGAACCTTTAGTTCACACGCACTACACCTATGCACATCGGGGTGCATAAATATTTGAGTACAAAGAAATGGCACACGGCCAAGCAAAAATAGTGAAGTATAACTCATAAATGTCGAGGCGATGTAAATGACCATCCACATGACAAAACCCGTGTGACACCTCGTTTGGTGAACCTCACACATGCAACACCTCGTTCAGTGACCCTTGCACACTCATGCCTGTGCGACACCTCGTTCGGTGGCCCTCGCATAAGTACGATGCCTCATTCGGCATCCTCGTACATCACCTATACTCAACAAGCCAACATGTTAGGTGAGGCAATCAAACACCAATATCAATAACACTAGCATGCGTACACATGGCATCACCCAATCACAACATACATAGCATAGACCCGCAAAGCATATGCCAATCGCACTTACAATGTAGTATTTAATATGACTTCACTCGCGATACTAATTGCAAGCTTGGTACAATGGTTGGACGGGCATCCCCAATAGACCATAGAGGGCCAATAATGTAACATTCACATTATTCACACATCAATCCACATCATCCACACATCAATCCACATCCATTCACATCTTCCCACATCATTTCCACATTCATTCACATCAATCCACGTCCATTCACATCTTCCCACATCATTTCCACATTCATTCACATCATCCCACATCAATTCTACATCATTCAAATCATCCACACATCAATCCACATTCCTCATCCCACATTATTCCCACATTCACTCACATCATCCCACATCAATCCACATCATCCACATCAATGTACATTAACCACATCAATCCAATCATCAATCCACACATCACTTCTCATCACTCCACATCATTCCACACATCCCACACATCACTTGTCATCTCTCCACATCATTCCACACATCACTTCTCATCACTCCACATCACTCCACACATCCCACACATCAACCAGATTAAAAGAAGTTTCTCTACTTTTTATACTAACAGGACTTTCTAAGTCTTGGCCATTACTTGGCTCAGTTAAAGAAACTTTTTCTCAATGCAATTCAATTAAATCTAAATTGTCGTTCACTTTAGGATCCTCGATCCTTTCAAGTATCCCAGATTCCTTTCCTAGGGAATCTAGGAATAAATCAGTTACAATTATTTACGCTCATTCAACCACGCATGTTTCTGGTCTTTTTTTTTCAGGGAGTTCCTTTTCCCGTTCAAAATGTACCCAAGATTCTATTTTTTGAGAATCTAGTCGTATACCCCATAATTTCAAAAGTTAATGGGTTCATAATTCCTCTTTCCGATTAAAATTTATCCATGTTTTCTCGACGCATTCCTATGAATATTTTCACATTCTTTTCTTAATTTTTCTAAAATAAAATATGCTCAATATTCTTCTTTTTGAATAGAAGACAACTTCATGGGATTTACAAAATCAATTACACCCATATTTCCTCTTTCAGCATAAAACAGTTATGCACCCAACTAATTCATTTTTATCTAAATGAATTATTCCCATAATTCTCATAAATTGAATGAATCTAGAAAATTTGTGAATAATCTTCTTTATTTTTTTGACAAATGAATAATGCTCAAAACTCCACTTTTAACATAAAATTTATTTTGCGTAAATTCATTCTCTAATGATATAAAATTTACCATAGCTTCCCCGCATTTTCTATGAAATGATAATGATTAAAATTCCACTTTTTGCATAGAAATTATTATGCATAAATTCATTTTCTAATGCTACAAATTTTGCCATAGCTTCCCCACATTTTCTATAAATTGAGAATGCTTAAAGCTCCACTTTTAGTAGAAAAATTAATTATGCATAAATTTTATTTTCTAATGCTAAAAATTTTGCCATAGTTTTCCCGCATTTACTATGAATTGAGAATGCCCAAAATTACACTTTTAGAATAAAATTTATTATGCATAAACCTTCATTCTCTAATGATAAAATTTTGCCATAACTTCCCTACATTTACTATGAAATGAGAATACTCAAAAGTTTACTTTTAGCATAAAATTTAATTTATGCAAAAACCTTATATTTCTATTGATAAACTTTTGCTATAGTTTCCCCGCATTTACTCTGAAATGATAATGCTAAAAATTCCACTTTTAATATAAAAGTTAGTTTATGCATAAGCCTAATCTTAAACATAAACATTAATTCATCATAATCAAGAAAAACATGGTTTTTAAGAGGAAACCCATAGAATAAAATGCTTCCCAAGCATGAGGGAGGTTGGGAAGAAGATTAACATTAAAATGAGAGCATAAACAACATTGTTTAGGCTTACCCTTGTTTTTCTTGATAAAGAACTTTACCTTGCAAAAATTGTGTAGCCTTCATGAAAGAGGCTTGGCCACCAATGGGGAAGGGTAATCTTCAAGGAAGAAGAGGTTTAATGAAGCTCCAAAGCTTCATAATAATAGAAATATAATAAACTAAAAATTACACTAGCATATAGCTACTCCAATATGAAAATACAAAGGAATGAGGGTCTATTTATAGGTGAGGGAGCCCACCAACCAAGTCCAACTAGAATCTAGAGGCTTCCACCTCTAGTTTGATCCATTTTGGACAAGTTTAGACTAGTTTGGCTCACTTTTTTGATTTGGTTTGAAGGAGGAGAGAGAAGAGATGAAATATCTCACTTTTTTGTTTTAAAAAATACCCTCTTGATGTGATTTCTAGGCATCTCCTTCATGAGCCCTTCTCCCCATTCTAAGGTGCCAAAAATTCCATTTTTTAACTAATAAACCCTGTACTAGTCAACTCTTCATCTTATGTGAGAATTTACTCATTTTTGGGAGATTTTCTTATATTCTTTGCCTTTTTCTCATCCCAACACTTGGATTAACCTTATTGGCCCTTCTTGACACTCTTTGGACCGTAATAAGAATTTTTCTGAAATTTTATACCCCTAGGCCAAGATGTCCAATTCACATATTCAATTAATTTCAGGGATTTAATATTCACGTGATCACAAGATTTTTTGTGATAATAACACATGTGAACAAGTTATTCACATGTTCTCATGTTACCGTTCACAAAATAACAGGTCACTTGCTATTTGGGAACCCCTTAAAAGCTTGGCTACACATGGGAATAAGCTATTCACATGTTCTCATGTTTCCATCTTTACATAATAGCAGGTCAGTGGCCACCTAAGAAGATTTTTTATACCCGACAAAGATAAATTTTTAAGGCCCTTGTGAAAGCTTTGTGAATACAACATGTGATCACAAGATTTTTTGTGTTATTAACATATGTTATTAACATGTTCACATGTTCTCGTTTACGTCAGTGAAATCCCTGATTAATTTCTAATGCACATTGGAAAACTCTTTTTAAGATTATGTTTTAGGGGATCTCTTCCTATTGACTCGGAGAAAATTCTTATCCAAAAAATATTTCAAAACTTTATTATCTCTCTCTAGAATATTTTCTCTCTCTAGACCAAAACAGGGTAAAACAATGTTTTCTTGCATTTAGAATTTAGGGGATAATCACAGAGAGTGAAGGGGAGATTCTTACACCTTTACATCTCAAAAGCTAGAGGGAGGAATCTTACACTCCGTTTCTCGTCCCTCTCTCCACCTTCCCTCCAATGGCATTGTAGGAGACGAATGCCACATGGCCTCTGCACCTCTCATGACAATCGGAGAAACCTTTGATGGAGCATAATTTGGGTGGTTTGGAGGAATAAATCGATGATATTCATTATACACCACTTTCTTTAGTTCATGTTCCCATAAACGCCTTTTGTTCTTTACGTTATTTTTCATCCTCTTTTATTTCCGTTTAATTTGGTTGGCTCTTGTTTCATCAAGGGTCCCTTGGAGGGAGTTATTTATTTTCAATGCTTTATGAATGACTTTACATTGTTCTGGGAGACCTATATTAAGAATGTCAAACAAGATCTAGTAATAGTTTAATGTTTTTGTAATGGATCAATGTCTAAATATAGCATACATAAATCTAGGCTTATTTACCTAACCATTTTATATAAACAAATGGAGCTATCAAGCCATCAATAAGGATCAAGTGTGAATACACTTGTGGGGTGCCTCCATTTTATATAAACAAATGGGGCTACTATGCCATTAATAAGGAACAAGTGTTCATGCACTTGTGGGATGCCCTATGTGGACTTTGTTTTTGGCAAAGCTATTGTTAATTGGTTCAATGGGAAGATCGGTCCCTAAATTCAAAAAGTGTGCCAATTCTTGAATTATGTGTCAGCTCTTAAATGATTATTGCTATTTTTTAAGAGTGTTTTTGGCAAAGCTATTGCTAATTATTTTTGGCAAAGATTTTGCTAGCTTGTTAATGGAAAGATTGCGATAATTTTACAAAGTGTATAAATTCTTGAATTTTGTGTCGCTTCCCAAAAAATTATTGCTAATTTAAAAAAGTTGGTCAATTCTTGAGTTTTGTTTTGCTCTAGCATTATAATTTTAAAAGTGATTTTAATGGTTTATTTAAAATGTTTTCATTCCTTTGCTAAATGTAAGGACATGCACTAGAGAAGATTGTTAAGTTTCATGAAAATTTTTCTTTAGAAGGAAAGGTAGGGTTAAAGAGTTGTTTCTTATCTAGATTGGCACTAGGTAATTTGTATGCCCAAATATACTAGTTGTCGTAGGGTATTGGACATGAAGAAACATACTAAATCAAGGGTAGCTAAGCACTTGGGGATCTTTCTAGATCAAAAGAAACCAGTGTCTTACTAAATTTGTATGCTTACGTTCCATGGATAGTGGCATGGGTCTAGTGGCATGGATTAGGTGATTCAGAACCTGCCTTTTGACATAATTGTGATGATTAAGAACCTACCTTTTGACATATTTTTAATCAAGTGTTGGAAGGGGCTTTGCATTTGGTGAAGTGATAGGGCTCGCCACTCCACTAGAATAGTTGTCATGATGTGCCATCTTTGGAGGAGTCATGTGTTTGACTTTGCTAGAACATGAAAATTAGTATGAGGTTGAATAATAGAGGGATCTATTATTTTGTTGACTTGGGATATAAAGGAAGCTACTGCTTTGGGGCAAAATCCAAAGGAATCCAATGCTACCATGGGAAGTTTTTTTTGTATTATTTCTTGGTTATAGTGTCGTTGAGATCATGATACAATCTGCATCTCTAGATATTTGTTCTTCCCTATGCAGCTTATGAGATTTATGTGTGTGTGTGTGTGTGTGTGTGTGAGGTCTGATATGTCGTTGATCATGATGTTTGTAAGGTGGTGTTGAGCTTGTATATAGGCCTTCATCTCATGCTTTTGGTGATGTATACGAGCTTGGTTCGTGTATATTAATACAAAACTACTTCTCTCAAAAATGAGAAGTTGAAAGTATGATGAGTCACATTGGTGAAGGAGAACTTAGGATATGGGAAAAACACTTGAGAATTCACCTTGAAAAAACTAAGAGCTTCCAGAATCCAAAGCCATGACTATGGTAATTTTGAGGGATGCACGGACAGTATATGACACATTATTTGGACAGTATATGACACATTATTTGGGTTCATAAGCTGGCACGCGGTGATGTTCACGGTTTTTGTGCCGGGTCAAGCACGGCATCCCTGGCACTCTATTCAATTCATGCTCCAGCATTGATTTACTTTGCCACCCTTCAAAGTTCATATACTTTAAGCTTCATGCTCTGGAGTCTTAGCTGTCCGGGCTTCGGACTTCCTCACAGTGTTTAGAGCGTCCGGTCAACAAGCTGACACTGTCTTTTCAATTTTATCAGATTTCCCCGAATTTTCAAATATGGATGCCAAATTTCTTTTCACATTCATTAATTAATCAATTAGGGAGTGTCGGTCTCTGACGAGATTGAGGACGCCAATGATGCTGCTCATTCAAGTTGTGGACGTTAGCTCACCTAAACGTCTTAATTAATTAAACCCGCCCGTTAGGGTCTGGTTAATTAATCAATAGTGAATACACTATATGTCTATTGAATACTAAATCCCAGCTTAATATTTTCCAAATTCGCCCCGTTCTCTAACCTCCTCCTCCTAACCTTCATAATGCTTGCACGCGAACCTCTAAATCCTTGCCATGTGGTAGCTTCGTGAAACTCTTCTTTTATATAACATATACTAGTGGGTAGACCCGTGTTTTGTAAGTCCTTTCAGACCTCCAAATTCAAATTCTACCTGAACCTCCTCAAACCTCCTCCTTAGCCTCTAAATTCTTACCACATGGCAATTTTGTAAAACTCTTCCTTCAGATAGTATAGATATAGAGAAGCAATCATATAGAAAAGCCCATTGAATCTTGATGCTCTTAGTTGCTCTATATTGCTCTTTAGTTTATTAAGCCCACTGATGCTCTATATTGCCCCAAGACAATGATCTGAGTTGTTGATTTATAAAAGGAGCATATGAACCCTTTCAGTGGTAGTGTAGTCTTACCGACGAGAATTAAAAATTTCCTATTGAATTTATCCTTGTCTTTATTTTCAAGGAGCAACATGTATACATGTTAGTTGCAATCTTGATATTTTCTCTACTTTTATTGCAAAATCTAGTTAGTTCTGTTCTTCCCAAGGTTGTAACCTAATGGATAGAACTCGCTTTGGAATTCTTTCGGGACACTATTTTTAAAGTGTGTACGAGTACGTGTACATGTGGATATATTGGGTGCCATCCTAGACATTATTGAAGTCATTGCATCTAGGCATTTCTTGTGGTGACAACCATGTAACCTTACATGTACTTGGGATTGGGTAAATTACCCAAAATACTTTTTGGTTTGGTGTCCCATGGGTTTATTAAGGCCCACAATAAAAATTTAAATTAAACTATCCTTATCTAGACCAAAAATCTATCCCTTGAGCCCCTTGCTCAAGTTTGTTCTCAAATATTTCTTGTACATTCTCTAATAATTGAGTATTCTCACGTTTAATGACTATCCTAGTGGTGGTTATGATCATCAAGAGGCCTAAATTATGTTGTAATATCCCATTTTCCTTAATCAAACTTTTGTCCTAAAAATATAATCACTTTATCCTAATCATTCATATTCTCTCATAGGAGTTCATTACCACCTGAACACATGTAGCCATTTATATGGTAGTGATGTGTGGACGTAGGCTAATAATTGAGCGTGACATAATTTTCTTCCTTATGAGGTTTCTTTTCCTGAGCATGTATACACACTCTTATGAGTGTTTCTAAGCTACTTCATGATATCACTTCACTTGTACTACTTCACATATTCAATCTACTTTGGGTGTTGTTCTTCTCTCTTTCTCTCCTTGCTTGTTGCATCTATGTGTGTATGTATTTCTTCCTTCATCTCTACTCTAACGGTTGGTATCAGATCAGAGTAGGTTCTCTTGGGCCTCACCTTCTTGTCATATTTTCTTCAAGCCGCCAAGTTTGATTATCTCAAGATGTAGAAGATAAACCCTAGATAATGTGTTGTTAAGTATGTTAATAGAAATTTGGCACGTTTTGGGTCATTTTTTGCTGGGCACATTTTGATGCTCATTTGCATGCTATAAGAGTGTCAATTCGAACTGTGTTATTTTGATTTTGGGTTTTCTACACTACATCAACAATTGGTCTTGGTCTGTAGATAGAACCGTCGCATGTTCGATACCACATCTCTAAGCTCAACATCAATAGCTTCGATAGAATCATCATCTTTGTCATCGATCTCTATATTCTTGCAAGTAACATTTCTACAGCCTACCATTTTTCATAACTTTACAAGACTCCTTCATAGTTAATGATCTATGGGATTTGATAGTTCTTGCAAGTAGTGGGAGTATTTATATTATTTTTGTGCAAAAGATTCATTTTTTCATGTTAAAATGGTAGGCAGTGATGTATTTGTGATTCTCCCCATTGAGGATAAGCTTGATGGGACCAACTACCCATTGTGGTCCTATAAGATACGCCATATATTGGTTTCCAAAGGTCTTTTAAATGTTGTCGTTGTGATTCAGGCACACCCTATCTCGCCACCCAACACGTGATAGTACATGGACTTTGGATGGTGACACTAGTTTAGATGTAACTAGGTACATTTATCTCCACATCTCCCATATTAGAAGAAGCTAGGTAGGATGATATGGATGCATGAACACATGATGCATTGCTACCACTTTTCATGAAAAAGATCATTATTTCTTATATTCTCGTATTATGTAGAACTACCAAGAAATCTTGGGATGTGCTTGATGAACTTTACCAAGTGATTTTATGAGGCACGAGTAGCCTATTTGCACATGTAATTAGAGTCAGAGAGCATATGAATAATTGAGATTCAATAATGGATGAGTTTCTCACATGGATTAACACTAGCTTAGTAAGATATAAATATGTCTTTTCATGGGTTTGCTAAAAAAATTATATCTTATTCATAGGAGTGGTATTTTAGCATTTCTCTTCTAAGACATGTCTTCATGAATGTGGAAAACCTTAAAAATTTATTAAAATGATAAAAATAAGCTTAAATATAATTGATAAATCATTATAAGTAGAGGTATATCTAGTAGTATAATCCAAACAAAGATCATATTAGGAAGTTTAGGAAAATCCCATTACTTTGGAAATTTGCTTTTCAATCTACTTTTTGGTATTCTTGAGCATACAATTCCAAAGTTGTCAGAGAATGTGGATTAAAAATCTACTCTTCAAGATCTTTCCAAATGTCACATGAAAAGGGTTTTGATAAAATCTTGAAAGGGTTCACCATACTCCCCATTTTTTGATCTTGCAAAATGGGAATTGAGATTTTTCCAAACTGCCTAATATAGTCTTCACACATTATGAATTTAGAAAGTAGGTTCCTATAGTAGGCAAGAAAAAAATGATCTCAACTCATTATAAATTTCTCCTAAACCTTACATGGTATTTAAGATGAGAGATAGATTTTTCATCATAAAACAATTGATTGCATTAATAATCAATTTAATTAAATTTACTTCTTATAATCTCTTTTTAGTTGTTAAGTCTTTGACACCCAAATACGACAATGATGTGAGCTTATACGATGATTTACTTTAGTTAAACTAATAAATCAATGCCTTCACTAAAGTAATTGATGAAGAATACATATCTAAACCTTTCAATTTAGTTAGAAGACACGGTGCTGGTCTTAACTTTCAAAACTACATTGATAACAAAACAATGTATATGAACCTTTGCTTATATTTAGATCATCTAGTGAGAGAAACTTATAAAAATAGTCCTTATTATATAAAATGGCTAGATATTCCACTTAAAGCCTTGTGAGATGTTTAAAAATGCATGAAGTAGTCTCTTATTCTATAGTAATAAATATGGTTCAAATTTTATAAATTTTCATCTAAAACAAAGTGCCTAAAAGGATAGCTATATATGTGATTGGCTCTCACAAAATACACTAGACTGCTTACATATAAGCTATATTAAAGATTTTTTATTAGGTTACAGTATAAAGTGCATAATGTAATGTTGTCAAAAGGTTGTCATTTTTGCACTCAATGTGTGGAATCTAAGAGAATCATATGGTTGTGGTGTAATGGCAAGTTTTGACTTAGAAAGTTGAGCTAGTAGAAAAGATAATAATATTATAGCAGAGAAACTTGAATGTTGTGGAACAATTCTAGACCTCATGGAGATTGGATTTATAGCTTTCAAAGTGTTCATCTTTGATTTTAAGTGGTTCAAAGTGGTATATATAGAGGTACTCAAGAAACCATCAAGAAACCATCAAGAAGAATCCAAGAGGATTTTTTGCAATTGAATCAACTAATTTATGACAAGATTCAAGAGACACATAAGTTCTACCACAACATTGTGAACAGGTTGACACTTGATTTCCAATTTTGATAAATCTATAGATAGAAGGAAGGCATTGTATATATTTTCTTATAAATATTTTGTGGTTCTTTCTTTTAGGTTGTGTTTCATCCGGACCAAAGAGATCCTAATTGGTGGTATGTAATACAAGTCACTTCTCAATCCAAACGTATATTTCAAGATGAAGATGTTAAAGAAGAAACACATGGTGGACAGTCAATGGGGGATGCAACTAACTTTCAATATGATGACCATGAGGACCATGATGATAATATCTCTACATCTTCTTCAAGTAGTGGAATAGGACTTTGTATTGATATAGGAGCCATCGAAATGATGAATTTAGAGATAGACCAATTGCCATTCATGGATTTATTGCAAGATGAATTTGATGATAGTATAAATTAAATATATATCATCATAACATATATACATATTGATCGGTTTGTATAAATATTTGTTGATGATTTTGTTGTTTTATTTCAAAAAATATTTGGATGTTTGTCAAGCTTTTTGGGTTATTATTTATTTTTAAGTTTTCATTTCCACTCAATTTCAACACTTTTTTTTTCCCAGTGTCATGGAGTGGCGCTGGTGTTTTTACAGCGCCGCTAAGCAACGCTTATAGCAGCATTTAACTAGCGGCACTAATAATGGCATTAATATTGGCGCTTATCTAGCACTGTGCTCAGCGGTGCTTATATAACGACATAACGTAAAACACCGCTAATAGTGCCTTCTCTCGTTAGTGAAGCAAAATCCCCTTGGCCTAAATGTTCCACCTCCTCTTCCATACGGTCTATTGATTCGAGGTCTTGTTGGAAACCTAGTTGACATTGGGGCATAGTGATATGTTTTCATCACTCTCAGATTACTATTTCGAGTATTGTAAAAGCACGTCTTCGTATTTGTTTGTTTCGCAACAAACAAATACTACATATCCTGTGTGTTCTTTAACTTGTGCAACAGACGTCTGGTTTGAGTCCAAATCCTGCATGTCCTCTAGCAATCTTGGCTAGGGTGACCTTAAGTTCTTCTTGAACATTTACTATCTTCTTCCTATCTTTATTTTTTTGGGCCTTTTTCTCTTCAGCATCTAACTCTAATTCTGAGGCATATTCTCCGGAATTCGATTCGAAAGTTTCTTCCTCCTTCTTCCTTTTTTTGTCTATCTTCTTCTAATTGGGGTCTTTGCTTGTTTGCTTCAAGATCCCCTCAGCTCTAGTTGCTCTTAACACCACCACTTGTTTGAAGAGGTGAGCGCATCCAAGTCATATGAGGCCACTGCATTTTGGAGCTTTTTCATCATTCATCTCATGAACCACTAGCTTAGCGTGGCTGGAGAGCAGGTTGGTTGGGCTAATCTAGGCGCATTAGAAGCAGTGCTTGGAATTCACCTGCATAGTCCTATGTTGGCCTCTTCTTCTAAGTTAGCGTCAGCTTTTCTAGCACTTCTGTTATGGTCTTGTCTTTCCCAAATCTTTTTAATCAGGATTTCTTCAAATCTTAAAATGTCTAGAAGTGCTCAAGACCATATTGTGCATACTAGTGCTGGCTGGTGGCCTTCCCGCCCAAAGTTATCAGCCAAACACTATGTCTTTTGTGGAAACAAAGCTTTGGTGGCCAAGAATGTGGTTTCGAAGACGAAGATATCGGCATCTAGATCCTCCTCACTCTTTCCCTTCTTGAACTTAGGGTACTTGAGAGACATCCTTCCCATAGGTGCAGATTCTTCTTCTTCTTCTTCTTCTTGAGCTTCTTGCCTGCTATTTTGTGGCTCCTGCTGGTGATCTCCTTCGTGATCTCTTAGTGGTTCCTGAACCTATCGTTCTAGTTGGTGTGGAATCCCTTCTGGGAGTCTTCTTAGATGATGTAATTGTCCTTTAGGTTCTGCAGCTTTGGCCTTTCTACGAGCGACGGTGCTGAATTTCTCAGTTTGAGCTCCCTAGATTCTCCATGCATACTCCATTGTACTCTTATGACTCTCATGAAAAATACTGACACCAGTGTGTGCGTATTTCTTTTTTTAGATATATTCCGATTGGTTTTACTCTACTAGCTAGCCATGCAAGGCTAAGTTAGAACTACCCTCTATCTTCCTACTTCCCTACCTCATGCCAGTTCCTCAGTAGAATCCCCAAAAGTGTCGAAATCTAGTCTAGACCTGGAACTTACGTGGTTCTGGACCATGGAGTCAGCTTAGGAGGATCACACTAATGCAGTTGTGCCCAATGTAGCAAGACAACACTAGCACATTGAGCTACTTGCTTGCCTAAATGTGGGGAGATTGATCGTGTGCAAAGTCAGTTAGTTCTTAAGTCTATCTTGAATCTGGACAATGATCCACATCCAGACATGACTACACTTAACATAAGATTGAATACTAAATAGACAGAGATATGTAGAATGAATAGAAGTAAGACAAAGACCAATAAGATGAGGACCAACCCATGTGTCATTCTTAAGTAACAATATAGTACAATGCTTTAGCAAGAGCCCTATTTATAAACTGCTCACTCAACTCTCATGTCTTCCTCTTCAGTAATGTTCCTCTCCTTTGGGTTCAAGTAGACCCGACATGAATCTTGGACTATCTAAAGTGTAATGCACTCCTTCCCTACAATCTCAGCCGGGTATACCAAGTCTACTCTAACCCCTATATCCTTATACGTCTCATTCCAATGATCCTTATACGTATAATTCCAATGATCCTTTACAACTACATGGGTACTGCCCATTCTTCAAGAAGCTATTACAATTTTGTTATAAAATAACAAGGCCTGGTTTGTTACACAATGGTTAGTTCGGGTGGCAATCTGGGTGGTAGCCAAACGGGCTGGTTGGCCACCAATAATTAGGTGAAATTATTGGTCTCGTGGGTGAATAATTTAGGGATTGTTTCTCCTTGATGATGTATTGTTTGAAAACCTTGATTTAAGCTACATAAGGTAATGCTAGTATTTGTTGGCCTTGATAAAATCTTTTTAAGTTTTGCACATTGATGTAGTCTTCGTTGAATAAATTGTTAAAGTAACCCAATTTTTGCCTTTGAGATATTTGCCTTTGTCCCCAAAATCAACTTTTAAGAAAACCACTTTTGAATTAGTCCAAGCTTTGAATTTCTTTTCTTTCTTTCCTTCTTTTTTTTTTTAGAAAATAACCTTTGTGATAGAGGGTAAAAGCTTTAATATTAAAGTTTTTGTAAATGTGTGAGCCTCTGCTATTTAAAATTTAAATGTCTAAGCTTTGAATTTTTTAATTTAAAAAAGTTTTAATGTAAAAGCTTTAAGATTTTTAATAAAAACATTGTAAGCTTCCATTACAATAGAATGAGAGTCTAGCAATGAAAATAGCAGTGGTTTTATAACTACAAGGGCACAAAGATGTCACACATATTTCATTGCTAGAAACGCTGCTATTTTTGCTGTAAGGATCATTGCTCAACAAATTTTTTATACTATTTTTTTTGTTAAAAAAATTTATTATTCAATAGTGATCTAGTAACCTGCTAAAAAAAACCTAGGATAGACTAAGGAGTCATTACAAGATTTCCCAGTCTACTCCAAGTTTTTGGTTTCGGATACACATACAATAAAACTTCTTTAATACATCAAGTTCAATTTATACTCATCAACATCAATATAATCCTTTTTCCAAACTTGGTAGAAGTAAGCATGTGTGTCAACAGCCCCAACATATTTTAGCCAATGTTCTTTTGACTTAATCAGGAAGATGTATGTATATTTTCTAGGAAAACCCTTGAGTTTACACGTTTTTTGCAAATGGTCTCCCAATAATCGTTCTTCGTCTCACCACCAGTCTCAGGCTTATGGCTTGTAGCATCGGGCATGCAAGCCAACACTTAGCATGTAGAGGGATGGGATTTCCTACCCTTCAACCGCGTAGAAAATCTCGTACCCATGCGTCTTGGAAGTATGTCCAAGGTATCAAGGATATGCATCCAATTCTTAGAGTCTTCTAGCTCTAGAAGGGGTGCAAATTCTTCACTCTCCCGCTCCAATCGATCATCTTACGATGTGTTTAGCACATGTGGACTGCAGTGGATTGAGTCATTTACTAAATCTTTTGCTAAAGGTCGGCCACTCATAGGATGGAATTTCCAAGTGCGCAGGTTGACCTTTATCATTTGATCTTTCATTTGAGAAAGTCAATATGATCGGTGTCCCAATCCTTGTAAGATTCCTCCCCAACCTCTCAGGATGTCCAATATCTTCCCCTGTAGTCAAATCCCTCTTCAAAAATATAAAAGATCTTGTTTCTACCAGTTTTGGTCGCCTAGAGAGAGAAAATCTTCTAGAGAGTGGTAATTTAGTTTTTAAATATTTTTGGATGAAAAAATATCTCTTCTTATTAAAATAAGCTTCCCCAAACAGAAGTTCAAAAAGATTTTCAGAAGGTACATTAGAAATCAAGTATAATCTGTTCAAGAGGCCTTATCTTGAGGGTCAAGATTTTTTCAAAATTTTAAATTAAGGTTCCTATGGGCCAATAAGATTCATCCAAATGTGTGGAGGAGAAAAATGGAGGAAATAAAGAAAATCCCCTCCCAAAAATGAGTAAATGCTCACATACGATGAAGAGTTGACAATGTATAAGGTTTATTAGTAAAAAACTATGCGTTACTAAAAAAATGAGATATTTTGGGTATAATGATTCCATTTTGACGGATGTGTAAGGAAGGGGAGTCCCTTCAAGGAGGCGCCTACTTCACATGCTTGAATGAGTTTTGAACTCAAAAATAATGTGATATTTTTATCTCTCCTCTCTCTTGGATCAAACCGAATAAAAAAGGAACCAAACCGAATAAAAAAGGAACCAAACTAGGTCCAAATTCAACCAAACTGGATCTTGAAAATTCTAGAAATCAGTTGGTCTTGGTTAGAGCCTCCCTCTCCTATAAATAGAACCTGAGCCCTTTGTAAAAAATAGGAGAATTATACTATGCCAGAATTATGCTAAAATGATGATAATTTTTACTATTCTCTAAAATTCTCTCCAAATTGAAGAAATTGGAGCTTCCCTCCTTCTTCAATCTCCATTGGTGGCTCCATGAGCATACCAAACCAATTGATTGGTTGGGGGCCTCTACTGTGATCAAAGAATCAAGCAATTTGTAAGGTAAAGTGTGAATTTTGATCTTTTTCCATAATTTCTCAATGTTTCTCTCTTCTCAACCCCTCTCAAGCTTGAGAAGCTTAATTGGAATGGCTTTTTAATATTATTCCAAAAGAGTTATTCTTGTCAATTTTGATTTTATGCATAGAAAGATGCATAAATAATTTTATTTTTAATTCAAAAGAGTTATTTTCATCAATTTTGATTTTATGAATAGAAAGATGCATAAAGAATTTTATTTTTAATTCAAAAGAGTTATTCTTATCAATATTGATTTTATGCATTGAAAGATTCATAAACGATTTATTTTTATTTCGAAAGTATTATTTTCATTGAAATTAAATTTATGCATAGTTAGATGCATAAAAGATTTATTTTTATTTTAAAAGTGTTATTCTCGTTAAAATGGAATTCATGCATAGTAAAATGCATAAAAGATTTATTTTTATTTTGAAAGTGTTATTCTCATTAAAATGGAATTTATGCATAGATAGTAAAATGCATAAAATGTTTATTTTTATTTTGAAAGTGTTATTCTCATTAAAGTGGAATTTATGCATAGATAGTAAAATGCATAAAATGTTTATTTTTATTTTGAAAGTGTTATTCTCATTAAAATGGAATTTATGCATAGTAAAATGCATAAAAGGTTTATTTTTAATTTGAAAGTGTTATTTTCCTTAAAATTGAACTGATGCCTAAATAGATGCATAAAAGGATTTTTATAAAAGTGTTATTCCTACTAAAGTTATCTTTATGCCTAATTAGATGCGTAAAGAATCTTTTTATCAAAAAATAAATAAATTAGAATTCTCTTACATTCAATAAATAGATGTGATGAGATGTGATAGGAATCAGATAGATGTAAATGGATGGATGGAAGTGATATGAAACAGATAAATGTAAATGAATGAATGGATGAGGATGTTTGTGAATGTGAATGTGGATATGGATGTATGAATGAGGATGTGGATGTATGAATGTGAAAGTGGAAATGGATGTGTGGATGTATAATTGTGGATGTGGATGTGGATGTATGAATGTGGAATGTGGATATGGATGTATAAATGTGGAATGTGGATATGGATGTATGGATGTGGATGTATGAATGTGGATATGGATGTGGATGTATGGATGTGGATATGGATGTGTATGTATGAATGTGGAATGTGGATATGGATGTATGGATGTATGGATGTGGATGTATGGATGTGGATATGGATATGGATGTGTATGTATGAATGTGGAATGTGGATATGGATGTATGGATGTGAATGTGGACGTGGATGTATGAATGTGGAATGTGGATATGAATGTATGAATGTGAAAGGTGGATATGGATGTATGGATGTGGATGTAGATGTGTATGTATGAATGTGGATGTATGGATGTAAATATGGAATGTGGATGTGGATGTATGAATGTGGAATGTGGATATGGATGTATGAATGTGGAATGTGGATATGGATGTATAAATGTGGAATGTGGATATGGATGTATGGATGTGGATGTGGATGTAGATGTATGAATGTGGATGTATGGATGAGGATATGGATGTGTATGTATGAATGTGGAATGTGGATATGGATGTATGGATGTGGATATGGATGTATAGATGTGAATGTGGATGTTTTATCGGGTGTGTACATGGTATGCCTACTTTAAATTTTGCTTGAAAGCCGGCTAGGGGGCCTGGGAACTCTTTTTTCCTTGGTACCCGGGAAAATCTTTATAAAGGAATCCCACCAATAAAGTGGTCGGTTGGTTGGCTAACCCATGGGCCGGTTGGGGTAGGCTGAATCAGGGGATTCCTGCAAAACAATTAAGATACGATTAGTTACGTTAGTTAGATTAAGTCCTAAGAAGACCCTTGTTCTGTGGGAGGGAATTAGCGGCTCTGCCTCATAAAAGGAGGAAAAAAGAAGTGATTCTATGGACCAAGTGCAAGTCTCTTCCTTGATCTGACCATTTGACTTCAGGTTTGGTTGGATCAGTTTAACTAGTTAATACTTTGACTCGTTAGATTAATTCCCTTGTTAGAAGATTTTCCCTGGAGGAGTCGCCCGTGCCTTCCAAGCGAGGGAAGTTTTTCCGGGATCGGTTTCGGAGGAACCGCCGGGCTAGTCTCTTGTCCGGACATCCACAAGCGAGGCCCTGAGTTTAGAGCCCTACCCCACACATGATGCTGACGCTGCTTGTTGAGATATCGAGCTCATCTAGTGAGGTGGTGGACACTGATGACCCACCTGCTGTGGGGGATAGGCCCCACACTTACACCACTGGCATGGTTGGTGAGATCATGGGTGATATGCAGCCAGTGGGATGAGAGGCTGTGTGACAGCCATTTTAGAGACTGGCATAGTTATAGTGCCAGCTCATTTAGTTGGGTTCACACTATAGAGAACCCTAGTCTATATTTGGTTGAGTACCTTTTCATATAGTGTGTACCCTTATCTTTGTATATGGTGTGTTGAGTGTTGTGTGAAGAAGAAGATGATTTTCAACCTCTCACCTTGTGTGTTGTTGTTGTTGTGAATTCTAGGACAGTTGTTATTGCTGCTATTGGCCATAATTCTGATTGCCTATTCGGCCACATCCTTGGCCGCGTCCACAGCCTCCTCTACCTCTCGTCCTCTTCCTGAACTTGTGTAGAAGGCCTATTGCTTTGAACTGTTTTTGTTTTCTATAATCAACATAGACACCAAATCTATGAAATCGGGAATGTTTTCCCGAGTCTGAATAGATGTCTTGAACGCCTTGTATTGTGGCCGAAGACCACGTAGACAGACTTCCACCTTATCATCATCATCTACTGAAACGCCAATAGATGCAAGGAATTCCATAATACCCTTGATCTTCAATGCATATTCATTCATAGACATACTCTTTTTCTCCATAGTATGAAGTTCATTCTTCAACTGTATCTTTTGTGCCTTGGTATTCGTTTCATAGAGTTTTACCAAGGTGTTTTCAATAATCAAGGGATTTGACACGACAGTAAACTGAACTGCAAGCAAGGAGGCTTTTCTGCTGAGGGCATCTGCTACCACATTTTCTTTGCTTGGGTGGTACTTGATTTCAAAATCAAATTCGAGTAGGGTCTGCATCCACCTTCTTTGGCGCATGTTGAGATCCTTCTGAGTGAAGATCCACTTTAAGCTCTGATGATCTTTCATCAAAGTGAATCTTTGATCTAGTAGATAATGTCTCCACAACTTCAGGGCATATACTACTGAAAGTAGTTCCAGGTTGTGGACAGCATAATTTCTCTCATGCGTTTTGAGTTTTTGTGGGATTCATAGGCCACTGCATGACCTTCCTGCATGAGTGCTGCATGAGTACACCTTCCAGGGCAAAACCACTGGCATCAGTTTACTACCTCAAAGAGTAGAGAGAAATCTAGCAACTTCAAAATGGGATTCGTTACCAAGGCGGTCTTTAGCTTATCAAAAGCACTATGGCACCTGGCAGACCATTGAAGCAGGATATTCTTCTTGAGAAGATTAGTCAGGGGGGAAGCTATGAGAGCATACTTTGGTATAAAAATTCTATACCAACCAGTCAATCCCAAGAGTCCTCTGACTTCTTCCACTGACTTTGGTTCAGGCCACTCTATGACTGCTTGGACTTTTGCGGAATCTGGAGAAATTCCATCTTTGGATACCAGAAAGCCCAAGTATTCAACATGGTCGGCATAGAAAGTGCATTTGCTCTTTTTTGCAAAGAGTTGGTACTTCCTTAGAATCTCAAGAACTTTTCTGACATGAGCTTCATGGTCAGCTGCATTCTTTGAGTAAATCAAAATATCATCATCAAAATATCATCAAAGAAAACAAGAACAAAATCATCCAAGTATTCTCTGAGAATGTCCTGCATTAAGTGATTGAATGTAGCTGGGGCATTTGTCAATCCAAACGGCATGACAGTGAATTCATAATGCCCATACCGAGTATTGATGGCTGTCTTCAAGATATCTTGCTCATTAATCCTAATTCGATAATACCCTGATTTGAGATCTATCTTTGTGAAGATCTGGGCTCCACTTAGCCTGTCCAGAAGCTCATCAATTCTGGAGATAGGATACTTATTCTTAACTGTGCTAGCAGCTGATTGAGACCTTTGTAGTCCACACAGAGTCTTAGCATTCCATCTTTCTTTTTTTGAAAGAGAACTGGTGCACCCCAAGGTGAAACACTGGGTGTTACAAACCTTGCTCTAACAGCTGTCTAAGCTATTCCTTGAGTTTGATGGCTTCAAGAACTGGCATTTTGTACATGCGTAGGGCTATTGGCTGAGCTCCGGGGATCAATTCTATCACATGATCTACTTCCCGAATTGGGGGCATCTCTGATAATTTCGCTGAGAATAAATCATCATATTCATTTAACCATTCGGGTTCTTTAGCTTTTAACTTTGTGTCTACTGGATTCATTCTGACAACATAAATGAGAGGCTTCTTTCTAAGTCCTTTTAGTAACTTAGAAGCCTTTACTAAGCAGACTTAGGGATCCTGAAATTCTGCTTCCTTGAACTTTATTTTCGTGAAGGTCACGAAAGGAAATGGTTCCATTATGACAGTGAATGTCAGCTTGATTTTTGTGGAGCCAATCCACTCCAAGGATCCCGTCGAAAACTCCCAAAGGTATAACTCTGAACTAATAGTCAGTTAAATTCCCATCTAGATTGAACTGAATATGCTCTGTCTCAAGGTGAGTGAAAAGAATCTTCCCATTGGCCAATTCAACTTGCATAGGTGAGTACTGCCTGAATCAATCAAAAGCTTAAAAGACTTACCGTGATACTTAGCTGGAGTATGGATGACGGAGAATTGGTGATTTGGCCCTTGGTTTTAAATTGCTACATAAATGTGTCCTCTTTTCTCTTCCACTATTTCTGCTATTGTGACTGCTCTGGCTGCTGCAGTCTGAGGCGGAACTCTTTCTCTTTGGTTGCCCCAGTTCTGGGAGGGAGTTCTAAGGCTACTTTGGACAAAGGCAGATGGCTGAGCTCAAGTTCCCTTGGAATTGCCCTGATTCTGATGAGATAGACCCTGATTTGATTGATAGGAAGGGGCTGGTCTCTACACTCTCGGTCCTTGACTTCCTTGTCCCCTTGACATGGCAGGAGTCGGGCAGTCTTTCAGCTGGTGACCAAAACCCTGACATCCAAAACACCGGTTCTCACTTCTGAGCTCATCCCTTTGAATCCTTGAAAGAGGTGGGGCTCCTAAGAAAGTGTTCTATGGGAAGGGTCTTCCTTCACTTCTGAATCTCCCAGTATCCTGATTCTGATTTGGGACTCGCTTGCTGTCTCTTTGGGGGAGGAAAGTTTGAAGTACTTCCCAGGGTTTGGAATCTTTTAAAATTAGATGGTGCAGGCTTCGGTGGGACCTCAACTACAAAGGCTTTGGCAAAGTCCTTTGCCATTCTTACTGCTTCGGCCATTGAGATAGGTTTGGCATTCTTCACTAAGGTATCCAATGGCTCGTTCATTCCTCGAATGAATCTGGCCATCAGCTGCTCTTCATCCAATTACGGGGAATATTTAAGGAGAAGGGCAAAAGCCTGATGTGGTACTCTTCAATTTTTTGGCTATCCTGCTTTAGTTCCAAGAACTCATTCATTTTAGTTTCAAGGAAGCCCGGAGGACAAAACCTCTTTCTGAGGTAAGCTTTAAGATCGGTCCAGGTCTAGGTATTCCGGTCGAGATGGTTAGTCTCACAGTGGTTCCTCCAAGCGACCCTAGCTGGTTTCCACAATCTTTAACTTGGTGAGAGCCATCTTGCTTCTCTCATTATAGCCAGTTACATCAAAGTATTCCTCCATTGCCTCAATCCACTTTTCCACTACTTCACCTAACCTGCTTCCCTTCACCCTTGAAGGGACCAGGTTGGGATCTAGCTCTTCGTCTCATCGGTTAAAGGATCGGGTTGCCTTGCACGGGCCGTGTGCCTCATGACTGACAAAATGAGATTGTCAACTTAACTTTGACAACTGTTAACCTATGGTGGTGGACATTGAGACGTATTACTTTTTACATCATATAATTATTTTACGTATTCTGAGTCATGGACGGGGCTTGTCAGTACCACATGTAAAGGGTAAGGGGATTGGGTGATTGCCAATGAGAGGCGCACCTCGAATTTCATCACGATAAGGGTTAGGATCGGTCGGCCATGTGTGGGCACCCATGTGTGAACGGCCAGGTCACATATAAAAGTCAAATGTAACCTAAAACCTCTCATTCTCTGAGTGTTGAATACAAGGAGTGCTCTTGCTTCATCTTCTCCATCTCCTTCTCCACTGTGTGTGTGTGTGTGTGTGTGTGTGTGTGTGTGTGTGTGTGTGCGCGAGAGAGAGAGAGAGAGAGACAGAGACAGAGAGAGAGAGAGAGAGAGAGACAGAGAGACAGAGAGTGTAGCGATCGAGCATTGCATGGCGGCACGACGACGCGGCGAGTCGCGGCGCAAGAATCCTTCAAGACGACCGTCTGAGCGGTGAGTGACACACCATTGCTCCCTGTTTTAAGCTTGCTGGTTTCCTGGTTGTGTGCTTGCAGCCATTCGTGGCTTGCACACGGTGCTTGGCAAGTCCCTAGCTCCGACACGTGCGGCAAGAGTGCACATTTTTGGCGCCGTTGCTGGGGAATTGCCCTGCACCAAGCTCTAGATGCAACTCAGGCTGCTGTTTGAAGTCTATTTTATCCTGTAGGAAAGGCAAAGAGAGGCGTGTTTGTGTGTTTGCTGCTATTCTTCAGTCATTTTTGAGTTGTGTTTTCTTCATTTTCTGCACATTTCAGTTCTGTGTGTTAGCTATTAGAGTAGTAAGTTAGTTAGTGTTAGTGTGTGCGTGCGCGCGTGTAGACAGAGGGTAGAAGAGCTGCTACGCACTGTGCTGCTGTGTTGGCAGCCCCGCAGAGGGCGTCGCGGGCAGCAAGCGGCTAGCCCTAGGTGCACACGAGCTATTTTTCTCTAAAAATATTTTTAAGTTAAAAAAAATAAAAAAATTTTAAAAAATTTAAAAAATTTAAATCAACCCAACCCACGTGGAAAGAAATTTTTTATTGAAAATTGAAAAAGAAAAAACCCCCAATCGACCCTGCGGCCTCGGTCTTTTGATATATATATATATATATAGGAGAGTGAGCCTCCATAGCTTTCTCTCAAGTGAAAGCTTGAGGGGAGTAAAGTTCTATATATAGTCTACCCCCCCAAGGAGTGGAGTGGGCATGTGGGACAAAGCCTTCACCTTTCCCCCCACAGGCACCCTTGGACTTTCTAATTTAAGCCTCACACCTAAGCACAAATAGAGTGTTCTGAGGGCCACGGGAGCTCCGAATAGGCAAACATTGTGCTATAAAGCACGCTAGGACCCCTTGAATGATACGCTTGTCTTGAGCTATCACATGTCTTAGTCCAATTTCGACCATAGGTAAGAGGGTAAAAATGGGTTCAAAACAAGAAAAAAACAAGTAAAAACGAGGTACGAAACACTTGAGAAACCACTTGTGTGGGCTTCAAGGGTAGTTATCAATGCCCGTAGGATACCCACATCACATGCATCTATGCTCTGGTTGGGTGCTAGAGTCTGAGCAACTAGAAAGCATTTCAGTTTATGAAGGCTCACACCATCCCTCCACGTTAGCATCTTGGCCTTCAGTTGGAACCCAAGGAAGTGCAACCCAAGATCCACGAATAGCGACTAGTGACTCATCCTCTGACTCTAAAGTCATGGAAGGGCATCCTACCCAAAACTCTGAGGAAGCAAGCCAAAACGTGCCAATTTAGGCCCCACAACCCAGATCTAGCATGTTTAGTCGTCTAATAGAGACTTTTAGTAGAGCTACGTGCTTTGAACCTGCGAGAGGACAAGTGAAGTAAAGGAAGGAGGTGGGGAAGTAGATTCACCATTCACATCTCATGTAGACCCTTCCCTCCCAAAGAGTGTCCACGTGGATATTCTACCCACTTCATGTAATGAAGGCCCTACTGAGCTACCACCTTTCTGATGCTCTTCGTAAAGTAGAGACCCCTAGAAGTCAAACCACAAGAAGTGACATTGCGTCCACTTCGAGAGAACCTTTTGGCACGCCAAGTTTAGATGGGATATTTCTCAATGAAAATTGGGAATATGACCTACACACGGAGACTCTGACACTCTTCCTAAAGTAGAGGCCCCTAGAAGTCAAACCACAAGAAGTGACATTGCATCCACTTCGAGAGAACCTTTTGGCATGCCAAGTTTAGATGGGATATTTCTCAATGAAAATTGGGAATATGACCTACACACGGAGACTCTGAATGACCTATACACGGGTTACACGTACCATGTAGGGTGAACCTAGTTTCAATTGGCCCTATGAGATTTTTGGATATGGACAAGGCTAAATAACCAACCTTGTTGCAATTGGAGACTCCCTCGGTGAGCCCCGTAGATCCTTCGTATGTTGTTTTGCCTGGAGTCTCAATGCAGGGTGAGCTCACGAGCAGTAACTTTAGCTTTCCAACTTTGGCTCAACTTTCCATTAGGGAATCCACAATGCCTACTCCGATGATGAGCATGATGGAAAGTGCACCCGTTACCACTGTAGTTAGTACAACACCGCTACCTAGTGGTATAGTACCTACAACAGTGCGTACCAGTGCATATCAACCATATGTACCTATCGCTACTCATGCTCATGTAGCTCCTACGCCTCCTGTTATGCCAATGGCATATGCTCCACGAATGCCTTATCAGAACCCTTATCCAAGAGGAGATACGTCTAGTCACATATCATATCGTGCGTCAGCTGCATATATATACCAAGACCAATGCCAACTCCTGTCAACCAGGCCATCCCAAAAGTGCCTCCACAAGCTATGTCTACTCACTTAGGTGATCTAGCAGCGTTTGCTCAAACGATCGACGGACGATCTATTGCGGAAAACATGCGTGGTATACCTGAGAGAGAGCCTAAAAGCAAGGCGGTACAAGTTGCCAAGCTCACTCAGAACTTCAGTGTGGTAAAACAAAGATGTTAGGAAGCACATTGAAGTTTTTGAACACGTGTGTGATTCCTTGGAAGAGCACAATGAGCTACATAAGTGTAAAGCCTTAGGCTTAACCTTGAGTGGAAAAGCCAGAGATTGGTATCGAACTTTAAGGGTTGAAGAGCGTACTCACTATCCCACTCTCAAAAGATTGTCCTTGAAAGAATACATACGTGAGGGTGTGCTTTGGGGTGTAGCATCTCAACTCCAAAAAGCTGAACACGAGGAAGGAGAGTCAGTGAGAGACTTTATTACTTGACTAAAGCATCTAAATTCTCGCTGTACTCCCGATGAGCGCTTCAATAACAACCAACTTCTTGATAGATTCATCCAAGGATTGCGCCAAAAGGACATATACAATGGCGTAATCATTAGAGGTCTTACGACATGGGAAGTAGTCACTGCCAATGCAATCTAGTTAGAAGACAACTTGATGATTGCAGGTAAAAAGGTATCTTTGGAGATAAAGTCTGTTAGCTCACAAGTATCTGGGCATGAGCCAATGACTGTAAAACCTATTGCCAAGGAGCCTAAGATATCTGAAATGTCTATAGCTGACCTTACCAAGGCTCTTAAAGAATACTTTAGGGGTAATCAAGCTCCTCAAAATAGCCATATGTACCCAAGAAGAGAGCAACAATGGTGTTCGGTTTGCTCAGGACCACATAGCACGAGTGAATGTCCCACATTCAAAGTTAAATTCAATGGGACTTGCAATACATGTGGTAAGTATGGCCATCAATCTAAGAATTTCCTAGTACTTAAGCGTATGTTAGCGAATCAGGCACCACTAGCCTAGTCAAACGCACCTCAAGTACCCGCACTGATGCCCGCACCACCTGTCGAGCAACCGTCATAACACATAGTTCCAAGGAACCCAAATTTAGTCCAGTTTGTGCCGTTACCACCACCAGTGTGCTAGGACCACAACCTCCGTATCCGAGGGTTACCCCTATAAACCAGATGGGTTGTGAGTCATATAGTGCGTGTGGGGATTATGAAGAGGATATAGACCCACTGTTCCATATGGGATTGATACATTTGAAATGACTCCCTACTACTAGTATTACATATGGAGGATCATTTCGGGCAAGTCAAGCCTGTATATCAAGTGGCTGCTCTCGCCACAAGAGGGCAAAACCTTAATACCTTTGCTAGGAGACCACCTCTTCAATGCTACGATTGTGGTGGACCGCATCATATAGCGGAGTGCCCTAATAGGCTATAGAAGATCGCTACTCAAATGCAACCAAATCAAGGGAGCACGTCGAGAATGCCAGTACTTACATGTAATCGTTGTGGCATAGATCATTTGATTGCTCAATGTCAACATAATCCAAGTGCACCCAAGATTACGCCATTGAATTTGGTTGAGGTCACCACACCTGTTGTACCCGCAAATGTAGTCACACGGTCAACGCTTCAAAATCAAAACTACATTCTTGAAGAGAGGGATACTGCATCAATTGCTCGAGCAAAAAAAAAAAGAAAACGCGACGGAAGAGATCACTTAATGTGACAAACTCCAAACCTAGTTCAAAGACTAATATAGGGACAGGAGACGACCCTGTGTATATGAACGATCCTGAAGATGATTCTGATTCAATAGAAACCATGGAGACCAAAGCCACTACTTTAAGGGAGGAGCCCACTGGGGAGCGCAACGAAGGAGAATCAAGAAAAGCCATAAATTGGGGGAAACAAAAGCAAACTCCTCCTGCCCCACAACCAAGTCAGCTAATGCCCTCTTGGCTACCTAGACTGACTGCGACCTCAAAGACAAGCCACGTGGGCCAAAAACCCTCAAGAAAAAGATTGGGACTTACCAAACCCAGTAGAGGAGATTGAACGAGTGCAACACTTAAGGGGTTTGGTGGAAGAAACACGAAGAGAACTGGAGCCATAACCTAGAAAAATCAAGATTCCAGACACAGTGTTTCCTACACAAGTTCAGCCTCACAGGAGCCATAAACCGTTAGCTATACCTAGTATCATTCGAGAAAAAAAGTGAGGATAGGACATCACGAAGTGGGCAGACACCCCTCTTGCTTGAAAGAATGTTTAGTGAGGGAATGCCCATCGAAGAGGAAGTGATTCCATCTTCACCAGTCCCTAGGGCTGATATCTCAAAAAGTACCATTGAATGTGTCCAAACTAATGGATTTCATGTCCTCTGAAATCAGAACCACGATCTTATCCAAGTTATACGGAGATCCTGAGCTATTCTTAGCTCTTCGGGCATTTCTCAATGGAGAACTGAAGGTGGGGTTACCACAATTTGCAAATATGGATAGACCCGACACTCTTCAAGATGTGGAGGAACATTTGGATCTACAGCCCACCAACCTAGATAAAAACTCGGTCGTTGAATTACCTGTTAACAAGTTGGGATAGTACTTTGAAGGTGGCGAATCTAATGCAACCCTCCCCATTACTATAACAAGGGATTAACTCTAAAGGGAATACTTGATGGTGGTGCTGGAGTGAGCATTGTGACTAAAAACTGCTAGGAATCTATGGGAAGACCTCACCTAGAAGTCACAAACATAGTGGTTAAGATGGCAAATGGAACTATAGCTAAACCTATTGGAATGCTAAGGGACCTTAAGATCAAGGTTCTGGGATACAAGGTAAGGCATACCTTCATTGTAATGGATTTCTCTAAGCATCCTATGTCATATCAAATGATCTTAGGACATCCTTTCATTAGGGAAGCACAAATGGTACATGACTAGTCGAAAAACCATGTCTACTTACAATTCCAGGACTCTATCATTCGAGTTGATCTTGAGAATGGTCGTGCGCATCCTTTAGGAAGCAAGGTTATCATTGATAATCGATCGGATACCACTATTCACTCACCCCATTAAAGTATTACTATACATGCAAAAAAGAGACCGATGATGGAGAAGATTCTCCTTATATGGATGTCCCTACCGGGCATGACTGAGTCAAATAACGTAGATTGGGTACACCTAGCGGCAACCATAAACACATGGGGAAATAGAGGCACAAGTTGGGTAACACCTGAGAGGCAAGATATACCACCATTAGTGCCAGTAAACATGATAGGTGTTATGCACTTGACTTCTGATGGCAAAAGTGGTAAACTCCATTGACACTGAAAGTAGCGAAGACTTTGACCAATGTGACTCCGAGTCTGAATCTCAAGAAGAAACTGACTCTGAGCCTAATACGGGGTATGAATTGAATATTCACCCAAGTGTGGAAGCCACGTGCTCAAGGCCTAGGATAATAACCTCTTGCAGTTCATCCGAGAGTGAGGGGGGTACAAGTGAAGATCGATCAAGTGAGTATGATATAAACAAAAATTAGAAACTAGGTAAGAAGACGAGACATAAGCAACAATGCTATCGAGCTAATGTATGAGCTAGAATAAACAAAGAGAGATCCACTGCAGAATGGCTTAGTTATGTAGGAGCATATGACGCTCATTTGAAGTTAGTGGATAATTGGGGAGAATACCTCCAAAGTGTCATGTGGTGTAGTCCGTCTTAATGCTTGAACAACCTGGCCATGTGTGTTGACCTCTATGACATAGCTTCTACCCCTTTGTTGAAAGGATGTAAGAACGATAATCTGGGAGCAAAAATCCAAAGAGATAAATAAAAAATAAAAATAAAGGCCTACAAAAATGGCAATGTATGTCTGTTATGTGCTTTCATGTCGGCCTATCGCCCTATTGAACTTGGTAGGATAGGAGTATTCTACTCCAGACCGATGCCCTAGGTTGGTAGGGTGTAGCCTTGCCTAAGGTGAGCTAGTAGATTCCTAGAGAAGGCCTTGTGGTAAACATGGCACTAGGGTCGATGCTAGTTTTGCTTTAGGGAGGTTGCCATTGTTTGTAAAAATTGTCACAGCATAAAAGAAATAAAGGTAAAAGACTCCTATGACTCTGATATTTCTTGTGTCCTTAGGCTCTTGGGATTAGCTTGTTCTTGTTCTTAGAATAGACACATTGTGGTCATCTATTTATTTATTAAGCTTGGTAATTTTCCTTGACTTAGGCCAGTTGTAGACCTTGATTAACCTTCAACACCTTGCTAACTCTTGAATTACTTTCAATAATTTTAAACTCCTGTTAATTTGTTACGCTAGATCCTTAATGTGACCTCTTAAACTAGGCTCTCATGGCATACTTCCATTGTGGTCTAACATGCTTGATTTTATTTTTGATACACTCTATATCTTTTGAAGACCAAGCATGCTTTCACTCTACTTCCCTGTTTTGCAGATACAGTCTACCACAACAAACCCTATTGAGCTTACCATACCATAGCTTCCGAGGACAGAATCTACATCAGGAAGGGGGGCATGTTAACCTATGGCAGACATTGAGATGTATTACTTTTTATGTCATATAATTATTTTACCTATTCTGAGTCATGGTCCAGGCTTGTCGGCACAGCACCACATGTAAAGGGTAAGGGGATTAGGTGATCGCCGATTGGAGACGCACCTCAAATTTCATGAGGATAAGGGTTAGGATCGGTCGGCCATGTATGGGCACCCATGTGTGAATGGCCATGTGTGGGCATCCATGTGTGAACGGCCAGGTCACATATAAAAGTCAAATGTAACCTAAAACCTCTCATTCTTTGAGTGTTGAATACAAGGAGTGCTCTTGCTTCATCTTCTCCATCTCCAGCGCGTGTGTGTGTGTGTGTGTGAGAGAGAGAGAGAGAGAGAGAGAGAGTGTGTGTGTGAGAGAGAGAGAGAGAGAGTGTGTGTAGCAATCGAGCATTGCATGGCGGCACGACGACGGCGAGGCAGTGCTCTTGCTTCATCTTCTCCATCTCCTTCTCCAGCGTGTGTGTGTGTGTGTGAGAGAGAGAGAGAGAGAGAGAGAGAGAGTGTGTGTGTGTAGCAATCAGCATTGCATGGCGGCACGATGACGGCGAGGCAGTAGAGCGGCGGCGGCGGCGGCTCCTTCTTCATTGCGCGGCGCGAGAATCCTTCACGACGGCGGTCTGAGTGGTGGAGTGACATACCATTGCTCCCTGTTTTGAGCTTGATGGTTTCCTAGTTGTGTGCTTGCAGCCATTCGTGGCTCGCACACGGACGATGCTTCGCAAGTCCCTAGCTCCGACATGTGCGCTCCGACACGTGCGACAAGAGCACACAACAACAGATTTATGATTATTTAATTTTTACGATTTATTCTTTAAATAGATAATTATTTCATCATACTTCATGAAACAAGACTTACTTTGATAATTTTATTAACCATTCACAATCATGAAAACAGTTTGGAATTTTTTTATAAAACATTGTTTATTATCAAAAGTTTTTGATATATACATAGAGCATCACGGCTCCCAAAATCACTGCCTCAATCGTATATGCATAAAGAAGCGAAACTGCAAAGGAGACATGCCATGGTACACAGGATTCATTACAGGTAAAGACTCTCAAAATGACGTGCGAGTCTCACTCTGCTTACTCGGGCCGTAGCAAAGTTAATGAGGTGCTCGAATGCAAAGGCTATCATTCCCTGACTCAGGGAGAGTCCACGAATGGCAAATAGATTCGGGGTTTTCAATTTTTGAAGTTCATTCAACATAATATTAA
This sequence comes from Cibotium barometz, assembly GCF_041138505.1. NCBI lineage: Eukaryota > Viridiplantae > Streptophyta > Polypodiopsida > Cyatheales > Cibotiaceae > Cibotium > Cibotium barometz. The sequence goes on from NC_141100.1 coordinate 21,954,438, forward strand.
CAAGTGAAAACATTATTTCCCAAATTTACTTTAAAAATTTAAGCAATTTCTGCTACTGTTACACGTAAATTTACAACAGGGCTCTGATACCAACTGTGAGATCCCACTGCCCCCTCTGCGCACTGGATTCCCAAATGGTAGCAACGGAAGTAGCTTCCTCTTGTGCAGGGCAGGGTTTCTCACTTGGGGCCTCGCCCTCGAATGTCTGGGCATGAGACTAAGCTAGTGGTCATTCCCAAAACCGAAACGGGGAAAATTTCCCTTGCCCAAAAAACAGGGACGATTCCACCATTTTAACAAATTTCTCTAACGAGGTCAAGATACTGAACTAACCTTAATCTGATTAAATCAGATAAAGGGAAACTATTACAGACTTAACTTGAAGGAATCAACGCTTTTTTCCTAATTGAATCAGGCACAGCCGTTGATCTATTCATCAGAGAAGTCTTCAGGCTTTTAATTAACTACTCGAGTTCTAAGCGTATTCCTATTGATCAATTTTATTATTAAAACTCTACTGATTCTAGCCTAACCCCATCCGGCCCATGGGTTAGCCACCACCCAACCACTGGAATTGGTAGAACCAAACAAGTACTCACCCACCCATAATTGAGTGCCTTTCTTAACTTTTGCTTTAGAATACAGATACGCACACACTCCTCTTTAAACTTTAACTTTTAAAACAATCCATTGACAAACAATTATTGGTTACAGATGTCATAACTCAAAATTTTCATTCAATCCTTGTTTCTCACAAAATAGTATCACTCTCGACTTTTCGTTGAGACCAATAGGTCAGCAATGAGATTCAGTAATAGATTACAATAACTTTCTCGTCATCATACATATATATATCTTCCATGACATACGCATGGGTGTCCTAAGCACCACGAGCCCATGCATCGCATGGTCAGAACCCTCCAGGATCCTCCTTAGGTGTCATGGCACTTCACTCAAGGGACTGCTTTGTCGGCCCTCGCCCATCATACCGGAAGCACACCATTTTTCACCATATCCAGGCTGGTCAAGACCTCGGCAGGTTTTTGCCACATGAGCCGCCCTTTGAACACTCCCCGCCGCCAGCTGTTGGCAACCAAACTTCCCTTAGAAAAACACATATACCAAATGCTCCCTCGAGCATTTTGGCATAAGACAGTCCTTTAAGAAAATAGGGTTTCTATGCAAGTTTTCAGTTTTGATTTTCTTTTGAATATAATGAGTATATCTTAATTCCGTATCCCAAGACTTCTAGATCACAGGTCTGGATTCCCAAGCAGAATTCCTCGAATTCTGTAATCTTGATCCTCATATCAAAATCAAAGGTCTCAATTTAATTTCAGATTCGATGGTGATTTGATTGAATTTTCCTGAACTAGTCACATCGTCTTTTCTTGAAACGGACGAAGGAGATTAAGTCATGGTCATAGTCTGTGATTCAGGGTTCGAGTCTGGAAAGTTTTTCCTTGAACTATCTTTCTCGAAGGGTAATATTTCAATTACTACTTTACTGAATTTCATTCATTGAGTATTTTGCTTAACTGAATTCAAAACTAAACACGTATTCTTATGAAGAATAAATTAATCATTTATCTAAAATTCTAACTTCAAACAAGAGTAGATCCCTCAAACCCATCAAGCTAAAGGAAAGCTCACAGAAATTCAAGTAAGCTAGAAATCCTACTTTTTCTTTATTCCTTTTAATGGTTTTCTAATTTTTATTTTCTTTAAAATGAGAAATGATGTTATGCCTTGTTGGAAAGGCTTTCCCCCTCTCTTCATGCTAAAATTCAGCCTTTCTTTATCCTAGAATAAGTAATCAAATTGTTAGAATTAAACTTTTCATATTGTTTCTCTTTTAAAAGTGGAATTTGATTAGTTTTTAATGCTTTAAACCATTTGGGATAATTTTTAAGTAACTTGAGGATATAAAAATTTAAAAAATGGTCAGCCATACAAAGGAGGCTATGGAAAAATTTTCTTAAATTTTGTGAAATAAGTTTTATCTTTTATTATTCAAAAAGAGTAATCCCCACCATTTATGTATTCTAAAAGTGTTATTTTTATTCTATGCATAGAAAGATTCATATTGGATATTTTTTTATTCTTATAAAAGCGTGATTTTCATAGTTCTATGCATAGAAAGATGCATATTGGTTATTTTTATTATTATAAAAGAGTGATTTTCATTAGAGTTAAATTCTATGCATAGAAAGATGCATATTGGTTAATTTTTTTCTTAAAAAAGAGTGATTTTCATTAGATTTGAATTCTATGCATAGAAAGATGCATATTGGAAATAAATTTTTTATTATAAAAGTGTTACTTTAATCAGTATTGATTCTTATGCATAAAATGATGCATAAAAGATTTTTTTTATAAAAGCGTTACTTTCATCAATATTGATTTTTAAGCATAAAATGATGCATAAAAGAATTTTTTCAATTATAAAAGTGTTACTTTCATCAATATTGATTTTTATGCATATAACATTTTTTTTAATTATAAAAGTGTTACTTTCACCAATATTGGTTCTTACGCATAAAATGATGTATAAAAGAATTTTTATCATTATAAAAGTCTTACTTTCATCAATATTGATTCTTATGCATAAAATGATGCATAAAAGAAATTTTTTTATTGTAAAAGTGTTTTTTTCCGAAAAAACGATCCTTCTATTAGTTAATGAGAAAACGCCATAAGGCTACAAAGCTCACCTCGCAAGGAGGGATAAAAAACACACAGTGAACATCTGAGCTCCACCCCCGTGGGCTGGCCGCTCTCTGGGGGGGGCTACCTAGTAGTACATGTGGGAGGTGAGAAAAGCCAAACTGGAAAGGGCCAGGCTGCCAAGTGCGGAGGAAAGCCTTGCGGCGACCTCTCATGCGATCCGAGTCGCCCTGAAGTTTCCCCCAGTGTCAAGGTGTGAATGATGTCCACCCAGAGGGCCTGTATGACCTCCGCCAGTGGAGTCGCCTGGCGGTCAATGGCCTCCCTGCATCGGGCTCTCCATATGTGCCAAGCCGTCATGCTGCTGATCATCTCCCATCTGTGCCCGACCCCCTCCTGAGGGACTGCCGAAGAGAAGTCTGGCGTCGGAACCACTGCCATCGCCCTGTCAGAGACCTGGATGGTCGCACTGCCAGGGACGTCCTCATATCCAAGGGCCGGGCCGCTGTCCGTAGCCCAAGCCACCGCACCCCACGTCACCAGCATCTCACCTGGGGAGCCTGCAAAAACCATCCTGAGAGCGCGCTGCCAGACCTGCTGTGCCTGCGGGCAATCCCATAAGCAGTGCCGCTGAGGATGCTGGGTGTCTGCCAAAAGCTAGCCAGGCCCCCACAGCCAGTCCTCTATGCGCTGTGAGCCAGAGAAAAAGCGTCACCTTCCGGGGCGGGAAGCTGGCCCAAAGGCGCTGCCAGAAGCCCCTAAGAAAGGCAGGGGAGAGCCCCTGTCGCCGCCAATGCTCGGCTGCCGCCGGGGTGCTCGCTATCCTGTGCCTCTGAATCCGCCGCCCCAGCCTCGCTGTGTACTGAAAAAAGGGGATGCCTGGGCTGGTAGGGGCCGAGTAGGGATCTCGCCAAAACCACTCACCTAGATCCCATTGAATAAGAGGCCTGCTATCCCAAGCCCATAATCTCCAAGAACAGTCCTCCCCTATCAAGGCCGGTGAGGGGTCTACATGCCACTGTCTCTGATGAAAGCCGACCACCCGCACCCTCTGAAAAATACAACCCTGGAGCTCATCCAAATCTAGTCGTGTCCTCTGAAGCTGGCCACCCTCTCCCACCTCGAAAGTGAGTGGGGCGACTCTCTCCGTTGTGCTGCAGACCGCTAGAAGGATCTCATGCCGAGTAAAGACGCCCATCTACTGTGGAGGTGGAGGGTCCTGTACTGGGGTCCGCCACTCCCGGGGGATGGCCGCCTCAATGTCCTGTCTCATCAACTCTCTGCCCCTCATCCCACTGAGTCTCCTCTCCTGAGCCTCTAGAGGCAGCTGCTGAAAACATATCCAGTCGTCTAGGGACTGGGCTGGGCCGGAGCTCAACGGGCCCCACGACACGTGAGACCGCGATCCAACCATATGGCCACTGGGAAATCGAATCAAGGGGTTCCAAATCAATGGCTGCCTCAGGCGCTCCTCATCGGTGCCCGGGGGAGTCTGGAAGAGTGACGACCTCAGATGCGCCCAGGCCCTCAGAAGGCTAGCTGCAAAACGCTCCTCGAAGCCAAGGCCCACTCCTCTGGATCGCTGCTCTGTAAAGATCCACCTGATGCTGGGGGTCCAGGGGCCGCTAAGAGAAGGAGTGCGGCTGAGCATCCTGGAAACAAGAAACTCCTTCCACGGCTCAGTGCCTGGTAGGAGGCCACAAACTACCAACTTGCCAAGCAAAGCTCAGCTTTGGCAAATAGGATCAACAATGCCCAGGCTGCCTCTCTCCCTCGGCTGAGTGATCACAGCCCATGCCACCTTGGCCTTGGCGGGCCGCCCGTCGCTCGCCATCGGACCAAAGAAAGTTCCTGATGAGCCTCTGCACCTAGCCAATGCACGCCCGAGAGAAGGCCCAGCAAGAAGTGATGTACCACATGGTAGCAAGCAAAACCTGGTTGGCCACAACTACTCGGCCAGCCAGAGATAAACGAGCGGTACTCCAATACAGAAGCTTCTTCCGAATGCTCAGAAGAAGGGGGGCTATCTGCTGCTCCGGAGATATGTCAATGCCCACATAGCATCCCAAATAACGCATTGTAGTGCCGGGGGGCAGCCACTGGAAACCATCAACTGGCCTCCAAGTCTGGGGGGGCATAGAACTGACCCACAACCCACACGACTTGTGCCAGTTGATCAAAGCGCGCGAAGCTCTGCAAAACCTGTCCATGGATGAGGCAAAGCGGCGGAGGTTCTCCTCTCCTCCCTGAAGATAGACAGCAGTGTCATCCGCAAACTCCGAGTCTAGGAGGTGCGGATGGGAAACCTGTATCCTGCCCTGTCAAAAAAGTGCTCATGGCCTCCGCCACAAAAAGAAAAAGAAAGGGCAACCCCTGCCGCACCGAGCGCGAGAGCTGGAACCTCTCTCCGTGCACGCCCTGTATCAGCACCTGGCTATGAGCCGATGTGTAGAGTGCAGAGACCCCACGGATCCACTGAGGGGGGAAGCCCATCCTCTCCATAGTGCCTTCCAAGAAGACCCAGTCCACCCGATCATATGCCTTCCAAGAAGGCCCAGTCCACCCGATCATATGCCTTCTCGAAGTCGAGAAGGAGCACTGCCAGATCCTCCTGCCGAAATCTAGCCAAAGCCGTAGCCTCCTAGAAAGAGAAGATGTTATCCAGAATGCTCCTATCCTAGATGAAACCTGTCTGCGTGGAGTGGATGATGTCCGGAAGGTGAGGCTGAAGCCGCCTGCTGATCGCCTTAGCTAGGACCTTGTAGGCCGTGCCTAGCAAGGTGATCGGTCTCCACTGTCTAATCTCCAGTCTGTCTCCTCCCTCTTTGGGGATCAAGTGAATCAACCCCTCTGCCATGCTATCCGGCATGACTCTCGACTCCATAATCTCCTGGAATGCCAATCTGAAACCCCTATGTAAGAGACCCCAGTACCTCTAGAAGAAAGCCACTGAGAGACCGTCCTCTCCTGGGCATTTGCCCTGAGGTAGTGCCTGAAGAGCCTCCTCCAGTTCCGTATCCGAGAAGGGGGAGAGAAGGGAGTGCTGCAAATGGGCCGGCACAACCGGTCTCGTGAAGCTCCAGATGGCCTCCCGAGCCTCTCTCACCCTGTCATGTGCTGGCTCAGCAGAGAGAAGATCCCTGTAAAAATCTGTGGCTATCGCCCGAACCCTGGGGGGATCCACCACAACCTGGCCATCAGCCTGCCGAAGACGCCTGAGACCCTCTCGTCTGAAGCGAGGCCCTGTCGCCTCAAAGAAATCTCGAGTCACTCTGTCTCCAGCCTGTGTCCAAAAAGAAGCCCGAGCATGGAATTGGAACTCCACCCTCCTCTCCTCGAGCGATGGATCTGATCTCAGTGCGGGCTGACTCCATCTGCTCTGAGATCCAAGGGCTCGTAGGATCCCTCTCCTGGAGTCTCTGAAGGGATGCTAGACTCCTCCACAGGCTCCTCTCCTGCTCTCTGAAGGCCTCCAGACGGTCCAAGGCAGCCTATCTGAGCATCCGACTGATCTCCTGCAAGCCCCTGGCAAGATCGCTGGCTACCGATCCTCTCCTGAATTGCAGCTCCTGCCAGACCTGCTCAACTCTGGTCACAATCTCGGGCTCCTCTATGAGACAATCTGGAATCCAGACGCTCTGGACCCACTCTCCTCTCGTAGGGTCCTCGATCTGGAGAAGCACTGGTGGAAAGTGGTCTGAAAACAAGGAGCTTGCAAGTATGACCACAGTGCCACCTCTATCACAAGCCCACTCATCAATGTAAAACCTGTCGATGCGAGAAAGGTTAACTCCTGTGGCCCGTCTATCCGAGCGCGAGAAAGATAAACTCCCCTGCAACCTGCCAAACTCCGGGAGAGTCCACGGATCCTGGCCTCTCACCTGCAGCACTAGTTCCTCCCAGGCAGCGAGCTCCGGCCCATGAATGGTCTCCTGCCATCCTGTCCTCTACATCCTCCAGCATGTTGCAATCCCCCCCTAGGCACCAGTGGTCTGCCAAGGGGAGGGACTGCCTAATGGTGCTCCAGAACTCGGCTCTCTCGGTCGCCCCATTAGGGGCGTAGAAGTTGAGGAAGCCAATGCGGTCTTTCCCAACCCGAAGGATGATCCACTGCGCTCGACCCTGGACCAGAGTGCTAGAGTCCACAACCTCGGATAGAAGCTGCTCGCTGGCTGAGATGCATACTCCACCCTGGTTCCCCTGGGGGGGGAGCCATATGCCGGTGACCAAAAAGTGTGACTCCTGCCTGGCAAGATCTTCCCGCAGGTGTGGGTACGCCCGGCAGAAAGGTGGTGCTCCTGGATGAAAAGGATATCTATGGGTCCTCCAACGAGAGCCCTCTGGATCTCCTGGCGAAGTCTGCCCCGACCAATGTAGCAGCGATGTCCACCGAGACCCTGGATGTTCCATGAGAGGATCCTCATGGATGAGCTATGGCAAGTGAAGCAGCCGCCACCACTGGCTCACCCCTCTCAGCCGGCCCGGATGATCTGCCCTCCACTCTGTGAGTCTTGGGTGCCGGCTTGGAGGGAGAATAGTCACTGTCTGTCCGGGTGCGGAGTCTCTCCAAAAAGAGGGTGACCTGTCTCTGTGTCCAGCCCCACTCCGCCTTCGCCCTGTCCAGGGCATAGGCGTGAGACCAATCCTCTGCATATATGTATCTAAAGGTAGGCTGCACCCTCGGGGCGGCATGGAGGAGAATCAGTAGCACCGCCTCAACTAAGGTGTGGACCAGATCCACCTGCCAATCTCCTATACCAAACAAGCTCATGAGTGTAATCGGGTCTGCAATAGGTCCGTGCGCCCCAAGTCACTGAAGTGGTGAGAAAACTCCAGTATCTGATCACGCAAAACTTCCTCTACAGAGTTGCAATCCCATGCTGTGTCTGGGGCAACACTGAGAGGAAAGGAGAAGGCCACCATGCTGCTCACCACTGAAGGAGAACGAGAGGGATGGCACACCATGCAAACTCGCAAGGGCGCGACCAGTGTCTCGAATGGGCCAGCATCCAGCTGGAGGCACCTGAAAAAACCGTAATCCACTGGTAGCCCCATCACTCGTGGGGGCCCCCCACCAAGGGAGGCTGGAGAGAACTCTCTGGCGGGCGAAGCTAGGATCGCCATCTCCACCGGCCCGGAGGCGGTGGAACAGCCACTGGACTCTGGCCTACCCAGCTGCGCTGCCCCGGGGCAGTAGGTGGTATGGCGAAGTATCTTGGAGAGGCCGAGGGAGGGATGGGGGCTCGCGGAGAGGAGGGGGGAGAGTGAGGAGAGGATGGAGAGGCATCTGCCAGAGGATAGGTGTCAGGGGGGCCGCCGGGGGAGGCGGGAGGGGGGGCTGGGGGGAGAGGGGGGGTGGAAGGAGTGCTCTCCAGGTGAGGGGAAGAGGAGCCGGGGGTCGCAGAGTGCGGCCCGGGATCCTCAGGAATCTGCTCCAAGGAGGGGGCGGGGCCCCCCGCGGGGGAGGCGGGAGCGGGGTCTCCACGTGGGAGGCTCCACCAGCGGCCTCAACGGGCACTGAGTCTGAATCCTCGTCCATCGGGGTGGGACCTACTGGCCGCCTATCCCTGACTGGAGCATAAGTGCGGGTAGGTGCCTGTACGCTAGCCGGAGTCGCCTGTGCTGCCTGCTGGCGTCTGCGATGGTCCCTGCGGGCCGGGCGTTTCCGCCGGCGAACCTCCTGCCATCCGCCAGCCTCCTGGGTCTGCGCGGCATCCTCCGCCGGGGCCTGCTCGTCAGATGATGGCGCCTGTTTGTGGCGAGCCAGGGATGTCCGGTCTCTGAGGTGGATGGCCACCCCTCGGGTCTCCTACAGGGGGTCCAGAGGCGGCATAGCATGAAGGATGAACCCCCTTGCTGGGACAGGCGCGTGCGAGATGGCCCATCTCCCGACATGTGTAGCACTGGCCGGGGAGGCCCGAATACTCCACGCACTGTATCAGATGTTCTCCAGAAAGACAAGGGAGGAGGATCGTCTTTGGGAGGGACTCCGATGACGGAACCACAACGCGAATGGCCGGGAGTCCTGCTGCCCGAGCTATCACTAAAGCTGCTGTCTGCGGCGTCTCCACCACCTGCCCGAACGCCTTGCCAATGGATGACAAGAGGGGCAAGTACTCCCTACGGAGTCCAGGAAAGCAGATAGTGACGGGAAAACCTGTCGCGCCTGCTAGCGGGTCAGAGAAGCGGGTCGAAACCATGAGTCCATCGCGCCAGAAACGCCCGGGATGAGCGGAGGGCAATGGGGCTCCGAGCCAGCACCATCTGAGCTACCTGGGGGGACTCGAAATCCACCTGGTAGTAGCCACGTCCCAAAAAATCTACGCTGACGATCTTGGCAGGCACGCCAATAAGGCTGCCTTGCAGAAGGTCGCGAAGCTCTCTCCACATCGGGGATGGCTACCCACTATCTTGCAGACCAAGGAGGAGGCCTCAAGAGCGGATACTGTGGAAACAAACAGATGATGATCTTCAGCTGTGAACTCTAGACAGAGACCGAAATCGGCAGGGGTAGTCGGAGCAGCTTCCATGCAGTCCTCCAGAGGGAAAAGGCTAGAAACCGGGGTCACCAACGGGAGGGACACAGCCCTGCGAGGAAAAAGAGAGGCGGAGGGTTACAGGATAGCGGGGGCGGGGGGGGAGGGGGGAGCTGAGGCGGGGGAGCTAGCGGTGGGGGGAGGGGCGAGACGGAAGGGGAGGAGAGGGAGAAGGCGGAGGGGAAGAGTCGCGCAGCGGAGGAGAAGGCGGAGGGGGTAGAGGTGGCGGGGGAGAGAAGTGAGGCGGAGGAGAAGGAGGCGTGGGGGGTAGAGAGGCGGGGGAAGAGATGGCGGGGGAAGGAGGCGTGGGGGGTAGAGAGGCGGGGGAAGAGATGGTGGGGAAAGGAAGCGAGTAAGAAAGCGGGGGGGGAAAGGCGAGGGAGGAAACGTGGAAGGAGGAGGAGGAGGAGAAGGCGGGGGGGGAAAGAAGGCGGGGGAGGAAACGAGGAAGGAGGCAGGGGAGCGATGGCGGGGGAGGATGCGAGGCAGAAGGCGGGGGGGAGATGGCGAGGAGGGGTGCAAGGAAGGAGGCGGGGGAGAGGACGGAGGAGAAGGCGGGGGGGAGAGGGGGGCGCGACGACGAGAAGCAACGGGAGGGGGAGAGGGGGGATAGGCGGGGGGGAGAGGGGGGACAGGCGGGGGGAGAGGGGGGCGCGACGACGAGAAGCAACGGGAGGGGGAGAGGCGGAGCTCGCAGGCGCAGATCGTCAGTCCTCTAATTTCTGTGTTATTGTAAAAGTGTTACTCTCACCAATATTGATTCTTATGCATAAAATGATGCATAAAAGAATTTTTTTAATTAAAGTGTTACTTTCACCAATATTGATTTTTATGCATAAAATGATGCATAAAAGAATTTTTTATTATAAAAGTGTTACTTTCATCAAAATTGATTTTTATGCATAAAATGATGCATAAAAGAATTTTTTTATAAAAGTGTTACTTTCACCAATATTGATTTTTATGCATAAAATGATGCATAAAAGATTTTTTTTATTATACAAGTGTTACTTTCATCAAAATTGATTTTTTTACATAAATAGATGCAATTTTCTTTTATATAAAAGTATTATTTCCATAGAAGTTGGATTTTCTGCATAAATAGATGCATACAGAATTTTTTTATCAAAATAAGAGTTCTCTTTAATCCTACGTTTAAATCCCATGAATATTGGTAAATGAATAAGTAAATACTCTGTGAGAGAAAATTCTACCGTTTCATATTCTCTAGGATGGTAATGAGAAAATTTAGAAAAACTATCGAAGTCAGAATTTTAGATAAATGATTAATTTATTCCTCATAGGAATTCATGATTAGTTTTAAATTCTGTTAATCAAAATACTCAATGAATAAAATTCAATAAAGTAGTAATTAAAATATTATCCTTCGAGAAAGTTAGTTCAGGGAGAACCTTTCCAAACTCAAATCCTGAATCAGACTATGACCAAGACTTAATCTCCTTCATCAGTTTCAAGAAAAGACGATGTGACCAGTTCAGGAAAATTTCGCTCAAATCACCCACACCGAATCTAAAATCAAGTTACGACCCTTGATTCTGATCTGAGGATCAAGGTTACATAATTCAGGAAATTCTTTTGGAATTTTTGACCTGTGATCTAGAAGTATTGGGGTACGGATTTAAGATATACCCATTGTATTCAAAAGAAAATCAAAACTGAAAACTTGCATAGAAACCCTGTTTTCTTAAAGGACTGTCTTACGCCAGAATGCTCGAGGGAGCATTTGGTATATGTCATGCTTAATGAAGGTGGTGTAGGGGGACAAAAAAACCAAAACCTGGCTAAACCCTTTTATTCCCGGAGAAGGAGAATATGGTTGCTACATCGGGACCCAAAGGTGAATCAAACCAAGCCAATTTTTAATGCAGTTAAAAATTAATTTTGCAACAGAGGGTTGGGCTGTTCGTCCATTAAAGCGGTACGTTCTATGGGAAGTTCGGTTGCAACAGCTCGCGGGGAGTGTTCAAAGGATGGCTCACACGGCAAAAACCTACCCAGGCCTTGAAACCAGCCTGGGTATGGTGAATAATGGTGTGCTTCCGATGGTACGATGGGCGAGGACTGACGAAGTGGTCCCTGAGTAAAGTGCCACGACACCTAAGGAGGATCTTAGAGGGTTCTGACTAGGCGATGCATGGGCTCGCGATGCTTAGAACACCCATGCGTATGTCGTGGAAGATATATATATGTATGATGACGAGAAAATTATTGTAATCTGTTTACTGGATCTCGTTGCTCATCTCAATGGAGAGTCCAGAGTGATACTGTTTTGTGAGAAATAAGGATTCAATGGAAATTTTCAGTTATGACCTGTAAATAATAATTGTTTATCAATGGATTGTTTTTAAAAGTTAAAGTTTAAAGAGGAGTGTGTGCGTATCTGTATTCTAAAGCAAAAGTTAAGAAAGGCATTCAATTATGGGTGGGTGAGTACTTGTCTGGGTGGTTGGGCGGCCAAATGGGGTTAGGCTAGAATCAGTATAGTTTTAATAATCATTAGGAACTCAATGGAGTCTTTTTGGGCCCTTTAATTTGCCATGAGGTTATGGAAACGTTTAACTTTTTGACAAATAGGAGCCCGCCATGTAAGCAAAAACCATTGGTGATTAAGAGAGGTGTAAGAGTGGTCAAAGGGTGCACTTTCCCCCCCAAAAAGGGGAGGAGGCAATTTTACAATTTTTGGACCTCCAGAACTTCTACATACAAGTTCCGATTTGAGCGGAGATTACAGATCCGTGATCTACGCATCAAGAGCTATCCATAGATATGTTACATGATATGGTTTTATCTCCCAAAATTCAAATTCGAATAAAGTAGCCGTTTTGAAGCTTCAAATTAGAAAAACGTTTCTTCTTAAGAGAAAAGGTTTGACTCCCTTAAACTGCCAAATAAAAGGGCCCAAGAAGACTCCATTGAGGTCCTAATGAAAATTGATTAATAGGAGTACGTTTAGAACTCGAGTAGTTAAATAATAACCTAAAGACTTCTCAAAATCCGTGACCTTCACGGAAATAAAGTTCAAGGAACCAGAATGTCAGGATCCCCAAGTCTGTAGTTAGTAAAGGCTTCTAAGTTACTAAAAGGACTTAGAAAGAAGCAGCTCATTTATATTGTCAAAATGAATCCAGTAGACACAAAGTTAAAAGCTAAAGAACCTGAATGGTTAAGTAATTATGATGATTTATTCCCAGTAGAATTAATAGAGATTCCTCCAATTCGGGAAGTAGATCATATGATAGAATTAACCCCCGGAGCTCACCCAATAGCCCAGCGCACGTATAAAATGCCAGTTCCTGAACCCATCAAACTCAAGGAACAGCTTAGACAGCTGTTAGAACAAGGGTTTGTAAGACCCAGTGTATCACCTTCTTGGAGTGTGCCAATTCTCTTTCAGAAAAAGAAAGATGGAACGCTAAGACTTTGTGTTGACTACAGCGGTCTCAATCAGCTCTCTGACTGTTAAGAATAAGTATCCTATCCCCAAAATTGATGAGCTTTTGAACAGGCTAAGTTAAGCCCAGATCTTCACAATATTGATTCTTATGCATAAAAGATTTTTATTATTATTATAAAAGTGTTACTTTCACCAATATTGATTTTTATGCATAAAATGATGCATAAAAGAATTTTTTTATTATAAAAGTATTACTTTCATCAATATTGATTTTTATGCATAAAAGATTTTTTTTAATTATAAAAGTGTTACTTTTATCAATATTGATTTTTATGCATAAAATGATGCATAAAAGATTTTTTTTATTATAAAAGTGTTACTTTCACCAATATTGATTCTTATGCATAAAATGATGCATAAAAGAATTTTTTTTAATAAAGTATTACTTTCACCAATATTGATTGTTATGCATAAAATGATGCATAAAAGATTTTTTTATTATAAAAGTGTTACTTTCATCAATATTGATTTTTATGCATAAAATGATGCATAAAAGAATTTTTTTATTATAAAAGTGTTACTTTCACCAATATTGATTTTTATGCATAAAATGATGCATAAAAGAATTTTTTTATTATAAAAGTGTTACTTTCATCAAAATTAATTTTTTTACATATTTTTTACATAAATAGATGCATAAAAGGATTTTCGTTTATATAAAAGTATTATTTCCATAGAAGTTGGATTTTATGCATAAATAGATGCATACAGAATTTTTATATCAAAATAAGAGTTCTCTTTAATCCTATGTTTAAATCCCATGAATATTGGTAAATGAATAAGTAAATACTCTGTGAGAGAAAATTCTATCGTTTCATATTCTCTAGGATGGTAATGAGAAAATTCAGAAAAACTATCGAAGTTAGAATTTTAGATAAATGATTAATTTATTCCTCATAGAAATTCATGATTAGTTTTAACTTCTATTAAGCAAAATACTTAATGAATAAAATTCAGTAAAGTAGTAATTGAAATATTACCCTTCGAGAAAGTTAGTTCAGGAAGAACCTTTCCAGACTCAAACCGTGAATCAGACTATGACCAAGACTTAATCTCCTTCGTCAGTTTCAAGAAAAGACGATGTGACCAGTTCAAGAAAATTTCACTCAAATCACCCACCGAATCTGAAATCAAGTTAAGACCCTTGATTCTGATCTGAGGATCAAGGTTACAGAATTCAGGAAATTCTGTTGGAATTTTTGACCTGTGATCTAGAAGTATTGGGATACGGATTTAAGATATACCCATTGTATTCAAAAGAAAATCAAAATTGAAAACTTGCATAGAAACCTTGTTTTCTTAAAGGACTGTCTTACGCCAGTGGAAGGGAGCATTTGGTATATGTGTTTTTTTTAGGGAAGTTCGGTTGTAACAGCTGGCGGGGAGTGTTCAAAGGACGGCTCACGCGGCAAAAACCTACCCAGCTCTTGACCAGCCTGGATATGGTGAAAAATGGTGTGCTTCCGATTACGATGGACGAAGCAGTCCCTGAGTGAAGTGCCAAGACACCTAAGGAGGATCTTGGAGGGTTCTGACCAGGCGATGCATGGGCTCACGGTGCTTAGGACACCCATGCGTATGTTGCGGAAGATATATATATGTATGATAACGAGAAAATTATTGTAAGCTGTTATACTGGATCTCATTGCTGACCTGCTGGTCTCAACGGAGAGTCTAGAGTGATAGTGTTTTGTGAGAAACAAGGATTGAATGGAAATTTTGAGTTATGACTTCTGTAACCAATAATTGTTTATAAATGAATTGTTTTTAAAAGTTAAAGTTTAAAGAGGAGTGTGTGCGTATCTATATTCTAAAGCAAAAGTAAAGAGAGGCATTCAATTATGGGTGGGTGAGTACTTGTCTGGTTCTACTAATTCCAGTGGTTGGGCGGTGGCTTACTGTTAAAACCCTATGATCTCTCTAGATAATTGTTATGCATAAACATGCATAAATCAGGCATAAACTCAACCACCCAACCACCCCCGAGCCCAAGGGATGCACACATGAATAATAATGAAATACATCATACCTCTACCTTGATGTCCCATACCATCAAGAGGTATAACTCCAATCCAATAGCATGTAGCTATAGTGTGAAATGGTAGAAGAGTAGATATGAACCTCTACACAAGAGAGCATAACATAGCCTTGGCCTCATGGAACCCAAACCTCCAAGCCCCCTTGAGTGTGCCCCATACCCTTATTATATAGGAGGGCCCTCAAGTGACTCTTGACTCTCCATTTCCCATGTATGACCCTTGGATGCCTGACCCTAACCTTAACCCTTAAGGTTAGTCCTAACCCATGCTCCACTAGAGCTTGTTCCCATGCTCCCATGCTCACAAGCCTAATGTGGGTTAGCCTCCTAGTATATGCACACATAATGTGTATATAACATAGCACACACAATGTACATATAATATACTTCCCCTCTCTCAAAACATTGCACTCTTGCAATGAAAAGAAGGAGAACTGCGCTGAACAATCTCAACCGACTCCCAAGTCGAATCCTCAATTTCCCTATCTTTCCACCTAATTTTAACCTCAAGGATAAGTCAACTACAAAGTTTCCTTTCCCTGAATTCATGTACCATATCAAGTTCATGTGGAACATAGGATAAATCTTCGACTTCAACGAGTTCTTGAGGAGTAACTCTGTTATCCTCACCTCCCAGTTTCCGTTTCAATCTATTGATATGAAAGACTAGATGAACTCTAACAATTGGAGGTAGTTTTAGTTCTTACGCAACCGTGCCAATCCAATGCATAACTCGAAATGGACCACAATATCTAGGAGATAAATTCGAGCATTTTCCCATTGACAAAGTCTGAAAATCTTTAGGAGCATTAAAATAAACCAATGCTCCTGGTTCAAAAGACCGAGATGAGTGTCCCCTACTATCAGCATAAAACCGTGCCCTATCATGAGCACTCCTGATAGAATCCCGAGCTTCGGTCAGCATTTCTTACATATCACGCAAGAAATCTCTCGATGCATCAAGCTCGATGTCCTTATTTAAGACCGACGTCCAACAGGTGCCCTAGGTTAATACCCATACATAAGTATGCACGGACTAAAACCAATAGCCGTATACCCATACATAAGTATGCACGGACTAAAATCAATAGCCGTATATTTAAAACTGTTATAGGCAAATTCCATCATTGAAATATTTCCCAATATGATGATTTTCTAGAGACATGCACGAAGCATATACTCTACAATCTGATTCATACACTCTGTTTGCCCATCAGACTGCGGCGGATGATCAGAGCAATTCACATTCAAAGTAACTTCCTCATTGTAAAACATTCGGAATAAAGTAGGAAAGCATGGCATTATAACAGCAGAAACTAGGGATTCATCGGCGCCCCGACATACCCACATCTGCATATGGAATAATCGACGTCTCGAGTTACCCATATCAACATAGAGAGTCATCAACGTCTCGATGAGACACATATGTCCATCCGTAAACCTATCAGGTTGATTGTATAAATCACCTAAAGTACGGAACTAAAGAGAAAGAAATGCCAACAAAGGAAGAATCCAAATTTCCTTATCCGAACACAACAAGATAAACTTGTTTGAACTCTAAAGAAAGAGATTTCAACAAGTGAAAATGCCGATGAGATTGCCCTCATCATAACATGCAGTCTATAGATAAAAGAAGTTTATCTAGAGAATGCCCACACTATAACTTCTAGTGAATTTAGAAAATAAGATTGTCTATGAATGTTGAGGTCAACATGCTAAGTGATGTAAGCAAAGCAACAATCTTGAGCCCAAATTATCCCATAAGATAATATATGTGAGGGATCCCTAGCGTCCCATTCCACCATGATACCACCCATACATACCTTAACAATTTGAAACTCCCTAGTATGCCGTCTAGGAAAATATGAATAAAATCCTGTATAAAAGGAATAAGATGACCATATCCAGACTTTCACATACTAAACCTGTCTCTATATACTTGAGACTACATCAAGGAATAAATCCTTCTGAGTACATCATTTAGAAAAGAAATTGAATTATTGGCGCCTTTCTAATGATAACTACCCAAAATATAATAAAGTTAGGGTAGAAAAATAACTCACCTAGATATATAAGCAACTAGGTATCCGAGTTGGAATATGTACAAGAGTATAAAAAATATACTCCAAAATTACGTGCAAAAAACAAAGGCAAATGCTACCTTCAAGGCACATGAAATTATCCAAAAGATCAAAAGATCCTTATAAAACCATGGATAAAAGCATAGAAGCTCCTCCAATCCATAAAAACCATAGTTGATCATAAAAATCAATGCATACCATCTAATGGACATAAATCATGCCAAAAGAAGCATTAAAATTGGTGGCCAACTCATCATCAATCCGGAGTATATAAACGTTATGTTGTTCAAATAAAACTCCAAAGTAAGAAAGTGAAACACATGTGTGGAGCACTCAATAAGAAAGCCCTAGACACAAGTGATCTAGGCAAAACCTGATGAGTCCATATAAAACTTGAAAAATATCCAATAAAAATTCCACCAAAACAAACCGATCAACTAATCCATGATAGAATTTGTCTTAGGCTTAAGAAATTAAGCACAAACCACACTTAAAAAAGTGCAAAATAAATTATCATGGAAAAGTATCAAAGGTGAAACACACTTTGAACGTAAATTATAGCCATCAAAAGAAATTAAGGAACATGTCTAATCAAAAGAAATTAAGGAACATGTCTACAAAGAATGGCTAAATAATGGTAAAAAATCATGAATACATCGTTTAGAATTAATTCAAACATAATTATCCATTAATACAGGGTATAATCGTATTAATAATATGCGAATAACTTGCATCTATCTAATGTCAGCAAACGTACTTCAACATTAAATAATCCTCAAAAATATTAAATTCTCGAGAAAAAGAATTATCATGAATTTTCCCAAATTTTTTCTAATTTTACAGGGCCTCAAAATATAATGATTTTGAAGTCCACCAAACCTATCTTATGGCATTCCAAGCCTATATTTTTCCAAAAAAAATTTAGCAATTTAATTTACCAAAATATCATTGATATTTTAAAAATACTAATTTTTAGGATTTTTAAATATAATATCTAGAATATTCCTAATTTTCCCTGAGAATCCCATCGTTCACGAAATTTCCAATTCCGCCCGACAATTCTCAAATCCAATGAGAATTTTTAATTTTAATGGATTTTTCTAATTTTTTGGATCAAAAAATATATTTTTAAAGGAATTTGAATGGTCATGGGCGCCCGAATGGACACACCACATGCCAAACACCAACCCCACATTTTCCCGAAATTTAAAATAACCTTTGTCTAATTTTCCACTAATTTTCAGGAATTTTTTAAAAATTTTGAATTACCCCGAACGCATTTAGAATACGAACGGTCAAAAAATTTCGGAATTCCAACGGTTTTCCCGGAATACGGAAAGCCAAAAGTTTTGGGAAAATGAAAAGACAAAAAAAATCGGAATGTGAAAGGTTAAAGGTTTCCGGAATATGGAAGGTTAAAAGTTTTTCCGAAATTTGGAAAGCCAAAAGGTTTCGGGAAAACAGAAAGCCAAAGGTTTTCCGGAAGATGAAAAGCCAAAAATATTCAATAAGAAATTTCTAGAAAATTTTTAGAGATTTTTTTCCTCAAATACCAAATTTTTAGAATTTTTTTAAGCTTTTTTCCCAAGCTTTTTTCTTGAAAAACAATCTCCAAAAGCTTTTTTTAAAATAAAAAAACTCATTTTTAAAAAAATGAAAAAATAAGCTTTAGCTTATATTGCATTTTGATTTTTTAAAGGGGGGGCGATTTTTTTCGCCCGGCTGCAGCGCAGCCCCCCCCCCCCCCCCCCCGGGTCGCCTGCGCATGGAAAAGCTGAGAGGGAGGGAGAGAAACTCCCTCCTCTCCTTCTTCTCCCTTCTTTCCTCTCCCTCTTCTTCCTTCCATTCTCTTTCCTCCTCCCTTCTCTGTTAATCATAGATTAACTTAATCCTTTGATTAACTTTTTAATTAACATATCTTAATCATAATTATCATTAATTATGATTAATAATAAAAAAAATCATTTTAAAGAGATTTTTCACCCGAAAAAGAGAAAGAAAAATCAGATTTGAGAGGCAGAGAGAACCCCACGCACAGGAGAGAGTAATTCATGCATCAACACGCTGTCCCCTACTGAATTTCAGTAGAAATTGACAGAAATTTGATCGCATTCTCGCGGAAAAAACCTGCAAAAATGTATAAAAATATATTTTTTTATCATAAAAATGCTCAAAAAATTCCTTTAAAAATTAGGAAAAATTTTCTAAAAATTTCCAAAAATTCAGGAAATCCATTCTACAAAAATATCCACCATAAACTTTATGGTATTTTTATAAAAAAATTCCATTAATGCTCAATTTCAACCATAAAAAATAGATTCATTCCATCCACATTACATCACGTCCACATCTATCCACACCACATCTCATCACGTCCACATATATCCACATCACATCTCATTCATTCCATCCACATTATATTATGTCCACATCTATCCATATCTCATCACATTCATCCACATCCATCCATTCATTCACATTCACATCTATCCACATCTATCCATTCATTCACATTCACATCTATCCACATCCATCCATTCATTCACATGCACATCTATCCATCCATTCATTCACATTCACATTTATCCACATCCATCCATTCATTCACATGCACATCTATCCACATACATCCATTCATTCACATGCACATCTATCCACATCCATCCATTCATTCACATTCATATCTATCCACATCCATCCATTCATTCACATGCACAACTATCACTTCACATCTCATTCTCAT
The DNA here is from genome assembly GCF_041138505.1 of Cibotium barometz. NCBI lineage: Eukaryota > Viridiplantae > Streptophyta > Polypodiopsida > Cyatheales > Cibotiaceae > Cibotium > Cibotium barometz. Next base: position 21,973,978 of record NC_141100.1, read on the forward strand.
CCATTTAAATCACATCACACCCATTCACATATCATCACATCTCATCACATTGACATTCACATCCATTTACATCGCATCGCATCTCACCACATCCACTCACATCTCCTATTCACATCTTATCACATCACATTTACATCTTATCACATTCACATCCACATCCATTTACATCGCATCACATCTCATCCACATCTCATCACACCCATTCACATCTCCTCACATCATATTCACATCTTATCACATCACATTCACATCTTATTACATTCACATCCACATCTATTTACATCGCATCACATCTCATCACATCCACTCACATCTCACATCACATTCACATCTTATCACATCATATCACATCTTATCACATTCACATCCACATCCGTTTACATCATATCACGTCTCATCCACATCTCATCACATTCATTTACATTCCTTAAGCTTCATTTTAATGAGAACTAATTCTAAACTTCTGTTTACTCATTCGATCCTCGATCCTTCCAGGGATTCTAGATTCCCTTTTCTGAATAAGAATTATCCAAGTTTTCTCGATGGATATTTTCATATTCTTTCTCAAATTTCTCAATTAAAATATATTCAATATTCTTCTTTTTGAGTAAAAGATTCATGGGATTTACAAAAATCAAATTTTTCCATATTTCCCAATAAAAATAAAAATACTCAGATTTCACTTTTGATAAATACTCATAATTTGAATTATGCCAAAAATTCCTCTTTTACCATTTATTTCTTAGATCTCAATTATCATGGAAATTCCTCTTTTTGCATAAAATAAATTTACCAAAATTTACTCTTTTCTCATAATCAATTTATTATGCATAATTACAAAAAATAATATTTCTCATGAATATGATGAAAAACATTCTTTTTGCATAGGATGCCCAATCCTGGAATATGGTAGGAAGTTCTCTTTTAGCATTATGCATAAAAATAAGATATGTATTATTTTTAAAAAAATTTGCCATAGCTTCGCTGCTATTATTGATAATTCTCAATTTTTTTCTAAAGAATAAAAGCTTGTAATGAAAATATGATAGTAGTTCCTCTTTTATTCTTAAAATCAAACTATGAATTTAAATCATAATTTTAACCATAATCATAAACTTAATTATGATTATCTCACTAGATTAAGCTAATTCCATTATTTCTCTTTTCCCAAACTGATAGGATAATCTATTTCTCACTTAGAATCAATCAAAGTAGTTTTTAACTACTTATAAATAATCTAAAAGAAATAACCATTATTTTATTAACACAAAATCATAAAAATACCATTTTCTTAATCTCTAGCTTATCAAGCCTAGAGTTTAGCTTTGAATTAAGAGACTATCATTGAGAAGCATCCTTTTTCAAGGGATTTAGCCATAAAGATGGCTATTCTTTTAGAAAGAGAGATTTACTTAAAGAAAGCATTACAAATAAGCATAAAGATTAACTTTCTCTTAAGCATTAAAACTTTAAGAAAAAGCTTGATTTGAATTAAAGCAATTATTTAGAAAGCTTCTCAAGCTTGAGAGGGATTGAGAAGAAGAAAGTCATTGAGATAAATTGGAAAAAACCATAAAATTTGATTTTACTCCCAAGTTTGGCTTGATTCTATTAGCAGTGAAACCCCCGACCAATAAATTGGTCTACAAAGAGGAGAAGAGAAACTCCAAGAGTTGTTGTAGAGAGAGAGAGCTCCAAGCTCCCAAGAGAGAGGAAAATTTAAGGGATAATAGAAAATATGATCCAGCATAGTACAGCTCTAATATTTTTTTTACAAATGACCGAGGGTCTATTTATAGATGAGGGAGGCCACTAACCAAGTCCAACTGGGTTCTAGAATTTTCTAGGTTCAGTTTGACTCAATTTGGACAAGATTTGGACCAGTTTGGCTCCCTTTTTTATTTGATTTGATCGAGGAGAGATAAAAATATCACAATTTTTTTGGAATTAAAAACCCTTCCACACATGTGAAAAAGGTGCCTACCTCAAGAGTCCCCCTCTCCTTACCAAGGTGTGAAAAATGCATCATTATTTCAAAATATCTCATTTTTTTAATAATATCACATAATTTTTAACTAATAAACCTTGTTCTCAATCAACTCTTCATCTTATGTGAGCATTTACTCATTTTTGGGTATTTTCTTTTATTCTTTTGGATTTATCTCATCCCAACACTTAGATTAATCCAATTGGCCCATTGGAACCTTAATTAGACCATAATCCAAAAATTTCTTAAATTGTAAACGCTTAGGCTAAGGTCCCATATACAGATTTTCAATTAATTCCAAATGCAACTTGGAAAGTTCATTTTGAACTTTTGTTTCAGGGGAATCCATTTTCAACACAAGGAGGATTTTTTGGATTCTCTCTCTAGACATTTTCTCTCTCTAGGACAAAACAGGGTAAAACAAGATCTTTCTTCTATTTCAGAGAGGGGAATAATTTCAAGAACAGAAGGGAGGTTCTTACACCTCTACACCTCAAAAGATGGAGGGAGGAATCTTACATCGCCCTTTTACAAATGTCAAGAAGGACTTAAAACATCATCAGATAAAATGAAAGAGATCCTCGCAGAGAACGTGGAGAAGGATGCAAAGATTCAAAGGCTAGAGGAACTTATCAAACGACTCAAAGCAACGCCAAATGGTACTCGTGAATACAAAAAGACATTAGCTGGTATAGAATCTCTTGCGTTTAAAGGTGGAGCATGGAAGAAAAGGATTCGTACAACAAAGTAAGTAACATAAACTTTCATTATGCACTCAGTGATTTAAACAAAATAGTCATGATTTGTGTTTTGCCATGAATTTTCTGCAAGAGGTGTGTGTTTCTAACGAAGAGGGATGGAAGGATTTGGTCAAAGCCATTCTGAATACCAAGGATATTCTCTCAATAATTACTGACCGTCATCACCCTAAAATACACCAAGCTGTTGTTGTCAGCAATGTGGTCAGCGAGATTACCACCTCCATCGATTCTTCATCAATTTAACATGCTTGTGATGCGGCTGGAACCAGCAAGAAAGGGTACCAAGCAATCCGTCAGGTTGTAAAAGATGCATTTCTAAGACAAGGGATCATTGGCACTTTATTTCCTACACTCAAGGTGATTCACAATGTCAAGCGTATCAATAATGATGATGTGCAGCGAGCTATAGAATAGTTTATCATGTTGAGGGCACACTAACATTAGACACAGGGTCTACATCTATCCCGATTCACATCCCATCACATCTCATCCATTTCACATCTCATCTCATTCATTCACATCTATCTCCTGTTTCACATACACATCCACATCCATTCTTTCACATACATCCACATCCATTCTTCACATACACATTCACATCCATTCTTCACATACACATTCACATCCATTTTCATCGCATACACATCCACATCCATTCTTCACATACACATTCACATCCATTTTCATCACATATCATCCATTCACATCCCATATCATTCATTTACATTCGAATTCACATGACATCACACCTCATCCATCCATTCACATCTATCTGATTCACATGTCATCACATCTATTCACTTAGGGACTGCTTCGTCAGCCCTCGCCCATCGTACCGAAAGCGCACCATTTTTCAACCATACCGAGGTTGGTCAAGACGGGGGCAGGCTTTGTCGCGTGAGCCATCCTTTGAACACTCCCCGCGAGGTGATTGCAACCGAGCTTCCCTTAGAAAAAACATATACCAAATGCTCCCTCCAGCATTCTGGCGTAAGACAGTCCTTTAAGAAAACAAGGTTTCTATGCAAGTTTTCAGTTTGATTTTCTTCTGAATACAAGGAGTACTTGAATCAGTATCCCAAAAACTTCTTGATCGAAATCATACCAGAATTCCTAGAATTCTATAACCTTGATCCAAATATCAATTCGAAGGGTCTCAAACTTAGTTTGAGATTTGGCATAGTTTTGAGTGTATTTTTCTAAACTGGTCACACCTTCTTTCCTCCAAACTGATGAAAGAGTTTTGTCTTGGTCATAGTCTGATTCAAGGTTTGAGTTAGATAAGATTTTTCCTGAACCATCTTTCTTGAAAAGGTTTGATAATTCAGTTACTATTTTACTGAATTTCTTTCTTTAAATATTCACTTAACTGATTTCTAAATTAGTTACGAATTCCAATGAGGAATAAATTAATCATTTATCTGAATATTTCGATCTCGATAGATTTCTTGAATTTTCTTTTTACAATCTATGTGAATATAAAACGATAGAAATTTCTCTCTTAGAGTATTTAATTATTCATTTATCAAATACTCATAGAATTTAAACATAGAATTTAAGAGAATTCTAATTTTGATATAAAAATTCTTTATGCATCTATTTATGCATAAACATCAACTTCAATGGGAATAACACTTTTATATATAAAAATCCTTTTATACATCTATTTATGCATAAAATCAAATTTAAATAATAGGAATAACACTTTTAAAATAAAAAGAATTTCTTTATGCATCTATTTATGCATAAAAATCAATTTTTAAAAGAATAACGCTTTTATAATAAAAAATCCTTTATGCATAAAAATCAATTTTAATAAGAATAACACTTTTGTAATGAAAACAAATTCCTTTATACCTCTTTCTATGCATAGAAACAAATTTAATAAGAATAACACTTTTGTAATTAAAAAAATTCCTTTATGCATCTTTCTATGCATAGAAATCAAATTTAATAGAATAACTTTTTTATAATAAAAAAATTCCATTATGCATCTTTCTATGCATAGAAATAAAATTTAATAAGAATAACACTTTTGTTAGAAAAAAATTCCTTTATACATCTTTGTATGCATAGAAATCAAATTTAATAAGAATAACACTTTTATAATAAAAAATTTTCCTTTATGCATCTTTCTATGCATAGACATCAAATTTAATAAGAATAATAGTTTTATAATAAAAAAATTTCCATTATGCATCTTTTTATGCATAGAAATCAAATTTCATAAGAATAACACTTTTGTAATAAAAATTTTCCTTTATGCATCTTTCTATGCATAGAAATCAAATTAAATAAGAATAACACTTTTATAATAAAGAAATTTTCTTTATGCATCTTTCTATGCATAGAAATCAAATTTAATAAGAATAACACTTTTATAATAAAAAAATTCCATTATGCATCTTTCTATGTATAGAAATCAAATTTAATAAGAATAACACTTTTATAATAAAAAAAATCCATTATGCATCTTTCATAGAAATCAAATTTAATAAGAATAACACTTTTATGATAAAAAAATTTCCTTTATGCATCTTTCTATGCATAGAAATCAAATTAAATAAGAATAAAACTTTTATAATAAAGAAAATTCCGTTATACATCTTTCTATGCATAGAAATCAAATTTAATAAAAATAACACTTTTGTAATAAAACGATTTTCTTTATGCATCTTTCTATGCATAGAAATAAAATTTAATAATTAATATCAGTGATATCCATGCATATTCATAGGTGAATATGTACATGGAGTAATTAGAATATTTCTGTAAGATGCAAAAATGGTGGGAATTACTCTTTTGGAATAACATAAAAACAACCTTTCTTTTTCACAAAATTTTGGAAAATTTTGCCATAACCTCCTTTGTATGGCTAACCATTTTTTATTTTTATCTTTCTCTGCTTAACTTAATTAACCTAAATTAGTATTATAGAACTCTAATCTACATAATTTTCTAAATTCAAGAGAGTAAACAATAAGAAGAGTTTAATTAATCACTTAGTTAATCTTTCTAGGATTAAGAAAGATTGGAATGTAAAGAAGAGAAGGGGGTGGCCTTTTCATCAAAGGCAATTACTTCAATCATTTGCAAAACATAAAAATCAAGAAAACCATAGATTTTTCATTAAAATTCATAAACAAAGTAAGAAAATTAGCTTACATGGAGCTTGTAAGCTCTCCTTTGGCTTGAGGGATTGAGGGTTCTACTCTTGTTTGAAGCAATAGTGGCCACGAATTCACTTTGGAGATGGCTCAAGACAGGAGTAGAGTAATAGTGCATATAGAGCTCATCATCAGATAACAATTCATTCAGATCATATCATTCATATCTTTAACACAATAATGGTCCATTAGACCAAAATTTTCATCTCAACAGTCCTCCATGGGAATTTCAATTATACAGATTTTTAATTTGTCATCCCTTAACTTGATCCACTGGGTCAAGTGTTAACAGTAGCAATCTGTCAGCACAATCCACTAATCTCATAGTGATTTGCTGAAGTCATTATCGTCATTCCAGTTACGAACATCATCACAGGGACTCGTCCCATTCATCCTCATTGTGGTTTTGTTCATCTTATCACTTTTCAACCAAAATTCAAGAATCATCATTTTTCTATCAGAATCCACTTCAACTCATCAGTTCTCAACCAGAGTTTTAAAATCATATCAACCACATTCGAATTCATCATCTGGATAGCATTTTTGCTTATAATTTCAAGGTCTTAGATTTACTCGTATATACTGCCAGTAAAGAGCTGTAGTTATACCCTCGGTATATACAGGTAGTCACGGTTCTTGGAATTATAAGGTAAATATCATCATGTCTAGGCCTCAAGCAAGTCAGGGATTCCATGCAATTGCGGTACTTCCATTTGAAGACCTAATTACTAATTTATGAATTTCAGTATGAATATCAATTTGTATGAATTTCATTACACATTTCTAACTTTTTACTGTTACTTCATAAAATTTTGACATTTTTGGCTTCTCGGTTGATCCACTTTAGCCAATTTGCTATAATATACCAGCAGTGCTGAAAGATCCATGTCCCCTTAGCGCAACGAATTCTAGGGTGCTAGTAGCGGAAGTAGCACTTCTTGTGCGAGACAGGGTCCCTCACTCGGAGCCTCACCCACGTATATCCGGACAAGAGACTAATCCCTCGGTTCTTCCAAAAACCGAACTCGAAAAAACTTCCCTCGCCCTGAAAGCACCGGCAATTCCTCTGTGATATTTTTACTCTAACGTAGTCAAGAGCCTTAACTAACTGAACTGATATAACCGGACCCGTAAGTCCCATAGTCAGAGCAAGGAAAAGACTTGCACTTGGATCATAGAGACCAATGCTTTTTTCATCATTGAGAGGCACAGCTGTTGATTCTTTTCTATAGAACAATTTTTATCCGGGATTTACTTCATCTATCGTACCATAAAAGAAATTGAGTCTCTTTTTTTAGGGATCCATCAGTCCAACCTTACCCCATCTAGTCCCGTGGGTTAGTGATGGGATCCATTTAAGAATTTGGTTAGGTTTTGTCCTGGGTACCAGGAAAAGAGTTCCTAGGCCCCTTAGCCGGATATTCATGCAAACTTAAGGAAAATAACACTTTCGAATTAAAAATAAATCTTTTATGCATCTTCCTATGCATAAATTCAATTTACATGAGAATGACACTTTTGAATTTTGAATTAAAAATCAATCTTTTATGCATCTTCCTATGCATAAAATCAAAATTGATGAAAATAACTCTTTTGAACTAAAAATAGATCTCTTTATGAATCATTCTATGTATAAAATCAAAATTGATGAAAATAACTCTTTTGAAATAAAAATAGATTTCTTTATGCATCTTTCTATGCATAAAATCAAAATTGATGAGAATAACACTTTTGGATTAAAATTATTTCTTTATGCATCTTTCTATGCATAAATCAATTTTAGTAGAAATTACACTTTTAGAATAAAAACATTTCTCTGAACATCTTCCCATGCATAAAAACTAAATCCAATGAAAAATAACTCTTTTAAAATAAAAACTTTCTTTTATGCATAAATTCAATTCTGATGAAAGTCACACTTTTATAATAAAACAATTTCTTTTATGCATCTAATTTATGCATAAATCCATTTATGATGAAAATCACACTTTTAATATAAAAAAAATCTTTTATGCATACAAATCATTTATGATAAAAATCACTCTTTTAATATAAAAGAATTTCTTTTATGCATCCATTTATGCATAAAAATCATTTATGATGAAAATCACACTTTTAATATTAAAAAAATCTTTTATGCATATGTTTATGCATACAAATCATTTATGATAAAAATCACTCTTTTAATATAAAAGAATTTCTTTTAGCATAAAAATATTTATGATGAAAATCACACTTTTAATATATAAAAAAAATTATGCATATGTTTATGCATACAAATCATTTATGATAAAAATCACTCTTTTAATATAAAAGAACTTCTTTTATGCATCCATTTATGCATAAAAATCATTTATGATGAAATTCACACTTTTAATATTAAAAAAATCTTTTATGCATATGTTTATGCACATAAATCATTTATGATAAAATCACTCTTTTAATATAGAAGAATTTCTTTTATGCATCCATTTATGCATAAAAATTATTTATGATGAAAATCACACTTTTAATATTAAAAAAAATCTTTTATGCATATGTTTATGCATACAAATCATTTATGATAAAAATCACTCTTTTAATTTAGAAGAATCTCTTTTATGCATCCATTTATGCATAAAAATCATTTATGATAAAAATCACTCTTTTAATTTAGAAGAATTTCTTTTATGCATCCATTTATGCATAAAATCATTTATGATAAAAATAACACTTTTATAATCAAAATAACAATTTCAATATGCTCCCTTCTATGCATAGAATTTAATTCTAAAGAAGTATTACTTTTTTTAATAAAATATTTTTAGTATGCATTTTTTTATACCTAGGATGAAAAATAACACTTTAAGAATACATATACGATGGGAATTACTCTTTTTGAATTAAAAAAGTAAAAGTTTTTTTACATAATTTTAGAAAATTTTGCCATAACATCCTTTGTATGGCTGACCATTTTTCAATTTTTAACTCTCTAAAATTAATTAGAATTTCACCAAGAGTATTTAAATCATTCTAATATTAAACATTTTCTACTTATTTAAGAGAAACATTATGAAAAACTTGATTTTATCCAATAATCATTCATCTAGGATAAAGAATGGTTGGATTTACTAAAGAAGAGAGGGAAATGCCTTTTTTCAACGAGGCATAACATCATATTCATTTTAGAGAAGACAAAAATCATAAAAACCATAAAATGAAATAGAAAAGAGAAGAATCTCCAACTTACAAGGAGAATTTGAGAGCTTTTCTTTGGCTTGATGGTTTGAGGGATCTACTCTTGTTTGAAACAAGAGTGGCCCACCAATCTTTAGAAGAGGGAAGGTCAAAAACTAATGAATTATGAGTAAATTCACAGTTTTTGGCTCTTGGGAGAAGCAGGGTAACAGTGCAGAAAACACTATTAAGCTTGAACAAAGGGGAAGGCTTCTATTTATAGGAAAAAGTGAGCCTCTAACCAAGCAAACTGATTCTAGAATTTTCCAGATTAGTTTGGTCAATTTTTAACCATTTTTAGGTCAGTTTAGCTCACTTTTTGGATCTAGTTGAAACAGGAGAGAGGAGAGATAGAAATATCTCATTATTTGGGAGTTTAAAACTCTCCCACACAAGTGAAATAGGCACCTTCTTCATGAGGGGAATTCCTCCATACTGAGGTGTCAAAAATGCATAATTTCTTCTAAATATCTCCCTTTTTTAACTAATAACCTTGTCCTTAGTCAACTCTTCATCTTATGTGAGTATTTACTCATTTTTGGGGGGATTTTCTTTATTTCTTCCATTTATCTCCTCCACACATTTGGATGAATCTGATTGGTCCCTTAAAACCTTAATTTAAAATTTTCAGAAAATATGGACCCCGGGATAAGGCCTTTTAAACAGATTATAATTTATTTCGAATGCACCTTCTGAAAATCTTTTTGAACTTCTGTTTCGGGGGAACTTATTTAAATATGAAGAGATATTTTTTCATCCAAAAATATCCAAAATCTGAATAACCTCTCTCTAGAATATTTTCTCTCTCCAGAGGCCAAAACAGGTATAAACAAGATCTTTTATATTTCTGAATAGGGCTTTGACTACAGGGGAAGATACTGGACATTCTGAGAGGCTAGGGAGGAATCATACATTCTAGCCCACTTAAAAATGCGAGATGTCCTCATCTCGCAGCACAGGGGAAGATACTGGACATTCTGAGAGGCTGGGGAGGAATCATACATTCTAGCCCACTTAAAAAATGCGAGATGTCCTCATCTCGCAGGTGGAGTATGATCTCTTTCATCTTCTTCTTCTTCTTCAATCACTTCCAGCGTTAGTGCCTTGGAAGTGGACAGCCGATTTGGAAGGCCACCGTCACTGTTGGAGCGTCACTGTTGGAGGTGCATTCACAACAATCCGAGCCTTTTGATACCTGTAAACATCTTTCAAGTAGAGTAAGCGCGGATCAAGCTTACCCTCTGATACAATTGCATTTGCAGCATAGATAGAATGCTGGCCATCTATGATCCAATATGCATAATTTTTAACATCCCCTGCCCTTATATCTTCCTTGGGCTAGTGGCTCGTGTATCCCTTCAGAAATCAGCATGACAGGCATTAGATACACACATGAAAAAGGGTTGTTTGTCTTTCCAGCAAACCATCCACAAATTTCCTTTGCTTTGATAATGTCCATGGGATGACATATAGTGCGGCTGGGTTCTATGAAACAACTCTCCACAGGGATTTCATACTCAGTATATAAACCTAGAGGAAAAGATTGTGCATACTGCTCCATCTCTCCTAAAGGGAAATCCTTTGCCTTTTTTCCTTTCTTAACTAGATCTTTTGGGTTAGAAATGGTTAGAGTGGATCCCCTAGTCTCTAAAGTTGTAGCCACATGTTGTACCTTTGACTTTTTTGATCTTTTTGATGAGACACTAGCCCAGGAAACTGTATCTCTCTTTGTTACTTTCTTTTGTAGTATCATAGTAAAAGCATCGAATAGCATTTCACAAGTAAAGTGAGAGCCATTCTCTATAGTCAGGTTCCGCCCTCTAGAGAACATAGAGTCCTCTTGATCAACCCTCATACGATCCCTCCTATATGCAGTGGGAGAGAGTTGGTACGTGAGATCCCCATGGGTCTCAACATCAATGTATTTGATTTCTTGATACAAATCTACCATAGAAACATTGATTGCCTTGACCTATCCCCTACCCTCAAAAGACTCCTTGTTGTCTTCCGTCTTAATGAAGAGATGGATCCGATGTAGCTTTTTACCTTGAAGGTCATAAAGATCAAGGTATCAATCATTTGAGTCTCCACTGGCCATGGCAATTCTTGAGGGAAATGAAAGCTTCCTTTTGTTTGACATCTTTTCCTGTCCAAAAGTGATTTTTGTAAGACAATTTAAAAAAAGTTCTAACATATTTACAAAAATAAATAAAGTAACAACACACAAGAGCGGCTTCAACAACAAAAAATAAATAAAGCAACAACAAAAAAGATAACTTCATGAATATCACCATAAGGAATGGTCCTATTTAAATAATAGCATGCTCCAAGGACAATCTTGAATGCTGCTATGAGGCAATTATTAATTTAAAATTAAATGAAAAGAATGGCCATAGGGCTACTCTTGGAAGCCTTTGGGGCTAGTTGTGCATGAAAGGAATAGTTCTTACACCTATTGAGCCATTCTTGGATATCCCATGGCCATTCCAAAATGACCTTCAAGCTTTGGGTCATTCAAGAATGACCATTGGGACATTCTTCCACCTATTATGCATGAAAAGAATGGCCCTATGGCCATTCTTGGATGCCCCATAGTCATTCCAAAATGACCTTGAGGCCTTGGGGTCATGCAGGAATGGCCCTTGGCCATTCTTCCAATTGTGCATGCAAGAATGGTCATAGGGCCATTCTTGGATGCCCAATGTCCATCCCAAAATGACCTTGAGGCCTTAGGGACATGCAAGAAAAGCCCTAGGGCCATTCTTCCACCTATTGTGCATGAAAAGAGGCCATCCTTGGATGCTCCATGGCCATTCCAAAATGAACTTCCTCATGTTATGCATGGAAAAGAATGGCCCTATGACCATTCTTGCATGCCCCCATGGCCACTATTCCATGCACTGTTAAGCATTTTCAAGTAAAACAGTGGATATATATTAGGCCTTGGGGTCATGTAGGAATGGTCCTGTCACCTATTGTGCATGAAAAGAATGACCCTAGGGCCATTCTTGGATGCCCCATGTCCATCCCAAAAATGACCTTGAGGCCTTGGGGTCATGCAAGAATGGCCCCATGGCCATTCTTCCTCATGTTATACATGGAAAAGAATGGCCCTAGGACCAATCTTGGATGACCCCATGGCCACTATTTCATGCACTGTGATCCATTTTAAACTCAAACGATGGATATATGAGGCCTAGGGATGACCCCATGGCCATCCAAGAATGGTCCTAGGGCCATTCTTGGATGACCCCATGGCCACTATTTCATGCACTGTCATCCAAGAATGGCCCTAGGACCATTCTTGGATGACCCCATGGCCACTATTTCATGCACTGTGATCCATTTTAAACTCAAACGGTGGATATATGAGGCCTTGGGGTCATGTAGGTATGGTCCTTGCACCTGTTGTGCATGAAAAGAATGGCCCTAGGGCCATTCTTTGATGCCCCATGGCCATCCCAAAAATGACCTTGAGGCCTAAGGGTCATGCAAGAATGGCCCTAGGGCCATTCATCCTCATGTTGTGCATGGAAAAGAATGGCCATAGGGCTATTCTGTTGAAATATACAAGTGAATAGGGTGTGTGCAGGAACAAGCCCTTGGTTAGAGGCTGTAAAAAAGAATCTGTAAATGTGAGAGAACCTGTGAAAAGGTGAGAACAATCTACTAGGAGAGAATAAAGGGTAGCATGAGAAGATTTAGGGAGTGTGGAGATATTCTGGGAGGTGTGGAGATATTCTTGGAGAGATGGAGAGAATCAAGCAAAAGAGGTGGAGTGAATCAAGGAGAAATCAGTGGGATTAGATGCTTGGATGTAAACTCTATAAATTGAGGCATTGGCCTAATGAGAATTTGCTTATTTTTTATTATCCATGCCTACATTAAGCTATTAGTTAATTACTCACTAATCACATCTTAATTATCATCTAATCACTTTGTTAATGATGTTGATTCTAGCATTTGATCCACCATAGCTCATCACATTGCTATAATTTTAACATGGTATCAAAGCCTAGCCTAGAATCCATCAAGTTTATGAGCCCATTATCTAATTAATTAGGATTAGTAGATAATTAGAAAATGTTGCATGACGAATGAAGATCAATACAAGGATGCAACAAAAAAGACACTTAGGGCTCTTGAAAAGAGTTCCAAGTTGTGGATGAGTGTGGGAGTGGGTTTGACAATAATCCCACATGGGAACTTTTGGGAGTTTTAGAGTTTTTGTATAAAAAGTGGCTCATTTGAGAGCTTATGGACACATTGGGAAAACTCATGTTTGAGCTCTCTTGAGACTAGCTCTCCCTCTTCTTCCATAGAGGTGCAAGCTCTTCTCTCTCCCCATCTACATTGTTGTAAGTTCTATTCTTTTGTTAATTCAATGCAATGAGTTGATATTTGTCTCTCTTCTCATGTCAATTCTCTAGTGTGCATGTTTCTTATTGATAGCTTCAAGGGTTGTGTGCATGCTAGGGAAATGAGTATTTGAGAATGAAGAATGCTTTGATCTTGTGTAAGCAATAGCTAAGCTTTCTTCTTGTTTGGATGTATGGATGAGTGGAATGTGGAGTTGAGTGAGCAATAGCAAGATTGAGCTTGAGTGTGTGTTGAGTCTATGTCATTAGTAGTAGTTTTCTTAGCATTCTCTCCATCAAATGGATAAGCTTTTGTGCACCGTAGCTCCGAAAGGGATGCAAATCCCATTGGATTGAGCTAAGTGTGGATCATACTACTCTTGCTACAAGTGAGAGAGTTTTTCCGTCTCTCCAGAAAATAATCAAAATTTTTAGTTATTTTCAACTAACCTCTGTACCCCCAACTAGTCGAGGAGCTCCCTCTCCTTGCACACTCAATTGTTGCCCAAGTCCTTTTAGGTACTCATAGTAGACTCAAGGGGCTACACACAGCCCAAGGGAATTGAATCAATTCAACGCAGAACGTCAGAGCGGCAGTATGATTTGCAGGCGTCGTGTATCAGAAGAAGGGAATTTGACATTTCTACTTTATCAAATCAAATGGGTCTAATTTCTCTAGCCCCAGGTGTTTTCAAGCATGCTCTACAAGCTGGTGAAGTCAAAAATTGATTTGATCAAGTCTACAGTGAGATCCAAGCTCTTCATCAAATCTACAGGTGACTTTGGTAAAACATAGATTAAGCATTCAATGTTTGGTCAAATCTTGTGTTTCTTGGCTTAATCCTCTACTAGACTAATTGCTATTTATGGCCTTCAAAGAGTTTGAGCTCATTTGAAGTCTAAGGCCCCAGATCTGGGCTCCCCGTACACTCTGTTTTCTGTACACAAAATAGAGGATTAATTTACTAATCAATGATTAATCAATGCTAATCACTATATTTTGGTGCAATTGAGGGTTCAAATTAACCATTAGGTATTTGATACAGATCCCTATAACTTTAGATTTCAATTCAGAGTTGGTTTGATACTCCAACCATTCCGTACAAATTGGTTACCCTTGATTTAATGTAGTTTTTGGTAAAATTATGCTGATAAATTTGTGATAATCATCATTTTGCATTTAACCCTTGGTTAATGCTTGTAAATTACACTCAAATTCAAGATTAATCACAGCCAAAGTTGCATTTGGGAATGTGCATAAGAATGAATGCTATATGCATTGTGTATTCGGCACATTCAATCAGTGTAAAAATGGGATCAGACACTGTCCTTGTCCAGAATAAGGCAAGAGGTAAGACCTCCTGCATAGATTTGGGCTTGCATTGCATAATGATACAAGATAAACATCAAAAGCCCAAAAGACTTGTGAACAAAACATTTAAACATGTTGCTCACATGGAGAAAGAAGACCTGACAGACAAGCTCATGGCCCCAGCCACATGAAAGAAGAAGAACATCTCTTTCCAAGAAGAGGATCCACACCGAGAAGAAGCATTGAAGGAAGACATGGACACGAGAAGAGAAGCTGCCACAATAAGAAGATTGAAAGAAGAGGAAGACATGGATGCATGAAGAGAAGCTGCCACGACAAGAAGACTGAAGACAAGAGAAGATGTGAGGCTCCAAAGAGTGAGGAGCCATGTGAAAATCTCTGAGAGAGAGAGAGAAACACCACAACCCAATGTAACCTGCCCCCAACAAAGTAAAACCACCTCTGAGCCACCACCCCGATGATGTAGGCCATGTGGTAGATGTATGTGTGAGCACTTTAGTCAAGGTCACAGGCACTTGTAGTACCCTTGGACACATAGAGAGAGAGAGAGTGTGTCAAGGACTATGAGTTTAGGGACTTGAGGCACTGGTCGCGGGCTATCAAGTAAGAGAGAAACTTGGTACAGGGTCCAGGTGTGCTAAGTTAACTTGAGGGGAGGTGTGCTAGGCACTGGTCTCACGAACTATCAAGTAAGAGGGAAACTTGGTATAGGGTCTAGGTGTGCTAGAAGTATTCACTTGAGGGGAGGTGTTGAAATATACAAGTGAATAGGGTGTGTGCAGGAACAAGCCCTTGGTTAGAGGATGTAAAAGAGAATCTGTAAATGTGAGAGAACCTGTGAAAAGGTGAGAAGAATCTCGGAGAGAATAAAGGGTAGAATGAGAAGATTTAGGAAGTGTGGAGATATTTTGGGAGAGGTGGAGATATTCTGGGAGAGGTGGAGAGAATCAAGCAAAAGAGGTGGAGTGAATCAAGGAGAAATCAGTGGGATTAGATGCTTGGATATAAACTCTATAAATTGAGGCATTGGCCTAATGAGAATTTGCTTATTTTTTATTATCCATGCCTACATTAAGCTATTAGTTAATTACTCACTAATCACATCTTAATTATCATCTAATCGCTTTGTTAATGATGTTGATTCTAGCATTTGATCCACCATAGCTCATCACATTGCTGTAATTTTAACATGGTATTAGAGCCTAGCCTAGAATCCATCAAGTTTATGAGCCCATTATCTAGTTAATTAGGATTAGTAGATAATTAGGAAATAATCAAAATTTTAGTTATTTTCAACTAACCTCTGTGCCCCCAGCCAGTGGAGGAGCTCCCTCTCCTTGTTGCACACTCAACCATTACCCAAGCTCTTTTGAGTACTCATAGTAGACTCAAGGGGCTACACACAGCCCAAGGGAATTGAACCAATTCAGCATAGAACGTCAGCCGGCGGCAGCACGATTTGTAGGCACTATTTTCAGAAGGGAATTTGACATTTCTACTTCATCAGATCAAATGGGTCTAACTCCTCTTAGCCCCAGGTGTTTTCAAGCATGCTCTACAAGCTGGTGAAGTCAAAAATTGATTTGATCAAGTCTACAGTGAGATCCAAGCTCTTCATCGAATCTACAGAGCAGGTGACTTTGGTAAAACAGAGATTAAGCATTCAATGTTTGGTCAAATCTTGTGTTTCTTGGCTTAATCCTCTACTAGACTAATTGCTATTGATGGCCTTCAAAGCATTTGAGCTCATTTGAAGTCTAAGGCCCTAGATTTGGGCTCCCCGTATACTCTATTTTTTGCACACAAAACAGAGGATTAATTTACTAATCAATGATTAATCAGTGCTAATCACTATATTTTGGTGTAATTGAGGGTTCAAATTAACCATTAGGTATCTGATGCAGATCCCTATAGGTATCTGATAAAGATTCCTATAGGTATTTGATATAGATTAACCATTAGGTATCTGATACAGATCTCTATAGGTATCTGATACAGATCTCTATAACTTCAGATTTCAATTCGGAGTTGGTTTGATACTCCAACCATTCCGTACAAATTGGTTACCCTTGATTTAATGTAGTTTCTGGTAAAATTATGCTAATAAATTTGTGATAATCATCATTTTGCATTTAACCCTTGGTTAATGCTTGCAAATTACACTCAAATTCAAGATTATTCATAGCCAGAGTTGCATTTGGGAATGTGCATAAGAATGAATTCTATATGCATTATGTATTGGGCACAATACATCAGTGTAAAAATGGGATCAAACACTGCCCTTGTCCAGAATAAGGCAAGAGGTAAGACCTCCCGCATAGATTTGGGCTTGCATTGCATAATGATACAAGATAAACATCAAAATCCCAAAAGAACTGTCAACAAAACATTTAAACATGTTGCTCACATGGACCAAGAAGGCCTGACGAACAAGCTCATGGCCGCAGCCATGAAAGAAGAAGAACATCTCTTTCCAAGAAGAGGATCCACACCGAGAAGAAGCATTGAAGGAAGACATGGACACGAGAAGAGAAGCTGCCACAACAAGAAGACTGAAAGAAGAGGAAGACATGGACATGTGAAGAGAAGCTCCCACGACAAGAAGACTGAAGACAAGAGAAGATGCGAGGCTCCAAAGAGTGAGGAGCCATGTGAAAATATCTGAGAGAGAGAGAGAGAAACACCACAACCCAATGTAACCTGCCCCAACAAAGTAAACCACCTCTGAGCCAACCGATGATATAGGCCACATGGTAGATGTATGTGTGAGCACTTTAGTCAATGTCATAGGCACTTGTAGTAGCCTTGGACACATAGA
Source organism: Cibotium barometz (assembly GCF_041138505.1). Lineage (NCBI taxonomy): Eukaryota > Viridiplantae > Streptophyta > Polypodiopsida > Cyatheales > Cibotiaceae > Cibotium > Cibotium barometz. The sequence continues at coordinate 21,991,618 of NC_141100.1, forward strand.
GAGAGAGTGTGTCAAGGACTATGAGTTTAGGGACTTGAGGCACTGGTCGCGGGCTATCAACAAGTAAGAGAAAAACTTGGTACAAGGTCTAGGTATGCTAAGTTAACTTGAGGGGAGGTGTGCTAGGCACTGGTCGGCGGACTATCAAGTAAGAGGGAAACTTGGTATAGGGTCCACGTGTGCTAGGAGTATTCACTTGAGGGGAGGTTTTGAAATATACAAGTGAATAGGGTGTGTGCGGGAACAAGCCCTTGGTTAGAGGGTGTAAAAGAGAATCTGTAAATGTGAGAGAACCTATGAAACGGTGAATAGGGTGTGTGCGGGAACAAGCCCTTGGTTAGAGGCTGTAAAAGAGAATCTATAAATGTGAGAGAACCTATGAAAAGGTGAGAATAATCTACTTGGAGAGAATAAAGGGTAGCATGAGAAGATTTAAGAAGTGTGGAGATATTCTGGGAGGTGTGGAGATATTCTAGGAGGTGGAGAGAATCAAGCAAAAGAGGTGGAGTGAATCAAGGAGAAATCAGCGGGATTAGATGCTTGGATGTAAACTCTATAAATTGAGGCATTGGCCTAATGAGAATTGGCTGGTTTTTGATTATCCATGCCTACATTAAGCTATTAGTTAATTACTCACTAATCACGTCTTAATTATCATCTAATCACTTTGTTAATGATGTTGATTCTAGCATTTGATCCACCATAGCTCATCACATTGCTATAATTTTAACATGGTATTAGAGCCTAGCCTAGAATCCATCAAGTTTATGAGCCCATTATCTAGTTAATTAGGATTAGTAGATAATTAGAAAATAATCAAAATTTTAGTTATTTTCAACTAACCTCTGTACCCCCAGCCAGTGGAGGCTCCCTCTCCTTGCACACTCAACCATTGCCCAAGCCCTTTTTTTAGGTACTCATAGTAGACTCAAGGGGCTACACACAGCCCAAGGGAATTGGACCAATTCAGTGTAGAACGCCGGCGGCTGCTTGATTTGCAGGCGCCATTTTCCAGAAGGGAATTTGACATTTCTACTTCATCAAATCAAATGGGCCTAATTCCTTTAACCCCAGGTGTTTTCAAGCATGCTCTACAAGCTGGTGAAGTCAGAAATTGATTTGATCAAGTCTACAGTGAGATCCAAGCTCTTCATCAAATCTATAGGTGACTTTGGTAAAACATAGATTAAGCATTCACAATGTTTGGTCAAATCTTGTGTTTCTTGGCTTAATCCTCTACTAGACTAATTGCTATTGATGGCCTTCAAAGCATTTGAGCTTATTTGAAGTCTAAGGCCCTAGATCTGGGCTCCCCGTATACTCTGTTTTTTGCACACAAAATAGAGGATTAATTTGCTAATCAGTAAAAATCAGTGCTAATCACTATATTTTGGTGTAATTGAGGATTCAGATTAACCATTAGGTATCTGATACAGATCCTTGTAACTTCATATTTCAATTCGGAGTTAGTTTGATACTCCAACCATTCCGTACAAATTGGTTACCCTTGATTTAATTCTGGTAAAATTATGCTGATAAATTTGTGAGGATAATCATCATTTTGCATTTAACCCTTGGTTAATGCCTACAAATTACACTCAAATTCAAGATTATTCAAAGCCAGAGTTGCATTTGGGAATGTGCATAAGAATGAATGCTATATGCATTATGTATTGGGCACATTACATTAGTGTAAAAATGGGATCAGACACTGCCCTTGTCCAGAATAAGGCAAGAGGTAAGACCTCCCGCATAGATTTGGGTTTGCATTGCATAATGATACAAGATAAACATCAAAAGTCCAAAAGAACTGTCAATAAAACATTTAAACATGTTGCTCACATAGAGCAAGAAGACCCGACGGACAAGCTCATGGTCCCAGCCATGAAAGAAGAAGAACATCTCTTTCCAAGAAGAGGATCCACACCGAGAAGAAGCATTGAAGGAAGACATGGACACGAGAAGAGAAGCTGCCACAACAAAAAGACTGAAAAAAGAGAAAGACATGGACGCGTGAAGAGAAGCTGCCCCACGACAAGAAGACTGAAGATAAGAGAAGATGTGAGGCTCCAAAGAGTGAGGAGCCATGAGAAAATCTTTGAGAGAGAGAGAGAAACACCACAACCCAATGTAACCTGCCCTAACAAAGTAAAACCACCTCTGAGCCACCGATGATGTAGGCCACGTGGTAGATGTATGTGTGAGTACTTTAGTCAAGGTCACGGGCACTTGTAGTAGCCTTGGACACATAGAGAGAGAGAGTGTCAAGGACTATGAGTTTAGGGACTTGAGGCACTGGTCGCGGGCTATCAAGTAAGAGAGAAACTTGGTACAGGGTCCAGGTGTGCTAAGTTAACTTGAGGGGAGGTGTGCAAAACTTGGTATAGGGTCTAGGTGTGCTAGGAGTATTCACTTGAGGGGAGGTGTTGAAATATACAAGTGAATGGGGTGTGTGCGTGAACAAGCCCTTGGTTAGAGGCTATAAAAGAGAATCTGTAAATGTGAGAGAACCTGTGAAAAGGTGAGAAGAATCTACTTGGAGAGAATAAAGGGTAGCATGAGAAGATTTTGGAAGTCTGAAGATATTCTTGGAGAGGTGAAGAGAATCAAGCAAAAGAGGTGGAGTGAATCAAGGAGAAATCAGTGGGATTAGATGCTTGGATGTAAACTCTATAAATTGAGGCATTGGCCTAATGAGAATTTGCTGGTTTTTGATTATCCATGCCTACATTAAGCTATTAGTTAATTACTTATTAATCATGTTTTAATTATTATCTAATCACTTTGTTAATGATGTTGATTCTAGCATTTGATCCACCATAGCTCATCACATTGCTATAATTTTAACATATTCTTGGATGCACCCATGGCCCCTTGGGGTCATGCAAGAATGTCCCTAGGGCCATTCTTCCACTTGTTGTGCATGGAAAGAGGCCATTATTGGAGCTCCATGGCCATTCCAAAATGACGTTGAGGCCTTAGGATCATGCAAGAATGGCCTTTTGGGTCATTCTTCCACCTGTTGTGTGCATGAAAAGAATGGCCCTAGGGCCATTCTCGGATGCCCCATGGCCATCCAAAAAATGACCTTGAGGCCTTGGGGTCATGCAAGAATGGCCCCACCACCATTCTTCCTCATGTTCTTCCTCATGTTATGCATGGAAAAGAATGGCCCTATGACCATTCTTGGATACCCCCATGGCCACTATTTCATACAGTGTGATGCATTTTAAAGTAAAATGCTGGATATATGAGGTAGATATATGAGGCCTTGGGGTCATATAGGAATGGTCCTTGCACCTATTGTGCATGAAAAGAATGGCCGTAGGGCCATTCTTGGATGCCCCATGGCCATCCCAAAAATGACCTTGAGGCCTTGGGGTCATGCAAGAATGTCCCTAGGGCCATTCATCCTCATGTTGTGCATGGAAAACGAATGGCCCTAGGGCCATTCTTGGATGCACCCATGGTCCCTTGGGGTCATGCAAGAATGGCCCTAGGGCCATTCTTCCACCTGTTGTGCATGGAAGGAGGCCATTATTGGGAGCTCCATGGCCATTCTAAAATGACCTTGAGGCCTTGGTGTCATGCAGGAATGGCCTTTGGTGTCATTCTTCCACCTGTTGTGCATGAAAAGAATGGCCCTAGGGCCATCCCAAAAATGACCTTGAGACCTTGGGGTTATGCAAGAATAGCCCTAGGGCCATTCTTCCTCATGTTGTGGATGGAAAAGAATGGCCCTAGGACCATTCTTAGATGTACCCATGGCCCCTTGGGGTCATGCAAGAATGGCCCTTGGGCGATTCTTGGATGCCCCCATAGCCACTATGTCATTGATGCATTTTAAAGTAAAATAGTGGATATATGAGGCCTTGGAGTCATGTAGGAATGGTCCTTACACTTGTTGTGTATGAAAAGAATGGCCCTAGGGCCATTATTCCACCTATTGTGCATGGAAGAGAATGGTCCTAGGACCATTCTTGGGTGCACCCATGGCCCCTTGGGGTCATGTGAGAATGGCCCTAGGGCCATTCTTCCACCTGTTGTGCATGGAAGGATGGCATTATTGAGAGCTCCATGGACATTCCAAAACGACCTGTATGTGATGTGATGCGGATGCAATGAATGTGATGGATGTGAATGGGTGTGATGAGATATGAATGTGATGAGATGTGAATGGGTGTGATGAGATATGAATGGATGTGATGAGATGTGAGTGGATGTGATGAGATGTGGATGAATGAGATGAGATGTGAATGGATGTGATGAGATGTGAGTGGATGTGATAAGATGTGGATGAATGAGATGAGATGTGAATGGATGTGAATGTGATGTGATGAGATGTGAATGGATGCGATGAGATGTGAATGGATGTGAATGTAATGTGATGATATCTGAATGGATGTGATGTGATGTGAATATGATATGATGAGATGTAAATGTATGTGAATATGATGTGATGAGACGTGAATGGATGAGATGTGGATCAAGGTAGATGTGAATGGATGAGATGTGATGTGGATATGGGTAGATGTGAATGGATGAGATGTGATGTGATGTGATGTGATAAGGATCTGAATAGATGTAATTGGATGTGATGAGATGTGATGTGGATGAATGTGATGTGATATGGATAAATGTGATGAGATGTAATATGATATGATTGGATGAGAATAGATGAAGGTTGATGGGAATAGATATGACTGGATGTGGAATAAGTAATGTGAATTGATGTTGGGGAATGTGGAATAACGAGAAATGATGTGGAACAATGTGGAAAGATGAGAGTTTGTTAGAAACTGTATTTATGAAACCTGTTTTTAAATGATAGTTTTATGTCAAGAATGCTAGGAAAGCATTTTGACCATCTTGTGAATGAGGTCGTGGAGACCTAAGTAATAAAGTTGCAATAGCTGACGGAGAGTCAATGGAGGATGTCTCGCGTAGCAAGGTTGGTCGAGGTCTTGACCAGCCTCGGTTCGATTTAAATGGTGAGCTTTCGGTACGGTGGATGAGGGACCAAGGAAGCGGCCTATGAGTGAAGCACTAGGTGACCTATGAAGGAGCCTAGAGGGTGCTGAGACAATACGGTGCTCGGGCTCTGGGTCACCGTAGATACCCATGTGTGCATCAAGGAAGAAAATAGAACAAAGAGTTAGAGTTTTGTTCTGAACCCAGGCATGGATCTGGTTGATTGGCCTTGTTGGTCTTCAACGGATGAGTCCATGGCTCTTTTATATAGATCTATTGGTTGATCTTGCTGATCTTTAAGGCGATTCCATCTAGATCTTTCTTATGTGATTATATTTCTAGGTACTATGAATTAGGAACCATCCAAAAGGCCCTTGAGTGAATAGGTGGTGAGCGTTCTGGTTGCCAATGATGCCATAGGTATGCTGGGGAAGAAATGAATGTAATACTTGATTATATTTCTGGGTACTATGAGCTCGGAACTATCGAAAAGGCCCTTAAGTGAGCAAGTGGTGCGTTCTGGTGCCAATCATGCCATAGGTACACCGATGATGAAATGATTGGAAATTAGAATTCAAGCTGGATATTTTAGAGGATTATGATCAGTGATACTGTGGTTTCATTAAAATATTGTTTTAAAGACAGTTGAATCTGTGAAAAAGGTAATTTTATATTGGGTGTGTAAGTGGCATGACTATCTTGAACTTTGCTTGAAGCGTCGGCTAGGGGCCTTGGAACTCTTTTCCCTGGTACCCGGGGCAAAACATAACAAAATTTCTAAATGGATCCTATCACTACAGTGGTTAGGCAGTTGGCTAACCCATGGGATTGGATGTGGTTAGGCTGGATTGATGGATCCCTAAAATGAGACTCAATTTTGTTAAGTTACGATAGTTGAAGTAAATCCTGGATAACCCTTGTTCTATGGAAAAGAATCAACGGCTATGCCTCTTGATGAGGAAAAAAGCATTGGACTCTATGATCCAAGTGCAACTCTTTTCCTTGATTTGACCATGAGACTTATGGGTTCAGTCGGATCAATTTGGTTAATGATGACCTTGACTACGTTAGAATAAAATTATCTTGGAGGAATCGCCTGTCTACTGGACGAGGGAAGTTTTTCCGAGTTCGATTTTGGAAGAACTGAGGGATTAGTCTCTTGTCCGGATATCCACGGGCGAGGCCCTGAGTGAGAGGCTCTGCCCTGTGCAAGAAGTGCTACTTCTGCTGCTAGCACCCCTGAATTCACGCAGAGGGGGTAGGGAGCTTTCACACCCATGGCCCCTTGGGTCATGCAAGAATGGCCCTTGGGCCATGCTTGGATGGCCCCATGGCCACTATTTCATGCACTGTGATGCATTTTAAAGTAAAACGGTGGATATATGAGGCCTTGGGGTCATGTAGGAATGGTCCTTACACCTGTTGTGCATGAAAAGAATGGCCCTCCGATCATTCTTACACCTGTTGTGCATGAAAAGAATGGCCCTAGGGACATTCTTGGATGCCCCATAAAATGACCTTGAGGCCTTGGGGTCATGCAAAAATGGCCCAACGACCATTATTCATCATGTTATGCATGGAAAAGAATGGCCCTAGGACCTTGGATGCCCCCATGGCCACTATTTCATGCAGTGTGATGCATTTTAAAGTAAAACGGTGGATATATGAGGCATTGGGGTCATGTAAGAATGGTCCTTGCACCTATTGTTCATGAAAAGAATGGCCCTAGGGCCATTCTTGGATGCCATGGCCATCCCAAAAATTACTTTGAGGCCTTGGGGTCATGCAAGAATGGCCCTAGGGCCATTCATCCTCATGTTGTGCATGGAAAAGAATGGCCCTAGGGCCATTCTTGGATGCACCCATGTCCCTAGGGCCATTCTTCCACCTGTTGTGCATGGAAGGAGGCCATTATTGGGAGCTCCATGGCCATTCCAAAATGACCTTGAGGCCTTGGGGTCATGGAAGAATGGCTTTTGGGGTCATTCTTCCAGTTGTGCATGAAAAGAATGGCCCTAGGACCATTCTTGGATGGCCCATGGCCATCCCACAAATGACCTTGAGGCCTTGGGGTTATACAAGAATGGCCCTAGGGCCATTTTTCGTCATGTTGTGTATGGAAACAAATGGCCCTAGGACCATTCTTAGATGCACATGGCCCCTTGGGGTCATGCAAGAATGGCCCTAGGACAATTATTGGTTGCCCCATGGTCATCCCAAAAATGACCTTAAGGCCTTGGGGTCATTCTTCCTCATGTTGTGCATGGAAAAGAATTGGATGCACCCATGGCCCCTTGGGGTCATGCAAGAATGGCCCTTGGATTCCCCCATGGCCACTATTCTATGCAGTGTGATTCATTTAAAAGTAAAACTCTGGATATTTGAGGCCTTCTGTCATGTAAGAATGGTCCTCACACCTATTGTGCATGAAACGAATGGACCTAGGGCCATTCTTACATTCCCCATAGCCATCCCAAAATGACCTTGAGGACTTGGGGCCATGCAAGAATGGCCCTTGGGCCATTCTTCCACATGTTGTGCATTATAATAATAATGTCCCTTAGGCCAAAATGACCTTGAGGCCTTGGGGTCATGCAAGAATGGCCCTTGGGACATTCTTCCACATGTGGGATCATGAAAACAATGGCCATAGGGCCATTCTTGGATGCCCCATGTCCATCCTAAAATGACCTTGAGGCCTTGTGGTCATGCAAGAATTGCCCTAGGTACATTCTTCCACATGTTTTACATGAAAACAATGGCCGTAGGGCCATTCTTGGATGCCCCATGTCCATCCTAAAATGACCTTGAGGCCTTGTGGTCATGCAAGAATTGCCCTAGGTACATTCTTCCACATGTTTTACATGAGAAGAATGGCCTATGGCCATTCTTGGATGCCCCCAAGGCAGTCCCAAAATGACCTTGAGGCCTTGGGGTCATGCAAGAATGGCCCTAGGGCCATTCTTCCACCTGTTGTGCATGGAAAGAGGCCATTATTGTGAGCTCCATGGCCATTCCAAAATCACCTTGAGGCCTTGGGGTCATGCAAGAATGGCCTTTGGGGTCCTTCTTACGCCTCTTGTGTGTCATGAAAAGAATGGACCTAGGGCCATTCTTCGATGATCCATGGCCATCCCAAATATGACTTTGAGGCCTTAGGGTCATGTAAGAATGGCCCTAGGGAAATTCTTCCTCATGTTGTGCATGAAAAAGAATGGCCCTAGGACTATTCTTGACTATTCTTGGATGCACCCATGGCCCCTTGGGCCATGCTTGGATGCCCCCATGGCCACTATTTCATGCACTATGATGCATTTTAAAGTAAAACGGTGGATATATGAGCCCTTGGGGTCATGTAGGAATGGTCCTTACACCTATTGTGCATCCAAGAATGGCCCAAGGGCCATTCTTGGATGCCCCATGGCCATCCCAAAAATGACCTTGAGGCCTTCGGGTCATGCAAGAATGGCCTTTGGGGTCATTCTTCCACCTGTTGTGCATGGAAAAGAATGGCCCTAGTCATTCTTCCACCTGTTGTGCATGGAAAAGAATGGCCCTAGGGCCATTCTTGGATACACCCATGGCCCCTTGGGGTCTTTCTTGGATGCCTTAATGGCCACTATTTCATACATTATGATGCATTTTAGAGTAAAATGGTGGATATATGAGGCATTGGGGTCATGTAGGAATGGTCCTTACACCTGTTATGCATGAAACAGCCATTCTTTGGATGTCCCATGGCCATCCCAAAAATGACCTTGAGGCCTGGAGTCGTGGAAGAATGGCCCTAGGGCCATTCTTCCTCATGTTGTGCATGGAAAAGAATGGCCCTAGGGCCATTCTTTTCCATAAAATAGTGGCCATTCTTGGATGCCCCCATGGCCACTATTTTATGCATTGTGATGCATTTTAGAGTAAAACGGTGGATATATGAGGCCTTGGGGTCATGTAGGAATGGTCCTTACACCTGTTGTGCATGAAAAGAATATCCATAGGGCCATTCTTGGATGGCCCATGGCCATCCCAAAAATGACCTTGAGGCCTTGGGGTTATGCAAGAATGTCCCTAGGGCCATTCATCCTCATGTTGTGCATGGAAAAGAATGGCCCTAGGACTATTCTTGGATGCACCCATGGCCCCTTGGGGTCATGCTAGAATGGCCCTTGGGCCATTCTTGGATGCCCCCATGGCCAATATTTCATGCACTCTGTTGCATTTTAAAGTAAAACGGTGGATATATGAGGCCTTGGGGGGTCATATAAGAATGGTCCTTACACCTGTTGTGCATGAAAGGAATGGCCCTAGGGCCAATCTTGGATGCCCCATAGCCATCCCAAAAATGACCTTGAGGCCTTGGGATCACGCAAGAATGGCCCTAGGGCCATTCTTCCTCATGTTGTGCATGAAAAAGAATGGCCCTAGGAACATTCTTGGATGCACCCCTGGCCCTTGGGTCCTGCAACAATAGCCCTTGGGCCATGCTTGGATGCCCCCATGGCCACTATTTCGTGCACTGGGATGCATTTAAAAGTAAAACGGTGAAGTAAAACGGTGGATATATGAGGCCTTGGGTGAAAAGATGCAGGGAAGAAGAGAGCTTGAGTTCTTGCAAGCACACACACACTCACAAAACCCTAAAAGAGAACACACAAGGTGAGAGGGTGAAAATTTTCTTCTTCTTCACACTACACTCAATACACCATATACAAAGATAAGAGTACACACAATATGAAAGGTACTCAACCAAATACATACTAGGGTTCTCTATAGTATGAACCCAACTAAATGAGCTGGCACTATAACTATGCCATTCTCTAGAATGGCTATCACACAGCCTGTCATCCCACTGGCCGCATATCACCCATGATCTCACCAACCATGCCAGTGGTGTAAGTGTGGGGCCTATCCCCCAGCGGGTCATCAGTGTCCACAGCCTCACTAGATGAGCTCGATATCTTAACACTCCCCCTCGAGCTCAACTCCATCTCATGTACACCAAGCGACCCGAATCTGTGGAGCTTCTCTATACCCAATGCTTTGGTGAAGATGTCAGCGACCTAATCCTGTGTGCTGACATAAACAAGGTCAACGTCTCTTGCCAAAACCTTCTCTCTGACAAAATGGTAGTGGACCTCTATATTCTTTGTGCGAGCATGAAAAACTGTGTTCCTGGCCAACTGTATACTGCTAATGTTGTCACAAAAAATGACAACTTGTCTATCCACCATTGATAGACCTAAATCTGTAAGTAGCTTTCTTAACCAAGCTACCTCACATGCTGCCATAGCAGCACCTCTGTACTTGGCCTCTACACTGGATAGAGCAATCGTAGGCTGCTTCTTGCTGCTCCAAGTCACAGCAGCACTTCCCAAAGAAAACATGAAGCCACTAGTACATCTTCTATCTGAGATACTACCAGCGCAATCAGGATCTGTGTACCCATGTACACATATCTTTGTCCTAGTTTCATAAAATAGTACACAATGCAAAGTAGACCACACATACCTCAGTATGCATCTCAATGCATCCAAATGCGGCTTTCGAGGAACCTGCATAAACTGACTCACCAACCCAATAGCATAGCTCAAATCTGGCTTGGTGATCGTCATGTAGATCAAGCTTCCTACTATGCACCTATACATAGTAGGATCCTCCAAAATCTCTCCTGAATCTGCACTCAACTTGCCATTCTGATCCAATGACATTGAGATAGGCTTTCAGCCTGTCATACCATACTTGGACAACATGTCCAAGTATGGTATGACATTGAGATAGGCTTTCAGTCTATCATACCATACTTGGACAACATGTCCAAGCCATACTATCTCTGTAGTAAGGGCCAATACCATGTGGTGACCTAATCACCTCAATGCCCAAGAAATATCTGAGCTGCCCCAGATCCTTCATCTCAAACTTCTATCTAAGTAAGATCTTTACATCAAAGATCTCTGCATCATGGTCCCCCGTAATGATCAAGTCTCATCTACATAGATGACAACAAGCACAACCCCTCTATCACTGTGTCTCACATACAGCGAGTAATCTGCATTGACTACATGAAAGCCAATAGTGACAAGATATTCAAAAATTTTGTCATACCATACTCTTGGTGCTTGTTTTAAGCCATACAAGGCTTTCTTTAACCTGTAAACATGCTCGGGGTGACTCACAAAGAGCACATCATATACATAGTTTGTCCGAATTTCTTGAGATTGTCCCTAAAAAGCTAGAATGACTAGAGAGGTATGCATGTCCCCATTCTTTTTGACCCCCCAAGGCATATAGATCATGTTGGAAATGGCCATGGGGGGCATCCACAAGAATGGCCCTAGGGCCATTCTTGATGCTCTTCTACATTCAAGAATGGATACGTGGCCTTAGTGGCACCCAACTTTCTTGCATGCTCTTCAAGAATGCCCTAGGGCCAATCTTGATACTCTTATGCATGCAACAATGGCCCTAGGGCCATTCTAGAATAGCCTTGGTGCTACTACCCAACCTTCTTGCATGCTCTTGGGCAAATAAGAATGGCCATAGGGCCATTCTTTCATGCACAACTGGTGCAAAAATGGCCCAAGGGCCATTCTTTCATGGCAAATAAGGTCATTGTTTTGCCTTAAAGGCCTCAAAGAGCATATAAGATTGGCCATAGGGCATCAAAGCATGGCCCCAGAGCCATTCGTGCATGGCCCCAGAGCCATTCGTGCATGACCCCAAGACACATAGATCATGTTGGAAATGGCCATGGGGCATCCAAGAATTGCCCTAGGGCCATTCTTGATGCTCTTATACATGCAAGAATGGATATGGGGCCATTCTCACATGGCCTTGGTGGCACCCAACTTTCTTGCATGCTCTTGGGCATCCAAGAATGGCCACATGGCCATTCTTTTCTTATACAACAGGTGCAAGAATGACCATGGAGCATCCCTTAATGGCCCTAGGGCCAGACTTGATGCTCTTGTGCATGCAAAAATGGCCCTAGGGCCATTCTAAAATAGCATTGGTACCACCCAACCTTCTTCCATGCTCTTGGGAAAACAAGAATGGCCATAGGGCCATTCTTTTCATGCACAACAGGTGCAAGAATTGCCCCAGCAAAGCAGGGCCATTTTTTTCATGCACAACCGGTGCAAGAATAGCCCAAGGGCCATTCTTTCATGGAAAATAAGGTCATTTTTTCTTCCTTAAAGGCCTCAAAGAGCATACAAGATTGGCCCTAGAGCATCAAAGCCAGGGCCATTTTTGCATGACCCCAAGTCACATAGATCATGTTGGAAATGGCCATGGGGCATCCAAGAATGGCCCTAGGGCCACTCTTGATGCTCTTCTACATGCAATAATGGATATGGGGCCATTCTAGCATGGCACCCAACTTTCTTGCATGCTCTTGGGCATCCAAGCCATTCTTTTCTTGCATGCTCTTGGGCATCCTAGAATGGCCATAGGGCCACTCTTGATGCTCTTCTACATGCAATAATGGATATGGGGCCATTCGGGCATGGCCTTGGTGGGACCCAACTTTCTTGCATACTCTTGGACATCCAAGAATATCCATAGGGCCATTCTTTTCTTGCATGCTCTTGGTGGGCATCCTAGATCTTGATACTCTTGTGCATGCAACAATGGCCCGCACATGATGCTGACGCTGCTTGTTGAGATATCGAGCTCATCTAGTGAGGCGATGGACAGTGATGACCCTCCTGGGGGATAGGACCCACACTTACACCACTGGCATGGTTGGTGAGATCATGGGTGATATGCGGCCAGTGGAATGACAGGCTGTGTGACAGCCATTCTAGAGACTGGCATAGTTATAGCGCCAGCTCATTTAGTTGGGTTCACACTATAGAGAACCCTAGTATGTATCTGGTTGAGTACCTATCATATTGTGTGTACTCTTATCTTTGTATATGGTGTGTTGATGAGTGTAGTGTGAAGAAGAAGAAGATTTTCAGCCTCTCACCTTGTATGTTATCTTTTAGGGTTTTGTGAGTGTGTGTGTGCTTGCAAGAGCTCAAGATCTCTTCTCCCCTGCATCTTTTCATGGTATTAGAGCCTGGTTCATGCTAAGGGCTGAGCTGCAAGCAAGAGAAGTACACGAAGCGGTACGAGGGTAAGAGCTTCATCTACTCTTCCCTATTTGTGTTGGAGACTACACCCTTGTCGGGAGCTCTACGAGAGGCATCGGCAAACGATCTCTGATTGAGGAGCTTTCTTTGCGGGAGTAAAGCTATAGAGCATCTATATAGTGTCCCGTTGGATGATATTTTTTGGGAAAAAAACACGTTTTGGGCGCATTACGACCTCCGTTTTTCAGAAAGCAGGCGATTTCGAGCATTGTAGTGGGAAAGTCATCGATTCTCCTGCAGAACTCTGTTTTAAGAACTGCAGAAAGATAGATTGGTTGTGCAGACATTATGTGTGCTACAAGGAGGTCAATAGTTGCCATTGGGTGTATGTATGCACATTGAGGTCACTGGTTGTGACATTTGAGTGTAGTACAGTACCGCTGCAGAAAATATAGCAGTTTGTGCAGGACAAACCAAAGTGCTGTTTCTGGTAAATTTGTATGTCTAGAAAGATGTCAAATGATGGCGTAAACCAGATTGTTGCTGAGAAGCTTGATAAGAATAACTTCCATGCTTGGAGGTTCAGGTTGACAAATTTTCTGATGGGAAAGGGTTACTGGGACTATATAAAAGGTGAGCATGAAGAGGCACCGAAGATCCGGAGATCAATCCGACTGCTGCTGCAGATGTGAAAGAGTTCAAGGATTGGAACCAAGGAGCCAAAAAAGTTATGTATTAGCTCTCTATCAGTATACAAGACACCATGATTGGGCACATATAGGATGCCAAGTCCCCCAAGGAGGCGTGGGATACCTTGATAAAACTCTATGGAACAAATACCAAGGCATGAAAGATACAGTTGAAGAATGAACTTCATACTATGGAGAAAAAGAGTATGTCTGTGAATGACTATGCATTGAAGATCAAGGGTATTGTGGAATCCCTTGCATCTATTAGCATTTCAGTAGATGATGATGATAAGGTGGAATTCTGTCTACGTGGTCTTGGGCCACAATACAAGGCATTCAAGATGCCTATTCAGACTCGGGAAAACATTCCCAATTTCAAAGATTTGGTGTCTATGTTGATTATAGAAGAGAAGAGCTTTGGTGAAGAACAACAGCCTTCACAAAACAAAAATAGTTCAAAGCAGTAGGCTTTCTACACAAGTTCAGGAAGAGGACGAGGTAGAGGAGACCGTGGACACGGCCAAGAAGGTGACCGAACAAGTAATCAGAATTATGGCCAGCAGCACCAACAACAACAGTCCCAAAATTCATAACAACAACAACACGCAGGTGGAAGAGGCCAATTTAAAGGCAACAGGGGAGTCAAAGAGGTCATGGAAATTGGCAAAGGCAGTATAATGATACATGTGGATTCTTTTATTGTGGGTAAGCCTGGACATGTGCAGGCAGATTGTTATAAGAAGCCGGCTGACATGAAAAATGGAAAATTGCAACAAAACAACTATGCATCCTCAAGCAGAAACAATGAGGATAATGAAAGGTTGTTTGTTATGCAGCATGTTGTTAATGCCATGTCTGAAAACGTTGAAGCAGCACATAAAGATGATGTATTATATGTTGATTCAGGTGCTTTGAACCACATGACAAGTCATGGGGAGTGGTTCAAGGAGATGAAAAACCTTGAAAGACCAGGTTTTGTGGAAACAGGGGATGACACTACTTATCCAATTGCCCATGTTGGAGATGTGCCATTATCTATGTAGGATGGCATAGTGAAGTACCTTGCAGATGTACTTCATGTTCCGAACATAACAAAGAATTTGGTTTCAGTTGGCCAGATGATTGAGCAGGGTTTGCAGGTTCTGATGGTTGTTATGTTATTGAAGACTTTAAAGACAAGTTGCAAAAGGTAATAGAGTGGGCAAAATGTTTACATTGAATGTAAACATGCCTGAAGTGAGTGCTGTGATGTTTGCAAATGGTTCAAGAATTGTTGCAGACACAGACATTTGGCATAAAAGAATTGGACATGTGAATGTGCAGAGAATGAAGTCTATGCAAACTAAAGGAATTGTGACAGGGCTGCCAAAGTTTAAAGTTGAAGGTATGCAGAAAATATGTGAAGCATGCCAATTTGGAAAGCAAACAAAGCATGTATTTTCGCGTTACAGAAATGTGAGCAGAAATGCACTAGATGTTGTGCATTCAAATGTCTAGGGTCCTACAAAGACCATGTCTATGGGAGGCTGCAGGTATTTATGTGACATTTATTCACACAAGGAAAGTGTGGGTATACTTTATGAAGGAGAAGGGTGAGGTGTTCACTCATTTTCAGAATTTTAGAGATATGGTTGAAAAGCAAACATGGAAATATGTAAAGTGCCTAAGGTCAGATGGAGGGGGAGAGTACTTCTCCAATGATTTCTCTGAATTTTTGAAGAAGAATGGTATTCGGAGACACTTTATATGTAGATACACTCCGCAGCAAAATGGAGTTGCTGAGCGGAAAAACTGGCACATTGGTGAGATTGCACGAGCATTGATGGGAGAGAAGAATATGTCACATAGCTATTGGGCTGAGACTGTTTCTATAGCAATTTACATCATGAACAGGACTCCAATTGTAGCCATACATGATGTAACTCCAAAGGAAAGGTTTATTGGCAGAAAACCTGATTTGTCACATCTGAAAGTCTTTGGATGCATTGCATATGTGCATGTGATAGATGAGCTGAGAACTAAGCTGGATCCAAAAGCTAAAAAATGTGTGTTTATTGGGTATTCCCTTGAGCAAAAGGGATACAAGTGTTATAACCCTACTACACGTGTGACGTCAGTTGAGGGTAAGCAAGGATGTTGTTTTTATGAGATGAGCAGTTGGTATGCTGCTGGAAAAGAAACTGTTGGGGCTGATGTGAGTGGAAATGTGGTTGCACAGAATACAAGTCAACAATCATAGTCTTTGAGTGACTAGGAGAGTCCTCATCTAGTGGTCCAATTGATAGACCATGGAGTGGTAGGTTGCGTCATAATACCAGTCCTACAAATGTGATTTAGTACATCACATAAAGGCAAAGAGAAAGTGGTTGAGTCCCTTAGTATACCTGAAATTTCTCGAGGCATTCTCATGTTAATGAAGAGACTAGTGGCTTAGAGATGAGCCTTGATGAGGATCTTGGGATACCAACTATGAGAACACCTAGTGTAAAGAAGGCTGAGTAACAAATCCCTAAAGTGGGGTGGGAAGCCCTAAAGTAAAACCATCACTTGCTTAACTTGCTTACCCAACCTCTTTTGATTACATGGAGCCAATTGCATGTAGAAAACCAAGAAATTCATGGTTACCCTTAAGGTTGTGCGTGTCACCATCATGTTCTCCATTAGGAAAAAAGGGAGCTCATTTTGGGGCCTTTTACAGTTTGGAAAAATAAGCTCTCAACCAATCAACAGAGGGCCAACGTAACGTTGGAAATTCACAAAAATAAGAGAAAATAGATAAAAGAAACAATACTTTATGTAGGTACAAGCGTGCTACATTAATGTGGAGATTGGTTTTTTATTCTCACAAGATCTTTGGACATGAAGATAGAATCTAGTCTGACATTTTCTCTGACAAGGGCCTTCCCGCTTCCACCTTCCTTTGAACTTTGAAATGTTGTGCTGCCTTTCCTTCGAAAGGTCTACCATTCTACACCACTGTCTCATTTTGCAGCAGCCTCTTCTTTTCCAAAACTGCTTCCTTGATCCTGTTTGTCTTAGAGTAAGATGTTTCTTGTCAACTGTCTGTCTGCCCACTTTCTCTTTCTTGAAACTTCACTTTGTTATCTTGTTTACATTACTTTGCTGTTGTTACAGATTCACAAGGTCTCCATGGTGAATAAAAACTATGGCCGTTCTTGTGAAAGATGCTCTGTGGATGATAATGCTATGAAGGCAGAATTATACCACACATCATTACCTCGTCGACCTGCTTCTTCTATTTCTTCGATAGAGAATTCAAGTACAGTCAAAACGGAAGGAACTTGGGAAAGGTTTAGTGTTTCGAAAGGAGCATGGGTGCTCATGCAACCTAGCAAAAGAAAGAGACCCCAGATAAAAAACATTTTCTTGGCACCATGGAAGGGAAGAGTACGAGATTTTAAAATCACCAGAGGGAAGATATCGGTGAAAGAAGTTTTGATTAAGCATGTGTACATGCATAAAGAACTTATCTTGTGAGACTATCCAAATGATCTTCCGCAACACAAGCCTAATTGTATATTTTTCTATTGTGGTTTTGTTCTTTATGAGGTGTATGGATTTTTAAGATGAAGCTTTCTTTCTTTGCTTATTGACATTCTTGTGTTATTTTATTTCAGATTTATACCCTTCATCGTATGAGACATGGCAAGACATCGATTGTATTCTGGGATTTATAGATGTTTTGCATGGATCGATAGGAGAACAACAATACCAAGGTCGATGTGCAACAGAGCCAGCTCAATCGGGTATATTTTTTACTGATCATTTTTATCAGTTGGCTGGACAATGCTAACACACATGGTGTGTTAAGAAAACAAGATCATTTGACTTATCCTAGTCTCATTAAGCACTGCTATTAGTTTACTTTACCCTATTGATTCATATTGCTTTTTTGCAGATGCTCAAAAGAAGAGAGAGTTCAATAAAATGCAAAGACATTGAAAATTTGAAAATTGAGATAACACAGACTCCATAAACAAAGGTATTATATTCAATAAAGTAAAATTTTGTACAGAAGTGTTTAATTGTATATGTAGAACATATTCTTGACAACCATTTTCTATTTATCTATAGCCTGATCTAGAGGTTGCTCTACATGGTCCAAGCTCTCCGTATCATCTTTTTTTGGAGAATCTGTTTTCTGCTACTCCATCCTGTCTCCTGTACAATCTCTTGGTGCTGCTCCATTGTCTCCTCTACTACCCCTGGAGAATCTGTTTGCTGTGCTGCTCCATCTTCTCCTCAATAACATCAGCAGCAGGTCCTTGTTCCTGTGGCTTCTCCTCATCATCACCAGGTCCTTGTTCCTGTGGCACCACATCAGCATCATCTGTGCTTAAGCTATCTTCTCTCATCTGCAATGGCATATGATGATTTAGAACACTTTGTACCAATATCAATTATTTTGAAGCTAAATGAAAATTATTTTTTCTTACAAGGTCTGGCTGTCCTATCTCAAAATAGCTTGAAAGTATGTATTTGGCACTGATCAGCACTCTCCAATAGCCCCGCAGCTACTTGAATCATCTTGTTATGGTGTCTGTACAGTTGGAAAGATATGTTAGAAACTGTTAACATTTGAACAAAACAAAATTATTCAATAGGTTCAAAGGCATAGCATGAAATAGACATCAGTAGGGGAAACGACTTTCTACCTCTAAATTTATTGACTCTATTGAATCCAAAAGATTTACATTAGGAGGACAGTGATCCAATGCATCTAGAAACCTTCTAATACAACTGCAATACGTATAATTCAGTTAGTGTGCATTAAAACAAAATAATAAAGTTTAAAGTTAAAAATAGCACACACACCACTTACAATTTCAGCTCTATGTGTGTGTTTTTAAGAGAGTTGAATATAAAGCATTGCTTCTGCTGGATATCAATAGAAGCAAAGCTCCAGTGGTCACTATGTAAGGAAAAAAGCATTAAGAAATCAAAGGCTACAAGAGTTCTCAATCTTAAAGAAGAATCCCAAAAGAAGCAGTCACCCACATACCTGTTATGGTATGGAAGTAGCAAAACATCGATAACATCAAAATTGCAGTGTCTGAACCAATTGAAAATATCCATGGGAGTTTCCTTTGCATCTCTTAACCTAGAGGAAATGGCAGGATCAATAATATGAACTGTATGTTGTACAACGTGGTTAAGCCAGCTTCTCATCATGCTGCATTGGACCAAACAATAATTAGGGTAGGGTGTAAAGGAGGTACAAGAAGGATTGTTTTTGCAAACAAATGTAAAATAAAAGACACTTACTAGAGCATTGCAAGAATGATAGTATCTGAGCAATACTCATTCTTATGAGCCAATGCTGCCAAGCATGGTTTTGTCAAGTCAAAATTATTCACTGAAGTTTCATCCTCAATATGGACAACTATGTTAGGGCCCCAGCTCCTGCAACCTTCTCTGTATCTGCAGCTCCCTCTGTACAGTCTCCACATCTATAACAGATTTGGATTCTTTTATTTGCTGCTTCAGTTGACAATGACTCCTCATAAGTAGCTTTCCCTCTTTGAGTGGGTTACTTCAACAACCTTAACCTCATCTACCTTCAACTTTCTTGTAGGTGGAATTAATAATATGTCTCTCATCTTGATGTCCTGCCATACATTGCATCTTCAAAATATTCTCCAAGTAATCCTCTGCCATTTCTTGTAAGGAAAGAATGGCAGTCCTGTTCCACCTGAAACCAAGGTGCTAACTATCACATATGTCTTTCACTAGTCTCTAAAAAGGTGCCTTGGGGATTGCAAAGCCTATAGCTTTCTATTGCTTCCTGATCTCCTTTAGCACACCTGCACCATGTTTCAATCTCTTGGCCTTTTGCTGGAGCAGGCTCATTGGCTTCCCCTTCCTGCCATGTGCAACTCTTCCCTTTGGAGGCACACTAAATTCCTTGATACCTACCCCAGCTGCTGCTGCTGCAAGCCCTGGCCCCTTGCCAGCACTCCTTGCAGTTGACTTGGTTCTAGCCATCACTCTGATAAGCTGCACACAAAGCAATGGAAAGAGATTACAGCCATGGAGAACATGAAATGATACAAAAAGGCAATGACAGGGGTGGATGAAGCAATATTTATAAATTTGCAACAAAACGCGATTTCGACAGTTTGAAATTCCTAATAGCTCACTCTCGCGTTTTCCTACAAATACTTGAAGTAACATGTTGGTACATTCCTACAGTGATTTCTCTGTCTTTACAACTAAATACAATACATTAGGAAAAAAGGAAGCTCATTTTGGGGCATTTTAGAAGAGAGAGAAAATAGGCTCTCAACCAATCAGGAGTGGGCCAATATTACGTTGAAAATTCAACAAAAGAAGATGAAAATAAGAAAAATAAATAGTACTGTATGTTCATAGAAACGTGTCACATTAATAATGTGATCCAATTTGAATCTTTAAAAAATTTATTTTTTGTGTAGAATTTGGTGATTCTGACACTGCAAACGCGTCCGAAACGGCCCAAAACCCCAAAAACGGCACTTGAAACGCTGGAATCGGACATTCGGAGGCCCAGAAACGGCCAAAAAAGGCCCCAAAAGTGAATTTGCAACAAAACACGATTTCAACTGTTTGAAATTTCTAAACCCTTCTCCTCGCGGTTTGGTGCAAATTTATGAGGCAGCCTGCTGGAACATGCCTTCAGTCATTTCAACCAGCCCCATTCAAAAGTCTTTCCGCTTGTGGTATTTATTCTAATATCTAAGCTACATCACATCCCAAAAGTATGTGTTATACTATTAAACAAGAAGATAAGGATATAGAGAGTCTTACTGACCTGGAAGCTATCTGTGGGTGTGCTGTGCTATTGATGAGTACCCTGTGCTGGGGATGAACCTGTGCTGCTGGTCAGGATGCTGATGGTGCAGAGTAGGGAGGTAGGGAGGCAAGAGAGCTGAGAGGAGAGGGCCAAGACAGGAGAGATTAAACAAGAGGGAAAAGATTAGTGCAAAATACAAAAAAGGCAGCTACTAAATGATGGAGCCGTTTTTTCACACGTGTGGATGGGACCCAGATCTCTTGGAGTTTGAAACTTGGCACTGTGAATGGGACACTTTTTGCCTTGGAACTTGTGCCAATCATGATTTCATAATCAGTTCCATAACCACTCTTCCCTCCCCGTCTTTCATCCTTGCCAGCACCCTCCCATCATCCTTTTCCTTCCCTCTCTTATCCCTTCCTACCCAACACACTCCATCCAGACTGCAACCTGCCTGAAGACTACTACCACTGCCAGATCTCCAGGTTACCTAGGCTGTAGCTCAAGTTTGGGAGAGAGCAGAAGATTCACCAGTGCAACTCCAACAACATGGAAAAGGAAAAGAAAGGTCAGAGTTCTATATCCTTTTCAATGTTTTTTGATATATATTTCTTCCATCCATAGAATTCTTGATGTCCAGATATCTGGGCAATTCCCATCCACCACATCCCATATCCCAAATTTCCACATCCTAGTTTTATATTTGCAACAAAACGCGATTTCGGCTATTTGAAATTCCTAAAGCTTTCTCCTCGCGTTTTCCTGCAAATTCATGAGGCAGCCTGCTGGAACATGCCTTCAGTCATTTCAACCAGCCCAATTCAAAAGTCTTCCTGCTTGTGGTATTTATCCTAATATCTAAGCTACATCACATCCCAAAAGTATGTGTGTTATACTATTAAACAAGAAGATAAGGATATAGAGAGTCTTACTGACCTGGAAGCTATCTATTTGATTGGAGATGGATATCAATAGAACCTAGAAGTTTGCAACAAAATGTGAGGAGAGTGCTTAACATTTTTCAAATAGCCCTATATCGCGTTTTCCTGCAAATTCCTATATTTCTTTTAGTTTTCATTTCTTCCTCATTGTTTTGCTTTCTTTGGCCTTGGGGAATTCTTCCTAGTATCATCTACTATCCAGGAATCTTTGAGGTGATCCTAGCATTTGATTGGAGATGGATAGCAATAGAAATGGAAAATTTGCACAACAAAATGCGAGGAGAGTACTTGACATTTTCCAAATGGCCCTACATCGCGTTTTCTTGCAAATTCCTGTGTCCCTTTTGGTTTTCACTTCTTCCTCATTGTTTTGCTTTCTTTGGCCCTGGGGATTTCTTCCTTGATGATGAAAAAAGTTTTTGCTTTGGAACAGTTGATTCTCAGGCCCCTCCTTTTTCAAGAGAAAGTTGGACTTTTCTGCTGCTATACTTAGACCACAGCAATCACCAGGTGAGTCGTGTGCTCATGAAGGGAGTTGTTTGGTGATATCCTATGCATTCCCTGATTGCATGTGTCAGCATATAGAATTCATGATATATAAATTTTGGTTCAGGCAAAAGGAAGAGACTGGAGCAGAAAGCTGAGTCTTCCCTCTCAAAACAAAAGGAATCAGAAGAGCACAAATCTCCAGATTTGCTCCTATTTGACTTTCTTCACAAATGCAAGGCTCAGAGGAACTTCCACATATACCACAGTATTTTCAAACAGGGATTTCACTATGAGCTCTGTACTGGAGCATCACAGAGATTTTCTTTCAGATCATTGGGATACCTTCAAACAACTGATAGAGGTAGGAAGAATTGTGGAAGGTGAAAAGGTTTTTGTGCATATAAATCATATTGTGTCCATTGACAGGCTGAGGTACCATGTGAATAGAAGATTTGACAGCCTGCCTGAGAAATATAAATTCAACTGTAGCTTGCACACCAGAAAGTGTAGAGTGCTTGAGGAAACCATGGCATTCCTTATGTACATTGTCTTTAGTCAGTACTCTCTAGAAGAGCAAGGGCAGGAGGCTGAAGAACAAGACACATTTGAAGCAGAGGAAAAAGAGGATGTTCCTGTGGCAACAGAAATGGCAGAGCAAGAATTAGATATCACTCTCCAGGAAAAAGAGTCCAATCAAGATCAAAAAGAGAGTTCCGATTGGTAGGCCTTGGGAGTAATAGGATTTAGTCATCAAATATAGCACAAACATTATGTTGAAGTTGAACTGATTTGTATAAAGTCTTTGATCCTCTACCTTTCCCTTTTGCATTTGTCCCATCACCATACAACACTTCAATACTCTTCCCACACTCAGTAGCTTCTAAAAGCGTTTGACACTCAGTACATAGTAGCTTCTAAAAGCGTTTGACACTCAGCACACACTCAGTACCTTATTGGTAAGGATCAATAGTGTGTCTAGCATAATTAAGTAGTATTGACTGAATTTTTTGTGTGTAGCTCATGGATGTATTGATGCTTGTTTAATATAGATCACATGTTTCACAAAAGAAATACTTTTGATGGAGTCTCAAAACATATAGGCATAACACCAAGAGTCACTTGTTCCACAAAATAAAAATCTATTGATTGAGTTGAAAACATGTGGACATAACACCAATAAGTTACAAACTGCTATTCATGTTTACTTGTCCATTTATGGTTTCTAAATATCTTCGAATCCCTCCATTGTCTATGTCTCTCTGCTGCCATTGAATTGTCCAAAAAGTTTGTCTTCGTCTTTGTTTTTGGGCTAGAATAAAAGCAAGCTTGACTTTGGAGCTAGCAACTTTTCTTTTAGCATGCAGCCTCTGTAGTATGCCTCGGTAAAACCATTGAAAGACTTCCTTCAGACTGTTTGCCTTTTGACTCCCTCCGTAGTGTTGTGTGTGTCTGAAAAATGCATTACGTGCCATGTAGTGAGACTTCTCCATGCCTTGGGTAGACCAAATTGCTGGGCATCCATACTTTTTGACAAAATAGGGAAGGTGGTTGTAGATGATATGCTGTTTTCACAGAGACATAAGAATGCATAGTAAGTTATAAAAAAAAGAGGATCACACTTAAGTAAAAGAAGAAGACAGAACTTTACCATGTAGTGAGTTATATTGCAGGCTGTCCATGCGTCTTTCATTGACTTCCCAAAATGTTTAATTGCCTCTTCAAAGTTCTTGTAATCACTTTTTGTCCATGTTACATTGTCACAGAACATGAAGAGTTGATCAAGAGACCTCCACACCTTTGCCTTCACATTTCGTGCTTCTCCATCTGCCTCATGATCTTTCACGGCATTATGGACTTGCTTCCACAATCCATAATTAATCCTTGAAACTGTTCTACCTTGCCTTACTTGCTTACTACTGTGTTTGGGTCGAGACAAGAATCTTCTTGCCTTAACACCACCAATAGAGGACTTGATTGGTACCTCCTTGCCATTGGTAGACTTTTTAAAATCCTTTGTGATATGAACATCACCTCCATGCAGACCTATATCAGATAACACTTTTTCCAATGCTTGAAGAGCATCCTTTCTATTTTTTTGGGACGAAGTTTCCAAGCAAATCCAATATACAAAAATACCAATTTCTCAATAATTCGACATAGACCATGCAATGAGCATATGTGAACATTACATAGTGGAATGTCAAGAATGGCCTTGAAGTCAGGGTCAACTTTATCTCTATTAGGTGCTCTCTTCCACCATTTGGAATCCATTACTTGAGCTGATTCTTTGGAGTAAAGACAAGGAGACTTTGAGTTGCCTCCTTTACTAACGTTATACATGCACTTAAGTGTTTTAAGATCCCCCGCCATGTGCCACTCTACTTGAAAATCACCTTTTCCTGCAACATGGAGATTCTCTCCTCGCACTTGTCTTTTATTTATTCTTGGTATTTCCGTGTGGTGAAACACCCAATCTAATGTTTCATGGTCTTCTATCTTTACCTGCTGTGATTATAGAAAACAAAAGTCTTACTATAAAAGATTTGAAAACAATGACTAAAATCAAGTACGAAACAAAAAAATGATCATACCTGGAAACGAGCCTAACCACCATATGTGTTTCTCTGACTGCACACTAAAATACTTCGAACTCGCTTCAGTCAATGATGTATCAAGTGCTCCATTCATCAATGTAATAGTAATCCTTTCCATTTTCTTTTCCTTTACAACCTCACACTCATCCAGTTTGATAACAAATTTCAAAATGCCTTTGCACTCCTCAAATGTTATTCTATAAAACTCGACCATTCTTCTTTGAAGTTGTTGTAGATCTACAAATATATTGTTCCAAGGGTCATACACAGTGGTTCCTTTACCACCATGAAATATTTCTTCAATATGCTTGTCAATCTCATAGTCTTTTTGTAACATGAATCGTGGAAGTGTGACAGTATCCATGTCAATATTTTGAAAAAGTGCAATCATCAAGTTCAGTGATGGATTCTTTATGAGAGGCCTGCACACGTCGTCAAAAGAGATGCGGAATCTTCGGGAAACAAAAAAAAACTAAGGAGATATTTAATGCAAAATCGTGTTAGTTAGACAAAAGATTATCTTATTCCTTTCTGAACTGACAGTTCTGTAGTCCTTACTGACAGTTCTGAGCCACGTTTCCGTATTTTACTATTTTTGAGGTCTTTTAGGAGAGAAATAAATCAAAAAATAGTGAATTTCTTACAGGGCCCCAAAATGAGCTCCCTTTTTCCCTAATGCCACACATTTGCTTCAACACACTTAGGGTTTGGATGAAAGGAGTAGAGATGGGAAGGCACATCACTATAGCATGCAACGATATTTATTAACACTCCATGTGTTGCCCAGTCCTTCTAATGTATGGGTTTTTCTTCTTTGGAGAATTCGGGGAAAAAATTTACTATTGCTAAGGGTAACACAAGCTACCTTCCCTACAAGCTTCCTCTAGAAAATCATGGAACAACAACGCAAGAGGATGAACGTACATTCACCACCCACCATGAGAGGAACCTTATATATCATCTCTAAATCTATGCATACCCTTGTGACCATGGTGTGGTATGCCGTATCACTAAAGCATATGCAAGCATACATCCTGCATGGGCCACCCTATTTTAATGATAACATGCTACCTTGCACACAAGAGAGAGAGAAGAGTAGAGAAGGATGCATGTTGCAAGAGTCGAGTCCGGAGAATTGCACTTGGCCAACCATAAGAGGGTTAACTCCTCAATGTGAAGATGCTAGGGACTCACTCTACCTCTTCTTGTGTTTTAATGATAACATGCTACCTTGCACACAAAAGAGAGAGAAGAGAAGAGAAGGATGCATGTTGCAAGAGTCAAGTCCGGAGAGTTGCACTTGGCCAACCATAAGAGGGTTAACTCCTCAATGTGAAGTTGCTAGGGACTCACTCTACCACTTCTTGTGTCACCCAAGAAGAGATCCAATAGCTAGGTAGAGAGCAAGAAGAAGGGAGCTATAGAGAGCTCAACCTCTACCTCTACCTCATGTAACTAGCATGCAATCCAACATGCAAGCAAGCAAGAACACAAGCTAACATGCAACCACAAGCTTAAATGAGAAAAAGAGAGAAAGAAGGAAAACTCAAATGAGACAAATGGGATTGTCTCTTTTCTGAAATGACTTATATACAAGAGCTCATAGTTACAATGTCCGACCGCCCATTTACAATTAGGGGCCCAAAACTAGTCTTCCTAGTTTCTCTAGCTCTATGCACAACTATTCCTCATGACTAGCATTACACAAGCCATAAGCTCAGTCATCCCATGTCTCTTATACAATGAGCGCTTGTGCAGTTACAAGAGATACATTACAAACTCTGTAGCCACGTAAAAGGTAATGTTAAGCAGAGTGGTTAACATACCCCCTCCCTAATGCACGTCCGTCCTTTGGAGCTGGCCAGATCTATCTATATAGTAGATCAAATAAGTGCAGATGAAATCTTGGCGCAAGGTTGGAGCAGGGGGGGGGCTTGATGGAAGACCTTGTAGCTCATCCAAAAAGTGGTCTCCATCATATCTTTGAAGGTCTAGAGGCGCCATGTGGGCATCCACATGATGCATTTGTATTAGCCAAAGATCTATTTGAGGGTGGGCCCTTTGTTGATGTGTCGAAGGCCAAACCTTGCACTCCTTCAAGGCAATGGTCCCAATCAGGAAAGAACTCTAACAGCATGATGATCAAGTTGAAGAATCGAATGGTTGCCATCATGGTTGGGTCAGGGACTTGGTCGTCGAGGCAGATAAAGTCATGGAAGCACAGGACCATGGTTTCTTTTGTACACGACTGCTATGCGGATGGGGGAGCAAACCAAGGGAAGTTGAATTTGAGTTTGGGGTTTTGCTTTTTCTCCTCGTGTGGCAGAGATTCCATGCCCACCATCTACGAATCAAGAGGTAATCGAGGCTACCTCCAGGCCGCCAACTACTTGCCCATAAGTTTAAACATGATGGGGCAAGCAACATGGGTGGCCGGTGGTATCCTCTGTGTGTCCTTGGGGGGCTTGTCGTTCCACTACTGGTGGTGCTTTGCGTCGAGGTAAGGGCGCAGGACATAAATGTCCATATGCCAATTGAGGCTATGGGTGGAGGGTGGTTGTGTTGGTGAAGAGGGTGGAGCGGTTATTGATGTTGAGGTCCCTGTGGTGGCAAGGGTTGCGTCGATGATGGGTGGGGGTTTAGCGAAATTGGAGGGGATATCACGAAATGCTGTGTACATTCCCAACTAAAGTTGATAAAAAAAGGAGGTGATGGGGGTGTGGGTGAGGGAGGTGGGGTGGGAAAATGGATGGGTGGAGAAGAGGGTTGTGCATGGAAGAGGGGGAGGGTGGATGTGCCAAATGGGGGTGGTGATGGTTGGGGTTGGCTACTATGGTAGGGGCGGAAGATGAACTGGGTGGTGGTGGGGGAGGTGTGGGAGAAGAGTTCTTTAGTTTATAAGTTTTTCATTATGTTTACCCATGCGCAAAGATTGAATTTTTCTGTGTCGTATATATGGGTGTTGAGGTTTGTGCAGTGGTCTTTGATGTGGATACTTCTGCATCCTATATAGCTTTTGGCTCTTTCGTGTTTATGTCCCCTTTTGGGTCTTCGTCCTCTGTAGGCTCCTTTTTCCTATCTTTTAATTTGACCTTGGTTTCGACAATTTGCTGTCTTTTGTTTTTCTTGGGTTATGATATGGCTTAATCCATGATGAGACTTAAATGTGAAAGTGCAGGTTCTTAAGCCGTTAGAAGGAACTCCGTGAATTATAATTCTATGATATGGAATTCCATGAATTTGTAGATTTTGACCTAGAGGTTTTTTTTGGGTTTTCTAGGTCATGACTTTAAAGCAACAGCTTCTTGTGCACTCATTTATTACTACGAGAGGGGTGACAAGAGCATTGTTATTTTGTTTTGATGTGCTTCTAATTCTCCGTATTTGATCTTGAATTTATTACTAAAATGATGTCGAGGCAATAGGGAAGATTGCTGATTGTTTGATTAAACACACAAGTTGGTGCTGAATGCACGAGAGTGGGGGAGGGATTTGCTTGCTATTGCTTAGGATTCATTCTTGTTGAACTATAGGTGAAGTTGTTAGGGTTGAAATCGGTGGTAAGATTTTCTTCACATTGTTCGATTTTGGCAACCATATGATGGACTTACCATCATAGTATCCTTGTTGTTGAAGTACATGCACAGCCACCCATCTTTGATGCACACTGTAATTTGGTTACCGATGTGCTTAGTGTTGAGGTTTTCTTCTTTGTGCAAGCTTAGGGGACTTTGTGATGTGCTTGGGGACCCAAGCTTTGGTATTTCTTTGGTAATACCCTTGTGCTTGCAGCAATGTTTTTGGTTACCACACTTGTTGCATTGGTGGAGTTCTTTGAGGAACTCGCATAGGCTCTTGTGTGGATGGTGTTGTGGAGTACTCTTCTTCTTCCTTGGCTTTCGAGTGCTTCATTGTTGAAGAGGAGTTTTTGACTGTCAAGGTACCCAAATTTGATTGGCACCTTCATAGTAGCCTTGAGCTACAAGTAGCTACTTCTCCACCCACAGTTTGATACTATTAAGATATCGTGATTTGTGAGAATCTTGGTGGAGTTTTTTTTGGGTTGGTGTGGAAGGCTTGGGGTCCTCCTTGACTTTGGTTAGCGCTGAGGCTGCAAGTTTGAGACTCATTGGCATTGTTGATGATAAGGTTAGAGTCTCTTGTAAAGTAGCTGTCGACGATGACGAGGCCTTTGAGCATGTGGTTGTCTCCTTTGGTGAGGTTTGTTGATGAAGATGCATAGGAGCCGGGGCCTTTCCTTTGAGTTTCCTATTAGAGATAGATGGTTTGGCTGTGGGAATTTCTTCAGGAATAGATGTTGATTGTGAGGTCTTGGCATCGAACTTTTTACGTGAGGAAGGGGTTGAAGGAGTAGAGGATTTATCGAAGTTGGTTGTTGATGCAGATGGTAGGTCATTGTGCAGAGGGGCTTTTGTGGAAGAGGCTTGTATCCTTGTGCGTTCAGCATCATAGATATACATTAAAGTTGGATCATCTTCCTGGCAGTATGTTATTGTCAACTTTTTGTCGTTGATCGACATGATGACTCTATCGCTAGCAAAGCACAATAGTGGTGCTTGGGCAGCAACAGTCCATTTATGCCCCAAGATCAAATGTGCTTCCAACACATACTCAACCACAAAAAACTTGCAAGTAAGGGGGTTAGTTTTTCAATATACATTGTATGTTCAAAGTACCCCAAACATGGCATGTTAAAGTCTTGTGTAAAGGTAATCCTTTCAAGATGTGCCGTGAGTGTTGGTTGACCTAACAAATCCCATAGCTCGAGGGTCATGAGATTGTGTTCTCGTGTTCGATAAAGCTGTGGTGATTTTATTTGCAATTTCCAATTCAACCAAAATCCTAGGGATTTTTTTAGTAAGATATGTTGGAAGTTCCAGCTCCTACAAGGTTTCCTCCTCTCGTAATAACAATTGTACATCTATCGCTAGCAAAGCACAACAGTGGTGCTTGGGCAGCAGCAGCAACAGTCCATTTATGCCCCAAGATCAAATGTGCTTCCAACACATACTCAACCATAAAAAACTTGCAAGTAAGGGGGTTAGTTTTTCAATATACATTGTATGTTAAAAGTACCCCAAACATGGCATGTTCAAGTCTTGTGTAAAGGTAATCCTTTCAAGATGTGCCGTGAGTTTGGTTGACCTAACAAATCCCATAGCTCAAGGGTCATGAGATTGTGTTCTCGTGTTCGATAAAGCTATGGTGATTTTATTTGCAATTTCCAATCCAACAAAAATCCTAGGGGTTTTTTTAGTAAGATATGTTGGAAGTTCCAGCTCCTGTAAGGTTTCTTCCTCTTGTAAATAACAATTGTACATTACCGGCAGGAGTGTTCAAGGTGACTGTTTGCATGGATTCATCTATTGAATACAACAATTCACTTACCCAAGGTCCACCAAAGATGACATCATACTCAAGGGAATTTAGGGTAACATGGAATGTAAATTCCATATCGCCATTGATTGTTTGAGTAGTGTATCTAAAGTAACCTATAACTTCAATGTTTTATTCATTAGTTCCTTTTGCAAGACTATTGCTTGTCGGGGTGAGTTTAGGTTGTCCCAATGACACCCAAGTGTCTATTTGCATGATGTTATGACTTGCTCGAGGGCTAATATATGTGCATTTACGTTGAACATCATTGCCTGTAGGGAAATCCAACCATACCATGATATAAAATCTTCCAAAGGAACCATGGGTGTTTCGATTATTGTTTCAACTTAAAATCCTATGTTTGTTTCATATTCCCATTCACTTTCATCCTCTGTTTGGGTCTCAGCTTTTTCAAGAGTACCCAATGTGTACAATGGCACAATTGGCCCTCTAACAATTCTTAATGAGGGCTGTTTGGAAACTTGCGAATCTTGACATTCCTATTTTATGTAGTTGGATATGTCCTTGTATAACTCAGGTTGAGCCATTATAGGTGCAAGTGTTGATGTGATGCTAGCTTTATCATGAGAGAAGAATATTCCTCTGAATGAGGTTTTGAGAGGCTATTTTGATCTTGTAAGGGAATTATCGAATTCCTTGCATGCTTTCTCAAGCCTAAAATTCGTACAGTCTGTTTCAATTGGCTCTTTTGTAGAGAGCATGTCTTCCTCTTGAAAGGAAAAGCGATACTCCTCTAGGATTTGTATCTTGGTTGTTGCTATTTTAGGTTTGGCATTATGAGGTTCAATCACAACCGGTGACCCTGTAAGACATTCAACCAAGCTAAGCATGCTCTCCTGAGCTTGCTTTTTGCATTCCGCATATGTCTTGTGATCATTATTTTCCATTTGGGATGGTTGGGTGGGTTCTAGTTTCTTGATTAGTCTATGTGGTGCACTACTGAGCAGCGAAGAGTAAGAACTCGTTTCCTCCTCACTTAGTGATGTACTAGAAATTGTTTCATTCTCTGACTTTATTTGGTTTGTCAGTTTTTCATTATGTTTACCCATACGACAAGATTGAATTTTCTTTTGGGTTTTTGTATCTTGTGTCGTACATATGGGTGTTGAGGTTTGTGTGGTGGTCTTTGATATGGATACTTCTGCATCCTATATAGCTTTTGGCTCTTTCATTTTTATGTCCTCTTTTGGGTCTTTGTCCTTTGTAGGATCCTTTTTCCTATCTTTTAATTCGACCTTGGTTTCAACAATTTGTTGTCTTTTGTTTTTCTTGGGTTTAGAAGGTTTTGTTTTCTCCTTTGCATTCTGTCTTAAAGCATGTTCTTCTACCTATGTTGAGGTATTGTCTTTTGCTTTCCTTTTTATTGTTTCTTGTACCTTGCCTTGTAAATGTATAAGCACATTCAAGGGTATCGTGGACAATTGCCCGTTTTGTACACTTAAGATGTTAAGAGTCGTATTTTGTGAGACAAGTTGCATTGAAGCAACTCGTCTTGGGCAATCTTGGAACATGTGATCAATGCCACATCGTTCACACATTGGTCGTCTCGCAAAAGGTGTCAAGACTATGGGCATGGAAGTATTCCAAACTCTACACTCTGTCACCTTGTGAAGTCCATGACAATAGAAACACTAAAGTGTCCGATTAACTGCTTCCTAAGTAGTTTCTACCCTTTGGACTAATTTTGTTTGGTGCACGGGAGATGGAGGTTTTGAGTCCATTGTGGATGAAGTGGGACACTTTTTACTATCATGGTCAAAGGTTTTACAATATATGCAGTATAGAAGAACAGGTGCCTTGTATGCACAATGAGGATTGGGTCGTATTGATTGCATTCAACACAAGGCATTTTGCTCCTCACTATTAGAGGCATTAAGGATGTCTGGTTTTGAAGGTTTTCATCATGTCTTATAGATGTCTGCTGTAATGTTTTAGGCAAGGTTGCATAAAATTCTGGGAATGTCAATTCCGAGATTGATCTTTCTTTTGCCATTGCTTCACTTGGTTTAGATGAGGAACACCTCGTAGCATGATCATCTTCTAGCATGTTGTCATCTAAACATATTGCTTCTCTACAACATTGATCGAATATTTTCGGATTAGATACAATGATTAAGTTGTGTAAGCTGTTATTCTTCAAGCCCATTATGAAACATCTCCTCAATTGAACATCATTTAATCCGAAGGACAAAATCTCTAATAGATTCATTGAGTTGACGTTCAATTGAATAGAGCTCTGTTACTGCACTCCATCGATCACCTTGTCTGGAAAAGCCATGTATAAAGGCTTCTTTCAAGGTTTTGAAGTTGGTCTTGATCGTCGGCATCAATGCGATGAACCATCAACTAGCTTTTCCCTCTAAGCATAAGTTCAACGCATGTACCTTAGTGGGGCAGTTGGGATTTCCAAAGGCGTCACATCTCTATTCAAACATTTGAATGAATTGAACAGGGTCTGTTGTTCCATCATATTTGCCCATAATTTTTGAAATTTGAACAGCCGTATTTCTATATGAATCATTTAGGCCGTATATGAGTGCTCTTGTTGGAAGAGACTCAGTGAGTCCCTGGGCCACCCCCCTTCCTAGACTAGTCAGCATGTCCAAGGTGTGGGCATCCAAGAAAGGGTTGGTACTTATAGGTTTTGCGGGAATGTTAGGCAAGGGACCAAAGCTTGGTGGGATCGAAGTCATAGTAGGCGGTGTAAAACCCGATGATACGCTGGCATTGGGAGGTGAATTTGTGGCATAGACCTCAATGGCTCAAAGATGTCAGCCATTGGGTTCAGTGCTTGTGTTCCCTAGCAATCGCTCTATCGTGGCCATGTTTGAGTGCCTAAATGCTCCTTATAATGAGCAATCACAATTTGTTTGTTTGTTTTTTATTTTTTGTTTTTTGCTTTTTACTTTTTATACTTTCCCACAGCCTGTTACAGCCTCAAGAGGCTTGGCGTACTCTTTGTTGGATCAAATGGGTGTCCGTTTACCCTAATTACCTCACACTATACGCACGTGAACGACCTGAGATATTTTTCTAGAAAAAGCATATGCTAGGAACTTCCCAGGCAGCTGGAAGAGGAGGTCCTAAAACCTATTTTCCATCACTGTCTTAAGACGAAAAAAAATTGATAATTTTTTCCCTATTTTGCAGCATGTTTTTTAGGGTATTCCAAAAGGTATGTTGGAAAACTGTGTATAAGGGAGTTGTAGTATTTTTGGAGTACTACAACTTTGTTCCCCTGAGTCATCCATGATTTTGTCGTTTAGGCACTCAAAAAGTAGCCCGAATATGGCTCGTCGTCGTTTTCGTGTCAAGTTTTGTGATTTTTCGTGGTATTTGGGTTCTTTGTCTCGATTTCCAGGTTGAATTTTGAAGCTAGGCCAAAACGGTCGATTTTGATTTCGAAAGGCAGAGTACAAAGTCGAAGAGCTCGATGTCAGTTTTCCGATGAGTCCTAGAGCGCCTTCATCGGATATACGGTTTAGGAGATATGAGCCTCCAAATAGGGGTGGTTTCGAGAGTTTCTTTTTGGGCCTTTTTTTTGCTGAAATTTTTCGCCAGAATTGCCTTTCACATTCGAAAATTTTCACCAGAGTTTCCTTTCACGGTCGGAATTTTTTGCCGAAGTTACCTTTCACGGCGGCCAAAAATTTTCGCCGGATTTACCTTTCACGGCGGCCACAATTTTTTTGCCGAATTTGCCTTTCACGGCCGAAATTTTTCACCGGATTTGCCTTTCACGGCGACCGAAAATTTTTGCCGGATTTGCCTTTCACAGCCGAAAATTTTCGTCGAAATTATCTTTCATGGCCGGAAATTTTCGCCTGATTTGTCTTTCATGGACAAAGTGACAACTCATTGAATGCTCATTAGCCTTAATGAGTTATGTAAAATTATGATTAAGCATTAATCCAAGATTAATCCTTTCACTATTCTTTCTCTCTTTTACACTAATCTTTGGCACACTTGGCCATCTAAGAATTCTTAATGAGGGCTGTTTGGAAACTTGCAAATCTTCACAATCCTATTTTATGGAGTTCATTATGTCCTTGTATAACTCAGGTTGAGCCCTTAAAGGTGCAAGTGCTGATGTGATGCTGGCTTTATCATGAGAGAAGAGCATTTCTCCAAATGAGGTTTTGAGAGATTGTTTTAATCTTATAAGGGAATTATCAAATTCCTCATGTGCTTTCTCAAGCGTATAATTCATACAATCTGTGTGGAAAATGACTGTTTTTGTAGAGAGTATGTCTTCCTCTTTGAAAGGGGAAGCAGTACTCCTTTGTGCTTTGTATTTTGGTTGTTGTTTTAGGATCAGCATTATGAGGCTCAATCACAACCAGGGACCCTAAAAGACATTCAACCAAGCTATTATCCACATATGTCATGTGATCACTATTATCCATTTGGGGTGGTTGCGTGGGTTCTAGTTTCTTGATTAGTCTATGTGGTGCACTGAACGAAGAATAAGAACTTGTTTCATCCTCACTTAGTAATGTATTGGAACTCGTTTCATTCTCTGACTTTCCTTCGTTTGTCAGTTCTTCACTATGTTTACCCATGCGACGAGATCGAATTTTCTTTTAGTACGCATTGGGTACTCTTGAAAAAGCTGAAAGCCAAAATGAGGTTGAAAGTGAATGGGAGTATGAAACAGAAAACGCGATCTGAAACCGAAACAATAACCGAAACACCCATGGCTCCTTTGGAAGATTCTATCATGGTATGGTTGGATTTCCCTATAGGCAATGGTTTTAAGCACAAACACACATTGATTAGCCCTCGAGCTAGTCACATAACATCGTGACAATAGACACTTGGTTGTCATTGGGGACAACCTAAAACACATCCATACAAGCAACAATCTTGCAAAAGGAGTCAATGGAAAAAACATTAAAGTTCCAGGTTACTTTACATACACTACTCAA
Organism: Cibotium barometz; assembly: GCF_041138505.1. Classification (NCBI taxonomy): domain Eukaryota; kingdom Viridiplantae; phylum Streptophyta; class Polypodiopsida; order Cyatheales; family Cibotiaceae; genus Cibotium; species Cibotium barometz. Next base: position 22,026,513 of record NC_141100.1, read on the forward strand.
ACAATCGATGGTGATATGGAATTTACGGAAGGAAGAAACCTTACAGGAGCTAGAACTTCCAACATATCTTATTGAAAAGATCCCTAAGATTCTAGTTGGATTGGAAATTATGAATAAAATCACCACAGCTCAAGCACAGCTTTATCCAACATGAGAACACAATCTCGTGACCCTCCAGCTATGGGATTTGTTAGGACACTCATCACGGCACATCCTGAAAGCATACACTTTACACAAGACTTGAACATGCCATGTTTGGGGTACTTTGAACATAAAATATATATTGAATCTAACCCCCTCACTTGCAAGTTTTTTATGATTGAGTATGTGTTGGAAGCAGATTTAATCTTGGGGCATAAATGGACTATTGCTGCCCAAGCACCCCTGTGCTTTGCTAGCGATAGAGTCATCATGATGGTCAACCACAAAAAGTTGAAAATACCATACTGCAAGGAAGAGGATCCAAATTTAATGGATTTCTATGATGGTGAACGCAAAAGGATACAAGCCTCTTCCACAAAAGCCCCTCTACACAATGACCTACCATCTCTGTCAACAAATGACTTCGACAAAGCCTCTACTCCTTCAAACCCATCCTCACCTACTACGAAGTTCAATGCCAAAACCTCACAATCAACAACTATTCCTAAAGAAGTTCCCATATCCATCTATCTCTAACAACAAGGAACTTAAAGGAAAGACCTCGGAGCCTATGCATCTTCATCGACAAACCTCACCAACGAAGACAACCACATGCTCAAAGGCCTCGTCATCATCAATAGCCACTCCACAAGTGACTCTGGCCTCATCATCGTCAACAATGCCTATGAGTCTCTCCTGAGTGCCAACCAAAGTCAAGGAGGGTCCCAAACCTTCCACATCAACCCAAAAGAAAACTCCACCACACGACAACCACAATCACGATATCTTAATAGTATCAAAATGTGGGTGGAGAAGTAGCTACTTGTAGCTCAAGGCTACTATGAAGGTGCCAATCAAATTTGGGTGCCTCAACAGTCAAAACCTCTTCCTCAACGTAGCACTCGAAAGCCAAGGAAAAAGAAAAGTACTCCACAACACCGTCCACAAAAGCCTATAGGAGTTCCTCAAAGAACTCCACCAATGCAACAAGTGTGGGTACCAAAAACAATGCTACACACACAAGGGTACTACCAAAGAAATACCAAAAGCTTGGGTCTCCAAGCACATCACAAGGCCCCTAAGCTTGCACAAAGAAGAAAGCCTCAACACACCAAGCACATCGGCCACCAATTTACAGTGTTCAAAGATGGGTGCATGTGCATGTGCATGTGCTTCAACAACAAGGATACTATGATGGTAATCCCATCATATGGTTGCCAAAATTGAACACTGTAAAGAAAGCCTCACCCCATCGTCTTCAACCTCAACACCTTCAACTAAGTCTCAACAAGAATGGAGTCCCAAGCAACACCAATCAAGTCACTCAACCACTCTTGTGCATTCAGCACCAACACAAGAGCTTGTGTGTTCAACCAAACAATCAACAATCTTCCCTATTGTCTCGACAACATCTAAAAAACAAATTCCCAAATCAATACCCACATCTGCAAACGAAGACTTATGAGCACATCAAGGACAAAATAACAATGCTCTTGTCACCCGTCTGGATGTGAGAAATAAGTGCATAAGATGCGGTTGCTTTTGCAAGTCATGACCTAGATGACCCAAAAAAAACCCTCAGGGGTCAAAACCTGCAACTTCACCAAATTAGGCCATCTCACAAAATAACCCTTCACAGTCAAAAATCTTGCAATCTCACAAGTTCAGGTTTCTCAGGAATTATAGTCTCGCGGCTTAAGAACCTACACGTGCACGATTTAAGCCTCATCCACGGATTAAGCCATATCACACATTACCACATTCCTAACAATCTTCAATAGCCATTATAGATTTGTTAAGCTTATTGCTTACTATTCTCTTGGTTGAATTAATGTAGCAGTTGTTCCATGGTGGGTGAAAGCTTGGTCAATGGTACAACCCATCTCCTAGAATTTTCCTTCAAATTTCAAACCTCTCCAAACGATGCCACCATCTTCACAAGTCAATGATCTTCAATCCTTAGTGAAGATACCTATATTAGCCTCACAAGTCAACGTAATTCTTTCAATCCTCACCAACAAGTGGCTACTTCAACAAAGAGCAGTTCAATAAGAATCTATATGACTCAATTCTTTTACTTCATGAAAATCTGCTTCATAAGAGTACTTAAATATATATAAAAACATAAAAAGCACATGAGCAGAAGAAAACAAGAATAGGTCCTTCTCTCAACAACATTTGACAAGAATCCTGCCACACAAAGGGACATCATCAAAGGCCAAATTCTTCAAATAAATAATGTCTCTTCAATGAATCAAATGAGGAACTGAAAGTCACCATCTCGTTCTAATGATTAAGTCTACGTTCCCCGGATCCTTCTCTCTCTTCTCTCCCATTATTAACATCTCTTAGTCTCCCCACTAACAAAAATCAAATGTAGCCTTGCCAATGCCAAAAACAAAGTGAGCAAAAAAAGGACTCACACAAATATAAAAATGCAATCATTTGCACAAAACTCCACTCCTGACCCCATTAGGAATTTCCCATAAACCACTAACTACTTCATTCATTAACTAGCTTTTCTTATTTCTTTCAGAGGAACAAAGACCATTGAACGCCATTCAACATCGATGTCATTGACAAAGATTCTTCATTCTTCCCACACAACGGTCTTTAACGCGATCACGCAGACGCGATTGCACCAGCAGGAAGGGAGAAATATTAACCCAATTCTAGGATTAACAAGACCTACCACCATTATCTAACATCAAGGAGTCACGATAAATACACCAAGGGTCATACATTCAATATTTGAAGCAATAGTGTCCAAAGCTACAACTTGGATGAGCGCCTGTAATGGTGTGATGGAGTATTTATGGCGATTCCCACTTCAAGAGCATGTGGTAGCAAGTTAGGATGAAATCCTAAGTGATGTACTTCATGGATATATTATGAGAGTAGTCATTGTAATAGCATTAGACCTCTTATGAGCCTAAAGTGCCTGACCGGCTATACAGTTTAAGAGAGTGTGAACACTTATGGCCATGTATATAAATGAATTTCTCTCATAATACAACATACTCTCCCATTGTGCAATTGAGTCTTGCTCTTGCTAATCTCTCTCCCTAATGCATGCTAGTGACTGTGTGTGAGTGAAGTGAGGTGAGAGGAGGGACAAGGACCCGTAGTGCAACGTGGCGGTGTGACAACGCTCATGAACGTGGTGGAATCGCTTCTTAAGGGGTTGTAGAGCTTCTAGACCTCAAGGGTTACGAGCTCGACCATTGGAAAGATCCTCACGACAATCGCGGTTCACCAGGTAATCTCTTTTTGGATATGTTTCAACAAGGGGGGTTAGGGTGATCCATAACAAGAAGAAATGGCACAACTTACACAAAAGCTATAGGACATTCAGAGGCTGGTTGCCGAAAGGCTCTAACAAATCATCAAAGCTCAAGAAAGAGAAGCAGCGCCTAGGCGTACCCAAGAGGATGCAACCCAAAGATTAGAAGAGTTAGATGCTGCAAGAATGGTTCAGAAAACTGCAATTTTAAACCTCCTTAGCAACACTGACTCTTGCTTAAAAGAGTTAGAACGTCGGTTCGCAATCCAAGAAAGAAGTTAGCGGCCGGAGCCTAACGATCACCTATGCCTACTCCTTGAGTGTGCCTCAGTGCTGGGTCAGTTTGTCAGTAACTCCTTGGGCCCCTCCTCAAACTCTCACTTTGTTTTTGTCTACACTAACCCTCTCTTTACTTCAGTACGATCTAAATCTATCTAAAGACATAGGCCTAGGTGAACTAACCCTAATGAAACAAAATACTAAACGAGATACTAACCCTACAATAATAATGGAAATTTTACGGGGGGACAGTATTACAAGACATCTTCTTTTACCCATTACATCCTATAGTGTTAAACCTTTGTAGTTGGTGTCGCGTCCTCCAAAATTCTAAAATTTTGGACAACAGTGTCAAAAAATTAGACCTGTTTGTCCCAGATGACATTCCCGAGACACCGGCCAACTATGAAGTGATAGCACATAGTTATCAGTGGATTATAAGTCATGGGTGGCTTGAAGTATTTAATACTCACCAGCATCTAAACTTACGTGAGTCTACTTTGTATCATCCTTTTGGAATTCTAAAGCTATACTCTAATATCTACAAACACTTAGAAGCCATGTTAACAAATGTACAGTACAATTTTGATGCTACACCCACATTGAATATCCTACTATCAATCCCGAGGAAATCCCTGACTTACAAGAATTTATAAAGTCTCACAATCATAGCACCCCCTAGCACAGGTCAGGGTCAAGAAGAATCATCATCCTCATCTTCAAATTCAACTTACCCTGTCTATTCTAATGTCGCTCTAGTAAGCTACTTAACCCCTATCCTAATACACCACCTACTAACACATCTCAAGCTGATTGCATTTTCTCAACCTTCATTCCTCAATAGATAGATTTTCCCACTAACCCTCTCGCCCCCGAGGAGATACTAGCACCTCACCCGTCTCCACAACGGCACCCTCAAGAGGTATGCTATCGTGTTCCACAGGATAATATTGAAGCCTTCATTGATGAGGACACAATTTTGGAATCATTATCTGGTGTGCAGAGTACGAGGTTTTCATTCGTGCTAGCAATCCTCTCTTAAAGCCAAAATTGATGTTTAAGGTCCTCATGCAAATCATTCCATTTGAGCCAACTTGATGTATCATGCCAAAAGCCTACTCCGAGATCACACCAACAAAGCAACACAATATGCCATACCCTCTACGAGCTCCACGCCTTTATTTAGAAGAATTAATTCATTTGGCTAGAGAGGGCACATTATGGGCAAATGTGGCAAAGCACACAAAGTTGGCAAACCCCCAATTAGAGAACTTGCTAGAAACAAGGATTGACACCTTCATGATCAGCTCCTACTTTCGCAGGTGGAGGAAGGCACACCCTGTACACACAAGAGGCTGCTATGCCACCATTATCACCGATGAGGTGCAACCCAAATTGGAAGATTTTGGAATACAACCAGATTGGCGGAAGGAGTACTTAACAATTTCAGAGTATAGCCAAGTCTATATGTGCACGCCACCGACACAGTGGGTTGACCTATTATACATGCCAGTTAAGAGAATATGGATGTCGTTGGAGTTTGAGGAAGCCAAAATGCACGACTCACATGTTTGCTACAACTTTCCAATCTTCATGCCAGCGACATTTACAGACATACAAGAGTAAAGAAAGAAAATGCTTACATGGATACACGCATGGCGAAGAATTATGGACCCAGCAATTGTGGCGAGTGTCCAATTTTTAAAATTACTGGTGGTGCTGATTGATCAACCTAAGGAGCCCTATGATGGCTATGAAGCTAAGCAATTAAAGTTTGACATGAATCAAGGGCCATCCCACAGGAGCATGATGCTCTACTACCATCGTCCAAGACGTCTTTCGGGTTACATGCATGTCATGTTCGAAGACATGGTGGACACAAGATTTTGGCGCTCCCACTCAGCGTTCAAACGCACACTCAGAAAGCTCCAGTCATCACGAAGAAATTTCTACCGACATGAGTTCGGTGACCAGGTCTTTAGACCTCGGTAACAAGTTCTGTTTTGGACAGAACCTACATTAGGAAGGGGGGAATGTTAATCCCATTTTGGATTAACAAACATGATCCTCCAATTGAGGACATTAATAAGTGTCATAAAACGGCACTATAAAGTTATACATTATGAGATATTGGCTAGTTAAGTAAGTTTTGGACGCCCAAGTGTGAATAAGGGCCAAATCTAAATAAGGCATTTTCTCATAAATGGAAAGACGCAAACCCCTTTTTTGCTATAGAGAGCTCTTCCTTGTGTCTTGAGAGATATTGAGAGATATTGAGAGAGAGAGAGAGAGCATTCTAGCATTGTTCCTCTTCTATGCCTGTATGATTCATGCTTTTGTGGGAGAGTGAGAGAGAGTGATTGCCTTATGTGATGGTGTGAGCGACTCTACGATGACAACGTGGAGGTGGATCTTGGAGGTTTAGAGCTTAACAACACAAGTGAGCTTGGAGGCTCAAGGGACTCAAGTTCAAAGCATTGGTAAGTGCCCTACGACAGTTGTGATCTATTGCTCATCCTTTAGATGAATGCATTGAGTTCCCTCTTGGAGGTGTGGTAGCCCATAACAGTCCTAAGTACTCCACCTTATCTTTAATGAATTCACATTTGGACCTCTTTGCATACAACTTTGTATGCTCTAATAGTATGTGGAACACTTTTTGCAAGTGTTCTTCATCCTCTTCTTTACTTTTGGAAAACACCAATATGTCGTCCAAAAACACCAACACAAAGTCATCCAAGTTCTCCTAAAAAATGTGTTCATCACACACTAAAAAGTAGCAAGCTTATTCGTTAATCCAAATGGCATCATAACAAATGCATAATGCCCAAAACGCATTCTTTGCTATATCACTGTCTTTGACGCGAATATGATGATAGCCAGATCATAGATCAATTTTAGAAAATACGCAACTCCTTGCAAGCCGATCAAAAATATCCCCCATTCTTGGTAGTGGGTACTTATTCTTGACCGTTAACTTATTGAGCCCCCTATAATCAACACAGCCACATAGTCACATCCTTCTTCTTTATGAAGAGAATAGGAGCACCCCATGGCGACACACTGGGCCTAATAAATCCCTAGTCAAGAAATTTCTGTAATTGCATTTTCAACTTTGCACTTTCCTCCACAAATAAATGATAAGGAGCTCTACATACAAGTTCTACACTAGGTATGAGCTCTATTTCATGATCTATAAATCTATGCGGAGGCAATTCAATCAAATCATCAGGAAACAAATTTTGAAATTGCTGACACAAAGGATGATCATCACCCTTTTTATGTTCTTTAAAACTTTATGTCAGCAATTCTGTGGCATATACATGACAACCTTTTCTTGCTGCTTCTTTAACAAGCTGCATAGCAGACATCTTTATAAATTCTACATCACATCTTTGACCCTGTAGCAATAATTTTTATCATCATCTCCAATCATGAAAACCCACTTCTCATGACACAATATTAACTTTTCTCGGCACTAACCAACCATCTCTAAAATGGCATCATACCTTCCCAAAGAAGGCAACACATGGAAATCCTATTTTGACTTGAGGTCACCTATGATGTCGAAAGGCATATTCTTGACATACTCTTTACATGTATGTTGCTTTCCCAAAGCAAGATCTACCATAATGTCACGTAGGCTGTAATGCCTGTGGTGACCGACGGCGGCAGATCGGATGGCCATGTCCGGGGTTCAGTGGGAGAGGACGCCCATGCGGAGTCATGGGCGGCCAAGCTAGTGTGGACGGCAGGCCACACACTATATAGCCTGGGGGATGAGGGGCAATCCTCATTCTTCCTCTATAGCTGGGTGGTGAGCCAGAGGCCGTCCCCTCTTGTGGTAACGCCCGTAGCGGCGTTACAGGAATGTAACACTGGTATCAGAGCGTGGTTCGATGGGATTGTCAGAGCCCGCGCGTGACCGGGGGACCGGAGCCCACTCGATGGTTTTCGACCATTCGTCTCCTGATCCTTATCTCGAATGGAGGGTGTGGAGGGAGGCGGCCAAGGAAGAATGGAGGGGAAGAACTCTCTCTCTCTCTCTCTCTCTCTCTCCCCGTCACACACAGCAAGCAATGGAGGTAAGCAATTTTCGTTTTTTTTTCTTTTGTGCATTGAAATTGTCTGCGTTGAATGGCTGCAAAGGAATCTCAATCTGTGTGGAAGGGGGGGCGCAAGCTTTGAAACAAACGAAGAGCCTGTGGGGGGGCGAAGAACAGCATGCCCCCACTGCGAAGATTAGCCCCACCAGCCCACGGCCACGTTGAAGAGCCTGGGGGGGGCGACTTGCGTTGAGTGGGGGGGGCGAAGAGCAGCCCCACTGCAAAATCAGCCCCACGCTTTTACTCACGACTCATGATTTGAAGCTGCTGTGAATGGCCGAAGACTTGACTGTTGACCTGCGCTACCAACAAAACTGTATAAGGCTTGAATGATGACCTCCGCGACGACCAGCAAGGCCAGGCGGCGATGGCGGGTGTGTGGAGGTGAATGCAATGTTGCTGCTCCTCGATAGCCCGAGCCAGCGCGGCCAGCTAGGCGACCAGCCGGCCAAGCGGGCGGCCAGGGCCACGGCCAGCCTTGGGCGACCAGCCCTTAGGCGGCCAGCCCCGGTGGCCGGCCAGGCCAGCCAGGGGCGGCGGCGACCAGGCAGCCACAACGCCGGCCAGCCAGGGGCGGCAGCGGCCAGCCACCAGCCCAGCAAACGCCACGAGCAAAAAAAAAAAAAAAAAACCATATATTTTAATGGTTCATTTTTTTCCATTAAAAATGAAACGGGCGGCCAGCCAGCGTGGCGGCGGCCAGACTCGGCCTAAGGATACTCCCCACGGGCGGGCGGCCACGCCCGAAGGAAGCGGCGAGGGCCGGCCCGGCCCGCTATTTTATTTTATTTTATTTCATTTTTTATAAAAAAAAAACAAAACAAAACAACGGCACACCCACGAAACAAACCCAACACGGCCGTCATGCCGTGTGGCCGTAGTGCCCGTTTTCCACGAAAGAGACCCACCGCACATGGCCGTAGCGCCGCGTGCTAAGAGAGAGATAAATCCCACGGCCGTAGTGCTGAGTCCTTCGAGAGAGAGCCGTTCTATGGCCGTTGTGCCTAGTGAACACGTCTATGACCGTAGCGCCTCGAGGGTAGCACATGTGGTGATCACACATTTGGTTCAAAGAGACTAAATTTAAGCTGAGCATAGACTTAGTATTGACCATCAAAGTCACGTAGTTTGGCTATAGTGTAAATTTAAAACTGCGGTGTGTTTTACTTGGGCTAAGAGGACCGGCAATGGCGTCAGTTGTGCCCAAATTAGATGAAGTGCTTATCACGAGAAATCAAGGTAAGCCTAATTGAGCCATAGTGCTCATAACCCTTCACAATCTTTTAACAGTTGCTAGAAGATTGTGATAAACTTTGGCAATGAGAACCATGTACAAGCGTAGTCTTGATGTGGTTATGCCTTGTGTCCAAACAAGTTGCTTACTGTTTGTAGCAACAAGAGAGCCTTGGCCCGTAGGAGGCAAGCTGGCCTTTGTTGGTAGTAACAAAATAGTGTCACTACTTGGGCCTAGAGAGTAGTGACTAGTTTGATTTAGTCACGTAGATTGCCTTGTCAAAGTAATCCCTAAGGTGTGTATTACTTGGGATAAAGGGGCTAGCAGTGTTGCTAGCAGTACTCAATTGAATGGTTTATCTAGGAGTACTAATCTGGGGGATTAGCATACGATAATAGCAGATTTAGGATTGATTTGTAGAAATCAAAGGTAAATCTGAAGGGGTATAGTCTTGAGATGTAATGCTCAATGCCCTTATAGAAGTTGATCGACGAAGAGAGCTGTTCTTAAACTTACTGGCATGGTTTTCTCTTCTTTTTATTGCCATGCGTTGACATCCCACTACTCGAGAGTTTGTGGTGATCTTTCGAGGGGGGAAAGAGCCTTTTTATATGTCACATCAATTGGTTTGGTGGTAATTTGATGGTATGGGACATCAAATTCTCACAGAATCGATTGTAGTCTTGGTGGAATGGGACGCCAAGGCTTGTGCATGTAACTTGACTCTTTGGCAGGTCTGTATGTACACTTGTCTGTAGTGATAAAGTGTGCAAGATAAAATTTGAACTTTGAAAATTACCAAATATAGCCATAAGTTGGGATAAAACCCAGTTACAGAGTTCGAAGAAGCTCTAGGTAGCAAGACCATGATGGTGTACTAGTGCTAACAGAGTGATTTAGTTCTGGAGTGATCTAAATCTAGAGGTTAGCAGTAAGACTAGTTTGGTTGGACAGTTTCATGCATGGGGGACGTCCTATAGCATTTTGCAAGCGTAGTCTTGCCTATGTTCAACATAAGTGTGCGATTGTGAGCACATTTTAGTTGCTACCATATGAATTTGGGAAATATATTACTTTCCTACATAAGCAATTGTAATATTGCATGACAGGCTATTTTGCTTACAAAGTTCATGTGCGTGTAAACCCTATAAGTCGTATGACCCCTGGGAAATGAGTGGAGCATTTCTAGGATTTAATAAGGTTTTACATGGCAATAGTAAGTAGTATCTCACTCCAGATGAGCCTGGTTGTTGTTAGTATCGGATACGACATATGTAGTGTACATAAATTCGGGCTGAGTTAGGATAGAAGGCTAAGCCGGAGAGCTTAGTGGTAAATCCTACTGTATCTGGTGAGTTTTGACTTAACCGGAGTGTTAAGAAGTAAACTCAAAGTCTGGGGCTGAACTGGAGTGTTCGGAGGCAGACATATCTTTTGTTAAATCGGAGAATTTAGCAACAGATGAGCTTGGGGTGAACCATGGTACCCAGGAAAAAAGCTCTTCACACTAAAATAGTGCACAATAATTTTAGGGTGATAAAAATCCATCGCAGGAATGTTTTACAACTTTCCACAGATGATAGATGAAGACCATGTACTTTACGGAGTTAAAGTACATAGGTGGTGACTTCGGCGCCACATTTTTTGTAGGAAGTCACCAGTGGTGTGGTTAGGTCAGCCGAGACTCCACAAGACCTATGCACTAGTTTTTAAGTTGACCTCTATGATAAGGACATCCAAAAATTCGTGTTGTAATACCAGAGATTGTACTGCAATGTGCAATGGAGGGGTCAATTTGTGTAGTCACTTCTTAGCAGCAAGTGACTTAAGCATCTTGTTATAGATGGTTATATATGGTACTCCCACTCGGGGGAGGTACGCCATTGGGTACGGAGTTACTCACAGACTAGTATGGAGCTACTAGTGTGATGATAGTGGGTACGTAGTTACTCACAGACTAGTATAAAGCTACTAGTGTGATGATAGTGGGTACGTAGTTACTCACTACTAATACATAGCTGCTAATAAAATTAAGATCCTCGAGTGAAAGATACTCTAGATCAACATTTTAAATTACCGAACCACAATCCATGAGTATCGAGGTACTCATAAATATTTTGACGTTGCTCAAATCGAGGGATCGATTTGTTCGATGGTATGGAATAAGCAAGGAGAGTGAAGTAACTTAAAAAGTTACACATCACTAGTCCTAGTGAGTTGTCAAGGTCATCCGTAGTTTGATGATCCCCTCTACCTATCAGACAACATTCAATTTCCAAGCCCTGGCATTTAATCCGTAATGATTATGAGTTTGGTGTGAGATATGGTTATGAAGTTCTTACAAGAGTACTCGTTTATTTACTTGTCATTGGTTATAGCTTGGTAGAGATTGCCACCTGTGATGGGTAGGTAGCTTTGCCGCTATAATGAGGAGGCAGCAAATAATGTTCTCATAGTTATACTTTATACCAACACCAAACAGGGATAGGATGATATTCCTAAGTTCATCATCACGAAGTACTGTGATGTTTGCATTTATATTGAATGTATGATGTAATGAGACATTGAGCTTGTGTAATTACCATCAATTATCTAGCAACCTATGGCTTCGCAGTAAGCTCACTCATTATCTGAGGATTGATAATGTGGTTATTTGTAGTTTGGAATTTTTCTTGATAGATGGTACAACCCACCCAAATGATTCATAAGTGTGTAACCGTTTATGAAGGGTAGTAATATGCAACAATGAAGCACTTTGTTACAAGTGTGAAACCACTGATCTGTTGTTGCAAAGCAGTTTATCAATAGTACCACCATATGTGCGTAGACACTATACCACATCTTCGTTTGCAAGATGTTTAAAAGTTTCTTGGAAGGACTCAAGAATATAACATATGATATTAAACACGGTCTAGATTTGTTCTTGGACCTATGACACTAGCGGGTAGTCCGCTTGAGTAGAGTTTTTGAGGACAAAAACCTTTCTTGAGGGAAAGGAGGGATATCCTCAAATATCACATAATCTCGAATAGTTGTGTGAGTCCAGACAATACTTGAAGGGATGTGTCTGGTAATAGCAACAAAGAGTTGTAAGTGATTGGATGTAATTCCAGACACCCGTAGTGGTGCAAGAATCCTTATCAAACATCTCCACATACTATATGGTCTGCCCGCATATATAGTATGGCATAAGAGATAGGAAGTTTGATTGTTATATTTGAAGGGAAATCTTCAAAAGTTACATTTACTCTGAGTTAGAGTGGAGTTTAACCATCCGTAGATTGATGGTAGTTAGAAACTCAACAAGATTCTAGAGCATATGCTTGTCAAAGATGTTACTCTAAGAGAGAAAGTATCTCTCAACTTTGGAACTAATCCTTGTGATGCGTGATTAGATTGGCTCTAGTTTATTTCTCCTATGGCCGTAGAGCTTTTCAAGGAGAAGTTTTAACAAGTTGGTGATGCAACATGGTAGCGTAGTCTACAAATATCTAGTAGCATAGTCTAAGAACTTGCACTACTAGAGTGCTCTCCAGTACATTAGCTTCTGTGCTAATGACATAATGCAAAATCAAGGCATGAAATTTGCCTTGGGGTTTTGGTTGAAATACCAAATCACGGCTTGCATGAGTACTACTAGACATTTGCTTACCAATGACTTCCCCAATTAATGGCACGTCGGATTGCCCGTAGTGGCGGTCGAGCTCGACCGGACACGTGGGAGAAATATGCTAATTACTCCATTGACGACGGGTACTTACTTTACAAGGGTAGAGTATGTGTACCAACTATTGGTGACTTTTGGGCCCAAATTCTTAAAGAAAGTCATGATAGTCCAAGTGCGGGTCATCCTGGGATTCAGAAGACCTATGCACTAGTAAAAAGACAGTTTTATTGGCCTAGTTTGTTTAAGAACGTCTAGACTTATGTGCTGAAATGCAGTAAGTGCCAGGTCAATAAACATGAACGTCTTAAGGTTGGAGGACTACTCCATCAGCTGGAGATTCCTCAAGGGAAATGGAAAATCATTTCCATGGATTTCATTACCGGTTTACCCAAGACGAGTCGAGGGAATGACTCGGTGTGGGTGGTAGTGGACAGGACTAAAATGGCAAAGTTTATTACCACGAAGAAAACTGTAAAAATGCCAGAGTTGGCAAAACTCTTTATTGAACATCTCTACAAGCTATATGGCCTACCCGCGGATATAGTGTCGGATATAGATAGAAAGTTCAACAGTCATTTTTGGAGGGAAATCTTCAAAAAGTTGGATACTACTCTGAGTATGAGTACGGCAGATCATCCGGAGTCTGATGGTCAAACTGAAAGAGTTAACCAAATTCTAGAGGATATGTTGCGTTCTTATGTTAGTAAGAAGCAATCTAATTGGGAAGAGTACTTGCCCTTATTGGAGTTTGCCTATAACAGCTCCAAACACTCAGCAACTGGATTTACACCATTCATGTTAATGTATGGATTCCAGCCGAGATCTTCGATGGCTGTAGGCCTAGAAAAGGGAAGATTCAATCTGTCAAGGATTTCCTTGAAGATATGAATGATATGCTCAGAGCCGCACATGAGAGCATTCGTAGCGCTCAAAATCGCACTAAAACTTATGCGGATAAAGGACAAAGAAAGGTGACCTTTGCAGAAGGTGACTTTGTATTCCTCAAGGTTCCTGCGCAGTCAGAAACCATGAAAACGGGAAAGTGTGATAAACTTTCTCCGAGATATTGTGGTCCTTTTAAAATCCTTAAGAAGATTGGGGACGTAGCATATAAACTTGAGTTACCGGAGAGTTCTCAAGTCCATCCTGTCTTCCATGTCAGTAAACTGAAGAAATCAGTTCACGGGTTAGAGAACGCAGTTTCTCCAGAGATTTTGGTGGACTTGATAGAGCCACCAAAGATACCACATGAACCTGAAAAGATTCTAGAGTATCGTGACAGACAAACTCGACATAAAGTGTACCAGGAGGTACTTGTTAAATGGACAGATAGGGATGAAGAGGCAACCTCGGAACGCCGTAGTGCAATTTCCAAAAGGTTTCCCCAGTTTGTTTTCGAGGACGAAAACTCTTCTTAAGGGGGGGGTAATGTCACGTAGGCTGTAATGCCTGTGGTGACCGACGGCAGACCAGATGGCCATGTCCGAGGTTCAGTGGGAGAGGGTGCCCATGCGGAGTCATGGGCGGCCAGGCTAGTGTGGACGGCAGGCCACACACTATATAGCCTGGGGGATGAGGGGCAATCCTCATTCTTCCTCTATGGTGGCTGGGTGGTGAGCCAGAGGCCGTCCCCTCTTGTGGTAACGCCCGTATAGCGGCGTTACGGGAATGTAACACATAAGCTTCTTTTGATAAAATTCACTTATTCCTAATTGTTTTACCATGTGGGGTGATAGAAAACTATGGATGCTTCTCGGGTCAATCAACAATTGAAATACACTATTCACAATCTTGATAGGAATTTTAATAATTTAAGCTCGATTTTTGGCCTTACTTGCATGAACAACAACATTGACATATGCATATTCTTCCAATCTCCTCGGCCACAGTTGGTGGAGCTGCTTTTCCTCTTGTCCCATGAGCGTTGTCATTACTTGAAAATCCATGTACATTCTCTTGCACATTTTGCATTGTTTTCTGATCTTTTGTAGTTAATCCCTCACGTTCTTCATGTGATGCTAGTTTGTTTTTGCACTCATAAGTTCTATGACCCTTTTGTAAACAACAAAAACATAGGCCTTCATGCCACGCCTTTTCTACCGTCTCTGGGGACAAATATGTGAAAGGATGGTTACCATTCTTTTTCTCACCATTCTACATTCTCTTATTCTCCATAAAATTTTCCTTCTCATCATAAAATGGATTTGACCTCTTTCTTTTATTTCCAAGGCTTTCCTCATTCTTTCCATCTGTTCATATGTCATGGCATGCAGCACAGTATCTTGGACTGTAGTTGGCTTGTTCGAAAATAAGCTACTCAATCCACGCTTTTGCTTCTTCACTCCTCTTCCCCTTTCCATTAAAGGTTAGTAATGACCTTTTCTTTGTAACTTGTTTGAGGAAAAAATCATCTACATGTCCCAATTTAAGTCCTATTCCCATCGTAGTTTTCATGGCCTACATTGTATCCTACAACTCCTTAATAGCTCGATGTACTGAAAGATCAAACCCAACCTATGCAACAACTCTTGGTTGTGGGATTATAGGAACTTCACCATGTTCTTCTTGTTACTCATCAAAATTTCTTTCTCCTTGCCCTTCTCGTTGACCCTGACTATCATTGAAATTTAGACGATCTTGCATTTCTCCATCTTCTCGGTCACCCCTATCTTCTTCATTCAAATCCATGCAAGCTCGAGTGCGCATGGCTCTCATTTTTTCCTCCAATTCTTGATTCCTATCAATAATAAGTCTGATAACTTCCTCTAGAGATACACCCACATAATCCTTGTAAAAGCTCCTCTTCTTGCCTTGGGTTGACTACTACTGAATTTGTTTGATGTGTAGCCATCTTGTGACTATACAACAAAATTGCAAAAAAAAAACTCAAGAAAAAGAAACTCCTGGATATATCACAAAAATCAAAAATAATATTAGTCATCCAAGACCTTCAACATCCACAATAGTCAAGTGTGGATTCCCCAACCTAGGCTCTGATACCAACTGTAATGTACCCATATTTTGTTCCATGATATATGCACAAATTTTCTCAAATTTACAGAAAATTCACATCACCCTTTAGAGAAAGAAGAGATTTTTTTTTTAAGTCTGTCAATCCAAAATCACATAATAATCTCCAATACAAATACTAAAAATAAAAGAGAGAATCACCAACAAAAAGATCTAGCCAATGTAGGGCTTTTCTGCGACGCCCGTCCACCCAACCTCCATGCTGGACGTCCCACAGCTATCCCGGGTATGCCTCTTTCTGAATCTCATCCTCTCTAGGTTCTCCCACATGGCTCCTAGAGGGCATAAATCTTGTTCTCTGTCCACCATTCTCTATCTAAGGTGGCCAGCCCGAATCTCAAAATCTCTCTCTCTCTCTCTCTCTCTCTCTCTCTCTCTCTCTCTCTCTCTCTCTCTCTCTCTCTCTCTTTCCTGCACAGAAATCACCTCAAGGCTATGGAAGAATAGCCCAAAAAAATTAGCCCATGAGAATTAATAGATTATCATGCCCAAAAACAATAAATATAGAAGTCCTCTCTAAAAACATGATCTTTAACCAAAATAGAGATGATACGTTTTTGTTTTTTAACACTAGAAAGTGGTGTCGGATTTGTTTCACAAATACCGACCAAATCATGCGGAATCTGCAAATGGTCCGAACACAAACTTTGTTCCTGATGATCTAACTTTTTTTAATACTTCTCTCTGACAAATAAAGTTATCTACCCCCTCATGTAAAGCTATTACTAAAAATTAAGGGTCAATTCGGTGTTTGGGCCCTATTTCGGGCACTCGTTGCGGCGGCTATATTTACTATATGTAAACCCCCATATGAGTTTTCTTTAGTCTAAACTAATCACTATGACCCTCTTATACATTATCTAACATGGCTAAGCATAGAATAGAAATCACTTACAAATGACAGCACAAAACAAGCATAAAAAATCCCCAAAATTGAGCAAAAATTGACCTCTCTAAAATTACTCAATTTGTGACCAAAATTAATATTTTGTGTCCTCCAAGTATTCCCACTTTTCAACATTAAATGTAGATGCTAAAAAAAGTACACATGAGTACATTACACCAACCAACCATAGAGGGGAATGTGGATAACTCCACTCCCGAGCACTTATAGGGGCCTGCTTGCCCGATCGCCCAAGTGCTTTGACTTGGGCGCCCTCACCCCTAGACCCCGGATGCACGTGTCATCTGCACTCCAACGTTTGGGCTCCACATCCGATCAAGCTCCCACACGCCATTACAGGCTACATGACACATAATCTAAGAGAAACCCTCTCATAAAAAGAGGTTAGTTGCCTTAAAGTAACTAAGCAAGCAAATATTATGATCTAATTATGGATTGATAGTAAAAACTATTGCATAAGCAATTGTTTAACAACTCAAGGAAAAATGAATGGAGGTGTAATGCATGTGGTACTGATATGGTGTACTGTTATTATATAGCTCACATCAAGCATCCGGAGTAGATCAAGCACATACCAAGAACATCACTTTTCAAATTTCTATGTGGATTGGAAATGAGCTAAAGAGGTCTTATAAAATCATGTTTTTTGATGCAATTGAAGCCATTAAAATGTTTAGGTATCATTTCTCCATTCTCATAGCAAGTCTTATAGCAGCTTGATTTGATATATAACCCTATCAAATCATCAATTTATTCTCTGTTTTCATAACAAAAAACTATCTACAAACACATACTAAATAATGCTTAACTATAGTGTTCATATAAACCATTGAGGGTTTAAATCTCTGAATGGGGTGTTTTTAATACTCTATTTTTCATCATATTATCACTATAACATCCTTTGGAAACTCAAATCACTAATCCAAAACATGGTAATTTTTTACATTTTAGTTTAAAATCATATTAATATATATAATTAGTGAAATTTAGGCTTCAATTGGTTATATTATACTCATATAAGGGTAGACATTGGCCTTGAAATCATTCAAGTTGTAAAATCATATTAATATATATAATTAGTGAAATTTAGGCTTCAATTGGTCATATTATGGTCATATAAGGGTAGACACTGGCCTTGACATCATTCAAGTTCTAAGCCATGAGATTAATAATAGAGAAGTTCATGGGAGAGGGTTTCCATACATGGCCAGTAAAAATCGAGTATCTACTCATGAGAGATAGTTTGTGGGGTATTGTAAATAGGAGAGATGAGTGCCTTGAGTCCAGAGTTGAGATAAATAGATGGAAGAGTAGAGATAAATAGATGGAAGAGTAGAGATTAAAAAAACATTATCCATCATTGCATTGAGATCTGCTTTAACTATGTAATCTTCTTTCATTGCATCTACTTAGTCTCTTTCAGTAGTTCATCAGTGTACTTCGCTATGTGTTGCACGTGGAAGTGCATCATGCGACTGGCGATCCTGCATATTGGGCGATCTTGCATATTAGGCATCCAAGCATTGCAGGATCCATCCTAATTAACATTATATATATATGCCTGTCAATTACATTCAAGATCCTAACGGATTGTTAATTACAAAGTAGTGGGTACATGTGTAGCTGCCCAGCGGTGGCATTATGGTCAGCCATGTGGTTGGACTAGCGTTACCGGAGTTCCTTAAGGGGTTGGCAGTGGTCCAATCACCTTCATGAGGTTCGGCAACACTTTGGGTCTAAGGGTAGATCCCACACGAATCAACAATGAGAAAGAGCTCTATGATGTGATTCATGCTTTAAAGAAGTGGCTTCATTATATAAATGGTGTCAAATTTGAAAATACTAACTGATCTAAAAGTATCAAATAAATTGAGTTTTACTTAATTTTGTGAGTTCTTAGAGTCCATTTTGAGTAGATGTGAACATACCAAAATTGACTCTTTAGGGTTAGAAAATGGTTAGAAAGATGGGTCTCATAGGAGAAGCATTAAGGATGAATGCAAACAAAGATGCTTTCCGGAAAGGAAATGAAGTTGCATTGAGGATGGGTGCAAATAAGGAAGAACTACATAAAAGTGATGAGGGAGGACTCAAAGGGCAAAAGTATACCATTGAAGATGGGTTTTTGATCTATAAAAGGTAGAGCATGTATAACAAGACATCATCAGATGCACCAACTTCTTTATGAGCATCATCATAATCCAAAGCATTGGACACCCTTAAATAAAATACATAAGACCTATGCTCTTCTTAAGACGCAATTTTTCTGGCCATGTACAAGGACGCCCAAGATTATGTATTAAAGTGCTTTAAATGTCAAGTGGTGATGAAGACAAAAAATCTTTAAGTAGGTAGGCTATTGAATCCATTCGAGATCCCAAATGGCAGATGTGCAAGAGCATTTCCATGGATTTTTTTATTAGAGGACTATCCACAACACAAGAGGACATGACTCTGTATGGGTGGTAGTTGATCGCTTGAGAAAAATGGGTCACTTTATTCCAAATAGAAAACATGTAAAGCCTCTCGAGTTAGCTCGTCTATTTGTGGAGTGCATATGTAAACTTTCTAGACTACAAGCCGCCGTCGGTATTGTTAGTGATCAAGATAGTAAGTTTGATAGTCACTTTTGGAGGGCTACAAGGTTCTATATACACATGATTGAACATCAGTAGATGGATGCCCAAATTGAGAGGGTCAATCAAAAAATCATTAAGGATATGCTTCACACTTATGATAATAAAAGGAAAACTATTCGGAAAAATTATTTATCAATATATTGGAGTTTGTCTATAATAGTGCAAACATTCAACTATGGGCTTTAGTCAATTTATGATGATGTCTTGATGTCAAGCTAGAGCTCCAATAGTGATTTGATTAGAAAAAAAAAGAAGGTATAATCAGCTAAGGACTTTCTTGATAACATGAACCAAATGATTAAACTGGTTCAAGACAACATTATACTGGACTCCATGTCCCCCACACAGCAGCATCCTGAAACTGCTATGCTTCCTTTTAACCCAGGCCTCACGACAACAGCACAAAAATTTCAGGTGGGCTCTCCCAAAAAAAACTTAAAAAGGTAACAAAGTGCAATCTTGAGTCCATAACAGTAAACTCACAAAGCTTCACATCACCAACTCCATCATGCATAGCATAGTACTGCTTGCTATGATATTCCGAAAAAAGATTCTTCAGTGCCCAAGAGTAGGTGCAGAATATTCATCTTACAGGACAAATCTTCATGGATAAACACTTTCCCAGAGGTGAAGGACAGTATGAAGTGTACTTATGAGATCACACATGCGGACATCCACAGGTAGCTGGTTGGGCAACTGCACTGCTCCGGATACAAGTGAATTACATACACAAGCATATAACATGTGCAAGGTACTCTTTACAGACACTACCTACTTATGCAACTTTAGTTGGAGCTAGGTAATCCAACAACTCCACCTGGCCCGATGTATGCATGCAAAAGGAAGCAGCCTTCCACTGCATCTCATGACTTTGTCAGATCAAACCAAACTCAGGTTGATGATTCCATCTACCTTGTTAAGGCTGCATGAACCAATTGAAATGCCATACCTTCAACCACCACAAGCATAGTCATTTACTGCTATTAAGTACAATCCATCCAAACCTTACAAGGAGTAACCTTCTGCTGCAGAAACACTGGGATATACAAAAGATTCTCCAAGTACGGAGCCTTCACGTTACCAAGCACATTATCAATACAGCAAAGGCCACCACTAATAATCTCACAGATTGAAGGCAGGGTACTTTGTGATAATAGCCATCAAATCTGACTCTCTAGCTAAAACATGGAAAGCCCTAATTTCTATGTACAATCCCCTAGCAGCACATGCTGATGAGACCATAAAGGAAATCTTTAACAATAAAGGCAAACAGATCTCGTATAGAAGGTCAAAAAGCTTCATGAAGTCTTTCCTTGGCCACTTTTTTAATGATGATTTTCATGGAGTTAGTTTGAAGATAGCATTGTTTTGATAGGCTGATATACCTCTGTCGCTCACTGCAATGCTGCTTCAAAGCCAATAGCCTGCCTTCGATCAAGTTTCTACCATCTTGCTCTTGTAAATGTGACACCCTCTCTGTGACATTCATCTGTCTAAAGCTTAATCAAGCATAGAATGAGTTGATGGGAATTTCCCATTACTTCCAACTGTGCTCAAACCACCGAACTTCTTAGGTGCATCCAAACCATCAAGAGCATGATTGGTTTTGTCAGAAACTACACCAACGTTGTCACGCTGATCTTTTGCAGAGGTATCTTTCCTTTCTTTTGAACCTCCCTTACCCACTGGTGCATGATCCAACATCTTCGCACCAACACTGATTTGCTCTTCCGCAAAAACGTCACCAATGTTACCTGCAGGAGGCCGTCTCAGCTTTCCACCGCTTCGTTGCTCAAATTGTGACTTCATCTCCTCCATGGCTTTTTTGAGAACCTGGTTTTCAGCATATAACAGCTGGAGCTGGCGCTTCATAGAACCACACAGAGCTGCAACAGGAGATAGTTCTCGAATTTCTTCGTCTTGAGCCAATAGTTGCAACTGCCCCACTTCAGAGAAGCTAGCCTGATTACATGTTTCTGAGAAAGAACCTGGAGTCACAAGGCTAATCTTTTGCAGGTACAGGTATGGAAGTTTGATACTTGCCAAATTACTCTCCCACCCTCGCATCAAATCACAATGAACCTTCACACCCCATCGAATGTTCAGAGCAGCTTGCTTTCCCAGGGGCAGACTGCTGTGAGCGTGCAAACTCCAACCCCTGATGCTTTCATCAACCCCTACACGCCATGGCACAGGGACTGATTCACCATTATTGTGCACCATCTCTGTCTCATGTTCATTCAGCAAAGATCCACCACCAACAGAAGCAGAAAGAGGACTCTCTAAGTCAGAGTGATTGTCTTTGAAGCTGTCAAAATTCGGGTTCCTGTCATCATAGATTTTCCTGTTGCTGTGATCAAAGCTGTCAATCTTGACATAATCGCTTCCCCAGTTATCAACTATCTCAGTCTCAGCTGAAATGCCACTGTGACCCTTGCGAAAAGATGGGTGGTGGTATGGCAAAGGAGTGAACAGGGAGCTTTTCTCAAGCTTCAGAGGGGTGATGGCGTGTGCATCGTCAAAAGTACCATGCATGTCCTTGTGTACAGCATCATACGCATCATCAAAGGTGCTCGGGCGGCTTTCATCAACAGGGGCCATGGGCTTGCGAGCAGTGTCTGCAGGCAAACCATGGCTATGGCTGTGGCTGTGGCTGTGGCTGTGGCTGTGGCTGTGGCCACGGCCTTCTTCAATGGATTTGTAAGCACCTGCAGGCAAACCAAGGCTCACAGGCTTTGCCATCTTTCTGAGGCTAAAATCCCCGAGTCGCGGCTTGACATGCAAGGTGAAGAAGGGGCCTGAAGAAACCCAAGGAAATCTGAGCTCCACCGAGATGCAGAGGGCAGCTGAGCTGGGGGGACCCCACGGCCCGATGCCTGCTTTGAGGACTAGGGAGAGGGGAGACGATGGGAGGTTAGGCTGATAGGCGATCTTCACAGAGGGATAAGCTTCAGAGGGGGTTCCAAGATGCACGGCCAGATCCTGGTTATCCCCTAAGGCGATCCCAGATGTCAAAGGGAAACCGGCCAGAGTGACAGGAAACTTCATCCTGATGAGGGGACTCTTCTCTTCTCTGAACGTCACTGAGGCCTTCATGGTCTCTCTTCTCTTCTCAGCAGAAAAACATACAGCACAGATCTTTGACCAGAGAACGCACCTGATGCTTGCCAACTCCTCCTTCTTCTGCTTGCCTCTTACTTGAGCTCTGCTCAGACTATAGGTTTCTTGCCTTCTGGCTTCCTTATCGCCGCAGCAAGTCGCGCCAAAGGCTTCATCATAGATGTTGAATACCCCTTTGATCAGAGAGGGCACCTGATGCTTGCCTCCTCCTTCTTCTTCTTCTGCTTGCCTCTTGCTTGAGCTCTGCTCAGACTGTAGGTTTCTTGCCTTCTGGCTTCTTCATCGCCGCAGCAAGCCGGCCCACAGGTTTCGCCGAAGACGATGATTACCCCGTTGGCCCATTTCGCCATAGCCGCCCTTCCTCAAGCTCGAAATGACCGCCAAAAGAAATTCTTCATGTTAAGAGACCTTAATCAAAAAGAGGAGAACAATTATCCTTTCAAGTATTAAAGTACTGCCCCTTTAGCCTCCCGAATATAATAAATGCTGGTTTGTTATTAATTAATTAGTCGACTGGGGCATTTGAAGGTAAACCTTAATAATAATGGCATTAGATTTTATAAGGTCGAATACTATGGGTGGTGAAGGTTCTAGATATTCTGGATGCTTCTAACCGACTCCTATTGCACTTATAAATAGCGTAGTGGAAGTTTGGGTGGATGGGGCCATTTGGCTCCGTGAGAGAGAGAGAGAGAGAGAGAGAGAGAGGCAGAGAAACGTGATCCACGCGAGAGGAGAGGTTTAAACGATCTAAAGCGAGAGAGAGAGAGAGAGAGAGAGAGAGAGAAAGAGAGAGACGATGTTAGCGATTCAAATTGAGAGAGACGATGTTTGGTGCAGTTTGAATTAAGAGAGAGGTGATGTCTGCAATATGAATTGAGAGAGAGAGAGAGAGACGACGTCCCCGAATATGTTCCAAAATGTTGTTTGCGCCTTGTATTAATTAATTATTATTATTTGGGGACCAATAAATATACAAAAGGAAGCTTTTTGCATCAAACTGACACCAAAAGTCAACATCATATCCCTACCCTTACATCTGTAATCACTTTTGTTTAGCAATTCACATAACAAATTCCATCTATCCTCTTCCATTACAAAAGAAGATTGTTCCCAAGACACCTGATAATTCAGCGCATCACTCGTCCTTGACCAGATCTTGATAGTGGGTCTTGTCCCCCCACTGGATTCTCTATGAAAGCCACAAAGGTATGGTCTATCTGCTTCTCTTTATCTTTTAGTCTTGGGACCAAGCTTCACTTGCTTTGGGCTTCACCTCCAAAGAAATTTGTATCAAGCCAACTACAAATTAGAGATCAATAGTCAGTTGATGCCATTATGCATTCTCTGTAACACCAAATCCAGACCCTCAATCTCTAACCTATTTACAGAGATCATAGATCTACACATATACATACATTTATGCATCATTCCTGTCGTCACATCAAGGCCAACTTCCTTTACATTCTGAAACACAATATAGTTCCTAGAGATCCAAATCTCCCTTAGCCAACAAGCTCTAATTATATTGAATAGCAAATCTGCACCCTCTGCACTAACAGCCCATTTGCCAAAAATCCAGTAAAAATAATGGCATAGTGGTTCTCTTTACTACGTAAGTATCTTCACCTGCTATGGTGGTAGTGTTGCAGTACATTTCTATAAATCCAACAAGTATCTAAATTAAATCAATACTTAGATCCCAACAAATACATCTACCAATTGTTTCACTATAAGCACAACGGCATTACAATTACATCAACTCACATGGGTATATGCCTCTATATGGATTAACTAACTTGTCGATAGTTGTTCAAGTCAAGGGCTTACCTTAGCCTTGCCAAATCATGTGTCATTGGGTCTTGCCTTCAAGCCATAATTGTGAGTCCCTAATGTGGGTGCACTAGTTCATCTGTTGCATCCTCACTCCATTGTCACACCACCAAAATGCTCCTTTGCTAACCGGGTAAAGGAAAAGCTCTCTTTGCCTAGATGGAGGAAAAAAGAGTTGGCCTTCGTGGTGGTTCTCTATCACAAAAGGAAGGGAAGAAGAAGCTAATAGAGGGAACAACCTACAAGAAAACCTATTTAAGTAAGCAACCATCTAGCATGCAAGAATCTAATAGCATACTTGCAAGCAAGAATAGAGAAGTAGAGAGCTCACAAGTATTCTATTGTTGCAAAGAGATGAATGTGTATTTCTTATCAAATTTGACTTATATATAGGTGACTAGTGTTCACACCAAACCGGATAAAACTTAAAAATAGTATCGGGCCACTGGGTCTAGTCAAAAGCAAGTATGTACACGAAGTTAGTGAATTCTCTATTTAGCATTAAGCTCATCGTAAGGCCGCTTTATATGCTCTAAGATAGGTGCCCATTTGAGTAGGTAAGATGGCAAAGCATCTTCTGGTAGGTCGGATGAGTGAAACCATGTTAGCCTATGAAGTGGTTAAAATACCCCCCTTCCTAATAGTGACCCATATTAGCGACTACGTCCTCATGTTAACATTCCCCCCTTCTTAATAGTGGCTGCGTTCTCATGTCACCCATGTTAGTGTCGATGGTGACACTACTACCATATCGGAGAGGTGTTAATGGTCCAGGATACTACATTGCTACTATGTTGTCAAGTTGGTCTGCAAGGTTAAGTGGTATGGCTCGAGACCACTCACAACCCAAATGTAGGGCCTATTATTAGTGATAAGCTTTAGGTAGCCCTAGTGGTAGGCAGCTTATGGAGGTGGCATGAAAGGCATATGAGATATAGAAGTTCTTCACGTGGGGAATACTTGAGTTATGGAAGTGTCTTGTACCCTTCAAGTGGGTGGTAAGCAACCCATGCTCAACAGGACCACCAAAGCATCATGAGCCAAAGCCAAGAATCTTATTTGTAACAACTTCTACAATGGGTCTCATGAGAGAGAATAGAAGGAATGCTAAGTGAGGAAGTGGGGGTTAACATACTTAGGAGAATAGAGGGATCCCAGTAGGAGAAGTATCTGAGAATCGCCTAAGGCAATATGAGATTTGGGTGTTCATGTAAGCATGCCATGTGTACTATCCGAGTTGATAATGCAATGGTCAATCAAGGTGTATGTTACATTGTGTTGTTAAGTTCATTTAACTAATTCTGCATGTATCCTTCTACAAGTAGTGTTCTTTTTGAAAGGTGATCTGCACTCTAATTTTTTGAATTACTAGTCTACACATTAGCTGTCTATATTAACTTCTGGATGTTCCCCAAAAACACAGTCGGTATGGGCAATTTCTACCCCTCTTACTCTATTGGGCATAGTCGGATAGCCAGGCTAGGCAATGCCAACTATGTAATCTAGAACCACTAAAGTTTTGAGTCTTGACGGGACGACGATACCTTTGGCGATCCTACTTGGGAATGTTTTATTTGGCTTAGGGTGATTAGCTAGCTAAGAGAATGGACTGCTGCTAGAAATTAGCCACTGTAAATTTAGAAGCGGGGTGTTAGGAAGAACTAAAGGGATTAGCCTGACCAATAGTGAAGAAAGTAGGGGCACCATGTTTGAATAAGAGCTCTAATAACAACAAATGATTATTAGAATTGTGCAAATGGAAGCTGTATGGAGGATGAGGGACACTCATCTAGAGTAATGCATTATCAGTGGAGGGCAGCCAGTGCAGGGCAGCCAGGACCAAGAAGAAATGGTGGCAAGCCACAATATTCTATTTTAGATCTAGGGAGAAGACCTACAACAGCAAGAGCTATATCAAGAAGTTGTGAAGGAAAGACAAGGTAACGATGAAGAACAACTGGAGCAGCAAAATAGAGGACAAGAAGTTCAAAGGGGACAAGAAGTTCAAAGGTAACGATGAAGAACAACTGGAGCAGCAAAATAGAGGACAAGAAGTTCAAAGGGAAGCCCAGTAACTCGACCAATAGCAATGACATTGAAATACGCAAAGTTTAACCCAAAAAGTGATGAAGATCCAAATGCCCATGTGCTCCCATTTGAAGCCATATTTATGGTTGTAAGTGTTAAATATAAATAGTGATTAATGTGGGAATAAAAAAGTGTTAGGTGGTTGTGTAAGCTAGCACTATGTATGAAGGCTTTAGATAAAGAGGTTCTAATGTGTGTGAGCAATCGCTAGCATATATAAATCTTTTACGTGGGAACATCCTCTTAGAAGGATATTATGTAAAGTAGTGATGTGTGGCAAATTGACATATATTAGAGACACTTGGCATCATATTTAGCATATGGCATATGTGGTGGTAGTGTATGCTTCATCTTTGTAAAGAGGATCTAATCTCTCCCCTATAAAAAATACCCGTCTCTATAATAAATTTATGCTTTTCTCACTCTCGGGGGGTTCACTTTATGTAAACTCTGTATATCACGTGCATTCAAGGCGTGCATTCAAGGCCTAATTAAAAAACCCCTAATCTCTGTAAATTTTTCATAAATAAAACATACCCTTTTTCTATTCAATCTGTAAATACCCCCTTTAAATGGTACTGTGACACAAAGTTGGGGTTTTGACTTCGGACACTTCTTAGAATCAAAACACAATTATATGAAACCTCACAGCCTCCTCACCTCCCTTTCTCTCCCTAGGTTAAGATAAAGATAAACACATCAAAGGTGAGATCATAATTCATGGAAGGAAAGATGAAAGGCTCAGGAGAAGCAAGAATTTCTGCCAGTCTTGCAGCTCCAAACAAGAGGGAAATTCTTTGTTGGAAGAAAATCTTCTGACTCAGGATTATGTGAACGGAAACATACGAGGAATGTTGGTAAGGTTTGTCCGTTCGAATTAGGCAATTTGGACGGAATATCTTAAAGTAAAAGAATACAACAATCACTTACAAGAGGATAAGATACATGGGATTTGCTTTTTGATAAGAGATTAAGAGAAATTAATCATTATTAAGAAGAAATAATGGCCAAAAGTCTATAAAAACAAAGATACATAGAGAATTTTAGTTTGAAATCCATATAGACTATATAAAAGAGGATTACATAGGTACGTAGAGCTTGAAGAGAGCTTCGCGTCTATATAAAAACTTTCGAAAATGGGCAACTAAGCGAAAAGTTATGAGCATTTTACTGCAAGACTAAAAAACTGCCAAAATTCGCCTAAAAATTAACAAATTTGGAAGAAATTCTGATCATGAATGAAGTAAAGGATTAAGAAATTAGTTACATGAGTGAAAAGAGCATATAAAGAGATTCCTAGACATATGATCAATTTCAGAAACCAATACCCGAGTGATGAGTAATTACCGGTTGAAATTTAGGTATTAGACCACAAAAACTGCACTTCCCTCTCTTTGCATGAAACCTCAATTTTCACATAGCCTCTTGCCTTTCATCTCCTTCATGATTCAAGCTAGAGGGTAAGGGTTAACATTGCTCAGCGGACAATGGTAAAGATTTACCTATGGTCCCCAAAGTCTTTCCCTGCTCATTACCGCTAAAACCATTGGTACCTCCAAAGGAGGGCCGCAATAAGGCAAGGGCTACCTTGAGAAGTCACAAGCCCACCAAGATAATAACTCCTTATCCCACTTATCATGAATCATCAAAGAGGTCCAAAATTGGATTAAGCATGAGAAGCTAATGCTAAATGAGACATTCACATGTAAAGAGAGTGTTTGAATAAGGGTTTGAAGATAAGAGAATGGCAATGACACAAAATGCTCAATTGAGGAGGCTTCATTCATTGATTTGAAAGGGAGAGGAGGGCTCCTTTTATAGGTGGAGACTCACCCTCTCTTCCATTGTTACAAATTACAACATAAAAATCTTCAATCCTTCTGTGACATAAGGGTAGATGTCACCATCAATTGTCCTCTTAGGCTAAGTCTTCTATTGATTATTAAATTGAAGACTTTTTGACTTTGAAAGTGTGATGAGATAATAGCCAAGTCTAAGTGGCATGTAGGTGGAGATCCCACTTACACATAGTGGAGTTCTCCTCTTCCATGTAGGCATTATAGAAAAATCTTTCCCAATTATGCACTTACACACACTCTTCCACAGGCCTTCCACACTCCCCAACTTGTAGCCTTATGGTGAATACTATTTAATAATACAATTAAAATCCATGTGAGCATGAAGGCCCACTTTTATTTTCCACATCACTAGCCTATCTACCATACCAAAGTATTTATCAAGCATACTTGTGGCATTTACAATGTGTGCACCCTAAATCAAGTAAAACCATTATATTTGAAGATAGAATGCTGTTATCAGGGTAGCCGTGCCAAGCCACCGCATCACCATGCCATTATTCCATTGTGGGTATCGCAATGTTCTTGGAAAAGCTTCCATGTTATTACCATTGAGAAACCATCAAAATATGTACAAAATTGAAAATGAAAGATATCAATTTTCCATGTCACATCTTCCCCCCCGGCAAATCCTCCATGCTTGTCTTGGGGGTCTGCTAGCCATGGTGCTTGAGGGTAAAATATCTTTAGCCGGTACTCATTGGTACGTCTGGAAACCTCCTGGGCCACTTGCATCTTCTAGACGATAGGTCTTATTTTTTAACTTTTGCTTTATCTTGAAGAGGTCTTCCTAGCGCATCAAAGAAGCTTCTTATCTAGCCGTTTCTCCACACGGCCATCATACCTCATGACTAAGCTTCCTTGCTTGAGTTCTGGCTTCTTCTTCTTCTTCGTGAGAGTGTCATGCCTTGCCTTGCGCTGTTGTTGTGCAGCCTCCAAATTTTGAAGTGCCTGAAGTCGCCAGTTGTACTACACGTTGGGCATGTGTTTCTTCATTATTCAAGCGTGCAAAAGATGTGCAAAGGCTTGTGATTTCCAATTCTATTGAAAAAATAGCCTCCATTCCATAAACTAACTGAAAAGGTGTGAAACCAAGAGAGAGTTTGTGAGTTGTCCTATAGGCCCATAGGACCCTTGGCAAATGCACATCCCACTTTCTCTTCATAGTATCCACTAGCTTAGACAAAGATCCACAAAGCAGTCCATTAGTTTTTTCTACTAAACCATTATATTAGGGATAATAGGGAGTTGACATAATGGGCCCACAAAATCTAATCCCCACATTTCAAATGGACGATATGCTGGGATAGGGTTTAAGGGTCCGGGAACCAATTGCTTATGCCCATATGCCTGGCATACTTCACAGCTTCTGCACCACTCATAGACATCTTTGCTGAGTCGAGGCCAATAATAACCTGTGTTAAGGATCCTCCGATTTATGCTGGCTAAGGCAAAGTGACCTGAACATTCATGACGTAATTCCATAATCCTTTTAGATTCTTCCAGGCTCACTACTCTCCTAAGAATCTTATCCTTACCTTGCTTGTAAAGAACATCCCCTAGAATTGTGTAAGGATGAGCTTTCTTTGCTTCTGTTTTGAGGATTCAATCCAGGAGGAAAGTATCCTGTATCTAAATAGTGTTGAACATCTTGGAGCTCAGGCCAACCTGTATCCATTAATGTAAGAATAGCTACTTTGAAAGAAGCCAAAATTTTAGTAGCCAATTCATCAGCCTTTTGATTATCCTTCTTGTTAACATGCATAAATTTACAAAACTCAAAAGCTTCTTTTAACTCCATTGCCCTTTTATACAATTATTGGAGATTAGGACTCCTTGCCTTATATTCTCCTTTCATTTGTCGGATGACCAATTGCGAATCCCCTTTAACCTCTACCTCTTTAATTCCATCTTTTATGCAATCTTCTAATCCCCAAATTAATGCATTGTACTCAGCCACATTATTTGATATAGCCTTTGGAAATTCCCTACCCTTGACCCATACCTCTTTTCCTTCTGGATCAAATAACACTATCCCCCCAGCCCCACATTGCTTGGAAGGGCTAAAGGCTCCGTCAAAATGCATAGTGAAAGCAATTGGTGGTGTCTCCAAATCTTCATATACTTCTTCCTTTGTTCCTGTTCCTTCTTCCTCTTCCTTCGTAAGCAAATCTGCAAGAGAGGCCCTAGTGGTGTTTTCTATAATAAAAGTAAAAGAGAATTCTTGAAGCTCACAAATCCACTTTGCAAACTTCCCTCCCCCACAGGATTGGGTTTGCGGACCAAGAATTGTAAAGAAGTTTGAGATGTGAGGAAGAAAAAAGGGCGAGATAACAATTATGACGACCTGAACTTCTTTACTGCAAAAACAAGAGACAAACCACCTTTCTCCATTTCACCATACCTCTCCTCGGCATCAGTGAGTTGTTGGCTTGCATAATACACTGGTTGCATACGCCCTTGCTCTCCCTTTTGCAAGAGTATAGCACCCACCATTGAATGTGATGAGACACTTGGATTCACATAAAAGTCCTCCCCCTAGGAGGCTGCACAATTGGACTTTGACTCATGCATTCCTTGAGCAAACAAAAAGATTGAATTTGATCGGGCCCCAATTGGAAAGAAAAATTCTTCTTTGTCAATAGATTTATAGGATACATCTTCTCAGAGAACATGTCAATAAAGCATTGGTAATACTTTGTTTTACCCAAAATCCTCCTTACCTCCCTTACATTGGTAGGTGGTGGGAGGGCCACAATTGCCTACACCTTCTCAGGATCCATCTCTATGCCTTCTTCTGAGATAACATGTCCCAAGAGAACCACCTTCCTTCGTGCCAACAAGCGGCATTTTCCAGGATTAAGACACCCTTTTGTATCATCAATACTTTGCATGGCTAACCTCAACTTTTCCAAGTGATCCATGCTGCTTGAATAAATGCAAAAATCATTCAAAAAGACCCTTATAAACTTTCCCAAGGTGCAAATACCTGACTCATGAAGCGTTGAAAAGTTGCTGGTGCATTGGTCAAGCTAAATGGCATCACCCTATAGGCATACACTCCCCAAGGGGTGATAAATGAGATTTTCCTTTGATCTTCTTCACAAATCCAGATTTGAAAGTATCTAGAGTATCCATCACACACTGAATACAACTCATGTGACCCGCAACTTGATCCAAAATCTCATCCTGAAAGGGTAGAGGATAATAATCCCTCTTTGTGCATGCATTCAGAGGGCGAAAGTCCACACACACACGCCATTTTCCACCCTTTTTGGGAGTGACTACAACTGGGGAAATCCACTCTGAATTCTCTACTGGAAAAATAAATCCAGCTTCAAGCAAATTAGTTACCTCATTCTTAAGCACCTCCGCTTGCACTACTCTCCCAAACGCCTTAGCTGCTGTACCACTGGTTTACTTTGGGGCTTGAGATCAATCTTGTGCTCTACTAGGGTAACTTGGCATACTTGTGAGTAGCTGTTTGCAAAAAGGTTAGGAAATCCATCCAACATTTTTAAGTAATTCTCCCTTTCAGTACTACCTGCTATGGATTTATCAAGAAGAAGTTCATTCTGTTGATGATGAAGACTAGTGAGGTCCACGTCTCCTTTCTTGAACATGGTTGAATAAGCTTCCCCTTCCAAGGCTCCATTGTCTCCCCTCGATCCCTTCCGAGGGAAAGACCAAATGCAACTCCCTCCACCTCCCCTTTTGAGATGGAATCCTCGGAGCTACCACTTGTCTCCTCTTCATCGGATGACTGTGACTCTAAACTTTCGGAAGTTGAAGGTTCACCTCTTACCACTTTTTTTGCACGACGACTCTTGATGTTGTAGTGTACCTTCTTATTCTCACCTTGTAGAATAAGATCACCTGTCTCCCACTTTTGAATTGCCTTCACTTGGTGAAGCCATGGCCTACTACCCAATATCAATGGGTAAGCTCTAGCATCAGGCTTTGTAGGAATGACCTGGAAAGTTGTAGGCACAAAAATACCACATACATCCACTCCCAAATTCTTGACAATTCCTAAGGTTTTCACCCTAGATTATCAGCAAGTTTGATGCGATAGGGAGAGTTAGTAGAAAACTTTAAATCGGCATCTTTCATTGTTTTTGTTGGATTAGGGTTGTAGGAAAGCACACAAAGCTTGGAGAAGAAGAAGCAAGAATGCACACAACACAAAGTGTTTTAGATTGTGTCAATGTACAAAGATAAGTTAGCCCTAGAAGGATGGGCATATATACAAGCCGGGGGAAAAAACCTCCTAAAGAGGGAAAAAGTGCCCCGGCGGTCCTAAGTGTGTTCACACACATCACTGCCTATATATATGGCAACAAATCCCCCCTGGGAGTGATGGTGTGAACGAGAGCTGGCACTCATGTATAGGGGAGTGCCATGCCCGAAGTAGATCAATCCACAAAGGGGAGCAAGCCCAAAGCTTTGCGGAAAGCTTCGAACTTCTCACGAGGAAGCGCCTTTGTGAAAAGATCGGCGAGGTTGTCCTGTGTTGGCACATAGGCCAAGCTGATCTCTCCTGCTGAGAGTCTCTCCCTGACATAGTGATAATGCACCTCAATGTGCTTTGTGCGAGCATGAAAAACTGGGTTTCTTGCAACTGCCAATGCGCTCTGACTGTCAGTGAAGATAGAGGTGGCAGACTCCTGTCCAACACCCAAGTCAGCCATAAGCCGTCTGAGCCACACACACTCAACCGTAGCTGTGAAAGCTGCCCTGTACTCAGCTTCACAACTAGAAGTGGCCACAGTAGGTTGCTTCTTGCTCAACCAAGATATGCATGAGCTACCGAGCATGAAACAAAAACCACTTGTGGACACTCTTATGTCATAGCAACCAGCCCAATCTGAGTCCGAAAAAGCATGTAAATCTGGTGGCAACGATCCCCCCTTGGGATAAAACAACCCAAGATGTATGGTGCCACTCAAGTAGCGAAAGATGCGTTTAACTGCCTTCCAATGCTGAGACCCTGGGCTATGCATAAACCTGCTCACCTGTGAGACTGCAAACTGAATGTCCGGCCTCGTAATGCATACATAAATGAGGCAACCAACAGCTGTCTGATAGAGTGTGACATCAAAGTGATCTCTAGCATCATGAAGACTCAACTTCAAACCTGTCTCCATTGGAGTAGCAATAGGCTTGCAGTCTTCAAGGCCAAATCTCCGCAACAATGTCTCAATATACTTTGTCTGACACAAAGCAATACCTCCATCACACTGCTTAAATTGTATCCCCAAATAATGATGCAAATGCCCCAAATCTGACATCTCAAAAGAGGCATTCAAATCAGCCTTAAAATCAGCAATATGACTCTCATTTGGTCCTATGAGCAGCATGTCATCGACATAGAGAGCAATGATTAGATGTACACCATCCACACGTTTAACATACAAAGTGCTTTCTGTTGGACTATTCTGAAACCCATGTGCAGTCAAATATGCATGTATCTTTTCATACCAAGCTCGTGGAGCTTGCTTTAAACCATATAAAGCCTTTTTCAACCTGCACACTTTGTTTTCCTGCCCTCTTTGAACAAAACCACGAGGCTGCGATACATACACCTCCTCATGCAAATCTCCATTCAAGAATGCAGTCTTTATGTCCAACTGATGTACATTCCAACCATTATGAGCTGCCAATGCACAAATGCTACGAATGGTAGTCATACGACAAGTGGGAGCAAAGGTCTCATCAAAATCAATGCCCTTTTCTTGAGCATAACCCTTTGCAACAAGTCTAGCCTTATAGCGATCAACACTACCATCTGGCTTTCGTTTCAATTTAAAAACCCACTTACATCCAATGGCCTTTTTACCAATAGGCAAATCACACAAAGACCATGTACCATTCTTCATTATAGCATCATATTCACTTTGCATTGCAGCCAACCAATTTTCTGAATTTTGTGCCTCATCAAATGAAAGAGGTTCTTCCTCTTCACACATACTAGACACAGCCAAAGCATAACAATCTGATGCATAAGAGGCATGCTGAAAACCTGAACGAGTACGACTAGTAATAGGTGCATCAATCTTACTATCACGCAAGGTTTGCACCAGCCATTTAGGCATACCTCTAGCCTGCTCATTTTCAGTCCTATCCTCATGAATTACATCCTGTAAATCTGCATCAGAAATAGGCTGATCTATGATGTCGTTTGAAATCTGCATAGGCTGAATATTTGCCTCATTAGGACTTACATTTGAATTCCCACCTGTAAAGAGAGGCAACAACGTATCAAATACATCCCGTGAGCTTACACCTGTCTCTTTGGTACATGATAACAAGGGCTGCACAGCATCTTCCACAAAAACAACATCTCGACTAATCAAGATACGCTTTGACTGCGGATGATACAATCTGTAACCCTTGCTCTCAGCACTATAACCAACAAAAATGCATTTGACAGCCTTATCATCCAATTTTCTGCATTGTTGCACAGGCACTAAAGCATAGGCCAAGCAACCAAAGACACGCAAGTGACCAATAGAAGGCTTCCTGCCATGCCAAGCTTCGTATGGAGTAATAGACTGCAAGGCCTTAGTGGGACACCTGTTGAGTACATATGCAGCACACATGACAGCCTCAAGCCAAAACGCATGTGGCAAAGCTTGGCTCTTGACCATACATCGTGCCATCTCCATAAGTGACATGTTCTTCCTCTCAGCAACACCATTTTGTTGAGGGGTATACGGCACTGTACATTGGTGTTTTATCCCATGACTAGCCAGAAATGCATCAAACTCTTTAGACATGTACTCCCCCCCTCGATCAGTACGGAGGGTGCTCACAGTACAATTGGATACATTTTCAACCATAAGAAAAAACTGTTTGAAGCACAAAAACACTTCGGACTTTGCCTTCAGTGGATACACCCATGCATGCCTTGAGTAATCATCAATGAAAGTCACGAAGTACAAGTGTTTACCAAATGACGGAGTTTGCATAGGCCCACATACATCACTATGTACAAGCTGCAATTTGCGAGTGGCCCGCACAGAACCATCCTTTGGAAACGCAGAACGCTGCATTTTGCCCAAAATACAGCCTTCACAAACATGTTTCAATGGTGCCTCAAGAGGGGGCAATGAAGCAACCATATCAAATTTCTGCAAACGCAGCAAACTAGCAAAGTTCAGATGACCAAAACGAGCATGCCATAGTTTTGCATCTGAAACTGCCTTTTCATCAGAAACTGCATTTGCTGAATCTTCCACACACTTGTCATAAGAATTGAGCCTATACAGCCCACGAAACAAGGTGCCAGATACAATAATCGTATCACCAGAAGTCAAATCATGAACAGTACATCTGTCATCCACAAATTTGATTACAAATCCAAGTCTAGCAAGCGCAGAGACAGACAATAGATTCTTCTTTATCCCTGGCACATACAAAGCATCTGAAAGTGTGAAAGCGCTACCATTTGCAGCAGTAAGCATAATTTTACCAATGCCCTTCACTGGGTAAGAAGCATTATTGGCACATGTGACAGTATTCCCATTAGGGACAGCCTCAAGAGAAGTGAACATATCACGATGCGAGGTAATGTGCTTTGTAGCACCACTGTCAAAATACCAAACATGAGAGTCAACAGAAACTGCCAAACATGCATCATGTACAGATGGGTCATACAGGCAATACACGCTAAACGCCCATTCTGTATCCTGCACAACATTTGCAGAATCTGCATTTGTAGAAGCATCCGCTATTGTGGCTGCATTTGACTCTTTCTTCTTTGCCTCTTTAGCCTTTAGCTTAGGGCAATTCTTAATGACATGATCATTTGCCTTACAATAGTTGCACCTGGTCTTTTTCTTGCCTTTATCAAGAGCCTTCTCAGACTTATTGTTGCTACCTGTGGAAGGAGAAGAAGTTGCAGACCTACTAATAGGAGAAGAAACAGTGGAAGGGGCTGCCTTACCACTTCTTCTCTGTTGCTGGGCAGCAATAAATGCTTGATCAACTGCACGCTGCCTGGCCCTATTTTGCCTGGACTGCGCTTCTTGCAAGAGCTTGTTGACTAAAGTATCATACTTGAGAGCATCAGGTTTGTCCTCATTAAGAAGTCTCCACGTGGAAGCAAAAGTCTGATATGTCTCAGGTAAAGCATCAAGAACAGTCTGCACAAGAGAATGATCAGGAATAATCTCACCTGCAGAAATCAACTGTTCTTTGAGATCTTTAATCTCAACAAGAAAAACATTCATGTCATCATCTTCTTGCATAATCTTCAATTCTAGCTCTTTACGCAGGTAAGCGATTTTTGCCTCGTTACGACCTGCATACAAACCAGCTAGAATATCCCAAGCCTGTTTTGCTGTTTTAGCTGAACGAATATGTGGGGTGATGTTACGTTTGACAGAAAGTGCAATCAAGGCATGAGCCTGCGCATCTTTACCATCCCAACGAGCTTGTTCAGCAGTGGGTAAAACAGCAGCAACAGTAGAGCTGCTAGAACCTGCAACATTTTCAACAGATCCTACATCCACAGAACCTGGACGTACATCTGTACCCTGCACAATGTTCCACAATCCTTTTGCAACCAAAACATGCTGCATCATGTATGCCCAAAGTGGGTAGTTGCTATCTCCATCCAGTTTGTCTTCAGCAGACAACATGCGAAATACATCATTGCTGTTATCAGCCATGGCCACTGACTGAAACTGATGCAAAAGCTGCCTGTAATAATGAAGCAAAGACTGAACAGAAAACAACTCGTGCTATGTAGCACGGTCCACAATAGAGTACGTATGTCTGTTTTGCAGAAAACTGCACTGTCGAAATTTCTGCAGAAAATGACGAAAACACCTGTGCAGAACTTGAAATGCAAAAACGGAGCCCGAAACGACCTCAGATACAAAAACGGAGCCCGAAATTTATTTGCAGAGTATAGGGACTTGCAAGCGCCCGTGAAAACTCACCTCAATCGGAGAACGTGAGTCGGAGGGTGCTGGCGGTGTTGCCCTGGGAGCCGATGCCTGCTCTGATACCAATTGTTGGAATTAGGGTTGCAGGAAAGCACACAAAGCTTGGAGAAGAAGAAGCAAGAATGCACACAACACAAAGTGTTTTAGATTGCGTCAATGTACAAAGATAAGTTAGCCCTAGAAGGATGGGCATATATACAAGCCGGGGGAAAAAACCTCCTAAAGAGGGAAAAAGTGCCCCGGCGGTCCTAAGTGTGTTCACACACATCACTGCCTATATATATGGCAACAGTTTTTTCACTCATGACATTGATTGACGCTATGAGGTGAAAAAAAGAAAAAAGAACACTGCCTCTATAGCCCTTCACCTCCCAAACTTGGAAACACTAACACGAACGGGGGCACCACCAGCCACCGGCTGGAACGCTTCTCACACTTCGCCACCCACCCACACCATAAGAACAGCTCAAAACCCCAATAAACAGATGATTATTCAGCAAACACACAGCACCATCCACATTTCAACAAACTCAGCAAATACACCAAAAACCAGGACTCTGGCCAGGATTTACTGCCAAGGGAATTCACCCTTGCGTCTGACAACCAAGCCTCTGTCTCTGGTCTCTGCACTCTCCAGAGGGCGCCCCACCAGCAACCCTTCTTCACTTCACGTCTGTAGCCCGGCTACTCTCTGTCCAGCTGCTACCTGCCAAGTGTCGTAGGCGAGTCCCACCTGTCTCCAGCCCACACATCAGCACCTCTACTGCAGCCAACACACACAAAAAACCAAGGCTCTCTTTCTAGTCAGCATCCACTCTCTGCCTGCAATCATCACCCACACAAAACCAGCCACTCTTCTCTCCAGAAGGCGCCCACACCAGCTAACCTTCAACTCAGCAGCTCCCACTCTCTGTGTGTCGTGACCAACAGCTTCGCCAACCACCAGAACCTCTGCACAATCTCTTCAACACCAACATCAACTGCTCAACGCAGCATCACCATCTTTTGCAGCCCAAGCCACGTCACCCAAGGCCCACACCAGCCTGTGTACTCGCTGAATTGGCATCTCCTAGCCGCTAGCTTCACTCCTGCTCTCCTCAATTATTCAAGAGTCCCCCTGGTCGATGCCTGTAGACCTTCTCTCTCCGCTGCTGTCAGCTGTGGCTGCGCTCCATGCTTCCCCTCACTCTCCACTTCCACTGTTGCTGACGAACAGCCTTTCACACACCAAGCGGCTGTTTGCACCACCCGACTATCTCCACAAGGTACTCCTCTGGTCTCTGTTGCGCCTCTACAAGGCCATTTCTACCTTCTACTCGGCGACCAAAACTTCGAGGCGGCCATCTTTTCCTTTCTTCATGCCTTCACCACCTTCTAGACAACGTGCTGGCAGCCACAATATCTTCCACGTGGTCCCTTATAGGGTGGCCACCTTATTAAAAGCTTCATCAAGAAAAACCTGCTGTGCCATAACACTTTCTTGTCCATCAACATAAGAAACATAAGAAACACGTGGTCCCTTATAGGGTTCCTTCACTAGTAGTGGTGCTACTGGTCATATCATCAACACTTGAATCAGCTTCACTTTCCTCTTCATCATGAACAGGCTTCTGATTATCCATATTAAACTTCTTTTTATCCCCTCTCCTGTCATACAGAGTAATGACCCGTTTCCTCCAATCCTGAACAGCCTTCACCGCTCACAGCCATGGTCTTCCCAAAATGATGGGGAACGCACCCATTCCTGCAGGCATAACATGACAATCCACAAGCACCTTTACATCAAAAGCTTGCAATTCTAACTCCTTGATCATACCTAAGCATTTGACCTTCTGGTGGTTGGCCAGCCAAATACGAAAACCAGACGCTTCAGTAAAATTAAGACCAAGCCTCTCCACAGCTGCCAATGTGATTACACAAATTTGTGCACCACCATCTATGTATGCCTCTCCCAGATTCTTCCCTTTGTACCATACATTCACCACAGGACATATATCAGGCAACTCCTGAATAGATAAAACAGTCACTATCCCTTTGGCAGGCTCCTTCTCTCTCGGGTTCACAAGTCTTTTCCACTGACACTTCAATTTGGGAGCTAACTCTATCAATTGCTCAAAAGTAATATTAGCTTTCCTTCCAGCCATGTCCTCCTGCAATTTGTAACTATCCTGCCCAACCCCCACAGTGGAAAATCAGTTACCTGAAATTTCCTACGAGACTTCCGCTTCTGCTTGACCTTCACATCTCCTCCTTCCTTCACTTTACCTTTCTTCTTGGCATCCCTGCAACATCCCTGCTTTCCCTTTCTTGTGGCATCCGTTTCCCCAAAGGCCCTGTAGCATCCCTGCTTTCCCTTTCCTGTGGCATCCGTTTCCCCAAAGGCATCACATCAGCTTCTGCTTCCTTCGTCTTCTCAAGGGTGACCACATCTATCACCTTAGTTTTACCCTTCTCCTCATTTGTCAACCCACTCGTCCCTGCTTCAATTTCAATCCCATAATCATTTACCCTATTGGGAATCTAAGAGGGTAAGGGATACATATCACCTCCCATTCGCTAAGGCTTATCACAATCTATACTTAGATGTCCAAGTTCACCACAATTCCAACATGTAGGAATGAACCGTCTACCCCTGCCAAAACCACGACCACTTCCATAGCTTGTTTGTCCTTCAATCCCTTCCTGATTATAGCCTCTACCTCGGCCATGTCCACCACCTGTGTTTCCCATCATTTTCAAGCTCAGATTCTTCATACAATCCACCATTTGCCTCTGTCCTGTTTAAACCCTTCATCAGAAGGTGTAACAGCTGTAGGTGCCACCTGTGTCCCCTGTGGTATGGCATTACTCACCTGAACTTTTGTTGGTTGCACTCTTTCCACGGTTCTCATCGGTACCGCTTCTACCCTTCTCATTTCAGGCCTCACTGCTACTAGAACCATCCCCAGCTGGTTCATCCGTTGCAATTTCCAATCCTTTGATTTGGCAATCTCCACCGCATCCTCATAAGACCTGGGCTTCTTTAATTCCACCTTCCAGCGAATGCCTCCCTTCAATCCTGCAATAAAATGATCCTTCTTCATCATGTCCGGAGGTACCTGATCATCCCCCAAAGCCCTGCACAAGGTCTCCCACAACAAAGAGAATTTCTTCACATAATCATCAATTGGCTCCAATTCGCCCTGTATCAACCCCTGCACTTCATGCCAAACTCTATTTGGATCCTCAACCTTCTTGAACCTGTTCAAAAGTGCAGTCTTCAATCCATCCTCACTCATAGAAATGTGTGGCTCAGCATCCTTCAATGACTCCTCATAAGCTTTGTACCATACCCTTGCATCCCCTTTCAAACATATATTCAGCAGCCGCAATACCTGTGTCGGCTCATTGATGTGATTGCTTATGCATGCAACCTCCATCCTTTCCAGAAAATCTGCCACATCTTCATTAGGACCACCAAAAAACTCTGGATACGACATCATTTTAATCCCCAAGCTTCACTTCAAATCCCAAGAAAAATACTGGAAACACCTTCCTTCAATCTCCTACTCTGGGGCATACACGTAAGAGAAATACCTGAGCTCTCCTCAGTCAAACAATCCCAGAGCTATCCTCACTCGGGGCACCGGAAGCCATGTGAGGTGAAAAAAAAGAAAAAAGAACACTGCCTCTATAGCCCTTCACCTCCCAAACTTGGAAACACTAACACGAACGGGGGGCACCGCCAGCCCACCGGCTGGAACGCTTCTCACACTTCGCCACCCACCCACACCATAAGGACAGCTCAAAACCCCAATAAATAGATGATTATTCAGCAAACACATAGCACCATCCACATTTCAACAAACTCAGCAAATACACCAAAAACCAGGACTCTAGCCAGGATTTACTGCTAAGGGAATTCACCCTTGCGTCTGACAACCAAGCCTCTGTCTCTGGTCTCTGCACTCTCCAGAGGGCGCCCCACCAGCAACCCTTCTTCACTTCACGTCTGTAGCCCGGCTACTCTCTGTCCAGCTGCTACCTGCCAAGTGTCGTAGGCGAGTCCCACTTGTCTCCAGCCCACACATCAGCACACACAAAAAACCAAGGCTCTCTCTCTGGTCAGCATCCACTCTCTGCCTGCAATCATCACCCACACAAAACCAGCCACTCTTCTCTCCAGAAGGCACCCACACCAACTAACCTTCAACTCAGCAGCTCCCACTCTCTGTGTGTTGTGACCAACAGCTTCGCCAACCACCAGAACCTCTGCACAATCTCTTCAGCACCAACATCAACTGCTCAACGCAGCATCACCATCTCTTGCATCCAGCCCAAGCCACGTCACCCAAGGCCCACACCAGCCTGTGTACTCGCTGAATTGGCGTCTCCCAGCCGCTAGCTTCACTCCTACTCTCCTCAATTATTCCAGAGTCCCCCTGGTCGGTGCCTGCAGACCTTCTCTCTCTGCTGCTCTCAGCTGCAGACCTTCTCTCTCTGCTGCTCTCAGCTGCTGCTGCGCTCCATGCTTCCCCTCGCTCTCCACTTCCACTGTTTGCTGACGACCAGCCTTTCGCACACCAAGCGGCTGTCTGCACCACACGACTATCTCCACAAGGTTCTCCTCTGGTCTCTTTTGCGCCTCTACAAGGCCATTCCTACCTTCTACTCGGTGACCAAAACTTTGAGGCAGCCATCTTTTCCTTTCTTCATGCCTTCACCACCTTCTAGACAACGTGCTAGCAGCCACAATATCTTCCACGTGGTCCCTTATAGGGTGGCCACCTTATTAATGTATTTTTTTATTTTTAAAACCTCAAAGTCTCAATAATGGCCACCATTCCTCTCATTACCTTGCTTTCCGGGTGAACATGCCACGCCCATAACCTTCCTTCCACTGCCAGAGCTGCCCACAGCCTCGTTATCAGCAGCATCATCTTACCAAACACATCAATTAGTCGGTGCCCTGCAATTAGTAACCACCCGCTCTATACATTTGCCAGGGCATTCAGGGCAAAGTTTATTTGCACATCACGCATCCCATATGTACATAGACCCAAAACACTTTTCGGATTTTAGCCTGACAACGCATCTCCATCAATGTATGCATTAGAAATTGTTAGCCCCTCAATGATGACATCAATCTCACTGGCACATCATCTCCTACATCAATATCCACCTTTTGAGCCATAGGAGTCCCATTATCCCTCTTTTTCTTTTTCTAATAATTTTTTGTGCTAGCCACCTTACCCCATTCCTTTCTAAGCTTTGGAGAGAGTGCCAAAAGCTGCCCAAATGTGATTTGTGCGGTTTTCTCCCTAAGATCTGTTAAGAGGTCATAACTAAGAGATCCTTGTCCAAGAGGAAAGTCAAATTGTCTAATTTTTCTCCTAGATGACTTCTTCTTCTTATTATTTTTCTCCTCTTCTTCAGATTTATCTTCTTCTTCTTCTTCTTCTTGGCTCCTAGTTTTACGACCCCTTTTTTGCCATTAATGGCATCAATGTTTCCTCTTCTTCTTTTGAGCATGTTTCCTCTAAAAGTGCTAAACTTTATCCTCTCTTTTCCTTAATTTTGGACACTCAGTGCGATAGTGCCCCTTCTCTTGACATTCATAGCATGTGACACTACTTCTATCCCTAGGTTTATCCTCAGCTCGTGGAACCCTAGGTGGCCTTGCGTTGACTAAGTGTAACTTCAAATCAGCAAATTTTGCATAAGTTGTGCAATGTTATGATCCAAGGATGGAGCTTGTGCCTGAGATGTTGAGGTTATCTCTACTCGTGTGGTGAGGTCGGCACACTCGGAGAAGATTGGAATGTGGACTCAATATGAAGAGTGGCCTCTGTCTTCAAAGCAATACGAAGAGCCTCTTTAAAATTAGTGGGATCTTTGCTAAGAACTTTTCCATGCAAGCGGGGATCCAAAGCCATGATAAACTTGCTCATCTTAAGATGCTCCATTGATAAAGAACTCTTTGAATTTTCCATGATAAACTTGCTCATCTTAAAGTGCTCTATTGTTAAAGAACTCTTTGAATCTCCCATAGAAGGTGAAAAAGAAGAAGCAACATGTAAAGCAGCTTGTTGATATTTGATGAACAGGGCTTCATACCTCACTGAAAAGGCAGAAACTGACTCTCCTTCCTTTTGGAAAATCTGATCCAATTGCAATAGTAAAGCATTTGGTGACTCCACTGTCCCAAATCTCTCCTTCATTGCTTTGGTCAACCTTTCCCAATCATTCTTGGACTCCTCTCGCAAAGCCTCATGCTAAGCTAAGGCCACACCCTCCAAGAAATTTGGAAGTATTTCTGCCCTCTCCTTCATAGACCAACCCGTCAAGCGGCATGCTCGGTTAAACTCTCGGAGATAACTCCCCGAGTCTTCTTTTTCTGATCCTTGGAACACCGGAATGTTGAACACCTTGCACCAAAA
The DNA here is from genome assembly GCF_041138505.1 of Cibotium barometz. Classification (NCBI taxonomy): domain Eukaryota; kingdom Viridiplantae; phylum Streptophyta; class Polypodiopsida; order Cyatheales; family Cibotiaceae; genus Cibotium; species Cibotium barometz. The sequence goes on from NC_141100.1 coordinate 22,070,066, forward strand.
GATGAGTAGCCACAAGGGAAATTTACTTATTTCAAAATAACTTTTCTTTAATCATACGGGACCTTGAGGTTAAAATAAAATAATTCTAAGTAAAACCTACCCGCCGTCTCCACCAAAAGATGTGACACAAAGTTGAGGTTTTGACTTCGGTCACTTCTTAGAATCAAAACACAATTGTATGAAACCTCACAGCCTCCTCACCTCCCTTTCTCTCCGTAGGTTAAGATAAAGATAAACACATCAAAGGTGAGATCATAATGCATGGAAGGAAAGATGAAAGGCTCAAGAGAAGCAAGAATTTCTGCCAATCTTGCAGCTCCAAACAAGAGGGCAATTCTTTATTTGGAAGAAAATCTTCCGACTCAGGATTATGTGAACGGAAACATACGAGGAATGTTGGTAAGGTTCATCCGTTTGAATTGAGTGATTTGGACGGAACATCTTAAAGTAAAAGAATACAGCAATCACTTACAAGAGGATAAGATACATGGAATTTGCTTTTTGATAAAGAGATTAAGAGAAATTAATCATTATTAAGAAGAAATAATGGCTAAAAGTCTATAAAAACAAAGATACACAGAGAATTGCAATTTTAAATCCATATAGACCATAAAAAAGAGGATTACATAGATACGTAGAGCTTGAAGAGAGCTTCGCACCTATATAAAAACTTTTGAAAACAGGCAACCGAGCGAAAAGTTATGAGCATTTTATTACAAGACTATAAAACTGCCAAAATTCGCCTAAAAGTTAGCAACTTTGGAAGAAATTCTGATCATCAATGAAGTGAAGTATTAAGAAATTAGTTACAAGAGTGGAAATAGCATATAAATAGCTTCCTAGACATATGATCAATTTTAGAAACCAATACGTGAGTGATGAGTAATTATCGGTTGAAATTTGGGTATTAGACCACAAAAACTGCACTTCCCTCACTTTGCATGAAACCTCAATTTTCACATAGCCTCTTGCCTTTCATCTCCTTCATGATTCAAGCTAGAGGGCAAGGGTTAACATTGCTCAGCGGACAATGGTAAAGATTTATCTATGGTTTCCAAAGTCTTTCCACATGCTCATTACCGCTAAAACCATTGGTACCTCCAAAGGAGGGCCGCAATAAGGCAAGGGCTACCTTGAGAAGTCATAGGTCCACTAAGATAATAACTCCTTATCCCACTTATCATGAATCATCAAAGAGGTCCAAAATTGGGTTAAGCATGAGGAGCTGATGCTGAATGAGACATTCACATGTAAAGAGAGTGTTTGAATAAGGGTTTGAAGATAAGAGAATGGCAATGACACAAAATGCTCAATTGAGGAGGCTTCATTCATTGATTTGAAAGGGAGAGGAGGGCTCCTTTTATATGTGGAGAATCACCCTCTCTTCCATTGTTACAAATTACAACATAAAAATCTTCAACCCTTCAATGACATAAGGGTAGATGTCACCACCATCAATTGTCCTCTTAGGCTAAGTCTTCTATTGATTATTAAATTGAAGACTTTTTGACTTTGAAAGTGTGATGAGATAATAGCCAAGTCTAAGTGGCATCATGTAGGTGGAGATCCCACTTACACATGATGGCGGAATTCTCCTCTTCCATCATGTAGGCATTCTAGAAGAATCTTTCCCAATTATGCACCTACACACACTTTTCCACATGCCTTCCACACTCCCCAACTTGTAGCCTTATGGTGAATACTATATTAATAATATAATTAAAATCCATGTGAGCATGAAGGCCCACTTTTATTTTCCACATCACTAGCCTATCTACCATACCAAAGTATTTATCAAGCATACTTGTAGCATTTACAATGTGTGCAACCTAAATCAAGTAAAACCATTATATTTGGAGATAGAATGCTGTTATCAAGGTAGCCTCCAAGCCGCCACATCACCACGCCGTTATTCCATTGTGGGTGCCGCAATCTTCTTGGAAAATCTTCCACCTTATTACCATTGAGAAACCATCAAAATATGTACAAAATCGAAAATGAAAACATTGTTAGATTTTGGTAACCATATGATGAAATTACCATCATAGTATCCTTGTTGTTGAAGTACATGCACAGGCACCCATCTTTGACGAACACTATAATTTGGTGGCCGATGTGCTTGGTGTTGAGGATTTCTTCTTTGCGCAAGCTTATGAGACTTTTTGATGCGCTTGGGGACCCAAGCTTGGGTATTTCTTTGGTAGTACCCTTGTGCTTGCAGCAATGTTTTTGGTACCCACACTTGTTGCATCGGTGGAGCTCTTTGAGGATTGTTGCCATCCAAGCACCACTGTGCTTTGCTAGCGATAGAGTCATCATGATCATCAACGACAAAAAGTTGACAATACCATACTGCCAGGAAGAGGATCCAACTTTAATGGATATCTATGATGCTGAATGCAAAAGGATACAAGCTTCTTCTGCAAAAGCCCCTCTACACAATGACCTACCATCTACGTCAAGAACCAACTCCGATAAAGACTCTACTCCTTCAACCCCATCCTCACCTACGAAGTTCAATGCCAAAACCTCGCAAAGCAGCTATTCTTGAAGAAGTTCCCAAAGCCCAACCATCTATCTCTGACAACAGGGAACTCAAAGGAAAGGCCCCAGATCCTATGCATCTTCATCGACAAACCTCATCAAAGGAGACAACCACATGCTCAAAGGCCTCGTCATCGACAACCACTCCACAAAAGACTCTAACCTCATCATCATCAACAATGCCCATGAGTCTCAAAATTACAGCCTCAGCACCAGCAGCCAAAGTCAAGGAGGGCCCCAAACCTTGCACATTAACCCTAAAGAAAACTCTACCAAGACTCCCACAATCACGATATCTTAATAGTATCAAAATGTGGGTGGAGAAGCAGCTACTTGTAGCTCAAGGCTACTATGAAGCTGCCAATCAAATTTGGGTGCCTCGACAGTCAAAACCTCTTCCTCAACATAGCACTCGAATGAAGTAGTCATTTTAGGGTTGAGAAGGTCTTAACACTCGAGTAATACTTAAGGTCAGTATCTAACCATTTATGCCCCAAGATCAAATCTACTTCTAACACATACTCAACCACAAAAAACTTGCAAGTGAGGGGGTTAGTTTCAATATACATTGTATGTTCAAAGTACCCCATACATGGCATGTTCAAGTCTTGTGTAAAGGTAATCCTTTTAGAATGTGTTGTGAGTGTTGGTTGACCTAACAAATCCCATAGCTCGAGAGTCATGAGATTGTGTTCTTGTGTTAGATAAAGCTTTGCTTGAACTGTGGTGATTTTATTTGAAATTTCCAATCCCACCAAAATCTTAAGGATCTTTTCAGTAAGATATGTTGGAAGTTCCAGCTCCTGCAAGGTTTCTTCCTCCTGTAATAGCAATTGTACATTGCCTGTATATAGGAGTGTTCAAGGTGACTGTTTGCATGGACTCATCTAGTGAATACAACGATTCACTTCTCCAAGTTTCGCCAAGGATGACATCATACTCAAGGAAATCTAGGGTAACATGGAATGTAAATTCCATATCGCCATCGATTGTTTGAATAGTGTATCTAAAGTAACATGAAACTTCAATGTTTTGTCCATTGGCTCCTCTTGCAAGACTATTGCTTTGTAGGGATGAGATTAGGTTGTCCCAATGACACCCAAGTGTCTATTGTCACGATGTTATGACTAGCTCGAGGGCTAATCTCAATGCGCGTTCATGCACTAAACATCATTGCCTATAGGGAAATCCAACCATACCATGATAGAATCTTCCAAAGGAACCATTGGTGTTTCGGTTATTGTTTTAGCTTCAGATCCTGTTTCTGTTTCATATTCCCATTCACTTTCATCCTCTGTTTGGGTCTCGGCTTTTTCAAGAGTACCCAATGCGTACAGCGGCACACTTGGCCCTCTGACAATTCTTAATGAGGACTATTTGAAAACTTGCGAATCCTCACAGTCCTATTTTATGGAGCTCATTATGTCCTTGTATAACTCAGGTTGAGCCATTAAAGGTGCAAGTGCCGATGTGATGCCTGGCTTTATTATGAGAGAAGAGCATTCCACCGAATGAGGTTTTGAGCATGTTCTTAGCCATGTTGAGGTATTGTCTTTTACAATGTTTTTTATTGTTTGTTTTGCCTTAGCTTGTAAGCATGTAAGCACATTCAATGACACTACGGGGACAATTGCCCGTTTTGTACATTTAAGATGTTAAGAGTTGTATTTTGTGAGACAAGTTGCATTGATGCAACTCGTCTTGGGCAATCTTGGAACATGTGATCAATGCCACATCATTCACACATTGGTCAGAAGGTGTCAGTGACTATGGACATGGAAGTATTCTAAACTGTGCAGTCTGCCACTTTATGAGGTCCATGACAATAGAAACACTGAAGTGTTCGATTAACTGCCTCCTGAGTAGTTTCTACCCCTTGGACTTTTTTTTTGTGCACAAGAGATGGAGGTTTTGACTCCCTTGTAGATAAAGTGGGACATTTTTTAGTATCATGGTCAAAGGTTTTATAATATATGAAGTATAGAACAACAGGTGCCTTGTATGCACAATGAGGATTGGGATGATCGTAGTGATTGCACTTAATACAAGGCATTTTGTTTCTCCCTTCTAGAGGCATCAAGGATGTCTGGTTAGATGTCTGGTTTTGAAGGTTCCTCTCTTAGAGATGTTTGCTGTAAGGTTTTAAGCAAGGTTTCATAAATTTCGGGGAATGTTAATTACGAGATCGATCTTTCTTTTACCATTGCTTCACTTGGTTTATATTAGAACACCTTTTAGCATGATCATCTTTTAGCATGTTGTCATCTAAACGTATTGCTTCTTTACAACATTGATCGAATGTTTCCGGATTGGTTACAATGATCAAGTTGTGTAAGCTATTATTCTTTAAGCCGATCATCATGAAACATCTCCTTATGAACATCATTTAATTTTTCCCATGACTCACAATGTAAGTCCAAGAGTTTTATCCTCCTAAGGATAAAATCTCTAGTGGATTCATTTGGTTGACGCTCAATTAAATAGAGTTCTATTACTATACTCCATCGATCACCTTGTCTGGAAAAGCCATGTATAAAGGCTGATTTCAAGGTTTTGAGGTTGGTCTTGATCGCCCGTATATCAATGCAATGAACCATCGACTAGCTTTTCCCTCTAAGCATAAGTTCAACACATGTACCTTAGTGGGGCAGTTGGGATTTCCAAAGGCTTCACATCTCTATTCAAACATTTGAATGAACCATCGACTAGCTTTTCCCTCTAATGCAATGAACCATCGACTAGCTTTTCCCTCTACGCATGTACCTTAGTGGGGCAGTTGGGATTTCCAAAGGCTTCACATCTCTGTTCAAACATTTGAATTGAACAGGGTCTGTTGTTCCATCATATTTGCCCATAATTTTGGAAATTTGTACGGTCCTGTTTCTATATAAGTCACTGAGGCTATGTGAGTGCTCTTGTTAGAAGAGACTCACTGAGTCCTTGGGCCACCCCCCTTCCTAGACTAGTCAGTATGATAAAGGTGTGGGCATTTAGGAAAAGGTTGGTACTTACAGGATTTGTGAGAATGCTAGGCAAGGGGCCAAAGCCCGGTGGAATCAAAGTGACAAGGGGTGTAAAACCCGATGACATGCTTGTTATAGGCATGGCCAATGGCATTGGGAGGTGAATTTGTGGCATAGATCTCAATGGCTCAAAGATGTCAGCCATTGGGTTCATTCTTTGTGTGATCCCTAGCACTCCCTTTATCGTGGCCATGTCGGAGTGCCTAAATGCTCTTTAATAAGATTTTTTTTGCTTTTTATACTTTCCCACAGCCTGTTTACAGCCTCAACAAGAGGCTTGGCGTACTCTTCATTGGATTAAACGGGTGTCCGTTTGCCCTAATTAGCTTAGGCATTGTACGCACGTGAACGACCTAAGATATTTTCTCGAAAAAAGCGTATGCTAGGAACTTCCCAGATGGAAGAGGGGGTCCAAAAACCTATTTTTCGTCACTCAAGACAAAAAAAAAATCCAATTTTTTTTCCCTATTTTGCAACACGTTTTTATCCTAGGGAGAGGCCTCAAGTGAGTTACTCTACCTGATTAAGAACCGCTTCAACCAAATTTCATAGTATATTTAGGGGGTAGGGTCCTCACACACACACACACACACGATGCTAATCACCAAAATAAAGAACAAGACCTAGTATGAGCTATTGGAAGACCTAAGCAAAGGTTAAACATAACTTTGGACCAATTCCTCAACTTGTTGGGTGCCTAATTACATGCAAAAATTACTCTAGAAGATAGTACCCACCACAGAGAAGCTAGCAGAGCTACCAAGCATTGATACAGAGGCACCAACCCCATAGACTATAGAAATGTAGAGAAAGTACAGGATTGTGGCACTATAAGAGGATATATGGTGTTCCAAGCAATCCAAGACGGAGGGTTTGGTGTGTGAACATAATATCGAAGGATCTAGAAAGAAGCCGGGGTCATGATAATGCAACCAGACCCATTCCAAGTGAGTGAGAATGGAAGATTAAAGAAAAGTTGGGCCATTTGGCATTATCAAGGAGAAGAGATTAAAATAGCCAGATGCAAATTTCCTATGGTATTCATTGTCCTAAGAATGGAAAAGATGTCAAGAGCTTACCCCATGCTTTTAGGAAGGTCATGGCTCAAGAGATTTGAGAGTCTACATACATTATAGGAAGCTCAATATGTTGCAACAATTGCTAATCCATTCCCTATCCCTTTCTAGATGTAGTGGTGGGCTATAAAGTTATACTCATTTCTTGATGTGGATATAGTGAGTATAAATCAGGTTCGGATGGCCCCCGAGGATTTAAAAAATGGCATTTGTGATAGAATGGAAAGAATTCTCTTCCATTATAATTACATTTGTGCTGAAAGATACACCAACAACCTTCCAGAGGCCAAGAGATATTCTATGAATACTTGACCACCTTCATGAGAGTCTTCATAGATGACTTCAGTGTGTTTGTAAAGACGATAGATCACTTGTATCATCTCACTCTGTTCTAGAGAGATGAAGAGAAACTGAGTGTACAAAAGGGGTTTTTTTTGAAATGAGGCATAAGCTTGTACGGTAGGGGCAAGGCCATGTATTTAGGTGAATACTAAATCTTAAATTTGGTTTAGGGGGAGGGGGCCTTGATAGTACTAAAGTTCATGGTGCATGTATGGTAATGATCTAATGATATCAAGAAATTATCACAACATGCTTCAATAATGATTCAAGTAGGTTGTGGTGATTCACAATGATGATTTCCTAGTACTTTTAACATCTAATTCTCAATAAGATTCAAAGTAGCATACTTTAATCCAAGGAGAGGGGGTGTGTAAATGCTAGAGAAAAAAACATAGATATAAGGTTCAAAGTAGCATACTTTAATCTAAGGAGAGGGGGTGTGTAAATGCTAGAGAAAAAACATAGATATAAGAAGAGTGACATAGTAATTTTTAAAGGTATCCTTATAAGCTTAAATAGGGGGGTGTTATCATCTTATGAGCATAATATATAGGGTTTTCTTGAGGTTCATGCACACAGGTGATGTCCCCCTTTATTTTTATGAGTGAATCCCCTGGGCGCAGTTAGTAGTGGGTCCCTGGTAGGACACACACTGTTAAGAAATGGATTGGTAGTGCATCTCGCCACAATTGAGGTCATGCCAACCTGAGTAGGCACCAAGAAATGTAAAGGAGTTGGCTAGATTCTTGGGCTAGATCAAATGCCGGCATAATAGGTTCACGAGATTTTAGCAGATGTAGCCACACCCCTATATTGCACAATGTTAACCCATGACGTACATTGAGACATACTATGTTTTACGTCATTAATTTAAATATTCTGAGTCATGGGCCGGGCTTGTCGGCACCATATGTTAAGGATAAAGGGATTGGGTGATCGCCGATGAGAGGTGCACCTTGAATATCAGTAGGATAAGGGTTAGGATCGGCCGGCCATGTATGGGTGCCCAAGTGTGAACGGCCAAGTCACCTATAAGAGTCATCTGTAACCCTAAAATCCTCATTCTCATGTGTTGTGAATACAAGAGTGCTCTTGCCTTATCTCTTTGGTTTCCTTCTCCTGCGTGTGAGAGAGAGAGAGAGAGAGAGAGAGAGAGAGCGATCGAGCACTGTGTAGCGGCACGGCGGCGGAGAGGCGGTAGAGCGGCGACGGCGGCTCCTTCTTCATGGCTGCGATGCGGGAATCCTTCAAGGCGGCGGTTGAGCGGTGAGTGACACACCCTTTGCATTCTGTTTGAGCTTCCTTCCCTGGTTGTATGCTTGCAGCCATTCGTGGCTCGCATACGGTGTTCGGCAAGTCCCCAGCTACGACCTGTGCAGCAAAAGCACACATTTTTGGCGCCGCTGTCGGGGAGTTGCCCTGCACCAAGCTCCAGTTTGCAGCTCGGCTGCTGTGTGAAGTTTAATCTACACTGCAGGAAAGCGACTGTGTGTTTGTTGTTGAGGCGTTTCTGTGTTTTGCAATCTATCTTCTGCAATTTGTCTTCTGCATTTCTGTTTCTTTTGTTATTTTTCCGCTCCGCGTGTGGGCGTGCGATCTGTTATCTGGTTATCTGAGTGCGGGGGGATTTTTGAATCCCCAGATCTGTGCTGTGTGCGAACCGCGCCGCGGCCAAGGCTGAACCCTAAAGAAACCCTAGAAAACTTATCTTAAAAAAATAGAAAATAAAAATAAAAAAATATAAAAAATAAAAAATAAAAAAAATAAATTTTATTTTTAAAGAAAGAACCAAATGTGTGGAGAGGAAAGATTTTCTAATTGGAGAAAAAAAATTTGAAAAGAAAGAACCCCCACGACCCACGGCCCCGCCGGTCTCGGTCTTTTGATATATATATATAGGAGAGTGAGCCTCCATAGCTTTCTTTCAAGTGAGAGCTTATGGGAAGTCATGCCCTATAAGTAGCCCACTCCCCAAGGAGTAAAGTGAGCATGTGGGATAAAGCCCTCACCCTTTCCTCCACAAGCAAATAGGCTTTTGCCCCTTCCCCCAAAGGAAACGGACTGTTTTGAGGACTACAGGAGCTCTAGATAGGCGAACATGGTGCTGTAAAGCACACTAGGATCCTTTGAACGATACGCTCATTTCGAGCTATCACACGCCCTAGTCCAAGTTTGACCGTAAGTAAGGGGATCAAAAACGAGTTAAAAACAGTCTAAAAACAAGTAAAAACGGGGTACGAAATACCCAAGAAACCACTTGTGTGGGCTTCAAGGGTAGTTACCAACACACGTAGGGTACCCACGTCACATGCATCTATGTTCTGGTCGGGTGCTAGAGCCTGAACCACTAGAAAGTGTTTCAGTTTACGCAGGCTCACACCATTCCTCACGTTAGCATCTTGGCCTTCGGCTGGAACCCAAGGGAGTGCAACCCAAGATCCACGAATAGTGGATAGTGACTCGTCCTCTGACTCAGAAGCCATGGAAGGACACCCTACCAAGAACCCTGATGAGGAGACAAGCCAAAACATGCCAGTGTGGGTCCCACAACCTGGATCTAGCATGTTTAGTCGTCTAATAGAGACCTTTAGTAGAGCTACACGCTCGGAACATGCGACAAGCGAAGTAAATGAAGAAGGAGGGGTAGTGGATTCGCCATTCACATCTTATGTGGACCCTACCTTCCCAAAGAGTGTCCATGTGGATATTCTACCCACTTCGTTCAATGAGGGCCCTACTGAGCTACCACATTCCGATGCTCTTCCTAAAGCAGAGGTCCCTAGAAGCCAATCCATAAGAAGTGACATTGCGTCCACTTCAAGAGAACCATTTGGCACACCAAGTCTGGATGGGATATTTCTCAATGAAAATTGGGAATATGATCTACACACAGAGACTCTAACGGACCTATACACGGGTTACACATACCATGTGGGTTGGTTAGAAGTCCTACGATCTACATCTAGCGCCACTAGTCTAGACGAGCAACAACAAATGATATGTGAGGTTATTCATAGAATTATCCAAATTGAGAGGCAAAATAGGGGAGTGAACTTAGTTTCCACTGGCCCTATGAGATTTTTGGATACGGGCAAGGCCAAACAACCAACCCTATCACAATTGGGGAGACTCCCTCGGTGAGTCCCATAGACCCTTCGTATGTTGTTTCGCCTGGAGTCTCAATGCAGGTTGAGCCTACGAGCAGTAACTTTAGTTTTCCAACCTTGGCTCAACTTTCCATTAAGGAATCCACAATGCCTACCCCAATGATGAGCATGACAGAAAGCGCACCTGTTACCACTGTAGTTAGTACGACACCGCTACCTAGTGGAACAGTACCTACAACAGTGCGTGCCAGTGCCTATCAACCATATGTACCTATCGCTACTCATGCTCATGTAGCTCCTACGCCTCTTAGTATGCCAATGGCATATGCTCCACGACCACCTTATCATAACCATTATCCAAGGGGAGCTAGGCCTAGTCACATATCATATCCTACATCGTTTGCCAACATACTCAGACCAACGCAAACTCCTATCAGCCAGGCTATCCCAGAAGTGCCTCCATCAACTATGCCTGCTCACTTAGGTGATCTCGCAGCATTTGCTCAGACGATCGGACGATCTATTGTGGAAAACATGCGAGGCATGCCTGAGAGAGAACCTAGAAGCAAGGCAGTACAAGTGGCTAAGCTCACTCAAAACTTCAGTGGTAACGAGGATGTTAGGAAGCACATTGAAGTCTTTGAACACGTGTGTGATTCCTTGGAAGAGCACAATGAGCTGCATAAGTGTAAAGCCTTAGGCTTAACCTTAAGTGGGAAGACCGGAGATTGGTATCAAACCTTAAGGGTTGAAGAGCGCACTCACTACCCCACTCTCAAGAGATTGTTCTTGAAAGAATACATACGTGAGGGTGTGCTTTGGGGAGTAGCATCTCAACTCCAAAAAGCTGAACGCGAGGAAGGGGAGTCAGTGAGAGACTTTATAAGTCGATTGAAGCATCTAAATTCTCGCTGCACTCTCGACGAGCGCTTCAATAATAACCAACTGCTCGATAGATTCATCCGAGGATTGCGCCACGAGGACATTTACAATGGCCTAGTCATTAGAGGTCTTACAACGTGGGAAGCAGTCACTGCCAATGCAATCCAGTTAGAAGACAACTTGATGATTCCAGGTAAAAAGGTGTCTTCAGAAACAAAATCCGTTAGTTTGCAAGTATCTGGGCACGAGCCAATGACGGTGAAACCTATTGCCAAGGAGCCCAAGATATCTGAAATGTCTGTGTACCGACCTTACTAAGGCTCTCCAAGAATACTTTAGGGGTAATCAAGCTCCTCAGAATAGCCATATGTACCCAAGGAGAGAGCAACAATGGTGTTCAGTGTGCTTAGGACCACATAGCACGAGTGAATGTCCCACATTCAGAGTCAAATTCAATGGGAATTGCAATGCATGTGGTAAGTACGGCCACCAATCTAAGGATTGCCTAGTACTTAAGCGAATGTTGGCAAATCAGGCACCATTAGCCTGGTCAAACACACCTCAAGTACCCGCACTAATGCTTGCACAACCTATCGAGCAACCGTCATAGCACATAGTTCCAAGGAATCCGAATGTAGTCCAGTCTGTGCCATTACCACCGCCAGTGTTAGGACCACAACCTCCACATCCAAGGATTACCCCAATAAACCAGATGGGTTGTGAGTCACATAGTGCGTGTGGGGATTATGAAGAGGAGATAGACTCCACTGCTCCATATGGGATTGATACGTTTGAAATGATTCCCCAGTACTACATGGAGGATCATTTCGGGCAAGTCAAGCCTGTATATCAAGCGGCCGCTCTCGCCACAAGAGGGCAAAACCTTAATACCTTGGCGAGGAGACCACCTCTTCAATGCTACGATTGTGGTGGACCGCATCGTGTAGCGGAGTGCCCTAATAGGCTACAGAAGATCGCTACTCATATGCAACCAAATCAAGGGAGCACATCGGGAATGCCGGTACTTACATGTAATCGTTGTGGCATAGATCATTTGATCGCTCAATGTCCACATAATCCTAATGCACCCAAGATTACGCCATTGAATTTGGTTGAGGTCACCAACCAAGCACGAGAAACCACACCCATTGTACCTGTGAATGTAGTTACACGATCAATGCTTCAAAATCAAAACTACATTCTTGAAGAGAGGGATACCGCATCAATCGCTCAGGCAAAGAAAAAGAAAACACGGCGGAAGAGATCGCTTAATGCCACGAGCTCCAAGCCCAGTTCAAAGACCAACATAGGGACAGGAGACGACCCCGTGTATATGAATGATCCTGAAGATGATTCCGATTCAATAGAAACCATGGGGACCAAAGCCACTACCTTAAGGGAGGAACCCACTCGGGAGCTCAACGAAGGAGAATCAAGCAAGTACATTAATAAAGGGAAACAGAAGGGAACTACCTCGGCCCCACAACCAAGTCAGTTAATTCCCTCTCGACCACCCAAACTGACTGAGACTCCCCAAGACAAGCCACGTGGGCCAAAAACCCTTAAGAAAAAGATTGGAACTTATCCAAACCCAGTTGAGGAGATTGAACAAGTGCAACACTTAAGGGGTTTGGTGGAAGAAACACAAAGAAAACTGGAGCCAAACCCGAGAAAAATCAAAATTCCAGACACAGTGTTTCCTACGCAAGTTCAGCCTCACAGGAACCATAAACCGTTAGCTATACCTAGTATCATTCGGGAAGAAAGTGAGGATAGAACATCAGGAAGTGGGCAAACACCCTTCTTGCTGGAAAGAATGTTTAGTGAGGGAATGCCTGACCCCATCGAAGAGGAAGTAATTCCATCTTCACCAGTCCCTAGTCAAGGGGCGATGTCTCGAAAAGTACTGTTGAATGTGTCTAAGCTAATGGATTTCATGTCCTCTGAAATCAGAACCACGATCATATCCAAATTATACGGAGATCCTGAGCTATTCTTAGCTCTTCGGGCATTTCTCAATGGAGAACTAAAGGCGGGGTTACCACAATTTGCAAATATGGATAGACCTGACACGCTTCAAGATGAAGGGGAACATTGGGATCTACAACCCAACCCAAATGAAGATTCGGTCGTTGAAATACCTGTGAACAAGTTGCGACAGTACTTTGAAGGTGACGAATCTAATGCAACCCTCCCCATTACTACCAAGGGATTAACTTTAAAGGGAATCCTTGATGGTGGTGCTGGAGTGAGCATTGTGACTAAAAACTGTTGGGAATCTATGGGGAGACCTCACCTCGAAGTCACAAACATAGTGGTTAAGATGGCAAATGGAACTATTGCTAAACCTATTGGAATGTTAAGGGACCTTAAGATCAAGGTTTTGGGATACAAGGTAAGACATACCTTCATTGTAATGGATTTCTCCAAGCATCCTATGTCATATCAAATGATCTTAGGACGTCCTTTCATGAGGGAAGCACAAATGGTGCATGATTGGTCGAAAAACCATGTCTACCTACAATTCCAGGACTCTGTCATTCGAGTTGATCTTGAGAATGGTCGTGCACATCCTTTAGGAAGCAAGGTTATCATCGATAATCGATCGGATACCACTGTTCATTCTGCCCCATTAAGGTATTGCTATACATGCAAAAAAGAGACTGATGATGGGAAGGATTCTCCTTACATGGATGTCCTACCGGGTATGACTGAGTCGGATAACGTGGATTGGGTACACCTAGCGGCAACCATAGACACATGGGGAAATAGAGGCACAAGTTGGGTAACACCTGAGGGGCAAGATATGCCACCGTTAGTGCCAATAAACATGATAGGTGTTATGCACTTGACTCCTGATGGCGAGGAAGTGGCAAACTCCACTGACACTGAAAGTAGCGAAGACTCTGACCAATGCAACTCTGAGTATGAATCTCAAGAAGAAACTGACCCTGAGCCTGATGGGGGAAATGAATCAAATATTCACCCAAATGTGGAAGCAAGGTGCTCAAGGCCTAGGACAGTGACCTCCTGCAGTTCATCCGAAAGTGAGGGGGACACAAGTGAAAATCGACCAAGTGAGTTCGAATCTGACAGAAACAAAAATCAAAAACTTGGTAAGAAGAAAACGAGACATAAGCGCCAACGCTATCGAGCTAATGTACGAACTGCAATAAATAAGGAGAGATCCACTGCAGAATGGCTTAGTTATGTAGGAGCCATTGACGCTCATCGGCGGAAGATAGCAGATAATTGGGGACAATACCTCCAAAGTGTCATGTGGTGTATTCCGCAACCTCATGACGTCGCCCAATTAGAAACCAAAGAGAAGCCAAAACTAAGTCGTACTGCAAGAAGGCGGCAAAACCAAGAGTTGGCTCAGCAACAAAAGGAAGCGGAATTGAAAGAAAAAAGCCTGGCACAACAAGAACTAGTAGACTTACACCCTGCACACCCGAGCATTTCAAATCATTCACTATAGGGGAACGTAAAGTGGTCTACACAAAAGCCCAACGAACACCTACCAATGGGAGTAGCGGTGTCTACGATGGTCCTGCGGTAGTTAAGGAGATAGACTTAGCAGATCCGGGTGAGGAGTCTAAACCAATTTTTATTGCTCAAGACCTCACCAAGGCGGAAGAAGCTGCACTTACGAAGCTTCTTAAAGAATTCAAGGACATATTTGCTTGGACATATCATGATATGAAGGGTGTTCCACCCTCGGTGGTGCAACACACGATTCCAATGATTAGCACTGCTAAACCAGTCCAGCAACGTCCCTACCCAATGAATCCTAAGTACGCAAAGCTTGTACAAGAGGAAATTGAAAAGCTGGTAAAATGTGGATTCATATACCCAATTGAGCACTCAGAATGGGTTTCTCGGATAGTCATCGTGCCAAAGAAGAATGGGAAACTTAGAGTGTGCGTTGATCTCAAAAAGGTTAATGCAGCCACCAGAAGGGATCATTACCCCTTGCCATATTCTGAACATGTGCTTGAAAGAGTGGCAGGAAAGAAGGCATATAGCTTTTTAGATGGGTACTCGGGTTACAATCAGATCACAATCGCAGTCGAGGACCAAGCTAAAACAGCATTTATCACGGAGTTTGGAGTGTTTGCCTTTCGCGTCACTTTTGGTTTGACCAATGCACCTGCAACATTCCAACGATTGATAAACACGGCCTTTAAGGAATATCTAAGGGACTTCTGTGAAGCTTTCTTAGATGATCTTTGTGTTCATTCCTCTTGGGACGAGCACTTGATGTGTTTACGAAAAATATTTGAAAGGTGTAGATTATATCGCATCTCCTTGAATCCTTTCAAATGCCAATTCTGGGTTAAACACGGAGTTATCTTAGGGCATATAGTGTCCAAAAATTGGATTTTCACTGACGAGAGTAAAATCAAGGTCATTCTGGAATTGCCCCCGCCCACCAACTACAAGGGAGTCCAACGTTTTATGGGCCACGTTGGTTATTATCGAAGGTTTATTCTCTTCTTCGCCGAGATAGCTCGACCATTGTATAAGCTTCTCATCGAGTTTATTTGGACCGAAGAATGTGACCGTGCCTATGAGCTATTAAAGAAGGCCTTGGCAAGTGCTCCAATCTTGAGAATGCCTAACTGGGATTTACTCTTCCATGTGCATATTGATGCATCAAACTTTGCTATTGGGTGTGTGTTAACTCAACCTGGAGAACACAAGCTAGACTACCCCATTAGCTTTGCCAGTCGCCAGTTGAACGATGCTGAGATGAACTACACCACTACGGAGCGAGAAGGGTTGGCAATGATATATGCAGTAAGGAAATTTCGTTATTACCTCCTTGCCACCAAGTTTGTTTTCTATGTGGATCATCAAGCATTGTTGTATCTGGTAAACAAACCATGCTCCACACAGGGAGAATCACACGATGGCTATTGATTCTTCTTGAGTTTGATTTCACTGTTGTTGTGAGACCTGGCAAAAAACATGTTATGGCTGATCATTTGTATCGCATACCTAATGGTGAGGCTCCTACAGGGGTTGATGATGACTTACCTGACACTTCCCTGTTCATGGTGGAGACAATGCCTGAATGGAGTGAGAAGATTGTTAACTTTTTGGTTAATGGCTTTCCACCCAAGGAGCTTCGTAAAGATCTAGCTCGAAAGCTGATCAAAGAATGCGAACCCTATTGCCTGATAGCCGGGACTCTTTATAAAAGAGGAAAGGATGACGTTCTTAGGCGTTGTGCCCGAGAGGATGAGTATCTATACATTTTGCAAGAGGCACATATGGGCGTAGCCGGTGGTCACTTCTCAGGAGACTTAACTACGCGAAAGATCTTACAATCAGGGTATTGGTGGCCCACTATGTTCCAAGATGCATCACTCTTTGTGAAGGGTTGCGATGAATGCCAACGATACAAGAAACCCCAACGGAAAGATCAGATGCCCCTACATCCAATCAAAGTAAACCAACCATTTGAAAAGTGGGGTTTAGACTTTGTAGGTCCAATTAGCCCAGCGGCCCGAAACACACAATCTCGCTATATTATTGTGGCCATTGACTATATGACCAAATGGGCCGAAGCGAAAGCGACACGTAAGGCAGATGCAAGGACAACAGCCAAGTTCCTCTTTGAAAATATAATCACACGATTCGGTTGTCCTTTTGAACTTGTGAGCGACAATGGTACGCATTTTATAAATGAAGTGATTAAGGAGCTCACAACAAATTTTATGATATCCCATCATAAATCTACTCCTTACTATCCGCAAGCGAATGGCCAAGCCGAGAGTACCAACAAGACTTTAATCTCTGTTTTGACAAAGACAGTTGAAGCTCATCGCATGGATTGGGATCTAAAGCTTACGACAGCTTTATGGGCCTATCGTACTGCGTACAAAGTGGCTACTAATTGCACACCATTCAAAATGGTATATGGCCAAGAAGCAGTCATGCCGTGGGAATTTGTCATTCCTAGTCTTCGTGTTGCAACTCAAGAGGGTTGGCATGGTAATCCCTTAGCAGAGCGTCTATATATCCTTGAGCGGCTAAACAAAGAAAGACAATTGGCTGTGTACAATGCCCTTGTGGAGAAGGATAGAAGGAAAAAATGGTTTGATCGCCACCTAAAGGACAAGGACATCAAGGTTGGGGATAAAGTCCTGATGTATGGAGTGCGTAACGAAAAGAAGAAGCTCAAATATGCTGGTAAAGGACCATATAGAGTATGTGAAATTACCCCGCAAGGTACCATTAGAGTGGAGACTCTCGACGGAGTTGAAACCATTGGATTCCTTAATGGGAGTAAATTCAAAAGATACTATGACCCCCTGAGCCAGGAGGAGTTACATGCAATCCATCAAAAGAAGGCAGCTAAAGAACAAGCTGAGCTTAAAAAGATACAAGCGAGAGTCGAAGCCAAAGAACGTCAACAGCGTGCTAGGAGACAACGAGAAGCCAACTTGGGAATTACGCAAGTATTTTTCGAGGAAGCAGAGGAGGATGCACTGGAATCTAACCCACCTCTAAGATACCCAATTGAGTTACAGAGTCCTTACGGGGAGGTGCTGTATAATGCATTATTGGATACAGGAGCTCAACACAATTTGCCATCATATGGCGTGTGGTGTCAACTGGGAAAACCACCTTTATCCAAGAGTTCTATCCAAGTTCAAGGAATCAACAAGAAGAAAACCCCTGTCTCAGGAATTCTGCACACTCCGGTTGCTTATGACAAGGGAACCATAATTCAAAGCTTTTTGGTTATGCCTGCTGGTACCATGGAAGGGACTGTAATCTTAAGGCGCAAATGGATGATGGCCACCAAGTGCAATATCGATTGGGCAACCAGACAAGTCACAATGCAAGAACCAACACTAGGTATGACCGCTCAAAATCCCGCACCTAAGTCATCCACTCAAATATTAGATAACGAAAAATCACAAAGTCCAGTGGCAAAACCATCTTCGATTGTTGGCCACCCCTCTAATGCTTCAACGCCAAGAGTGGAAACAGGAAAGGTGGTCTCTAAAACTCCGCTTACTATGCCAAAAAACACATACAAATGGGTCCCAAAGGCTTCGTTAATAGCTACTTCCGCTGCTCAATCTCGTTCACCAAGAAGCCTCGTAAAAGGAAAGCAGCTACCCACCCGAGAAAGGGCAATGTAACATCGCGATGGATCCCTAAAAAATTATTAGTAGCCCAAGGGTACTACGAGGGGAATGACCAGATTTGGGTCCCTAAACATAAGTTGAATCCCTCTACATCACCTGTAAAACCTTGCAAACCAATTGTTGCCACCCCAATGACAATTCAAGACCGTGGTAAGGGAAAGGTAATAGAGTGCTCTGCACCACTTCTTCCAGAGTTAGTTTGGATTCCCAAACGATATCGATCATTACCACCTAGCTCAGGAAGGGGGGAGCCACATGAAGCTTCTAGCTCCTCATGCCAGGCACACACTCATATAGAAGTTTCTACATGCTCTACACCTACTCTTGTCAACACCCAACAAAAAATCGATGAGTCTACGTCTCCCCTTGTAATAGTATCGTCGGAAACCATTTCCTCCATTCGTCAATGGGAGCGTACACTACCATCTCTGCAATTGGATGTGGCTACAAGGGTCATAAAAAGCTATCTGCCCACATCACAACCGATGACCCGCTGGACAAATTGGTTCCAAGAGGCTGCAACATCATTGCAAATAATATGATCTACCCAAGGAAAGGGGGAGCATGTACTCACACTCGACATTCTAATGCTTCCTCCTTAACCTTCTCCCCTGACCATGTAATTGCCAAATTCAAGGGGATGTATATATCTAGCTTCATACATTTTTTTTAAAAAAAAACAAAGAAAAGAAAAACAAAAAATAGTAAAAAGAGCAAGAGCACAAAAACAAGAGAAATATCCGTATACAATCAAGAACTAGATTGACCTGTCATCATAAACCTACTGATGCTATATCTGTGTTTGCAGATATGGCAGATGCCCGATCATCATACACTTCATCCACTCCTACCTTTGGTGAGAGGTATCATCTGTACCTTTCTCAGATATTCCACATGTGATATCCTGTAATTGAAACTAAATGGGATCATATAGATGTACTAGCCAGAGAAGAAAATGTTGAGGAATTAGAATGGTTAATTTGCCTATTGACCATGACTGACCCCTACTCCGTAGAGGACATATCCCCGATAGCCCAATGCTTTCCTTTTCCACAAGATGACTATCCTCGCATGGTTACATTTTTGATGAGTTTATGTGGATGGGAAAATGAAAAGGAAATATCTGACAATGATGAATGGACGGATGAAACTCATGGCACTACTGAGGTTGACTTTATTTGTTTGGATGATGCGGATAGAGGCTTAGCCTTAGGGCTAGAGCCAGGACTCTACAACATCCTCTTACCGTATCCTCAGTAGTAGTGTGGTGACTGGTAGGTAGGTTAGTGTTTTCAAGTTTTTTCTAGTTTAGATTCCTTAAACAAGTCTTGAAATTTTCACACTGATGTGCCTCTCGAGGTATAGTGCTTGTTAGTTGATTGTACAGGTTAAAAAGTTTGAGGTGGCTTCGCTTTCAAGTCCTGAGACTGCCGCAACGTTCATCAAAATATATCTACATCAAATTGCAAGCTGTCTCGTCAAATCAAGGAGATCTCCAATTACAGGTGTAATTCTTCCATACCCACTCTCTTTCGTTTTTACTGTTCAATTAATTGCATAAACTATAATGCATGACCACATGGAAATTATCAATGTACTACTTAGTTTTTGAAGTTGCTTGCATGCTAGTGTAAATCATTAATGAGCTTAACTTTATTGGAAATATTCCTAGGCAGCATGACGTCTTTAGTTAACCTTGGAATACGATTGTCTTAGGTCTAGGGTCAAACCATCTTAATGTTTGACACCTGGCCATGTGTGTGTTGACCTCTAGGACATAGCTATTACCCCTTTGTCGAAAGGATGCAAGACAAATTATAGTTCAGGAGCGAAGATCAAAAGAAATAGATTTTAAAAAAAAGCCTACAATAAATGGCAATACAAGTCTATGATGTGCTTTAATGTTGGCCTATCGCCTTATTGATACTTGGTAGGCGAGGAGTATTCTACTCCAGACCGATGCCTTGGTTGGTAGGGGGTAGCCTTGCCTAAAGTGAGCTAATAGATTCCTGGATAATGCCTTGTGTTAAACATGGTACCAGGATCGATGTTAGTTTTGCCTTAGGAAGGTCGCAATTGTGTGTAAAAATTGTCACGTGCAAAAAAAAAAAACAAGGCAAAAAGCTCCTATAACTCTGATGTTTCTTGTTTCCCTAGGCTTGTGGTATTAACTTGTTCTTAGAGTAGACACAATGTGGTCATGTGTTTATTTATTAAGCTTGGTTATTTTCCTTGACTTAGGCCAGTTATAAACCTTGATTAACCTTTGACACCTTGCTTACTCGTGATTTACTTTCAATAATTTTAAACTCCTGTTAATTTGCTACACTAGCTCATTCATGTGACCCTTAAACTAAGTTCTCATAGCAACATCCATTGTGGTCTAACATGCTTGAATTTATATACTTTATATCTTTTGAATTCCAGCATACCTTCACTCTACTTCCTTGTTTTGCAGATAGTCTACCACAACAACCCTCTCGAGCTTACCATACCATAGCTTCCGAGGACGGAATCTATATCAGAAAGGGGGGCATGTTAACCCATGAGACGGACATTGAGACATACTATGTTTTACGTCATTAATTTAAATATTCTGAGTCATGGGCCGGGCTTGTCGGCACCATATGTTAAGGATAAAGGGATTGGGTGATCGCCGATGAGAGGTGCACCTTGAATATCAGTAGGATAAGGGTTAGGATCGGCCGGCCATGTATGGGCGTCCAAGTGTGAACGGCCAAGTCACCTATAAGAGTCATATGTAACCCTAAAATCCTCATTCTCATGTGTTGTGAATACAAGAGTACTCTTGCCTTATCTCTTTGGTTTCCTTCTCCTGCGTGTGTGTGTGAGAGAGAGAGAGAGAGTGAGAGAGCGATCGAGCACTGTGTAGCGGCACGGCGGCGGAGAGGCGGTAGAACGGCGACGGCGGCTCCTTCTTCACGGCTGCGATGCGGGAATCCTTCAAGGCGGCGGTTGAGCGGTGAGTGACACACCCTTTGCATTCTGTTTGAGCTTCCTTCCCTGGTTGTATGCTTGCAGCCATTCGTGGCTCGCATACGGTGTTCGGCAAGTCCCCAAAACGACCTGTGTGGCAAAAGCGCACACACAAGGAAGGATACATAAATGTTTGGACTAGAGTGTTCCAAGGCATTCAGGAATTTAAAGAAAATGTTGGGTTCTCCACACCCGTCATACAAGAGTCCAACTATGATCTCATTTTCTATCTTGATGCTTCAGATATGGCCACAAGAAGTACCCTGATGCAAGAAGCACAAGAAGGATGGTTCTGAATAGTGTACTACATAAGCACACGAGGTTATCTAAAGTGAAAAGAAACTATTCTGCCATAGAAAAGAAGTCATTGGGGATGATCTACTCCATTAAAAAAAATAGATATTACCCGTTAGGAAACTTGTTTAAATTCCATCTTGATCATAAGGCACTTCTATATCTGGTAAACAAACCCGATCTTGCAAGAAAGCTAGCAAAATGAATGTTGCTACTTTTAAGAGTTTGACTTCACCATCAACAAGCACACATTGGCGGGCTAATCAATATGCAGTAGTTAGCAGATTTCTTATCTAGATTGGAGTTTGGAGAAGCCCCAATAGGAGTAGAGGATGACCTCTCAAATGCACAACTATTTGGTAAGAAGATAAACTCGTTTATCGAGACCTCCCAAATGCACAACTATTTGGGGTGGATGGTAAGAAGATAAACTCGTATCGAGAGATGCTACAATTTTTTCCTTTCCAAAGTACATGTCAAGATACTAGAGGAAGAAGTTGACACTTAGGAGTAAGTCATTCATGGTGGTGTGGCTAGGCAACATTACAAGGTGCAATGTGGAACATGAATAGCCAACTGTGTTGGTAGAAGCACATTAAGGTGTTAATGGGGCACACTTCTCTAGAGAGATAAAAGGAAGGATGGTGTTTCACGCAAGGCTATGGTGGCCAACAATACTCAAGGATGCTCACACTTTTACAAAAGAATATGATCTGTGCCAAAGGATGGGGCAACAACTCATTGTCCCAACCTATTTGATGATGCATCAGATAGAATGCCATGAAATCTTGTACTATCTCTTGAACCTTTCTAGAAATGTGGCCTATACTTCATAGGGATGTTCAAACCATAGCCCAAAGAACAAATAATTACATCCTAATGGTAACACAATATTACACAAAGTGGGTCGAAGAAAATGCAATGAGGGATTACAAAGTGGGTTGAAGAAAAGGCAATGAGGGATTGCAAAGAAACATGAATGGCCAGATTCATGTATGAGGTGATAATGACAAAATTTGGGTGCCCAATTAAATTAGTTAGGGACAAAGGGACACACTTCTTGAATAGAATAATAAAAAAAATGGCAAAGTGCCATATGGTGATACACAAGAACTCAACTATGTATTATCCACAAGCCAATGTCAAGAGGAATCCACAAATAGGACCCTGAAGGGAATATTACTCAAGCCAATAAATAAAAACCAGATGGACTGGGACATGAAGCTACATTCTACATTATGGGCATTCATGATAGCATATAAGCACACCACATGTCTTTCACCCTTTTCTATGGTGTATGGGTTAGAGGTTATTGTGCCCATGGAGTTCTTAGTGCGAAGCCTTAGAGTAGCTATAGCTGAAAGGCTACCTCAGAGGAATCATAGAATAGAAAACCTCCTAAACCTAGAAGATAAAAGGCTATTTGATGCCTAGACAACTGACGTGATTTAAAAGAGAAGAAAGATCCATGTGGACTAAAGTCTTCGATTAAGGTGATGCGGTCATGTTATTTAATTCCAGGATGGGACCACACCCAAAAAAGCTATGTGGGTCCACTTTCCTTCTGGAATAGGAAATGGTTGCAACAATCCCCCCAAAAATTGATTTGGATTATTGTTTTGTTGGCAATGCGGCAAACACTTTTGCACACAGTCATGCACATCCTTCCAAAGTCCTTTCCAAAAGAAACTCTTCCGTATCTTATCATAAGTCTTGAACACTCCCAAATGACCCGCCATTGGTGAAGAGTGCATCTATGTAGGATTTTCAGCTTGAAGGATGAGTGAGGAACCAAGTAGACCTTTCCTTTGTAGCAAAGCAATCCATTGCACACCTCAAAATGTGGATATTCATCACATAACCCTTGCTGTAATTTCTGAAACATTGGACCACCATGTCATCCACCAAATACTCCTCTTGTATCTCATGAATCCAATCATAATGCACCTTTGAAATACAATGTAGAGTGCAAGCCCACATCCTAGAAAGTTCATCCACACAACATTGCCCTTTCTCGTGGTGTAAGAGATCTTGAAATCATAATTTTGCAAGGTAGCAAGCCATCTCTTTTGCTTGGGAGAAAAGTTTTATTGGGTGAGGAAAAATTGGAGAACTCGATGATCGGTCCTTACTTTGAAATGCCTACCATACAAATAGTGATGCCACTTCTTTATGGCATGCAAAATGGCCAACATTTCTTGATCATACACATGAAGCTCTTTCTCCTTCTTGGTGAGCTTTCTGCTCTCATAAGCAACTACCCCATATTCTTGATATAGCATGGCACCAATTCCTCTCCCACTTGCATCAGCCCTTATAGTGAAAGGCTTAGAAAAATCAGGGCAAACCAATATTGGAGATGAAATGAGTGCTTGCTTGAGCTCTTGAAAACTCTTGTCGGCCATGGCATCCCAAAAAAATGCTTCCTTCTTAAGCCTTTCCGTAAAAAGTGGGGCTGCCATGTGAGCATAATGGTGTATGAACCTCCGATAGAAGGATGATAATCCCAAAATCCCCTCAATTGAGTAGTGTTGGTGGATGGTGTGGGTCACTCTTTCACACATTATACCTTCTTGGGATCCATCTTAATACCATCATTGCTCACACTGTGACCCAAGTATTCCACTTCTTGTGATATAAAGGTGCACTTGCTTTGCTTGGCAAAAACAACTTGTGCTCCCTTAATTAATACCTTCAACACTTGCTCCACATGCATCAAGTGCTCTTTCCTTGACTTGCTATACACAAGCATGTCATCAAAGAAGACCAAAATTGATTTATAGAGGAATGGCTTCAAAACTTTGTTCATGGTTGGGGCATTTGATAATCCAAAAGGCATAACCATGAATTGAAATAGACCCCGTTCAGTCCGGAATGTCATCTTAAACTCATCACCATCGTTCATCCTTATTTGATGATACCCGGATTTGAGATCTATCTTGGAGAAGTATTTTTCTCCTTTCAATTTATCAAGTAAATCATCAATCCTTGGAATGGGATATCGATTCTTTATAGTGATCTTGTTGAGATCCCTATCATCATCAATGCACATTCTATAAGATCCATCCTTCTTCTTACCAACAAAACTGGTGAGGCAAAAGGTGATTGGCTTGGTTGTATGAATCCCATTTCCAAAAGCTCTTCCACTTGCTTTGCCACCTCTTCCTGCTCAACCTTTGAAAGCCTATAAGGAGGCTTATTGACTGGTTTTGCATCCTTCTCAAGCTCTATGGCATGATCAACTTCTCTAGTAGGTGGCAATCATTTGGGTGCTTCAAACACATCTTTGTACTCTTGAAACAAGGCATCCATATCTTTATCATGTATTTGCAGCCCATTGTCCTCTTCTTGACGAGTGAGTTGTAGCATGTAAACAAGGCATAAACTCTTCAACTCTCTCTTCATTTGCTTCATGGACACCAAGGTTAAAGCATGGCTGCAAATTCCATCCAAGCATAGCTCTTTTCCCTCATGCATAAACCACATTTTCATGTGCTTCAAATCCATTCAGAATCTGCCCAAAGTGTGCAACCAATCACATCCAAGCACCACATCAACAATGGGGCCCATATCAAGCATAATCAAATGGGCATCATAAGCATATTCAGAAGACAAAGAAATCCTTGTTACAACCCATCTCTTGCGCAACTCATGCGGTCCATTTGCAACCTCCACTTTTAGAGGCTTCATCATCTCTATTAGGCATAGTTTCAAAGAATTTATTGATTTGGAGTTCACAAAACTACGTGTGCTCCCCGAATCAACAAGTACATTACTCCATACATGGTTTCGAGGATGAAACCTTTGGGTGGGGATGGTTTGTAATGAAAAGGGCTTGAGTTTGTACATAAGGAGAGGTTCATGGGCATGGTTATGGCCGGTCAAGTATGAGGCCCAACATTAATGGGTGTGTGAAATGGTGGGCCAATATATAAGTGAATATTGTAACTAGGGTCATAACACACTTTTGACTAATGAAATCATACTTCTTGGAGCTTCATGCTTCTATGGATATGGTGGTACTCCCTTGAGTGCATGTGGTACTCCATCATGAGTGCAATCCTTCTCTCTTTCTTTCCTCATCATTATAGCCTTTTACACAAAAATACAAAGGAAGCAAAGGATCGTGCTCAATCACACAATGGTTGAATAGTAGAGTTGTCGAAAAGTGCACCTAAAGCTGACGACGATGACTGTTAGTAATCATAGCATCCTCTTCAGTTAGGTGAACCATTTGGTGCCCTTCACTGTCACTTTGAGTAATAGAGTCATGGAAAGGTGCACCCATAGCCAATGACCATTAGTAATCATAGCCTCCTCTTGAGTTAGGTAAACTGCACAATGCCCTTTACTTTGTCACTTTGAGCATGAGCATTGCTATTATCTATGTCCCTTGCTCTCAACCCAATTGGCCACCACCCCAAAAAGATGGTGGAATTCAAACACATGAGCTCTGCTATCCCCAAAGAAGCCAAAAGGCATGTAGAATGGGTATAAAGAGTGAGTCTCAAAGAATGGCTACAAAACTACCATGGGAGGAACTTTAGTTCAATTTACATGCATAGAGATAGCTAGCTAAGTTGCAAAAATTCAAATACAATAAAACAGTGGTCTGGCAAAGAAAGTGAAGTTCTTACCGCATATGTAGCAGAAGTGTTCAAGCTCCCATGGAGGGTAAGATTGAAATCAAGGTAGCAAATGAGGATGATCTCATCCAACAATTCGGGTAGGTGGAAGGAAGTGCTAAGAGTACAATATCACATGCAACCCATATGAGGACAGAAAAAAGTAAATGAGGTTCATGGTGGAGATAATAAACTGGTAACCCCTATATTTGTGCATTATTTGGCACATTTTATTGGTCTACATCGATAAATTTTTAACAATTTGGCTATTAAATCATCTTATTGTTTGTGCTTTGAAATGTAAAATCCATTGTAAATTGGCATGCAAAATAATAGCAAGTTCGCATAACATTTAAAATCCATAGTCAAATACTATTTGGGTGTGAGTTTTCAACTTTTGGAAGGTTGTGGGATACTTTTTAGTTCTTTATGATGCAAAAAAAATAAAATGAAAGGTCTCATGGACCTTAGGCCAAAAGATGTACTCAATTTTGTATGATATCAAGAAAAGTAGTGGGAGTAAGACTCCTTATGTGCATGCTTCTGTAACTTTTCTTTCTCTCTCATTTTGGCACAACTCTCTCTCTTGTCTTTCTTATTTTTTTGTTCTTTCTTGCAAAATTAGCTATGGAAGAAGAAGATGAGAGTGAAGATGGTGAGGAAGACGACATTCTCCGTGTGCCAAGTTCTTTGCGAGTGTGTGGGCTGTTTTTCTTGGTAAGAGAACAAAATTTGTAGGTTCCATGGTGAGGGGCTAAGCGGGCCTAAGCATATATTTTGCTACCTTGGTACCCTGGTTTGTGTCTGTTGTTGGTTTTGTGTCTATTGTGAGACATGGGCTACCCATGGAACGTGTGAAGAAAGAGGTGGTTTCAAATTTGCAAGAAGAAAGCTAGTCTCAAAGCTTACAAAGAGTTGAGTGCTTGAGCAGGTGGCCTAATCCTACAAGCAAAAGCGATGGTGATCTGGCACATTCAAGTGCTCGCCACTCTCATCATCGCTCTCTACACCACTCATAAATGGCCACGTCTGCTGCACTGCCCCACCCTGACAGCCTGGCGCGCAAGCACGCGGGTTTCAAACAACCCAATTTGCAGAGATGGTGATCAGGTTTTGAAATTAAACCTTACTTACATTAAGGTTTACATGTGTGAATCTCCTTCCCTAAGCAGTGGTTCATATGCAGCCCCTCTAATGCTCATTTCAAGCTCTTCTTTCTTGCATCATATATTCATATGCAATCCTTTTCCAAGCTCGCTTTTGCCAAGAAATGCAAACCCACAACATATCAAGAATCCTACTTAGTTTTTTTTTTCAAAATCCTTTTCTTTTCAAAAATCAAAATTCACACATATCTAATTTATGGGTGGAGAGGTTCATGGCATATTATATTATATGTGAGGGAATGATTTCAAGCTTGATCTTTTGATGGGAATTTTTACCATGGTTTAGTCGTGGTTTTGATGAGCCTCAATCGAAGGTGGTTTTCATGCCTTCTTTGCCAAGTTGTGGGTATACTTGTGGTCATTTGGGAAGGTTCTTTTGTCTTGCTTTTTTCCAAAACATTAGTGGCAAAATCTTTATGAGGCATTGGTGATGAAGAAGAAGTTGAAGTTGAGACGTGAGGTGTGAAGAGTGAGAAGCATTGGTGTTTGTGAGAAATGAAGTAAAGTGGAGTGTTCGAGATGCAAAGTTCTTCATCAACATAAGGTGCTTATTCCAAGGCAAAGTGTTCTTTTTCAAGTGTTCGTGAGAGGACGCTTCATAATTAAGTGGAGGAGGAATGAAACCCCTATATTTGTGCATTATTTGGGACATTTTATTGGTCTACATCGATAAAATTTTAGCAATTTGGCTATTCTTTTATGTGCTTTGCAATGTAAAATCCATTGTAAATTGGCATGGCAAAAATAATAGTAGGTCTCCAAAACATTTAGAAGCCATAGTCAAATAATATTTGGGTGTGAGTTCTCAACTTTTGGAAGGTTGTGGTATACTTTTTAGCTCTTTATGTTGCAAAAAAATGAAAGGTCTCATGGACCTTAGGCCAAAAGATTGTGTTGGAAGGTTGTGGTATACTTTTTAGCTCTTTATGTTGCAAAAAAATGAAAGGTCTCATGGACCTTAGGCCAAAAGATGTACTCAATTTTTTATAATATCAAGAAATAATTAGTGGGAGTTTGTTGAGGAAGTTATGCATGACTCTTTATGTGCATGCCTTATAATATCAAGAAATAAGTAGTGGGAGTTGGTTGAGGAATTTATGCATGACTCCTTATATGCATGACTCCTTATGTGCATGCCTTATAATATCAAGAAATAAGTAGTGGGAGTTGGTTGAGGAATTTATGCATGACTCCTTATATGCATGACTCCTTATGTGCATGCTTATTCCACTTTTCTTTCTCTCTCATTTTGGCACAACTCTCTCTCTCTTTTCTTTCGTGCAAAAATAGCTATGGAAGAAGAAGATGAGAGTGAGGATGGTGAGAAAGATAACATTTTCTATATGCCAAGTTCTTTGTGAGTGTGTGGGATGTCTTTCTTGGTAAGAGAGAAAAAATTGTAGGTTTCAAGTGAGGGGCTAAGCCCTAAGCATATATTTTTTTGCCTTGTACCTTGGTTTTGTGTCTATTGTGAGAGATGGGTGAGAGCTATGCATAAACCTCATCCACAAATCATACTTCATGTCTAGGAAAACGTATGGATTAGTAAAGGAAGTAGAGGGAGGATCCAAAATAGCATGGACATAAATTCTATATAATAACCTAAGGGATGAGATGGAGAAGCTAACAAAGATTAATAACAAAACTAAGATTGGAGGATATCTCAAGGCTATGTTCCAAGGAGGAGCAGTTCCAGAAAAACAAGAAGAAGTAGAGGAACAAGAGTTGGCCAAGCATATTGTAGAAGAAGACACAAGAACAAAGGGACAAGAGTTGTTTTGCAGAAGAAGACACAAGAACAAAGGGACAAAAGTTGGCAGAAGAAGATGCAAGAACATAGGAACACAAGTTGACCAAGCATATCATAGAAGAAGGCACAAGAATGGAGGAACAAAAGTTGGTAAATCATATTACAGAAGAAGGCTAGGGGAGAACTAGAATGCCTTGAGGAACAAGATGTACGCTAGCAATAGGACAAGGGAAGAGTAAAACATGTCAAAGCCAGATCGTATTGAGCCTATAGGGATAAAACCTTTGTCACCCAAGCCAAATGCAAGTTAGACAATAGCCATCACTATCAAAATGCGAGAGAAGAGGAAGTTTAATTTTGGAGAGTAGAAGTCAAGTAGCCAACCATGTAAGAAGCTAGAGATGGAGGAAACCTAGATAATGGAAGTGCCCACCACCACATACCAAAAAATGTAATACCTCCTTGCACCAAGTGCTATAAGAATTGAAATGAGAACTACAAAGGATCCCCTTGAAACTTTCAAGCAACTAAGAGTGTATCTACCCTTACCATACAAAAAACAACTAAACTTATATTGACTCCCAATAGAGTAGTAAGGTTCCCAATAGAGTAGTAAGGTTCCCAAAAAAAGTGGTTGGGCTCAAGAGGCACTGGAATACCTACAAATGTGTGTAACAGAAGGCCCCAAGGAGATCCATAGGCTCAAGGATGCCCCGAAGGAAAGGGAGGCAAGAACAGAAGAAGACGCAAAGGAGCCTACTCTTGAAAGCTGATTTGTAGTAGCATCAAAGCATCAAAGCATAAATGTTGGGTTTGCAGGAAACCAACAAAAACTCAGCAAAAGAAATAGGATCCTTAAAGGTTAGGCAAGAACTTGAAACAAGGCAAATCAGGGAGAGATTAAAGGAAGACACTACAAATGCAATAGTGGCATGACAGAAGGTTAAAGCTATGCTAAAGTGGCATCTAGAAGTAGTCAAGGACATCCAGACAAGAACAAATGAAGACAAAATCAATCTCATCAAGGTGGAGGCCAGACGGGTAATGAACAAGGCCGCCCAAACCCCCCATTGAAGTGTATGAATTAGATGCAGCCAAAAGGGAGGAATAGGAAGATCATGCAACAACAGATGAACTGAAGGGGATGTGGGTGGATTATTTACAAAAATTGAAAGACATCATGGAAGCACCCACACCCACCTGTAGCCAGATAATCCCTTATAAAAAGGAGGACAAGAATATGAATGGGGTGATGGATAACCAAAAAAGGGTACTAAAATAGGCGGGGGGCCAAAAATTTGGTCGACCGTAGGAAAGCACTAGAGAGGAAGTGGAAAAAAGTAGTGGGTGACCTTCAAAGAAACCTAGGATTAGTTGAAGGCACATAATAAGGAACTAGTGCAGGAGCTGGAAATTTGGGAAAAAAAAATCAAACTTGAAGGCAAAAGGCAAGGAAGCCATACTGGAACAAGAAAAGGGGGGAAAAGGTAAGGAATTGGCACTATGGACCAACACTGCAATGGACAAAATACTTAATGCACTGAGAGAGCACACCACCTATAAGCGTTTAGAGAATAAGACAAACAAAGAGATTGTAGCACTAAAGGCCTTTATTAAAGAGCTGAAAGGACTGACAGAGGAATTTAAGGAGCATCAGAAGAAGGATACGAAGGCCATAAAAGAGCTCAAGGACACTAACCTAAGGAGAACCCGTAAAGGAGCCAAAGAACTGAACAACCTTGGATGAGCTCAATGTAGCCCTCAACTCCTCTATAATTGACTAGGCAAACACTAACCTAGGGACAAAGGGGCCAAAGAACTAAACACCTTGCATGACCTCAATGAAGCCCTCAAATTCCCTAAAATGAAGCTTAATGAAGCCCTCAACTCATCTAGAATAATGGAGTTGGCAAAGATGCAGAAGGAGATCCAAGAAAGAGACAAAAGGCATGCAAAGGATTTAGAAGCAAAGTACGGAATGCTTTGGGACTTCCAGATTTGGGGCTTAAGGGTGAACAAGAGAGAACAGGACCAAAAAAACATTGATATAAGATAAAATCCAGCTGCTTCTTTTGAGATGCTCAGAAAGCTCTTCAAGGCTAAAGAAGACTTAAGGG
Source organism: Cibotium barometz (assembly GCF_041138505.1). NCBI lineage: Eukaryota > Viridiplantae > Streptophyta > Polypodiopsida > Cyatheales > Cibotiaceae > Cibotium > Cibotium barometz. The sequence goes on from NC_141100.1 coordinate 22,101,158, forward strand.
AGAACAAGGTTAGAAAAGAATTGTCATAGGATAAACTCCAACTATTGAGCGAGCTCTTCAAGGAGGCTAAATAAAACTCAAAAAAGGAACTAAAGAAGGCATGCCAATTCTTGATAGACCTGGCAGACCATACTATGCACAAAAGGAGACTGGCCCTCCTGGAAACTAGGTAGAAATCTGGTAGTTCATGAAATAACCGAAGCACAACAGCCTCAAGAAGAGAGCAGGATAGAGTCAAAGCTAGCAAGCACTATGCCCAAGGAAAATTGAGCAACTAGCTCTAGGTTTGTGAGAGGAAGTGGAGCAGTAGTAGCCCTAGATGAGGGGTAGAAGCCCATGCAAAGAGCAACACACTCTGCCAATACCACTCACCAACCGACCAGGTTAGCTGAGAATGGGCTTGGAGCACTGGTAGAAAAAGCAGAGCCAAAGAGTTGAAAAGTGAAATTTGTTATGATGATGCCATCTCCCTAGAATATTTAGAGCCACATGCATTTACTGCATAAATGGCTATGTGACGATCATGAAGGGTGTCAAATTTTTTGTCACCAAAATAATATAAGTGGAACACAGGAGATGTAAGATTCCTCCCCAGCCCCTCAAGATGTCTAGTTTCTCCCCCTGTAATCAATCCCCTTTCCAGAATAATAACAGATCTTGTTTCTATCTATTTTGGTCTGGAGAGAGAAAATGTCTAGAGGGAGGTAATTCAAAATTCAGATATTTTTGGATATAAAAATCCTCCTAGTGTCTAAAATGATTTCCCCTGAAACAAAAATTCAAAAAGAACTTTCCAATGTGCAATTGGAATTAATTGAAAATAGGTAAAAAGGACCTTAGCCTAAGGGTCCAGATTTTTAGAAATTTTTGAATTATGCTCTAATTAAGGTTCCTATGGACCAATAAGATTAATCTAAATGTAGGGAGGAGATAAATTGAAGAATAAAAGAAAAACCCCCAAAAATGAGTAAATGCTCACATAAGATGAAGAGTTGACTGAGTACAAGGTTTATTAGTTAAAAATTAAGAGATATTTAGAGGAAATGATGCATTTTTTACACCTCAGTGTGGAGATCTCCCCTCATGAAGGAGGCGTCTATTTCACATGTGTGGGGGAGTTTTAAACTTAAAAATAATGAGATATTTTTATCTCTCCTCTCTCCTGTTTTAACTAGATCCAAAAAGTAAGCTAAACTGACCTAAAAATGGTCAAAACTGACCTAAAAATGGTCAAAATTAACCAAACTGATGTGAAAAATTCTAGAATCAGTTTGCTTGGTTAGAGGCTCACTTTTTCCTATAAATAGAAGCCTCCCCCTTTGTAAAAGCTTAATGGTGTTTATGCACTGTTACTCTACTCCTACCCAGAGCCATTTACATTGAATTTTCTTGATAATTCAATTGTTTTTGGCTTAATCCTCTCCAAGGTAATTGGTGGCCACTCTTTCTTCAAACAAGAGTAAAACCCTCAATCCCTCAAGCCAAAGGAAAGCTTACAACTCCATGTAAGCTAAATTTTTCTTACTTTTTAATTTTAAATCTATGGTTTTCTTGATATTCTTGTTTTATAGTTGATTGAAGTAAATTCTAATGCTATGTCTTGATGAAAAGGCCACCCCCCTTATCTTCTTCACAATTCAGCCCTTCTTCACAATTCAGCCCTTCTTTATCCCAAAATGATTAACAAAAAGATTAATTAAACTTTTCTTATTGTTTACTCTCTTGGAAATTGATAATTGTGTAGATTAGAGTCCTTTACATCTGATTGGGGTTAATTTAAGTTGAAAATAAAATGATAAAAATGAGAAATGGCCAGCCATACAAAGGAGGTTATGGCAAAATTTTCTAGAATTTTGTGAAAAAGAAAGTTTATTTTTATGTTATTCCAAAAGAGTAATTCCCACTGAATGTGCATTCTAAAAGAAATATTCTAATTTACTCCATGTACATATTCATCTATGAATATGCATGGATACCACTGATAATGATTATCAAAATTAATTTCTATGCATAGAAGATGCATAATGGAAATTTTTATTATAAAAGTGTTGTTTTCATTGAATTTAATTTCTATGCATAGAAAGATGCATAATGGAAAAATTATTTTTATTTCAAAAGTGTTATTTTCATTAAAATTGATTTTACGCACAGAAAGATGCATAAAGGATTTATTTTTATTTCAAAAGTGTTATTTTCATTAAATTTGATTTTACGCATAGAAAGATGCATAAAGGATTTATTTTTATTTCAAAAGTGTTATTTTCATTAAATTTGATTTTATGCATAGAAAGATGCTTAAAGGGATTATTTTTATTTCAAAAGTGTTATTCTCATTAAAGTTGATTTTTATGCATAAATAGATGCATAAAAGGATTTTTATAAAAGTGTTATTCCCACTAAAGTTGATTTTTATGCATAAATAGATGCGTAAAGAATCTTTATATCAAAATTAGAACTCTTAAATTCTATGTTTAAATTCTATGAAATAGATATGAATAGAGATGATGTGATGTGAGGTGAATAGATGTGATGAGATGTGATGTGAATCGGATAGATGTGAATGAATGGATGGATGGATGGATGTGATGTGAATAGAGGTGATGAGATTTGAGGTGAATAGATGTGATGAGATGTGATGTGAATCAGATAGATGTGAATGAATGGATGAGATGTGATGTGAATTGTGATGTGAATTAGATGGATGTGAATGAATGGATGGATGGATGTGAATGAATTAGATGGATGTGAATGAATGGATGGATAGATGTGAATGAATGAATGGATGGATGTGAATGAATTAGATGGATGTGAATGAATGGATGGATGGATGTGATGTGAATAGAGGTGATGAGATGTGATGTGAATCAGATGGATGTGAGTGAATGGATAGATGTGATGTGAATAGAGGTGATGAGATGGGAGGTGAATAGAGGTGATGAGATGTGAGGTGAATAGATGAGATGAGATGTGTATGAATGAGATATGATATGGATAGATGTGAATAGATGAGATGAGATGTGTATGAATGAGATATGATATGGATAGATGTGATTAGATGTTATGTGGATAGATGTGATTAGATGTTATGTGGATAGAATGTATGTGATGGGATGGTGATGAGAATGAGTGTGATGGATATGAATGAATGTGACATGAATCGGGATGTGAATAAATGAGATGTGATGTCATATGAATTGAGGTAAAAATGATGTGATTGGATGAGAATGATGTGATTGGATGAGAATGGGAATACATATGAAATGGATGTGATTTAAATAATGTGGATTGATGTGGAACAATGTGGAAAGACGAGATTTCGTTATAGAACTATATTTATGACCTGTTTTTAAATGACTATTTTCTATCAAGAATGCTGGGGAAGCATTTTGACCGTCTTGTGAATGAGGTCGTGGAGACCTAATCTGATAAAGTTGCAACAGCTGTGACGGAGAGTTAATGGAAGACATCTCGCATAGCAAGGTCGGCCGAGGTCTTAACCAGCCTCGGTTCGATTTAAATGGTGAGCTTCCGGTACGGTGGATGAGGGACCAAGGAGAAGCGGCCTATGAGTGAAGCGCTAGGTGACCTGCGAAGGATCCTAGAGGGTGCTGACCATACAGTGCTCGGGCTCTGGGTCACCGAAGATACCCATGCATGCGTCGAGGAAGATATTGGAACAAGGAGTAAGAGTTGTTTTCTGAATTCGGGCATGGATCTGGTTGATTGACCTTGTTGGTCCTCAACAGATGAGTCCATGGCTCTTTTATATGGATCCGTTTGTTGATCTTGCTGATCTTCAACGGAGATTCCATCTGGATTTTTATAAGTGAATTTATTGCCGGGTACTATGAGCTAGGAACCATCAAAAAGGCCCCTGAGTGGACAGGTGGTGAGCGTTCTAGTTGTTGCCAATGATGCCATAGGTACACCGATGAAGGAATGATTGGAAATAAGGATTCAATCGGAGATTTTGAGGATTATGATCAGTGACACTAAGATTCATTAAATGATTATTTTAAAGACAGCTAAACCTGTGAAAAAGGCAATTTCATATTGGGTGTGTAAGTGGTGTGACTAGTTTTAAGTTTGCATGAATATCCGGCTAGGGTGCCTGGGAACTCTTTTCTTGGTACCTGGGACAAAACCTAACCAAATTCCTAATTGGATCCCATCACTATAGTGGTTGGGCGGTTGGCTAACTCACGGGACTGGATAGGGTTAGGCTGGACTGATGGATCCCTAAAATGAGACTCAATTCTGTTATGGTACGATAGATGAAGTAAATCCTGGATAAAAATTGTTCTATGGAAAAGAATCAATAGCTCTGCCTCTCAATGAGGAAAAAAGCATTGGTCTCTATGATCCAAGTGCAATCTTTTCCTTGATCTGACTATGGGACTTACGGGTTCAGTTCTGTTAGTTAAGGCTTTTGACTACGTTAGAGTAAAAATATCCTAGAGGAATCGCCCGTGCTTTTCAGGCAAGGGAAGTTTTTTCGGGTTCGATTTTGAAAGAACCGAGGGATTAGTCTCTTGTCTGGATATTCGTGGGGGCGAGGCCCTGAGTGATGAACCTTGCCCCGTGCAAGAAGTGCTACTTCTGCTGGTACCCCTGAATTCATTGCGCGGAGGGGACAGGGATCTTTCAAGAGACCCAAACATAAAATAGGCTAAGGACATGCCCTAGTGAGCAAACGTAAAAGAGATTCCCATCCCAGATGCAGTGCCTAGAACAAAGATTGACTTTGTATATGAAGGTATCAATGAGTCAGCTGAATCAACTGAGGAAGTGTAGGAAAGGAAATAAACAATTCCGAATTTGCAATGGAACAATTTTTCTGTTTAGAAAAAATTATTTCTCCAATTCAAGTGCTAGAAGAAGGGTTCAACTGCTAGTGTTGTCCATCAGTGAGCATGTTGAGTGTTGGTGGGAGAATAGGCCCCACATTTCTCACTGCCAATGAGTGCAACTATTCTTGACCAAAAATCGAAGCATCATGAGTCAAAGCCAACAATCTTGATTCTAAAAAATAACTTCTACAACAATAGGTCTCATGAAAGTGAATAGAAAGAATGTTAGAGGGGAGGTGAGGCTTGACTTATTTAGGAGAATAAAGGGACACTAGTAGGAGAAGCATTTGAGAATCACCTAAGGCACTGTGGTAATTGGTTGTTCGTGTATTCCTGCCACATATGTACTATCTCAATTTAACAATGCAATGGTCAATCAAGGTTTATGTTGCATTGTGTTGATAAGTTCATTTTTCCAAGTCTGCATGCATGCTTCTACTAATAGTAGTCTTTCTGGAAGGTGGTCTCTGCACTCTAATTCTTTGGATTATTTGTCTACACTCGAGCTATTTAGATTAACTTCTAGAAGTTCCCTTGAACCAGTTAGTAAGGGCAATTTTTGCCCCTTACTCTACTGGGCACATTTAGATAGTTTGGCTATGGTCCGAAAACACTAAAGTGTTGAGTCTTGATAGGACAACGATAGACAAAAATCGTAGAGATTTTGCTAACACAGAAGCAAGTGATGTGAAGACAAACAAAAAGGAAAGGGCGATCACTCCCTCAACTTGAGTTGGAAAGGAGAAGGGGGCATAGCCTGCATGTTGCTTACCTACAAGTCTGGCCAAGGGATCCAAGTTCTTACCTGTACTGTGAAGTAAGATCTTCACAATAAAAAGGATTGAATTACGGAAAGAAGTGGAAAGTAAACAATATTATTGCTTGCAAACTGATGGTCGCTATCCGCTCCCCTTGTCCTCCAAGTAAGGAGCTTTGATAGTCATCTAGATAGACTATGGACAAGGGAGTGCTTGAACACAATGAACTTGCGATGTGATGAAAAAAGGCTACCAAATTATAGCCATTCAAATGGTGGTGATGTGTGGATGTAGACTAATAAAGGAGGGCCATGACACTTTTTCCCTCCTTAAGAGATTTTTTCCCTCCTTAAGAGATTTTTTCCCCAAGCATGTGTACACACTCCTATGAGTGAGTGTGTAAGCAACCTTATCATGTCACTTTGCTTGTACTTCACTCATTTTCATCAATCCACTTTGAGTGTTGCGCTTATCTCTATCTCTACTTGTGTTAGCCATAGACACACCGCCTGCAAACTGATGCAGCCCTGCCTCGCTGAGCTGAATGTCAGTGCAGCCCTGCCACCGCCGAGCTGAATGTCAGTGCCACTGAAAGTCAGAGCCTGCCAAATGTTAGCCGGCACACTTTATCACAAAGCCAGCGCTCCCTAACCCCTAGTCGGTGCACTTTATCACTGAGGAATCACACTACCAATGGATACTTCAAGCAAGTAGTATAAAAGGATGTAACCTAAACTTTACAAGGCTGGCTACCAATTGTATCATATGTTCTCATTAGAATAAAGCAAGATTGTCTTTTTAAATGTTCTCTCTGTATCTGCATCGTTATGTTGTGTCTCTGTATATTCATTTCTGTTCATGTATTATGTCTACCTGTTAAGTCTCTGATGTCTTCTTCTTCTTCTTATTTTAGCGAGATCGAGATTTTTTGCAAAAGTCAATCAGTCTTATGTAATCGAATCCTTCAAGTAGTTATCCATAGCCTATGGACTATTTCTGTGTTGCGTATGATCCGTATCTACCTAGTGTATGCTTGCGCACATAACCAGAGACTCTTAGCAAGTTGCTCAAGAATAGCGGTCACTCCATGTGACAACACTTTGGTGACCACGATGCTTTTTGTTGCTTCTTGTTGGTGCCGTTTCACTTGCTGCCTAATTGTCATTGTGTTCGAATCTATTTTCCTTATTTTCGAACCCGTCCTTCATGTCAGCATGTGAAAGGCATTACTTGGTGTGACCAAGCTTGGGAAATCCTTTTTCCAGACCTAAAGTACAACCCACCAAAGCTGAACTTGGAGAACCCAAATCCAAATTCGAAGAAGAACCGAGGGAAGCTAAGGCAAAATAGAGACTCCAGGAGAGAATATTGCATGTGAACTTAGCTTCACTAACCCCACCCTTGATGAGGATGACCTGGACATTGAGCCGGCATGGCTCAGTGTAAAAGTCTCTACGATCGAAAGTCATACAACGAGAATTGCATTGGGATCAAGTCATAACTTGATCTCTTATGAAACATGGGAAGATCCTAGAAGCCACCAATGCACAAGTCCAAAGTGTGCATTTATCTACTACCAAGGCTATGGGATTTTTAAATGTTAATATTTCCATCAGAAATAATCCCTTGGTTGGAAAGGCATTTGTCATGCTGCAGGATCTATGGAAGAAGAGATGATCCTTGGACGATTCGGGATTTGCACGAGTAATTGTAATATCCAGTGGAAAAAGAGGGCAACACAACTCAATGAGGCAAGGATACCATTACCATGCCATTGTGAAGTCCCTTCAATAAAAGGGAAACAGGAAATGAGGGATGACACGAAACTACCAATGCCACAACAACCAACTATCATACCAAAAGAGGTGTCAATGTCATAGCTCCCATAAAACAAAAAGTTAAATTATCCAATAATTCAGCTGTGGGTTCCTAAGGACCAACTTCAAGCCCAAGGATACTATGATGCAAAAGGAGTAGCTAGGGAATCAAGGCAAAAAGTTCAAGCTACAAACAAAGGAAAGAGAAGTCCATCCAAAGATAGCAAACAGTATTCCAAGCAGTGCCACCACCCAAAAAATACTCAAAAGCAATGGGTTAGGAAGGATTTGCTAACTGCGCAGAGATATTACTAGGGCAATACATCAATATGGGTGCCCAAATCCTACTCAAGTTCCAATACTATTGGCACTTTCTAAAGCTTGCAAAAGGACCATAAAGGCAAAGATGACCAATTTACAGTTAAAGCAAATGTTAAGAAGGCCTAAAAATTGGTTTGGAAAAAGAAGCCCACTCAACCCACCGAACAGAAACGAGCAACATTGCCAACTCCACCTACTAAGGTGAACGAATTAAGCAAGGTTAAGGAGGAGGGAAAAGAAGGCATGGAACAACAAGCACAAGGCACACAACAGGTTCAACAAGAATCAATGGAATGCACTCTTCAATTGGATAGATAGCAAAATCAAACACTCCGACTCTGAACTGAAGAGGGTACAATAATAAATTTCCACAAGGGCCAAGGTACCAAATTGGTTTCCGCGGCAATAAGCAGAGAAGAAGTATAAAAGGTATCCATTTCTCAACAATGGGTCCAAGGTAAAAGTGTATTTAACCCTTCTCTTAATGCACGATATGGGGAATTGAGTGTTTGAGCATGTAGGAAGCATAAGGCATCAACCTTGCACGTAAGAGATCAGAAACAGTTTATGTCATGAAACGCTTAGTGCTTCACACCGTGAAATGGTTAGAAACAGTTCATGTCATGAAACGCTTAGTGCTTCACATGGTGAAATGGTTAGAAACGGTTCACGACATGAACCACCTTAGTGCTTCACGGTGTAAAATGGTCAAATACCATCCACCAATCGCAAGATGCCACGTGGCTTGCTTTATTAAGTTAGTTGTCAAGGTCGACAGCTGATTCATAAAATCGATTTCTTCCCTCTTTTGTGCACTTTTGCTTGTGCGAGTTCTACATTCGAGCTTCATCCGGATAGTGATGATGATCATCATGTTGATGATGATAATATTGATATTAACATATGTACACATGGTGATGATCATACACACACATGTGATGACATTGATGTATCACACCCACATACCCATGATGATGTATTGTGCACAAATACATATGATGATATTGATGTATCGCACACACATACACATGATGATAGTGATACACGTGCACATGTTGCCACTGACACATATGCACATGATGATGATGTATGTAATAATGATAGTGAGAGTGATGTGTGTGAGTTAGATCATGTGGGCATGATCTTAATGGGAGGGATGGCAATGATCACATCATCGAGCATCATAGAGCTACCTATCTCTATTCCTAATGATCATAGGGATACATTAGATGATCATAGTGATGCATCCAATGATCTTGATGGGCATTGGACTAGTCATGATCATTCGGCTAGTCATACATCCCTAGTTACACATGGGGATGACACTTCACATGTTGATGAGCACATCATAGACCATGAGGAGCATAGACCCGAGGTTCTAGAATTAGATGTGTTGGGCTACTCCTCTAGAGTTGTCACATGTGGAGAGATTTCGGATACGACCACTACTCCTAGTTTTCATAGCATTCATGGTGGCAGCCTTCTTATGGATTGAGTTGTTGGATTGAGTAGTCAGGGATAGTGCATGAGAGTAGTGATGAGTTCGTGGAGGTGAGACATCATAGGAGTATGCATATAGATCATATTTTTAGCATATCCCATGATATTGACCTCCCTCGAGAGATTTACATTTGATCTAGGTATTTTCTTAGATCCAGTGTTGTTGGAGATTGATTTATCATGAGATTTAGGTCATATAGGGACACCATTGATAGAGTTTGTTTATACCTTTGGGGATGACCTTAGTGGCCTTGGAGATTCCATTGATTGTGAGTTGGTTGATACCACTAATCTCTCTTGTGTAGATACTTTTTCATGCTTAGTGATGGTGATCTTTATGATGATCTAGTATTTATCTTAGAGGAACACACACATATAGAGTGTCTTGCACATGGAGATATTGTGCATGGGTTGGATCATACTCATACATACATTGATATGGTGGATCATGCCTTCGACTTTTCAACTGGTGCTACATGGAACAGTGGCATGAGTTCACATTTGACTCTACATGGGACCGACCTTGAGCTATGTTCATTTGGCTCCCACAGGTGTCGACACGAGGCTATGTTCTTTGGAGCCAGGACATTTTCCTTTTGATGCATTCTTTGCCATTTGAGGAGCATAGTTTTTGGATATGTGGCTTGACACTCTGACATATTTCAATCACACTTTTGTTGGTCTTGTAGGTCTTCTAATCTTCTCTTTCAACATCACCAAAAAGAAGTACGTACTTTCCTCTCTTTTCTATCTTTTTATCCTCTCTTTTCTCTATTTTTATCTACCAAAAAGAGTAGCCCTATAGTACCATAGCCTGGAATGTCTACATATTCTCACGTCAAGGAGAAGCTGGAGAAGGTCAGGGCTAGGACGAATGTCTGAGTGTCTCCCCCGTACAATCAACACAAAAATGTGTGCGTAATATTTGAAATCGTATGAGAGGGCAACCAAGAGGGGAAAGGGAACAACGAAAGATGGCACAACTAAACAGGTCCTCCTCTCCGAAGAATTGATCTGTGAGGATTTGCATTTGTCGTTGCCAATCAAGATACATTCTCACAACTTTGAACAGATGCAATGCTTAAAAGAAGCTCATACAATTCAAATGGGGCAGAGTATGATAATATCATAATTGAAGTGACAAAAAAGCCTACCGTGCAATGTCCTTGATTATGTAGGTCAAGCCCGTCGGCAGAGGTCAATAGAGTACCTATAAACATAATAGCCAAAGTGCATGAGGACAAAGAAGATGAAATGGTACATTCACAGAGAAATGGAGAACTACCTAAAGGCGCACCAATCTAAAGTATGCAATCCATACTTGCTTACCAAGGTGCTGAGTCATGCAGCAAATCTTTCGATTCCAGAAAATATGCCAGAAGAATAGGTACAACAAGTAGTGCAAGAAGAGCCACCAATACTTACCCTCTGGAGAGCTGCAAGAAGGGTAGGCAGCATTGTTAAAGGACACAAAGGAGATTATGAAGGAACTGAAGAAGAGCAGAAGAAAGAAGACAGACAAAAAGATGAGAGGAATCGTTCTTGGAGTTACTGAGGGGTCACAACGCCTGGAAGCGGAACTAACCCAAGATATTGCTTTCTACCACCAAGTAATGGAACCACATGAAACACGGGGAATTGACCTTTCCAATGTACCAGTGAGCACAACCCTAGAGTTTCCTTAAGAAACACCCCCTCCAAGCCTAGTACATAGGGTGTTTAAGAATCTTTCACCACTTTAGGATTCTGTTATCTCAAATTTGCATACATCCACAGATATTGGTGCAGAGCAAGCACCGAAAAAAGTAGTGATGCAAGAGGATATGGGTGTCCCAAACATAAAGAAGCAACATCATCACACCAGGAGGCCACAGAAGAAAGCAACGAAGCCGAGAAAAGAAAGAGAGTCGAGAAGGCACCAAGCCCAAGCAAGCAACAACAACGGCTGGATGATGAAGACCAAACGATTGATTCCATCTTGCATAATCTGGATACTGATCGCTTCTTAACAGAAACTATGGAGGGCCTAGACAGCTTATTACGATTGCCACGACATGGATTAGAAGGCCCAAATTCCATAAGTGCTTCCATCTAGGAATAGAAACAAAGGGTATGGCACTGCCACTTATTAACTACTCACATGCTTAGTGACAAAAATGCTACCCTCTGGAGATAGGTCCAAGAAGCAAGTGACCAGGTGCAAATGCTCCAAGAATAAATGACCGCAGCAATGGCTACACATAAAGATGTCATCCTCAAAGGCTTAAAGGGTACGGAAGAGTAGGAGGCAAGATACCAGGTCTTAGAGGGTAACAACCAAGTACTCATCCAAACCATTGTTCGAGGATTAGGGAGAATATGGAGCTGAAAGCGCAAGTAGAACAGGCAAAGGATCAGCTCCAAAAAGAAGTCGCACATACTCAGGAACAAACAAGGCAACATGCTCAGCAGTTTCAAGATGCTCAGGAAAGTTCCATGCAAAATAAGAAGAATTTACAAGGACTATTGCCACCACCAATGAAGCCCTCGTAGCTACTGTGAATAGAAGGTACTTCATCTTCAAATGGAGAGGGAGAAAACAAACAAAGCATATGCAGAGAAGGTTAAATCCTTGAATGAAATGATCACTGCCGAGTCGTTGGAGATTGAACAGATGTCCACTAGTCACAAACAGGAAGTGGATCAGATCACTCAACAACTCAAGGCTAACCAAGAATTGGCAGTAGAGAGGCTCAAGCAGATAGAAGAATCTCAAGCTTTGGAAGCATCAGCAAAAAGGGCACAGGAAGCCGCCACACGTAGATATGAGGAATTAGATGCGGCTCGACGAATGGTTCGTGAAACGACCAAATCAGATCTTCTATCAGCCAAAGACTCAAGAATATAGGAATTGGAGTGCCAACTTGCTATAAGAGAAAGAAGTGCAAGACAGGAGCTGTCGAATGAATTGAGACTACTGATTAAACAAGCCTCGAAAAAGATAGGTTCATTGCCAGTGACTCCTCCGTCCCCTCCTTAAACTCTAACTCTGTTTTTATCTACACTAACCTCTCACTCCTTCAATACAAAATTAACTTATCTGAAGACCTCAACTTAGGGGATTTAACACTAATTGAGCAAAATATAGAACGAGATGCAGACCCAACTATAATGATGGGTATTTTTTGGGGGGATTTAGTACTAACTGACCCTAGTGATATATTCTTCTATCCCCTACATCCCATCGTGTTAAACCTACATAGTAGTTGGTGTTGGGTGTTGTAAAACTCAGACATCTTGGACAACAGTGTCGACAAACTTGACCTGTTTGTCCCAAATGATATCCCTAATACACCGGCCAAGTACGAGGTTGTAGCACGGAGCTATCAATGGTTAGAGGTCTATAACACACATTAGCGCTTAAATCTAACTGAATCAACACTTTATCACCCATATGGCATTCTTAAGCTTTATCGCTATATACATAAACATTTAGAAGCCATGATGACTATGGTCATATATAACTTTGATAAAGTACATATTGAATATCCTGATATAACTCGTGAAGAAATCATAGAACTCTAGGATTTTATGAAAATCAACAAGCCCACCCACCCACCCCCTAGTTCCGGAGAGGGTCAAGAGGAAACATAAAGTTCTTCCACTCCTACCACTTATCCTGTGTTTTCCTCTATAGCAAGTAAACTACTACATCCTTATCCTAGTGTTAATCCTATTAAGGCGGATTGCATCTTCTCTCATCTCCCTTCTATCCCTCTAGAATTTCCCACTGACACTCTCGCCCCCGAGGAGTTGCGGGCACCCCACCCATCTCCACCAAGGCCAATTCAAGAGGTACGTCCAATTCAACCTCGAGATGACAAATAGCCTTATACTGACAACCCTCTTCTTGAGTCTTTATCATGTGCAGAGTATGAAGGTTTAATCAGAGCTGGCAATACATTATTGAAGCCAAAGCTAATGTTCAAGGTATTGCTGCAAATCACACCATTTTAACCCAGTAGGTGCATATCACCAAAAGCTTACTCTATAGTCACATCTACACGGAAACCTTATGTACCATATCCTCTCCGAGCACCAATGCTAGAATTGGAGGAGTTATTTCCAATGATAAGAGAAGCAACTTTATAGGCTAATGTCACAAAACACACAAAGCTGGCTAACCCTCATTTAGTAGATCTGCTGGAAATCGGTATTGTGACATTCATGATCAGTTCTACTGTTACCACCGATGGAGAAAAACACATCCTATACATACAAGAGGGGCTATACCAACATTATCACGGATGATGCAAATCCGAGAATTGAAGATTTTGGTATGCAGCCAGCATGGCGGAGGGAGTACTTGATCATACCAGAATATAGTCATAGTACCAATGTGCACTGCCTACACAAAGAGTGGATCTGTTGTATATGCAGGTCAAGCAAAGGATGATGTCACTCAAGTTCCATGATGCAAAGTAGCAGGATTCACATGTGTGCTACAACTTTCCATTATTTGTCCCAGCAGCTTTTTTAGATATAGCCCAACAAAGAAGCTAAATGCTGACCTAGATACATGCATGGCATCGTATTCCAGATCTAGTTATCGTGAGTGACCAATATCAGATTCTTGAAGCTGATCGTGGTGCTCATTGACCAACCAAAAGAAAGATATGATGGCTTTGACGTAGATTAACTCCTCTTTGACATGAACCAAAAGAAAGATATGATGGCTTTGACGTAGATTAACTCCTCTTCGACATGAACAAAGGACCAAGTGAGCGAGACATGATGCTGTACTACAATCACCCTCAGGTGTTTATCAGCTTATATGCATGTTGCATTTGAAGACATGGTAGACACCAGGTTCTAGACTTCCCACTTTGCATTCCGAAGAACCCTGAAAAAATCTTCAGTCCCGTCGAAACTTCTATTGACATGAGTTTGGTGGCCAGGTTTTTAGACCTCGGTAACAGGTTCTGAGGACGGAACCTACATCAGGTAGGGGGGATGTTAATCCCATTTTGGATTAACAATTATGCTCCTCCATTTGAGGACATTAATAAGTGTCATGCAAAGGCACTATAAAAGTTGTACATTATGAGATATTAGCCACCCAAGGTCTTAGCTTGGGTGCCCAAGTGTGAATAAAGGCCAACTGTATATAAGGTATTTTCTCATAATGAATGGACACAATCCCTCTTTGTGCTATGAGAGCTCTTGCCTTGCCTTGTGTGTGAGAGAGAGAGAGTGTGAAGAGTGTACTCTAGTGCATGTGCCTTTTCTATACATGTATGTGTAGAAGAGTGAGAGAGAGATTGCCTTGTGTGGTGGTGCGAGTGACTCTACAGTGACAACATGGAGGTGGAGCTTGGAGGATTGGAGATTTCGAATGTGAGCTCGGAGACCTCAAGGGATGTGAGCTCGGAGCATTGGTAAGTCCCCAATGATGGTTATTGTCTATTGCTTCATCCAATGATGAGCCAATGGTGAATGTTAGAGTTCTCTCTTTGGAGGTGTGGTAGCACATTAACAGTAAGATGAGCTGAGTCGTCTTTGGTATTAAGAGACTAAGGTTATGTAGAAGGAGAAGAGAAGGGTGTGATGTGAAGGGACTTAAGGTCCACTAGCTCATCTATTTAAAGGTGGAGCTAGGAGGCATTTTGTATGGAGCAAGGCCTAGTTGTATTCATAAACAACTTAATGAGCAAGATATTGTTCTTGTATTTTGTGAGTCTCTCCTCTCCACACACTTGATCTAGCATGAGCACCACGTTTTCTCAACATGGTATCAGAGCTTTGGTTGAGTAGATCACATTTGTGGTGTAGAATAGGTCAAAAATCTTCATTTTCTCTTATCTTCTCCTTGTGGAGCTCAACCCTCAGCCATTGGAGGAGCCCTAGCAGCTTGTAGAGGCCATATCTCGGGGAGATCTCACCATGGGAAATGAAGAAGAGGTGTAGGTGCTTCAGTTTGTACGGTCAATGAGCCGAGATGCCTTCTCTTCGATGCGGCATTGCCGCCCTGTGCAGGTCGGTGCAGATTTTAGCTGCTGTCGATGTCGTACAATAATACGCCGACTGCAGCACATTATAGGCTCCATATCCTTAGGGCTTTTGAAGCCCACCCTCTCAAGAGTCTACAACTTGAGTCTCACAGTGAATGGATGTCTGACGCGCCGGCTACAGCAAAAAAACCAGGGCGGCTCTCTTCAACTCCATGGAAGCTTTCCATTAAAGCTTCAAATTTGATTTTTTTTCTTGCTCCAATCCTTCCCTCCTTGCTCTAATCACCCAAGTGTTAGTATAAGAGCTTGTTGCTGATCTACCTCTTGATTTTGAAGCGGTGGCCAACCACATGAGGTATCCATGAGCCTCATTCTCATCAAGCTCCATCATCAACATCACCTTCAAGTTCTCAAAGCTCTTCAATGTGCTTATGAGCACTAATAGTGTTGATTAACACTAATAAAGCTTCTAATCCAACAAAGGGGAGTTATTCTAAGGTGTTTTTAAACACTAAGAGTGTTATTAAATACTAATGGTGAATCTAATCACCAATACAAGCGTCATTAGATGCTAAAAATGTGCTCCTAAGCACTAATCATGTTTTTTAAACACTAATGGTGATCTTAATCACCAAACAAAGTGTTGCTTAACACTAATGTGGTCTTAACCATCAAAGGAGGAGGTCTTTAACACTAAGGAGGCTCATCAACATTGGAGGCCGGGCACACACCATAAGTGCCACATTACAAGTCTTCATCGTCAACCCGTTTCTTCCAAGGAGAAATGGTGCAACCATGAACCATTGTCTTCATCCCATAAGCCAAAGAGGTTGAAGATTTCTGGTTTTTCATCATAAAACTCATTATTTTTAGTGGTTTTAAAGTTGGGCACATGTACACTAAGTGTTCATCTTCAATGTTTTTATGTATCACCCTTGAGGCTCTTGTTTGTAAGAGGCATAGGCATGTCATAAGCCATATGCTCTCATTTCCCAAGACCAAGGCATGTTATTCCGTTGCATATTCAACATTTTCATCTTCTAAGATGAGTTGTAAGGTTGAGCATAGCATCACTAAGTGCTCTACCTTGTTGTTTGTCATGATTTTAAACATCTCTTGGCATTGTCTTTGTAAGAGGCATTGGCAACATTATGAGCCATGCCCTCTCCTTCTTGAGCCAAGGATGATGTACCTTATTGGTTTGAGCATTTACCTCAACCACTTACTCACTCTCATTAAGCTTGTATCTTCAAACCCTAATGGGTATCATGTAACCAACATGCACAAAAGTTGTTGTAATTGTGGAGTAGACACTGCCCTTGACCAATTCATAAGGCATTTACCTCAACCACTTACTCACTCTCATTAAGCTTGTATCTTCAAACCCTAATGGGTATCATGTAACCAACATGCATAAAAGTTGTTGTAATTGTGGAGTAGACACTGCCCTTGACCAATTCATAAGGCAAGTGGTAAGACCCTCCCTTTCCCTTTCCCATATAAATCTACCTCATTGCCCATGGAGGAGGTATGGTATTAAAGGAAGCATCAAGCATGTTGAAGGAAGAACATCTATAAGCAAACCACTTAAGCAAGGGTGGCAACCTTGTTTTGATCATTGTGTGAGAATGGTCAAGGTGGAAAGCATGTGGAAGCAATGGCATGTATGTCTAAAGCATGTCAACTGCAAGAGGTCAAGCAAGCACAAAGAGTGGGGTGCACCATCATTGAGGTGTACATCTTCATCAACATCAAATAAAGACTTAGATGGCATCATTGTATTAGCCTCTAAGGCTCTAAAAACATATTTGTAAATCCTAGATAACCACACCACCATGACATCCTTGTATGCCTAATGTTATAAAGGCAACCTATGTCCAATACCACCTATTCCATTCTTTCATAGTTGGTATTGAGGGGGGGTATTAAGAGACTAAGGTTATGTAGAAGGGGAAAAGAAGGGTGTGTGTGAAGGGACTTAAGGTCCACTAGCTCATCTATTTAAAGGTGGAGCTAGGAGGCATTTTGTATGGAGCAAGGCATTTTGTATGGAGCAAGGCCTAGTTGTATTCATAAACAACTTAATAAGCAAGATATTGTTCTTGTATTTTGTGTCTCTCACCTCCACACACTTGATCTAGCATGAGCACCACGTTTTCTCAACATTTGGGACCACCAGCTCATGGATGAGCTCTGCCTAATCCTCACCAGCAAATGCAAGCAACCAACCAACCGGCCAAAGGACGATGACTTGGATGATGAAGCCGACACCCAATTCGGTGCATCAAGTCAAACGACCGCCCCGCTTCCCTCCACTGCTCCCAGTGCCCCACCTCTATCCCTGTAAGCTTTCACCTCCTCACAAAAATGGATGAGCTGGAGCAAGAGCTTGCCAGGTATAAAGCACAACAGGCCAAACTCTTAGGCAAGAGCCAAACTCTTAGGCAAAAGGCCTATCTAAGACCTGACCGAGCCAAAACCTGAGGCAACTATCGACATGGAAAACCTGCAACTAGTCATGGTGCCTTACTCCAAGGGTTCCTCCTCTAAAGAAGAATAATCAGCCACCATGGCTCTGTTGAAGGATCATGCCGCGACTCTCCAGAAGAACTAGGATGAGCTGCATGATCAAATGGTCGCCATGAAGATGTCCTACAAAGAGCAGCAGTAGTGCGACAAGATAGACAAGGATGAGATGCTCAGTCACATCAAGGAACTCAAAGGCAAGGGTTCCCATAAGAAGCTCGTTCACTCCAACCCACCACTTGGTGGCAGAAGAACCAAGACACAAATGCAAATATCCAAATGTGGCAATCAGAACCATCTAAGAGGCAAACAATGTGACCTTCCACGCACCAATATCGCCTCTGCCCGCACCAAGATCACAGACCTCCAACACAAGAAGATCCGACTACAAGGAATAATAACCCAAATCATCCACCGGGCCTGTCACTACATAAGATCCTCACCAACATAGTTGCTGCCAACCTACGTGAACCCCGAGCCTGGAGGAGGATGGACCACTTTCCGCAGAGGCATGCCCTGAATCCTCAACCACTCATGCCCCAACCCAAGTATCCATGTTTCGCAGCTCATACTTGTGGAAGTCATCTCCCGAAAGTCATCCACTAGAATTCATCTCGTGGTGGCAGGCGTCCTTTATCTTTCGCCTTCTTCTGGATCCATTCTTCCACATCAAAGGCACGGATGTGCCTGCCACTAGGTTCAAAAGTTTGGGCACTAAGGTTGCCGAGGTGGAGTCACTAGCCAAGCCTCTACAGGCTGTGATCATAACTTCCCCAGCTGAGTTAAATTCTAAGGAGCATCTAACATTCCGAATGGCTACAAGTTTTTGAGTTCGAATCGTCAGATTGGGAATCCGACCCACCGAGCATGCCAGACGTTAGCTGTGGAGACTAGCCAAACTACCACCAAGCCGAATGTCAGTCGGCGCATGTTATCACAGAGCTAGCACTCCCTTAACACCCAGTCGACACACTTTACTTACTGAGGAATCACAGTACCACGGATACTGCAAGCAAGCAAGCAGTATAAAAGGATACTGCAAGCAAGCAAGCAGTATAAAAGGATGTAACCTCAACTTTACAAGGCTGGCTAAAAATCTCAGAGGAGTGTCAATTTGAACTATCTTTGTAAGGTTTCTATAGACATCATCCCACGGGAGTGTCAATTCAAACTATCTTTTTCTCAAATTTTGTCTTCCTATACTACATCATATATTTGGTGCACATACATGGCCGTCATCATCGCTTCTTCCTTGTCATTAATGTCGCATCTTCAAGCTCGTTATTAACAACCTCGTCATCATTGTCATTGACTTCTACATCCATGCCAGTAACATTTCTACTCTACACTCTTCCATTTTTTATACACTTTGTAGGTTTCTTTGTTCATCCGTGATTTATTAGCAGTTCATTTCAATTGCATTCAGTGGGCATTGATAGTACATTAGGTACTTGGGGTATTTGTATTTTGTAGATTGAAATGGTAAGCAATGATATATTTCGGATGCTTTCTAGTGAGGATAAGCTTAATGGAATCAACTACTCATTGTGATCCTATATAATGTGAAAGGACTAAGAAATGTTATTATTGGCATTAAGGTAGGCCCTATCTCACCAGTGTAGGATAGTACAAGCACTTTGGATATAGTAATATTAGTTAAATTGTAAGTATGGCATCTACCTCCATACCTCCAAAAAACAAGCCAGGTGGGATGACATGGATACACATGCACATGCATTGGTGGCACTTTCGTGAAAAGGAGCATTATTCCATATATTTGTTCATGTAAAGATACCAAGAAGGACTAGGATGCACTTGCTATGCCTTACCAGGTGCGAGCAAGGCATAAGTGGCCTACTTGTGTAAACAATTATAGCCTGAGCATATGAATGTGGGAGTCTTATGGATGTGTTCCTCACAAGGATCAAAGATCTCACAGAGTAACTTGTAAGTATTGATAAGGCCTCTTCAAACACTTCATTTTTGTCTACTGTTCTTAGAGCTTTACCAGATTTACACCGTGGTTTTGCATCCTTATGAAGAGAGTAACCCTAATGCCCCTACATTTGATGAGTTGGTTGCAGTGCTCTTCCAAGAAGAGAAATCCCAACAAAACTAAACTAGTATGCACGTGAGAGATTTGGTATGCTAGCAGTCAAAAAGGTAAAAGAAAAGTCTTCTCTCAGGGCAGCTATATGCCAAAGGAATCCCAGTCTTCTAGCAAGGCTATCGGGAAGAGGGGTGATAAGCCTTAGAAGAAATGTAAATGCAACTACTATCAAAAGCCAAGTCACTATATCAATGAATGCCAAAAAAGGGTAGAGAGGGAGAAGAAGAAAGAGTTAGGCATGGTTGTGGGCTGATGCATCATCACCAAGTGCTAAAGGAGTCAGTGAACTATGTACATGATGACTGGGCATTCATTGTGCAGTGTAATTATGACCCTTTTGTCCATGATGTATGCATGTAAATGATAGAACAACCTGTATGATATTTTGATAGTGGTGATGGCAAGCACATTACTTCTCAACATGATTTGTTTTCCTCCCTTGACTTTGCTCTCCTCAAGGAGGCACAATCATATGTGGTAACAACTTATCATATCTAATGAAAGGAATTGGTAAGG
The DNA here is from genome assembly GCF_041138505.1 of Cibotium barometz. NCBI lineage: Eukaryota > Viridiplantae > Streptophyta > Polypodiopsida > Cyatheales > Cibotiaceae > Cibotium > Cibotium barometz. The sequence goes on from NC_141100.1 coordinate 22,121,546, forward strand.
TTGTGCTCACTACTCCAAATGGTGGGACAATCATTTTCTCAAAAGTCTTGTTTTTGCCAAGCATTAAAAAGTACTTATTGTTGTTAGTTTGTGCCATTGCTAGGGTAGGCCTAGTGGGTTAGATTTATTGATGATAGGTGTACACTCATGACCACAGTGATTGAGACATCACTGTGGTATCCGGTACTCTAAGCCACGGGCTTTAGAGGTTGGAGAGGTATGAGATATTGGCATATAATACTTATTTAGTTACTACCACATGTGCTTTGATTGATGTGGAGCTATGGCATCCCTGCTTTGGTTACTTTAATTTTGGCAATTTAAGACAAGATAGAGTGTCAGAGTTGCCCAAAGCTTGAGGCCCCTATCCATCATGTATGTGAGGGGTGCATTTTGGGTAAGATGCAATGGGCATCATTCCCAAAAGATGGATTAGTAAGGCTATCCAAATTACAACTTATACATAGTGATGTATATGGTCCTATGAAGATGCCATCGATAGGGGGATATCACTTTGTGACTTTTATTGATGAATACTTTCGGCGTGCACCACTTGGGTGTATCCATTGAAAGAAAAGTTTGAGGTTTTTACATGCAAACACTTTGTTTCTATGGTTCATGTAAAGTTGAAACCCTTTGTACAGATGAAGGAGGGGAGTAGCCAAAGGAGTTTCATGTATATATAGCTAAAAGAGGGCATAAAACATCAGTGCACCCTTTCTTACACACCTCAGTAGAATGGTATAGCTAAAAGGAAGAATAGATCTCTCATGGAGATGGCATGTTGCATGGTCAAAGGCTAGGGCCTCATGTTTTTTTGGTTGGAGTCAGCTTTGTGTGCTACTTATGTGCTAAATAGATGCCCCACCAAGGCTTTGTAGATAATACCCCATACAAAGCTTGGAATGGCAAGAAGCCCTCTGTGGCTCATTTGTGTGTTTTTTATTTGTCTTGCTTGTGCTTGAGCAACAACACAATAACCTAGATGATATGACAAAATACTACAATGGGTATGGGTAGAGCACGGATGGGAAGTTGGGAATCAATGCTCCACCCTTAGCATCATGACTGTGTTGGTGATGGCTTGCTCTATTTAAGGCTTCCTTTATGAGGTGTAGTTGTGTTGTGCTAAGCATGCATGGGTGATAGGTGGCCGAATGGTTATCAGACTACTTATGTAGCCTTGTCACCATGCCAAGGTAGGATGCATTTAAATGTGGGTTGATAGAATGCATGCTAGTGTAGAAGGAGATCTTCGCATAACACTTTCTCATTAGGCTCGAACGAGTGCCTAGAAGACCTTGTGTGGGCTTGAAAAAGGTATGCTCGTAGTAGTGAGGTTTCCTGTTTAGTCTAGGATTGACCTAGTTTGGAAATGTGGCTAATTTTGTCCATCTGGATCTTTTGTAACCTGGTTTACAAACAATAATATTATCCATTTCTCTTTGCATTAAGTTCTTTATCTTGTAGAAGATCATGTTATTTGTGTGAGATCACAAGTTGTATCTTCTTACATAGGAAATTATCCCCATCCCTTTGAAACTTCGAGTCCTCTCCCAATAAGGGAAGCATTAACACCTAGAGCTTGAAGAGGCCAAAATATTTACCTTTATAATAATGAGTGTTTCTTATACACCTAGAGCTTGAGCAAGCCTAAGCACTTTTAGGCTTTTATAATTTATTTGGGTACATATTCAAAACACTACTAGAGTTGGATAGGTTCACATAATGGTTTAGGGCCATTAAGCCCCCATCCCTTTGCAAAGCCAATACTTTGTAGAAAAAACGATGGAAATGGGTAGTTGAGAGAGAGAGAGAGAGAGAGAGAGAGAGAGAGAGAGAGAGAGAGCAGATTTTCGAGGGGGGGGGGGGGGCAGGGGGGCATGCTACTGTGAAGGAGAAGTTGTGAAAAGAATGGCCCACAATGTGCTCACAGCACCTAAAAGATTAGGCGTGAGATTTCATGCCACAAATAGTTTTTTTTTGAACTCTACACACACACATGTACACACACACACACACACACACACACATAGAGAAAGAGGACAAGTTCATGGATCTGAAGCTTTACCACCCTACACTTATAGCTTACCCTAGATCCTCCCAAGTAAACTTGAACCTTACCATGGAGCGTACAACATCCAAGGAAGAGAAAATCACATGCTTTTCCTCAAGAAGAGGTATCCACTTTTGCCTACCTTGAAAAAGAAAATTAAAACCTATATGCACAATCCCATATGAACTGGGCACCTTATATCCCAATAACACATACAAATTATCAAAATACTGAAAGGGACTCATCCTCCCTACATGCACAAGACCATATGAATTGGGCACCCTGTATGCCAACAACACATGAAAATCATCAAAGTAATGAAAGGGACTCATCCTCCTTGGTGTTAATAATCCTAATATGGGATTGATCATGGTGGTAGACAAAAGATTAAGCATGATAACTAAGGTGGGTTGAACCACACCAAGAAAGCCATTGCTAGAGAGAGGGGGGGAGAGAGAGAGAGAGAGAGAGAGTAGCACACTCAATAATACTCTATTACATATGTTGTATGAACCATACAAATGAGAGGTTTCTAATATAGATAGCCTTAAGCCAAAATATCCATACATGTGTCCATCGGGGATTATAATATAGGGAGCTTTTTGAATAAACACCCCCAAAAATAGAGCTTTTTGCACACATGATGTTATTGCAAACAAAGCTCCCTCGTTTCATTAGTGGTAGTGATAAACATATAGAAAGAGGATGTGTACCAAGTAGAGAGACAACTAGAAAGACATATAGAGAGAGAATGTGTACCTAGGAGAAAAAAAGTATAGAGAGAACAAAATAACATGCATATTAGTGGAGAGATAAAAAGTGTCTCATGAATATTCTCAAAGACTGAGCATAATATTAAACTTAAAAATAACTTTTATTCACAAAAATAATCACTCTTTTAACCACAGCCAGGCAGGGGACCCATGTTTGTGTAAACATCATCTTTCGTTGGACAATTCGGGGTTAACAACGTATGAACAAGGCTTTGATGCTTAGCATATAGGATATGTGTGAATATTCCCTTAAAGTTAACAAGGGTTAAGAACACTTTTTTTTATTTCTTTTGTAACGAGGGCGTATTTTCACTGCAAAAGTGGCAACTTGCACCGTTTCCTTTGCTACACGCCAAAGACAACCTACACAATGGGGCCATAATCACAAGGTCGTTTTCTTCCTTAGTACTCTTCCTTTGCACAGACCATAAGTGGAGTTTAACCATAGCTGCTATAAGCTTCCATGATGACCTTGTTGCCTCTCCATACCGCGTTTACTATGCATTTTTTTCATTGCTCCTTGCAATAGCAAGAATTTCCTCACACACCTTTTAGTCGCAGTTGTTATCTCTCCATTAGCTGCCTTATGCAGGTGTGCTGATTGCTTTCCTCTTCCATCACACGCTTTAGCACTTTCTTCTTTGCAATGCACTCCTTGTGTAAATAATCACCATTGCTTTGCTCTTGATGCTAGAACCAAAAGCTTACTAGAGCTTCAAGATTTCATGGATTCCTTTCTCTCTTCTCCTCTATCTCCTGTAGTCTTGATTATCCGCCTTTCTCTCTTCTCCTATGTCTCCTATAGTCTTCATTAGCCGCCTTTCTTCTGTGGCATGGCTGAGGGGTGCGTTGGCATCTTAAGTTGTTGTGAACATTGGACACTTCTTTTGCAACCATGACTGAGTTCACCTGTGCTGTTGTTCGATTTTTATTTTTTTTTGGTGACTATTCGCTAATTGCTATTGTTTGTTGACTGTAGTGGAGTCACTGCCTCAAAGTCTTTCTATAAACGCCAGTCTCACATGCAGAGCTCTTGCATACTACTTCATATTCTCCCACATTAGCTGTTGCATCAACAAACTATTGCATTGTGAGGTGACAAGAAGTAATCAATCTTTGCCTCTACAGCTACCCTTTGTGGCTGAACAAACATGCACTTCCAAAGAAAATTGCACAATAACTCTTCTATTCCAAGAAGCTGATATGGTAATCTTGCTAGATATTGGGTAAACATACACCCAATTGACAAGTAAAGCCACTAGCACACTTCAATGGATCAAAACCCACAGCACTAAGCCTCACACATAAGATTCCAAGAGGGAAAAAAAATTGCACAATAACTCTTCTATTCCAAGAAGCTGATATGGTAATCTTGCTAGATATTGGGTAAACATGCACCCAATTGACAAGTAAAGCCACTAGCACACTTCAATGGATCAAAACCCAGAGCACTAAGCCTCACACATAAGATTCCAAGAGGGAAAAAAACAACCCATTAATATAGCCATCCCAAAGGAAACAAACACTATTGATATGTGGCAAAGGAACTTGATTTTATACAAAAACCCACTGCTGGACATGTCCACCAATTTGATACATAATTATGTTTAACCAAAAGAAACTTGATGTCCACATAAAATCAGTTACAATCCATAACTTCTTCTTGCAGTGTTTCTCCATTCTGGTAAATCCCAAGGAATATGTACATCACTCAATCCTGTTGTGGCAGTTGGAGTAAGATGAACCATTCATAGTCTATGTAGAGAGAACATAGAATGTCTAGTGGGAAACCCTCATTTGAGATATGTTGTATCCATGGTTCTAATACAAGAGACATAATCATGATGAAAATATTTTGATCACCCCCATATACCCACACAACATATAAGACTTTGGTAGTTACAAGTTGAGAAAAATCAGTAGGATGTGACTCCAACTTATATGCAAGCTTGTCCTTTTCCCTTCACTTTCAAAATTGGCTTTGGCTTTGCTAACCCACACCAAGCTCAATACAAAGGCTAGAAGTAATTACACAAAAAGAATGCACTCTTACAACACCGCACAACACATCACACAACCAACTAGGCTTAAGATCAGGAAGACAAGCTTCTTTCACAACACAAGCTCCACTGGCTATGAATGAGCAAGCCAAAAAAAACACCCAAGATTCTTGCTAATGCTAACCCTTATACTAGTAAGCATGAGAATGAATGCACTTAGCTCACAAATGCATCACCACTACAGGAATATCGCTAGCAAGGATTAAGGAAACTCATGGACGAAATGAGGTTGATGGAAGCTCCCAAAACTTCATGGTCCTCATCACCTTCAGAGGAAATACTTCACCATAAGTGTTGTTTTGGTTCCTTCTCTTACTATTCACAATGCAGGCTGCTCCAGCCTCTTGCGCACACCATGTTGTTTTGGTCCAACCCTCATTTGAAACTGGTTATTGTTCATGCTGCACCCATGTGACCATTAATCGATGCTTCTTTGCCGCCTTTCAGCTCCTTCAAGGAAGCACCATGCTCTTGCCATTTTAGGGAGCTGGAGAGATCCATGTGTTGGCCCCTATCATCATCAGGATTACGATCAGATGTACATGCCTCTGCTTCCGATCGATAATGGCATCAACCCAGTCTTTTTGATCTTCCAATTTGTATATCTCCAACGTGGTCTCCTCCACACTGGCCATTAGACTCACCACCTTTTGTCTAAGGTTTAAAAAAATATAATAGCCTTAAACCCCCAAGGTTACTACATCTATTACCCATTGGCCAAGGACATCATCATTACAAATATCAAGAGCTTCCAACACTAAATTCCATCCAATGTCAAACCCAAATAATACAAGGATACCAAGCTTAATCATCATCAACACGTGTTCTATCTAGAAGTAGAAATACTCCATGAGAACAATGTCGAGACACATGCCTATCCATAATACTTGAAATCACAACTTGAGTTCCTTGTAAAGTGGTGCTGCTAGAATCTAATGCTCATCCCAGCCATCTGATTAACTACCTCATGCCCTCTATAAGTAGGATCATACCATATCACCCAAAGCAGTATCCACTTCTATTGCTATGACTTTGTATACAGATATAAAGCCACATCAAGAAACCCTTGGAAGAATTGTCATCATGACCTGAGCTCAAATACACATACCACTCATGTAGATAGATGATGCTAAATATATTGATGCAAAATCAAGGCACACCCCAAACTCTATTTTTTTTTAAAAACATGCCATCACACCTACTCTAAATACATGCCAACCATCATTGCTTGGCACAAAAACACCACGACTTTACACATATATACATGTTTTTTTGGCTTTCTTTCTCAGCCTAATAGTGTCACTATGCTGCAGCATTAGCTATTGCTACGTTGACTATGTCTTTCTTTGCCAACCGGTCCCTTAGTAGGGAAAGCTTATTCTCCTTTTGGTTAAAGGACTCCCGCTCTGGTATAAGTTTCTTCTCCCGCAAATCAAGGTCCTCTTTTAATACTTTGAGCTCCATACCTTGCTCAGTGCATTTTTGCTTTGTCATCATCATCTACATCTACTACTTTTCTACTGCTTGGATTATTACTCTGCATTTTGTTTGACTTGTGCAAGTTGCCATGACTTGCCTTCCATCCAAAAGTTTTCTTCTACTGCACAAGCTGCCACAGCTTTCTCCATCATGGTGCATTCAAAGCACTTAAGTGTGCACTCACACGTTTGTCTTCTTCCACTCATGAAGGCATCCATTGCTTCTCTTTGAAGCATTTTCTCTTTGCTGCAATTTTCACATTGCCTCTTTCCATGTTGAGGCATCAAATCTAGCCTATTCCAAGGCCACAAACCCATCAATGTCTTTCACAAATAGTGTCAATAGACAAGAGGAACCTTTCCCCTTTCACATAGCTTGCTTTCAAGCTATCACTATGCACCACGTTTGTGCACCCAAAGCGCTTCCTCATTGGAAGACACCGACACATGCTCAACTTCTTGAGCATCCTAATAATGAGCACCTTTCTTGAAAATGAGCATTCTCCTATTCCCAAATCAAATTTCATGAGGCAAAATTGCAATAAACCAACCTTTTTAATGCAACTCTCTTCTTGGCATCTTCTTTGATGATGATGACTCCGTTTGCACCCTCCTTGATCCAAAAACCTCCATTTGAACTTCAATGGCAGCTTCAAAATCTTCAAAATCTTGAAATGCTTGAAAACCTTAAACTCCAATATCCATGTAGCTTCATGAACTCTATCTAATGCAATCTTGATGGTAATAGAGTGTGCTCAAATTTTCTCATAAGAAAATACTGAAAATATAACATATGCTTAATGAACGAACCACAATCGATATTGTCAAACCATGATCAAGGGCCCATCTTAGCTCTGATACCATGTTAATAATCCTAATATGGGATTGATCATGGTGGTAGACAAAAGATTAAGCATGATAACTAAGGTGGGTTAAACCACACCAAGAAAGCCATTGCGAGAGAGAGAGAGAGAGAGAGAGAGAGAGAGAGAGTAGCACACTCAACAATACTCTATTGCATATGCTGTATGAACCATACAAATAAGACGGTTCTAATATAGATAGCCTCAAGCCCAAATATCCATACATGTGTCCACCTATGTGGCACTCTTATCCATCCACACACTCAAGATAATATCTAGCACCTCTAGGGTGCATTCCCACACACACATAAACTGAGCTTACATATTTCAACACTTGGCTCTTCTTCAAAAAAGTTTGCTTTGATCTTTGGCTGTGAGATGTCCAAGTGCATGAACACGTATATGACTTTTTGCATGCAAATATTCCACTCTTTATCATAATGTTGAGTGTCCCCTACCCTCTGCACCATACCTTCTGCTCATGCAAAAAAAGATCCCAATCCCCCACTCGAGATATTTTAAACCTACCACTAGAAAGAACCCAGTAGTGCAGAGGCAATACCACTGAACCCCCATAGGTGCAAGTATCCCAAGATTTCAACGGATAGTATCAATGGATTTGTGCAACCCATGAATAGATAATGGAAGGATCGTGACGACTGAGCCCCCCCTCAAGGTCATGAGATCTAAGTGAGAAACTATCCACCGTTAACACTACCTGAGCCCCCCCTTACAGCCATGATCTAACTTTACCCCAGTGAGAAACTATCCATTAACACTTCTCTAAAGAGGTGAATCGACCTTATTAGAAAGAATTAATAATTTGCAATTAGCCTTACATTTAGACTTTTTTATTTCTCACCTTGGAGACACCCTTCAAAATTGACTAGAATAATATAATACAAAACTATAAATATATATAATATACAAGTATAAAATATATAGAATACAAATATATATAATAACAATATATATATATATATATATATATATAAGTATATATATATAGAATACTTATATATATAATATATAAGTATAAAATATATAGAATACAAATATATATAATAACAATATATAAACATAAAATGAGTAAAGATATTATATAAATGTATATATTAAATCTATATTAATACATTATAATATAATGTTAATGTATATATAATACATAAATTTAAATAAGAAAATTAAAGACACACACACACGCATATAGTAAATATATTATAATAATGATATAAAAATTAATATATATATATATATATATATATATATAAGAAATATATAATAGTATTAGATTAATAATATTATATATAAACACATTCACACACATATGTACGCATACACACAACCACATATGTACGTGTGGAGGGTGTGTGTGTGTGAGAGAGAGAGAGAGAGAGAGAGAGAGAGAGAGAGAGAGATTCTATGTGTGTGAGAAAGGGTTGTGCCTATATACGTGACAAAGACATAAAGAGAATGCATGTGAGAGAGAGACACAGAGATATGCGTCTATTTGAGAGAGTCGCACATAGACACATGCACACACATGCGCACATGCATACACACATGCACACATGCATACACACATGCACGCACATGCGCACATGCATACACATGCACATGTGCACACATGAATATACAAGCACACCACACATAAAAACACACACGCACATGCATTCACTCACATACACTTGCACATATATACATATGTATAAATGCATACACATACGCACACACATATGTAAGCACATATGCATACAAGCAAAAACTTTATGCTGCAGTAACACACTTGTATACTTGTATATTTAATGTATGCATATTCATTAATGCTACTCACGTGGCATTACACCCCCTTCTCTCTCCCTATACGCGTCCCCCTCTCTTTCTCTTCTCCCCCTCTCTCTCTCTCGTCCCGCACACCTCCCTCCCTTGGTTAAGTCTTGCACACGCCTCTCACTCTCTCTCTCTCTCTCTCCCCCCCTCTCCACTTGGCATCCTCTCACCCTCTCTCTCTCTCTCTCTCTCACGCAAGACGTCGCCCGATAACTGGCTAAGCAGGAGAAACTGTCGGGGGCAGAGTACCAGCACTCACTCCCGAAGTGGATGGGCGGGAGTGGGGAATCGCCGACTCTCACCTATTCCCTGTGCAGAAGCTGTACCTTGGCCAAATCCCAGAAAGCCAGACAGATCATGATCATGATTATGAGAGAGAGAGAGAGAGAGAGAGAGAGAGAGAGAGAGAGAGAGAGAATCCGTGGGTAGAGAGCGTGAGGGAGAAGCATGCCATCCACAAAGAGAGAGACTAGATCATGATTATGAGAGAGAGAGAGAGAGAGAGAGAGAGAGAGAGAGAGAGAGAGAGAGAAAATCCGTGGGTAGAGAGCGTGAGGGAGAAGCATGCCATCCACAAAGAGAGAGACTAGAGCAGAGAGAGAGAGGCATGCAATGACACGTAGGAAGACCACAGACCGCATGTTAGAGAGGAAGCTAAGAAGTTCCCTTGAATAGAAATGATATCGGATGTAAAATAGAAATCGACTTTCAATAACTCGAAAAACACTTTTGCTTTTGAAAAAATCCTAGAATTTATTTAATGGAAATGCCAAAAAAAAAGGATTTTTTTTGTGCCATATTGTAGACTATCAGGCATGCACAATTGACGTTTACTTAACACTTGGAGCTTCAGGCGATTTGTAGGTTAAGCTAGGCTGTGGAGATGAAGCCGCAGCAGACTCAGAAGAAGCTCTCGCTTTGCCAGGTCGAGGCGCTTAAGAAATGCTTGGAGGATCATCAGGGAGACGCGACCAAGTGCAGGCAGCACGTCGAAGCCTTTAAGTCTACTTGCTCTTCTCCACCTACGAAGCTTTCCGAGAACCCATCACGGTGAGTTTTCCTGTCGTTAGTGTTTCATTGTGTGAGAGAGAGAGAGAGTTGTATAGGTTGCCAGTTCAAGGATTTGAGTGTAATCAAAGAACTATTTTAAGGTCCTGTATGCGTCTCCGGATCATTCTGAGTGATGTCCCAAATTCCTTTGATGCTGCCAATCTCACAAATGCTGGTGCTTATTCTCTCCCACTTCAATCTGGACTTAGAGTGTCACATGCATCATTCCTGCCAAGAGGTGGGCTGGTATAACAAGACATATCAACTATCTGATTTGTGAGCCTCGAATACAGGAAAGAAAGAGGCTATGAGAGTGTACAATGTACAAAGGATTTGTTGGCACCCCATCAATGCAGTGCACTCTCCCATGGTGGCCATGAAAAGAACTAGGAAGAGGAAATGTTGGTGCTTCGGGCATGATTATAAGAAATCTCAGCTCAAAAGTTTCAATGGTAAAAAAGGGTATGCATTTTTCCTTTGCAGGCTGCAAGGATTCTTTTTCCTATAATGTGCTTGATGGAGATTACCCCTTTATTGAGTTAGAACAAGACGTTGTGGGATGGAAACATATTTGTTTCGGGAGATATAAATGAATGCATGGCCATGGAAACAGTTTCTCAACTTTTCCACGGCAGCATTTGATAATATGGACTGTTAGAAATAAGCAAACAATTATACATCACATGTAGTGTGCTCTGGATCACAGATTCTGACATAAGATAATATCCAACATGGGAGTACTTTTGATGTACGTTTTGGTGCCTATAAAAGGCTTCCTCCACTAATGGACAAAAATTATTGTTGCCTCACTCTTTCGTGTTCACTCTCTTTGCTCTTATGTGTGTTGCTCTCATTTAGTGCTAATCATAATAAGGTTTTCTATCTTGCTTAGAGCCTTGTTCATCCTAACCCTGGGTTCATCAAACCCTAAGTCTCCATAGCCTCATCTTAACCATAGCTAGCTATCAAACACTAGGCATCTCCCATTAGCCTCCTTCATCTCATCATTAACCTCTTCACTAAGCCATGTTTAAGCATGAACCTCTTCTTCCCCTCTCTTCAAAAAAGTTTTCAGTGTTTTGATAATATCTCCCTCCATACTTAATAACCAGATTCAAAACTTTTTGGATCAAAATGTAGCCCTTCCATAGCTCGATAAGAATCTAAGGGGGCTTGTTCTATCTCATGAAAATCAAGGAAAATCGCTACTGCAACAGTCGCCATAGAACTATGCAGGAAAATGCAAAAATTGGTGCCATCTTCAACAATTAGCAAAATTCTGCCAGACAGTGTTTTATTGGGTCAAAGCTCTATACACACATCAAATCTTGAAGGGTTTCAACTATTGGAGGGTGAGAATCAAAGCTTTCTTCATTTTTCATGAATTGTCATTTGCAAGCCATTAGTGCTAATTACCTTGGGTATTTTTGATCATTGAGGATTCAAACCTTCATTAGGGAGTTGCTATTTCATGCCATATGATTATTTTGCAAATCCCCTTTGTTGATTTGGTACATGATTTGCAACCTCCAAGAATCACTAGTTTATTCCCATCTTTTTAAGGGAGAGATTTGCATTAATCATCATTAAGGTGTTTCCATATTGGTGGTGCTGGAGTTCTTGACAGCACTTGGGCCACCGTTTGTGCCCCCCTTCCTGCCGGAATCGGAATTGCTAAGGTGGTTGGAGCTGGTGTCTTAGGATGAGGCTCTTGCCTCCCATATTCCTTGGGCAATGAGCGAGCTTTTCAGCGATTCTCAAGGATAGTCCATGCGGCCCTTGTAGAGCTTCAAGATCAAATGTGAGGGATGATGGATCGCTTGACTGATAACGAGATTATTTCCATTGCTTGAGCATCACGGGCATCCCATCTTCTTTGATCTTCAGTGGGTCCAAGTGGTGGTGCTGGAGTTCTTGACAGCACTTGGGCCACCGTTTGTGCCCCCTTCCTGCCGGAATCGGAATTGCTGAGGTGGTTGGAGCTGGTGCCTTAGGACGAGGCTCTTGCCTTGTGACAATCTCCCATATTCCTTGGGCAATGAGCGAGCTTTTCAGCATAAAGCTCCAGAGTGAGTAGTTGGGGCCATCAAGGCGTTCTTCAGCCGTCATGAACCCACCAAAGTTGAAGATGTCAGCAACAGCAACATGTGCTCTAGACATCCTGAGGTGGGCCACGGCATGCACAGATGGGGCAAAGAGGGCAGAGTTGTCGCTTCTCTTGGCACACAAGGCCGACTCTTCTCACAATGCACTGACGGCCAGCCACAACCAGTAGGTGCACAGATGCCTTGCATGCAACATAGATGGAGATGGAGAGATACGTAGTGGTGCTCTGATACCAATTGTTACACCCAAGAGAGAGAGAGGGAGAGGATTGAAGGGTTCAGCTGCAGGTCCTGCACATTGAGAGGGTGAGGCACGACTAGAGAGAAGAAGAGACAAGATGACGAACAACATAGGATTATCAGCATGATTAATACAAGAGTTAATTGGGGAATTGTTACACCCGAGAGAGAGAGAGAGAGGGGGAGGATTGAAGGGTTCAGCTCACGACTAGAGAGAGAGGAAGAGACAAGATGATGAACAACATAGGAACAATCTTTCAAGCTCTGAAAGTTCTTGAGGCTTTTCATCTTCTTTGACTCCGTCGTCGGCTTTTCAAGTTCCTCTGTCTTTTTTTGCTCTTTCTTTTTCTTTTTCAGACTTTTGCTTCTTCTTTAGCCTCAATTTCGAGCGTGAGCAATTTGTTTTGCTCCAAAATTACTTGGATGAAGTCGTCAACTGAAGTGCGGAAGAGTTTCTTTGGTGGAATCTTGTTTGTTGATCTCTCCTTGAATGTCTTCATTGAAGGTTTCTGAAGAATTCTCTCCTGACATTGTGGAGGCCTAGGTGGTTTTTCTTGACTGTAGTTCTACCATCCACGGGATGCTCACTTTTGGGTAGCTAAGTTGGGTCACAACGTGCACCTCTGATACCAATGTCACATGCAATAGGTTGACCGTTGTAACATGCAACAAAGCCTTCTTTAAACCCGTGAGTTTATGCAATCCACTTTACGTAAGCAAGAAGGGTTGAGGGAGACGACACCAGTTTGGGTCCCAATTACCCGCTCAAGGGCCCCCCTTGCAAGGAGTATTTTCTTGTATTACTTTGGAGAACTTTGTACAATGATGATGACTGTGGATTGTGAAACGCAAGGACGAGGAAGACCGAACGTAGGCTAAACCATATGCTGACCCAATGACATTGAAGAAGACTCTCTCTCTCTAAATCTATTAAAGTTTGAAGTCATAAAAGTGGATTGCTAAACTCGCAAAACTTAGGATACAGAAGGCAGTGTGAGACTTGTGTGATAGGATCCTTAATTACAAATACTTCCGTGCATGTTACACAAGTAATGCAAGTGTCACATGCACCCTGCACTATGGTGCTATGTGACACACTGGCTCAGCATTCAATGTACCATTGTATATCATTAATACCCTTTCTAGGAATATTTGTCATATGCCGCATGGTCACCATGAAATGCATTTCAGCTCGGCTGAAACCTTGAAGTGATGAAACGCGAAACGCGTTTCATGAAACCTTGAAACACCGTTTTTGACACGCCGTTTCGTGTTCTCAGTTCAACTCTCTCTCTCTCTCTCTCATCGCACACCATCGATACCTCATGAGATTGTTAGAGCAGAGATAGGAGCCGCACCAGTGGTTACCGAAGCCCTGTTCCAGTCAGTGACATTTTTGCAGAGGATATGGGAGCTCCCCAGACAGAGATACCCACACCTAGCACTTATCTCTTCTAGGGAGTTAGCAACAGACGGCGATACATGATGTTGGTACACCCAGATGTGTACCTGGCTAAGATTACATGGCATGACGATTGATGCACTCCCTCCATTTGATTACAGCCTAGATTGCCCCTTCTTGGACCTTAGTCACCCTGAGTAGAATAGGGTGATCAGGATGGACATCGTGAGGCTAGATGCAAAAAGGACATGGTCCTCAACCCCCCCTACCACTAGGCACGAAGATGGCCCACTATCGGGACCATTTTCTACATCTCTCCCCAGATGGCTTTGTGACACGGTCTACATACATGGACACCCATCTCTCACATGGCATTCGCAGCGCCATTGGACAGATCCGCACTTCATCACATCAACTGAGGGTAAAATTTGAGGGGATGAAGCTAGAAGACCGCATTTGTTAGCTATGTCACCAGGAAGTGGAGTCAGAGGAGCACTACATATGCCGATGTACTGTGTACTATGAGATACGAGGGAGATATTGGTGTCTCTTCCGAGAGGGTTTTGGACCATTACGACATGTGATGGAGTTTGAGGATCAGAGGTGTTTGGGGCTTTTCTTATTGGAGTTCAGACGCCATCGAGAGGCTCTCCTACGAGCCAGAACAGCATACCAGGATCCACCCCGGTCCCCGCCAGCGAGCCATGACAGATTTTTTCAGGGCCAGGACCACCCTGGCAGATACGACCAGGACCTCCACTACCCCCTCGGCGAGCCAGTTGTCCCATAGACGTCCTTCGGGAGGAGTCACCCTTGACAGAGCCATAGCACTTTGTTGAGCTAGATGCCCACGCTTACCAGGACCTCGTCCACGGCCGCTTCATCACCGGTGGATTAGAGCCATCATCACCCACCACAGGAGACGACTTCCCCGCCACTTTAGTTTCTCTATCTTACAGCACCCCATGAGAGAGATACTGAGATGAGCAGATTACACTAGTCTTATGCTAGTTGTAGATATTATACACTTTTGTTGTACCTCAATAGGAGTATTTTCCTTTCATAGCTGTTTAGGACTGTTTTAGGGCTTTTTTAGTCCTTTTTGTCTTTACTTTTGATGAGACACCATCAGCTATGTACTATGTTTTGGTCTCATAGGCCACTTTGGCCTTTCACAGACATTAATATATCTTTCTTTCTCTCATTAGCTCTAGATCCAAGACATGCTCCACCGCCATCGAGCTACCTTTCCACGTGACATAGCTGAGGGAGACCTCTCGGCCATACTCGTCAACCCCATGCTTGACATTTTGGAGAGTGGTATACCATGTACTCGGAGCTGATGTTGCTCCCATGTTTTTATGTTCTTAGTTTTCCATGACGAGTTTCCATGGACAGTTTTGTGTCACCCCAGTGAGATAGCTATATTTATGTTTTCATTCTGTTTTATTTTCCATTCCATGATGAGCTATGCCATGGACATTATTGTACCACTTTGGTCTCATAGGCCCATTGGGTCTTTAGTAGACGCTTAATCTCTCTCTCTCTCTCTCTCTCTCTCTCTCTCTCCCCCCCGCCTTCGCCCCTGCTCGCCGCCCTCTCTCCTGCTTGGGCTGGCTCGCTATGCTGGCCCGTCTGCCTTTCCGCTAGGCCCTTTGCCTCTCTCTCTCTCTCTTGTATACCATTTTATACCCCCAGTATGGTACAGGATGGAGCTAGCTAGGTTGCATGTCATGATTGTATACTCCATGCATATAGCTTTGCATTCTCCTAGTAATAGAGCTCCATCCCCTGCACACCCAGATTCAGCTTTTTTATTCAGTACTTTTTCATTTTGTTGGGATGATAGAGGATACCCCATACAGGTACTCCGATTTGTCTCATAGGCCGAGTTTGGTCTTTTGGAAGACGTTAATAAAATCTTTCTTTCTTTCTTTCTTTCTCTCTCTCTCTCTCTCTCTCTCTCTCTCTCTCTCTCTCTAGTTGCAGAAAGCGCAGAAGGGACGGCTTGAGGCCTATTGGCAGGCTGCGCAGGTGCAAACAATAAGGTGCAAGAGGTACAGTCGGGCAGAAGGAGGTTGCGCAGGTGCAAACAGTAAGGTGCAGGAGGTACAGTCAGGCAGAAGGTACAACATCTGCCTCCCTTTTCCCACCCACCCTTGCTCAGGCCCCCAAGGTAGCAACTAGTAGGGGAAAACATGTCTCAACCACTAGAGGGGGAACAGGATGGTGAGACAACCTTTCACACCCCTAGGAAGGCACCAAATGCCTACCGCAAAAGACTGAGGGAAGGAATCATGTCCCCTGGCTCACAAAGGTTTACGAAGATGGCCCGACGAGATGAGGCCCTTTATGAGGAGCTATAGCTTCACATAAGGACAGAGATGAACACAATGCGACAAAAGCTTGAAAAGGAATGGACCGAGCAGATGCATGCCCAAAGGAAAGTGATATACGAAACGCTGAAGGAAGAGATATATGTCCAATTGAAGGGAGAAATGCAAGCCCAAGTACGGGTTGAAATGGAATTAGCCCAAGCCTTGATGCACACGGAAATGAAAAAAGAGATGTAGCTATGGAAGGATGACATGCTCCGAGAGATTGGCACAACAGTTGCATCGTATGAAGGCACTTTGAAGACATGTATGGCTGACCGCGAAAAAGACATCACAGAAATGCAAAACACTTCGGAATCATGTAAGGCAAAAGTGGCTGCAGGTGAGAAGGAAATGCATTCATGGGCTGAAATTGCCACTGCCACAAAGAAACAAATTGAGGAAGTCAACCCATGGATTGAAGTAGTAAAAAAACAGAAGGATACACCGGTCAATAAAGTAGAGGTGATGAATGCTACATTGGAAGAGGAAACCAAGAGACGGGCACGTGCCTTACATGTACGTGTAGTTGGGTGGGAAGATAAGGGAAATCCCCAAGAGGATGCACAAGCTCTTGCAACAAAAATTGGAGCCACTGATGTACCCATTACCGGAGCATGGCGAGTAGGTAGAGATGAAACCAGGGCGAAGATATTGATCATCAGGTTTGGTGACTTGGAGAAGAAGAAGGCCTTCCTCTCCAAAAGGATGGCCCTTAAGGGGGAAAAGATTTATTTGGATGAGGGCCATACACCGGCACAGATAGCACACCGGAAGGAACACATGCCGCGTGTGCTTGAGGCAAGGAAAGAGGGGAAATGGGCGGTATACAGAGATGGCCGGGTCATCATTACGGAGAGGAGGCCCGCTCGACGGTGCGCGGCCTATGAGACCTTGCGATTCACGGTGTGGAATTGCAACGGAGCCCTTAGAACAGATGCAGGATACTTTGAGGATACTTTCAGACACAGTGATATTGAGACCCATCAGTGCACAAACAAGAGGCTTCCTGACGTCCGGGGTTATAGATGGGAATCGGTTTTCCGCCCTCAGCCACGCACAGTGGGAGGTACCAGAGGATCTGGAGGAGTGGCAATACTTTCTAGGGAGAGCTTCGTGACAAAATACATGTGGTACATTGAAATGCAGATGCGAGGTACATGTGGGTCCGAATATGCAGAGGGGGGCTCCGCGAGCTATATGTGGCGGTATGCTACTTTCCCCCAGCCCACTCCAGGTTTGCACCATCAGGAGAGTCGCCCTATATACCACTATATGATGATATCATGAGGTTTGCCAGCATGGGAGACATATTACTATTGGGAGACTTTAATGCACGTACAGGCACAGAGCAGACAGAGTTGTATGATACTCAAGAGGCTATGTACCAGGAGATCACGGCAGAGGATGTAGGGTTGTAGAGATCAGCACAGGATGAGGGGGAGATTACAGATTATGGCAGGCATTTTCTCACACTCGGGAGTGCACATGGGTTGGTCATATACAATGGCTTATTGAGATGGCAAGGATCAAATGCTCTCACACACTGGAACTCTAAAGGGGGAGCGAGCACAGTGGACTACTTGATGGGATCTCCTTCATTGATACCTGATGTGCGGGGTTTCACGATTTCCAGTAGGTCCATTGGCATAGCAGCCGATCATGCATACCTGAGTTTCACACTAGTAGGTAGATGGAGACTAGGTGTGAACCCGTCTACATCCAAATGATATGGCACTAATGTGCAGCTCATTTTGTTAGCTAACTGGGGAGAGATGGTGCTCTCAGAACTTCCCATGTCAAATAGGACCACAAACTATCGGCCCTTGGCAGAGCCATAAGCTCAGATGAGGCTTTTTTGTGTAGCATTGCTCTCACCCTCCTGCTTAGCATTAAATACCACGGATGGCATAGCATGCATAGAAGGCAAAAGCCGAACTGCGCTAGTGGTAGTAGGTGGGGCTGGAGGAGCAGGAGATGCTGTGGCAATTGTGGCAGAAGATACTTTGGAGGCTTGCTTCGCTTGCCATTTTTGGCAATCCTTCTTACCATGCCCGATGGTATGACAGAAAAAACATCTGTTTTTTGACTCGTATTTCCTTTGCTCCTCTGGAGGAAGATAACCTCTAGTGATGCTTGTTTCAGCCTTTTTCTCAAGGGTTTTCTTAGGCTTGGATTCTTTATTCTTCTTACCTCTTGAACTAGAGCTATTACTGCCGTCCTTCGTAGCATCTTTAGAAGATGCATTACCTTTCCCTGGCTGTGCAACAGATTGCTGCTGCTAGGGTTTGGTACTAGACTGCGACGGCGACTGCTTAGGCTTGCCTATGTTCATCTTCATTTCTTCATTTTGAGCCAGAGTCAAAGCCCGATCATATGTACTGGGTTCAAAGTTACGAACTGTGAACTGGATATTAGGATCTAATCCACGAATGAATTGATCCATCTTGGCCTGCTCAGATAACCCTAATTCTTGTGCTAAAGTTGTAACCTTGCCGGAAAACTTAAGCATGGGTGACATGTTCTGTCTGAGTCCATAGAACTCATCTGCCAGGTTGGTGTAATATTTTGGAGGAAGAAATCTGGTTTTTAGGTCATGGACAAATGTATCTCAGCTAAAAGCTGGGACACCTGTGGTTTGGTTTGTATGAAGACTAGACTAA
The DNA here is from genome assembly GCF_041138505.1 of Cibotium barometz. Classification (NCBI taxonomy): domain Eukaryota; kingdom Viridiplantae; phylum Streptophyta; class Polypodiopsida; order Cyatheales; family Cibotiaceae; genus Cibotium; species Cibotium barometz. Next base: position 22,140,441 of record NC_141100.1, read on the forward strand.
TGCTGTCACCAAGTGATTGCCTCACTCGTAAGGTGGGGAGCCGCTTCGTGGACTCTATCCTGAGGATCTGTTATTCTAGCTAATGGAAAATGAACATTAAATTGATGAATGAATTGATTAATTACTAAATGATCACACTTACCATTATACTTACTAAAATTTGGTCGAGTTCGGATGACGGTAGTCGATGTCGCGGGTTGTTGGCTGGTTTACCTAATGGCTGGGAAATTGAAGAGAGGTGTTGATACCTCAGATGTATGGCCTCCTTTTCCCTTTGGTGTTCGAGTAACATGTGCTCTCAATCGAGCTCTTGTTGGTGCTCTCGAGCGGCGAGTTCAGCTTGATGCTGGTCTTTGTCGATCTTGCATTGGGCTTCCTCATAGTCCCATCTATCTTCTTTTTCTTCCCGCCGTCTGGCCTCATCCTCTCGTCGTTGCTCTTCCATCTGGAAGAAGAGAGTGAGTGATGAAGTCGGGGGTAACTGGATGTGTGGGTTTTGTTGTTGTTGCCTCCAAGAGTTGGAGACACTCCATGAGAAGCTGCTTCTGAGCTCAGAGTGGAGCTATGGTATCTGTGGTAGGTGGAAGAGCAAGGTCTCCTTCGGGGGAGACGTCTTCTTGCTGACGCGTACTCTCCTCTGTAGACATGATGCTGAAGTTGGTGGTCGTGCCGAAACGCAATTTGACCAATGTAACATGCAGCGGAAGTATTCGTAATTAAGGATCCTGACACACAAGTCTCACACCGCCTTCTGTATCCTGAGTTTCGTGAGTTTAGCAATCCACTTTTATGACTTTAAACTTTAAGAGATTTAGAGAGAGAAATTGTACACCAGATTGGGTCTCGAACGATAAGCCAAACACAAGATCTCGGAGAGAATGACGATAAGCCAAACACAAGATCTCGGAGGACCAAGAGTCCGGCTGAACTGTACACGGCTGTAGAAGCACCAATAATGACCGATCTCAAGCCTATGCACTCTTCCCAATGGATGTAGGAAGGCTGCAAATCTGAGGCTGGGATATGGGCTGTTTGTGTCTGGTTCTAGGCTGTGAATGATTGCTGTGAATGAATGTATGAATGCGTTTTACCTTCACTGTAAGGGCTGTAGCAAAAAAAATGAGTGTATGGATGCTGAAAACGCTGAACTCTGAAGGGGCTGAATGCTGATTGATGCTGTGTTTTGATGATGTGCTGAATGGTCCAAGCGTTTATGCTTCTTGTGCTGAAGGATGAAGCGCTTGAAGGCTTGTGGCTGATTGGTGATGAATGAATGAATGAATGAAGTGATGCTATTTACATGGGCTTTGATGCTGGTCGGCTAGCTACAGAGCTGGCCGACTGCATCATAAATGCAACATGACTAGAAACGATGTGATAAATGCAGTAAAATGATAAATAAATACTAAAAAATATGGAAAAAAATATTGGAATAATACTGAATAATATTCTGATGCTTTTGCCATGGTCTATGTGGTCTTATGTGCCTATGGGATGGATGATATGCAAAATGCAACAATGAATTGATGCAGATCCTAAGGCTTCTGTGACTTCTATATGCATGAATGATTCTCTCCAAGTGGGTTAAGGGACTTCGATTGATTGACTGATTGTCTAAGGTTGGGGGATGACCTATGTAGCTCGTGTGTGACATATCCTGGAGTGAGGATTACAATGGGGTCACGGCGTACGACAAATATCATCCTAAAGGGTTCTAACAGTGTACAACGTTGCACTGATGATGATGAGCCATCTTGTCACCATGTACTACAGTGCAGAGTGCATTTGACATTCCCTCCTGCTTAGCTTGGCGGTAGGTTCATGACTTCCAAGTAGTCCGCCAACAACTGGGGGTTACTCTTGAAAGAACTCTTTGTCTAGCCAAACGACTTCGTGGGTACCTCGATCTCAGAACTTCGTGTAGAACTGACGTATTCCTCTTAGAAGACTTCTTTTTCTTCATACTTCTCATGCACATGCTTCCCAACATATACTTTGACTTTTGAGATTCCAATTATTTGTCTCCTGATCAACATCCATTGAGAACAGACACCTATCTTTATCCCCTTTTCCTACCAGTCACGGGCAATGATATTGCCAATGCCTCTTTTCATGACATTCAAAACAAGTAATGCTGTTATGATCCCTCAAAAGTTTTGGCTCCATTTGTGGCATTTGACGATGTTTGCACTTAAGCTTGGTGAACTCAAGCCATTATATTTTCCACATTCTTCTCTAATTGGCTTGCACTTGTGGATGGCATAGATGCTGCATTATTCACAACAGGTGGACCACCTGCCAATGCCAGAGTTTCAAGTGTATGCATCATGGATTCTGCTTCTAGTGCAATCTTCTTCCCTTTGGCGAATGCTACTTGCAAAGCCTGTGCATACGTCTGAGGGTATCCTTTCTTGATACCTTCTGCTTCAAACAAGGCTCAAGATCTGCAGGATATTTATTTAGCTTGAGATGCTTGTCTGTTGGTGTGCACAATGGTTGCTGGTAGCCTTTTTTGCTGGCTCACTCCTAACCTCTGCTGCGGCGTCCTGAGCTCCAACAATCACCACCCATGCACAATTGCTGGTACCCTTGCTGGCTCACTCCTAGCCTTTGCTTTTGGCATCCCCAGCCCCAACAATCACCACCCGTGCAGTAACAGTGGCACACCTCATACTTTCCCCACACTAACGTGCACCTTAAAACTCTTTACTGACTCACCCTCCGTTCGGACCAGGCGATCTACTTGCACCAGAAATACATTTGGGGATTCCTCTGTCCCTTAGCGCCTCTTCAAGGCATCTGTAACAGCTGCCAGTATTAAAGCAGTATTAAAAGTACAATGGTGGCTGCATGAATAAAGTAGATGCTTTATTACAGTGTGCTGCTTTTGCAGAAGAATTGAGTGCATGACTAATAGTTTGCAATTGTGGTGCAGCTGTGAATGCACATTCTTGTGATGTTTTGGATCTAATATGGTGGTTTGCCATCCTAAATGCATTGTGTGATGTTTTATTTTTCTGAACAGCACATAAAAGAAATCACAATGGAGTGCAGCTCATGTCAAAGGAGTGAATCTGGTAAAGCTGGGACTGTATGACTTGATACTGTATTTGTTTTGGGAATAAGGTATCTTAAAAACCTAGGTCGAAGAAGGTGGGCTAACTTTTTGAAGAGCCTTAGTGCATGGGTTTCAAGAAATCCAGGCAGCTTTATAATCAATGCGCTGTAGTTCATGTACTTGCTATGAAGACATGCACTGTTGCTCATAAGAGGACTGTGAGGCTTATCCATTTCGCTTGTAGCCCTGAAGTAAATTAAGGAATGACTGGAGACCACTGACAAATCCATTGAGGGGATTTTCACATGGTCTTAACTGTTATGGATGAAGCACATGCAATCAAGGAAAGGATAACCTTTACACTAATAAACTTTTGATCAATTTGTCAGTTCTATTTCCTCAGGATTACTTCCTCGTTTGGGTTGCAAAGGATTTTTTTGTGTGGGTGTTTGGTTTCACGATGTTTGTCCTTGGTTATTATATTTTAAATGTCAAGCGGTTGCCCCACATGTGGTCATACTTGTGTGCTGTTGTGTTTGTGGCATTTATCTACTCCCTTATAATTATGTAAAAAGAATAAGAGTTTCTCTTGCCCTTTTTTGAGAGAGAAAAAGAAAGAAAGATGTTATTGACGTCTACGAAAGACCTGAAGGTCCATGAGATCAAAAAGCTGTTACACGTGATGCATGAGTAAACTGGATGTCAAGACAACATGAAAAAAGTAAAAGACTAGCTGCCGAAGGATGGATAGGGCCAATGCGCCGCATAGACCCTGTGTGTACAATAAAGGAGGCAGCAGAAGTTCATGTGTCTGAACCCATAACGTGTTGTCCTCTTCATGAACCATGTATCTGGCCTCAGTATCCACCACCTGTGGGACTTGCTCTCTATATCATTGGAGCAACTTCTAGTTCTTGAGCTGGCGAGTGGAGGGTCTGGGTTGCAGGGAGTGGAGGTGTTTGGCTCCTGGAGAGACTGTGGTCTCTCTCAGAGGGCTCTCCTAGTGCGTGGTGCCATCTTTTCATGGGGATGTCGAGCTCTGTCCTGGTTCATGTGTCCTGAGATGAGCCTCGTATAGGCTGAATGTCAGCCAGGGCTCTTTGGTAGGGGCCAAAGAAGTCAGTGATAGTTGTCTGTGTGGTATTCCGCCTCTCGGGCTGCTGCCTCAGTAGTTTGTCTCTGTGGTGCCTTAACTCGTGTAGGTATAGTCCCAAGCATCTATAATCTTGTGATATGTGACTTATATGGAAGTATTCTTTCAATGGAATACAGAAGAGATTGCTTAAAGTGCTTGCTGAAATTTGTAGAAATAATAAAGGGGAGAGAGAGAGAGCACACAGCACACCCAATTGGGTCCGAATCACCCTCTTAAGCCCCCCCCACCTGTTACTAGGTGTATTTCTTATGTATTGCAAGATGTAAATGAAGTACAAGATTGACTTACTGGCTGTCCACTAAACAGTGAACAGAGACACCTTGGGGACTGTTTTGGGCTGAATGGAACCTCTGTTTTGGGGCTGATTCGGGGCATCTTTAGGGCTATGTTTTCTCACTTTATATACCCTGTCGCTGCAGCTCTCTTGCAGCCTGTATGCTGCATTTTTTGGCTACTGTAGGCCACTTATGTGCTGTGTGATTTTCTCTAGAGATGACCTTCTTGATGAGCTGCATTTTAGGGTTACAATTTGGATGGACAGCCTTCTGTACTCTCCTTCAGATGATGAACATATGGCTGATATTCAAGGGTCAATTGCCTCTTCATGTTTGGGCTGACCCTTGAGCTCACAGGTTGCAAGATGTTTTATGCCCTTGGCTTGCTGCTCTTATATAGGCATCAAGAGCTAGGGTTGCTCTGAAAAGATGTGCCCTTAAAGTCTCTTTACATAGGCGCCCTTCATCGGCCCAATAATTGGTCCACCTTTGCTCCTTTTTGGTCCCCCCACCACGGGTGCCCATGGCCCCCTAAAGATTAAAGCATGTGACCATATAAATGGCTGCTTTTTGACACTTTGCTAGACATTTGTCCGGGACTTGGACAAGGTCTTGACATACACTTGGGCTTCCCCAAGCAAATGACCAAATAGTCCAATAAGTGCCCGATTGGCTAGTACAACATTGTTGCAAAGAGGGTTACATAGACTTGTGCCACAGGCACGACAGGCATTGTGGCACCCTAGGACAATGATGCATGTGACATCCCCTCATGTGTAACATGTTGGAAGGATCTGGACTGCTTCTAGATAATTCGTAAACAATGACGGATACTACTCAAAGGAGTCCTCGTCCATCCACGTTCCAACTCTAGGATCTCTACATCATCGATGATGTCTGGTTGTTAGTCATACAGGACCTTGGAAGTACCGTGAAACAACTTCAATGAAAAGATAACTTTGGACAATGTTTGTCCAATTGTTTCAACATGTGTTTCATGATCCGAAGATATACCCAATCCCCTTCTTTAATGACACATCTCGACGGTGTTTGTTAGCTTGGCGGGTGTACGCCTTTTGAGCTTTGGCCAACGTTTGCTTGACCGACTCCACTACCCCCAAATAGGATTCAACAACCTTATGGACCTTGGGTACTTTGCGAAAATGATCTCAACAATAGAGACTTAAAAGGACACTTGAAAGCTGCCTTGTAGGGAGTCTTGCCAATGGAAGAAGAAAGGGTCATTCAGCATTGCTTGAATCAAAGGCAAAAATTGCTCCCACTTACTTTGATTGTCATTCACGTACATCAAAGGCCATCTCTATCTATCCATCAGTTTGTAGATGAAAAGCACTTGAAAGCTGAAGCTTAGTACCAAATGAGCCAAACAAGGCAATGCGAAGTAAAACACAAAAGTACGAGGCAAACCACGTATCGGATACCAATGCTTAATGAAAAGCCTAGCCACATATACAACAATTACATTGGCCTTGTAGGGTATAAGCATAACAAACTTGCTAAAACAATCTACAATGGTCAAACACTAAGTGTTTCGATTACTTGCATTGGGAGGGAGAGTAGTGATGAAGTCCATTGATATAACTTAAAAAGTCCTCTTGGAATAGGCAAGGGCTGATATAAACCTTGTTGTTTTCCATGGAGAACCTTGACTTTTTGGCAAATCTCACACTTGGACACATAGTTAAAGACATCTCGCCTCATCTTAGCCCAATAAAAATGCAACTCAAGCTTCTTCAAGGTGCTAGTCATTCCTGTGTAAGTACCGGTGACGGTGTCATCATGTCATGGAGAAGCTGTGGTCGGTATGCCTTAAGAATTCAAAGATGGTTCTTATATAAGAGCCACACATCATGTGTCATGAAATCATACGGCTCCATGGTTTCTACAGCCTTCGCCCATTGAGTACTAAACTTGCCCAAGTCTTGATATTGCCCACGCATCCTATGAAAACTGTTCCCCCTCGAGGTCTCGCAAGGTGGGAAACATGTGGGATATAATTGATGTAGTTGCCTATCGACTCAATGCATTGGCCTTGGGTTGGCCTTACCCTGATGATACTCGATCATACCACCAAAGTGTTGAAAGATATGACTCCAGGGAGTCTACAGGTCACTTCATTGAGCACTAGGCATGGTTTGTAACCACCTAAGTGCTTGATGATCCATGCAAATGGTGAATTTCCGTGCATATAGAAAATGTTTCTAGTGTTTCAGGGCCTGGATCACGACAAGGAGTTATCTATCATAAACCGAGTGATTGTGTTATGTGTAGTCCAACTTAGGACTCACATAAGCAACATGAGTCCCGCTGCTTGTAGCATTGCCCGCATGGTATGGTTTTCGGCATCCGTGTATGCCACAAATGGATCATCCTAGGAAGCTAGGCTCAAGCAATGTGCTTCGGAGAAGGCTGCCTTGAGCTTGTTATGCAGCTAGAGAAAGCTGCACTTTTTGCTTTCGGGTCTTACCTCCTTTCAGTGCATTAGAGAGAGGGTTTGATATGCCAGCACACGTGTTCACATGAGATTGATATGCTTGGGAAAGTCCCAAGGAGGAACGAACAGAATGTTGTGAGTGCACCTCCGAATCGAAGATATCTTAGACCTTTGCGGGTCCAGATGGATACCCTCGGCACTAATGACATAGCCAAGGTAATGGACCTTTGTCGAATAAAATTTTGACTTCTTTTCATTGATGAACAACTCATTTCACTTGAGAAGTTCCAAAACTTGTTGTACATGTAAATCGTGCTACTCCAAAGAGCGGGAGAAAACAAGGGTTTCATCTAAAAAGACAAATACACAGTTGCCAAACAAGTCCATAAAAATAAGCATCATCATACGGTTGAACGTGGCCGGACGTCAAACTAGAAGGCATATAACGAGAAACTCATAATGGGACTAGTCAGTGTAGAATGCCATCTTATGGATATCCTCAGGGGCTCTCCGAATCTTATGGTACTCCCTTTTAAGATCTAATTTGGAAAATTTTTGGCACCATTCAACCGCTCGAGGATGTAATCAATGTGAGGCATGGGAAACTGACCTTTGATGTTCAATTGTTCAATGCTCAATAGTCAGCACATAATGGTGAAGATCCATCCTTCCTTACAATCAAGATGGGAGCCGCAATAGGGAAAACACTAGGTCTACTGAACCCTGGATGCAAAAGCTCCTGAAGTTGATGATCAAGCTCTTCCTCCATCGACTTTCTAAGACGATAAGGAAACTTGCTTGGTGGCTCCAAGCTTGAGAGTAGATCAATATGATGATCCTCCAGTCTAGATGGTGGTAGCCGGGTAAGCGACTTGTACCTTTCAGAGATGCTCGCTTGGTCCTCTACAGTTTGGACAAAGACAGTGCAAATCGACACCCATCCTAATCTCTTGTTTTTCCTCAAATGGGAAATGATTGTAAAGTTAGAAACGCATGGTTCCCCTTTCAAGCATACTAGCTTGGAAACATTGGTATGAATCCATATCCTAGTCTAGAATGGGTCGAAACTTGTGGAACTGTTTCATGGCAATGGCAACGATCAAATCCTTGACGAACTCGAGTTGTTGTATGGGGAGCTTCACCCCCGAGCCTCGAACTTTACATGGGTATTGATGCCTTTCCCAAACCCAACTATCTCATGGTCAATGGGAGTCAACCCACAAACGGGCATGCTGAGTGGCCTGTTTTGTGATAATATCCTCTATGTTGTGGGCACAACGCCCTCTTGCTTACCTTGCAACTCCCTACTAATAATGGTGTGAACTGTAGGTCCAGACGATGATGGAGTAGATGGAATAGTAGATGGAGTGGTAGTGGCTACATGGAGCCCTGTGAGACGAAGTTGTCTTCTTGGGGCATTGGGCCTTGGTATGTTCCTTACCATTGTAGAAAAAACAACAGTTATCCTTGCTATACTGGCCTATCTCGATAGGGGACAATTTAACACCTGTGATGCCTTGAGCATGCTTCTAGTCAAGCATCAGATTATATCAACCTCCTTGGGTTTTGATTTGGTACCCAGAGTGCCGAATGACTAGGCTTGGGAGGACCCTTGCTCGTGGGACTTATGGTCTTTCTTACCTTTAGGTAAATGTTTAGATTGGCTACTAGTGCTCGAGGGTTGCTTAGGTTTTCCATGATTGTATTTCATCTCCATATCTTGGGTAAGTTGGATGTCACAACCATGGTTTTGGGCCAGAAACCTCACACAATTGCACTAAGGAAGTGAAAGATGTGGTTTTAACTATTGCATCCTATAGGTAGTCTTACACTTTTCTTGTTGCACCTTTGCACTCATGTGAAGTTATTCTCGATATGCCATGGAGACATGAGCACAATCCTCACATTGGCTAAGATTCTCATGACTTACCTTTTGCATTCAATGGTGAGAATTATAGGAATTATATGAGCCTCAGTTGATGTGAAAGGTCTTTGGTGTGAACACATTAGGTGTGAACCACCTCTATCCAAGGGTCAAAGTTAAGGCCTAGGTGCCTATAAAAGCATGTACTTTGGTGGTTCTTCTCATAACATGAAAGTATCATTTGAGCGGTGCAATCTCTTGCTCTCTTGAGTTCCACTACATCTCTCTCTCTCTCTCTCTCTCTCTCTCTCTCTCTCTCTCTCTCTCTCTCTCTCTCTCTCTCTCTCTCATGTTTCGATGTTCTTAGTATTCCATGATGAATTTCCATGGATAGTTTTGTATCGCCCTAGTAAGATAGCTATGTTTATGTTTTCTTTCTGTTTTATTTTCCATTCCATGATGAGATATGCCATGGACATTATTGTATCACTTTGGTCTCATAGGTCCATTTGGTCTTTAGTAGATGCTTAATATATCTTTCTTTCTTTCTCTCTCCCCTTCACCCTTCCATGTCTGTGCAGTCACCCACCATGCTTTCCAACATGGCATCAGAGCCCAGGTAACTTCTTCAAACTTTGTCATCTTATCTACACCGCACATTAACATGGTATCAGAGCTCCACTACATCTCTCTCTCTCTCCCCTTCACCCTTCCATGTCTACGCACTAACCCACCATGCTTTCCAACAAGAATGTATATTTGAAAGGATTATGGGAATCTAGTGGTTGTGCACTCCTTAGCCATACCCAAGCCAAGCGAGCAGATCTCATCTTGCGTGTAGTCTCACGGATTACCAGACATGACTGCTTTAAAACAAAACATGGATTATGGCTCAAAAAATAAAACATAATATGCATACAAAAACATAAATAGAAAAAGAGCTTGTGTGTAAGAGCTTGCCTCGAGTGGTCGAGAAGAGCTGACGACTCAAAAAAGGCGAGATACCTACAATACATGAAAATGTGGTAATCGTGAGAGCAATGCATAGAAAATATGCTCTATACATACTCTTCTGGAATGTTTTCAACGAATGGAGGAAACTCAGCAACAAGAGTTTGAAGCCTTGCCTCTCACTATACAACTTGAACTGGTAATGACTCCAAAGACAACTAGCATTCACGAGCAGAGTCCAGTGAGTATATGATGGTAGGATGGATGCCAATGTTGTTCATTCATGGTTGCATCAGTTTACTTCACATATTTCTGTTGTTCCTAAGGATGACCATCATAAAATTGTTTTTAGCATCGATGCACCTCACAAGTGATGCCACCATTTGGTGAAATGATTGGTAGGGCTAGCATACCGAGGGGGGTGTACTCACGGCAATGGAGAAAGCCTTATGGAGGATTTAAAGACCACATTTCTACCTCCCCAATATTTGGATAGGTTGGAGGAAAAGTTTCAAGGTCTCTTGCAGTTGCCTCACACTTTTCCTTTGCCTCTTGGAATATAAATGCCTTTTGACACTTTGACATCACATTTGCCCGAGACTTGGACAAGGGCTTGTCCAGAAACCCAACCAAATAGTCTAATAAGTGTTCGGTTGTCCATCACAATATTATACAACTTGCAAAGTAGTCTAATAAGTGTTCGTTTTTCTAGTACAACATTATACAACTTGCAAAGAGGGCTACATAGACTTGTGCCACACCCATGATGGCCTAAACCTAGATGGTGCCTCATGACTTGTCCCTTGGACTAGGACTCACAACATGCTCTGGGCCCATTAGGAAAGGTGAGTGATTGTCATAGAAGATGTAGGATGTCCACATGGCACCCTAGAACAATGGTGCACATGACATCTTTATAATGCATCACCCATGATAAGAGCCTGGACCCCTTCCTGAAAAGAGTGTGGTAGTGTTAATGACTCCGTAATTTATCATGGTTTTATCCACCGGATGTATTGTAAGGTGCTTTGCCATCTTACCTGTGCGAACGGGCACTTCACCTTTGTAAGATGACCATTTTATGTGAGAGACATCAGGGACCTTTGATGTGAATCTAATTTGAACTAATTATTGGAAACGACAATACAATCAACTGTAGCGCATCAAACCACACTTCCTCAAACCCACCAAGCTTTTGATCCTAGCAAACGACCATCACTTAGCGCGAGTTAAGAAAGCTAGACTCCTTTGGATCCATCTCTAGCGAGGAGCTTTGGGAGGAAATGAGCCAACGAAACACAAACGTGAGTGGAGGAACCTCGGAACCCTTGGAAATAAGAGCCACCAACCACATGCCTCCGAACTCTAGATTCACCAACTGGCTTTGTCAATGCCATCTTAAATTTTATGAAGAAGTCATTCAACCACCCTATTGTTTAGCACAACTCTAATGAAGGACTGGGAGTAGGACCAGTACCCTGAAGGTTCGCTCCCACAAAAAGCAATCAAGCCATGTATGACACCATAATATTTCAAACATTTGGTGTCGGCTGGGTTTATCACGGCAAACCATGACTGTTAAGTGCTGTCAACGACTTCTATGACACCGCGGTCGGCCACCACATATTTTGATTGGCCTAGGAACTAGAGAATTCATATTTCTCGTATAATGGATTATTTTACATGTGCGATCACTACTTGTATATGAAAGGCGCGCCATTGAATAATAAGGTTAGAGTTACTATCTAGGAGAGGGTGTTTGCACTAGTGTAGGTAGCCTTGGATGCACTAGGACCTCATTTTTTACATTGTACGGCCAAGTGTGAACACACTGAGCCAAGTACAAAGGTCAAATTATAAATCTAAATCCTCATTCTTGCATGCATTCTTGTATGCTCTCAAGTAAAGACAATGCTCTATTCTTCTCTCAAACCTTGCCTATCTCTTGCCCTCAATGCTTGTGTGAATGTGTGTGAGGGAGGGAGTGAGAGAGATCAATGGCTACACTTGAGGCATGGTGGTGGCAGCTTTGTTGAGCTACTTTGGCGTGCTTCCATTGACATAGCTACCACGAGGAGTCCCCGATTCAAGCAAACGAGTGTCTTGATTATGCTCTTATGCCTGAGCAACAATGTAGTAAGCTTGCTGATAAGGCACTTAAATGCATATTTGTGGGATACGGTTTAGAAAACAAGGGATATAGACTCTACCATCCGGCCTCAAAGCGGATTTTGTTCAGTAGAGATGTTCTTTTTTTCAAAAACTCAGTTCAACCCATGCTTTTATGCAAAAAACAGCAAAATGTATGCTCACGTGATATGTTTAATTCGCTCCTATCTTTGTTTAACGAAGGGCATGTAGAGCAATTGAATGCTCAACCAAGTGCTAAAATTCAACCTTTGTAGGTGAAAAATCAGCCAGCAAATCAGCCTTTTAATGAGGCAATTATTGAGGATGTAGTGGATGAGGAGAGAGCAGCCATAGAAGAATCTAGGCGTATGCCAAAATGGCTTGTGCAGACATTGAGGGAGATAGTAAGTTGGCAACTCCTTTACCTAGTAGAACTCATGCAGGTTCTCATCATGCAAATTATTCTCATATGGATCATGTTCTCATTTCTACTTTATGTAATGATGAGGAGGAACATGTTTCTTTTGAGGAAGCACAGGATGATGATCATTGGATGCATGCTATGCAGGATGAGTATAACTCTATACTCAAGAATAACACCTCGTATATTTGATATATTTACCTCATGGCACGAAGGCCATTGGTACTAAGTGGATTTGCAAGTTAAAATGAAAGCAGATGGTAGGATTGATCGCTATACAAGGCCAGACTTGTTGCAAAGGGGCATGCCCAACAAAAGGGCATTGATGAGACCTTTGCACCCACATCTCGTATGACTACCATTAGGTGTCTTATTGCTTTGGCAGCACATTGTTGAAATGAGTGATGCTAGAGTGCCAAGTCACCTAGCCCCAAGTTATCCCACATGAATTATCATGGCTTTGTTGTACTCTACTCATATAAAAGGAGGACATTTCAAGCATTGGAATACAAGCATAACATCTCAAGTCTTTTTATGAGTACAAGTTTCCATCTTGTTACCTAACTGAACTTGAGTCTAAACTTAATTAGCACACATTCATCACCATGAGTATTGTTCATTTTTATCCACCTTAGATTAGTGATGTCATTAGTGTAGAATTAGATTAGGATTAGGATCTAATTAGATAGTTGATTATCATTAGGGACCTTGATCCATGAATTTCATCATGGTATCAGAGCTTGGTTAAGCTCCCCTTTAGCTTAGCTCTAGCATTATTCTTCACTAATCACATCATTAGGAGACTTAATCTCATCTTATCCCATTCTTCCTCTTTGTGGCCCAAACTTCAAGTGCTTGGCATTGCTTTTCCTCTCAATCATTAACCAAGTCCTCTTATGAGAGTATTACTCAACCCTATGCTAAACTACAGCCAAGAGCTCTTCCTCAATTTCTCCCTAAATTGCTCGATTTTTGCGCTAGAAGCTGCACTGGTCTTTTCGTAAATTCGTCGTGTGTGCTAACAATTGGACCAATCCCTTCTAGTCTAAGATAGCAAATGGGTACAAGCTTTAGCTTGACCAAAGGACTCATCTTTTGGTTTTGTATATTGACCGTGGGAAGCGAAAAAACAGTCGCCTAAAATCGGTGAATTTCGTCATTCCATGAAGGGTTTGAGCTGAGATTTCAACATAAGGGCATCAAGTCAGTATAAAAAGCCCCTTCAACAACTACTTTCACAAGCTCAATTGGAAGCTCCAAGATTCAACTCACTTAATCATAATAATTAAGCACTAATCACTATTATTAGTATTGTATTAGTAGAAATTGGACTAATTTAAGTCCAAAATTGAAAACTTGGAGTGAATTCACAGTGGGGGAGAATTCTCCTTTACATCCAAATTCACTGCATCCTCTTGCATTACTCAATTGAAGAGATTTTTTTCCATTATCAACCTTGTACTACTGGGACTAGGCACTGGCCGCCGTGAATCATTATTACGTGCAAAGACCTTCCCGATCTTCACACTAAAAATTTGTATAAGATTAGACACTGCTAACAAAGCAAAATAAAATCTTGTTAGTAAGACCTTCTCAGTATGGAGCGTGTTAAAGTTGTTTCAAGATTTAATGGTGATGGTTTTTTTACATGGCAAAGCAAGACCATGTACTTGCTTATGCATAAGGGACTTTGGCACCTTATTGAGGATGAAGAAGTGGAGGTTGAGCCACTTCAAAACAACAAAGCATTGGGCCTCATCGCTCAAAATCTTGATGATGATGTGATTAGTCACATTGCTGGCATCAAGGATGCCAAGTTAGCATGGCAGGAACTTAACAAGATTTTCGGCACCAACTCAAAGAGCTCAAAGATCAACCTTCTCATGCAATTCTACAAGCTCGACAAGAAGGAGACAGAGACCATGGCACAACACATCAATAAATTCAAAGGTATCAAACAACAACTTAGTGCATTAAAGAAAATCATTGAGGAAGATGAATCTATTGCTATATTGCTAAAAAGTGTTGACAAAGAACCTTATGAATCAATTGTTGCTACACTTAAAAATGTGCCCAACACTGAAATTCAAGATGTAGAATCATCTCTACTTAAACAAGAATCCAAATTCAAAGATAAAGAATCATTCAAATCACATTCAAGTGAGCAAGCATTGTATACAAAGGGTGGGAGATTTCAAAGGACAAATCAATCAACATCTCAACTTCCAAGATGCTATCACTGTGGAAAACGTGGTCATACCAAGAATGAATGTCGCAACAACAATAAAGATAAACTAAAGCTTGTTTGTGACTATTGTAGAAAAATTGGTCATCTAGATAAAGATTACTATCAAAAAAAGAAGTAGGCAAACTACATCGAGGCCAAAGCTGTTCCAACTAAAGACGTGATCTTCTAGAGAAAGAACCATTGTACTTTTTTCACCCCTCTTGTCTCTACAAAAAGTGTGATGTAATCAGCCTCTCTGAGGCCATATTATGCACTCAAGCTGAAATTCATAGCCAAAGTAGCTATAATGCCAAAGTAGCCTAGCACAAGGGGAGAGAGAGGAAGAGTGAAAGCCTAAAAAATTGTACCCAATCTAAGATCAAAGGGGGGTGTTAAAATGAGTGATGCTAGAGTGCCAAGTCACCTAGCCAAGTTATCCCACGAGCTATCATAGCTTTGTTGTAATCTCCTCATACAAAAGGAGGACATTTCAAGCATTGGAATAATACAAGCACAACATCTCAAGTCTTTTTATGAGTATAAGTTTCCATCTTGTAACTTAACTGAACTTGAGTCTAAACTTAATTAGCACACACTTATCACCATGAGTATTGTTCATTTTTATCCACCTTAGATTAGTGATGTTATTAGTATAGAATTAGATTAGGATTAGGATCTAATTAGATAGTTGATTATCATTAGGGAGCTTGATCCATGAACTTCATCACACATCATGGGTGGAATGTACATCAGTTGGACATTAAGACTACACTCTTGAATGGTGATTTACATGAGGAGGTGTATGTATCACAACCTCCTGGTTTTGTTGTGAAAGGAGAAGAGTCTAAAGTATTCAAGTTAAAAAAGACTCTTTATGGCCTTAAGCAGGCTCCTATAGCATGGTACGAGAAGATTCATGCATACTTGGTTACAAATGATTTTTACAATAGTCCAACAGAGAGTACCATGTATGTGAAGAGGAGTAAGGATACATTTTTGGTTATCGTTCTATATGTTGGACATGCTGCTCACGGGACCCGATATAGATCAAATTTTAGCCTTTAAGACTGGTTTGTAGTCAATGTTTGAGATGTCAGATTTGGGGCCCTTGCATTACTATTTGGAGATTCAGTTTATGCAGTGCAATGATGGCATTATTATGCTGCAGTTTAAATATATACAGAAGCTATTGAAGAGGTTTAATCTTGAAGACTGTAGACCTGTGGCTACACCTATGGAGATAGGTACTCAACTTAGTCTTTAGGAGGCAGGAGACTCATTTGATGCTAGTTTATATCAGCAGAGGCTGTTGGATCCCTTCTTTATTTGTGCAACACGAGATCAGATATATAGGATGTGGTCTCATAGTTGAGCAGATTTATGCATAGCCCAGGTACGAAGCATTGGCAGGCTGTTAAGCAGGTTTTTCGTCGATATTTACAGGGTACTCAGTATTTTGGATTATTTTATCCAAAGGAGGGGTGAGTCACTGTTGCATGCTTTCAGTGATTTAGATTGGGCTGGATGTTATGACACACAAGTGTCCACTAGTGGGTTTTGCTTTCGCCTTGGTGATTCATGTATATCATAGAGCTGAGCAAGAAGCAGCCTATAGTGGCCACTTCCAGCTGCTATGAAGCTAAGTAGTACAGAGCAACTTTTACAACTACAGTTGAGTGTGTGTGGCTCAGATGTCTTATGGGGTTGATTTGGGTGTTGGATAGTCGTCTAGCACTACGATTTTCGTTGACATCCAAAGCATATTAGCATTTGTTGCAAGGAACCCAGTGTTTCATGTTCGCACCACTAAGCACATTGAGGTACATTACCACTATGTCAGGAAAAGACTCTGCAGAGCAGCAGAGATCAGCTTGGTCTATGTGCCTACACATGACAACATGGCAGATTTATTCATGAAGGCTCTTCCTCGCCGTCATAAAAAGTTTGAAGCTTTTTGTAAAGCTTTGGGCTTACTGTCTTTTCAGGATTGATCGGCCATACCCTGTACATGTTCACATCATCACTCCAGGGGAGATTTGTAGCATTATATGGTAGTGATGTGTGTGAACACACTTAGGATCGCCGAGGCACTTTTTGTAGCATTATATGGTAGCAATGTGTGTGAACATACTTAGTCCCGCCAAGGTACTTTTTTCCTCACTAGGAGGTTTTTTCCCCGTGCGTATGTACACCTTCTTATCTACTCATTTTGGGTGTGTACTTATATTTTGTATCTGGCACACATTTGTTTATTTTAATCTAGTGAGTTTGTGTGCTCTCAACCTTCTCTATCTTGTATGTGTGCATTGTTGCAACCCTAACCCTGATTCCAACAAAAACTAGAAGGCCAATAAAACTTTGACACATTAGCACATGGAATGTTAAAAATTAGAGACTTAATAAAATTTTGGCACATCAACAAGAAGAATTTAAAAAAATTGTTCCCCAATCCAAGACCATGATGGTTTGGGAAAGGCCATGAGTTGGCCTTTCCCTAGAAAAATGGGTCATTGGCTAGAGCGAGTTCCCAATTTGGGGGAGGCCTTTCCCGGGTGCATGCACTTTCGCCCGCGCGACTCATAGACACAGGAGTTTGATGGTGGCAAACACACGTGCATCCTTAGTAACGTATGCTCCTAGAGTAAGCCGGCTTCCATAATAAGCTGGCAACTTCGCACTGTCCATGTGTTCTCTTGTTTAAAGGGGGGTGAGAGAGCTGGTGGCCGCAAGGGATAGGCGGGTGGCAAGTCAGTTATTGATCAGGATGATGCGCCAGCTGCATCGATGGGTCCACCAACTATTTTGTCTTGTATTGTTTAATTGAATTATATGTTTGTTTAAGTTGTTTGTTAGTATAGTAATAGTAGTTGTTGGACTATGTGCAAATTAAGTTTAATAGAAAATTCCACGTGTGTTGCAACCAAAGTTTTATATATATATATATATATATATATATATTACTATTCAAGGTTCTAATCAAGGTCCACGCATCCCCTAATAGTGGTAGCACTAATCATTCTGCTAAGCTAAAAAAACCAGAAATTGCCAAATGCCATGACCCATCCAATGCAATTCTCTAACTAGTCACCATTACGCACACAACCAAATCAAAGAATTCCAATTGAATAAGTCCCATGTTATAAATATGATGACAATGCTATTTTTGACTAATTCCATCGATCGAAACTCTAATTAAGCATGCTTATCCCTTTTTTATGAAAAAAAATAGAAATTTTCAAAGCACAATCCTCTTCAATCCGAGCACCAAAATCAAGCATAAATCTTGCCAAATCGTGCACACACATGGCCAATTAGACTAATTAACATGCTCCGAACACGATGGCAATGCTCATTTTTCCCAATTTTGACAATTTGAGAGCTAAAGGACAATTTTAGCTCTCTCTTTTTTGCAAAAAAAACCAGAAAGTTATATGCATTAAATCCCTTTGCTACATATATCAAATTAAAGCTCATTTTTTGTTAATTCATGTGTACACACATGCAAATAGACTAATTGGCATGCTACAAACGCAATGGCGGGGTTTGTTTCATCAAAATCCTATGATTTTGTGCTCAATTGAGCAATTTGTTGTTTAATTTTCTTGAAAAAAGAGTGCAAATTAAACAAAAGTTAACAAAATTGACCAAACAAACGTGAAATTGCAAGGATTAAGAGTAACAAGAAGTAATTAGCATGCAAAAAAACAACAAAAACACATGATTTTGGGAGATTTTTGTTAATTTTTCCACTCATTCTTTTCTCATTATAGTAACCCAAATCAAGCATCCAAGCAATGCAAGGATGCTTGGTAAGAGATTGGTGTCCCGGCAATGGAACCATTTATGTCAGGCCTTTCAGCCATTCAATGGGACTCTTCTCTCATGCCTCGTGGAGCCTAAACTCCAACCAAAACCCAATATTGCATGGGAAATATACAATGCATTAGTGAGGAAACTCTAGTTTCTTACTAATAAACCTTGTACATAGTCAACTCTTCATCTTATGTGAGCATTTACTCATTTTTGGTGGTAGGGCATTTGTTCAACACATAGTTGCCTCTAACCAAAAGCCATGAGGTAAATCTGGGGCTTTCACCATACATCGTGCCAGCTCCATGAGAGACATGTTCTTCCTCTCAGCCACACCATTTTGCTGAGGTGTGTATGGCACTGTACATTGATATCTTATGCCTTTTTCAACCATATATACATGAAATTCCCGGGACATATACTCGCCCCCCCCCCCCCCCCCCCCCGCGATCTGAATGAAGGGTGCCAACTTTACATTCACATGCATTTTCAGCCACCATGGATACAAAGTGCCTAAAGCACATAAAAACCTTTGGCTTTTGCTTTAATGAATACACCTAGCTATATCTGGAGTAATCATCAATAAAAGTGATGAAGTAGAGATATCCCCTAATAGATGATGTCCTTATTAGGACCACATACATCACTATTTATAAGCTATAACTTCTTAATAGCTCTCACAGATCCATCCTTTGGAAATGATGTCCAATGCATTTTACCAAGAATACACCCCTCACATACATGTTTAGTAGGGGTCTTAAGAGTTGGCAACTCAGACATCATATCATACATTTGAAGGCGTAACAAACTACCATAATTTAGATGGCCAAATTGTGCATACCATAGTTCTGCATCACTCATAGCATGTTGTAGAGACTGAGCAAGCATCATGCTGCAACTTCTCAAATACATCCATCTTGAATAGGCCATGACAAGGTACTTGAGGCAACAATGATAGAATAACCATCATTTCTATCCTAAGCTGTATATCTGTCATCCCCATAAATTTCACTATCAAGCCTGGCAAGGCTAAGGCTGAAACTAACAACAAGTTCTTCTTGATGCTTGGCATATATAAAACTTTAGAAAGAGTAAATACGCCCCCATTTGCAACAGCAGTGGGCAGAACTCTACCAACTCCTTGGACAGGATATGAGGAACCATTTGCACATGTGACGGTTCCTACACTTGGGATAGATTCCAGAGATGAGAATAATTTTTTTTGTGAAGTAATGTGCTTACTAGCACTACTGTCAAAGTACCAAGCATCCGATTCTTCCACTGATATACATACAGCATGAACAAAAGGGTCATAACTGCAACGTACAGTCCACGCCCAATCATCTTGAGCAAAACTTGCAGATTCCTTCTTCTCTGCATTTGGTGTAGATGCATCAACCATAGCCATGCCCGATTCTTTCTTTTTCTCCTTCTCTAGCTTTTTCTTGCACTCATTTATGTAGTGCCCTGGTTTCCTGCAATAGTGACACTTGCCCTTCTTTTTAGGCTTATGACCTTCTTTCTCTGGATTCTTACTTGAGGATTTTGATTTTGGCTTATAGCCACCATGTGAAGAAGCTTTACCTTTTCCTTTCTAAAGAGACTGAAAATAAAAGCTTAGTCACCAACTTGCATAGCAGATTTATTTTGCCTAGATTGCTCTTCTTTGCAAAAGTACTGAAACCATCTCATCAAATGTAAGAGAATTCGGATTGCTCTTCTTTGCAAGAGTGATGAAACCATGTAAGAGAATTCGGATTTCCCTTTATCATCATGAGTCTAAGGGTAGAGGCAAAACTCTGATAAGAATCTGGCAATGCATTGAGAACTGTGGGCACCAATATACTATTAGGATATATCTCATTCATAATAGCGAGCTGCTCCTTAAAATCTTTGATATTGGTCAAGAAGCTGTCCATTGAGTTTCCCTCATTCATGTGCTCAGACTCCAACTATTTGTACGTAAATATGCAACACGTGCTTCATTGCGCACCTGGTATAATGCAGCAAGTGCATCCCATGCCTACTTTGAAGTCTTTCATGACCGAATATGAGGAATAATGTTTCGCTTCACATAAAGTGCAAGAAATGCTTGTGCATGTGCATCTCTTCCATCCCATCTCTTTTGAGCCGCAGTGGAAGATATTGATGGTGCATATGGAGGAGCCACATCTGTATTAGATTCTTCAGATGTTCCTGTAGCACCTAGTTGCACTTGTAATTGTGAAACAGGATGAGTTTCAATACCACTGACCACATTCCAAAGGCCTTTAGCAACCAGTACATGCCTCATCATATAGGACCACAATGGGTACTTAGTCCCATCAAGTTTGTCCTTAGCAGACAACATGTTGAATACATCACTACTGCCAGCCATGACTGTCTACCAAATGCAAAATCTTTCAACACACTGTAAGTACTCGTATTCACTGAATGCAACCCCAGATGGCTGCCAATTGACTGAATCACCTGCAAAGTGTATGAAAAATAATAGAGAGTAGAGAATAGAGTGTTACTGACGAAAGTATGATGGTTGATGTTGTTCAAGAAGACACTGTAGATGCTACTGCACACCAAATCTTTGTTGCTGCTGTGCACAGTCCAAACACCCAAAATCGAGAAGAACCAATCCAATGACGCCTCTCCAAAACGTTTGCAGAAGAACCAATCCAATGACGCCTCTCCAAAACGTTTGCAGAAACCTTGCAATGCCCAAAACATGCCCGACTCGCATCGTCCACGGACCTCGAAAATACTATATAAGCTGTATACAGCACACTACAGTATATACCTTCTTCTCCTGAGAGGGTATCTCAATCGGAGACATAAAAACAAGGTTGGTGTGAGGAGGGAGGCAGACTACTAGATCAAGTGTGTCAAGGAAGCTAGCTCTGATACCAATTGTTAGAATTAGGGTTAGGGTTGCAACAATGCACACACATAAGATAGAGAAGCTTGAGAGCACACAAACTCACTAGATTATAATAAACAAATGTGTGCCAGATACAAAAGATAAGTACACACCCCAAAATGAGTAGATAAGAGAGTGTACATATACGCACGGGGAAAAAAACCTCCTAGTGAGGGAAAAAGTTCCTTGGCGGTCCTAAGTGTGTTCACACACATCACTACCATATAATGCTACAAAAAGTGCCTTGACGATCCTAAGTGTATTCACACACATCACTACTACATAATGCTACATTTTTTAACATTCTCACTGGCAGTCACTGCTTATGTGTCATCAACTGATTTGCTTTCAATTGAGTAAAATTCCCACTGCAGATGTGTCAATATCCAGTGGTGGTACATTCTTTATAAATAAAGCTTACTAACTTGATGGCCCGGATTTATTTTCCCAAGACCCAAGACCATGATAGTGTCTACAGAACACCCCCCTGGAATCAAGTGGTATGAAGTATGAGCAGGTCAAGGCAAGGGCTTGAGAGCATGCTAGATGGATCTTCTTACATAGAGGCCGACCTCAGACAGCTCTTTGAGGCGTCCGATGACGAGCGTGGCCTTCCATCGTCTTCCCCACCATCATCTCCGCCGGCGTCAGTGGATCCTCCTTAGGACCAGATGGGTCAATAACATCCTTGTTAGGTCGTGTCATCCTTTTGCATTTATCAGACCTTTGTAGACCAGCATCATAGTCTCCCCTAAGATTTTTCTAACGTGGTAGACCTCCGCCCTGCATCTAGTTCTATTTTGATAAGCCTGGCCTTATTCTTTGTAGAAAAATCCTTTCTGTACCGCTTCTTCGAGCCATGTCTTGGTTTTCACCTGGGTAATTGGTTGCGGCTTGGATGCAGGAGAAGCACCTGAGCGTTCATCTTGCTCCAAGCCAGCCAGGAAGGCCCCATAGTCAATGTTGACCCCTCCCTTATAGCTGTAGCATAACAAACAAAAAAAACCAGAACAAAAAACAAAAAACCAAAAAGAGAACAAAAGCCACCGTCAGTGTCGATAGCTTTTTAAAAAAAAAGAGAAAAGCAAAAACCAAAACCAAAACAGAACAAAAGAAAAAAAAAAGAAAACAAAAGAAAACCAAATGCCCCAAAAAAACAACAAACAAAAACAATATAAAAAAAACAACCGCTGTAAGATCCCTCTGCCCCTCCGCATGAGGCAGGGTTTCTCACTCGGGCCTTGCCCTTGAATGTCCGGGCACGAGACTAAGCTGGTGGTCACTCCAAAAAAAACGAAACCGGGAAAAATTCCCATGCCCGGAATGCAGGGACGATTCCACCTTTATGAAATTTTTTTTAAATAAAAATTTTTCTAACGTGAACAATTCTACGCTATCCTTCAACTGAATAAATCAGATAGAAGGAAACTATCACTAAAATAATTTGATCCTTTTAGTAAATTCAACGCTTTTTTCCTGATC
Organism: Cibotium barometz; assembly: GCF_041138505.1. Classification (NCBI taxonomy): domain Eukaryota; kingdom Viridiplantae; phylum Streptophyta; class Polypodiopsida; order Cyatheales; family Cibotiaceae; genus Cibotium; species Cibotium barometz. The sequence goes on from NC_141100.1 coordinate 22,163,181, forward strand.
AAGGTCAGGCACACAGCCGTTGATCCACTTATTTGAAAAATTTATCAGGGAATTGTCTAACTATTCGAATCTTAGCGTAATTCTAATATTTTTCAGTTTGATTATTAAAACTCCACTGATTCCAGCCTAACCCCATCCGGCCCATGGGTTAGCCACCACCCTACCACTGGAATCGGTGGAACCAAACAAGTACTCACCCACCCATAATTGAAATGCCTTTCTTAACTTTAGCTTTAGAAAACAGATACGCACACACTCCTCTTTATTAAACTTTAATAAAACAATCCTTGATAAACAATTTACGGGTTATACATGTCATACTTCAAAATTTCTCATTGAGTCTTTGTTTCTCAACAAAACAGTATCACTCTAGACTCTCCGTTGAGACCAGCGAGTCAACAACGAGATCCAGTGATAGATTACAAAAAACATAGGTCCATCATATAATATCTTTCTCGACATACGCATGGATGTTCTCGGCACCGCGAGCCCGTGCATCGCCTGGTCAGAACCCTCCAGGATCCTCCTTAGGTGTCCTGGCACTTCACTCAAGGACCACTTCGTCGGCCCTCGTCCATCATGCCGGAAGCGCACCATTTTAACCATACCGAGGCTGGTCAAGACCTCGGCAAGCCTTGCCGCGTGAGCTGTCCCTCAAACACTCCCCGCCAGCTGTTGCAACCAAACTTCCCTTAGATAAACATATATGCCAAATGCTCCCTCCAGCATTCTGGCGTAAGACAGTCTTTTAAGAAGGCAGGGTTTCTATGCAAGTTTACAGTTTTGATTTTGTTTGAATACCATGAGTATATCTTAAATCCGTATCTCATTACTTCTAGATCCAGTTCTCAATTCTAAACAGAATTCCTCGAATTCTGTTAACTTGATCCTTAGATCAAAATCACAAATCTTAACTTAGTTTCAGATTCGGTGGATGATTTGGGTACATTTTTCCTGAACTGGTACATCGTCATTGATTGAAACTGACGAAGGAATTAGGTCTTGGTCAATAGTCAGAGTTAGAGTTTAGGTCCTAAAATTATCTTTCTCGAAGGTACTATCTCAATTTCTCTTTTTTTTTTTCTAAAATTTCTTTCAATGAATATTTGTTTACTGATTTCAAAAAACATGGATTTCTTGAGGAATATTCATTTACGTCGATCTCCAATTAAAATTTATCTTTATGCATACTTCTATGCATTAAAATCAATTATGATAAAAGTAACACTTTTATAATAAAAATTTATCTTTTATGCATACTTCTATGCATTGAAATCAATTATGATAAAAGTAACACTTTTATAATAAAAATTTATCTTTTATGCTGTGTGCTTTTGCCACACAGGTCGTAGCTGGGGACTTGCCGGACACCGTATGCGAGCCACGAATGGCTGCAAGCATATAACCAGGGAAGGAAGCTCAAACAGAATGCCAAAGGGTGTGTCACTCACCGCTCAACCGCCGCCTTGAAGGATTCCCGCGTCGCAGCCGTGAAGGAGGAGCCGCCGTCGCCGCTCTACCGCCTCTCCGCTGCCGTGCCGCTACACAGTGCTCGATCGCTCTCTCACTCTCTCTCTCTCTCTCTCACACGCAGGAGAAGGAAACCAAAGAGATAAGGCAAGAGCACTCTTGTATTCACAACACATGAGAATGAGGATTTTAGGGTTACATTTGACTCTTATAGGTGACTTGGCTATTCACACTTGGACGCCCATACATGGCCCGCGGATCCTAACCCTTATCCTACTGATATTCAAGGTGCGCCTCTCATCGGCGATCACCCAATCCCTTCATCCTTAACATATGGTGCCGACAAGCCCGGCCCATGACTCAGAATATTTAAATTAATGACGTAAAACATAATACGTCTCAATGTCCGTCATAGGTTAACATGCCCCCCTTCTTGATGAAGATTCCGTCCTCGGAAGCTATGGTATGGTAAGCTCGAGAGGGTTGTTGTGGTAGACCGTCTGCAAAACAGGGAAGTAGAGTGAAGGTATGCTGGAATTCAAAAGATATAAAGTATATAAATTCAAGCATGTGAGACCATAATGGATGTTGCTATGAGAACTTAGTTTAAGGGTCACATGAGTGAGCTAGTGTAGCAAATTAATAGGAGTTTAAAATTATTGAAAGGAATTCAAGAGTTAGCAAGGTGTCAAAGGTTAATCAAGGTTTATAACTGGCCTAAGTCAAGGAAAATAACCAAGCTTAATAAATAAACAGATGACCACACTGTGTCTACTCTAAGAACAAGTTAATACCACGCGTCTAGGGACACAAGAAATATCAGAGTTATAGGAGCCTTTTGCTTTTATTATTATTATTATTATTTTTAATGCACGTGACAATTTTTACATAAGCTCATTAATGATTTACACTAGCATGCAAGCAACTTCAAAAACTAAGTAGTACATTGACAATTCCATGTGGTCATGCATTATAGTTTATGCAATTGATTGAACAGTAAAAACGAAAGAGAGTGGGTATGGAAGAATTACACCTGTAATTGGAGATCTCCTTGATTTGACGAGACAACTTGCAATTTGATGTAGATATATTTTGATGAACGTTGCGGCAATCTCAGGACTTGAAAGCGAACCCACCTCAAACTTTTCAACCTGTACAATCAACTAACAAGCACTATACCTCGAGAGGCACATCAATGTGAAAATTTCAAGACTTGTTTAAGGAATCTAAACTAGAAAAAACTTGAAAACGCTAACCTACCTACCAGTCACCACACTACTACTGAGGATACGGTAAGAGGATGTTGTAGAGTCCTGGCTCTAGCCCTAAGGCTAAGCCTCTATCCGCATCATCCAAACAAATAAAGTCAACCTCAGTAGTGCCATGAGTTTCATCCGTCCACTCATCATTGTCAGATATTTCCTTTTCATTTTCCCATCCACATAAACTCATCAAAAATGTAACCATGCGAGGATAGTCATCTTGTGGAAAAGGAAAGCATTGGGCTATCCGGGATATGTCCTCTACGGAGTAGGGGTCAGTCATGGTCAATAGGCGAATTAGCCATTCTAATTCCTCAATATTTTCCTCTCTGGCTAGTACATCTATATGATCCCATTCAGTTTCAATTACAGGATAGCACATGCGGAATATCTGAGAAAGGTACAGATGATACCTCTCACCAAAGGTAGGAGTGGATGAAGTGTATGAAAATCGGGCATCTGCCATATCTGCAAACACAGATATAGCATCAGTAGGTTTATGACAGGACAATCCAGTTCTTGATTGTATACGGATATTTCTCTTGTTTTTGTGCTCTTGCTCTTTTTACTATTTTTTGTTTTTCTTTTGTTTGTTTTTTTTTTAAAAATGTATGAAGCTATATATATACATCCCCTTGAATTTGGCAATTACATGGTTAGGGGAGAAGGTTATAAGGAGGAAGCATTAGAATGTCGAGCGTGAGTACATGCTCCCCCTTTCCTTGGGTAGATCATATTATTTACAATGATGTTGCAGCCTCTTGGAACCAATTTGTCCAGCGGGTCATAGGTTGTGATGTGGGCAGATAGCTTTTTATGACCCTTGTGGCCACATCCAATTGCAGAGATGGTAGTGTACGCTCCCATTGACGAATGGAGGAAATGGTTTCCGATGATACTATTACAAGGGGAGATGTAGACTCATCGGTTTTTTGTTGGGTGTTGACAAGAGTAGGTGTAGAGCAGGTAGAAACTTCTATATGAGTGTGTGCTTGGCATGAGGAGCTAGAAGCTTCATGTGGCTCCCCCCTTCCTGAGCTAGGTGGTAATGATCGATATCGCTTGGGAATCCAAACTAACTCTGGAAGAAGTGGTGCGGAGCACTCTGTTACCTTTCCCTTACCACGATCTTGAATTATCGTTGGGGTGTCAACAATTGGTTTGCAAGGTTTCACAGGTGATGTAGAGGGATTCAGCTTATGTTTAGGGACCCAAATCTGGTCATTTCCCTCGTAGTACCCTTGGGCTACTAATAATTTTTTAGGGATCCATCGTGATGTTACCTTGCCCTTTTTCGGGTGGGTAGCTGCTTTCCTTTTACGAGGCTTCTTGGTGGCTGAACGAGATTGAGCAAGGGAAGTAGCTGTTAACAAAGCTTTGGGGACCCATTTGTGTGTACTCTTTGGCATAGTAAGCAAAGCTTTAGGGACCACTTTGCCTGTTTCCACTCTTGGCGTTGAAGCGTTAGAGGGGTGGCAAACAATCAAAGATGGTTTTGCCACTGGACTTTGTGATTTTTCATTATCTAATATTTGAGTGGATGACTTAGGTGCAGGATTTTGAGCGGTCAGACCTAGTGTTGGTTCTTGCGTTGTGACTTGTCTGGTTGCCCAATCGATATTGCACTTGGTGGCCATCATCCATTTGCGCCCTAAGATTACAGTCCCTTCCATGGTACCAGCAGGCATAACCAAAAAGCTTTGAATTATGGTTCCCTTGTCATAGGCAACCGAAGTGTGCAGAATTCCTGAGACAGGTGTTTTCTTCTTGTTGATTCCTTGAACTTGGATAGAACTCTTGGATAAAGGTGGTTTTCCTAGTTGACACCACACACCATATGATAGCAAATTGTGTTGAGCTCCTGTATCCAATAATGCATTGTACAGCACCTCCCCGTAAGGACTCTGTAACTCAATTGGGTATCTTAGAGGTGGGTCAGATTCCAGTGCATCCTCTTCTGCTTCCTCAAAAAATACTTGCGTAATTCCCAAGTTGGCTTCTCGTTGTCTCCTAGCACGCTGTTGACATTCTTTGGCTTCGACTCTCGCTTGTATCTTTTTAAGCTCAGCTTGTTCTTTAGCTGCCTTCTTTTGATGGATTGCATGTAACTCCTCCTGGCTCAGGGGGTCATAGTATCGTTTGAATTTACTCCCATTAAGGAATCCAATGGTTTCAACTCCGTCGAGAGTCTCCACTCTCATGGTACCTTGCGGGGTAATTTCACATACTCTATATGGTCCCTTACCAGCATATTTGAGCTTCTTCTTTTCGTTTCGCACTCCATACATCAGGACTTTATCCCCAACCTTGATGTCCTTGTCCTTTAGATGGTGATCAAACCATTTTTTCCTTCTATCCTTCTCCACAAGGGCATTGTATACATCCAATTGTCTTTCTTCGTTTAGCCGCTCAAGGATATATAGACGCTCTACTAAGGGATTACCATCCCAACCCTCTTGAGTAGCAACACGAAGACTAGGAATGACAAATTCCCACGGCATGATTGCTTCTTGGCCATATACCATTTTGAATGGTGTGCAATTAATAGCCACTTTGTACGCAGTACGATAGGCCCATAAAGCTGTTGTAAACTTTAGATCCCAATCCGTGCGATGAGCTTCAACTGTCTTTGTTAAAACAGAGATTAAAGTCTTGTTGGTACTCTCGGCTTGGCCATTCGCTTGCGGATAGTAAGGAGTAGATTTATGATGGGATATCATGAAATTTGTTGTGAGCTCCTTAATCACTTCATTTATAAAATGCGTACCATTGTCGCTCACAAGTTCAAAAGGACAACCGAATCGTGTGATTATATTTTCAAAGAGGAACTTGGCTGTTGTCCTCGCATCTGCCTTACGTGTCGCTTTCGCTTCAGCCCATTTGGTCATATAGTCAGTGGCCATAATAATATAGCGAGATTGTGTGTTTCGGGCCGCTGGACTAATTGGAGGTACAAAGTCTAAACCCCACTTTTCAAATGGTTGGTTTACTTTGATCGGATGTAGGGGCATCTGATCTTTCCTCTGGGGTTTCTTATATCGTTGGCATTCATCGCAACCCTTCACAAAGAGTGATGCGTCTTGGAACATAGTGGGCCACCAATACCCTGATTGTAAGATCTTTCGCGCAGTTAAGTCTCCTGAGAAGTGACCACCCATATGTGCCTCTTGCAAAATGTATAGATACTCATCCTCTCGAGCACAACGCCTAAGAACGTCATCCTTTCCTCTTTTATAAAGAGTTTCGGCTATCAGGCAATAGGGTTCGCATTCTTTAATCAGCTTTCGAGCTACATCTTTATGAAGCTCCTTGGGTGGAAAGCCATTAACCAAAAAGTTAACAATCTTCTCACTCCATTCAGGCATTGTCTCCACCATGAACAGGGAAGTGTCCGGTAAGTCATCATCAACCCCCGTAGGAGCCTCACCATTAGGTATGCGAGACAAATGATCAGCCATAACATGTTTTTTGCCATGTCTCACAACAACAGTGAAATCAAACTCAAGAAGAATCAATAGCCATCGTGTGATTCTTCCTGTGGAGCATGGTTTGTTTACCAGATACAACAATGCTTGATGATCCACATAGAAAACAAACTTGGTGGCAAGGAGGTAATAACGAAATTTCCTTACTGCATATATCATTGCCAACCCTTCTCACTCCGTAGTGGTGTAGTTCATCTCAGCATCGTTCAACTGGCGACTGGCAAAGCTAATGGGGTAGTCTAGCTTGTGTTCTCCAGGTTGAGTTAAAACACACCCAATAGCAAAGTTTGATGCATCAATATGCACATGGAAGAGTAAATCCCAGTTAGGCATTCTCAAGATTGGAGCACTCGCCAAGGCCTTCTTTAATAGCTCATAGGCACGGTCACATTCTTCGGTCCAAATAAACTCGATGAGAAGCTTATACAATGGTCGAGCTATCTCGGTGAAGAAGAGAATAAACCTTCGATAATAACCAACGTGGTCCATAAAGCGTTGGACTCCCTTGTAGTTGGTGGGTGGGGGTAATTCCACGAATGACCTTGATTTTACTCTCGTCAGTGGAAATCCCATTTTTGGACACTATATGCCCTAAGATAACTCCGTGTTTAACCCAGAATTGGCATTTGAAAGGATTCAAGGAGATGCGATATAATCTACACCTTTCAAATATTTTTTGTAAACACATCAAGTGCTCATCCCAAGAGGAATGAACACAAAGATCGTCTAAGAAAGCTTCACAGAAGTCCCTTAGATATTCCTTAAAGGCCGTGTTTATCAATCGTTGGAATGTTGTAGGTGCATTGGTCAAGCCAAAGGCCATGACGCGAAAAGCAAACACTCCAAACTCCGTGATAAATGCTGTTTTAGCTTGGTCCTCGACTGCAATTGTGATCTGATTGTAACCCAAGTACCCATCTAAAAAGCTATATGCCTCCTTGCCTGCCACTCTTTCAAGCACATGTTCAGAATATGGCAAGGGGTAATGATCCCTTCTGGTGGCTGCATTAACCTTTTTGAGATCAACACACACTCTGAGTTTCCCATTCTTCTTTGGCACGATGACTATTGGAGAAACCCATTCTGAGTGCTCAATTGGGTATATGAATCCACATTTTACCAGCTTTTCAATTTCCTCTTGTACAATCTTTGCGTACTTAGGATTCATTGGGGTAGGGACGTTGCTGGACTGGTTTAGCAGTGCTAATCATTGGAATCGTGTGTTGCACCACCGAGGGTGGAACACCCTTCATATCATGATATGTCCAAGCAAATATGTCCTTGAATTCTTTAAGAAGCTTTGTAAGTGCAGCTTCTTCCGCCTTGGTGAGGTCTTGAGCAATAAAAACTGGTTTAGACTCCTCACCCGGATCTGCTAAGTCTATCTCCTTAACTACCGCAGGGCCATCATAGACACCGCTTCTCCCATTGGTCGTTGGGCTTTTGTGTAGACTACTTTGGTGAATGATTTGAAATGCTCGGATGCGGGGTGTAAGTCTACTGGTTCTTGTTGTGCCAGGCTTTTTTCTTTCAATTCCGCTTCCTTTTGTTGTTGAGCCAACTCTTGGTTTTGCCGCCTTCTTGCAGTACGACTTAGTTTCGGCTTCTCTTTGATTTCTAATTGGGCGACGTCATGAGGTTGCGGAATACACCACATGACACTTTGGAGGTATTGTCCCCAATTATCCGCTATCTTCCCCGATGAGCATCAATGGCTCCTACATAACTAAGCCATTCTGCAGTGGATCTTTCCTTGTTTATTGCAGTGCGTACATTAGCTCGATAGCATTGGCGCTTATGTCTCGTTTTCTTCTTACCAAGTTTTTGATTTTTGTTTCTATCAGATTTGGACTCACTTGGTCGATCTTCACTTGTGTCCCCCTCACTTTCGGATGAACTATAGGGGGTCACTGTCCTAGGCCTTGAGCACCTTGCTTCCACATTTGGGTGAATATTTGATTCATTTTCCCCATCAGGCTCAGGGTCAGTTTCTTCTTGAGATTCATACTCAGAGTTGCATTGGTCAGAGTCTTCGCTACTTTCAGTGTCGGTGGAGTTTGCCACTTTCTCGCCATCAGGGATCAAGTGCATAACACCTATCATGTTTATCGGCACTAACGGTGGCATATCTTGCCCCTCAGGTGTCACCCAACTTGTGCCTCTATTTCCCCATGTGTCTATGGTTGCCGCTAGGTGTACCCAATCCACGTTATCCGACTCAGTCATACCCGGTAGGACATCCATGTAAGGAGAATCCTTCCCATCATCAGTCTCTTTTTTGCATGTATAGCAATACCTTAATGGGGCGGAGTGAATAGTGGTATCCGATCGATTATCAATGATAACCTTGCTTCCTAAAGGATGTGCACGACCATTCTCAAGATCAACTCGAATGACAGAGTCCTGGAATTGTAGATAGACATGGTTTTTCGACCAGTCATGCACCATTTGTGCTTCCCTCATGAAAGGACGTCCTAAGATCATTTGATATGACATAGGATGCTTGGAGAAATCCATTACAATGAAGGTATGTTTTACCTTGTATCCCAGGACCTTGATCTTAAGGTCCCTTAACATTCCAATAGGTTTAGCAATAGTTCCGTTTGCCATCTTAACCACTATGTTTGTGACTTCGAGGTGAGGCCTTTCCATAGATTCCCAACAGTTTTTAGTCACAATGCTCACTCCAGCACCACCATCAAGGATTCCCTTTGGAGTTAATCCCTTGGTAGTAATGGGGAGGGTGGCATTAGATTCGTCACCTTCAAAGTACTGTCCCAACTTGTTTACAGGTATTTCCACGACCGAATCTTCATCAAAGTTGGGTTGTAGATCCCAATGCTCCCCTTCATCTTGAAGCGTGTCGGGTCTATCCATATTTGCAAATTGTGGTAACCCCGCCTTTAGTTCTCCATTGAGAAATGCCCGAAGAGCTAAGAATAGCTCAGGATCTCCGTATAATTTGGATATGATCGTGGTTCTGATCTCGGAGGACATGAAATCCATTAGCTTGGACACATTCAACGGTACTTTTCGAGACATCGCCCCTTGACTAGGGACTGGTGAAGATGGAATCACTTCCTCTTCGATGGGGTCAGGCATTCCCTCACTAAACATTCTTTCCAGCAAGAAGGGTGTTTGCCCACTTCCGGATGTCCTATCCTCACTTTCTTCCCGAATGATACTAGGTATAGCTAACGGTTTATGGTTTCGGTGAGGCTGAACTTGCGTAGGAAACACTGTGTCTGGAATTTTGATTTTTCTCGGGTTTGGCTCCAGTTCTCTTTGTGTTTCTTCTACCAAACCCCTTAAGTGTTGCACTTGTTTAATCTCCTCAACTGGGTTTGGGTAAGTTCCAATCTTTTTCTTGAGGGTTTTTGGCCCACGTGGCTTGTCTTGGGGAGTCTCAGTCAGTTTGGGTGGTCGAGAGGGCATTAACTGACTTGGTTGTGGGACCGAGGAAGTTTCCTTCTGTTTTCCCTTATTTATGTACTCGCTTGATTCTCCTTCATTGAGCTCCCGAGTGGGTTCCTCCCTTAAGGTAGTGGCTTTGGTCCCCATGGTTTCTATTGAATCAGAATCATCTTCAGGATCATTCATATACACGGGGTCGTCTCCTGTCCCTATGTTAGTCTTTGAACTGGGCTTGGAGCTCGTGGCATTAAGCGATCTCTTTCGTCGTGTTTTCTTTTTCTTTGCTTGAGCGATTGATGCAGTATCCCTCTCTTCAAGAATGTAGTTTTGAAGCATTGACCGTGTAACTACATTCGCGGTACAACGGGTGTGGTTCTTCGTGCTTGGTTGGTGACCTCAACCAAATTCAATGGCGTAATCTTGGGTGCATTAGGATTATGTGGACATTGAGCGATCAAATGATCTATGCCACAACGATTACATGTAAGTACCGGCATTCCCGATGTGCTCCCTTGATTTGGTTGCATCTGAGTAGCGATCTTTTGTAACCTATTAGGGCACTCCGCTACACGATGCGGTCCACCACACTCGTAAAATTGAAGAGGTGGTCTCCTTGCCATGGTATTAAGGTTTTGCCCTCTTGTGGCAAGAGCAGCCGCTTGATATACAGGCTTGACTTGCCCGAAATGATCCTCCATGTAGTACTGGGGAATCATTTCAAACATATCAATCCCGTATGGAGCAGTAGGGTCTATCTCTCTTCATAATCCCCACATGCACTATGTGACTCACAACCCATCTGGTTTATTGGGGTTATCCTTGGATGTGGAGGTTGTGGTCCTAGCACTGGCGGTGGTAACGGCACAGACTGGACTACATTCGGATTCCTTGGAACTATGTGCTGTGACGGTTGCTCGACAGGTTGTGCAGGCATTAGCGCGGGTACTTGAGGTGTGTTTGACCAGGCTAGTGGTGCCTGATTTGTCAACATTCGCTTAAGTACTAGGCAATCTTTAGATTGATGACCATACTTACCACATGCATTGCAATTCCCATTGAATTTCACTCTGAATGTGGGACATTCACTCGTGCTATGTGGTCCTAAGCACACCGAACACCATTGTTGCTCTCTCCTTGGGTACATATGGCTATTCTGAGGAGCTCGATTACCCCTAAAGTATTCTTGGAGAGCCTTAGTAAGGTCGGTCTCACAATCATTTCAGATATCTTGGGCTCCTTGGCAATTGGTTTTACCGTCATTGGCTCGTGCCCAGATACTTGCGAACTAACGGATTTTGTTTCTGAAGACACCTTTTTACCTGCAATCATCAAGTTGTCTTCTAACTGGATTGCATTGACAGTGACTGCTTCCCACATGTTGTAAGACCTCTCTAATGACTAGGCCATTGTAAATGTCCTCGTGGCGCAATCCTCGGATGAATCTATCGAGGAGTTCGTTGTTATTGAAGCGTTCATCGGGAGTGCAGCGAGAATTTAGATGCTTCAATCGACTTATAAAGTCTCTCACTGACTCTCCTTCCTCGCGTTCAGCTTTTTGGAGTTGAGATGCTACCCCCCAAAGCACACCCTCGCGTATGTATTCTTTCAAGAACAATCTCTTGAGAGTGGGGTAGTGAGTGCGCTTTTCAACCCTTAAGGTTCGATACCAATCTCTGGCATTCCCACTCAAGGTTAAGCCTAAGGCTTTACACTTGTGCAGCTCATTGTGCTCTTCCAAGGAATCACACACGTGTTCAAAGACTTCAATGTGCTTCCTAACATCCTCGTTACCACTGAAGTTTTGAGTGAGCTTAGCCACTTGTACTGCCTTGCTTTTAGGTTCTCTCTCAGGCATACCCCGCATGTTTTCCGCAATGGATCGTCCGATCGTCTGAGCAAATTCTGCGAGATCACCTAAGTGAGCAGGCATAGTTGGTGGAGGCACTTCTGGGATAGCCTGGCTGATAGGAGTTGGCGTTGGTCTGAGTATGTTGGCAAACGACGTAGGATATGATATGTGACTAGGCCTAGCTCCCCTTGGATAATGGTTATGATAAGGTGGTCGTGGAGCATACGCCATTGGCATACTAAGAGGGGTAGGAGCTACATGAGCATGAGTAGCGATAGGTACATATGGTTGATAGGCACTGGCACGCACTGCTGTAGGTACTGTTCCACTAGGTAGCGGTGTCGTACTAACTACAGCGGTAACAGGTGCACTTTCAGCTATGCTCATCATTGGGGTAGGCATTGCGGATTCCCTAATGGAAAGTTGAGCCAAGGTTGGAAAGCTAAAGTTACTACTCGTGGGCTCAACCTGCATTGAGACTCCAGGCGAAACAACATACGAAGGGTCTATGGGACTCACCGAGGGAGTCTCCAATTGTGATAGGGTTGGTTGTTTGGCCTTACCTGTATCCAAAAACCTCATAGGGCCAGTGGAAACTAGGTCCACTCCCCTATTTTGCCTCTCAATTTGGATAATTCTATGAATAACCTCACATATCATTTGCTATTGCTCTTCTAGATTAGTGGCGCTAGATGTAGATCGTAGGACTTCTAACCAACCTACATGGTATGTGTAACCCGTGTATAGGTCCGTTAGAGTCTCTGTGTGTAGATCATATTCCCAATTTTCATTGAGAAATATCCCATCTAGACTTGGTGTGCCAAACGGTTCTCTTGAAGTGGACGCAATGTCACTTCTTATGGATTGGCTTCTAGGGACCTCTACTTTAGGAAGAGCTTTGGAATGTGGTAGCTCAGTAGGGCCCTCATTAAACGAAGTGGGTAGAATATCCACATGGACACTCTTTGGGAGGGTAGGGTCTACATAAGATGTGAATGGCGAATCTACTACCCCTCCTTCCTCATTTACTTCGCTTGTCGCATGTTCAGAGCGTGTAGCTCTACTAAAGGTCTCTATTAGACGACTAAACATGCTAGATCCGGGTTGTGGGGCCCACACTGGCATGTTTTGGCTTGTCTCCTCAGGGTTCTTAGTAGGGTGCCCTTCCATGGCTTCTGAGTCAGAGGATGAGTCACTATCCACTATTCGTGGATCTTGGGTTGCACTCCCTTGGGTTCCAGCCGAAGGCCAAGATGCCAACGTGGAGGGATGGTGTGAGCCTGCGTAGATTGAAACGCTTTCTAGTGGTTCAGGCTCTAGCACCCGACCAGAACGTAGATGCATGTGACGTGGGTACCCTACGTGCGTTGGTAACTACCCTTGAAACTCACACAAGTGGTTTCTTAGGTGTTTCGTACCCCGTTTTTACTTGTTTTTAGATTGTTTTTAACTCGTTTTTTGATCCCCTTACTTACGGTCGAACTTGGACTAGGGCGTGTGATAGCTCGAAACGAGCGTATCATTCAAAGGATCCTAGTGTGCTTTACAGCACCGTGTTCGCCTATCCAGAGCTCCTGTGATCCTCAAAACAGTCCGTTTCCCTATGGGGGAAGGGGCAAAAGCCTATTTGCTTGTGGAGGAAAGGGTGAGGGCTTTATCCCACATGCTCACTTTACTCCTTGGGGAGTGGGCTACATATAGGGCACAACTTCCCATAAGCTCTCACTATGGAGGCTCACTCTCCTATATATATATATCAAAAGACTGAGACCGAGGCCGCGGGGCCGGGGCCGGGGCTGGGGTCGTGGGTCAATTGGGGTTCTTTCTTTTCAAAAAATTTTTCTCCAATTAAAAAACCTTTCCTCTCCACACGTTTGGTTCTTTCTTTAAAAATAAAATTTAATTTTTTATTTTTTATTTTTTATAATTTTTTAGTTTTTTTATTTTCTGTTTTTTTTGGAGATAAGTTTTCAAGGGTTTCTTTGGGTTCAGCCTTGGCCGCGGCGCAGTTCGCACACAGCACAGGTCTGGGGATTCAGAAATCCCCCTCTCACACGCAGAAAACCAGATCACACGCCTACACGCGAAGCGAGAAAATAACAGAAATGCAGAAGACAAATTACAGAAACAGATTGCAAGAAACGGAAACAACTCAACAACAAACACACAGTTGCTTTCCTACAGTGTATATTAAACTTCACGTAGCACAGCCGAGTTGCAATTTGGAGCTTGGTGCAGGGCAACTCCCCGGCAGCGGCGCCAAAAATGTACGCTTTTGCCACACAGGTCGTAGCTGGGGACAAGCCGGACACCGTATGCGAGCCACGAATGGCTGCAAGCATACAACCAGGGAAGGAAGCTCAAACAGAATGCCAAAGGGTGTGTCACTCACCGCTCAACCACCGCCTTGAAGGATTCCCGCGTCGCAGTCGTGAAGGAGGAGCCGCCCGTCGCCGCTCTACCGCCTCTCCGTCGCCGTGCTGCTACACAGTGCTCGATCGCTCTCTCACTCTCTCTCTCTCTCTCTCTCTCTCTCTCTCACACACACGCAGGAGAAGGAAACCAAAGAGATAAGGCAAGAGCACTGTTGTATTCACAACACATGAGAATGAGGATTTTAGGGTTACATTTGACTCTTATAGGTGACTTGGCTGTTCACACTTGGGCGCCCATACATGGCCGGCCGATCCTAACCCTTATCCTACTGATATTCAAGGTGCGCCTCTCATCGGCGATCACCCAATCCCTTCATCCTTAACATATGGTGCCGACAAGCCCGGCCCATGACTCAGAATATTTAAATTAATGACGTAAAACATAATACGTCTCAATGTCCGTCTCATAGGTTAACATATGCATACTTCTATGCATTAAAATCAATTATGATAAAAGTAACACTTTTATAATAAAAATTATCCTTTATGCATACTTCTATGCATGAAAATTAAAAATGATAAAAGTAACACTTTTGATATAAAAAAAATTATCCTTTATGCATACTTCTATGCATGAAAATTAAAAATGATAAAAGTAACACTTTTGATATAAAAAAAATTATCCTTTATGCATACTTCTGTGCATGAAAATTAAAAATGATAAAAGTAACAATTTTGATATAAAAAAATTATCCTTTATGCATACTTCTATGCATGAAAATTAAAAATGATAAAAGTAACACTTTTGATATAAAAAAATTATCCTTTATGCATACTTCTATGCATGAAAATTAAAATTGATAAAAGTAACACTTTTGATATAAAAAAATTATACTTTATGCATACTTCTATGCATGAAAATTAAAAATGATAAAAGTAACACTTTTGATATAAAAAATTATCCTTTATGCGTACTTCTATGCATGAAAGTTAAAAATGATAAAAGTAACACTTTTGATATAAAAACATTATCCTTTATGCATACTTCTATGCATGAAAATTAAAAATGATAAAAGTAACACTTTTAATATAAAAAAATTATCCTTTATGCATACTTCTATGCATGAAAATTAAAAATGATAAAAGTAACACTTTTGATATAAAAAAATTAACCTTTATGCATAGTATAAAAATTTAATTTCTCCATGATTACAATGAAATTCTTCCAATTAATCTAGGATGATAATTCCTAGAATATGGTAGGAAGAAGTCCTCTTTTTATGCTTTGAATGAAATTATTTTATGCGTAATTCTTTATAAAAATTTTACCATACATTAGGAACTCAATGGAGTCTTTTTGGGCCCTTTAATTTGCCATGAGATTATGGAAACGTTTAACTTTTTGACAAATAGGAGCCCGCCATGTAAGCAAAAACCAATGGTTTGTAAGAGAGGTGTAAGAGTGGTCAAAGGGTGCACTTTTTCTCCCAAAAAGGGGAGGGGGCAATTTTACAATTTTCGGACCTCCATAACTTCTACATACAAGCTCCGATTTGAGCGGAGATTACAGATCCGTGATCTACGCATCAAGAGCTTTCCATAGATATGTTACATGATATGGTTTTATCTGCTAGATTTTAAATTCCATTTTCCCCCCAAAATTCAAATTCAAATAAAGTAGCCGTTTTGAAGCTTCTAATTAGAAAACGTTTCTTCTTAAGAGAAAAGGTTTGACTCCCTTAAACTGCCAAATAAAAGGGCCCAAGAAGACTCCATTGAGTTCCTAATGGCTCCGCTGCTATGACTGATAAATCTCAATTTTTCTAAGAGATAAAGCTTATCATTAATGAAATAATTAGAATGAACTCTAATTGGATCATTAATCCATAATGGATTGAATCATCAATATACATAAACTAAAAGCATAGAAAAAAAGCCATTAATTTGGCCTCAAGCATAGTTTAATCTTGGATTAAGGAAAAGCTTTATGAAAAGCTTCATTTGGATTGAGAATGGATCATGAGTATGACCATTTCTTGAGTGAGAGAGAGCATTTACATAAAAACCATTTGAATTAAGCATAAATGAAAATTTATATAATTCTTAACTATCATTAATTAATTAACTTCAATAGCATTCATCAATTTTATGTAATTCCTAACTATCATTAATCAATTAACCTCAATAGCATTGAAAAACCATTTCAATTAAGCTTCTCAAGCTTGAGAGGGGTTGAGAAGAGAGAAGCATTGAGAAATTATAGAAAAGATCAAAATTCACCATTTACCTTACAATTTGCTTGATTCTTTGTTCACGGTAGAGGCCCCCAACCAATCAATTGGTTTAGTATGTTGATGGAGCCACCAATGGGGATTGAAGAAAGAGGGAAATGCCAAAAACTAATGAATTATTAATGAATTCATAGTTCTTAGCTTAGGTGGAGTAGAGTAACAATGCATGAACACTATATATTTTTTTCAACAAGGGGGGGGGGGGCTTCTATTTATAGGAAAAAATTGAGCTCCTAACCAAACAAACTGATTCTAGAATTTTCTAAATCAGTTTGGTCAAATTTTGACCATTTTTAGGTCAGTTAAGCTAACTTTTTGGAACTAGACTTGAATGAGGAGAGAGGAGAGATGAAATATCTCAATTTTTATGAGTTTAAAACTCATTCAAGCATGTGAAATATGCACCTTCTTTAAAGAATTCCCCTTCCTTACATATGTGTCAAAATGGAATCATTATACCCAAAATATCTCATATTTTTAATACTGCTCATAGTTTTTTACTAATAAACCTTGTACATTTTCAACTCTTCATCTTGTGTGAGCATTTACTCATTTTTGGATACCCAAAATATCTCATATTTTTAATATTGCTCATAGTTTTTTTACTAATAAACCTTGTACATTTTCAACTCTTCATCTTATGTGAAATATGCACCTCCTTTAAAGAACTCCTCTTCCTTACATATGTGTCAAAATGGAATCATTATACCCAAAATATCTCATATTTTTAATATTGCTCATAGTTTCTTACTAATAAACCTTGTACCTAGTCAACTCTTCATCTTATGTGAGCATTTACTCAGTTTTAGGTATCTTCTTTTACAAAATTGGATTTATCTCCTCTCTACACATGGATTGATCCAATTGGCCCATAGGAACCTTAATTGGACCATAATCTAAATTTTTTGAAAATCTAGACCCTTAGGCTAAGGTCCTTTATACCCATTTCCAATTAATTCCAATCGCACATTGGAAAATTTTTTTTGAATTTCTGTTTCAGGGAAACTTATTTTAATAATATGAGTTATTTTTTTATCCAAAAATATTCATAATCTGAATATTCTCTCTCTAGAATAATTTTCTCTCTCTAGGCTAAAACAGTTAGAAATAAAATCTTTTATATTTCTGAAGAGGGATTTGATTACACGAGAAAATGTTGGACATCTTGAGAGGCTGGGGAGGAATCTTACATTCTCTCCTACTTGAAAAACGCGAGATGTCCTCATCTTGCAAACTGGGGATAATCCCGCAAACAGATCGGCTTCATTCTCCCAAGTGGCATCTTCAAAAGGATAGAACTTCCATTTTACTAATAATTCTCTGAGAATTCTGTTCCTGAGAAGCTTTTCTCAAACATCGAGAATTTCTTCAGGTTGGAGTTCCATCTGTCCTTGGGTTGAAGAGGTTAGGATTTCATCATCAAGCATATGATTTGGGTTTGGCACATATTCCTTTAGAAGGCTTACATGAAATACATTATGAATTTTGAGATGAGGAGGCAGAAGAAGCTCGTAGGCTAAGTCACCTACTTTCTTTGTAATCAGATATGGCCCACAATATCTTCTATGCATGAAAATTAAAAATGATAAAAGTAACACTTTTGATATAAAAAAATAATCCTTTATGCATACTTCTATGCATGAAAATTAAAAATGATAAAAGTAACACTTTTGATATTAAAAAATTAATCTTTATGCATAATATAAAAATTCAATTTCTCCATGATTACAATGAAATTCTTCCAATTAATCTAGGATGATAATTCCTAGAATATGGTAGGAAGTCCTCTTTTTATGCTTTGAATGAAATTATTTTATGCGTAATTCTTTATAAAAATTTTGCCATAGCTCCGCTGCTATGACTGATAAATCTCAATTTTTCTAAGGGATTAAGCTTATCATTAATTAAATAATTAGAATGAACTCTAATTGGATCATTAATCCATAATGGATTGAATCATCAATATACATAAACTAAAAGCATAGAAAAAAAGCCATTAATTTGGCCTCAAGCATAGCTTAATCTTGGATTAAGAAAAAGCTTTATGAAAAGCTTCATTTGGATTGAGAATGGGTCATGAGTATGACCATTTCTTGAGTGAGAGAGAGCATTTACATAAAAACCATTTGAATTAAGCATAAATGAAAATTTATATAATTCTTAACTATCATTAATCAATTAACTTCAATAGCATTCATCAATTTTATGTAATTCCTAACTATCATTAATCAATTAACCTCAATAGCATTCAAAAACCATTTCAATTAAGCTTCTCAAGCTTAAGAGGGGTTGAGAAGAGAGAAGCATTGAGAAATTATAGAAAAGATCAAAATTCACCATTTACCTTACAATTTGCTTGATTCTTTGTTCACGGTAGAGGCCCCCAACCAATCAATTGGTTTAGTATATTGATGGAGCCACCAATGGGGATTGAAGAAAGAGGAAAGTGCCAAAAACTAATGAATTATTAATGAATTCATAGTTCTTAGCTTAGGTGGAGTAGAGTAACAATGCATGAACACTATATATTTTTTTCAACAAGGGGGGGGGCTTCTATTTATAGGAAAAAATTGAGCTCCTAACCAAACAAACTGATTCTAGAATTTTCTAAATCAGTTTGGTCAAATTTTGACCATTTTTAGGTCAGTTAAGCTAACTTTTTGGAACTAGACTTGAATGAGGAGAGAGGAGAGATGAAATATCTCAATTTTTATGAGTTTAAAACTCATTCAAGCATGTGAAATATGCACCTTCTTTAAAGAATTCCCCTTCCTTACATATGTGTCAAAATGGAATCATTATACCCAAAATATCTCATATTTTTAATACTGCTCATAGTTTTTTACTAATGAACCTTGTACATTTTCAACTCTTCATCTTGTGTGAGCATTTACTCATTTTTGGATACCCAAAATATCTCATATTTTTAATATTGCTCATAGTTTTTTTACTAATAAACCTTGTACATTTTCAACTCTTCATCTTATGTGAAATATGCACCTCCTTTAAAGAACTCCCCTTCCTTACATATGTGTCAAAATGGAATCATTATACCCAAAATATCTCATATTTTTAATATTGCTCATAGTTTCTTACTAATAAACCTTGTACCTAGTCAACTCTTCATCTTATGTGAGCATTTACTCATTTTTGGGTATCTTCTTTTACAAAATTGGATTTATCTCCTCCCTACACATGGATTGATCCAATTGGCCCATAGGAACCTTAATTGGACCATAATCTAAAATTTTTGAAAATCTAGACCCTTAGGCTAAGGTCCTTTATACCCATTTCCAATTAATTCCAATCGCACATTGGAAAATTCTTTTTGAATTTCTGTTTCAGGGGAACTTATTTTAATAAGATGAGTTATTTTTATCCAAAAATATTCATAATCTGAATATTCTCTCTCTAGAATAATTTTCTCTCTCTAGGTTTACAATGTCAAGAATGACTTAAAACATCATCATATAAAATGAGAGATCCTTGTAGAGAATGTGGAGAAGGATGCAAAGATTCAAAGGCTAGAGGAACTTATCAAACAACTCAAAGCAACGCCAAATGGTGCTCTCGTGAACGCAAAAAGACATTGGCTAGTATAGAATCTCTTGCACTTAAAGGTGGAGCACGGAAGAAAAGGATTCGTACAACAAAGTAAGTAACATAAACTTTCATTATGCACTCAGTGATTTAAACAAAATAGTCATGATTTGTGTTGTGCCCCAGGAATTTTTCGCAAGAGGTGTGTGGTTCTAATGAAGAGGGATGGAAGGATTTGGTCAAAGCCATTCTGAATACCATGGATATTATCTCAATTATTATTGACTCTCATCATCCTAAAATACGCCAAGCTGTTGTTAGCAATATGGTGAGCGAGATTACCACCTCCATCGATTCTTCATTAATTCAACATGCTTGTGATGCGGCTGGAATCAGCATGAAAGGTACTAAGCAATCTGTCAAGTTGTAAAAGATGCATTTCTAAGACAAGGAATCACTGAACACCATATTAGTGAATTTGGGAATTTTCCAATTCCCATTTTTGAATACTTAAAAAAGGGGACATGGATAACATGTTTGTAAGTTTCTCAAAACCCTATCATATGACCTATCATTGGAAAGCGCTTGAAAAATGGAATCTAAAGAGCTATAAAGCGCTCATTTTGGATTAGTGGTGTTCAAGTTATGGTTAATCCAAACTTTTGACCACGTGTCCCAAACTTGTGGAAAATTCCTATATTCCCCAATATGATGTTACTGGCACTTTATTTCCTACACTCAAGGTGATTCACAATGTCAAGCGTATCAATAATGATGATGTGCAGCAAGCTATAGGACAGTTTTATCACGTTGAGGGCACACTAACATTAGACACAGGGTTGAGCAGAAAGAAAATCAAGACAACAAGTACATAATTTCACTATGATGTTTACAATAACATCTTTGTTCATATTGAGAGACTACAACAAGCTATGGTGAAGTTCTATGGTCTTTCACCAGAAGGTGAGAACTTGAAATTGCTACTATTCATGTTTTTCAGTAGAAAATGAAGACGATTATTTTGTTTTGAATATTGTAAATTACTGTTTATTTGCAATTTTGGGGAGCACACTTTCATTTGTGCTCAAGCTAGATGAGTGCCAAATTGTGAAAGGTCAGAAGTTGGAACGTATGAGCATTATGCTCATGAATGAGGCCATGATATGTGCATGGGAAAAGACTACCAAACCAAGTTTTAGTGTGCAATCTGAGAAAGAGGTCTGGTGGCTTGGTGCATTCGAAGTACCGAAGGAGACACATAAGGTATTGACATGGATGTTTGAAAGGACTCCCTGGATAATAGATGTAATCAAAAAGCAAATTAATGGTCAACTTTTAGATGTAGAAAACATAAGAAAGTTCAAGGTGGATTGGCATCTTGGGGGAGATTCGAAGACAATTAAATGCATGATGGGTTGTGCTCAAGGCACGACATCAAGATGGCCTTGTCCATATACTGCAATGCTTAGATTGATATTCCTAGGCAGAAAAAGACAAATGGAAAAGGTATACAGAAGGTTGGTTCTATTGGGAAGGATGCCTCAAAAGGTCCCAAGAAAGGGAAGAAGCAATAGGAAGATGCAGTAGATCCAACCGAGTCAACTGATGAGATGAAGATGAGGAAAAACCAAATGCAAGATGGATGGAAGGTGTCATGTCTCCTGATATGCTAGGAGAACCAAACAGGAATTCAAATTGGAGCCCCATCATTAATTTTTCACTAAAGAATATTCACTTTTGCACACTTCATGCATTCATGAGAATCTTTGATCGATTGCTTAAGTGCCATATCGATTATGCATTCACAATGCCTACACAAGAGAGGAAAGTTGTAGCCCTTGACCAGTAAATTAGAGCATCTTTTGAATTCTCTAGACTGCCATGGCAGAAATGTGAAAATTGAAGTGAATAAGCAGGCCTTTGGTATGTCATACGAGGTTGCTCAAAAGGTCTCCATCACTGGATCCAAGGCAAGGAGATTTTTGGAGAAGCCAATAAACATAGAGAATTCAAAGAAGACTTGGGGACTCTGGAGAGACCTGTGTGCAATCACCACAAATGTAGATTGTCCAATGCTAGCTCTTGTAAATATGCGCAAACAGCTTTGGATAAATTTCAATAACATGGTTTGCATTATGAATCAAAGTAGCACAACTGCCCCCAAGAACGAGCATCATTCCAACAACATATCATAGAATTCACCAAAAGTGTGCTAGGTGCTTGGGGAGAGAGTAAAGTAACACACTATATGGTAAGTTGTACAATAAAAAAATAAACTGGTGTTTTAACCTTGACTTTTTCTAATTAAATTCTATTGTCATGTGTAGAGCACATAGTTTATGTGCATGGTGCATATTTCATGTGAACAATTATGGATCACTCGACATGTGGAGTACCCAAGGGATGGAGAAATTACAATATAAAGCAAGAGGGATTTATTTCAAAAATACAAGACATGGAGGTGGAGTTTGTGCAGGAGGAACACGTACAAACTATCTACAAGAGATGTTCAATTGGTTTTATCGCACAACCTTTGGAAGGGTATTGGGGAAGGGTATTGGTTAGGGAGCGGGCCCAACAATCTAAGCTTGCACAAGAGGCACGCAAGGTTGCAAAAAGTCATGCTCGGCTTGAATGGTTACAGACCAATGCTCCCCACAGGCATGGTGCTTGGTGTGCACGAATGAGGAGACAAGGGAGGCGTTGGATTGTGCATGCACACCAGCATAAATCTAGATGTAATAAGGCTAAGAAAATAAGTTTAGTTAGGTTTTTTTTTTTGCCCTTTAAAAAAAACTATTAATAGTTCCTTCTCTCACTTCATTTTCATTTCACTTTTTTAGAGAGCTTGAGCTTGAGCTTTTTTAGAGAGCTTGAGCTTAAGATCTATGTAGGCACCCACGTAAGGACACCAGCACATCACCACGTTAGCATAGTCATACATGGATATGGCACGCACCAAGAACACCGCACGTGTTACCATGCCTTCACAAAACACAGTGCAAGGCACCCAACGACCACATACTGGCGACACCACGGAAGAGAGTGACCCCTTGGATTCTAGGACATGCCCAATGGGATCACCAGAGTCCAACCCTCCTCCCACAATAGCAACACCAACGAACACACATGCAGGCCTTTCTAGTGGGAGCAACATGTTTGTTTAACATGGAGTGTCTATCATGTGCCATTTTCATTTCACTTTTTTAGAGAGCTTGAGCTTAAGATCTATGTAGGCACCCACGTAAGGACACCAGCACATCACCACGTTAGCATAGTCATACATGGATATGGCACGCACCAAGAACACCGCACGTGTTACCATGCCTTCACAAAACACAGTGCAAGGCACCCAACGACCACATACTGGCGACACCACGGAAGAGAGTGACCCCTTGGATTCTAGGACATGCCCAATGGGATCACCAGAGTCCAACCCTCCTCCCACAATAGCAACACCAACGAACACACATGCAAGCCTTTCTAGTGGGAGCAACATGTTTGTTTAACATGGAGTGTCTATCATGTGCCAATTTGTCACCCAAGGCACCAGAAATGCTCCTGGAGGACTGAGGAAGCTGTGCTAGAACAGTGTGAATTTGGCCTCTGCAACGGCGATGTAGCCTCAAAATTCGCACTGTTTTGGCACTTCTCCCCTAGCCACTCAGGATCATTTCTGATGCATTTATAATGAAGTTGAGCACACTAATTGTGAGAAATAATAGTTTACAAGATAAAAACACCTTTAATCATGTGTAAAAATATAGTGTTTATCATCCAATGCATCAAAATTGCTCCTGGAGGACTAGGGAAGCTATGCCAGAACAGTGCAAATTTAGGCTCTAGAGGTAGGGGGACAAGAGTAGTAATTAGGCCCCATTAGCAAACCAAAGCCTAG